>NC_043991.1:16030869-17248369 GCF_902150065.1 Myripristis murdjan
GTGGGTGACAAAAGGCCTGGACAATGTCATGCTGACAAGGTAATCACCATCGGGATCACAGCGGATGCGCGCCGCTCTGAGCAAACCTGCAACCCCCCGAACTAGCTCCTCTCACACACATACACACACTCCGGTTATGTAACCCCAAATCGGGGACTCTGGCCTACGGTGTAATGCTGCTGTAACTGTGCAGGGGGCTCTCATTACCTTTATCTGCTAGCTGCACTTTAAATTAGTCAACATGGCGCACTCATAACTAGAACTTACCTCTTTTGGTCCTCCAACGTGCAATACTGAACCTCATCTGCACATCACACATCATACTATTATACTTAGCCTCTCATCTAAAGCCAAGCTAGGCCAGCAGCGGCAGTAGTCAAGGTCATTTGATGAGAGCTGGAGGTGTATGTGATGTGAATTCACTCACCGGATTGATTCCTCCTGTATGTCCTAATGATCAAACCCTGGCGGATTTAGAGGATAGTCAAGCCCCTTAATGAGAGTGTGGAGGATATGGGTGTACAGGGTAATGAGATACTGTAGGTACACACAGTTACAGTAGAGAGGGCCAAATGAGAGACTGTGTCTCTGTTTGAACTGCACATGATGTTCAGAAAGAGAGAGTGAGGGAAAAACCCTTCTCTTACTTGCTGAGATAAATTTGACAAGCTCACAGAGAAATGTCTGTCTTACAGGGTGCTGCTTTTTTTTTTTTTTTTTTTTTTTTTTTTTTTTTAAGATGTTGTCTGGCTGAAAATGTTGCATAAGCAATTTTCAGTATTCAAGGTTATAGAGAAGAATGCCTGCATATTTATGATGCTACTTTGTGAGGAATTTGGGTATATATTAATTAATTAAAAAAACACATTTAATGAGAACACTGCTACTAGTACCAACAATAATAATAATAATAATAATAATAATAATAATAAATTCAACGCCATCTTTTTATCTTTTTTGACTGTTACCTATTGAAGAATCCATTCTGGTCACTTTGCTCACCCAAGATATCTTTTTTGTGTAATTATTGTCCCATTACTGGTTATTGATAAATAAGCGAGATCCTAGGCAGGGTCGTGTGTGTGTACTATAAAATAAAGTTGGTTATCATCTGTTCGTTTGTTTGTTTGTTAGCTGGAAAGCTCAAAGAGTTATGAATGGATTTGCAGAAAACTTTGTGGAACGGTTAGTCATGGGCCATGAAGAGATGATTAACTTTTCATGTTGATTGGTCAAAAGCGGGTGTGGCGATGGAAAAGGAAGGAGCGAATTTGAAGACTTCTGTCAATGTGTGAGAGGAGATTGGAGAGCTAGAAGGGGAAGGAGTGATTGACCTTTTTGCTTTTTACTTCCCATTTAATTAATAGCCTCCACAAATGGAACTGGATGAGGTGTTATGTTTTTGCTCCATTTCCATCTGTTTGTTTGTTAGCAATCTGTCTGAAAAAGTTATGAAAGGATTTGCACAGAACTTTGTGGAAAGGTTAGTCATGGGAAAGGAAAGAGCTGATTAACTTTTCATGCTGATTGGTCAAAAGAAGGTGTGGTGGTGGGAGTTGCTGATCACAAAAAGACGTATAACTTGTGAATGGGTGGGGCGTGGCAGTGGGCGTGGCCTATCACAACACAGTGTATAACCTCCAAACGGATTCACGTAACATGGCCAAACTTTGTGGAAATCTTGGTCATGGAGCAAGGAAGAGCTGGCCTATTCACAAAAAGATGCATAACTTCAGCAACAGAAACACACCCTAAATTAATTACAACATTTTGTTTTGAATTTATTAACAAAAAAAAAAAAAAAAAAATCCTCAAATTAAAGCATGAAAAATACGGATTGATTAATTTGGTCTACTATCTGATGTGGAAATGGCATATTTTTAAAATTGTATGGCACTGACTGAGGTATGCATTCTAATGAGTGCCATCTTTCTAGTTGGAAATTTAAAAAGTAAAATGGACAAAGACCAAAGTCTGTTAGAACTGTGGAACAGCAAAAGAGAACGGAGTAGGAGTACAGGGCAATGGAGTAACAAAGAAATCAATCTCCAAACTTTAAAAAAAAAGTGCCCAATGAGATTGAGGTCTGTGGTATTTCCTGAGTCGGCACCCCCATAAATCAGGTTCCTCTGGATGTGTGTGCACGCAAGGGGACAGGAAACTCATTTTGGATTTAAACACGTCTATGCTTGCAATGATTGAGCAAGTGGACGCGTATGTGTGACAGTGCAACACTGCACTAATGAGATCCCAAACCAGCACCAAGCAATGCTGGAATTAGTGCTTTAACACCCCTCCTCAACAGCCCCCTTATTCCCTAATTCTCCCAACCCTTCTACTGGCTTTATTAAAAACTGGACATGAGGCAGAGTTGAAAAATGAGCTGGACTCAATCTTGGCTTTGATGGACGTAGTCTGGGTTGTGTGCTCGAGAGGAGCGCACGGAAATGACCTATGAAATACAGCCTTGTCTTTAAATACAATAGAGCCCTTGTTACACACATGTACGCTTAGAGTGTCAGTCAGCGCACGCGCACACACTCACACACACACGAACACACAAAAACACACACAAGCGCAAACACACATGCACATGCCCGGTGTAGAAGCAATTACATGAACATTATTTGATGTAGAGAGGGAAGAGGGCAGGGTACGGTTTCATAAGACCAGTCGAGCCGGTGCTAGGTTCGTGCTGCAGACAAAGCCCAAGCAGCAGCAAATGTTGTGATCCACCAGATTATGACTGCGTAAGCAGTTAGCCACACACAAAATAATGACGGAGAAACAAAAATGATACATTTTAAATAAGGTAAATCAACACAATCTCCTGGTGGCTGCAGCCAACTCACACAGTGGGCCTGCCAGATGACAGCGCTGAAGAGAAGTAAAGCAAACACTGTGCAGCCTCTTATCAAAGGGCTCCTGCTGCCTCTGACTGGTTTTAATGAGGAATTAGCAGTAAAAGATAAACAAACAAACTGTGATTTTATCATTCACTCCCGTCTTGCAGCGCTCTGCTGCACTCCTCATCCCCCCTGCCCATCAAAGACCCGAGCAGATCTGAGTGATGTGAGCTTCCCTCAGTTATACACTGAGCTGTGGAATCTCATTGGTTTGCTGCAGTTCATGCTTTATTCTGTTCTTATTGATTTTTTTTTTTTTTTTTTTTTTTTAAAGGGGTTACAATACGTTCCATGTTGGACTGACCGACTTATTAGTTGTGGCTCACAGAACAGCAGGGAGTATGTGTTCCTTGTCATTAAGGTGCTTTGCTGGGTCGTTAACCGTTGAGCAGTGCATATAAAGACACACACACACACACACACACATACACACACGCACACACACACACACACACACACACACATATTGAATAAGCGTGGGTGGGTCACCACTGACTTCTGCCTGTGGCCTCGCTCCACAGATGATTAAAGCCAGTGGTGACAGAAAGAAACATGTGCTTACACACACAAAACACACACATACGGGGAGGATCACATCTGCACACTGGCGCTGAAACACACACACACACACAAGCGAATCAACAGCTTTTGATCAACTTTCAGGACAAAGCCTGTCCACAATAAAAAAAAAAAAGCATCAGAAGCAGTGGCGGTGACAGAGCAGTCTGCTGCCCGCTAACACCACAAACTGTACGACATACAGTATAGCTCAACACAAGAAATTATCACATTGAATTGAAATCTAAAGCTGATCTGCTGTGCTCTTTTTTTTTCCTCGCGCTCTCCCCTTGCTTTCTCTCTCATTAGTTGGGTGCATTAGCTTCCCTGCACCCCTTAGAGCCAAAGAAGAGGAGGAGAGGAGAGAGCCTGCGGCAAAGTGACCTTATGGGGATGGAGGGAGGCCAGGGGAATTCTCTGACACCACTGATCTCCACCAACTTCAGTCTAAGCTCAGACAAAACTCTGATCTGATGCAGCCATCAGTGATTGACAGGGAAGATGGAGTGAATTCTAAGTGCGGATCTATGCGAGGGAGATCATTCGACTACAGCCTGACACGTCTGGCGATGGCTGTTGGCAATTTAACCCTTGAAGAAACGTAACGGAGCGAGATCTTAAGTGAAGAAAGATCTTATATTTAATTAAAGAGAGGGGATGCACACGGGAGATGGCTGATCAAAAACTCAGCTCCCAGGTCCTAGCAGAATTAACCTGATAAATCACTCTTGAAAGCCTCACGTCGACAGTGATGAGATTTATTGACCTCAAGACTCAACTCTTTGAGAAGTAGTGGGGGCAGCATAATTACTGTAAAGGTTACTGTTTGTGTTTTCTTCTTCTTCGTCTCCGCCACCACTGCAGCTATATCAAATTATGTGGCCATAGCTCTCGGCGACACTTGAGAGACCTCCAGTGCCCCAGTATCACCGCTAGATCCTGTGACTGTCAGCGCTTCTGCACAAGGCTCTGCTCAGCATGTCACATAACCTCCAGTTCACAAATTTTTAATGCTGTGATTAGATAGGTAGAAAGATGGATACACAGATTGTATCCAGAATTATAAACATAGCAAGAAAAATAATTGGGAAGGAGCAGAGACAGCTAGATTGTATATATAAAATGCAGGTGAAACAAAAAGCCAGGCAAATTGTGTCTGATCCTGTTCATCCCGTCCTTGAAGAATTCATAAAACTGGCCTCAGGAAGACGCTGCAGCAACCAAGAACATTTACAAAAAGTCTTTCATATCAAATGCAATAACTCTGCTAAACTCATATAGACCATACACACTGGAACCATGTCCGTTATTGTTGCCTGCCCTCTGCACGTCGTGTTTTTATTATTGCGTCTATTGTGATTTACTGTAATGTGTTTCAACCCACTTGTGAAGTTGAAGGCAAATTTCCACATCTGTGGACAATAAAAATTATCTTATTGATAGATATTTGCAGCATTTATTCTTATACTTATTCTTATTGTTTGAGATAATAATTATTATTACGTTAGTGTGTGTTTTAAAGTAAATTTATAGTTGTTTAATTGTAGCTCATGGTTTGCCTGTCCTGTTCCGACAAGGTTTTGCCTTGACCTCGCAGTGTTGTAGGGGAAATAAGTGATAATTTTCCTTTCCATTAGCACAAAGTTATGTTTCTGCAGGTGTTTGAGCGGTTTGATGGTGTTTTGGATCAATAACAATGACTTGACAATTACTTTGCCCGCTGCTAGCCGCTTTCTGGCTTTCAAAGCCCACTGTCTCGCCTCTACTGTGTTTTGTAACAAAACATAATTTTCATGACTCACCCTGGCACTCCTCTCTCCATACGTTGTGCAAGCTGTGTCACAAAGGAAAAAACGCTTCCTTCTCAAGCGAAAACGCAGCATCATCATGACGACACTACTAATGATGTTGTCAAAATTCCTCATGCTGCTGATAAATAAGAGTTAAATCATATTTGTTTTTACTGTACGGCAACCTTGAGTGCCATGAAAGGCGCCATAACAAATAAAATGTATTATTATTATTATTATTATTATTATTAAATTCATCTGGTGGTGATTTTGAACACTCAGGGTGGGGAGCGTTAGCTGGAAGACTGAAATGTGTGCATAACTGTGTCTTATTAAGTGAAAAGTTCAGATAGACATAAAAGTACTTCAATTATCAAGTAAACATGTACATTTTTAATATAGCATCTTTCAAACTCAAAGTGTTTCACAATTACAGGACCATTAGCAACATACAATAAACTTGATAGAAATAAGGAAATAACAACACAACAGAAAGAAATACCAACAAAGAACATGACATGGCGAGTTTTGAGATACCATTTATATTCCATAGTCAAGAAGCCACCACGGCAAATGCACAACGCACTTCAGATTAAAGTATGGATTGGGGAACAGCCAGAAACCTGTGGCCTGAACTCGTAAGCGACCTGGCAGCTTCATGAGAGGTCAGCAGTTCACCGTAAAGCCGACAGAGGAGCGATGTGAGCACTGATTGGTGTGTTTGAAAGAAATCTTGCTGCAATCTGGATTTATGTAATCTGCCTCTTCTTTGTTGAATGAGGCATGTGAATAGTGGATTAGCATAGTGTTTACTTAAACAATAGGCCTCGGCTGTGGAAAAAAAAAAAAAAACAAGTATCGACTTTTGATGTAGTTACCAAACTTGAACTTGGACTCAAAGACGATCCTCAGACTTTTCAGTGTAGACAAGACGTGTGTTTAGACCAAGGGAAGCATACACAGAGGAAACCAAAAGAACATTTCCTATTAGGTGGAAGAGAACCAGTCAGGGACACAAACAAATATACCAGTTAATTCCTTTAAGTGGTAGTGTGAACTCTAACAATAGAATTGTGTTCGCTGCTCCAAATGAGTGTAATCAATCATCAAGGTTTGACCTATCAACTCCCTTTTCTTCACAAGAATGTGTGTGTATCTATGAATGAGCTATTCTATATACTGAGCGGTGAGCCGAAACGAAAAAAACAAAACAAAACAAAACAAACAAAACAAAAAAGTGAAGGATACACACCAACGCAAGTTTTTTAAGGATTCATCGTCAAAGCTATTCCCCGGCCCCTTGTCTGCTTACTGGTGGAACTACTTTGTCTGTGTAGCACGGCGGCTTCACCTCGATTACACTCGTATGGAGTGGCAAATAAAGCTATATGTGTAAGAAGTCAAACTATCACTTTAAATCTATCAATCACAATGACATGATCAGTGGTGTCAAAAGCAGCACTCAAGTCTAACAGCACTAAGAAGGAAACTTCACTCTCATCAGCAGGCATAAGAACAAAATGAAAACTCCTAGGAGAGCTGTTATGGTGCAGTGCTGCTGACAGAATTCATCTAAGATATTGCTACCTTAAAATAGCTCTAAGGGTTGTATAGCAACAGCTTCAGCAGCAATTTTAGGAATAAAAAGGTAATTTGCAGACTGGCCTGTAATTTTGAAGAGGAGGTGGATCAGTGTAAAGCTTCTTTAGGAGTGACTGGACAGTGACAGTTTAAGTAGTTAGGGACACGGCCAGAGAAATTTGTTCACACTAGTGAGCAGACTAATGCCGGCTGCATCCAGGATCTCTCTCAGGAATTTACAAGAGATTATATCGGTAAATCATGGTTGTAAATTAGCAGCACCCACATCCACTGCTTGGTAATTAGCAGGGAAATTAGCTACAGCTAAATAGGCCAACACTTTGCAATCCAGCAATTTTGATCGCACATCAATTAATGTATGAAGTAACTGGGAATTAACACTCTGTAACCAATTATATATTACTAATAACGTTAAGTTATAGTGACTTGATCATTGGTTAATGTTGAGCAACAGGAAATCATAATACCTCCTGCATAAATTCTTGCATTTAAATGTCATGAGTCATGCCTATTGTAAAGCGTGACCTTAAACAGTTAGTTAGCTTTAAAAACGACCTGGGCTAGACTAGGATGGTCAGAAATAATGGGTTGATAGTCAAATGTTGCTGTTGCGTCTAAGTACAGTCATAAATTGTTATAAATTTAACAAAAATACACATTTGAAATAAAACAAAAAAATGCCATTATTATTTATTGATCCAACCATCCTTTCATTTTCTAGCCACTTGTTCAAGGTACAAATACTGAGGTTGTATTGGATCTGAGACGCTCCCCTATCGAGCTGAGTGAGACCAGCGGGGCTCGAGTTATAATCTGAGCTTTGTGGGGTCTCTAAAATGATGTGTAAATAAATACATAAATATTAGCCGAACAGGTGTGCTTTCCATTAGTGAGAGAGAGAGGAAGACAGAGAAAGAAAGAGAGAGAGACGGACCTCAACGCCCATTCTGTGGTCCAACACACAGCAGCCCACTATTCTCAACATTTGTGTCAAGTACATCGTAACAACCCGTAACTGCCCTACATGTCTGTGATATTGAAACAAGACTACACCTAACAGACAGCGCTGTCCGTGGTTCTGAAAAAAAAAAAAAAAAAACAACAACATCAAAAAACACAGCTCTGTAGCAAAGCTAGTGCTTGCTGTCACGGTGACAGTTGTCGAAAGCTGTTTATCGTGTCTTTATGAAAAAAAAAAAAAAAAAAAAATAGCCAGGCTTGCAAAATTGGCCATGGCAGTGGCCTTTGTTACTTGGCAGCATGGTAGCCAGTTTACACTATTATATTATATACAGTGGTCCGCCGTTAATCACGAGAGTTACGTTCTAAAAATAACCCACAATAGGCGAAATCCACGAAGTAGTCAGCTTTATTTTTTACAATTATTATCAGTGGCGGTTCTGCCCATGTTGCCGCCCTGGGCGAAAGTACTGCCTTGTATTTTTGGAAAAATACTTTTTATATGGACAAAATCTTGTTTGCATAAAAAAAAGCCACCGGTCGGGTCAGGTCTGCCGGATCTGACAGGTGAGCGGCGCACACATGCTGCCTTCCTCTCATTATAAATCAACTTTTGTTCATACGCGGCTGCAGCAGCACAACAGACAGTGACACAGACAACATGGTTGATTATTGACTGCGTAATGCGGCCATTCGCCGGTAATTGCGGCATCAGGCGAGCCTACCTACTGGTTTATATGCAAGCACAATACATGTGTATTTGCTTAGACCCCAATATTAGACGAGGGCGTTTTTTCAGGGCATTTTCAATGGAAAAAATATTGTCTTATATTCAGATGAATACGGTAATAGAAAACTGCTTTGCAGCGAGGATGATTTTTTTTTTTTTTTTTTGCTCTCATGCCGCCCCCCACGTGACATGAAAATATGCCGCCCCCGCTTCGCCCGTGCCTAAAACCGCTACTGCAAGCACAATACATGTGTATTTGCTTAGACCCCAATATTAGACGAGGGCGTTTTTCAGGGAATTTTCAATGGAAAAAATATTGTCTTATATTCAGATGAATACGGTAATAGAAAACTGCTTTGCAGCGAGGATGATTTTTTAAATTTTTTTTTATTTTTTTGCGCTCATGCCCCCCCCCCCCCCCCCCCCCCCCCCCCCCACGTGACATGAAAATATGCCGCCCCAGGCGGCTGCCCGCTTCGCCCGTGCCTAAAACCGCTACTGCATATCTATCATATTATGCAACAATTCTCCCCAACAGGAGCTAAATTCAGTCAAATGGCATTTCCTCAACGTACATCAACCTGGTGTCTGTGAAGATTCTCAGTCATCCAGGTCATGATATGCAAGTAGGGTTAGAGCAAAGTCGACTGGACTTGAGTGTGGTCAACTGTTGTCACATGAGGTCAAGGGAGATTGGTGTTTCAATCTCCTGGGGAGGGATGTACATTGTACATTCAAAAGAAGACCACCATGTACATATTCTGGACAAGGAGGACAGGTGGCAGATAGCAACACGTAAAGACTGGAGGGGAAGGGGTGATGCCATAAAGCTGGATCAAGTCTGACAGTTCCTGAATCCCAGTACCGGGCGTCGGGTTCTGTCACTTGGTCTCACGGTTTCACGCTAACTCTGACCCTCCGTCGGAGCGGGTTGTTCTTCAGGGTTTTGCAGCTTAGTTGTGGATGTGGTTCAGTGCCTTTCACGTTCCCATTCATTCACTCTTCTTCTATTCCCTTTCTTAATTTGTACTTATTTGGACTTATTGTACATTGTTGTATTGTACATAGGTTATATATTGTATATAGGAGTGTTATATATACTTTCTATTTTTTTTTTTTTTTAATCTATTTTATTCTTTTCTATTTTTTACTTGCACAGTGCTGGAGTTGTTGCAATTGCATTTCACTGCTGCTGTACCCGTACATCACGCATGTGACGAATAAAAATCTTGAATCTTGCATCTTGAATCTTGAAGAGGAGTGAAAGAGGCAATCTATGTCAAAGTAGAGAAGCCATCACTCAACAGAGGAGGAGGCCTCAGACACCACCTATCCCCCATCTACAAGAGGCCCGTTTCCACCACAGGAACTTCGGGGTAATTTTACAGGGCCGTGGCCATTGTCGCATGTCTCCACCGCCGGAACCACCCCGAAGGAGAGAGTTCAGGAACCTTTACAGGGGCTAAAAAACAGCCTTGCCTCAGGGTAGGGACTCTGAGCGGCCCCGAAAAACTCCTGGGTTTACTAACGGCGCGATGTGATGTCAGCAGAAAGCAGGCGTCCAGGGACGGTTTTTGCTATGGGCAATGTGGGCAACCGCCCAGGGCGCAATCTACTTGGGGGCGCACAAGCGCCGTCCAAAAAAAAAAAAAAAAAAAAAAAAGTGCGTCCGCAAAAAAAAAAAAAAAAAAAAAAAAACGTTTCTAGACTAATATCGCTCATTTCCATGTCAAGTTGGTGCAGTAGGCGCTAACGCCCTACTATCACGTCAACTTGCTGCTGAGAGTCATGTATACAGGTCGTGTGTGTCAGAAGAAAAGGCAAGGGGGAGGGGGGCGCGGGGGATCAACTCGCGACTGCAGAGGCTGTGCGCAGGTTGTGAGTCTCAGGAAAAGCAAAGGGGAGGGGGGGCGGGGGATAGACTAACCTCTGATATGAAAGATCCCAGGCCAAACAACACAAACTGCTGCTTCCAAATAAATTGTATTTCATTCATAAAATTAATATAGACCCCTTATAGCTACATGTAATTTATTGGGTTATGTGAAAATGCCAAACAACAACAACAACAACAAAAAGTCAATGGAGTATCATGGACAAAAGGCCAAAAAAAACATCAGGTGCCCAGTTCAGAAAGAGAAGGAGAGAAGAAGAGGAGAAACGTTCAAAAGATAAAGGTATGCAAGTCTCTATGCGTGACGTTAATTGTGCATGTAATGAAACAGTAGCCTATACCCTATTTATTAGCCTCTTGCTAATATGTTGCCACTTAGCCACAGAAGTTTTTTTTTTTTTTTTTTGGTTTTTAGTTTTGCTGAACTAGCAACTATTAGAATTTTAGGCATCACGTAATGGAATTAATTTCACCCATAGGCTAGTTTGTGTTTGCAACACAACAAGTGCAAGTTCACATTGGCCTGTTAGTCTGTGGATTTGGTAAACAATACATAATTTTTTTTGCTATACGTGGGTCTATGGTAACCTAAATAACTTCCTATACACTGACATGACATTTTGTAAGCTATATGTGATATAGCTTTATGAGTAATTTCTAGTGTGTTATTCTTAGTTAATAGGATGTTAACAAATGATAGGCCTGATGTGGTGGGGGTGGGGGGTGCGGGACGGTTCGCCCAGGGCGCAAAACTAGCCAGGACCGCCTCTGCAGGCGTCCCTAGCAACACGGCCAACACTACCAAGCTAACGCTAACGTGCTAGCTAACGCTAAAAACACACTTTTTAGCCGGCATTTTAGGGCCACTGACATTTGCTTTAGCGGACGTTAGCTAACGCTAACAACAGGCTTTTTTAACAACACACATTTTGATGCCCTGGTCATGGTCGTGCAACCGCCCGGTAACTTTACAGGAACCTTCCTCCTCCTCGGCCCTCTCAGTAGAGACATGGCAGGTGAGAGGGCCGAGCGAGAGGACGTTCCTGTAGTAGCTCCTGCCCCCCAAATACTACCAGGAACATTTTGGTGAAAACGGGCCTTATGCTGTCCTTTCATCCCTCCCCAGGAGATTGAAACACCAATCACCCTTGACCTCATGTGACAACGGTCGACCACACTTGACACCAGGTGACTCCAACGACTCTCGACGAGGATCGTTAACTCCTAGGAGCACCTACACATTAGTGCTTTCTATGACCCTGACAACGACCCCACAGAGGTTAAAAACCTGGGATTTCCAGCCAGTCAACCAGAACTGAAGAAGCTTCTTGGAGGAGAAGCAAAACATCTTCTGAAATCTACTATCAAGTCCAGTCGACTTTGCTCTAACCCTATTTGCTTAACCTGGTGTTCCTTGCTCTTTCATCAGGTATAGTTTCGTGACAACAGCATAAAATCTATCTATGTGACAAAAAAGTTTTTTTGTCAGCAAATATTTCGGTAAAAACTTGATTTAGCTAAGAAAAACAGTAGTCTCTCACCTTTTCTTACTGTAGTGTTTGCATTGCAGTGTGCTTTTGTAATTGTGGTTCCTAATATATGTCTAAAATGGTTTTGCCAGAGACGATTTTAGTTAAAACTGGATTGAGTTCACAAAGACATTTGTCTAACAGATGTGGAGTTTACAAAAGCCATAAGTCGAGTTGTTGAGGTTGTGAGTCACAGTGGTTTTAAGATCACTGAAAACTGCGCCTTCTCACAGTTTTGCTTAAAAAAAAAAAAAAAAAAAAAAAAAAAACTAAAACAAAAAACAAGAAACAAAACACACACACAAAATGTGTGTAAAGTGAGGGAATATGCTGCTCCCAATGGTTTCCCTGTCTTGGACCATTTGTCATGTTTTTTGTTTCAGTTTTTTTTTTAACTCTTGTTAACAGACTGTCTAAATAGAATGGAAGGTTCCCCACTGAATACCCGGCATTGTGTGTGACCACAACTGTGCTTTTGGTTCAGCTTGTTTTGTGTCATGTGCACTCTCTTTCCTTGCAACACGCTGCCAAGCCCTACAAGACGGGCCAAAGATTCAAAGCACAGTGAACTGAAGTCCGCTGGTTAAGATCCAAGTGCCAGTGGCGGACAGGGCCAGAACGGGGTTGACCGTTGCTCTGAGTAATGGTCCATTTAAGGTGCAACACTAGTTCCGTTCCAGTAGAGCTCGGCCAGCTAGTATGGGTCATGCTGATTGGAAAGATAGAGCAGACACAGATCCAATGTGCTCTCCTTGGCTGGCAGCGCTCCAGCTTAAATATCCCCTGTTGTTGCACCGAAGTCGGCTTCTCTGTGTTTGCCTGTGTGTGTGTGTGAGTGTGTGTGTGAGTGTGTCTGAAGGAGAGGCTGGTGGGTGGGGTGGGGGTGGGGGGGTGCAGGGTTCTGCTTGATGTCTTTATTCTGTCGTCTCACTGGGGGGGAATAAAGCAGGTGCTTACACGGCTCAGCACTTCCCTATGACTGTGCCAGCACCGGGAGCAGCCACACATCCAGTGTTAATCACCATGTTCCCTGCCATTTCACTCTCAAATATATGTGCACACACACACACACACACACACACGCGCACGTTCACATGCTCATGGATGCACCCACATGTACACTCATCTTAAATTCCCACATTCACACACAAATTCGCAGACACGCACATGAATGCACGGCAATAAAATCATGCGCACACACACACACACACATATATAATGAAAAACGTGGGCACACTGGGGCACCCCAACTGCCTGCAGGGAAAAGGGGGCTAATCCGACAGTGATCTAGTGACTGTGGAGAGAAACCCCCAGCACAGAGGAATGTCATTGGCTTTGTGAACAAGGGAAGGTTTGGGTGTGTATGTGTGTGTGTGAGTGTGAGAGAGAGAGAGAGTGAGAGAGGGATAGAGCGTGTACTGAAGGGGACTTTTTGCATGGTATCTTCCCTGGTGCTGACTGATTGTTTCAAAGACATTTTTGCTGATCCTGTGATAGTTTCTGTACATAACCCCACGCCTTTTTTATATCGAGTTATCTATAAAGGCAGGCCAACATGTAATAGAATCCTTTTCAACACCTCCTCACGACAAGGATAGCCCCAAATGGTGTGTGTGTGTGTGTGTGTGTATGTTCATGCTCATTATTTTGCTATAGTGTGGGTGTGGGTATGCATGCTCATATACTGTTGTTACGTGATAACTGACAAACAAAGCCGATAACAGAAAGAGATGTAAAGAGAGTCTAGAGAAGAGAAAATAAAAGCAAAATCAAACAAAGTAGACAGAAATAGATGAAGATTATAGAGATTAACACGATACAGAAAGAGTAGGGAGGTTGGAGAGAGAGAGAGATGGAAAGAAACATGGCAAGACGAATGAAGTTGATAGATGGAGAGATGAGGCAAGCAAACAGTTTGGGCTCCCCTGGGAAGGATCTGTTCATCCCACACATATCGAGGGATGAAGGAGAACAAATGTTCCTGGGTCCACAAGTCACACAGCACAGATCGGACCGCGCCGCAGCTCCATCAGCTTCCACTGAGCTTCTATTGTTAGAGCCACAATTCCCACAAGACACCATGAGGAGGAGCGTGGATAAGCAGCTCAACCTTTAGAAATAAGTCCCCTCTGTCCTAGGCTAGCACTCAGAGGTTGTGGTGGGGCCACCGTGTTGAAGAGAGAGATCAGCATCTGTTAAAACACACAGACATGGCGGAGTGGAGATCTTCACACAGTCAGTCCCAGTCTACAGAGCCGAGGATTATCATCAGAGGAAAGGAAAAAGCAAAATATGCATATGAAAAAAAGCAAAACCACTCCATGTATAACTTAGACATATAAGCACACAGATACAGATACAACCAATAATCCTCCAGTTCTGATTTGTCATTTTGGCAGCACAAAGTGAGTTCATCAGATTTGCCTATCAGAAAATAATTGTCCCAAGATAGTCCATTTGTTTTCTATTATTATTTGGCAACCTGCACCTACCGCTTCAGCCTGGCAGCTGATGAGTTGCAGTGATGAATTCATCCTTTCTAAACTGAATAAATAATCTAATCACAATTTAAAAGAAGCATTACTTTGCCTACATTGTTGTGTCTAAGATATTTACTGGTCCGACGACATTTACCGGTTCACTGGCAACAACACTATTATGTAGATTTGGTAATTATATGGATTTAAAAAAACTAACCAGGGTGGTGTCGCTGCTAGCAGATGTGAGTACAAGGTTCAGGTTGCTTCTGAAGTGCCATTATAACGACGCACTTCTCTATTCGAGCCTTGTGTTTATACATCAAAAGTGAAAGAACCATGATATCCTGTATCTGTGCTCTCATTTTTGTGTCGAAATAAACAGGCAACAGCCATTTCAAAGCTTTTATCACAAGAAGGCACCAGCCATCCTGTGTTCCCAAAATGATATGCAACAGAGTTATGGGAGCTGGTACAAAACCACCTGCCCACACACACACACACACACACACACACACACACACACACACACATACAATGACACAGACAAACAGACAATGCAGCGCAGCAGAACTTGTGCCTTGTTCAGCAAATATACTGCTAATACCCAGAATACTTTTTGGTGTCCTGAGTCTGATGAAAAAATAAACAGAGATTATTCAATGTGTCATTATGAAGACACTGGGCAGATATTTGAGGTAATTTCTGAACTTTCCAGTCTCCCTATCCAACCCTCTCTTTTTTATTCTTTAAAAACAGCAATATCTGTCTTCAAAAGCTGGTTGAGGTCACCGGGGACAGAAAAGTTGAAATTCTCAGAATATATATATTTTTTCCACTTTGAGAAAAAGAGTCAGAGGATTAACAAAGACACAGTCACGTCACCTACACACACGCACACACACACAGACACTGCCACACTGCATGAATGCCATCCAACCTAACCTTGCTGAGAATTAGACGTCCAGATATGCACCAAAATGTTCAAGAGCATATTTCCCTGAGAATGGGTAAAAAGCTTGTGAACTTGAGCATAGAGACCCAACAATGAAATGCCTATCAAATACTGTATGAATCCCTTGACAGCCCAAATCCATGCCATTAAAATGCAGGATGACACAAGCCTTTCCGGGTGAGAGGTTATCAGAATTGCATGCAGAGATGGCAGAAAGCAAACAAAAAGATAAAAAGAAATGAGAGAGAGAGAGAGAGAGAGAGAGAGAGAGAGAGAGAGAGAGAGAGAGAGAGAGAGAGACTAAATATGGCCACTGGTCCTGTCAGCAGCTGAAAATGAAAATGAGAGTTGGGGAGAGACGATCACACAGTTTGTTTTTCATTGCTATGCAATGACAAGAGGTGATGTGAATAAGTAAATTAAAACCACAAGTTCAAGTTCATAGTCTATTTAGATCACTCTTACAGTCATTGTTATAGATATAATATGTTACAGATACAGATGTGGATATAGAATAATAACAATAATAATAATAATAGTTGTAATAATGATAATACACTCTGACTTATCTGACCGAAAAAATATATAGATTAACATATTTCAGAGAGCAAAATGAGGACAGGAGTATGAAGACATTAAACATTATTTGTGTTGACTAACACATCTGGCTTGAGTTAACTGATTCTGAGAGAGATTGTGAAACAGACTCTGGAAAAGGCTAAACAGAGTCCATAACCCCTGCGTGACACTGAGAGGGGGTGGAGGGTGAAGGGCTGAGTCTATGTGGAGCGACTCAGGGGAACTAGAGGAGAAAAGATTGAAGAAGAGCGGAGCCAAAGGACTTTAAGAGATGAATAGAGCATTGAACTGTGTGATAATCCAGATGCTGTGGAGTATTACAGAAAAAGCACAGTGAAAGTAAAAGCAACATGGAAATGTGATGGGATATAGCAAGAGAGCGTGAATATGGTAGAGATGCAAGATTTAAGGCGCGTTGCCCCGTGGTCTCCGTCTCTCCTTTTAGTTGTGCAGGTCTCACAACAAACACATTGATCGTGTTTACATTAACACGTAAGAGAGGAGCTGCAGAGGAGAGGCCGGCCCAGCCTTGCCGCAGTCCTGGGATCACTACAGACAGAGGAGGGCTAATCCTTGGCCAGACCTCCACCCACCGCCTGCTTCATTCCCACCCTGGACACAGACAGGGGAGGCACACCTACTCACACCTACCGCCTTGGCCCAATCACCTCAAGTCTGCATGCTGTGGGAAAATGCTCCCATACAGTGCGCGTACATCAGTGCAGCCACGATACTGTACTTCACACACACAGCACAGCGCAGATAAATGTGTGCGCACAGACACAGCAACACAGCGCACACACCCTTATAAGCCTGTGACCCCAGCAGAGAGACTTAAAGCGTGAAGGGAATCATCCAGTTGTGGTGTAGCTGAAAAATAATTGCATAGGAATCAATGCTTCTTGTCTAGGTCTAATAAGGGAGATATCAGAGGGCGGAACAAGAAATGCTTTAAACTCTTGCAAACCTAAAGACTGTGCCGAGGCCATGCGCTGAATATTTGCCAGCAGCGTCTATAGTTAGGAGGTCATTATATGATGATAATTAGCAGACGCCCATTAAAGACCATCAGTGGTGGCAAAGGGTCATGGTGTGTTGGTGTTTATAGGAGTGTGTAATGGTTTTTGGTGCGAGAGGAGAAGGCAGGCAGACCAATGCTCAACAGCTATGCCTGCTGTGGTCCTGCATGATGACAGAGACAGGCAAAGATAGCATGCTAGAACATGATGTGTTATGAAAATACACCAACACACACACACACATGAAAATAGTATCCCCTGTCCTGATATCCATTTCCCCTGTATCGCCAAGCTTGACCTTTGACCGGTTGGGTGTATAGCTTCCAAAGACACAAGCCTCATTACCCAGGCTCCTCTCTGGCAGAATAGGGTCTCATTTACCCTCGAGGAAGGACAGAAATAAACAAAGACCACTGCTAATCAAGTGATGGAAACAAAACACCGCCACGGTGACAGGTTACAGGGGCCA
Source organism: Myripristis murdjan (assembly GCF_902150065.1). Lineage (NCBI taxonomy): Eukaryota > Metazoa > Chordata > Actinopteri > Holocentriformes > Holocentridae > Myripristis > Myripristis murdjan. The sequence continues at coordinate 16,048,338 of NC_043991.1, forward strand.
TCATCCTGTGCTGTACCCAAAGGCTTTCAATCACAGCAAATCACAATGTCACGCATCTCAGTGGCACTGTCTCAGTGATCAAATAAAAATCAGCTCATTACTCAATTCACGCATGTAAATCACATGTTGGACGGTTGAGTTTGGTGTTGTTTTAACTGACAAGCTGTGCCTAAGATGCCATCAGCAGACAAACAATGATCTGCAACTTTGTAGATGCCAGAAAAAAAAGAAAGAAATGAAAGAAACCAAGGATGATGTTCCGGGCTAATTTTCCAGTTAAGAAATATCAGCATGCACCGCTTCATTTGAGTGTAAAAAGTTCATGGTCTCAAAGATATCATATCAAAGATTAGCGTGTTGACTCTTGCTTTCAAGCTTCGGGGAAGACTCGCTCGCTGTCAGAAATAATAACTGAATCATCCAAGATGATACATGCATATATTCAACAAACTCTGTGAAATTCTCACGTCATTCTGCTTTTTATAAACATGATGTCACGAGGCCTGTGGGAGCGCTACCCAAAGTGAGCATGTATCCACCTTGGTGAAATGGATAGGCCCTATATGTAAGACAGATGAATGAACAGAGTCCACAGGTGATGGAGAGGGTCAGCACAGCGGAGGAAGCTCTGGGTGGGACGAGGGCGAGGTTGAACGGGCCAATCGATGAGAGGAAAAGCTGGTATTGATCCTGCTGGATTTATCCCCCCCAATGTCAACAAGGAGCGTCAGTCTGAAGAAGAGACTGTGCCCTCTCTGCCCTGAGAGCACCAGGATAAATCTCATTCTCTCCTCTACAGCTCATTTAATGAAGGATAAAATGGTGTGAGTAGGCCGAACGACTGTTAACAGACCATACTGGTGAATGGATTGTAAATCTTTTACTCCTCTAGGCCTGACTTTAATTTGCTCTGAAGCCTGTGTGATAAATCTGTAAAGGGGCATAAGTAGCGATAGTAGCAGTCGCAAAGGACAAGTTCATCTCTGGCCACATGAACATTTCAGATTTAGTATTTGCGATAAATAAAGCCATACCACTCATTACGTTAACATTAAATTATAATGTAACTTCTGTACAAATAAACTAGTGCCACCAAATAATCAGGCAAAATACTATGAAAGGGAAAGTGTCTATAATAAATGAAAAAGAATAGAAAAAATAGCAATTGCTTCATCTTCATCTTTTTTTCTGTTCAGCTTCTTGAAATTTGCCACGATGGGATGAACATGACATTTATCACCAAAAAACTGTGAAATATTGTTTCTGACTAGTTTAAAGTACCCAAAACCAGGCTAATTTTATATTTCTCCAGCAAAAACACACACACACACACACACACACACACACACACACACCGTGCAAAATGTTCAATAAAACTTCATCAGGTTTTCATGAGGAGTGGATAGAGAAAGACCATTTACCCTTCACCATGTAACTTTCAGTGGGCTGATCAAAGTCAGATCTACCCAAATTCCCTCTTTACATAAGAGACCGGAGGGGTGCCTCGTGTTTGAACTGGAGAGGGTGATTTGAAGGGTTTAACCTTCGCTAAGGGACGCAGACTTTTCTAACTGCATTATGACAGCTGAAGTTCCTCTGGCTGCTGCCGATGAGCAGAAAGTCAGAGAAAGACGGAGCAAGAGCGTGAGAGGAAGACAACGGCTGAAAACGAAGAAAAGTAATGCAAGAAGACCACTCGCGCTATTGGCATGACAAAACCAAAACTAATACAAAACATGTTTCTAAAACATTTAAAGAGATTAAAAATTGGCTCAAAAGTGCCGATTTGGTGCCCACCAGATAGCCGTTGAGACAGACTGGCACAAAATAATTTGACGAGCCAGATTGGAGAGACTTTGCACGCAATGTGACTCTGGAGAAACCGAGAACCTGGAAGACTTCCTTTGCCCCGGCTCCAAATACGAGTAAATATGGACAGCAGATTTCTCAAAAAAGTCAATTTCCCAAAATTTCCCAAACCGGCAAGTGTTCAGCTTTAGGTGCAGCAGTGAAGGTGTCCGTTCTCCTTGTAGAAAATCCTGCAGTGATAACGCTGTGTGCAGAATACCTGCTGTCCTGCCATCATCGAACAAATAAACACCAACCAGGCCATATGGTCTTTTAAACCTCCTGCATCCTGTTTCATTGTTTCTCTTATTATCACCCCAATAATATATGTGTGTAATTATATATGTGTGTTGCTGTTATTTTACTATGACTCCTATTGGCCACTTTTCATAATAATTATGTAAGTATTTTTCATAAGACATTAGGTTTTTGATGATTTGCTATTGATTATTTGTGCTTTTAAATTTCTGAATTCAACAGCACAAATATATATTTTTTGAATATTCATGCCAATAAAGTAAATTGAAGTGTGTGTGAGTGGGTTAATGACTAAAGTGAATGAGTAAATTGATATTTGAGTAAGTTAATGAGGAAATGAGCAAGCGAGTGAGTGACTGAGTAAATGAGCAACACAGTGAACAAATGAGTGAGTTCAGCAGATGGCTGTATGAGCAAATACGTGAGAAAATTAGTAAATGAATAAGTGATCGAGTGAGTCAATAAGTGAGTAAGTGAGCAAATGAGTGAGTGAGTGAGTGGGCTATTGAAGTAATGAGTGAATGAAGGAATAAGTGAATGAGGAGGTGAGTGAGTGAGTAAGATGAGCCCCCGGGTGTTTTTTCTGCCAATTACATTGAAATAATTTGGATCTTTAAAGGGATCCTTGGTAAACTAAAATGTGCAATTTTTCATTAAAATGTTTTTAATGTCATCATTGGGAGCAGAAATCATTATGAAACTGTCAGGATCTGTAGTCCCGTCTATGCAGAGAGAGGCCTGTCAGGCGTTTTAATCTGACTCAAACAAATGCATTTTGGCGGGGATTAAAACTTTACTTTTACACGTAACAGCAGAATGGCCAAATCACAACACAATCTCCCACCCTCATTCAAGGCTTGCACAGACTTTCATCTAGAAGTAAATTCTGCAGCAATGTTAGCTCGGAGACCATTTGCCATCACATTGTTGCAGTGTTAGTTCCAACAAGTAATATTTTCACTGCAATTGGTCGGTCTAACCAGAGTCACGACAATAAATTTACTCCATAGGAACATCCACATGGCCTTGCTGGAATGTATTACTGTAGAAAATGCAGCCTTGAAAACAGCTGTTGACTTTCAGGAACTCTCAGATCTTGGCGGATGATGAAGATAGTATTCAAGAATAACACTAAATGAGAAAATCCCTGTTTTTAAATGGGTTCACTATCTCTGCACAGGTAAGTGCAGCATCCACTTCCACTCCCCAGTTTTCAGAGGCAGGCAACCACCAGAGCGGTCATCCTGACACTCATCCTGTAACTGTATGGGTGAGTGAGTGAGTGAGTGAGTCAGTGAGCAAACAGGAAAGAGAGTGAGAGAGAGTGAGGACAGGTTCAGTTCCCGTTTCTAGTGAGACCTTTCATATGTGACCCTGTCCAGTTTCCAATTTTATGCCTAAATGTAGCCTTTCCCTCACCTTAACCATGTGGGTTTGTTGCCTAAACCTAACCAGGTGATGCTGACATGATAAAAGCTAGAAAGCCTGATGCATCCTGATACCGAAGGATTTGATGTCGGTATCAGAACCGAAAGGGGTGTGACTGTTTGACGACCTGGGAATGAGAATGTGTTCACACCTTCTAGTGGGTTAAAACGCTGTTATTGTCTATTCCTACTGTCAACATGTCTTACCACTCAAACATTAGCTTTAGCCACTTGTGTTAGCTTTTTGTTAACTCGGCTTTCATTTCCTTCCTTAAGGTTAAAAGGTCATGGTTAAGGTAAGGAAATGTAACGTCACGTAATGTTAGCAAGCTATAATTGAACATGGCTCCTGCTTGACCCATTCACTACCTCAGCTGCCTCCTTAAATGACCGACTTTATTGGTCTTTAAACAACGTCACGGTTAAGACAGGCTGATGAAAGATGACCCACTGACCCACCAGAAGGTGCAGTAGGGACCTGCTGACCCAGACTCTGTGGGTTTAATTACGACTGATAATGTCCGTTCAATGATGTGATAGCAGTCGAATCAGGTACACTTACTCATAAACAATGAATATAAGCAGTGCCTCAAATATGGCACACACACATACACACAATTAATGAAAAAAAATGTCTCTTCTGTGTGCTCAATCACGCTTTCACACACTCACACACACACACACACACACACCCATAGCCTCACACATACTGTTGAATTTCGAAGCTATCAACTTGCAACCCTCCTTCTCTAAACTGATTGACATGAGATCTAAACCAGGAGGATGAGCCCCTGGGTGTTTTTTTTTTCCTTTTGATTGCAGCACAATACTTTTGGATCCTTCAGCACAGCAGCAACTTCCACTCCTCAGTCCTCTGAGGAAGGAAACCACCACAGTAGTTGTCCCAGCACTCACCCTGTTACTATATGGGGGGCAAGAAAAAGCTCAACTAATACACTGGAGTGGAAAGAGGAAGAAGGAGAAAAACTGCCTCTTAGCTGTTTGTAACCTTTTGCATAGACTAGGTAAGAGGGTTTGATGTTGTTTGTGGGAATGAGGTGAAATGTGTCTGCGTATCAGGGTCACCCCGGGGTCACTGCTGGTCTCACTCTAGCAGGCAAACACCTGATCTAAGTGAAAAGAGCATCACTCCCAAGGTAAGACCACTAACTGGGGGTTGCTAGGAAACATGATGTGTGTGTGTGTGTGTGTGTGTGTGTATGTGTGTGTGTGAGTGTGAGTGTGTGTGTGCGTGTGCGTGTGTGTGTGTGTATAATCAATGTCTGGAGGACCCAGCTGGTTGTTTAAACAACATCATATGTTCGAAGTGACAGGTGTTCCCTAGTCTAAAGGTACAGTGCAAAGCTTACTGACCTAAATAATTAAAAAGTGGATGCACGATGAGCAAAGAAGACAATCAGAATCCTTAAACTATGTGCCAGAAGTGCAAACATTTACACAACTTTTTGAAATGAGAGTGTCAAAAAAGAAAAAGTTCATGAAACCAACCATACCTCTGAGGAACCTGAGGCAAGGATGAGAATCTGTTTGAGAAAAACCTAAAAATGTATCCAAATAACTCAGATAATGATGTATCTAACATGGATCCGTGTTCCTCATCCAGGATTTATGATGAGCACTCAGCTCCTTCCTCAGCGCTGAAACGCTTGGAATGTGCTCTGAGCTAAGGGCTTCAGGCAAAATCCTCGGGATTTTGGTTCTTTTTAAGACATGTCACGCTGCGTGAACAATCAGGAAACATACTGTACAGAGTGTGGGTGTGAGTGTGTGGGTGTGTGTGTGTGTGTGTGTGTGTGTGTGTGTGTGTGTGTGTGTGTGTGTGTGTGTGTGTGTGTGTGTGTGTGCACTTGCACATGTGTGTGTACATACGCTTACACCCCGGCCATCTGGTCAAAGCACTGACTATGAACAGATAAATTATATTTCAGATCATGCACCACTTGTTTGGGGCCTTCCCAAAGTTCCAAACTGATTTATGCAAGAGCGTGACTCCTGCACAAGTTGACTTTTGCGTCATCCCTTCAGCAAACAGAAAGAAAGAGAGAGCAAGATAGAGAAGGAGAGAGAGAGAGGGAGAGAGAGAGAGAGAGAGAGAGAGAGAGAGAGAGATGAGCTCTGTCCTGAACCTTGTCCAAACTCTGCAGGCTGCCACGATGAAGGGTATATTTTTTATCAAGGTCTGCCAGCTAGGCTACTCTGACAGTTCTATCCTCTGCCAAAATACAAACATGGAGAGAGCGAGAGTGAGAGCGAGGGAGAGAGAGTAAGAGAGAGAGAAAGATGGAGAGTGAGAAAAAGAGAGAACGGCAGAGACAGTCTTGTTATCTGATTTTGCCACTTACAGACGCTCAGCGTTTTGCACAACTTTGAAGATACTGTGAGAGCACCGCAGGGGGCCCACTGATTCACAGGCCAACTTTCTATATGGACAGCAGAATCACACAATTTGTATGATACTCGCATGCAACACAGGCAAAAGTGTATTGCTGCTCAAAAGATGACGGCTAATTTTGCTCTTACATATTACCACTTTTAATCTCCAGGAAACTGAATGCAACAATGCCCTGTTTTACTAAACAGTATGTACAAATTCTGTTAGGTAGGACAGGTTGCTCTATTGTTATTGATGCTCTTGTTGAGGTGAGCATAATTGAATTCCAAAAAACAGTATCACTCATTTATCATGTTTGGGGATGACATTTCTATCAGGCTATTGATGCACAATGAAGTGAATTTAGTAACGTGTAAAATCATATATAAATTTCAAAATGTGTGTAGTCGAGCTATGAGATGTTATTATGCCAAATGCTGTAGAATGACATGGTTTTCATTAGGGTACAGTGCAGAGAATAAACTGAGGTTGACACTAAATACATTCAGATGCTCTAATGCGTGTTTTAATCTGTGTGTGAAGCAATTGGTAATATCTACATCACATTTCAAGTGCGACTGACACCCTCTGACCATCCCTCAAATCAGCATTGAACCTCTGCTTCAGATCAGTCAGAGCAAGCAAGTGAGAGGAAAAACACATGGGACTTTATGACGTGAGGTCCTTACTATTGGAAGCTAACCAATGTTAATTTATTTGAAGGCCTTGAAAGATTTTTGACAGGGTTTTTTTTTTTTCCCAAGCTCTGACAAATGACACATAGTTTGTGTTTCATCTTTGACTCAAAGGCTGTTTGACAAATTCAGCAGGCCCCTTTTCTCTGCTCCCCTCCCGTCTCGATTAAAGGCCTATGTTATTCTATATATCAAGAGCCTGTTATGGTTATAGAATATGGTAGGATGCCATTTTTGTGATGCTCTATTGATCCCCGAAGGTGGAATTTATCTTTCGGTCTGCCCCCAATTGCAGCTGTGGTGAGAGGGGCCTTTAAACGCCTCAGCAGCACCAGAAGGGTTAAGGCTCATTTCAAAGATGTGAAAAGAGAGAGAAGGCAGGGCAAGGACAAACTATCGATCCTCTCCTAGGTGTACTGTCAGTGTTTCACATTGAGGTTCATAGTTTCTTCCGAATCATACGTCTCTTTCTCTCTCTGCCCCACTCTCTTCTTGCTTCTTGCCCTCCAGTGTGACTGAAAATGTGAATTATATAGGCCTAGGGTTTGTCATCCCTGCTCCAAGTATGAATTATATTGTGTCCTGGCTTGTTAGGAATTACCTGTCTGTTCATCTGTTGGCAGAGCAGTGTTGGCCACTCTACTGGTGTCCAAGGTGGGGTCCAGGGACCTTAAGGCATCCCAGGAGATGGACCAGGGAGCCGCCGGCAAAATGTGGAAGAGTAATATCACTGTGAGGCTATTTCACCCTTAATAATAATATAAATAAAAACAGAATGTATGAGTTCACGTTCTGATCACAGGTTAACTGTATTCTACTGTTATTACCCCACTTGCAATATACATAGTTAATTCTATAGCCTACTAAAAAAACGGAACAAAAATCAACTAAAAGTCTGGACAAAAAAAAAATCATGATTAGATGTGGTCATCCACTAGACGCCGCTTCTATGAAAAAAGTTTGGGAACCTCTGAGTTGCTCCGACGAGCGGATTTAGTGTATGCGCGTGCGTGAGTGCGCGCGCGCGCTCGTGTGTGGCGTGTAAATCCAGTTTCAGCACCGCGGACAGCGCACTGCGACCCCGCTGAGGCAACAAGCCCGGCTGCCTCACAGCGTGTCGTTGTGTTTAAACTTGATCTCCTTCACGACACATAAAGTTTGTCATCTTATAAGAAGTTTTGCATTGACACTATTGATACGCTTGCGTGGATGCTTAAATAATAATAATAATAATAATAATAATAATAATAAATCACTACTGAGCGCCAGAGACACCCAAAAAAATCCCTAAAGAGATATTAGAGAAACGGACTATAACAGAAAATTTCCGTCCAACAAAAGCAGTTACAGCTGTTTAAACTCTAAATATGACTGTCCCCCTCTAGCTTATATTCTCGTAAAAGTGTCAAAATAAAAATTCATAATACTGACAATAATATTATTACTAATTCTTGTTTTAATTACAGACGTGGACAGGAAAAGGTGAGAGTGCTGTAACACTTGGTTCCGTTTTTCCGCTGGTCCTTTAAGCGGGGCAGGGTGCAGATCGGACCTGGTGGGGAACAGTTTGGAGCAGGAGCGGAGAGGGGAAGTTGCACCGCCCCGGTTCAGGCAGCAGGGCTGGAGCAGATAAAAGCTCAGATAGTGATTGAAAGTGATGGTAAAAGGATTTAGCCTGGGCATTAACTGAGCGAGAGAGAGAGAGAGAGAGAGAGAGAGAGAGAGAGAGAGAGAGAGAGAGAGAGAGAGAGAGAGAGAGAGAGAGAGAGAGAGAGAGAGGAAGGGAGGAGGGGAGGGAGATATTTTCCATAAAGCTCTTTTTTTTCTCTCTTTCTTTCTGCCCTTGAGCATCCCGGGTAAACCCGAGCTTGTAAAGTAGGAGGAGGAGGAGAAGGGCGGGCACAAGCCTTTCCTCAAAGTCAATATTTCTACTTTTGATACTCCTTGACGCTGGATTTCAGGGCTCTTCCCTACCCGTTTCCAGATCTAGGACACCGATCTACCGTGTGCAGCCATCCTCAGTGTAATAAAAAAGTATCCGGCAGAAGGCAAAAACAAACAGCGAGTCGGGCAGTCAGATAACGGGAGTACAGTGAGCACCGCGACGGGGAACGAGTACAGTGGATGAACCGGAGGATTTTTTGCAGAAAGAGGGGGACGTTCATATACTCCAACGAGGCACAAAGTCCTGATCTTTCTCATGGATGAATGTTATAAGTAAGTGCATTATCTGATACGATAAATGATCTCGCAACAGAAGGCGTTTTGAAAAGCCAGCCAAAACCCTCTTTGAAGTCTGCACCGAGAGCCTTCTCTTGAGTTATATGCAATGTCTGCTCCGCTCGGAAATAATACGAGTGGTCAAAATAGTTTCCGCAGGATTTACACAATTTCAAACGAACGGATTAATAAATTGCATTCCTGAATACGCCTGGCTGAAGCGATGTTGCTCGATCGGATGCACTAGTGTAGAAACTGACACACCCCTAGATGGTTGTCAGTGTCGGGAAATAGCTTTGGTGACTTGAGAACTACGGGCAGGAGCTGAACTAAGTCATTGAGTTCACCAGATTTTATAGAATAAGTTATGCACAGAGTCGGCCAGATGGCTTTTGTCCACACCGGTGACACATCGATTTATAATCAGCCAATCTACACCGCAAAAAATGTCAATCATATCAAGCCATTTTGTCTTGTACTGAGTCTAAAAATATATATTTATGTTGAAACAAGTAAAAAAAATCTTCCAAGTAAGTGAGACAGTTTTTCTGCTTCCAGTGAAGTTTGACTTGCTTAAGCTTTTTCTTTTTTTCTGGAAATGTGACAGCAGGTTAAAATCAAACAGAATAAGTCGTTTTCTATCAGTCCCAAGAAAATGACATTATAGATGCAAGACAATTCTTGAAACAAGATCCTTTGCAGGTGCAATTATATTACTCTGGTGCATTTTTCACAGGTTTTGATAACAACTTTTAAGACAAAATGTAACCAATTAAACGACTCGTTAAGATATTTATTGCAGTGGTTATGACTTTTTTTTTTTTTTTACACGTCTGTCCTCTGCATCCCCAGCAGTGGAGAGATAGTGACAATTACAACTCTTTTACGCACAGGCGGCACCCGGCACCAGCACACGTGTTTTTACGCACAAGGTGGTTTTCAGAACAGGGATTTTCTGTTTGTATGTTAACAAGTAGCCTAACTCTTTGAATTAAATATAATCGAATGCACTACGCCTGTTTCAAATTAGTTGATCGACATTGTGTTTCTCGTAAATTTGTAGGTCTAACACAGTCATGTAAAATCTGCCTGACTGCACTGCATATTCATTTAAAACTTCTATTTTAAAGGCTTTGAAACGATCATTGTAAAGTCTTGTGAAGTTGGGCTGTAGGCAGAGAGTTATTTTATGAGATGAATTCCTGAGCTGTGCAATAATACGATTGTTGGGCAAATTATACTGCTGCAAAAGAAGGGGTTAATGTCACAATTCAATTAAATGACAAAAACGACACTGTCGTGCAGCCCACACACCCACATACATGCTTTGAAGATTTGCATCAAAGTTGTAGACTTTTTTATGCTGGAGAGAAATGCCGTTGTAAATTTCTCACAAGTTTACTTCTGAGAAATATGACAGATGAGGCACAGCATAGCACACCGCTCTTGTGCACGATTTTCACTGTAAATCTCTGAAAAGTAAAGTTAGTTTTTAAATTAGATAAGTGAATATGCCGTGGACTAATAAGGATAAATCACTCATTATGCTCACTCCCTAACTCTCTAACATTTGTCCCCATTTCACCCCAGGACAATCAAAAAACTTGGCCGGTGCACTACATCCAATGGATATACCTGAAGATGCAATAACCTCTCCATCATCCCTGCTGGCCATGTCCGCTGTCTTCGTGCATGACTCCAGGCTCTGAGACATGGATCCGTGTTAATATCTTCAACAAGCCCCCTGCAACATTATGGTTGAAGTGGATGCCAAGATTCATCTCTGTAACATTACACGCCTCCACATCCACCACCCATCTTCCTCTGGGAATCAGCCGTCAAAACAAGAAAGTGTCTTGTTTTCTGGAAGTCGTAAATATTTGTGAAGAGACACACTGATACAGGGTCTTTTTTTATTTATTTCATTTAGGGAGTTTGCCAGCCCGGAGGCTGCTGCCTCTTACCTTCACCTTTCCATTTACAGTACCGCAGTATGGTGGGGGTAGGGATGTTCCCTGTTTCCTTATGATCCCCACCCCATGCGCTTCACCTCTACGTTGAGCTCCGTGGCCCCCCTCACCCTGTGCCGGACCCCACTCCAACAACTCCCCCGCCTGCCATGCTCCTCCAGGCCGTGTTGTTGCTGCTGCATTGCTTGGCCTCGACTCTGGGCCAGTATGAACTGTGCAAGTCCCTGGTGAGCACGGATGATGGCTCGGTATGGGAGCACTATGCCTGCCAGCCAAAAGCCGCATCCATGAAAGATTACATGCGGATCAAAGTGGATCCACCGGGAATCACATGTGGAAACCCACCTGAGAAGTTTTGCACTCTAGTAAGTTCATCCCAACAACTGTACAGTCTAATTTATGTAATTTCAAATAATATAATGTCTGAAAGTTGCTGCATAGTGTGCAAACACAATATTTAACTGAGTCTGTGTTTCTCATCAGCACCACCTTTGCTCTTGTAGGCTCATAGGATCCCATAGCATTAGTGTAGACTACTGTGGTTTTTTCTCATTAAACTATGGTAAATCTTTTGCAGCGGAAAGCTATTATTTCAGAAATCAACAAGGGCACTGGTATACACGTTTACGCTGAATAGGGACAATGTGAGAAGTAATGACACACAGAAAAAAAAAAAACTTCACCTGCTATCTAATTAGTCTGGGTCAGAGTGGGATTTGCATTGTGGAGCGTCCCCAGTTGGTTTCATGGGCTCCAAAAGGGATGACACCAGTGAAATGACTTGGCATGGCTTAACTTCCCTAGGAGAGGTCCGGAGGTGTTGTTTACATTGGTATGGAGTTGGCAGGCTGTCATCCGGTTTGATTTGGGTTTCTAGAGGATTTCAGATTTCGTTTGGTAAAAGGCATGTAGCAGGACCTTTTTAGTTCAAGGACACTCAGGGGTGAGAGGGCGGAAAACTGGAAAACAGTGTGCTAAGCAATAATGTACTCTAGCCTACAGGGCAGTTCCTGTCCTGGATAATGTAGGTTTAATTTGAAAGAGGAGTTATAAAACCACTGTGATATGAACAGGACCACAATTAAGCTTTTCTGTCTTCTTATTCAAATGTTTTACATTGGAGGTATTAGACTACAAGGTTTGACTCACAACATGAGAGACAGCAAGGTTGTTTTCTTGATGTTGTTCAGTTTGCTACTGAGTGTCCAGTCACTGAATTGTCCAGAAGGTGCTAGACCAGTCTCAACAGCCATGAGTCAAAACTCTCAGAAAATGTGTCTCCAGACCAACGGAGAGAGACTGAGACAGAGAGAGAGAGAGAGAGGAAGAGACAGGGAGAGAGCGAGAGTGGGAGATGAGCGCTGTTCATGTCACAGAATACAATTATGTCATGTTGTTAATTAGGTATTTATATTCTGCATGACAGGGCATTTATTATGCGTAGACAGTTTTTACAAACAAACCTCCATCTCAAACATGTATAGGTACTTACCTCTGCACACACAAGTACATACACACAAATACACACACATACACACACATGCACACGCACGTGTGCAGGCCTTCCTCCCTTCCTTTTATTGAGACTAATAACAGTACTTGGGTTCATTTGACAACAGGAGCAGGAACGGATATTGCGCTGCTCGGCTACCTAATGGTTAATGATTTGTTTAATGTAGAAGTAGCGGAAACCACTGACGTCTTGAAAAAGCTTCTCCAGTGACTTCTCTTGAGGAGAGACGAGGGGAGGAAGCAAAAGAGGGGGAGAGGTGAAGAGAGACGCTTGCTGCCATAACATATTGACGTCTGCCCCCTAATGGCCCTGGCCTGGAAACTTCTATAACTATGTTTCTGAGCGAGCAATGATGAAATATTGATGGGCTCCTTAATGGGCTTCCTTACAAGGGCTGGCCAGCGACGCTCCATCGGTAGGATCCAGAATGTGCTGCTAGGCTAAAGAGAGCGCGAGAGAGAGGGCGGGACAGGAACAAGACTGGTCTTAGTCAGCACTTCCACATCGGACAGAGGCTTTATAGTGGAAAGTTCTGCCTCTCCTCAGGTCACCTATGGCTGTGGGGAGTGAAGCAAGCTGCGGTCTAACAGAGTCAAGAAGCTGTGAGATGAAAAGTGTTACTTGAGCTTCCACTGAAAAGCGGAGGATGTGGGAGTCAGTTATTTTTTAAGAATTTTAGAATGATTAATTTGATTGATTTGTTGCTAGCAATTTTACAGAGAATAACCACTGAAGTTCCACAAGCGGTCATGTGATGCAAAAAAATAGAAAGAAAAATTTTTTTCACATATCCCATAGCGAGTCTCCACTTTGTGAGGTTAAGCATCATGGCAATCCCTACATGATATAAATTAGAGCGGACTTGTTACATGTCAAATTGCTCCATCTGCATACACTTAAGCAGAGAGTCGGGGTCACCGCCTGCCTTCCTCCTCTCCTTTCTTTTCAACCCGCCAACTGGGCATGGGTTAGGGTTATTGGTATATACAGATCATTTATTTTCTGGAAAGCAACGTTTTTTTTTTTTTTTTTTTCTTCTTACTTTCGCCTCCGGATTTGGCAGCTTTACAGTTTCTTATCTAATTGGTGTACATTTACATTCACTCATTCAGCAATCCCACAAGTCAAGGGAAAGCGAGGGCACTGAAAAAAAAAGACTGCATTACCCAATGCGCAGAGCTGCTCATCCTTAATAAGACTTGAGACATACTGCGGAAGATGCAGAACAGTTTTTTCCCTCTCTCAGCGTATGAATGCTACAGTGCATTCCTAAAAACTATGGGTGAATTCAGTGTTTGGCTTTTTGATGCTGAGGCATAGCTTTCCCTGCTTGCGTTGGTTTACAGTAGTTTGGTCCGCCTGTCTCCACGGGGATCCATTTTTTTTTCTACTCTATTTATCTCTCTTGTTCCCGGGGAATGCAGCATCCATTCTCCTCAGCCAAACAGGCCAGCATGTTGGCTTCTTTCAACATGACGGGCCCCCACATTCCTCTTTGACAAAGATGCTACTGTCACAAGTTCTCTGTTAGGAGCTTCAGTAGTTTCTTTGTAGTTCATCTGTACTGTAGCTATATGATGTTAGCTAGATGTTGGGGATGATGGAGGAAGGGTGTTGGGGGATGAAGCAGAATGTGGTGCGTGTATGTGTGTGTGTGTGTTGCAGAGAGGGATAGCTAATGATGAGGGAGAGGTGAGGAAGATCCCAGCTTAGCTAAGCAGAAAGATGAAATCAGACCAGTGTTGCACAGTAGTACACACACTGTCGATATGAGGATGCTGCATTCAAAAAGGCCTCACTGTACTGTTGTTTGTTTTCTCCCCAGTTTTGGTTTTGAACCAAAACCTTCAATCAACCATCTCCCTTGGGCTGAGAATAGAGAGCAACTGCATGCAAACTGGCCGCATGCACGTCTACAGAAGTGTACACGATGACGTTAACATGGACGAGTGGGGGTGTGTTAAACATGTGCATGAATTGGCCGCAGTGCATGTGTCAGTAGGCTATGTGTAAGAAAGACAATAACACACCTTCCTGTACCACAACAGATTTGCCCGTTTTAGAAGGTAGAAATCAGCCAGCTCTAAAAATAGACATGAGAAGAGAGAGAAGCCGCGCAGCAGCGGAAGGGGAGCATGCAGGAAGGGGAGGAAGATGGCAGCTGGTAGCGTGGATCAGTGCTTCCCAGACTGGGCCTATAGCCATACTTCATACTCCCTGCTCACTGTAGCCCTGCCAGGCCCGGCCGGCCTGCCCTGCGCAGCAGTGGGCCGGCCAAGGCCATGCAAAAGGGCCGCCCACACCCAGCGGTGGCCCATCCCTGATACATCTCCCTGGGGTAAAAGATAGCCCAGGTAGCCAATGTCCTAATAATACACCCTTGGAGGTGAATTTGGGCACAGCATGAGTAGGTTTGACAGTGCAAGTTATAATTAACGACGGGGACAAAGAGAAAAAGGCAGCTAGAGAGAGTGAGAGAGTGATAGATACTGTAGAGACAGTAACTATGTAAACGAGGAGGAGGGGGAGGGTATAATGATGTAATGGCATAGCTTGCTTTCCCATAAGGACGTGGCTGAATGTGATCTAAGAGTGTTTAGATAGGTTGGCAGGATGGAGGGACAGTTATAAGTGAGACTTATCCCTAGCTGAGGTGATACTAAGGAGGATTGGCCGCAGGGGCTTAGACAGCCTGAGGTGAACTCACATGTTAGCCAACAATCTCGCTTCACCGCCGAGGAGCTGCTATTGATCACTGCTTGCAGAGTGAGATCTTAGGGGAAGAAGCTGTACCACCAATGTGTGTGTGTGTGTGTGTGTGTGTGACTGTTAGTGCACGTCTAACCGGTGTGTGTGTGTGTGTGTGTGTGTGTGTTAGAGAGAAAGTGTGCGGCCTCAACATTTTGATGATTAATATCTCCTACACTTCAGACCCTTTCAGATTCTCAGGGGTGACAAACTGAATGCGAAAAAAAAATACTAGAGAAATATTCCTGAAATTGTGTCGCAACCTCTTTCGGTACAATCCACATCTTAAGTTGTCAAATCTCAAATCGTCAAAGCGAAGTCCTTCTCTTACTCATCAGCCTCCCTTCATTTCCACCTCCTCCTTTGTGATTGATATAGATCTGATAAAGAAAATCAGTAAGGGATAATGACTTTTTCTGTATTTATTCGCCTTATTTGCACTTAATGGAAAAAGCGTCTCTAATATTTTGAACATTCAGTAAGTACAAAATAAAATTAGAGAAGTGAGATGGGCCAGACTTACAATCTGAATGTTGTTTTGACTTCGAATCATCGGTAACCCCACAAACTCAAAATAAAAATAGGTGACTAGGTGAGCTATCAGGGCTTTTGAATGTAAATCCTGTGTTTTTCACACCCTCCCAAATATAATAAGACAGCTAAGTTACACTGGTAGATATTTTACCATACAGAATAGCAGTCGGGTAGTGAAACACAAGCACGGCAGTAATGTAAAGCACATGAGACCGAACTGTTGCTTATTAACATGTTTGTGTTTTACCGTGACCTTAAGAGCAGCGCTGCAAGCAAGTAGGGGAGGGTGTGGTGGGCTGGGTCAGGGGCTTTTGCCGACACTAGGTTTTTAGCCCCATAGAGTCAAGCCATGTTAATGTCACACACTTCATGTTCTTTTTTTTTTTTTTTTTTTTTTTTTTTTTAGCAAAATTCCAAATTATATTACATTCGTAAATTTCCAGTAAAATGAACCTCTATTGTTTTTTGTATTTCATTATACCGCTGTTATTTCATTTATCATCCGGATTTGGGTTGGTTGGACGTAGGCACGTTTTTTTCTGTGTCTCCCGAGTGCATTGTGCCTCTGAATTCAGGGCTTCTGACATAGGTGTAAGAAGGCGGTAAGGATTTCCTGCATTCTAAAGAAGACTTCCTAATATAGCCTGTCCTGGACCAGCTGTGACAGTCTGAGCAGGACAGGTGCTGCTGCTGCTGCTGCTGCTCTGGAGCAGCCCTGTCCCTGTTCTGCCCAGGCAGGAGCACATAGGCATGCATGTGCCTACAGCATACATGCACACACACACACACACACACACACACACACACACTCGGCAACTCATGGGCATTCCTTGGAGAGTGCAGGAGACACATGCTATAATTTACAATGAGGAAACTATCACTATTGCAGGTAATACTAGAAAAGGCAACATATACAGCAGGTCTGTAATTCTATGCATGCCGATGCACTCAGCCCACACACACACACACACACACACACACACACACACACACACACACACATGCATGTGCACACACAGTCTTCACTGAGGGTATACTAACAAGAGCCTCCAGTATGATGGAAAAACTTTCAACAAAATAAAAGATTAACGTTATAAGTGAAAAAGCAATATCCCTTTCTCTTCCCCTCTGTGGCCTTTTTAATGGGAGGGTCATTTCATTTGATGTTTCTCCAAAACAAAATAAATTGTGTTCTCTGAGTGTGGTCTCTACCTTTATTCCCCTTGCTAGCAATATAACTTGGAAACTTCTATAAGTGGAGGAGGAGATGGAGAGGAGAGAGAGGGCAAGGTGAGGGAGGGATGGCTGGAAAATATTTGGGACAGACTGTCGTCATTAAAGTGGGAGAGACAGAGACAGATAAAGAGGAAAGAAAATAAATATGAGCTCATTTTTTCCTCATAATTTATTTCAGTGTTAAGGAATAATGTTAGCTTGCTATTTTGCTGATGGGAAACATTTGTGGGCGACGTTGGAACCTGCGATCAAACGGCAAAAACTGCCATGTTCAAAATTGGTGTTTTTGTAAGATGATTTTAGAAAGATCAAAAAACCTCACTTATTTCTTTAGTCTTGGCTGCATACGTTTCCGCGATCATCCTCAAATGCTGCATAGATAACTCAAAGATGAATCTCTCCCCGTAGCCTTAGAATGGGACGAACTTCAGTGCTTTAGGAGTTATTAATGAGTGTTAAAAATCATATTGTTATTCCCCAAGTGACTAAGGAAGCAGACAAGGTGTTTGTTTAATATGGGACCATTCCTCTCCCCCCAAAAAAACAAATTAAAAAAAAGCACAAAAAAAAAAAACATCCCAAGGAACTCTCTCATTGCAGGGGCATCATGGTGGCTGTTGTCGTGGAGACAGGATCCCAGCGAGGATAATTGCTGGAGGGGCTTAGCAGTGCGGGCCACCTGCCGCAGCAGTTGGCCAGGATCTGTGTACGCTCGCGTGCATGCGTGTTGTGTGTTTGCGGGCGTTTGTGGGTGTGTGTGTGTGTGTCTGTGTGTCCTGGCATGAATATGTGGGCCAGGGCAGAGCGGTGGCAGGAGGCAGAGCGGGATAAGGAGGACAGGGCACACAAAGGGCTTAAACATAACCTCATGCGTCTCTCTCATAGTCTCGCGTAGAGAATAAAATCCTTCCACCCTGTAGTGTGTATCGCCTGTCGAGTAATCCTCCCAAGTTCAGACAGGTCATGGGAGCCGCTGTACTCAGCAGCGCGCAGCTTTTAACCCATTAAACAAAAATCAAGCAATAATTATGCACAGTAAAAGAAAACAGATGCAGATATATACATTGTATTGATCCTTGCTTGCTTGCCTCTGTGCAAGTGGATACATGGAACACACACACAAACACACACACACACACATTTCCTCTCTCTTTTCACCTCTTGTATTCTCTTTGTCGATCTGTTTTTTTTTTCTCTCAGACACAAACCAGGTAAGTAGAAACACTGAGGGAGCTAACCTATATGGAGTTAGTCGTGTATCTGGGACAGTGTGACAGTGATCATTTTCAATAGGATTTGTAGGTCGAAGGTCATTCCCAGAACAACAGTCCACTAATCCACTCCCGTGTGTGTCAACGTGTGTGTGCGCTAAGGTCAGGGGCTACACTAATGGAGGGCACGAAAGCAGCAGGGCCACCATGGTGCTGCTTTAGCCTAAAAGCACTTTCACTGTAAACCCCCCATCTGAGTCTAATTACCGTTTCCTATGGCAGTCGTTTATGAGCATAGTAGATTATCATCGTAAGTGTGTTTGTGCTGACAGTGATCTCTGTCTCTCTGTCTGCGCAAAGGAAGACATTGGCAGAGGTAATTGGGTTATCAGAGAGAGAACAATGCTGCCACGTCTGCCCCGTGAGGAGAGAGATAGATCATCTGTTGTTGGTGGTGTTCAGAGACTGGAGTCTTATTGTAGTATGGAGCTGTATCTTCACATGCACTGTGATCCCATACAGCACCTTCTGTGCTTTCCTCAGCAGCGGCTCAGTGGCTTTGCTTATGTTTGGAGTTTTCCCACTCTGCGGTGTCACCATAAATCAGATGATTTATAATCTCGCCCTCGCAGGATTGTAAGTTTTGCTTTTGTTATTAGAACCACTGGAGTGGTTTTGAGTGACTGCTCCCTCTCCCATGGCACAGTCCAATGACTTTATTCAAAAGGCAGAAACGTCTGGACATGCCGCTTCTTGGCAATAGACGTGAAAAAGTGAACGTTTGCAAAGAGGCTGTGACGCATGATCTGCACCTGCAGCACGCGTTAGGATTGTACAGTCATCACCATGAAGAGGGACACGTTGTTTAAATGCGTAATCTCCAGGTATCCTGCTGTGATCGTGTTTTTTTGTTTTTTTTTTAAATAATGGGCATATTACAGTAAATTAATGTTCCACCAGTTTTCTACAGTCAGTTACTAGACTGGCAAAAAGCTTCTCAGAAGAGTTAAGTATCTTAGCGAAATATCTCCATAGCTGTAATTTAATATAAAGTTGATTTCACAGTAAGCACAAATCTGTGTAAAACATTGGATCCTTTAGTACTTCAGGTTTCATATAATACATCTTATGATTTTTTTTTTTATTTTTTTTTTTTAAGTTTAGATATGCTTTGGGAACCATACCTAATGATCAGATGACACACTGATCAAATGTATTATCAGCTATCTACTGTATGCTGTAACTGCTTTAAATCAGTGTTACACCACGTTACACTTCACATGTTACAACCTTTGGGTAAAGCAAATGACAGGAAATAAAAAAAAAGAATGCAACTGGTTTGTTTAGATTACTGCAGAAATGTATACTAGTTGATGCAAGTATATTATCTATTATCTGTCTGTCTGTCTGTCTGTCTGTCTGTCTGTCTGTCTGTCTGTCTGTTTTTCTATCTGCCTGTCTCTATTTGTCTATTCATTTATTTATGGAGCTGATCACCAAAGGAGAAACTCTCCTCTCTCCTTTAACCTGCTCCTCTCCACAGTGTCAGCTCCCACACACATCACCCTGGAGTAGGTAGGGACTCAAAGCCACTTTGATGGGACAAATGCCTGCTGCCACTTGAGCTTTAGCGCAGGTCTTCTGAATGAAGGACCTGCTTAATACAGCTTATCTTTTTTCCCCCTCATCTCTCATGTACATATCTACAAACAATCTATAATCACTGAGCTAAATCTGTGTTGTATCAGCATCAGCATCAGGGGTGTCAACAGTGCATTCTTAGCAAATAAAACAGTAACGTTGCTCTAGTAATGACAGCTATAAAATTTTATGACTTAAACCCATGTTAGAAAACAGGAGAACAATTTTCATGAGTTTAAGGGAGGAGCATAGGAATTTCACCAGTATTCATGCAATTACGAGATCTTTTAGAATCAAAGTAAGGCATTCTCACAAGTAATTAGTAAACTGTTTCAGATAGCAATGGTGGTTTAGAGATTGGTTTATATTAAAGGTTGTAATAGGTCTATAATGTGATATAATGTAATTGGCTTTTTGAGTAGGAATTAAACATATATGCCATGAAAAACAATGAAGCAAAGCCACTGACTCTGTATGTTAATATTGTGTTGTAAGTTAATATTGTGACAAATTAATGTGGTGACAGCTAATGCAAATAACGACCCGTCTGACACAACGATTAATCTCTGTGAACATTAGTGCAAACAATGACATTTTTGGTGTAATTGGTGTTATGTGTAGGGGATATGATGAGCATTTCAAATGAGATGCAATCTCCAA
This sequence comes from Myripristis murdjan, assembly GCF_902150065.1. Classification (NCBI taxonomy): domain Eukaryota; kingdom Metazoa; phylum Chordata; class Actinopteri; order Holocentriformes; family Holocentridae; genus Myripristis; species Myripristis murdjan. Next base: position 16,068,691 of record NC_043991.1, read on the forward strand.
TAGCTTTCGTGCTGAATTTTGCATACATGTGCAGTGTCATGACCTTAACAGACAGTAACTGTTGAAACACAAGCAAATCACAATTTAGTGGTCTAATTAGGTTGTTAAGAGCTGAATTTTCAGAAACGGTTATTATTACTAATCATTTAAATATCAGGATTCAGTTAATAACCATGCTTGCACAACTGTAAATAAATATTTGCTCAAAAAGATAATTATAAGGGCCAGTATACTATTAAGTATCAGATCTCAGCAACCAAAATGTCTTTTGAGCAATTTTGGAGTCGATAGTACTTGTTTCAGGCTTGATCAACAATTCACATTCACTGAATTTGATTGATGATCCAGTCATGCATCAGGAGAAACCGTTGTGATTATATTTTGGATTAGTTGATGTAATTTTTTTTTTTTTTTTTTTTTGTTCGGTGGTGATATGGATGTTAGATGACAGGCTTGTTACAGCCTCTGCAAATGGAGCATCTCTACTCACTGGGTGGATTGAGAGGCACTGATTTGAGATGAGTCTGCAGGAGAGTGAGATGCAGCAGCCTGTGAATGGGGGTAAAGTGGGGTTAGAATGGGAACTGTCCTGGCATCTTTGAAAGCTTTTAAGTGGATGGGATGGGATCCACGATGACTTTGAGAGTGAGTTAGAGCTGGAAACTCTGGAGCTATAGGGTGGAGGAATGTGGAAACTCAGAAACTGGTCTCAGGAGAGGGACTTAAAATTTCTGGAGGAATAGCAGAGCTCTGGATTTATGCCAGGGAGGGACTTGGAATGTTTGGAAAATGGGAGGAATGTGGGATTTCTGATCGCGGAGAGAAACAGGAATCTGATTTCTCTAAAGCACAGGCGCAGGGGAGCCATAACATCTCTGAGAGGAGAGTGGAGGGATTTTTTAGTGCAGGTGGAGAGGGGCCTTTGCCTCTCTGTGAGGAATATGAAAAATGCTGTTATATTCTCTTGGATAAGTCTGTAGAGGGGTCATGACTCGAAAGTCCTGGCATGGCTTGAAGAGGAGGATCAATTCTGCAGAGTTGGAAGTGAAGAAGCCCTCTGCAGTCTATGAGAAGACGGTGATGATGCATGAGCCTCTTGACCTTCACACCTCCTATTGTTATGTTGTTTGGCAACTTTATTTTTAAGCTCCCTGTCCCTCAGTGACTTGGCAAGGAGCTTAGGGCCCTCCTCATTCAGATTCACATCATCCCTTGTGTGAGAAATGTGGATATTCTTGTGGACAGACACAGACACAGTAGGGACAAGTGCACATCTTTTTACATCAGCATTGTATCACATGATGGCATCGAGAGGAACATCCGCAGACCTGGAAGGGAAAAAAAAAAGGAGTAGAAATGGTGATTCTTGCCTCAGGAGTTTTTTTTTTAAGCAAGTTTTTTTATGCCTTAAACACAGCTGCTGATATTGCAAGGGCACTAAGAGTTAGTTGTCAAAAAATCATTTTCAACACAGTTGGACAAGAAATAACAGTGTATGTATTTCAGTTTCTGGAGGCTGGAGACTTTGTAGGTCAAACCACTTAAAATCATCTGTAGGCATTTAAACCGTCTGTGTGACCTGTTAAGTACTTACTGGCTTTCTCTCACAAATTAAATGAAACTACAGTGGTAGAAATTACAAAATAAAAGTCGTTTTAGAGAATATTTCTATTGTGTTATCTGCTCTCAAATAAAATTCATTCTAAAACTTTTTTTTTAAGCCCAAAATGAATTTTGTATGTCAAGTGTTGAGGCTAATCATTACTGCCATTACCAAACCCCTGATCTCTCCTTGCTCTGTGTCCATCCCTCTTGTAGGAGAACCCATACCTGTGCAGTGACGAGTGTGATGCGTCTAACCCAGACTTGGCCCACCCTCCCCAGCTGATGCAGGACCGTGAACGCAGCGGCCTCATCACCTACTGGCAGACAGTCTCGTGGAGCCGCTACCCAGAGCCCCTGCTGGCTAACATCTCCATGTCGTGGAACAAGAGCCTGGAGCTCACAGATGACATCCAGATCACCTTTGAGTACGGCCGTCCTACCATCATGGTGCTGGAGAAGTCCATGGACCATGGACGCTCTTGGCAGCCCTACCAGTACTACGCTGATGACTGCCTGGATGCCTTCAACATGCCACCCAGGCGTGTCCGTGACCTTTCACCCGCTAACATCACACGGGTCATCTGCACTGAGCAGTACTCACGCTGGGTAGGCTCTAAGAACGACAAGAACGTGAAGTTCGAAGTGCGGGCTCGCTTCGCTGTGTTCGCCGGAGCTCGGCTACAGAACATGGACAACCTGTACACTCGCATGGAAAGCATGAAGGGATTGAGAGACTTCTTCACCTTCACCAACCTCAGGCTTAGGCTGCTCAAGCCTGCCCTCGGAGGCACCTATGTCCAGAGAGAGAACCTCAGCAAGTACTTCTATGCCATCTCCAACATCGAGGTACCCGCCAGGTGAGGGGTGATGACTTGAGTTTCAATTAGGGATGCACGTTGAAAATATTTCTCTTCACTTTCTCGCACTCACTTGCATTCACTTTCTTAATGTAAAGCACAATATTCACTGGCATTCTACCGAGCGTCGTAAAACAAGATATTTAGTTCAAAAGAGGCATTATCTAAACATCTGATTTACACTGACAGACATATTAGAGCAGTGGCGGCAATAATCTGAAACTACCAAATCAGGATATGACAGCTGTGGTGCTTTAATTAAATAATAATCAAGATTTGAAAAATTTTGCAACACTCTTGTGTCTCCCATGTCTTCGCTGACACTAAACAGCACTTTTCTAATTTAATTTTCTGTCTGATTTTCAGTGTCAGTCAGCTGATGTGAAATGTTCCCCGTGGTAATGCTTTTCTTTAGTTGAACATAGTACCTTTCCACCAAAATAAGGCCTATTTGCAAAATTAAAACGACAAGAATACTAGAATAAATTGTCAAATTTGATAAGCATCACTGATGTGATATATACTGAAAAAAATAATCAATTGTTGATTTGTCATCAGCGTACAGAGATACAATAATGTTGCATACCAGAAAAATTAAATCTGTCCTGTTTTCTTATTGGTGACATGGCTAGGCTGGATTTTATTTTGGTATACTGGTGCCACAGAGAGTGAATGCTTTTAATCTGACAGATGAGGAAAACTCTGGCTAAAAACATGCCCTATGTTCTGGTGATTACGGTACCATACTGTAACGTGTACAGTCATGCACACACACACACACACACACACTCACATACCCAGCCTAATCTGAGGGCTTTTACGGTGACCCTCTCTTTCTCAGCGTGTATCCTAGTCTCCCTGTCGCTGGCCTGTGAGGACAGTGATTAACGACATAAACAGACGGCCTCGGTGGTCTAACGTAAACCGCCATCCACATTCTACAAGGGGAGCCGGGAACCCTTACATGGCAACTTTGTGACAGTGAAGGATGGTCGAGCTGTCACGCGCCTGCTTAGCATCAACAAGCCATCTCTCCTACCTTTCAGAATTATTATTCCAATCAATACGGCAGGCTGACATTTGAATGGTATTTAACATCCTTGTTGGGATGGCTTGGAATGGGAGGATGGAGCGATGAATTTGTGTGTGTGCGTGTGTATGTGTGTGTGTGTGTGTGTGCAGCGGTGTTGAATAGGGGAAAGTGAAAATGTGTGAGCGGTTGAGAGAGGTGTTGGTTGATGTGGGCGTCTGTCTGTGCGTGTGTAGGGTGGGGATATGGGGGGTGTTTGATGAGGTCCTGAGTGGATGCTGACACAGCACACGCACACATGCACACGTACACACACTGACACACACGCACACACACACATAGCCCTCTGGCGCTGAGGAAAGGGCCTGCAGGTATTGATCACAGGCACTTTTCAGGCTCAGCACGGAATCAGAGAGAGAGAGAGAGAGAGAGAGTTAGAGAGATCAACCCAATAACCTGGAGGTAAAACAGTCCATGGCCACGCCAGAATCTCCACCAAAACCGATAACTTTAATAATCAGCCAGCCCTGTTTTGAAATATTTTTACTTATTACTTCACTCAGTAGTCCACAAGTGCACCACATCTAAGAATCTGTCCTCTGACTCAAAATCCCAACTGTGCTACTATGCTTGAAAGACCCCTGTTCACACTGTAAAGCTCTCCAAACTTTCGCTTCATGTTTCAACTTTCTGAATATACATCCCCTAATTTTTTTTTTTTTTTTTTTTTTTTTTTTTTTTTTCCACTGTCTTACCCATCCAGAGGGCTTGGCTGATGGCTGACGGCTGGTGGCAGGCAGCTGGTGATAGTGTCAGTATGTGCTGGATCTGGTATCAGAGGACCCAAATATAGCCTAGTGGAGATGACTGAGGCCAGTCCGTCTTCCGCCCTGGCCACCCACACCTCCCGTAACATAATCACTAATCAATAAGTTATTCTGGGCAGCCAGCAGGAGTATTAGGTGATGGTGGTGGGGGGTCCTCAACAGTACAGTACAATCAAGAGTGTCTGATGCTTACGGCTGGGAAATTGATTTTGGGGGGCCAGACGATTAGTCAATGTTCCCAGGACAAAAGGCTAAGCTATTTCATCTCATTTCATCTGGCCTTAGTAACATATTGGGATTTCCAATGCTTAAAATTTGAATAATGAATATTCCACTCCACTGTTGCTCCGGTGGGGATGGCGCAGTGAAATGGGTTTTATATGATCAAGACCGAGTGGCAGTGTACTGCAGGTCGCCACGGTAATGAGATACGCTAGTGCTATCGATGGGGAGAGTGTTGTAGTCACTTCCTGGCCGTATTGTATGTCCCCAGGCCTCTAGCTATGGCTCTCTGGCTGAACCCAGTTAAATGTAATGATTATTAGTTAACTGTTCTCCATGAGCTGGGTTGAGCCTGGACAGAGAGAGAAAAACAAGCCCTCTTCTCATTAACCAGGATAAGATGGAAACTCTTTGGGCTGTGTCTCTTTGATCTGATGCTGCACTGTCAGAATGACTGGCTGTGCTGTAAAGAGCTGGCGCAGGTATGCGGGAAGCCAGGTACTCAGGGCTAAATAGTGCTGCTTTATCAATAAATGCGTAACCTGATAGGCCATTAAGTGCAAACGCAGGCAAGCAAGGTTTGACGGGAGGAGGGGTGGTAAATTTAGATTTGTGGATGTGCTGAAATCACTCAGCAAACTGGATCTCAAACAAGTTGGGAGAGGGCATACAGGATAGGGGACAGCCAGAGGTGGAGCAGGGATTTAGAGGGGGGCAGAGAGAGGATGAGGTCAAAACAGAGGGAGCAGAGGCAAGGTCAAAAGGGACAGAGTCGATAGAATATTATTCTACGATTCAGCATCACTCACTTTGTGTTGCAAAGTTCTGCCAAGGTTAACTGTAATGAGCTACTGTATAGCCTACAATCTAAACTCTGGCCAAGGTGTTTTGTGGTCTGAAAGCCTTAGGCTTTATGCTCATTTTACAGGCTATAGCCTACGCTTAGATGTGGCCATTTCCATATCACTGATGGGCCATGTGAAAGCCATCACCAACGATCAAAGACAGCATAGCAATGCCTCAGCTCTCTATCATCATTTACATCAGTGAAATCATATTCTCAGGGAGGCTTCACTCATAAGCGGAGCTCTCAGATTCACTCTCATCCGTTGCTCCCTCATCTCTCCATCGCTGCTCCCTTGGTCCCATCTGTCAGCAGCTCTTGGTTGGCCTGCAGTGTGGACTAGAGCGGACTGGTGGCTAGCCTGTAGTCTGCATTATGGATTAGGACTGGGGTCATGGATTGGGCCTTTTTAATGAAATAAGCAGCAGGTCGTGCAGTGGGTCTTTATAATGGAATAAAGGCAAGGCTGTAAGTCCAGGAAGAGCCACCTAAGTGGATTACGGCTAAGACGGAGGGAAGGAGATGGAGCAGGATGAGGAGGAAGACAAAGTCTGCATAGTTTTTCCTCTCCTCGCTGGTAATCGCTATAGCATCAGGTCCTTTAGTGCCTCAGACTTCTCAGTTTGATTTGATTGGCCGGCAGGGGAGAATGACATTTAAGAAAAGCCAAGTACCCAGTTGGACTGTCCCTTATTCTGTCAGCTGTGTGAGGGGTGAAGAAAAAAAAATGCCTCAAGGAGATTCTTCAACTGTGCTCAAGAGTTGCGTTTTTAAAATATCTCATTAACACAGCTGTAGATCAGGCACAACTCGTGTAATAAAATCTTATTACACAATGCTCTCCTGGTTAATAATTGAATAACTGTATGAATGATTGAATCAATAATTGGCATCACAAATAACTTATGCATGAGCAACATGTCAGCTATTAGAAGAATAACACTGTCACACAGGGGTGTCACAGTGGGGTCCAAAAATTCAGTCCACTACCGAGAACTTTGTTCCATTATTGATCAAAAACACATCACATTTTTATTTGAATGATATCTTCTCAAACAAGATTACATAATTTTTTCACTAGCATGAGTCAAAAAAGTTTGTTAGTATTTACTGAAAGTATAAATTTCTCAATATTTGTTTGGAACATTTTTTAAGGATTTGTTTTCCTCCTTTTTGGCATTTTAGCTTTATTTGACAGTCACGGTAGAGAGAGACAGGAAAGGCAGAGGGGATGACATGCAGCAAATGGCCTGAGATCAGATTCAAGCCCGAGACGGTGCGATCAGGACTCAGCCTTAACACATGGCACATGCTGTTACCCGGCGAGCTACCAGGGCGCCCCATTTGTTTGGTACTTTGGTGGTAGGCCAAAACATTTTACACCGGAGAATACATTACACAGGAGCATAGATCTGTTAATATTTGGATCAGATATATTGTTACAAGTAAGCATAGCAGGAGGATACAAACGCTGGAGAAGAGGCAGGCAGGCAGGCTTGCAGAGTGGAATATAGTTAATATCAATAAAGCAGGTTGCACACAGAGAAACAGGCAGGCATAAATTAACACACGATGAACCAACAGGAACTTGAATCAGAACAGAGCCTAAATACAAACTGAACTGAGTGGCAAACGGGACACACCTGGAGAGGGGGGAGGGACACAAGGCTGGGGGGAACAGAGGATTGGCTGAAACACAATGAGGACAGGCAACACAAGGGCAGGCTTAATGAAACAATGCAGGGACAAAATGAACTCACGATGCAAGAAACACTAGGGAAATGAAAGGTAGCATGCACAGTGAAAAGTATTAAACCAAAACATAATAATGGACAGCATAATGGACCACATACAGAAAAACAAAACCAGAAAACCAAACACAAAGTCCATAAACCATGAATCCATGGCAGTATATGGTGACACCACAGTTTGAGAATATCAAACGCTGTGCAAATGAGATATTCAGGTATATTTCAATTTCATGAGAGAGAAAAAAAAAAGAAAAAGAAAGATTTGCATCAGTTTTCCATAATGCATTCTTGAATGACAAGTGTGAAATGATTAAAAAATGTATTACATGTTGACAAATGGATAAACAAACACTGTTCTTTCTAGTGGGCTTTTGGACTTGGCTGTATATATATAGAGGTTAGTCAAAATAGCAACTAATCACTAATCCTTGCTCTTTTGTAACTGCCCAATAACAGGATTTGTTTGCATCTCAGAGGAAACACGTGCACTTCAGCAAGAGACTTTTAAAATGTCACCATAAAAAAGGAACAGACATTACATCAATCAAAATTAAGGCTGCTTGGTAAGATAAAAGTTGGATGTAATTATACTGTGGGTGCAATTAAACAGAAAAACAGTCCTGACCAGAAACAGAAACATAAAAAAAAAAAAAAATGCAGCTAACTCATACATCTGTGATCGACATCTCTAATCGACTCTTTAAAGGAAAGCAAGCTCTACCTAAGTCTGACGAGGAGGAGCGCTTGGTTCGTATAATGTGGTGCGCCCACCTTCTATCACAGGCTACCCATAATTAACAGAATAATGTACATAGTAGACAATATGCAAAGTTTCTAAATCTAGGTTAATGCTTATAGCTGTGGTGGTGTAAGAGTAATAGACATTTAGCTTTAAAGGGTGAAAGGCCTCTAGCTTTAGGGAATTTCATCTGTTGTTTACACTGTGGCTTATAATGTGATTACAGCGCAACCATCTGGCTAGGTGGGGCTGTGACTCTTGAGGGACAAGAGGGACCAACCTGTCCAATAACATGGCTCAAAAAAAGAAAAAAAAAAAAGAAAAAAAATAACAATGCCCATATGCAAATTAATATTTTACTTGTGCATGCATACAAAATTCAATGACATTAGAGATGCATTTTTGGCATTAGTTGTGTCCTCTGCTTGTTAAAATACTTTTAAAGACATTTTCCCACACCCACCCAAAGAGTTAAATCCAATTTTTTTGATGGGCCACGCCTGCTGAAACTTCACTGGCAAAAATCAGCTAAACTTTGAAATCTATCAGAACACCGAATTGTACTTTTGTTTAGCTCGGTCCGTCGAGGGTTCCTGCAAATTGCTGCAAACTTGTGAAGGAAGAAATGTCAAAAATTCATTTTTTAAAAGAAAAGAAATGCACACAATTCAATATGGCAGACATGAGTGGTCCCAGTGGCCCAGTCTGGGTGTTAGTCAGACTCAGTGTTGGCATTACGGCCTCCTGCGAATAAAGCATGGATGTATTTGATTATAGCGCCACCATCTGACCAATTAGGGTCATATTTGTTGTGAGACAAACCAACATCGCCATTTGGCCCAATGCCTCATCTCAATCATGTACAATCTCATAGGAAACTGCAAAAATGTGGGAAATAACAATAACTACTACTACTACTAATAATAATAATAATAATAATAATAAAAATGATGATAATGATGATGATGATGCTAATGTTTGATAGGCCCAGCTTTGTCTAAAGTGCTCCATCTCTTCGTCAGCCACAAATTATTTTCCAGCACTGAAAACGAGGTTGGAATAGAGCTGCTGATATAAATGCTAATGTTATTTATGAGTGTTTCTACATGGTCGTGTTGTTTCTTGCCTGCCTGTCTCATTTATCTGTTGTGTGTCTGTGCATGTGTCAGAGCTTCTCTCAGTGCTATCCCGGCCACCCTGCTGAGAGAGCTAATGTGCTGAGAGGTTTAAGCGCTCCATCTCCATCTCCTCGCAGACTCGAACAGACTTGCACCAGTAAACTTTCCTGGTGTTTATTAACATGCCGTAGAAAGTGAACGAGAGGGTGATAGGTAGTTGTTTTTATGCCTCTATATGTGTTCCCGTCAGGACAGCCGGTGCAGTGTTGTTTACCTTCAAATGATAGTGCTGCTTACCCACAAATTCCTGTACAGTAATTTAATTTTAGTTTCTGTTTTCACAAATTACAGTAGCACTCAATATTTGATTAGGATATTTTTTGCCTAGTGGAGTGTGCAGATTTTATTTTCTCTAAATTTTAGTCATGTATTAATTATAAATGAGCTGAATCCCTGTTTTTGGCTTAAAAAAAAAAGTTCTCAAAGGGCCACTTGAGAGAGATTTTTAGGGCAAATATATACAAAGCCTCAAGAAAGTGTTTATGAGTGTCTCTCAACTAGATCTGCGAGGCTATGGTTACATGTGTCAGTGTGATTTCTGAGCATGATCTTAGAGATCAGAGTATGTGAGATCACATCACTGAGCATTTGGCTCAGCATGTGTCTCCCATAGTTCCCCTTGTTTCATTGCATTGCTCTTATGTGCTTTGTGGTTTGTTTGGGTGCAGGCTGTGCTGAATTCCTATCATAATGCCAGCCAGCGTACTTTGAAATCTCCAGGGTTCCCGCAGTTCCCAATCTTGATCATCCTTGAAAGTTTTTGGATTTGAGAATAACATAAAAATAAAGCCTTAAAGTTTTTTTGAAATTGAATGGATAGATGTGAAAATAACAGATTTTCCATTAAAATACAGTGCTCAAAATTATCAATGAGCTTCATCTCTCTAAAACTACACATCCTCAAAAAAAAAAAAAAAAAAAAAAAAAAAAAAAAACCACTGGGATGGATTATTATGTTGATAAAGTAGCAATTTTGAAATGAATGGTTCCAACATGATTTCTTGACCTCTGTGACCAAAACACTGACTTATCCCAAAACACACCAATGCTGAGTCCTTGCATTTTACCAAACAAGACACTGAAAGTCCTTTACAAGACCTTGAATATGATCCAAGTGAGGTTGTGACCCCTGGGCAAAATTTGATTTGGGGACTCATAGGCCTGTCATTTAATACATCATTGCATAAACAAATTAATGAAATTATATTGGAATACCAAGAGCAACTTGTTCTTGGCCATATTCGCAGCTTGTGGCAAGAAGAGCAGGCATGGCTGGATCAGGGTTACTGCATACAAAAGCCTAAATCTAAGTCTGAAACTTGGTGTCAGAAACATTCAAACATATATTTAGATTTATATTTAAATAAAACTAAAAGCTAAACCTGGAGAAATAAACCAATAATTGCTTTCAAAGTAAATAGAAACTCCTCTAGTAATGAACTCACATCAACTAAATACAGCATGGCCACACACAACTTTTGCAGAACAAAATGAACTGAAAATAGCTTAAAAAAATTAATTAATCATATAGATAGATAGATCGATAGATAGATAGAGATTAGACATTGATATAGGTAGAGATAGAGATAGAGATAGAGATAGGGATTATTATGCTGCACTAATAATAGCAAATGTTATTTGAATACTAAATGAAACTGATTAAAAATAAAATTAGACCTCAGGGAGACTGGCTAGTTAGACTCAGAGAGCCGGTTCCCTTTAGAGCTAAATATGGTTGTTGCTCCTCGTTGTGGTGGTTAATCCAGTCAAGTTCACACTGAGGATGATTTCGGACTGGAGCTTGTGTGGGATAAAGAACATGGGTGACTCCACTTAATAAGTTCAGTTGTCGAGCCCTAGGATGCTAATGTGCACGGGGCCTCACCGGCTTACAGCAGCTTGATTTGTATGTTACGAAGATCTGTTATCGGATGACAGGAAGTTGAAGCATGAATGAGCATGACAGGGCAGATACTGAGGAATCTCTCTGGTCTCAAGGCTTGGCCATCTTCTCCTCCGCTGGATAATCAGGGATAACAGATGCTGCTCATCCGCCCCCTTTTCTGAGCCTCCAGTCTTTTTGTGTCTTGATTATCCACATAGAGTGACTTTGACTTTGCAAACTGTCACACTGGTTTTGAATTATGCCATAGTTTTCTTTTGTGTCCTTTGCAGAGTGAAGGTGAGAGGATGGGAGGTATAAGCCTGGATCAGGAGGAGAGAGAGAGGGAAAGAAAGAGAGGCAGATGATGGATTAACTTCTAGTTTCATGGGACTAGCTGGGGTGTGTGATTTTGTGATGAATGATGTTAGGTGTGATGCTCTGTAAATATTATTCCACAGTTCACACAGCTACCACAGAGCATAGTCACATAGTCTCCCTTTTATTCTCCGTATTTTCCGTTCTCAGTCGAAAAGCGCTTTCACCCCCTGGCTTTCTGGTTCATGAGAAAACCCCTTTTGCTCTTGAGCACTGGCACGTTTTCCCTCATAAATGAAAGATGCGATCGGCGCTTGATGTGTGGCGAGCAGAACGTACGAGCCGCCGCTCATATATATGTTCACGGTCAAAAGGGGGAATCTTGAGCCGTCACAAGGATGTATGGCCGCCGTGTCTTCAGTCTGTCATCACATGTGTCCCCTCCCATCCCGCGCAGACTCCACCCCTGAGAGCGATCTGCCTCAGAGACAGCCACGGCTCAGAAACAGATCACTTTTTAAATCATTCATGAGCACTCACTGGAAAAGAAAGGCATGCAGAAAGCCGAGGGACCACAATGAGGAATGTGTCATTGTTCTTCACTTCCGCGATGATTTATGACACAATGGTTGTAACTGATTTGATAATCACTGTTTATTTCCCCTCAGAAGAGAGGAAAGTTAAAGTCAGCAATTTTGCCTCTTTTCTTTTATTCCCCCTCTTTTGTTTCACAGATGCACTTCTTTTTTTCTCCACCCCCTCTTCAATAGGTTTCTCTTTCTCCCCAACCCTCCACTCCCCTCCCTCGTCCTCCTCCCATAAATATCCTTTTAAATTCACAAATACAATAAAAAATTCTCCCCAGTAGCGCCTGCACTGTGCCTTACCCAGCATCTGGTGAGAGGGGAATCTCTTGATACCACAAGCGTGCTTTAAAGCTGAAAAGCATGCTGGGAATTGAAAGTGGGAGAATATGAGGTGGAGGGAGGGTGTCCTTGGAAAGACGGTTTGTTCTCAGTCAGCCACTTTAATTAGCATAGCATTATTACGAGCTTGGTGTGTTCAAAAACACACGGGCATCTTTATTGTGGGACTTGTCATCACTAACCACTCATCAATAGGAGACTGATGCAAGAACAGATGCAGAGGATAACAGGCTCTGCGAAAACAACAGGACACATATTGTACATCGACGGCATTAATAAGGTGCCTGCGCATGAATTATATTGTGATCAATGCATTTTGAGTCACTATGCACCACGAGTCATTTGCTGCAACGACCCATAAGCACATCCTAACTCACTGCAACAAAATTATACAGCCATCCTAGTGATTTTTCATGTTGAGCATCATATTTACAAAGTATCTATATACTTCATGTTTCTGCTAATCTTTTTCCCGAAGCAAGCAGTCATATTTTAGAACGATATCATTGTTCCTACCTTTTTATTCGGCCATTAGTTTCCATTCATTCCACTATGATATGAAGATGAACTTTTGGAGACTTTTGTTAAGTTGTTAAGTTAAGTTAAGTTAAGTTTTCCTTTATTAATCACCATTGGGAAATTTGCATTTGACCCATCCCACTTATTAGGAGCAGCTGGCAGCTGTTGTGCAGCACCCAGTGGACCAACTCCAGTTCTATACCAGTGCCTTGGTCAATGGGACTACAAACATTAACCTAGCAGACATGTTTCTGATGAAGGGCGAAACTGGGGCACCTGGAGGAAACCCACATAAACATTGGGAGAACATGCAAACTCCACACAGAAAGGCCCTGTCCTAAACTTTTTTCACACCAGTATCCCATCCCCGTAATAAAGTCGTCCACATTAGTTTTCCTAAAAGCAGCAGCACTGCTGTGTTTTGAGGACTTGAAACATTTCCTTTACACAACCAATTATCATTTCTGTGGGTTATGAATGTTGACGACTGTCAGCCGCAGAAGCAAAACATTATAAGGTGGGTGTTGCAACTAAAAATTCTAATTTGAAAGTTGAGGGATTTTGATTCTATGTGGTGAAATCTTTATTCTTCTGCAAAATGGTTTGCTGCAACGTAAAATGTGGGTACATCTTAGTAAACGGACCACACTGTCAAAATCACTGGTATGACCCTTTAAACATGAGAATTATTATATTATATCTGAACGTAAATCACAAACAAATCCAACTTCTGCAACACCATTAGTTCATTTAAATATGAGATTATTTAGCAAAATATCTTAATTACTGAACGAGCAGAGCACTTTCTGCTCAGAGCGCTGGTAAACACTGTCCTTTCTATCTTTTTTTTATAAAGACCCCCAAGTTTTAGTCCTTGTACTAATTGTCTTGCTAACTGCACTGGTGTGTTTTGAAGCTCTCCCCTCCCTCTTTCCCCTTCTCCTCCTCTGTTCCTCTCTTCTCACCTCCTCTCCTCTCCTCTTCTGGCCTGGAGCTCGGGTAGCTCTCTTCTTGCTATGACTAATGATGTTCTCTCAGTCTCAAGGTTTTAGCAGGATAATTATATTAACCCCTGTCCTCTGGCTGATCCCAGCTCAGCTCCCCTTCCCCAGGCATCCTCCCCTCCACGGTCTCAATGGAATTATCCACTAATACACACACATGGGCATACAGGCACGCACGTTATGGTTGCACACAAATATGCATGTATGTGCATGTTGGTGTGTGTGTTTCAGTCCATGCATGTCCAAAACATGCATGTTTGCACGACTTTGAGAGACTTTTCATGAATGGGCAAATAAGTTGCAGAGAAGAAAAATTAGAGGAAGCGTGTAAATGTGTTTGTGTGAGAAATTGTGTGCACGGGTGAAGGCCTGCGGGTCTGTGAATATGCCGGCTTGCAAATTTATAATACCATGTCTTAACACGTTAGAGGTTCAAAACTGCATCTCATAAGTTCACGGGCCGGGCATATTGTCTCAAAGGGAAGGCCCAAATATCTGCAGTGTATCCTGCAAGTTCCCCACTCCTACACACACACACACACACAAACATAGTCACAAACCCAAACAGGCTTCAGCCCCGCAGGCAGAAAGATCTCTACGAGGCTGATAATGCCACCCTGGGGGGTCTGGGGACCCTGCAGGGGGCCGAACAACAAGAAGGCCTCTGTCATTCCAGAGTTTCTGTCTCTTCATCATTTTTTCATTCTGTCCATTCTTTCCCCTCTCTTCTTCTTTCGGTACTCGTACTTGTATCTCAAGTAAAAGGAGCTGCTCTAGGAGCTGCCCCCCTCCCTTTCGATTCACGCCTAATTTCCTCTCTCCGTAGGTGTTGTACTCATCTGTAGTGTTGATTAAAACACATTCAGCAGCGGTAAGGACTCTGGAGGGAAGGCGTAGTGTAATATCCAGCACAGTCTCATAGTGATCCGAGGGTGATCAAGCCTGGCTAGAATGAGTGGGCTGATGAGAGCGGCCGGACTCGCAGTGGAAGGTGCCTTAAGATGCAGTGGCATGCTCAAAGAAGAATGGTGTCAGCTATACTGTCGTAGCATGAATATTACAATGCTGGCTTACAGGGGCTCAAATCACCACCCACCATGCACCAAATGCCAGTAAATTCATCTCTGGCAGATAAATGAACCAGGGTCACCCATTACGCTGTCAAATCACTTTTTGAGGCAGGCACCATTTGAATTCCTTGGTTATGTCTTTGTGTTTAGCTTGTTCTCCAACTTTGTTGCGCTTAATCATGATTTACAAACCTGGTCCACTGCTCAGGTGAGGGAGCAAGTTTTATTTTAACACACTGCACCTGATTCTGCACATAAAATAGCACTGAGACAGGTTGGCATGCAGTATTTCTATGAAAAATGTCTATTAATTACCTCTACCCTTTGTAAGGTCAGCAGAAAAGTTAATTTCAGACATTGCTGGCATGTGATACACAGCTTGACTGTTTAAATATATAGTGCTTCCTCTCTCTCTGTTTCTGTTGTTCACACACACACACACAGACACACACACACACACGCACACACATACACACACAATTTTTGCTGCTCCTGCATGCATGAGAATAGTCTTAGCTCTTGAGTGGGGAACAGGCTGTGCCCAGGCTCCATTATTTAGTTATTTAGTCCTGTGCATACATACTTTAGAGAGCAGGTATCTCAAAATGGGCCTGATTCTGCCTCGGCCTCTCTACGCGACTATCCCGGCCCAGACAGCCAGCAAGCTAGCTGCTGCTTGGGCTGAGCACTAGCAAGGCATGCACGCAATGGCCATTTACTGTATCCTGTGTAAATAATTTACTCAGGTACGCTCAAGCACACACATATTCTCGCATCCCTTTTCTCTCTCTCTCAGTCTCTCTCTCTCTCCCTCTCTCTCTCTCTCTATTTAACTGTCTGTCTCTTTCAATGAGCACACTGACAGATTGTTCAAACGTCCATGCGCATAATCACAGACGGAAAGACACACTCTTTAACTCAGCACATACAGTGCTTATATAATGAGTCATCCCACATACACACAGGGGAGGTCACTAAGGCCCATATATAGCACCAAGGCACACGCACATACAGAAACACACACGGGGCATAGATTGCAAAGGCAATCAAGGTCATTTCAGCGTTTTGAATAATTTAAGATGTGTTGTTGCTGGACATTTTGATCCCTTTTTCTCCGAGGCCAAAAACGTTCAGTGACCCCTCAACATTGAAACTGTTTAGTGAGTGCATGTGTTTGTGTGTTATTTTGAAGAGAATGGAGAGACTTAGCCAAAACACGCAGTCCCTTAGGCCTGTCCCCGGCTCCCTTAGATGTTCCAGTAGAAAGTGTTTTCTCTCTGCGATGGCTTTTGGGATATGTCCAAAAAGATTGCAGAAGTGTGAGAGACAGAAAGAAAGTGAGAAAAACGGAAGGAGGGAGGCGGGAGGGAGAATTGATGCAGGAATTTTATCTAAAACATTTGTGGCCTTTCGCTGTCAACATCTCTCATTAGGCAACAATGACAGATAACGTGCATGGGTGGGATGATTTGTTTGAAAATGTCACCAATATGGTACAGTGTCATTATTAATTGAGAGAGTGGGAGAGGTGGATAGAAATGTGTGAAGGAAATATTGTGTTTATGAATAGGCCCACTCTAATTTGTAGTCAGCAGATCATTGGAGGGGAGGTCGGTTATAGATTACCTGTTTAGCCTCGAGAGACAGAAAGAGCATACATGTGAGAGAAAAGAAAGAGGGAGAGAGCGAGAGGATGGAGGGAGGAAAAAGGTGAAGCGAGGTGGGGAGAGGGAACATTTGAAGAGACTCATACGCTCCCCCGCTCCGGGAGGCTGCACTCGAAGAAAATCGATCCTCTTCCCTCAGAGAAAGAAATTTATGAAGCTGGAACATAAACGCAGTCATGTCCAATTAGCTCCTCTGAATTTACGAGGCGAAGGGGGAAGGAAGTGGGAGGGGACATGGTGATAAAGACTTCAGGAGAAGCCAATAAGGCGTGCTGCTGATCAATGATCCGGCTTCACGCTGCTCCCACTTCGTGCTAGGTCGCTTTGCGCTGCGCCGGGGCTGCACTGTGTGGGTCTGTGGTGTTTTGGTGAGTTTAGGGCTTCCTGCTTGCTGCCCTTGTCTATGCTACACCGCTCTATGTTGCTTTATAATACTTTTTAATTCATGTTTTAATTTATGCACACACCCTACATTTGGATGCATTGGGCCTAAGGATGGATGAGGAAAAAACAACGACTTCAGTCACAAAACTATTATTAACCATAGACACGGTCCAGTTTGATCACGCCTTGCGTTTGTGTCACACATTAGCTCTGTTTTGTCTTTAAAGTTTCTTCCTCTTAAAAAAATCATTGATGCGCATCGCCCCACAGGCTCAGGCTCTACTATTACTCCAGCAAGTTGTGTAGCTGGCTGTGCATTTGTGGTAACACTTCTGGGAGTGTTTGAAGCTGTGGCATCAAGGGAAAGGAGTTGTTGCAAGTACTGAGTGGGTCTTCTCAGTGACGGCTGATCGAACAGAGAGAACAGGAGGGAGATCTCCTGCTGGGTCAGAGCTGCATCAATGCGGACTGTCATCGCAGGTTAGAACACGTCAATGCGGACCCTCCTCCTCCTCCTCTTCCTCCTCCTCCTCCTCCTCCCGGTCTTACCCCTGTAGTCAGAGAGGCAGGCAGATTGTCAGTGCTTTGACACAACTGCCCCACTCTTCACTGTACTAAATGGCAAACCCCCACATCCTCCTTCTCCCATTTTCTCCTCGGCCCACTCTCACATCAAGCTCATCTCCACAGCCCAATTTACCCAGTGCACTCTTCAATGAGCACTGGTGCATTGGGCAATAGCAAAAGAGCTAAAGGGGTAAGCCTGTGCAGATGGAGCAAAAGGGATTGGAAGGAAGAGAGATAGAGGGTGAAGTGGGAAATCAGATGGAGAAAGTAAAAGGAAGAGTGGGCAAAACTATTTGGTAGATTCAGAAGTCACTTCAGTCCCCTTGTCACTGATGACAAGGGGATTGAGGAGGACTAGAATGGAAAGATGGAATCCTGGAGCAAACGGGAAGAAATACAGTGGGAGGAGACTGCAAAACAGAAAATAAGGGAGAGGGAGTGATAGTTGTGTCCCTGGAGAGGAGGAGAGGAATAGGCGTTGACTACAGTAAAGAGACAGATAAAGCCCCATTAACTGCTGCTTCCAGCTGCTTTCTCAGTCTTTGCCACCACATGACTCCCCCTTGATGTTTGTTTATCTTTCTTCTTATTTATTCCCCTAATTGCTGCATCTCTGCTGTCTAAAACAGGCATTCCTCCTATCATTAAATATACTGGGCCAACTCTACTTCACAGAGACAGGCTGCAGGAAGAATGGACAAAAAGAGACACTCGTCCAGACAGCTGCACATGTTTGGACAGAGCTACAGACAGACCGACAATCACTGTATCTATTGGGTACACAGATAATTGGCTGGCTGCACAAGCGAACATAGTGTGAATATTGCATGTACATATGTGAGGGATGCATGTATGCTATCACTCACAATCACAAATTAATTCATGCATGTTCTTACAAGGCTAAAGAGTGGAAGCAGTAAACTACGGGGTAAGGTCATGCCAGCAGACTGATAAACAGATGAACTGACCCATGATCAGAACTGCTAATTAATACACCAGCTTGTGTTTGGGGCTTCAAATGGAGACTGGAATGCATTTGCATCCCTTAGTCTCAATGTTTCTACACTCACTTTCTTGCCCCGCTTCCTCTTGCCCTTCTTTGTATTTTTTAACACCCTTCTTTTCTCCACTCCTCTCTCTCAAAGTAAATAGACAGAGTTGTCATGGATCCAGCTGTCCTGTCTTAACTCTCCTCAGCTAAGAGCTGTTACTCCTACTTTGATGACTTTGCAGTGAAGGCAGACATCTTGCACATTAACATATGATTGTGCCCATGTATTATTTGTGTGTGGAGGGACTAAAGAGAGGGAAAGGGAGAAATCCCAGTGCAAGCTGTCATCCAAAAGAGAGAGAGAGAGAGAGAGAGAGAGAGAGAGAGAGAGAAAGAGAACCAGCACTTGAAAAGTCTGAGTGTCACATCAGTCATGCGGAAGGAGTGCAAGGCTAGAAGTGCTCTGGTCTTTCTGGGCTGCTCCGTGTGGCAGCAGTCAGAAAAGCAGGTCAAGGGGATGGAGAGTCCACAAAGAGTTTTTGACCTGCAAAACAGTGCAGCTCTAAATATTGCCTAATCACCGGATTAATTTAACAATTCAGCAACAGACGTCTTCCACAAAGTTGAATCCACTGAAAATACAAACTCTGAAGAGTCAAGAGGGAGTGATATTTCGTCAAGATAAATGTATGGATCCAGATACACCTCTAGTCATGCAATGTCAGGGTAGGTAAGTTTTCCTGATAACATACCTCTAATTGACTAGAAGAGAGGCCATTTCCTCTAGTACAGGGTAGCCATTAAGGCTGCAAAACACAAACTGCACCGCGGCATACCTAGAAAATCACTCCAGTCTTCAATATTGATTTTAAACTACAAGTTCTAGATCCTGCACTCAGCTCTGTTTCCACTTTATAGATGAGATTTATCGCTAGAGATGAGGGAAATGAGAAGCAGTGATATGTTCTCTGCTGTCAGTCACTCAAAGCTGGCATTAGTCACCGTGCCTCCCTCTGTGTCTCTGATCTGTTTTCTGTCATTGCCTTTCGCAGACAAATGCATCGCAATCACACAAAACAGAAACACACACACACACACACACACACACACACACACAAACTCACACCTGTCTTGCACGCACATCCACTCTTTCTTTCCCACACGCACTATTTCCTCCATGAAAAAGAGATGTTCAATTTCGCTAAGCGGACAGCTTGTGTCCTTCAGAAAGCTTCCAGGAAACAAGGCCTTGTCGGTGGATGGATTCTCTCTGGCACGTCCTGTCAACTTGCCCAGGTGATCAGAGAGCAGAGTAGGTAATTTATAGGACTGCGAACAACAGTGATACAAGGCACATCTGATTGTGATTGACTTTCTTCATCCTCTGCGTGGCTTACGAAAATGCATTTTTTGTAAGTTGCTGTCATTATCATTCTGTATGTAAAGTATGCTTAATGTTTTGAAACTGCCGTTGAGGTTGACAGGACAACAGCAGAAACCGAAAACTAGTGAGAAAGCACAGATGACTGTGAGGAAGGAAGATTGAGGTAGTCATTTCACCGGCATACAGGGCCATTCTTTGAATATTTGATGCAGATGGATAGCTGTTCACTCCAGTGGAACAAACTGGATTGGAGTCCAGTCGCTCATCTGGAAAAGGCTGTAATTTAAAGCCATAGCTGCCGAGTGTCCCTAAGATCCTCATTTCCTTCTCATCATAGCTTCTACCTCTGTATCAGCCCACCTGGGCCCTGCCCACTGCTGATGTTGTGCATGTACACACACGTCTGCACTTGTGCATACATATGCGCGCACACACCCACCCACACACACACACACACACACACACACACTTGCTTTTTGTCCCCATAAGAGAGGCAAGTCCCCACAATACGACTGTATAAACAGATTTATGTCCCCACAACATTAGTAATACCTGGTACACACACGCTCGCACACACACACACACACAAACACACACACACACACACACACACAGCTCTATTAACTATGTTGTTTGTCTGTTCTCTTTTTTCCAAGGTGTAAGTGTAACCTCCATGCCTCCCAGTGCCTGCTGCAGGATGGGAACCTCCAGTGCCAGTGTGAACACAACACTACAGGCCAGGACTGCCAGCGCTGTAAGAAGGGCTTCAAAGCCAAGTCCTGGAAGGCTGGCTCCTACCTGCCAACACCCAATGGATCCCCGAACACCTGTATGTACCAAAAACACGTTTATCTGCTCTTACTGTGCCATCCAACTCATAAAATCACCTCACATATTTGGATAAAATACTGCTGACTCCCCACATATACTTTGACTGTAGAGGTCAGACAAAGTTGTTTTACTTTAAAATAGGAATGCCATTGATTTAAGCTCCATATAGAATACATTTTAATAATGTTCAGTATTAGACCTGCACACTGCAGACAAACTATGACTTTATTAATGATCACCGTACAGTAGCGACTGCCTTGTGTTGCCAGTATTAGGAATTTGCACCAGAATTGATCTTTGATAGCAAATTCCCCATACAGGGTAACAGGAGCTGCTTGGGCTCTAAACCTGTCTTGTCGCATGTTGTGTGAGTCTGTGATCCATTACCTGGAAGACATTAGATAATAGGGAGTGGACTAACAACCATACTGACCTATTATATAAAATCCAATGTGAATTTGAGAAAACTTATGCAGGAGACAGATTTTTTGAAAATCCACTATTTCTTTTGACCTTCTGTCCACATGAAAAGACGTTTTTGGATGTTTTTTTGGGTGATTCTTTGAAAGAGCTGTTTTATTTTTGTCATTTGGACCGGTGAAAATGAAACAATTTGAAAACATGATCTCACAAGTGCAACCTTGCTGCGCATGCTCACAGCAGGATGCTGATCTCACACAGGTGCAACTTTGATCATGCGGTTATTTTCAACAACCATTATTCATCCATGACTTTTAGGAAGAGCTCAACCTCCTCCTCTGTCCATATAAAGATCTCACCTTGTTTTTTTTATTATTTCACTTTAATACCCATACAGTTTTGGACATTAATAAGATGGTTTAAATAAATGGATAAGTAAAGTTGTCATAAAAATCTGTCTCTGTGTGGACATGGCCTTAGCCTGCGAGGATCTAAACACAAAGAAAACAACAATTTTGAGAGGGCCATGGGCAGAGACAGAAACAACACCCAGATTATCCATGTGAAATGAGGGCAAATGGAGGAGCTCGCTGAGAGATGTCAGAGTGCACAGGGAAGCTGATGTTGCCAGCGACCACCACCAGATAACAGAGGCCAAAAACTGAGGCTGAAAAAAAATAGGCCCACCACCCAAAGGAACACCAGTCTTTGATGTCAGTATGCTAAAAGACCCAAACATGAAGGAGCACTTCATATAACAAGTTGGAAATAAATACCAAGTTCTCTCAAGTAACACTAAAAAAGATGAGGAGATGAATGGCAGATGAATTGACAAACACTGGGCAAATCTGCAATGAAAGTGAAAAAAAAAATCAGAGAGAATTATTCAGTAGTAAAACATGGAGGGTCAGGTGAGGAAAGGAGGAATCTTAGAAAGGAAATAAATGACACCAAATTGCTAAGGATGAAACATAGACTAGGAGCTCAGTATAGAAAAACCAGAACACACCTGAAAAGGCCACAGATAAGAGAACCTGAAAAAACAGCTGTAAGAAGCATTAGCAAATATTCTACAAAATCACAAACCTGATATGTGGAAAAAAAAAAAAAGTTTAGAACTCGTAACAAATCTGAGGATATCTTCTTACCACAAAAAGAAAACAACAAAAAGAACAGGAAGAAAAGTGCATAGAACACTTCAAAGAGGTACTCAACATTTTTCATCAACACTACAACAACTAGTATATTTTAGATAATCTGGCCTTGCAGAAGTGTAGGACTTTGAACTGTATTAAGCTCGGGTGTGCACATGTGGACATAAAAGTCAATCTATCTAGAGCACGGCCTCCACAGGTATCTCAAATGTTAGTTCTACTGCCCAGTTTGCCTTAATTTTATCCAGTGTCACATTTCTAAGGGACATAATGATAATGAGCCACTGATAATAAGTCACTAAACTTTGGAAGACCAAGCTTTTGCCAGTGTGAAAAGGGAGAGGTCAGTTTAGCAGGGGGAAGGAATGATTGTTACAAATTGGACCTTGGATAGAAAAATCTGTTAGATGGCAGTTTTGTCTAAACTGAGACCATAGTTTTAATGTAGAAGATATAATAAGGTAGGTGGCGTATTATGAGGGAGAAAGGGGTAACTTAGCTGTGACTAATGCTGGGAGAGATGTTGTTGGGCAGTAATTTGTTTCTGAAAGTGGACAATCCTATGGATGTTTGTGGCCCAATAGGAATTCCTTAGGTTTGTAAGGCCTAATCCCCCCCCTCCTGTGTCGCTGGAGAAATTCCTTGCGTATTCTGGGATGTTTTCCTCCCCACAAGAAGGATAAGATCAGCTTGTCCATAGATTTAAAAAAAAAAAAAAAAAGGACCATATTTCACCAATTAATCACCGGGCTGCAAATAGCTGCCTGGTTCTTTTAAACCGGCTGGGGTCTGCACCCATTTTGCGTATTAAATGCCCACCCGAATAACCGCCGTGGCAATTATTTGCATTATATTGAGGTAAACCCAAAATAAGGCTATTCACCTTATTTTTGCAGAAGTAAACAGTTAGCTGCACAATAACTGTGCGGCACTTACGTTTTCTGTCAAAATAAGAGAGCTTGCTAACGTTAGAAAAAAGGGTATACCGTAATCTTAAATCGACCGACTAACTCTTATTTTGACAGAAAACGGAAGTGTCAGAGGGAACGACTCGCAGCGTGAGTGGTTTGCACTATGTTTGTATTTACAGATATGTTTACCTTATGCCTTACCGTAATTTTGTACTAAAAAATATGATGGACAGTAACTGTCATCACAATAATGGCCTGGTGCATGTCTGTGTAAAAATACATAAAGGCCTGCAGTGAATAGCCGCCTGGTTCTTTTAAACACCTGGGGTCCAAGTTGATTTTGCGTATTAAACGCCCGGGATATTAATTGGTGAAATACGGTAGGAAAACATTGAAACAAATATAGAAACTTGGTAAAATATTCATGTTTATGCAGTTGATTCTACCTGCCAGAGACAAATGAAAGTATTCCATCTTTAGAAATAAAGTTTGATTCTGCCAGTCAGCAGTGTAACATTCACACTTTGAAAGGATCACCTTATACCCCAAGAAGGTACCAAAGCTACGTAGTTTCCACTACATGCTGGACAGTTGTCACAGGGTTAGTATGCTGGGGACCTAGTCTTTGAATAACCTGAAAGAGTGGCCAGGATCTAAGAGTTATATGCTGTTTTTCCATTGGCACTTTGCTGCATTGATTTGTGTTTCCATTACCAGTTTAAATGTGCCAAGCTATTTTAAGCCATGCCCAAGGTAGGGCCAAAGCATGCCAGACTTGCCCTCTAGTGGTCTGCAGCATCATCAGAGGGCTTCTTCACCAATGACACCAAGCACCTGGCAGATATTGGTGAAAGACTGGCAACCTAAGATGAAACCTTTCTGATCTGTTGAAATGATTTCTGTCATGATATTGTCCAATCTAGAGGCAATAAGTCTGGCCAAAATTTGAACTTCTGAGTTTGACAGTAAGATAGGCCTATATGAACAACATTCCAGTGGGTCTTTACCACGCTTATGTAAAAGCGTAATGGATGCCTCAATAAAGGTTTGAAGCAAGGCCCTGTGTATTTTGACAATTTAAATGCAGACCTCTTCAAAAATACTGGTCCAGGACTGGCTGCCATATCCTCTATCAACTGTTTGCTGACATCTGGGTGGAAAGGAAGATACCATTAGATTGGACAAAAGACATAATTATGAAAGAAGGCACACTACCTCACTGTAACAACTGGAGAGGCATTACACTTCTGTCTGTTCCCAACAAAAACAAAATCTTTGTACACTGAATGTCGCCAGCGATACATAAAGGACTTTGAAATGAACAAGTAGGCTTCAGAAAAGGCAGAGCGTGCACAGACCAGCTCTTCGCTCTTAGGAACATCATCAAGCAATGTAGTGGGTGACAATGACAACACTACATTATTGACTCCCAGAGGCCTTTTGACAGCATCTGCCATGATCGCCTCTGGAAGATCTTAAAAGTACACTATATAGACAAAAGTATTGATGCAACTACATTACACCCGCAGGAGCTTTTAAAATATCCTATTCTAGATCCATTAGCATTAATATGGACTTGGTCCTCTTTGCAGCTAGAACAGCTTCCACTCATCTGGGAAGGCTTTCTACAAGACTTTGGAGGGTGTCTATGGGAATTTTTGCCCGTTCATCCAGAGGATAATTTGTGAGGTCAGACACTGATGTTGGACAAGAGGGCCCGGCTCACAATCTCTGTTCAAGTTCATCTCAAAGGTGTTGGATTGATTGAAGTCAGGGCTCTGTGCAGGCCAGTTAAGTTCTTCCACACCAAACTCACCCAACCATGCCTTTATGGACCGTGCTTTGTACACTGGGGCACAGTCATGCTGGAACAGAAAAGGGCCTTCCCCAAACTGTTCCTGCAAAGTTAGAAGCAGAGAATTGTCCAAAATGTCTTGGTGAGCTGAAGCATTAAGATTTCCCTTCACTGGAACAAAGGGGCAGAGGCCAACCCCAGAAAAACAAGTCCATTGCATTATCCCTCCTCCACCAAACTTTACAGTTGACACAGTGCAGTCAGGAAGGGAACATTCTAGTGGCATTCGCCAAACCCAGACTCGTCCATCAGACCACCAGATAGAGAAGCATGATCCGCCACTCCACAGAACACCACATGCCACCACTGGACTCCAGAGTCCAGTGGTGGCATTCTTTACACCACTCCATCTGACACTTGGCATTGTGCTTGGTGAAGTAAGGCTTGCATGCAGCTGCTTGGCCATGGAAACCCATGCCATGAAGCTCCCGGCGCACAGTTTTTGTGCTGATGTTAATGCCAGAGCAGGTTTTGAGCTCTGCAATTCAAGCAATGTACTGCAGTACCATGCTTGAATTCATTGAGCTCTTTAGAATTAGCCATTCCCTTACAAATGTTTGTATAGGCTGATTGTATGGTTAGGTGCTTGATTTTATACACCTGGTGCAATGGGCCTAAACAAAATGCTTAAATTCAGTGATTAAGAGGTGTGTTCCAGTACTTTTGTCCATATAGTGTATCCACCACTTGTATATTGAACATCATCCAGCAGTTGTACATTTACTTTTCCTGCACTGTAAGATCAAACAAAACTACCTTTCCAGTAGTCTGGAGTCCACCAGGGATGTGTAAAGTCATTATTATTCAGCATCACCATAGGCCGGGTCATGCAGAGAACAGCAAGGGAATCTGGCAGGAGGAATGTGATGAACCCTCTATTCCCCCCCTTGTGGACTTTGTCAGTGATCTAGCCATCCTCTCTCATACACACTTCCACTTACAGGAAGAAAAAAGCGGGACTCAAGTCTTTTGGGGACCAAGACAGGCTGAAAATAAACTGCCAATCAGCATCGACACACTAAAAGTAATAAGACTAAATGAAAATGTCAAAACACCCTCAACTTCACATGTCAAGGCAGCACCATTTCCCATAAAGGAGGTACCAGCCAAGCCAAGATATTCACAACAGGATAAACAGACCACATGTAGCATTCACATGACTAAAACAAATCTGGAAATCCAGCCAATTCAACTCCAAAACAAAACTGTGTTTACCAATGCTGCATAATGTCAACAAAACTATATGGAGCAGAATTCTGGAAGACAACAGAACAGGGCATTTATAAACTATCTGCTATACATCATGCCTACGAAAAACTGTGTCTTTCTTTAGCTCAGACATCATATCCAAAAAAAAAAAAAAAACTTCTCAGAATATCTTAGCAATAAGAAATATATATGATACTAAAGGGACGCCAGTGGACCCTTAGTATGGCCTTTAGGGGATGAATGACTAAGTGATAAATTACTGAGAATTCTGTAAAACCAATATAAACTCTGCCTGATGACAACAACTGTCAGTATGTTATGTTATTGTTATCTAGACCCTTACTCTTTACTGTAATGACCCAGATCTTTTTGGGGATCCATAAGGTTTATTTTAATCTTTAGGCTAATGTGCAGGATTGTGTCATAACATGAAATTTTGTTGCTGTCATTGTAAAAAGCAGTTACTATGTTGCAATAAAGTTACTTATGGAACAGTAAATTTAGAATATTTTCTGTGCCTGCTGGACCATACTGGTGTATTAAAGAAAGAAAAGAAAGACTGATTTGAGATAATGTCCTCTATAATCCTCCTGTAAATGCATAGGGATCCCTTTAGTTGACATTCAAACATACACAATGAAAAACAGGATCAATCAAGGGATTTGAGAAGTTGAAAAGAAAGGAGATAAGAAATGAAGTGAGGAGATAAGAGGAAATGATAGAGAGGCTGAGCTCTCTGAGTTGTCTTCACCTCAGCGCAGAGAGCAGATCAGAGCTGTGTAATGTAGTGGGAGTGCGTGGGGGGAAATCCTCTTGGAGAATGTAGCCAGCTAGCTAGCTATGATAAAATAATTATCTAGGGCAGCCCCTCCCTACTTTTCTTCTTCCAAACAAACACACAGACACACTCACATGCACAGACAAAGCACACAGATATGCACACACGTGCACAAACATGCAGGCTGCCAAATGTTTCTTACAGTAGGTCAGGACATGACTCCTCTGTCAATGCCTCTATCATGCCATTGATGCTGAATGTGAATAACAGGAAATTCCACTCGTGGAATTAAAACATTTTAGTTGAATTTCATTTGAAATATGACACAAAGATGGTTATGGCTTAAACTAAGCATTGGGCTCTACACATTCTATTATGCATGCAGATATACACTATAAAGAAAATGTTTGAAAATAGGTTATGCTAGAAATGGGGAAAGTTTAATTTATGCATAACAAACTGGCAACACTATCCCAATGCATGCATATATAATAACTATACCTCATAATGCAAGGGTTTGCAGAGTTGTAACAGGTTAACTGGACAGAGCAAAGGAGGACAAACCCAGTAATTACTTCAGAGCATCGAGAGGTGGTCTAGAAAACATTATTTTGGAGAACAACCCTTAAGCTCTCTCTACCACCTGAGTCTGATGAATGAGGCAGAGTAAAGTCTTTAGGCAAATTGAATGCATAAATAAACAAGTTTTCATCTCCTCTTCCTTTTCTTATTCTCTTTCAGGTGCAATTGCTGGTTCCCCCTCCGGTTCTAGTAAGTAATAATGCAAAGCAAAGCAGAGGAGGTTGTATTCCACTCTTTCTGTCTTATCTCTCCTTCTTGTTTCTTCATTTATTTGAAATTTAAGTTTTAAACTGATACCCTGCCTTCTAAATGTATCCTCCACCCCCCCCCTCTCCTGTGATGTTCAACTGGCTCTCTAGTCACTCATCTCTTCTTCCTGCATTTCCTCTCTCAGTGTTGCAGCTTGGGTCCTGTCTGCTTCATTATTAATAGGCCTCTCTGTCGCCATGTCCTTTCATCACAAGTACACTAACCTGCGCAGGAGGAATTCTTCCACAGTTCTGCCTTTCTTATTTAGACTAAAGACAGTGCTCTAGATGGATGGAAGAAAGATAGGATGAGAGGGACTGAATGGGGTGGGTAAGAATGGATGGTGGATGGAACAGTAAGGGGAAGAAGAGAACTGAGAGAGAGACAAATAGACAGACAGACAGAAAAACAGGCAGACAGACAGAGAGAAACGGGAAAGAAGGATGTGGGAATATGTTAGTGTGTTGTAATGCAGTGTGATTCCGGGTGAGGAGCTTGGGGAGGCAGGAATAAAAGGGAATTTGATTAGGTATTCTCTCTGTGGAGAGGCTCTCAGCCTCCAAGCTGTTAGACAGAAACGATCGGCAAAGTGGCAACATCAACCCTGACAGCACTGGGCTCTCCTCCACATGGCCCAACAGCACTAGGCTGATGCATGGAAAGACTAAGCAATTGGACTGCTCCACAGTGCTTTTATATACACTATTAGATATGCAATTAGATACAGTTGTGTGGTTATTAGGAAATTAGTAGATATGATTTATCAGATGTGAATATGATTTAGCCTGCTAATAGGATAATTAAAGCTTTTATTTTTTCATTGTGAGGCTATTAAATTGTATTTCTATTTGTCAATCCTTTCACCCATATTGTTGACTGGCCACAGGAGCTGATACAGAAGCGCGAGCTGCTAGAAAAGCGGCTAAACGTAAAAAAGCAGAGGCCAAAACTGAAGGTGAAACAAAGGTTGAAGCTAGCAGTGAAACTAAGGCTACAGCTGAAGGTGGAGCAGAGACTAAACCAGAAGAAACAGAGCCTGAGGCTGAAGATAAAAAAGGAGATGAAGCTAAGGGTGAAACACAGGCTGAAACTGACGGTGAAACAGAGGCTGTGGCTAAAGATAAAAAAGGAGATGAAGCTAAAGATGAAACACAGGCTGAAGGTAAAGCAGTGGATGAAGCTGAAGGTGAAACATTAGTTGAAACCAAGGCTGAAACTGAGGGCGAAACTGAGAGTGAAACTGAGGCAGAAACTGAAGGTGAAACAGAATCTGAGACTGGAGGTGAAACCAAAGCTGAAGCTGAAGGTGTAACAGAATCTGGGACTGAAGATGAAACCAAGGCTAAAGCTGAAGGTGAAACAGAATCTGGGACTGAAGATGAAACCAAGGCTGAAGCTGAAGGTGAAACTGAGAGTAAAGCTGAGGCAGAAGCTGAAGGTGAAACAGAATCTGAAACTGAAGGTGAAACCGAGGCTGAAGCTGAAGGGGAAACCAAAGGTGAAGGTGAAATAGAGGCTCAAGCTGAAGGTGAAACTGGTGCTGAAGCTGAAAAAGAAACCAAGGCTGAGGCTGAAGGTGAAACAGAGGCCAAAGCTGAGGGTGAAACCGAGGCCAAGACTGACGGTGAAACAGGGGCCAAGACTGAAGGTGACACAGAGGCCACAGCTAAAGGTGAAACCAAGGCCGAAGGTAGGGGTGAAACCGAGGTGGACGAAGGTGGAACTGAGGTTGAAGCTGAAGGTGAAACAGAGGCTGAAGCTGAAGGTGAAGGTAAGGCCGAAGGTGAAGATGAAACAGCGGCTGAAGCTGAGGTTGAAACAGAGGCTGAGGCTGTAGATGAAGCTGAGTCCAAGGCTGAAGATCAAACAGAGGCAGAAGCTGAAGATGAAACTGAGGCTGAATCTGAAGGTGAAACTGAGGCCGAAGCTAAAAGTGAAACTGATGCTAAGGCTGAAAGTGAAACAGAGGCTGAGGCTGAAGGTGAACCCAAGGATAAAGCTGAGGGTGAAAGTAAGACAGAAACTGAGGGTGAAACAGAGGCCGAAGTTGAAGGTGAAACAGAGGCCGAAGCTGAAGGTGAAACAGAGGCCGAAGCTGAAGGTGAAACTGAGCCAGAAGCTGAGGGTGAAACTGAGGCCAAAGCTGAAGGTGAAACAGAGCCAGAAGCTGAGGGTGAAACTGAGGCTGAAGCTGAAAGTGAAACAGAAGCTGGAGCTGAAAGTGAAACACAGGCCGAAGCTGAAAGTGAAACAGAGGCCAAAGCTGAGGGTGAAACAGAGGCCGAAGCTGAGGGTGAAACAGAGGCCGAAGCTGAAGGTGAAACAGAGGCCGGAGCTGAAAGTGAAACAGAGGCCGGAGCTGAAAGTGAAACACAGGCCGAAGCTGAAAGTGAAACTGAGGCTGAGGCTGAAGGTGAAAGAGAGGCCGAAGCTGAAGGTGAAACTGAGGCCGAGGCTGAAGGTGAAACAGAGGCCGAGGCTGAAGGTGAAACAGAGACAGAAGCTGAAGGAGAAACTGAGGCTGAAGCTGAGGGTGAAACAGAGGACAAAGCTGAAGGTGAAACAGAGGCCGAAGCTGAAGGTGAAACAGAGACAGATGCTGAAGGTGAAACGGAGGCTGAAGCTGAAGGTGAAACAGACGCTGAAGCTGAAACAGAGGCTGAAGCTGAAGGTGAAACAGAGGCTGAACCTGAAGCTGAAAGTGAGGCTGAAGCTGAAGGTGAAATAGAGACAGATGCTGAGGCTGAATCAGAGGACAAAGCTGAAGGTGAAAGTAAGGCTGAAGCTGAAGGTGAAATAGAGACAGATGCTGAGGCTGAATCAGAGGACAAAGCTGAAGGTGAAAGTAAGGCTGAAGCTGAAGGTGAAACAGAGACAGATGCTAAGGCTGAATCAGAGGACAAAGCTGAAGGTGAAACAGAGGCCGAAGCTGAAGGTGAAACAGAGACAGATGCTGAAGGTGAAACGGAGGCTGAAGCTGAAGGTGAAACAGACGCTGAAGCTGAAACAGAGACAAATGCTGAGGCTGAATCAGAGGACAAAGCTGAAGGTGAAAGTAAGGCTGAAGCTGAAGGTGAAACAGAGACAGATGCTGAAGATGAAATGGAGGCCAAAGCTGAAGATGAAACAGAGGCTGAAGCTGAAGGTGAAACAGAGGCCAAAGCTGAAGGTGAAACAAAGGCTGAAGCTGATGGCAAAAGAGAGACAGATGCTGAAGGTGAAGTAGAGGCTGAAGCTGAAGCTGAAACAAAGGGTGAAAAAGAAAGTGCCTCAGTGCCCATCACCCCTGTCTCAGAAGCTGAAAGGTCTGAAGCTGTTCCCCAGAGACCTTCTGGACTCAATCGAAAAGGTGCGGAAAAGTAGATTTGCAGTAGCATAGATGATAGAGGTAGTGTAGATATATGTAGATATATAACTCCGTGTGCATTTGTATGTGTGTGTTGGGGGGTTGTTTGTGTGTGTGTGCATGTGTGTGTGCATTCTTAAAAAACACTGACACGCAGTGTGCTTGTGTCTATGTACACATCATACATAATTCATTGAGCAAGTCGTCGGAGGTCTTAAGATGTACATTCACTGTTGCCCTGGCCGTATATCTCTGGGACATTAATGTCAGATGTGGGTTGTCCCTGCTTGAGAATGTAGGCATTGAGCTATGGACAGTCGGACTTTATTTGTTCTGACTGACTGATTTTAAGCAACCCAGAACGGACGTGAACACATTCTGTCAGCCGCTTGAATGTAAAGTGGTCCTCAAAACCTGCTCGCCTTCATGCTAAATTTAAACCTGCCATCTTGGCAGGCAGCAGCAGACCTCTCATGTTCCACCAGAAAAGCACTTAGGATGTGGGAGGAGCTGGAGTTTCGGCACCGCTGCGATGTCGTCAGACTTTTTTTTTTTTTTTTTTTTTTTTTGGAAGGAAGGAAATCCATTAAGAGCGTTGTTGAACAGCGCAGCACTTTTGTTGTTTGGCTGACATCAGGGGGGAACTCAAAGAATTCACTGATTAACTGTGATTTAGGGGCGGCTGATGGGAGCTTTAATGTTGTATAAATATGGTCAGAGTCCTTTGTAAATTTCTCATAGTCCATAGTTAAGGGCTCAAACTTCACAGAGCATCTATGCTGGACTTTGACTCACTTTTGACAAATGAATATATAATGCATTAAATTTAATAACATACTGACGGCCAGTTGCTCAATAGATTTTTTTTTTTTTTTTTTTTTTACAGATTTTTTTATTTATTTGTTTTAATCATGTTTCCACTACAAGATTACATTTTCATGGAGTTATACTGTATGACTGTCTTTTTATCTAAGGCATTCCCAAAATTTTACAGCATGAGAGAAAATGAGAAATATGGTGTCATCCCAAACTTACAAAAATACGTCATGAATGCCATAACATCTGCATTAACATTCTTCTCCCACTTGTCACCACCACATTAGTCTTGCGCGCGCCCACACACACACACACACACACACACACGCGCGCGCACAGACAGACAGACATACAGAATTTCTGACACTTGTCAGGCATGGAAACTGACACACATAAACACTTAAAGTCCCCCTCCAGTCATTTATTGAGCCCCTAAAAATAATCTCTGTTCATCAATATTACATATTTATAAGTTTTCTTCCATGAAAAAAACATCCCTTTGTGCCTTAAATGTAACTCTAAACCTTGCCCTCATTAAAAAACGCACAGATCTATGAATATGCAGATAGTCCCTGCCCCCTGCCTGCTCACACACCGGCTCATTACCAGAGCTCTGTTCACAGGACAAAGAAGTCCTGCAACAGTTGTGAAATCACATATCATAACATTTTTACGTATCTTACTCTGTCAGTGTTGGTCTGATAAAAATGCGTCTGTGACCCATTTTGGGTTGCGACCCTAAGTTTGGGAAACGCTGATCTAAGGTATAGAAAAGTGTATTTGGCTTGATCCTGACCCTGATGTGAGAGAGCCCTTGTTATCTGTGAGTGTGTGTGTGTGTCTGTTTGTCTCTGCACGTGTGTCTGTGTAGATTTATGTTGGGCATATGGTGCAGCTCAGTGAAACCCATAAATCATCTTCATCCTCTCCTCTTCCTCCTGGGATCTGAGGTCTTAGGTCCCATTCTCACAGAGCAGCAGCCATTGCTGTTTGTTCATGTACACTTGTACACAGACGCACACACACACACACACACACACTCACACACACACACACACTCACACACACGTGCACAACCGTGCACATAAACACACATACACACACGCGCAGGGGTTTTGTACATGCTGGGCATAAAGGTCCTGTGACATTATCGCCTGGATCATATTACAATACTGGCTAACTTTAATCAACTGTATTGAAATCACATTAACATCTTATCATTGCAATTATCATTTCAGTTTGTGTTCTCCTACAGAAAATGTTGAATTTATTTTCTTGGAAGCAGTGTTAAAGTGGTGAGGTTAAATCCCAAATCAGTTTTCTATCCATGTAAATACAGGACATATGAACATATTTATAGTTGTATTATGTTTTCCATCAGTTTGAGGAACAAATTGCATCCATCCCATCTTTTGGTTTTAATTTTGAGGCTATGGTTTTGTTCACATTTGGGATTAATGATAACACCTTGACTGTAGACTGTGTTGCCTGAGCAACTTAGCCTACAAAAGTATGTCAGAATTATGGGCTGGACAGCTTGTTAGAGTAGTTTGTTGTAGTGTGCACTCATCCCTTCCCCTGTTAAGTTCACTGAGCATGCTCAGATGAGGATTAGCGATCTATTGGCGAGAGAGTCTGATCCGCAGAGCCCGCTTAGCCGATTGGTCAGCGGGACAGATGGGTGGCTGGTGAGGGGGAGGGGTAGTCACAGAAACAAATCCTAAACCCCACTATACATCACCCTATCTAGTCACCATGACCCATGCCTGACCCGAGTTCTTCTTCTCATCCAAAGTCTGATCCCAGAGTGCCCTAGTAGGAGCCTCTGCTGAGTAAACAATGCACACTGAAAAGTTTGATCCGCAAACATACAGCAGGCTAATCAGATGCATACACAGAAACACATGTGCAGACAGACTGATAAGACACACGCGCAGGCACACACTCACTACAAGCAGCAGGTCTAGTCTATAAACAGGCCCAGCCCCAATCACGTTGCTGCATCATCCTCATCCCACTCCGCTCTACTGAAATCCTTGCATTTCATAAACATTGAACTTGGCCTTGGACCAAGAGAAGAGGATCATGTCTGTAAAATCATGTGACATATTAATAACATCTATGCTGTCACTCAGGCCGGCACCATTAGGGTTTCTGGCAAACGCTAACTGGTCCTGAATCACAATGGCTTCATTAGTGTGGAGCTAAATCACTGTCTAGCGCGGTAGTAATAAATGATGAGAATGCTGAGACTGACAGGTGGCATTAAACATTATTGTTATCATTTTTTTTTTGCCTACATTAATGCAAGTGAAAAATGATCTCATTATATGCAAATGTGTTTGCGTGAAAGACACAGAAAAGAGTGTTAATCCAGTGTGTGTGTGTGCGTGTGTGTGTGTGTGTGCACAGGCCCGTGCATTTGAATGTGCACAAATGAGAGAGTGAGTGAATGTGCAGAGACCAACAGTGTATGCTCAGTTGTGTGTATGCCTGAACCTCGATGTGTCCTGGGACAGTTAGTGAGCCCATCTGTACAGACAGGCAGACAGGCACATGTCAGCGAATTATGTAATGACTCTGCTCAAATTGTCAATGCATTGTGTGAAAGAGTGATGGCGCTGTTGTATGACTGAATCTGAAGGCTGTGTCCCCTTCTTTTTTATATAGCATCCACTTCCTCCAGCAGCTCTAATCCTGGAGTGGGACAGTCACGTATCAGCTCTCTAACCCCTCGAACTTTCGATCAAACTCCAGGTAGGCATAAGCAGTCTAGGGAATAGGAGAGCTGCTGTTCTGCACCGGCTAGTAATGACTGCAATGCTATTAATCTAGTAGTGAGCGCTATAAGACTGCTGTTGGTTAAAAACAATGTTAACTGTTAATTGTTTCCACTGAGGGTATAGCAGTTAAAACCTCCCTGCAG
This sequence comes from Myripristis murdjan, assembly GCF_902150065.1. NCBI lineage: Eukaryota > Metazoa > Chordata > Actinopteri > Holocentriformes > Holocentridae > Myripristis > Myripristis murdjan. The sequence continues at coordinate 16,103,533 of NC_043991.1, forward strand.
CCCCAAGTCCCCAGCTTGCCTAGGATTAAATCCCTGCAGATTCTCTCCTGTGCCTCCTCTACAATTTCCCCATCTTCCCTTCTGTCTATCTCAATGAAAATATATATAAACTATGGGGGTGGACTACCCGCTCGCCTTCGGGGGAAAAGATGTAACTGCAATTTTTATTTATTTCTTTTTTTCTTTTTTTCCACTTGAATTGGAAATTTGCAAAGTCATTTATATGTTCAGTGTGTTTTATGAGTTACTCTACTCAGAAAGTACTTCTCTGTGCCTGCTGTGGTATTGTTGTGCTGCTTGGTCTAGTGGAGTGGCAAAGGCTAAAACTATAGACAATAACTGTGCATACAAATCACATCAGTTCATAGTTTTAACTCGTCATAATCAATACACAATCAGACAAGTAACTAAGAGTAAGAGTCAGTCTGAGACTGGTTTTGATCAAAGTGATTGCTCCTCATTGCGTATTCATTAAATGTACAACCCTCTAATTGCACAATCCGCCGCAGGATGCAGCATGTGACAAAGTTCAAAAACGCCTGGCAATTTCTGTTTATTACACTCAAACCTTACTGCAGCACAAATGCTGTCTACCATCACATTTGTGTTATTTTCCCTGATTAGGTAATACTACCCTCACGTCATGTTGCACAGGATTCTGCATAGTTTCTAACTCTGCTAATTTCCAGTAATATTTTTCTGTGTCTACTTGACAGGCTCAGAAAATAGTAAAGCATCCTGGCATTTTTCGGTATGCTGATGTTGGATAAAAACATGGCCATTAAACCATTTTAAATTCAGTAAACTGAAAACAGCCTGCTTATTAGCCAGTACATCAGAACAAGTTAAGCAGGAAAGTTATAAGTACTACGACTATGTAGAGGTTACTATATTTTGTAACACTGCACAATACCCAACTTGTGGATCAGTAGTTAGTTCATTATTGTCTAGCTAGGGGTAGGTCAATATTTCCAATGCCAATCAGTTATCAATTCATTTATTCTCAGATTTGGAGATGGCAAAAGTGAGCGAGTGCACACACATACACACATATGCAAACATACACAGCATTGTAAGTGTAAAACTGAGCGTAATTCAACTTGACAAATTCTGTGATTTCCTTTTCCAGCAATATTAACAATAGTCACACCTTTAATAGTCACTGTGTTGTGCAAAAAAAATCACCATTCTCCAGCACTGAAAGGGTTGTGGAACAGCTTTTGGGTTTAGCCTATCTCAGCAGTGTGAAATCACACTTTCATTGTGTGTTCTCACTTCTGTGTGTATGAATGTGCATGCATATGTGCGTGTGTGCACATTGGAGAAAAAAGGAAAGCTAGGCTTTCTTTGGATAAACAATCTGAGGCAGCATCTCTTATGCTAATGTATTAGCCTACTCATTCCTCATTGCATTCACATTTTGTGTCCTCAAGAGTCTATCCCTATAACGGATGCAATAGACGCCAGCAGTCGACTCCACTCTCTAGTAGAAGCACCCTGTTATAGATGCAGAGACCCCAACCCCCCCTACCTGACACTAGGTCACCCTCCAACATTCCTGCCATCACTGTATCTGAGATTTCATTGGCATCTCTGGGGAAAACCGCTACACTTCCTGTTACAACAGATGCTCTTTCCCTTTCCATGTCCACTCCATCAGAGGAGCCGAGAGCCGTAATAAAACCAGAGGAGTCGGAGGAGCTCACACCTCCCAAACTGATCACCAAAGAGTCAGATCTGTCTCAGCCAGACTCACAGGAGTCTGTATCTCCTAAGATTATCGATCAAGACTCTGAATTGTCCCTGCCAACCGCTGGAAAGACTAAACGGCCCCCACTTACCAAAGAGGAGTCTGTCCGTCCGTCCCCGACTCAGACTGACCCTGAAAAAGTCCGGGTCAAAACAGAGCGGTCAGAGCCGAGGCTCACTGGGACAGCAGGTAAGCCACACCCATAGCTCTAGATGACAGTAGACAATAGAGTAGCAGGAAAGTAGAATACTGTATTTCAGAATTGAGAGATAAGTATCATTTTCATTTTCAGATGGCTTGATGGTTTTTATGGTGTGGCACCCTTTTAAAACGGGAAATTTTCAGGAGGTGAAAATGAATAACACGCTCTTGTGCGATGCTGAACATCCTGCCATAATCTGACATTGCACAACATCATATCATGTGTCAGAGATGCTCATTCAATTTAGATAGCGACAGTGAAATCTAGTTAATGTGGGTGAGAGGGAGGGAGAGAGAGAGGTAATGTGAGGGTTGAGAGAGAAACGGGAGGGAGAGAGTAATACAGCAGGACTGGCAAGTTGAAAGTTAGTGAAGATCTCAGTTCAGCTGGATCCTGGGAGAGCAAGTGCCACAGGATCAGGCTGATGAAGAGAAAGAAGGAAGTAACAGGAGAAAGACAGAGTCAGGAGTGAGCCAAAAACAACTCGCCCGCTTCATTAACCTGACTGGACAGGGCCAGATTACAAGTGGCAAGTGGTACAGTGTGTGTACGTGTGTGTATGGGGTTATCCAAGGACTGCACTCCTTACAGAGCGTTGTGATGAATGGATGATGACATACAGACAGTGTATATCACGTATGCGTGCGTGCATCTACATACATAATGTAAGGACATATACAGTACACACAGATATAAATATACAATTACACGCGTTCTTTGAGGTCAAACCTTGTTGTTTTGGCAGCCGTCAACTTGCCAATGAGAAAGCAGATGAAGAGCTGCATCACTGTCATGGTTTACTAAGCCAACAGACACTCACCACACACACACACACACACACACACACACACACACACACACACACAAATACCATTTCCAATTACTATAAAGCAAAAGGGAAATCTGAATGGTTTTTCTCCCAGTGTCTGATGTCAGACAGTACAGGTTGAACTGATTGAGATTAATGTTAAGAATGGTTTGAATCACTCTTACCCTCAAGGCAGCATGGGTAAATGAGATTAAAAGCATTTATGCTCTCTGTTGTGCTACATCAGGCTTTGAAACACCATTGATACAAAGCCCCGCTCTCCCATAAGAGCTTGCCCGCTAGTGTGTGTGTGTGTGTGTGTGTGTGTGTGTGTGTGAGGGGGCATGACGGAGAGCGGGTCCAGCGGGACCAGAGTCGGACATGAGTAGAGGTGGGCGGGGGTTACCTCCATGAGATGTAATGATGGCATGATGCCAGTTGTGTGAAATGGTCCGGGGTGCTGTGAGAACAGCTGTTGGCATCCTGTCTCACTGAAGCCCTGGGGAGGGGGAGGGATGAAGGAGAGCAAGTGGGCGGGAGATAGCCTGAGGGGGGGAGCTCCACAGGGGAGCAGCATGCTAGCAGGATGGCCCTCTCTGAAGAATAACTGGAGATATATACATTGCCTATGCAAAAACACCTCAAGGGGAATCACAGATGGAAGCATGCAGGATTTTATCCTCTAGTGGTCTGTTAATCATTAGTTTGTCAATGACATACACAGTATGGGCGGTTTATGAGATTGGCATAACCATACTTTAACTGTCTCTCTGTGAGGATGTCTGTGATGTTTTAATTTATTGACTTATTATAAGCAAGACGTTTAGTGGCAGAAAAAATAAAAACAAGAAAGGCAGGCTCCCTGACTTGATCCACAAACTGAACCAGTTTTACACCGCTCTTGTCTCACTTGCATTCATTGTAGCTCTAAAACTTGAAGCAAAGGATCCTGGGAATGGTACAAAAGCCCTCTGGGAAAGTAGAGCATACTGAGGAAGAGAAAGGAAAGATGAAGCGAGAGACAATTAAAAATGCAGTAAAAGCTAAAAGCGTGTGCTAACTTGTGTCTAGTTAGTTGTATTGATTTGAGAGGCTTTGTGTGAGTGAAGCAGAAAAGAGAACTCTAAATCTGCGCGTAGGCAGGCATGTCCATGTTCAGATGTCACTTTAATCAAGCCATGAATATTCATATATTGCGTAAATACAGCAAATTATACAATTATTGTGAAGTATAATTTGAGCAGACATGACTCCCCTTTTTGTCTTATGTGTTCCCTCCCACTCTTTATTTAAAGTTTTCTATAGCGAAGGAAGGTACACGGAAACGTCTGCAAAACATACATCTATAGGGCATGAGCAAGTGAGAAAACTTGATGACATTCAGATAAAAGGAAGTGCATGTCATCCTTTCACACCCAGAGTTAAAGTATAGTGATGTAGGAGTTTCTCAAGCCTCCCTGCTCTCACAGCTCTTCCCAAGCACAAGGCTGAGGCCCCCTGAGCGGGGCACGGCGCCATCTGAGGGAGAGAGAGAGGCAAAACAAGGTCACAGTGGCAGACATGAAGGGAGAGGAGGTAACAGATAGCAGTAGAGTTTGGCCACTGCAGCAATATCCTAACTGTAAAGATGATATTGTGCCTCGGTTTACTGGAGATAGACCAGCGTGAAATACGCCATAAAAATGTATTTGCTGCTTGTTATGTTAACGGCACGGTGTTGTGGCGAGAGCCCCCCACAAGTCTGAGGCACGGGCACCTGAGTCTGGCAGCACAGAAAAAACCACAACCTCATCTGAGAGAGGAGATAAAAAGGAGGAGGAGAACAAGAGGGAGGAGGAAGGGGTGAGGGAGGTGGAGAGGGAGGAGAAGGAGGAGGAGGAAGAGGTGGAAGAGAGAGAAGAGAGAAAAGCCAGAAAAGAAAGGTATCGCTTTCATATGAAGTGGTGGCAGCGCTCTTGTACGCTTACAGTATGTGCTGTAGTTTACTTGTGGTGCATTAAAGACCCAGCAGATAGTCTTTCACCACCAAGTTAAACTTGTCAGCTTAGTAAGTGAGTCCCTGAAAACTGCACCTTACGTCAAATGTACCAGGACCTTTTTTTTTTTTTTTTGAGATACCTACTCATAAGTGTGCACAAAGTCAGCCCATTCAAAACTGCAAGTGTGTATCGACTCAGTAATCCATCCAGGTGACAGGTGCAGACTGCAAGGCCAACATCGAGATATTCTTATTTTTCAAAAGTCTGTCAGTCATCTTTAGCTGGTGTTACATTACATTTTTATTTGCGACGATTGCTGAAGATAGAGGCAAGAAAAGGAACACAGACTGAAGATGGAATAAACATGGGGGATGCTCTGGGAGAAAAAAAGTAAAAATACTATCTTTTTATTTTTAGAGCGAGGTATTTTTATGCAGCGCTATGTTCAATAACACTGATCAATAGATGAAAGATGCATCAAGAATGAAAAGCTGTATGAGACTGAATGATGCAGACTTCTTCACGCTCAAGATAACTATGGGCATCATAAATTATAAATTCGTTTAGCCATTCAATAAAGATTTGTAAGAAACGAATGTCTACATGAAATTTGAATGTAAGTTCAGCACTAGATCTGTAAACTTTCCCACTGGATTTTTTCTGCTGCCTAGCCCCTTGAGCTCCTGTGAACAACATTGAAAAAAACAACAACAAAAAAAGTTTTAGTGTCAGTATATTGTATTTTCACACCACTTAGTGTGGTAGAAATCAGTTGTCTTTGTTACATCTTGTCTGGCCAAACAGCCTGAGACAATCTGTGTTGTGTCAATATGGATCAGTTTGCAAGCTTTCGCTCCTTTGTACTGCTCACAGTCTCTGAGAAACCTGAGAGAGAAGGCTGGAGTTATGAGACCACAAGGGCTTCTGGGAAAAAGGAGGAAAAGGAGGATGAAGACGGTGAAGAAGAGAAGGAAAGAGAAAGAAAGAAAGGTAGAATGTGAACGAGCGGCTCAGTGGTGCAGTGCTTCACAACTGGGACTCACCAAGGCATCACCCAGCATATCGAGTGATACAAAAATTGCCCTGATCTGATTTGCTCTTTGCCGGCGGCCCAGTCGGAAAATGTTGTGTCACACCTTTGGGGCCCTGTCCCACCGGTTGAGAAACACTGCATCAGCTGAAGGTGTAGATGAGCTCCCTAGAGCGCTGTATGCCCATTCTTTAGGGTAAAATCCAGTAGGCTCCCATGCACCTAGTCGGCTTTCCCATACAGTAGCAGGTTAGATATGAGCTCTCCATAGCATTGACAGCAACCCATAGGCTATACCCGCTCCAGCTGTGTGAACATAGTGCCGTAGGTGCAGGTGGATAACTGCAGCAGAGTGGATGTTGAAAGACGATGCTTAAACAAAGATTCCTTCATCCCTCAAGGGCTTCTGAAACTCTTGATCTCAGGAGAGCCCCAGGCCAGACAGTTGTTTGGGATCATATACGATGATTTCAAAGGTAAGAGTCCAATCTGACTAGGGCAGCGTCTGAAAATGTAGACAGCAGACTGGAGCTCGGTGAAATCTTATATTTTCCCAGGCTTAGATCTGTGTATCTCAAAGTCTCGCTGTCGTCTGACAAAAGTGTGGATGCTGCTCTTCAAGCGGCAGCGAGTTTTATGCAGAAAACCTGTGGAAAAATTCCTTTCATTGCATGTGTTCTCTTTCATTTTTTCCCCCCCTTATCTCTCTCTCTCTCTGTGACCCCCTCATCTTTGTGTGTTTTTTTTTTTAATGCATAATCAAGGTAAGTACCTGTATATTAAGCTCTTCAGTTCATCAAACACTTGGCTACACTGATATTCTGTTTATCAGTATTAGGAAAAATGTTTGCTTGCAAAATGTGCCATCATGCTTTTGCCCCAGATTCAGTGACAGATGTGTTTTTTGTTTGTTTGTTTGTTTGTTTGTTTGTTGTTTTTTTCTTTGCTGTTGTTTTTTGATGCAGCACTCATTCTCTCTCATTTTAACTGTCTCTCAGAGTTAACAATTCACAACCAGTAAATACCAATAAAGTAGCATCTTGACTCTTAACGTTAATTTGTGGAACAATGTCCCGTTGCTTCTCTTGTCTGCGGAGTAATTGGCCATTTATATTTAATTAGGCAGTTCTTTCCCCCACTGCTAACATGGTTCCCTCAGTGCTGAGAGATGCACTTTATGGGGCTCCTCTCACTGGCTTCCTTTAAACCAGCCCATTAATATTTCAGCTGGCATCATCAACCAAACAATAATAAAATAATAATGTGACGGCTGATTAAACAGCTAAACTCCGACTTTTTAATGTGCATTTAAATGTGTATTTGCATAAACATGCCTGGTAAACGCCTCTTTAGAGGACAGTGATGCCTTGCAGCACACTATCGCAGCCGACTTCTAAAGCTTAATAAAACCTTAATTAGGTACCAACCTCAGCCAAGATAATCGGAGGGAAAATGTAGAGCAACACCTCACCCCTCCACCTCTCACCGCACCCCCCTCTCTCTGCACAATGCAGATCCTAAATGATATAGAGCTTTCATTTTTCTCTCTGTGGATAAATTACAATACGACAGTCTTCCACCCTCCTCTGCAGCATCACTTTTTACCTTTGGTGTGTGAAAACTGGAGCAAGTATTAATTTTTCAAGCGTATTAAAAGATGTAGTGAAACCTGCTTAGATCATGTGTGAATTTCTGGCAGAAAAAATGTTATTTAGGATTTAACTGAAGCAGATATTTGTTGATTATGTAGTACCTTGCTTCAGACAGAATTTCAGGGTGATAATTTAAGGCAGAGGAAGCACTCATGGTTTTCTGTAAAGGTTTAGCAAAGCCGGGTCTTTTTTTTTCAGGGCATTGCCAGATAGATTCAGAAAACACACCTCAAACAAGCCCCTTTAGTGATCATAGTTTATAATCTATGCATCTGTTCGTGCAATCAAATCCCACATTTACACTCACACACAGACACACAAACGCGCGCGCACATGCAAAGTGGAATTCCCATCAGCAATCAGTGCAGCACGGTAAAGCGTAGTCAGCAAACCTGTGACTGTAGTAATGGAGGGGGAGTGGTCCGTCTCTATTGAACCAATATTGAGTCAGAGATGCAGGTCATAAAAAGCACCATGATTCATTCATTTGTTAATAGAGAAGCCGTCGTTAAGATGTCTAAAACCGTCCCAAATAATTTTTTTCACAAACATACCATAACTGTTATCGCCGGTTGTTTACCATCTCTTAATGCTCTCTAAATATCCTCTGATTAATCATTCTCTAGCAAACACTATCCAGTCCCGAGTGTTTTCCTAGCATCCCTGTGTAATCTCAGTATGCGAAAAGCCTATTCAGCCCTCTCTAACAGAGGAAACCCCTGCATGATCTTTTTTTTTAATTATTTTTTCAAGAACCCTTTTCATCAAACACTCAAAACAAATGACTAACAGTACATCCAAGTCTAATATGTGTCCTCTCCTCTTAGACTGTGAGTGCTACGGCCACTCCAACCGCTGCAGCTACATAGACTACCTGAACATCGTAACGTGCGTCAGCTGCAAGCACAACACCAGGGGCCAGAACTGCCAACACTGCAGACTGGGATACTTCCGCAACGCCTCTGCCGAGCTGGATGATGAAAGCGTCTGCATTGGTCAGTCTGGAGGGGCTCCTTGGGGGGAGAGGGGTGGTTTAAAAGCATGTAGAGGGAGTTGAGTGTGTGTCAGTGGATGTGGTGGAGTGCATGTTGTGTGTGTAGAGACTGGCAGATGGGGTGGACAGTTTAATCTGTAGCAATACATGGGAATCAAACTCAAACCGTGGGAATGAGAATATTGCCCACACAAGTATGCGGTGTATCATGTGTAATTTAAAAGTAAATAATCAAAAAAACAACCATTTTATTAGCTATATTTATTAGCTATAATTCTCCACTGTGCTTTGTTGACACTATTTGCAATTATTACGCTGCTTTCATACTGCAATTTACAGTAATATTGCAATCCTATGAATGCTGATACTTCATGTATGTGCCCATAGATTATTTATTCTATACACACATAGGGCCATAGGCTAATGTGGATTCACAGGTTTCAAATTATATATATATATATTCCTTATTAAGGGCATGGGGGAGGTCACTCTGTTTGCATCGCTGTGGAGCTAAAATCTGGTGTTGATTTGGATCCATCTGTAGGTGGACTGCAGGGGGTTGGAGGGTAAACTTGCCGCGGCTGGGGTACACAGAGGGCCAGGCTTTGGAGTCAGCACAAATGAGGCCCCATTAGCTGGTCCACCAGAGCACTGGCACACCAAACAGAAAAAAATCAAGTCACACCAGCACCCCCAGAGCACAAACCCATGCGTTCAGATTTACAAATGCATTTGCACACATATCTTACACAGTCACACATTGTCCACGCACACTGACGCTCTCAGTTTCTCACATATAGTCAGCAAACATATTAATGCACATGGCCCTCAAAACACAGAGATGCCTCCCACTGTGCTATGATGCAGAAATGGCCATCTTGGTTTATTTCATCAGCATGCGCTTTTATATTAGATGAGTTTGCTTGATCTTGGGATAAGACTAGAAATCGCTTAACAGCCCGTCATGTAAGAGAAACTTTGCTTCATTGTCAGTCCACTGCCAAAGTGATGCAAATATCCAAATCTACAGCCTTCTTCATCGCTCATCTGCGTCCAAATATTACTCATTTGCGCGTCTGTACGCTTCCATGAATATAATTATTTGTATATATACAAATATATATATTAAAAAAAAATCTAATCATGGCTTAAATTTTAAATTATCTTGCAGGTGTGCAGTATAAGAAGTGGGGATGGAAATCTCTCTGAAACTGATTCCAGATTAATCTTTATATTACTGTGGTAGTTAGCAATTAAATTCAGGATAATGACATTGATTCAAAACGATTGCATTATTTTTTATTTATTTATTTATTTATTTATTTATATTTATTTATTTTTGATTGATCTGATATAGGACAATCAATTCACTGCAAAAAATGTATGTGTTAATTGACATAGTAATACGTCCTCTTAGGCCCAGTCTGCAGAAATTTGTGCAGCATAATAAGGTAATAAAAATTACCGCTTGAATCATCCACACCCACACTCTACTGTCTCTTTAGGGTCCATCCCAGTGACATCTGTCAGATACCTGCATGTCAGGCATAGATGTTAACTTCGGGGCTACATATTATCTAAATTATTCTTGAAACCACCACTGCATATTTCATGCAAACCCTCAGAACAGATAGCCTGTGCGATGAAGACCATGGGTACAACGGACTCCCACCGAGTGTACAAAATACTGGTAACTCCAGCGCCTCAAATAAAAATGGGCTGAACAGCTATAAAACAGAAATAGCAGTGTTATTTCATTCATCATCATGATAAATATGTAAGGCATCTTTATTACATAATATGTATTTCAAGCCAATGTTCTGTGACAGACAATGTGGCTTTATTTGAGATTTCTCTGGAGCTTGATAACATCAGCGACCTCCTCACTGTTTCCTACATTTATATTCATTCAGCGCTGAGAACACACTGACCCACCGCTTGAAAGATCTTCCATTTCACTCCATTAAAAAAGGCAATAAGAAACAAATAATAAGGCGGCTTATCTTCTCATTATCTCAATATAAAGTATCCAAAGAGATTTACTGTGGGGGTGATAGTGTTTCTGTAATTGAAACAGAAAATGGCCGTACAAAACTATTCATTTTTTGTTTGTGGTTGACATTGCGTTTTTTTTTTTGTTGTTGTTGTTGTTGTTGTTTTTGCTGTAAGGCACAAACCCAAAGTATCACTCACTAAGTAAATGTGGTAAGTGTAAAAAAATCCCAGAGTTATCATGAACAACCGGAAAACTTCAGTCATGACGTTTGACAACAAAGGAGTTTGAACAATCACATCCAAAGGCTTCAGTGTGAACAATCAACAAGTCATTCATCATCTGTTTCTTAGGGAAGGGAGGAGGGAGGGGGTGTAGTTGTATTACAATGTGACAAGATGAAAGAAAGATATTAAAAATGTATAAATTAATAAATAAACAAATAAGTATTCCAAAATTTGAATGCTCAATCAGGCTTCTCAAAAGATTCAAAAGATACAATTTGCTCACTTTTCCCCCAGTTGGCACTTAGTCCCTCACGTTTCAGGTGGTACAGGTGGCCCGGTTCAATCAGAAAATCATCTCCACCCCTAAACAGCACAATAAAATATGCTGTTTGATAGGTCAGGGCAAATAAATCATTTAAAAATTACAAGAACATCAAAGGAATGAAAGAGAAATTCACAGGTATTTTAATTACTAGGAAGCAACCGGATGATCTTCTTCATCTTCACGTCTTCGTCTTTATTTTACATCGGGCCCAGTTATGACACAGAATACTGTGCTTAGCAGAGATGGAAGGAGTTAATGTAGCCTAGAATTAATCTCAGAATTGTTAATACTATGATAGTAGTATGATGACAGTGTACATTTCATTATTGTTATTTTATTATTATTGCCATCTCTTTATTCCCTCCTTTTATAATGATCATGTAATCGCCTGTATCCTACTGACTTGTATTCTGCGCACTGCTGAGCACATATGAAATAATTATTTAACTGTCCATTGTTAAATAAACAAGTAAATAAATATTAGGAAACAGAAAAAAAGATGACTGGTTGTTTTATCTGATCAAACAAAGATCAAAAATGTTTTGGGTGCTTTTGGAAACGAGGATCTAAGCCAGCCAAATATAAACAACAAGGAAGGAAATATTAAAAAGCCTTTATTGTAGTGGCTAAATCATAAAAAACAATATGTTTTGACCACTGTAGGTCTTAAGCAATTAAATAAATGATGTGAATAAAAGAGCACATAGTTGAGGTATCACTGCTCGGACTCCCAAATTGAGGAGGACGAAGTTTCTAAATCCAATCTCTTGCTCTGTTTTCTCCAGAGTGTAACTGCAACCAGCTGGGCTCTCTCCACGACCGATGCAACGGCACAGGATTCTGCCAGTGTAAAGACGGTGCTACCGGGCCCAAGTGTGACGACTGTTTTCCAGGATACTACTGGAAACAAGGATGTTACCGTGAGTATGAGGGGATACGCAGTCGGTGCGTGCACGCCTGAAATCCGGGGTTGAAGAAATATTGTAGCTCTCCAGACCTTTGCATGTGCGCTGTGCCACTTAGCCTGGGCGTCTCTTGAAATTTCCTTTAGCCCCGGGGGAATGAATCATGTAGCTCATTAGTAGCATCAGCTGCTCCTTTAATTGATGACCCTGTCACACCTTAACCCCATTACAGGGAATCGCCTTCCCCCTAACATCTACCATCCAGTCAAGGCCTGTGTCTCAAATGGACCCCTCTACATGCACCCACACACACACATAACTCACAAGCACAAATCCAGAGGCACGCCTGCATTTTGACAGCAGCTTTATTTACTCCGGCAACATACATTCACCTTTTGCATCTCACTTTTAATACTTTAATACAGCGAAAGCCTGGTTTCTTTGCAGCCATGAGTAATTTTAGATTTAGAATACATTTTTAGGTCAAGCATCTTGTGCAGTGCAACTACCGCTGTGTCTTTCTTAATGTCTTTGGTGGCACTTTAATTATGTTATTCGTCCTGCCAGTGGTTATTTTAAGCAAATATCACACGTGCGGTACATTTTCCTCTGGATTTAAAACAATGATTTTTAACTTGACCCAGAGAAAGTGCATGCTCAAGAAAAAAAACAGAACGAGAAAAAGATTGCAGAAAACAGAAAGGCAGGTGCTACCTGTTGTTGTCCCTAAGGCAAAGATTGGAAAATTTATCTTGCCTCTTTCCTTCCTCCTGCTTTCCTTTCTGCCTTGTTCTTTTTGCCCTGAATTCTTCTCCTCCCACTGTATCTGTTTCCCATCATGCCGTCTCTTACATTACCCGTCCTTGTCTTCCCCCCACCTGCCTTTCCCTTTACCATACATCTCCTTTTCTTCTCTGTACTCCCCCACTATCCTTTTACCACCTGTCACCCTGTCACTTTGCTGCACCCTCTTTATTCCCAACTCTTCTCCCCCATTCTCTTTGCCTCTGCAAATTCCTTCACTCTCACTCCCTTCCCTCACCTCTCTCTCCCCCCCTCACTCTCTCTGTCTCTGCCTCCTCCTTTCTGTCTAACTTTTGTCTTCTCTCCTAGCTAACATTTGCGACGAGGAGATGCTCCTGTGCCAGAATGGAGGAACATGCTACCAGAACCAGAAGTGCATCTGCCCTCCAGAGTATAAGGGGGTGTTATGCCAACAGTCCCGCTGCGAGGGGGGCAAGGACTGCAACGCTGCCTCTTCCTCCCACCTCCCCATGGCCACCCTGCTGCTGTGCACTCTGCTATCCCACCTCCTGGCCACATTAACTCCCCACTGAGCCACAACCCCCTCGACCAAGGAGTGAGTGTGTGTGTGTATGTGTGTGTGTGTGTGCGTGTATGTGTGTGTGTACATATGCGTGTGTGTGTGAGGCGAGGGCTGACCCAGAGTGGGTAGGGCCACCCCAGTCACGGACCCGAAGAATACACTGCGGCACACGCAGACACACATCAACACTAACTACCCGAAATCCAACTCCCAAACATACACACACACACACACACACACAGGCAAACCCATGCATTAACACTTACTCTATCTCTCTCTTTCACACACACACACACACACCTCACAGGACTGTTATGTTACTGAGTGTGTGCTCAGGTGTGAGTGTCTAACAAGAGAAGGACAAACAGAAAAGGGGAGTGACCTCGGAGAAACCAGATGCGGACGGAGGGGGGGAAAAAAATTCATACCAACCAACCACTGTCTCTTTCCCTTTATTCCAGAGCTGGAGCAATGTGCATCATACCAAAAAGCATAAACAAAAAGAAAACACTTAAGTCACTACTGTTTCACTTCAAAGGGAATGGCTGTTTTATCACAAGGACTTTTTTTTTTTTTATTTCATTTTATTTGTTTTTTGTTTTTTTTTTCTCGATTGAGTTGAGGATCTCACCTCTGGAAAGGCTGTTCTTTCTGACGAGTGACTTGTGCAGTTAGACTTAGCGAGAGGAGGAGACATGTTGACACTTGAAGGACGGGTGGGAGGCGGGGTGTGTGTTTGATCCTGCTGCTGAGGCCTACATAGTAATATTAACCAGGTTTCATTTCTTCTAAAACGATGAGACTTGAGTTTCACACTTCTTCTATTTCTGCTGCATTTTTTTTTTATTATTATTATGATTATATCTTCTGTCATTGTATCTAATGTGCCCACTAACAGTCGCTGAGATTATACATATTATAATATCCAGAGGGTTATGAATAATAAAAATTTAGTCACTATTATGGTTGTTATAGGAATGAGTGATTGTTGCCACACTTAGCGAGATTTTATCTTCACACAGTATTCAGGAAGCAGAATTTAACTTATCAGAAGTCTAAAAGAGAGAAAAGATATTGACAAAGTATCAATATTATATGACATTATTTGAATATTTTTTGTAGAAATTATTTTTGTTTGGAGTTACAATAAATTATAACAAATTACATTTACAACTATTACAAATGAGCATTTTATTACACTGAGTGTAAACCTTACAGTAAATATGACTGTTATTTGCCCTCGCTTGGATTATTGATTCAATCGGTGTCCACGATAACATGCTGTTGCCACTGTTGAGTGAGCTCTTTGTTTTTCTGTGAGGTGGGGGATCGAAAAAGCCGGGACAACAGGACCGCCACCAAGTCGTTCATTAGTTTTATTTCACTCTGTCAGGACTTGGTGTTGTATGACCATGGTGCGTAAAGCGGCCTTTAGTATTTCAGGTTGAAACCCAAGAGTCTGACAATCATGAGGAGCCTGTGCTTCCCTGTCAACACAATATAAACTGCTTAATTTTGACTAAAGTTGCAGGGAGCTTTTATATTTTGAAAATGTCACTTGCACAAACAAGCAAAGGGGGCTAATTAAAACTCTTATAAATTATACAAACAGCAGAAATACGCTGACTCACGGCGGTCCACAGAGACAGAGCGACTCTTCCTGAAGCCAAGTGTTCTCATCTTTCGCTCTCCTCCAGATCACTGATCAGTATTTGCAAGGTTGTTCTGGTGGCACGCCGGACTTTGGCGATGTCCTTCATAGGCAAGTTTTACGAGCAAACCTCCAACAACAAACATTTCACAGAGAACGGCTCCTTTGCTGAGTCAGCCCAGGTTACGCTGTGGGTAAAGAGACACAGAAGAATGCCGCATTACAACAGCACATCTAAGATATAAGCAAGACTGAAGCTGTGGGGGGATGACAAGACAGAGAAGCTGGCATGACTCTTTTCTTTGTGAGCTGGTGGTGGCAGTATTAGCTATTCTGTCTGTGGGACTCATCCCCTCCATCTCTCAGGATCTCTGTGATGGAGCCACTGGTGTCACGAACTGAGTCTTGGGGGAGAATAGTTTATGATTGTGGCGCACTGTGAGATGATGTGAAGGCACATATTTCAGTGTAGAATAAAGAGCAAGTAGTATGCATAGCCACATCTATAGTAGTGCATGCATTACGGTTAATGACTCCGAGATGAATGATTATGCTGTGATGTGCAGAGAAAAATGTCAAGCACATGCATCAGACCGAGGGGGAACCTGACAGAGATAAGGTGCTTTTGAGAAATGTTACATGAAAAAAAAAAAAAAAAAAAAAAAAAAAAAAACGTGATGATGGACTGAAAAACAAGTCAGTGTTGTAATCTACCTTTTTCCACCGAGTCTCTCAAAATAACTTCACTCAATTCAGACATTAAAATTCAAGCACACCAAAAAAAGGCAGGTTTTCTGTTGAAATAAAATAATTACAAAAAAGGCAGATTTTCTTTAAATAAATAAAAAGATGTTTCTAAGAGACCTCCCATACTATTTTGTTACTTTAGTAATACAGTTTTTACTACAGTAGGACTTTCATCAAGTCCCATTTAACACATTGTTTTATTCACAGACAGAATTTAAAATAATCTCCGCCGTGTAAATTGTTAATCAATACATTGTCAAATTAAAAAAGAACTGTCAACACTTTTTTTTTTTTTTTGAAAATAGACCAAAAATATGATTGTAGTAGCTAAGTTATCCATATTGTTGAGCTAAAATAGGGAGCACTATACAGTTTAAGTCTAATATTTTAGTATTCAGCTTGTTGGGTGCACAGGTAGGACCCAAACGCAAAATGCAGGACAGCTGGATGGTGGGGAGGATGAGCGAGGTTTGGAGGCTTGGAGTTCAGTGGCAAAGGGTTTGGAAGGCTTGGAAGTGAGGGTTACTCAAAGTTTCAAGCTGGCTTGACAGTCATCGCTCGGTTTAGACAACAATCTGGTGACAAGTGATGAAGGAGTCGGCGTTGATACTCCGGTAGGTGATGGATGTTAGGATTGCAGACAGCAATCAGGGAAACAGCAAAAACAAAAACACAAGAAACACTAGGAAAGAGACCACACAGCACTTTGCCGCACCGAGGTAATTCCAGTAGCCGAGAAGAAAAAGAAAAAGAAAAAATCTCTGAGACGAAAGCACTGTTGTTCCCCTTTCATCTCGCTGAACAATTAAAATGCAAAATCAACAAAATCAACTTTTTTTTTCAGCACTTACACCTGTGATTGGGATCCAAATACTGAAATGGTCTGGCTCAAACATCCAAAAATTATTTCTTTATTTGTTTGTCTGTTTATTTATTTAATTTTCATTTATTTATATATTTATTTATCAGCGTTATCTGCTTGTCCCCATGTCAGTTGAACCACAGGTGACGTTTGTCTGTCAACACAACACACAGCTGGTTATCTGGTGCAGCTCAGTACCAGCCGTCTCCAAAACAAGTCGAGTGAATGGAGACAGTTTCTTCAGAGCTGCAAAGCTGGGAGGAAAAAAAAAAAAACACATAAAATTACTCCATACGACATGCCAGATGCCAAATGATTGCACCATGAGTCTAAAAGTCCAGTAGTTACCTCATTATCTCTTATATTTTCCTCACTCAATCTCCTAGATTTTCCACAGGCCAACTGTCACTACAGCAACAAGATGTTGCCTGCGAATGCTGTTGGAAACATTGCAATTACGGACAGAGTGTGCTTAAACAACCCAACAAAGTGGTAAATTCAAATGAGAAAGTCAGGTTTTACATGATGACAGGATGTGACATTTTCACTCTGTCGAAATTTCAGATTCAATGCATAATGACTTTTAGCCAACAAACTTAGGGAAATATGAAGCACATAATATAACTCTGTACCACTTGGGTTATAAAATACCATCAAGCTACTCTCAGGGTTGCCAGGGTCTATTTGTTGTTTTTGACAAAAAATATGAGAATGCATGAGTCATATTCACAACTGTAATACCCCGGACTAATGAGGCTAAGCTAATGAGGAGCTCGTGAATGCAGCGAGATGATGTTGACAAGGAATTTCCATAACATAATGTGGAAACTCCTAATGTAGTCAGGTGACCTCACCACACCTGGACTGTGCTGTTTGGAGTAGTTTTATGGACATTTTTTGCTTTTGACTTTGACTCGGAGGAAATGGTCTCCATTCAGTCCAGTTGTTTTGGCCATTAAACTGTGTGCTATTTTAACATTAACACATGTAACCACCATTTTACCTGATATGAGTCGTTAAAAGATTGTAGGGGTGAACTATTTCTTTCAGTAAAGTCCTCTGAGAAGCAGATCTCAAAAATCATGATGTAATGTGAAGTATAATTGTAGAATGGGGGAGGTGCTGGTGTTGGTGTGTGAGCGCAGAAGCAGTTAATCTCCAGAAACAGTTAATCTCCAGAAAATAATCCAAACAGGAGGCAGTGGGACAGATGGGAAAACACTGCAGCGATAACAGGGACAAATAGAACCACTTTTCACCCGACTCTTAAGTCACATTTTGGAGGCTCCGGGATGCAACAGACAGACTTATTAAAGGCCTGCCCCACTTTCTGACTTCAGTCTTTTTCAAAACTCGTCATCAAATATTTAATCTTAGACAGTGATGTATGATTATCCCCACCAGTCACTTGGGATCTCACCTGTGCAACAGGTCTAACCACAGGCGTTACAGTGATTCCAAATAGGCCTTTAAGTAAATCTTTGGTTTACCTCAGGGGTGGGCAACTTTTTTCCTATCAAAGGCCATTTCAAATTTTAGAACATCTTTTGAAGGCCATACTAGATTAATTGTGAAACTGACATGCTTTTTATTGGTCAAACTTCACACTAACCTTAATGTGATGGCTGGAACTGTTTCTCTTTGATGATGTGTCTGATGTCAGATGGTAGTGATGATGATGCTGTTCACAGCTGGTTTTCCAGGTTTGAGCACAGCCGAGTCTTTGCAGGAGTCACTTTTGAAAAGACCTGCTCACAGCGGTTGTTTGTCCCAACAAGGATGCAAACTTTAGTGCATGTCTGCTCAGACTGGGAAAACCCTCAGGACGTTGTTTCATGTCAGGCCAAAGAGAAAAACTGGTCATTTCTTGTGGTGTCCTTCAGTGTTTTTTCAATGTCTTGTGCCAGATCAGTAATCTGCTCTGTGGCGATTTTTCCAGACAAACTGACACTTTGGAACAATTTTACTTTGTCTGGCGCAAGAAACTCCACAGCGGCAAAAAGACACTCCCTCACAAATTCTCCGTCTGAATGAGGCTTCAGGCTTCTTAGTTATTAGCTTACTCACCACAAAATTTGCCTGCATAACACTGTCTCTGTCAGAATGTGTCTTATGAAAGCTGCTTGTTGGGCACCCAAATTCCCCTGAAGAGCGTTAACTTTATCCAAACACATTAGTCCTTGCAACTCATCCAGCTTTGCATGTTTCCAGCTGTAATGGCGCTCAAGATCGACCTTTTCATCACCACGGACCACTGGCTTGCCTTTTACATCAACAAAGAAAAATTGTTTGCCCATTCTGCATCTATTTTTCTGTTTTTGACGCCATGATGCATGTGAGCAATGACACATATGTGCGTGTTTTCAGGTTCAAACAGGATGCCAAAGTGCTTCCTGCTTCCTTTTGGTGCCCATGTTAACCAGTCAGGCTGTTCAGGCGGGACACTGCATCGTGTATGGCTTTGGCTGCACAGTGTCAGAATCTAGTCTATTCTTTGTGATAGGCATACAGCCAGAATGATCTACCCAGAAGGACATGTTAGTCTACCATTTTATGTTATTTTCTTTTATTGCCTTGCAGGCCGGATCAATCATTCTCGTGAGCCAGAAGTTCCCGACCCCTCGTTTACTTGGTAAAATGGGAGTAACAACTCATTACAGGCAGTTAATACAACCTATCGAGGCCCCCGATTCAGCTGCTGCACATGTGGGACTCATTGTTTTTGGTAGTGACAACCATACATCATTTTCTGAGATGAACTGTTTCATGAAGAGTTTTGAAAAAGACTGAAGTCATAAAGTCACTGGGCCTTTAATAAGTCTGTCTGCGGTGTCCTGGAGCCTCCAAAATGTGATTTAGAGTTGGGTGAAAAGTGGTTCTATTTGTCCCTGTTATCACTGCAGTGTTTTCCCATCTGTACCAATGCCTCCTGTTTGGATTATTTTCGGCTATGGATTACACATGGGTTTTTAGGCTTCCAGTTCTTGAATGCTGCTCTTCCTCATGCAGGCTTTTTTTGTATTTCACATGTACAGCACAGGTGCCTTCATCACCATTGTGCCTTCCCAGGGCCCTGCCAGTCTTGCACTGTGCTTACCTCTTCCACTAAAACTCATTTCACTTCTAGGGTCATATGTTTCTCTGGGGTTTCTGAATGGCAGGTGTTTTGGAACCCACTGATCTTATATTAATCGAGCTCTCATGAGAAGACGCAGGGCACAGCTGAGCTTGATGGGGAGCAGATATGTCCTTGACAGGGACAGGACCCCTCTGACAGAGCCTTCTGTGTTTGGTCAGAGTGAATCTCTCATGTTTTTCAGGACAGAGGGAGGGACTGTAGCTGAGGATGTCAAAAACCCCTGCCTTGAAAGCCTTGACACCCCTGTTTGCTTCATGTCTGAAACCCCTCTCTTTCGGTATGTTGGTGTCCCTATTGCTACGAGCATCAATCACTACACTCCTCCTTCCATGAGCCTGTGGTTATGTGCCAAAAAAAAACGTCATTTCAGCAAACAAATTAAATTAAGCATTTTTAAAAATTCCCTTCCAAGGCGAGCAGATCTAACAGCACGCTTATAAAGCATAAACTGGCTAAAGTTTAAAATTCAATGTGTGCATTTGAATAAAGGTTATTCATTCATCTGAACTAAATGTAGGCCAGCTAAGTGTAGATCGAGCTGCTGGAGAGTAGCTGGCTGGCACTGAGGTCAAGCTGCAGCAGCACTGGAGCTCAAGAGGTTTTCACTGCAAATGAGAAAACACATCAGGGATCAGTTTAACCTGGTATAAACAAAAATGCCAGCTGTGATCGCAGCCCAGAAAATCAGACTCAGTCTCTCCTTCGTCTTGCAACAGCGTCAAAGCAGCCATTGTATCGTTACACAACATTATATATTGTGACCCATAATAGCCTGTTGAGCGATCGCACATGAAAAGGTCTTTATAACCTGCTGTGTGTGTTCCTCTTATTGGAAAAAAAGTCAGTGTCTGCAGTCTGAAAAAACTCCCACAATATTTATTGGTGCAACATTTTTTTATGATGCACACATCATTTTGTTATTTCTACCTCAGTCCTTTTGTTCCCATATTGCTGTGGAATCATGGCAACATTATGTAAACCTAACTTGCACTACAATAAAGTCAGGTTTGCAGAAAAAGCAGGGGATGTACAAAGGTGAAAACACTATCAAACATCTTGTCTCAGTCTGGATAAGTCGGGGAAAAAAAGGTATTTTGCCAGAACAGTGGAGTATTCCTTTAAGACTCTCAATTAAATGATGCAGAGAGTCCCTCTTTTACATTATCCTTCTCTTTGCCACAGTGCTCCATCACACTTAGCTCAGCTGACTCATAAACTCCGAGCATGGTGTAAGGCGTGCGTGGGGTACTGCATATCCTCTCTTCATCAATACCTATTTCCGTGTAGAAAGTGATGTATACATTATCTTTGAGCATACACGCCATTTATACACCTGGAATCTGTGCCGACCAGACCGTCTCTCACATTTTACTCCCACTGCGCTGTCGAAATTTGTCAAGCTTTTCATGACATTTGAAATTCTCTCCCTGCCTTTAAGCCTCATCCGTCCAAATGTACTTCCTCCTGCATTACGGGTGCACAGTACACCCCGCAGTTTTTGATGGAGAACAAATTCACTAATGTCCTCAGTGCAAATAAACAAAGAGCACTGATAATAATTCCACAGATGAAAGGCCTTTTCAGGTTAGCAATGGGGATAAGGATTAAATGGTTTGTTTTTTTAGGTTTCATGACCATCACTGAAAACACTTGATTGTGTTTTGTGTTTCAACCACAGATTGAGCAACCTCTTACGCTTTCAGTGCTCTGATTACTACTTTAATGCCATCATTATCACGGCACACTGGCCTTTTTGACTATTATTGCTTCATGCTGATCAGCAACCACTTTTTTCCATTGCACTTTAATGACTGTCATCATCATCACCATCATCAACATAGTCGATTGGTCTGAAATTAGCATGTGGAGGAGGATATTTTCTCAATGAAATCCACACACATATTCATTAAGAAAAAGACCTCCACTGAAGATGGTGCTGAAACATTTCCATTTAAAAACATTTGCAACATTTTTCTTTGCATATAACAATAAACAAAATGTTCCAGGCACTTCATTCCATTAAAAAAATGATAGTCTTTGTTAATAAGTAACTAACATGTTTTGAATACACCCGGTCTTCTTCAAGGTATGATCATAATGGGAAATATGTCCCTCAAATAAGTTAAGTTACAGTCAAAATGCATCTACAGTAACCCCTTACTTAAACAAGGTATAGAATTTCAAGTTTACACTATAATCACTATAAAAGACACAAGGCCCAAAAGATAAGAAAAAATAAAATCTGAATTAATGAAAGGAAAAAATGAAAAATAAATTTATGATAATTGTAATAATAGTATTAATAATAATAGTGTATACATCTATTACCTATATATAAAAAAAAAGACAGACACAAGAAAGACACAAATATTTAAAAAAAAAAAAAAAAAAAAAAACTTCCAAAAAAGTGCAAAAAGAAAAAGGGAAAAGAGAAACAACAAAAAAAGATTCAAATCCAAAATGTTTCTCTTTGAGCCAGTGTCTGTAACCTGTCGCCCATCCTGACACGACGTTAAACCAGCTCATCGCCAACAATGTTTAGAAGTGAATCATCATTATCACGAGTTTTCATAAAGTGACTCAACATAAGATAATTCTGACTCTTAGTCTTATACTCACACTTTTGCTTTGCAAGGCAATCACGAAGATGCCTGTTACATAAAAAGGCATCATCACAAGTGCATGTAAGATGATAAACAACAAAAATAGTCCTACAATTAAAGTAAGTAAACAGGTAAAAATGTTCATCTGTTTTTGAGATCCATCAAGGTTTTCGTCTGTATTACATTTTCAGTGCAGAGAGTGCATGTATTTGTAGGAACCAGAGGATCTCCTAAGCCAAGACTCCTTTTTTATGCTATTTCATAAGCACCTATTTTTCGTAATCTTTTGTGATTCTTTTTTGCACCATGACCTAAAGATATCAAAATGGTGTTAACTCTGTTTCTAGCCATAACCTGAGCTACTGGTAATAAACTTACAGCAGCAGTGCAATAGCATATAGACAGCTAACCTGTAACAGTGGACAGGGCAGGTGACAATTATCAGCTGTGCAAGTCAATTCCTGAGAAAATCTCCCTCACAAATACAATAAGATTTCCACTGTGCAACCTTAATATTTATGAATAGGAAGATTTAAAATTACTTATAGTGATGCAGGGCTCTTGGGGCTCTGCATGGCCAAACAGTGCATGTTGAAATTCCCCAGCGCATTGCAAAAAGAGTTATACATGAGCTCACTTATGAGTAAACACACAGAGACCAGGTCTCATAGAAGAGATGCTAAAATAAGCTTGTTTATACATGCAAATGGGATCCATACAACTTTTAGTTCAGAATATGCAACTTTTTCTTTTGAGTCTGTGAAATGCCTTATTTGTCCCGCCCTCTTCTCTCTCAGTTGGTCAGGTTACTGGCCCAACGCCTGTCACTCATCTTGATGAGCTGTCGACTGTGGAAAGGCATCTAGCCCGAGGCTGAAGAAATGGCATCCGTAAAGACACCCAGGGGCGTTGCTAGACTTCAAGCACTACTGAGGCACAGGCCGCCAGCACTAACATCCCTAAAAACCGAGTTTCAATCTATGCCAATTTCAGAAAGACAGCATCTTTATCACGGAGGCCAATAAAAGTTGAGGGAAGTGTTTATTAAAGACAAAATAATGAGAGATTCTCTTGTTGGCAAAAACAATATGCATATATCTACAGGCAAAACAAACACTGTAATAGTAAATATTAGTCAGAAATAAAGAAATAAATAAAACTTATTGATGTCATTCAGTTTAAGATCCTAACCTTTTGTCAGTGACTAAAATAAAGCCAATACATGCAGGGCTTTTTGAAAAGGACCAAAAGTAAGATCCAACCTCCC
This sequence comes from Myripristis murdjan, assembly GCF_902150065.1. Classification (NCBI taxonomy): domain Eukaryota; kingdom Metazoa; phylum Chordata; class Actinopteri; order Holocentriformes; family Holocentridae; genus Myripristis; species Myripristis murdjan. The sequence goes on from NC_043991.1 coordinate 16,126,994, forward strand.
GCAGTGTTTTTCAGTCCATTAGCGCCAGCTGACTCACTCAGCTGAGCGGCGGTGGGAAGACCTCTTTAACTAACTCAGGTTGTTTGGCTGTTTAACTGGCTGGATCATTAGGTGAACCACAAACCCACTGAGGGAACAAATCACTCCAATCTGTAACGCGTCTTCTAACCAAAAAGCAGAGCTGCTGTATTGGATGAAGCAGTTTGTTCCGGCCAATACAGCGAGTGAGCTTCTTCATTCAGTTCATTAGTGAATGAATTATTATCAAGCAGATGAAAGGCTGAACCAGTGTAACAGTCAAATCACTGGCATCACTATTGTTTGTTTTGCTCCCTGTGACTCAGCAGCCAGATAGTCTGTTACCTCCACATTCATGTCACCACAGCGAAGCAGCTGAAGTTCTGGCTCTCATTCACTTTCTATTGCAACAGGTGACGGTACGTGACGACACCACGCAAGGTATTGTGGGACTGGGAGCGAAGCGGTTCTCATGCATAAAGTTGAGATTGTAACACTTTTTAGGATGCACTTATTATTATTATTAGTGTGATTGTTAGTAATTTATTAGGTCTGTATTAATCAAATTTCCTGATAAAAAAAAATACATTCAGTAACATACTCTGTGTAAGATTAATGTAATCTGATTACTTTTAGTTACTTTTGGATTACCCTGGATTTTCCGGATTACATAACATAATGCCTACTACTGTGTTCCATTACTCCCCAAGCTTGCTAGTTACACCTGAATTAGATCCTTTATATCATTTGCTCAGTGTGAAGTTGGTAAGTAACTAATTTCACAAGAATAGTTAATCTGTCAGTGTTTAGCTGCGTTTGTATTAGGTTGGAGCAAGAACAAACTTAAGTATGGAGACCAAATGAGCACTAATTACTTGTTTGTGGTTAATTGGACACAACTAACATCTATACTTCTGTGTTTAGTTAGACATGATTAAGGACAATTAATTAAGTCTTTGCACAGGAGAGAAACTCTTCTTGTGTAATTAGTTCCTTACTGGCCTCACGCTGAGCAAATGATATAGAGTTTGATTCAGATTTAACTATTTGTGTAGTGTTGCAAGTCAGTATTACTTATGGGCTTATTGAGAAAAAAAAAAAAGGTAATTTATCAAGAGGAGAAGAGGACATGCAAAATGAGGGGCTGATAAATAGTTAAAAACAAGTAATACAGGATCAATAAAATACTAATAGAGGTACTAATAAACAAGTCATTAACGTCTAATAAATTTACCCCAAAATAATGTGTTACTGTTGAGATTGCATCATTGAAATGGCATCCAACTTTCAGCAGCCAGTGGCCCGTCAGATTGGGTGGAGGTGTGCTCAAAACTCTGAACCCAGCAGTCAAACATTTAAACTAAGCATGCAGAGCTGTTTTATGTAAAAAGACATTGTTTGAGGCAGCTCCACCGTCTGGGTCATATTTATTCCTTTGAAACTCAGGAAAAAGAGACAAATAACCTGATCCAGACCCTCAAGTGGCATCGATCTGTGTTGAATGTGACATACAACAGCAGCTTTGTGGTCATGTGACACACTGTGACAGTGAACACAGCAAGACAGGACAAAATGGACAAAAAAATTATAGCTGCTGTCTCTACTACAGTAGCCACACTGAAGCAGATTCATAATCACAACAGACAAACAATTACAAATTCCTATTTTATATCCTTATCAAATGCAAAATAATTTGCCGTACTTTCTTGACTTTTCTGTACTACACCCACTGGCAACCAAATGCTGGTGACAGATACCTAGAAAAAGTCCAAAAGAAAGTTGTTGATTCAGCAGCTGAGGCATTAACCCACATGTTGCTCTGCAGGACAAACTGAATAATTTGTGTTGTTTAGGTATCATGAATTAATAACAGTGAATGAATGACAAAGAAGGTCAGAAATTTTGAGTTTGTTGCAGCTGCTATATCAATTTTTTTCAGAGTAGACACCCAACAAAGAAGTCAGACGTTTTCTGACTGGATTTGAACATTTTGATAGGAAGTAGTCGCTAACTAACTTGGCATACCGTTGCAAACCTAGATTGTGGTCTGTCTGCTAGCTTTCCTGCTTGTTCATCTCTTAATGTTTTCTGCAGTTGTTGTTGCAATTGGGCCACCAGCCTCACTATGATAGCTCCAAACCAGTTTACTGCTGACCACATCCGTAAGACACACAACCACAGCACGTGGTATAAACCACAAAATGATCATGTGTATTTATAGTATTCATGCATGGTCATTTTAATGTCAAAATGGTGATAATCCCCATGGCACCTGCAATGAGAAAAGCAGTGCATAGCAAACAAGCAGCAAGTACACTTGAGACTATTACATCTATGTGATGAAATTGTAGTGAGATGCATTGTTTATATGGTAAATGACATAAAATGTCACTTGTAGCTGTGGCTGATTGACTGAAAATCTCCCAGCTGGATACAGTTGGATGAGTCTACAGATTTCTCTAACGCTGCAATATGTAAATGAGCACAGCAATCTAGGGAGCCCACACTAGTAGTGACACTTTAGCGAGGTTCATAGTTAAGGCAGATGTTACATGTAAAACTTTTTCATGCATTTTTTTGGAGGTCCATCCAATGAAAATCGTGAACTGGGTTTGCATCATCATTTGGAAAGCTCCGTATGGGTTTAGTGACATAGCAACAGTAAAAATGAATTTAAAATATGCAACTAATTGCATGGGAAAAGCACTGTGTAATGTCAGCCTAAGATGGTGTTAAGAACAGCTGACTTGGGGAAAAATAGATGTAAAGGTAGGGCTGGCATTATGCAAGGAAAAAGGAGACTGAAGGCTTAACTTTCAGTAGTGGCATGTCATTGGATTCCCATTACTTTATCTAGAGAAAGGACCTTTGAACCTCAGCTCACCACTGTCCTCAAGTTAAAGTTAACCTGCATGGAATCACATCATATATTAAATTTTTCCACGCCGTCAAGAAACTGGATCAGAGCATGAATGTCATTTCTCATGGAGATTATGTGGCTTTCACAGTGGAAACTTTGGACCATGCTATTTGAGCTGAACGGAGTGGATGTGAATAAAAAGCACACTACATAAGAGTATGAAAATAAGAAGCTTAGTTACACTGAACTAGCAGAACCATGGTGGAAAAGGAATACCACCATTTGGGTTCCATTTGGATCCATTTCATCATAACTATGGGACTTATTGTATCATACAATATGCTGACATACTTTTAACTGAAGTCAGCCTCTCATTCTTTTTTTTATAGTTAAGGTCTATTGTTTATTGGTACACTTCAGTTTCGACAGAGAGCTGTTCGAAGCCAGCAGGTTCAGCTGTTGCATCAGCCGTTGATTATGCAGTTTCTGAACTACTGCACAGGCTCCTTCAAGTCACCATGGTCAGAAATCCCTTTAGCCTCTGAATGTGGTTACAGTGTGGTTTCTAGATTGCCCTGCAGGCTCCCTGAGGCTGGTTAAGTCCACCACCCCATTAACTGATTGTTGTTGAATTTGAGGAGGATATCAAAAATTAATTCACAAAACATCATGGAGGCACAGACAAGAATCTGGATTCTCAAATGGTGGAGTCTTTAGTCATTAGCGGCCACTGCTGCAGTTTTTAAACTTTACACTTCCCAGATTCCTAGGCAGTTTCCAGGATTTTTTTCCTTTGAATGTCCTACTGGTGAAGCTGGTATTTTTCTTCTTTGCCTCATTACCCATAGCTATCACTCGACCTTCTACCAAAAGTTCTGTTTACTACAAACCAAGCACTGAGATGAGAGTCAGACCAGATGCAGAGAAAGTCCTGCAGCTTTCCCCAGCATCAGAATGAGATGGAGCTCAACTCAACTAACTACTGCACCACTACTAGCCCTATAGTGGTTCAAGGAAGCATGTGGTATCAGCAGATACCAGATGTGACAAGCTTGGGGTTGGCCTGCTCAAGCAGCATGGAAAAACTAGAAATCAGATGCATATGTTCTTGCCACTTCAGCTATATTGACACTAGGTGTTGTCAGATTAAAAAGGAAAAAAAAAAAGGTTTTAGTGGTACTCAGGGCAAGTATCTATATGGCCTTGGAAAATTCTTACTGTTCACTGCCTGTTGTGTTTTTCTATAAATAGAAAAGACATGGACATTTTCCCTATCAGATATCAGAGACTATTGATTTTGAATGTCTGGTCCATTTACTACAATGTTCCCACATTTTAGATTACAACAAACCATTCTGCAACTCATGCAGCAATACTAATAATTTCACAACATATAATCAAACTCCCTCCATTTTCACATTTGAATTATTGGTTGAAACACCCGTCTTATAATGTTTTGCGTCTGCGGCTAACAAAGATGTCAACATTCATCAATCGTTTTCTGTCTGCCCAGTTTCAAGTCATCAAAACACAACAGTGCTGCTGCTCTTAGGAAAACTAATGTGGATGACTTTATTATGGTGAGGGAATACTGGTGGGAAGAAAGTTTGAAGTCTCTGAAAGTTCATTTTCATATCATAGTGGAATGAATGGAAACACATGGCTGGATGAAAGGTAAGAAAAATTATATCTAAGTTCTAAAAATACCACTGCTTGCTTTGGGAAAAGATTAGTTTATACGTTTTATGCATACTAGGCTAAACATGCAGAATCACTGGCATGGTCCTTTAAGCATTTAATTGTAGCAGCAGTGTATGCACCAATGCAGACACTTGTTTTTCTGAAGATCACAGCAATACTGCCGTTACATTCATGTGAAGGCACTTACTGGTTCTGTCACTGAGAAATCACAGGGCAGCTACTCCAGAGAACGGAGGAAAGCTGACTCAACACTGAGGCCTCGCAGCTAATGCTGTGGTTCTCTGGAGCAGCTGGTCTGATCAGACATTTATCAAGTGAGCAGGGAGTTACTTGACACATATGGACTTGTGGTTAACTGGAACTGCATAGTCGTATTCTCTATGCATGAGGAAGAAATCCTGGAGAGGATCTGTAATGGGCACTACGGGCTAATTAGACGTACAGAGAGTTTGGTGGCACAAAAACTCATAAGCCAAGTACAACATTGCGCGTGCGCACACACACACACACACACACACACACACACATACACACATGCACAAAGGAACCAAGTAAGTTGTCAAGCAAGCAACTCTCTAATTTTTCTCTATAGGCATAGTCTTGTGTGATTACAAGGAAGAAAATACTGGTGTGTGACTGATATTTGAGAAAGAGTGGATTGAGAAACTTCCTAGGAACGGAGCAAGAAAGGCACCTCAGCTGAACCCAAAAAACACTGTGATCCGAAAACAATAGGCAACCTTAGCTGCTGTTCACAACGCAGTCCCACTCCACAGGGGTATTTGTCAGAGCGCTGGGCAGAACAGGGTGAGCACATGTCACCTGCCAAAAGCAGCAACCAATCCCAGTGCAGTAACCTCAAACCAGGTCACCCAAAATGAATCTCTGATTGGGCCAAGTCGGTGATGAGTGGTGATTCAGGGCAGGGCCATCCGTTGGGCATCCACACATGTGCACTTCACTCGGCCAGAGAAATCAGGTAACCCTAGAAAAGGCTGGTGAACTCTGAGCTGAGTGCTAAGTCAGGCACAAAAAGCATTACCCCTGCAGACATGTAGCCTACAGAGGTAGAAACAAGAAACAAAAAGTCATTAGCTCTGGTACAGTATGTGACTTAATTGCAAAGTTGGATGTATAGGTTACTGCATATGAAGAAAACTCTGAACTGAATAACATTTTCCTGTAAAGTAGTATTCTAATCAGAGAGACTGACAGATTTTGTTTGGGACTGCAAAGCAATTTTCTTTTGATATCACATCATTAAGTCCACATCTAGGTCTAATCTCTAATTCTTTGAGTCTAAATCGAAATAGGCAGCACTTTGTGTTTCCTTCATAGAGCTTGGATGGAGGAGAACAGACACTGGACTGTTTGCTGTGGTCATTTGACTCGTTCAGAATAAAATGGTGATGTCAGTTGCTATAGTGACAGTGCACATATGGGGAACTAAAGTGTGTCACACTCTTTTGAGAGCTGAGAGTTGAGAGTTGCTAAGGGTAGTAGATAAACATTAATTGTTATCACCAACTGGACTACAGAAGTTAGCCCAGTCCAACGGCCACAGTTCTTTGCAGTGGTAATGATACACATAAAAATGGCCATCGCTTCAGCAGTCCTGCTGTGTTGCTTTGAAGAGGAAGTCCATACGACCCATGTTCAAGTTCAAGTCAAACGTTAGTGATTATCATACAGAGACTGGAGCAGGGGAAAGGCCCTGTATATATGCTGGTGACATGGCTATCACTTCATAAATCCTTAAAAGAATGGCAAAATCTGTTCTTTCTTTCATTTATCATTCACGATAATTTAAATAATTTCCATATCCTGTTGATGCTGAATCTGCATCATCTTACCAAGGTGTCAAAAAGCTGACTTGGCAGACATTGCCATTACCACTGACATGCTGTGATTTCCACATGTAGGCCTATTCATAGACAATGTTGTGTTACAACCATAGGCAAATATGTGAAGAAGCGGTGGCAGAGCCAGACCGTTTTCATTGGGGTGGCCAGGCTGGGACCAGTGTTTACTTTGACGTGGCACAGAAATCAGTGTGTTGACCAGTGTTTTTTTCTGCATGGTACAGCAACGTAGGCCAAATGTCAGATCAGTCTTCCTTTAATTCACTTAGATATGCTAAATGATCACCAAGCTTACGTCCACCATTAAGAATCATAATGGGCTGTAATGCTTTATATTACCTTTAATAGATAAAACGATCTCTGATAGACTTAAAATTAGCACATTTTTTTAAATGGCATTACGAAGTTTATGACATACATAATTTGTTAAACATAGTTAACAATGATGCATTTTAGAGATTTAAACTGCCCACCCAGTGTATGAGTTGTTAGATATGGCACTACCTGAATCACCACTCACACTGAATTACTTTGTACAGGTTAATGCATCAATAGCCTAACCCTCTAAAAGGGAGCACTCTTCAATGAATACAAACTTACTCAGCATACTGTATTATCAAGGACAGGGCAGAATAAAGAGGCATGAAAAGTGTCCTTGTTCTGCTCAGGACAAGCATGTTTATACAATAGGCTGTTTAAATGTTATCTTAATTTAGAGCAAAAAAAAAAAATAAATAAAAAATACTCCCCTTCACAACAAGCTAGTATGACATGAATGGTACCTACGGATTCCTCAAGGTCTCTGCTTTCTTCATGGTATGAAAAAAAAAAAAGAAAAGAAAACAACCACACTACAGTCTGTGAAATGCTGGCTAATGAACTCAGTCACAAGCGGGCTCAATGTGTTTAACAGTACACTAAAACATACTGTAAATGTCTTTCTGATTTTATAAACTGTGTGATTTTCAACAGCTTTTTTTCTCCATCAGAAATAGTCTGCTGTGTGCCCTAGAGGTGTCAGGATGTCAGAGTGCTGAACAGATGGGGGAATGAACTACAACAGGACGCACGTGCTGCTGACAGTGGTGCTGCAGCAGTGCAGATATGGGAAATAAATCAGTGACGTGGTGCTTGGGGTGGCCAGGGTTCAGTTTATGGTGGCTGTGGCGGGCCCCAGCCACCCCAAGGCTCCGCCACTGGGCAGAAGATGACAGAGAACAACCTTTTCTTTCAGCTTTTAGTACAGTAGAAACACTGTGATGGCCCATGTACTGTAGCTTCAGATTGCTTTGCCTATAAATAACAAAATGTAATATAAAGAATGTGTTTTGGACTGGGGGAAACAAAATTTTCATGTTGAGTTATAAGCTCAAAAACTTCAATAAGACAAAACAAAGCCAACAATGACATACATACGACTGAACCAGTTGGACGAGATTCTGCAAAAACAGTTAAGTTCATTATTATATATTTAGTTTAGTTTATATCTACAGTTGGAGGATCCCGCCACTCAGCAAGGGACAGCCTGCCTCATAGACTCAACATCCTAATTAAAATTTTACAACACATTCACGTATGTTTGTGTTAACTAAGTCTTGGTGCGATTTAATTATAACTTTACCAGTGCAGAAACAGATATATTGTTAATGCTATGTTACTGTCATGGGGAAAGGTGGTGTTGGGTAAAGAATATCATGACAGGTGCATTCTGCAGTACATACAGTAGATTTTCATAAATCTCCTTTTATCCTCGCAGGTTTTGTTGTTGTCCCACTACTTTTTCCCCTTTGTTTTGGGAGGAAGTTACATATTTAGCAGCTATATTGTGCACACTATTTTTTCTCCCAGAACAGGAAGCAATTTCTCCTTGTTTGTGAGATCTTGAAATCCAGATGACTTTTTTTTTTTTTAGATTTTGGAAAGCCTCCCTGAAGTTGTTCTATTTTGTACACTTTGTTAGGAAGTAAATTTACATCTCTTTTGCAGTCGCTGCTCTTTTATGTCTCTCTCACACTACCTCCTCACCCAGCCAGCCCATTTCTCTTGTTTCTCGTGAACAATGTAGCTTCCCACATATCTGAATATTCAAATAGAGGCTATAAACACACTTTATCCTTTTTAAAAAAAAAATTGGCTTTATTTAAATAAAAATTAAGGAGATTGATTGCAGATGAGAAATTAAGCAGTTAGATATTGTGCAGCAGGTACTTGTTTTGTTTTTAAACATGTAACCACTAAGTAACAGGTTTAATGCTTAACCTCTTCAACCCTGTCGGTGCCATCTGTGGGTTTGTCACAGCTGCACATCTGAGCTCTGTTCAAACTCACAGAACTTAATATTTAATTCTAGTGGGGATCCCAAGGTTTATACCCAATATCTGCTGCCAAATTACAGAGAAATGTGTTGCATGATGATGCACAAGACATCTAAATATTTTCTGTTTGGTGTAGTGGTGCAGCAGCCCAGTCGCCAGGAAAAAATATTGGGATTTTACATCATTGTAAACCAAAGATACATTGAAAAATCGTGTGTTCAAGTTTTGTGACATAACATAAAGTGGGCAAAAAAAAAAGCCATGGTGTGAGGGCAGTGGTGTAGGGGTGGGGTGGTGGATGGCACACTCTTGCTTCTGCAGACCCGTGTTTGAGTCCTGTCTCAAGCAAAAACTATGGTCGTATTTAGCTAAGGTTAACCATGACCTTTTCCTAACCTTAAGCAAGTACTTTTAACGGTTTAAGTGGTTAACGAACTAACATTAGCAAGTGTTTGTGCATGCATGAATGTTAACAGTCATGTGACATCATATGCAACGTATATTTGGTCCAGAAACACTGACATTTCAACATATTTGATAGTTTGCAGAAACATAAAATGGCAACATTTTTATTCTGGCGGGTGGGTTGCGGCATGGGTTCAGCTATAAAACAATGGCCTCTTGGGTCTGAATATTTTTATAGCCACTATAAGCATGATGTATAGATACATATACACAGAATATGTATGTGACATTATCAACTAGTATGTGACATTGTCAAGGAATTACAGGACCAAATCAAACAGAGTTGTCCCATAACTCCTGGAAGTATAGTGATGTACAGTCATCCAGTGCATCAAATTACACATCTGATGGATATAAATATGATATATAAGAAAAATATGTATGTTCAAAGTGCTGCAATGCTGTTTCTTTCATTGTGGTAAAATATGTGATTGGAAGTGGTAATGAGCTATTTGAGTGGGATTACCAGAAGGTGTACTTTATTGCACTGTTCTGGTGAGATCTTCCTGTGCCTCGTTCAATATGTGATTATGTGTGAACAGCGACACATCAGGTACTTCTGGGAATTTTTAATTGCTACATTAAAAGTGGAATGAGTCTATTCTGTTGCAAAATGACAGAGAAATGGATTTTGTGTGCGCAAACAAAAAAAAAATGATGGACTGATGGATTGGATGTATTGAAGAGATTTTTTTTTTTTTTTTTTTTTTTTTTTTTTTTTTAAATCTGTTTAATGACTGTTTTAGCCCTTCTGAAACTCAAAGGAGAGGATACACAGCTGGTTCTGCAGAGGTGCTGTTCATGGTTACTTGAAGTCCTGAAAAAAAAAGAAGTAGTTAACAGACCAACATACTGAGATAATGGGAGACAGAAACATGGTTTTTAGAAACATATAGGCTGCAGGAGAAGCCTGGTGGGAACAGGTGCATGTCATGAACAGCATCACTCAATACCATCAACCTAAGTATGTTCACTTCCACCAGCTGGCAGTGTTGAGAATAAGGTAACTCACTTATTTAACATTTTGAGATACATGGATTACTGCACAAACCTTTTTATGTGGAGCAAGAAATAAAAAAAAATATGAGGAAAAAAAAATAGGACCTGGTGACTCCAGGAGACATTTAAGGGAGACAACAAGGAAATAATAGAAAATAATGGAAATTCGCTACAGACTCTGGAGGTACGTTTTGGGAAGACAGCTAGTGGAAACAAAATACTGGAAAATAAAATAGGACAATGACAGAGGGAAGATAAGCCCAATACCGCTGTGCCTGTGTGTCTCAGTCACAGTCAGCGAAAATATTTTAAATCCAAAATTCACATTGACCACTGGAGGCCAGTGTGCTGAGTGTGTGGATCCAAAAAGTTTTTTGTTTTTGTTTTTTCAAAGTCACCAACTTGTCTTAGAAAGGGTAACCTTTCTGAGTTTGACAGTAAGTGACTCAGTCATTTGATATCTTATTGGGCTGTGTGTGTTTGGTAATGTGCACTTCATTTTACCCGCATAAATGGTTAAGAAAATTGCCTCTGTTTTTGTGCCCATTAAACCCTTAACTGGAGCTTTTTTGCCTGTATGGAGCTGTTTATAACTGGATGGTGGTTCATTTAGAGCACGTACACGGTACCAAGGCTACGTCCTTACTGGAGCGGGCTAAGTTTCAGAAAAAAAAAAAAAAAAAAACATAAATGCAAAAATAAAAAATAATAAATAAAAAGTAATAAAATAAAAATCTTTAAAGCAAAAAATTATTATGCACACCTGAATGGCAGGCACTGGGTTATAGCAGAAATTTGCAAATAAGGTTTGACTTCTGCACGCCATCTGCACTCCAACATTTTATCTATGCAACGTTTTGGTAGACTGACCTTCCTCAGGCATCAGGAGAGCTTTACAACAAAACTGTGCACAACCCAGGATGGACTGGGCCAATGAGAATCTGAATCTGAGAATCTGGAGAAAACCAAAATATTCCTGGGCACACCAGGGATCAGCCAATTAATCAGCAATAAAACATGCACATAAAGCAATCATATAGATATGCCATATGCTTCATACATAATTAGGCAAATCAAGTTGTTTTAGTAAGGTAGCCTAATGGCTGCCTCACTAAAACAACTGAGCGACCACAGGGAAAAAGAGAAAAAAAAAAAAAAAAAAAAAAAAGGTCAACCACTGCAAGTAGCTACTATTGTAATATATAAATACAAGTAGCAAAAAAGTAACATTTCATAGAAAAATGTGAAATAGAAAAATATAAGTAAAATTTTATAGAAAAATCACTAAACTTATCATACAAATTAAGTGCATCAGTCTCAGTAAGCTATATAATGAGATAAACAGGATCTAAATCACTGCTGTTATATAAAAAGATGCAAAATATCATAAGCAATTAGACACATTTACCTCAGTAAGGGATAAGATTGCAGCATGACAAGATATCTATAAATTATAGTGCCAGATTTTGGGTTTCTCCAGTTGGGGTCAGATTCCCACTGGTCCCGTCCATCCCAGTCTGCACTATAAACAGCCCATTCCCATTCACAGGGTGTCAAATATCGCAGCTTGGTCACGGCCTTCTGCACCTGATACCGACACCAAAGGCACCCTTCGGCGTCTGATACCGACGGCATTATAAGCCAAAGGCACCCTTTGGCATCAGTATGAGATGCAGGAGGTGGTGACTGATGGTGAATATAAAGAGAGTGAAAGTCTGCAAAGGGATGTGGTCAGGGTGGATCGAAGGTGTGTCAGCCACAGGATGTTCATACACAAGACCCGAATCCAAGTCCTGTTTGGAGACTGTGTCCAGTTTCCATTTTGTTGCCTAAACCTAGCCTTTCCCTAACCTTAACCAAGTGGTTTTGTTGCCTAAACCTAACCATGTGACACTGATGTGACAAAAGGGGCGTAACGACCTGGGAATAAAGTATTTGAAGTGATCTTGATTTCTGTGGAAGGTCAGTGTACCGAAGCATTGCATACATAAAATGTTGTAATGCAGATTGAGTGTGGGAATTAAACCTCATTTATTCACAAAAAAAATATTTTAAAAAAATAACCCACAATGGGGGGGCACCCGGTGGCTCACTTGTCTGGATATTTCCATGTGCTGCTCTCTGCCGGTCCATGTCATAGCTCTCATTTGAATACACAAGATTCTGCCTGTTTTGATGTATCATAAACACCACCAAGGCCTGTAGCGCAAATGTAAACTAGAGGTTTGCATAGGTCTTTCAAGATCACTATTGCTCGCGTCCTCTGCTTTCTGTGCTATGCCACCAACTCTTGAATGCTCCAACCTTCTTCTCAGAAATGTCTCCAATTACTGTGGAAGAAGGGAGGGGAGCTAGCCAGACCCACGCACCAACCATAATTGGTCTCTTGAGTTGTCCATCTGAATGTGAGCAGGAAAGTGCAAATTGTCAATAGTCCCAATGGATGGATGGTTCCTTTTAACATAAAAGCAGCTAAACTAGTGGATAGAGTGAGTAAATATTGCCAAAGAGAGCTCCATATTTCAGCAACCACTCATTTTCCCCTTCGCTCTTTATGTTTCCCTTTGGAAACATACACACCACAGCACTGACGGACGTAGAAATCCAAAGCCTCTCACCAAGAAAGAAACTCTGGATTTCCAAGAAAACAGAACTTAAGCAAGGCTACTTCATGCAGCTGCTGCCTAATGGCCCCACACTATGATCGGCTGAACCCATTTTCAAATTGGAATTTCCCCTTGTGGGATTAATAAAGTGTACTTACTTACTTTCCTTTTTTCAGTTTGCGTTGACACTCTTCTGCCCTCCACAGGATAAAGTCAATACAGGCCAGCGCTATGAGGAAACTGTGATCCATACTCTCAGTTTTCTGTTTACCCGTCACACAATAACATTTTATAAAATGATTGCTACACAATATAAGAACATCAAATCACGTAATATAATAATGTTCAATACATGTGATGATGTGGGTTACTGTACACAAGAGTAAGTGAACTTGTGCTTCAGTAATCATATTATTTGTGTTATACTATTGGTTTGTGGAAAAAAATAAAGGAGAACAGGCTTTTCTGCACAGAATATCATTATTACATTATTATGTACTCACTCACACTGTTAGACACTCACTCGTTCACTCATTCAGTCCATTAAAAACAAATACTTGCATGGAAGTATCTCTGCAGTAGTTTTGGTGAGTCCTCTGAGTAAATGCTCTAAATCCCTCCTCCCCCTCCTTCCTTTACCAGCGGAGCCTGTGGGACTTAAAAACATGCCCATGCTTCGTTATCACATTTGCTGATTTGTTCCAAACAGCAGTTTAATGAAATGCTAATCACTTCCTTTGCACAGTTTAGCAAATATTAACTGAATACAAGTATTAATCTGTTATCAACAATAAATTACTTACTCATCATGTTTCCAAAAAAATGGGTGGAGTTTTCTGTGTTCTCCACAGATGTCTATGGCATGCATGTTAGAGAGCTCCTACTTGTATGCAATCTACAGTAACACTAGTATATTAAAATGTTGACATTTATAAATATTAACACACACACACTAAATAACTTAAAATATAGACAAATATCATTATACTTTGGTTGTGTTGCTGTTATAGGGTGCATGCTATGATTCACACCTCTGTGAAGATGCAGTCAGGGCCTGAGTTGTCATAGAGATGCAAGGTGTCAAATAACAAGATTTATGAATTGTGTCCACCAAATTCATTTTGTGGCATGACATGCATTTCTGTCACTCCAAGTCCAAAAGACCGTACTTGATTTTCTTTAGAGATTTGAGTATAGCCTGTTACAGTGAATGCTTTAAGTTTTAGTTTTCCTTTGGAACCCTCTTGTCCCTTTTTGGTATTTTCAGATAAATATCTCGATGCCTCCGGTCCAAAGTAAGCCATAAAACAACAGTTCACACAGAGACCTACAATAATAAATGAACTCCAATGTTGTTATGCTAATGGCGGACATCAAAAACTCAGAGCAGAGAGTACTGGCCAAAACTGACTCACCCATAGCTTCTCAAGAAGACAGACAGAGCAAAATATCCGTCTCATCAGCTCTCCACTTCCTTTGCAATGAAAATAAAATAGTGTAAAACCAAGATGAAGCAAGTGTTATTTCTTACTCTGACCAGCCTCAGCCCTCATTTTTTCTATGCACTTGGACCGAGCTCACTTTATGCATGTGCCTCAATTGATTGACGGGGGAGGCCAATACTCTTTAATGATCTAGTGACAGTTCCCTGTAGTTTTTTTGTGTTTGTACAAGCTGCTGTACCAGACTGTTACTAATGATGTGAGAAAGCTCTTAATGGTGTTTATGTGGGTAGTGCCTTGAAGCAGACGGGGCAAAATTGTGAAAGAATTGCTGATGATTTGGGTCTGTTTCTAGGCATGTATATAAGCCAATAATAGCAATACTTCTGCTACTACTAGTAGTAATACTATTAATAATAATAGTAATAATAATGATCAATTTTATTTCTATAGTGGGCTCCATTTTCCTTGAGGGCACAGGCACAGTAACGTAGAGTGATGGGCAGCTGGTCTACATTGCAACACTTCAGTGACAGGCACCTTGAGAAGTCATTGGTTCGCTGCTTAGCTCACCATACGTGTCGACCCAGTGTAGTCTATTCGATGATGATTATTTTGAAAAGTTTGTGACCTGCAAAAAAGACTGGAATGACAGCAAGCCTTTATTAAACTCTTTAACTTTCCAGCCACCTTAATTTGCTGTGTCAGTGTAGGATTTTGTGTTGCCAAGAGTCTGGACATGTATTCCATGGCAGGAAAATAATTAGTCTTGAACTATAGCCATAAAAATATATGTTTACTGTAATTTGTGCCAGCAATAATTAAGGTAAGGTCTATGAACAGTTGCCCATAGGTGCACTGCTGAGCTATGTTCACCAGGTCTATTTCAGTTGTAACTGCTACCAGGACTAAGGCACCAAAGTATTTTGGGTTACAATTTTTTTTAACAACATGCAGTGGGTAGTATAATAGATATAATCTGCCATATCAGTAATATGCTTTGTGAGCTCTTTAAACAGCTTATTTGTAAGTATTGATGAAGATCATCCATCTGAATCACTTTTGTTGAGTAGTAGTGACTTAAAGTAATAACATGGGTGTCCGGATTCCCTATTCCTCTTTTACAGCTGTCAGTCTACAGTAGGAAACTATATAGAAGAATATATGGCATTGTAATTTTAAACAAGTGGTTGTAAAATTGTCTCCATCAAATGCATTTGCTTGGTATTGGTGAGTTTTACATAGTATTGAGAGTCAAGTGAACTGTAAAATTTGATTCAGTCAAGGCCATGAAACAGACAGTGAAGCAGATGGCCATAAAACATAAGTGCATTCTGCCATACCTTCAAAAACCTCAGCAGCACATATAAGAAAGTACTGAAGACCAGGCAGAGCTATGCGTCACTTACCAGTGAAGCGTCAGCAGCTGCCTGAGCTGGTATTGTGGATATAACTTGTTGAAAATGATGCTCTCTGGACCAGAGACTGATTGACTGATTGACTCGATACCTACATATCAGTTCCAGTGATGTCCTGTGACCAGAAATCCACACAAAGTTGGAAGGAGGACAAAGGGATGATGCTTATATTGTCCTTTTGTTAAATTTGCTATCAAGATTTTGAGTGCCAGGTGGTTGTTACTGTTATTGCATCATATGTTTTCATAAATGCTATTATTGTTGTTGTAGTGGAGCTGTTTGTGTGGTTGCACTCTGAAAATAGGTCCCAGCAGGTTTGTAGGCAGCTGAAAATAGTTCCATTTATAGCACTTGTTCCAACGTTTTCCGTATTTTAAAGCCTTTCTTGCCTAATTTCTCTTTACACCATTAGCTCAATTCATTCAGTTTATTCTGAATTTATTTATAGCTTACTTCATTTTATTTTAAGTCACCCAGGTCACAGTTATCCACATCAAGCTGAATCGAGGGTTTGTTTGTAGATTCTCAAAGATGTTTCACTTCTTTTCTCAAAAACGTCACTCCTGAAGCCAGGTGACCCTAACAACCATCATTCACTCCTGGAGCCAGGTGACCCTAAAATACATGCAGTTATTTGGTTTAAATGGTTTCAGTGGCTTCAAAGCAAACATTTATATGCACCATTTCAGATCCAAGATATAATGCTGCTGTGTTTCACTATATGTAACACAAGGACGTAGATCTGGTTTTAACATTGGTAAGGACATCTTTAAGCATTTATCAGATGACCTATACACACAGTTGTGTGTGTGTTTGTGTGAGTGAGCGTGTATATGTGTGTGTGTGTGTGTGTGTGTGTGTGTGTATTTGCTCTCTCTCTCTCTCTCTCATTTTCTCT
Source organism: Myripristis murdjan (assembly GCF_902150065.1). NCBI lineage: Eukaryota > Metazoa > Chordata > Actinopteri > Holocentriformes > Holocentridae > Myripristis > Myripristis murdjan. The sequence continues at coordinate 16,143,578 of NC_043991.1, forward strand.
GTTGAACTATATGCACACACATACACATGCACACATAAAAAGCTTGATTCTGCCAAACATTTGCTTTATTCAGTATATATTTGGTTATATTGCTTGGTCAAAAATTGATATTTTCTGATTTTAAATAGCCCCCATGAGATCCTATGGGTCCTATTCTATCCCAAGTGTCTTCATATCACTGTGGTCAGATGACGATGATGGTCATCTCCCATGACCATGTCACTGCAGCTAAGCTCACTCTCATTTCTCTCCTGGTCAATCTCACACTCACTGTCTGCCTCCTGGAAACAAAGCACAACCATATAAATGTGTTGTCTATCTAATAATGCAAAAAAAAAAAAAACACAATCAGACTGATCAGTGTAGGTACTATTTAACCAACAATCAGAGTACTGACCAGTATTCTAAATGTTTACCATTATCAACTCAATGTACCTCAAAGAAGAGTAAAAAAACTTGATTGCTGAACCACTGTCAGACCTCACCTGAGGCTTCACAGCTCAAGCTGATTTTTCTCCTGCCTGCTCTCTTGTTAAACGTGCAGGTAATGAAACGAGCTGGTGTCTGATTGAGACAAAGTAAGCTTCCCTAAATCAAACCAACAAATACATTTCCACTGTTTTCAACAGTAGCTCATAAACTTCTAGAGTTTCAACTATTATTTTTATTTCAAATAACTCAGGAACTTACAGCCTGCCATCTCAATGTGGCATAAGAGCTCACCTGAGACCCTGCCGTGCCACCTGTCTGTGGATTGTGCTGGTCCAGCTACTGCTGCCAGGAATTTCCAATTAACAAATGTGCATCAAATTCACAAACAAATGGGTGTGCTGTGACTAATTTTCCATATAAGTAGTGCTGATGTTAAAATGACCCACACAGCCAGTGTCACAACTCATGAGCTTGTTGTGGGACATAACGTTTGCTTACGGGCTTAAAGGCTATACAGCTGAACAACATTAACTATGGTAACGGTTGGCTCAGCTATGATGACAGAACATTCCTGACTTAGCTAAGTCCCTGCAAACACTTTGGTTACTCTTAAAAAAAGGACATGATGTCCAGCTGAGGCATTATTTTTCAATGTTGTGATGTTTGAATTGTTAAACATTAGTGTTTTAACCACAAATACCTAGGATTTCATTCAAAAACCCCACAGCTCACTTCATCTTGCACAACAGAAGCTATTGCCAGTGCTGCTGCAAATGATAGTTATCAATATATGCTCTAGATGCATGAGTCGATGCAACCTATTAGCTCATTTTGGGGAGCTGCACCAACCTGCACCCATACTGAAGTAACAGCTGACCAATCAAATGATGGGAGAGCCACAACTCCTCTCCCTCCTTCCCTGAGACCCCTTTTAGAGGAAAAAAATAATCTGCCAACACAGGCTATCCAGACATGGACTGTGTGGCACTTGCGGAGATCACATCCTGACACCCTCAGTGTGGTCAAGCGAGGGAGATGATCCCAGCTAGGACATGATAGATTTAAAATTGAGAGTAACAGACCTCATTATCACCAAGGTTATATAGCCATCCAGAGGCTTCTCTTGATATTTTGGACATACTCTTCCCCAACAAGCCACTGATTACTCTCCCTGCTCCATATGGTTAGAGGGGAGAAGACCAGCCTCAGCCAGTCTTAGGAAATTGGCCACTCCTCTGGCTCTCAGCCAGAAGAGTGGTGGGAATGGAATCCAGCCGTTAGACACGAATAAACAAATCCTCCCGTGACCAGTTTTAATGACAGGGCTATAATGTTGGTCTGTCGTGCCCCGTAGTGACAAGTCCAAGGCCTGTGTTAGGCACACAGTCACTGTGCAGGGAGCTCACGGCTTAGCCAGATTTCAGCACTCTGGACAGCTCCAACCGTCTGGTCGCACAACCTGAGAACAAGGCAGTGTCCCCAGGAAAAAATGAGCATGAGGAAAACAGGTTGGCCTCGCAGATTACTCACATCAGTGAGAGACATTATTCCTGGCCGCCTCTAATACTGTAGTAGGAACCATGGATTACCGCACAGGTCCCTCAAGCAATATCTGATGAACTGACAAAGGACCACAATGCTGCTGTACGTGTGTCTTCCACATGAATTCCCGTTTGCAGTGCCTGAGAGGCTGAAACTTCGGAAAGGAAGGAAGGGAACTCAGGAAACCCCGTGGAGTGACTCCCCTGGGTGCTTCCCTTCCTGAGCTTGATTAAGCAAGTGAAATAGCTTCCAGGAGCCAGTGGGACAAGCACAGTTTAGAAAGGACTTTATCTTTACTGGCATCTCTAAAACAGGCCAACAACTGCTGGGAGTGGTGTATGGATCATATGCGCTCAATGTAGCAGAGAGTTTTTATAGGTGATTTTTTGGCTTTAAATAAAATTTCAATTGACAAATATTGCCCTCTGCTTTATGATTGCCTTTATTTCTGAAGTTCCATCCAAATGCTACTGTGTTTTCAAATTTTTATTTTATTTCTTATTTTTGTCCAAACACGTCATCTACCTCTGAGTCTGACAGCATTATCCCACTCAGATTTCAGTAATACTCACCTACTCTGCCTCAGATTGGCTAGTACTTGTTGCCACTAGTTGCCTCCACTGGTTCAGGTTGCTTAAGGTTGTTTAAGGTTATGGTTAGGGTGGGGTTACAGTTATGGTGAGCCAATCAGAGGCACAATAGGGGCAGGTCTTTGGGCAATAAAAAGAACAGCATCTTGATAGTGGCATATGTTCGGCCCTTGTTTAGCAACTCCTGCAGGAAAACTAGAGTCAGGCAGGATATCGGTGTAAGTTTTTTGTCCTGACACGAGTGTGGAAATATGCATCCTTGAGATCCACTGAGCCAACCCAATCTCCCTTGCAGATTTGTCTCTGCAGTCAGGAGCTGGTGAGTATTTTGAACGGTCCCTTCACAATGTGGGAGTTCAGAGAGTGAAGGTGTGGGACTGGCCTCACGTCTGACAAGCCCCTTTTTATGAACCAGGAAAAAATGGGAGTGATAGTCCTGGTCTTGGTGTCCTGTAGGAAACAGGTTTATAGCTCCTTTCTCTCTGAGTTCTGTTATTTCGATATTAAAGGCCTGGCTGGCCACCAGTGACAGGTTTTGACTCCAGCCTGTGATAGCCAAGCCTTCACCTCTTATCTGAGAGGGCATGAGAGAGTGATAAGCATGGGCGGTTAGCATCTATCAACATGTTAACAAATTAGAAATATACTTGCACTTATACTTGCCTGCTCACTTTCACAATAACTGCTGTTTGTTTAGCTTTAGTGCTCTTATACTTTGTCATGTGGTTCATATGTTTGCTTGCATCAGTTCACTAATGATAACCAGACTTCTATCTCTGGACAGACAATGAAGTTGAACTGCTTGTTAAAGTACCTAATGTGTATCTAACAAGCCTGAGTATGATCACATGACAACCATGCAGATGCATTTTCAAAATTAGCCCTCTAGCCCGTCCACAATACAACCTTGAAAAGGTGTATTGAAATGTATCCAACTTTGAAGATGTATTCAAAATTATATGCTTGTGGTGGTTGAATATGCAGTGTTACAGAAGGCCAAGCAGAGAAAAAAAGACGAAGAGTGAAAAAGATACAATATTAAATTTATTTTCGTAAAATGTGCACAAGCACCAGATGCATTGTTTAAGCATTCCACAAAATGCTTATGTGTGTGCTTACACTTAAAAAAATAAAAAACTTTCTTGTGCATGTGCAGCATAACCCCCCACCCCCCTCACACACACACACACACACACCTGACCTGACCACACCTGAGCACCATTCATTTTTTGCAAGAGAGCAGCATTCGCAGCGAGCAGAGTCAGGAGCATGGTCGTGATATTATAAAGGTGCTGCCCATGTCAGCAGCCTAATTTGTCTGTTCTCTTAAGCCATGAGTGCACAGTTCATTCCCCAACAAGTCCTTCACTTCATTTTTTTCCAGAGATGTTCAGCAGGAACAAGGGAACAATGGAAAAGAAGAGAGACAGAGATAAAGAAGAGAACAATGAAGAGTCTAACATGGAGCATGATAATCCCTGAAGACCATCAAACTGAAAGAGAGACATTTTTGTCCAAGAACAACAAGTTAACATGGCCCTCATCATTGTATGACAATGAGGGCAGGATGGCAGCACACAATATGAGGACATTGTCACAACCTTCCACCATTTCATTACACCAGCCACCAATAAAATCATCCTGAGATTACCAACATGGAGGGTTTTATGGTATGTGAAGTTATTGTGAAGTTTCCTAAAGGGTTCAAGACAAGATCCACCTGCCTGCCTACGTGTGGCTGCTCATCTTGGATGTTGTACATCGGTCCTAAGGCAAAGTTACATCTAGTCTTTCTGATGTTCAAAGTGAAATGGAAGTTGGAAGGAATTTTTGGTGCCACAGTGCCTCTCAGTGTATTTCACACTTTCTCAAGGATCAGATCAGATGTGACAACAGTGAGTTTAGACCTGCACTACATGTCACTGACAAACTTGTGGCAATCAAAGATGCTGTTAGGGACCAAGTACTAAGGAAACAAGGAAAGAAACAAGAGATGTTAATGGAAAAAACTGCATTTTTGTTTACCCAAAAATGCAAACTAATTATAAACCAAGGATTTAAGTACTAGGCCTATACAAGAGGTCAACAAAATTTAAAGTATTTTGCCATTGACAGCTGCTAGAAATACCTGCTGTTTTCTTCTTCATGGGATTTAGTGTTGAGTTCCTCTTAACCTCTTGAACTTCTTGAAACCTGACCCACATGAGCCATTAGAAGAATATATTTCTATTTGTATTCAACCCTTTGATCATGCATATTTCATACCTCAGCTTGCTGGCTTTCACAGTTTTGTTGGTCTATGAAATTAGTAAATATGCCAGTAGGGCCTTGTCATCCCTGCATATCTATATTCAACGGCTATGCATGCAGCTATGGCAAATTTCTATTTTATGGAATCTCCAATCTCTACCTTCAGAAAACATCTGACAGTATTATGAATTAAGTGCTATGTGTTAGTCTGCATCAGAGTCTACTCGCAAAACAGTTGAGCCATGCCCACACTTTACACAAATCATGAACAGGTGATACCCAAATTGTTCACAGTCAGATAACTCACGCCAGCACTTTACTTATGTTGTTTCCAGGCTTTACCAGAGTCTTTCCAATGCTTTTAAAATTTGTGTACATGCTTTAGACAGTCATGGTCACTAGTGATGCAGTGGTCAGCTCTAAGTTCACCCAGATCCCCCCACATTAGCTACTCACCAGAGCGTAACCACCCGACATGGTGGTAATTTTAATAAAACTCAAACTCGCACCAGCCCGTTTGTACAGCACTGCATAATACCAGGACGGATTAAATATAGGGGAAAATGAACTAATTTAGCAAAGAATATTCTTCTGTATTGTACAATATATATTTTTTCATTTTAATCTTTTCAGTCCACCACCCACCCACAATTATTCATAACTTTGTGTTGCTGTCTTTTGCTTTAAATTGACTTACAGGTCATGGCTCAATCTCTAATGACCAAATATTAAAAAGTAATTTTAAAAAGACCAAAACAGGCCGGCCCTCAGTTTGATAAATGCAGATGTAGTAGTTTTAACTGTGCATTATGTGTCTTTAACAAAAAACACCCCAATCTAACATATCTTTGGCTTCCAGACTGATATCAGCAGGAGTGTGAGTTCCTTGCTGGTGTTAACATCTGTCTTAGCTGATCTGATCACAAGCTGACAGCTGAGACACATCACTGTTCAGACCTATCATGCATCTCAAGTGTATCTCTAATGTTTACCTGTGATCAGATTTCGTGACTAAATACCTACACACCATTTCTACTGGCGAGGTTTACTTGACTTCAGCCTCAGACTCCTCAGAATCCCATTTTCCTTTCTTTCCTTGTTTTGATGTAAACTGTAATCAAGGACTCAGCCATGACATATGTCCTGTCTTGAGATTTGTCGCAATTCAATTTTGGCTTTTATCTGTTTTCACAATTCACAATTATGTGTATCTACAGTATTTTTCTTGGTTATTTGGGTGTATATATTGTCCTGTTCCCGCCAAAGAGCTTCTGTGACTACTATATAAGCTGCAACAAGACAAAGCAAACAGTACAAGAACAAACAGTGGTGGCATTAACATTCTATCGTTTCTCAACTTTCATGACAGTTTTTTAACAGTTTTCTTTTTTTATTGGCGTTGGTTTGTTTTTATAAGGGAATAAAATTTGACTTTGACCCTCTGTCACTTCCTTGTTGTTGGCATACTGCTCTTCTCCTTCCCAGGAGCATGACAGCCAAGCAGATAAAAGTCAAACGCGTTTGACGAGAAACTAACCAGTCTACTGCAGCTTCACCACAGTCAAACAGACCCTAGTTTCAGTCTCAAAAACCTTTACAAAGGTCCTTTTTGAAAAAGGGGAATTTCACCACATAGTTGCATCCCTCTTGAAATTGTCCACAGGTTTCCATACATTGCAATGCTGCTTTGTCAACTAATGCTGTTTTCACTTGAACTCAGACAACAGAGTTTTCAACCAGCAATTTTTTTTTTTTTTTAATTCAATTGCCCAAAACTAGGGTGGCAACTTGAGTGGCAAGGCATTTTTTTCATAATGGCAGCTGCCACCCCATACCACCCTGTAGATCCACCAGTGAACAGCAAAGTTGTTTGAAATTGTTCAATTTTAGTGACTCACACTGAAGTGATGGCCTGTCTTCAAGTAGGCTTGCCTAGTCTTGCTCTAATTATTTGATTCAATAAAAATAAAAAGGCAATGACCATGATATTGAACAGTTCTTCAGAGATGCTTTACATTGCTTTGATTCTGATGGAAGAAGTGGGAGTAACAGGATTTGGCAAGGACAGGATATTTCAAGCGCTTGAAGACAAGGCTCTTATCTGCTCTGCTGTCTTCATCCAAGTGTGTTGCAGTGGTGTACACACACACACACACACACAACTGATATATCCCTCCAAAACACAACAAAAAACAAAAAAACGGAGGTTGATCGGGGAAAGGGGAGCTCCCATTCCTCCAGACTGGTCAAGTCTGGGTTTGGTTTTCATTGTGATTGTTCAGAAGTTCAGGAAGTTTAACCTTCAGTCAGATTGTAAACAAAATAGAGAAAGGCAGGGCACCTGAAAAAATCCAGGCTGAAAAATAAGAGCACTGCATGAGGATGTGGCAAAATGTGCCAAGCTGACTGACATGTTTCATGTGCATGAAAGCTGACAGCTAGATGATAATGGTGATGTAAATGATGATGCTGATGATGACACCGGTTGCAGGAGAGAGTGGACTAAAACAGAGGTATATGATAAAGCACGCATTGAAAATGTTCTTGCTGCTGCGCTGTGTTGGAGAATGATGGCTTATGTTAAAATGATTGCAATTTTAAGAAAAACTATTATAATGCAGCCGCCATCCATATGATGCAGTCATCTCAAAATTTTTCAGTAAGAGTGTATTGAATTTGCTAAGTTGATCTGTGTCATCCTCCATAATTTAATTTATTTATTGTGAGTCAGTGTTATTGATGAGGCAGTGCCCCTGAGGACAGGACAGCTTGCACCCTGCCCAGTGTTAACAGAGCTGCAATGCAGTATGCAAACTAATACAAAAAACTGCTACTACCACTCTCAGTACTTGTATAATTATTTTATTATTACTGAATAGATTAAAAAAAAAAAAGTGAGTAGAGCTCAGGAATAATCACCAGTCACTGCTCTGATCAGTTGTTTTTATTTTATGTTTTCATATTCTATTAATCACAATGTCACTAACTGATTTGAAAATACATTTCTGTCTGTTTTAGGAGGATTAGGTTTGTGGACACTGAGCCACTGCCCCACCAAGCCCACTAGCATACACACACTCCCCAGTGTGACTATTTGATTGCATGACACTTCTGGGCTACAACTGAAATACAATGGTGGAGTTATTAATGAGGGCACAGTTGAAAATGTGTTTGCTCTAATGTCATTTCACTGATTTACAGGGAGGAAAGCTCTTGTAAATTTGAATGCATTCTGTGTGCACATTATTACTACTGACTGTCGTCCCCAAGAATGGACATTGGATGACGATGAGTCCACAGGGAGCCAGGGGAGCATGGGCTAAATTTGGCTGGGGCACAGTCATTACACACAGCGGCCCTGCTGGTAAGCAGGAGTTTGCAGTTCGAGAAAGGCTGAAGGGGCAGGAATTGAAAATAAAGTGCCTGCCAGGAGCTAATACAACTGCAACTCCCCATCTGATGTGTGTGTACAGGGTTTTGTAAGTTGATCACACACATGACCTGCTTATAAACACTGGCCCTCCACTAGGATTAAAAAACACATAAAAATGTACACATCATTCTAATGATTTACATTTTTTAAATTTTACTGTTGTATACTAAAAAAGATATAATCTTCTTGATACGTTAGCAAATTGAGTGTTTCATGACTGCCGCACACACACACACACACACACACACACACACACACACACACACACACACACACACCAGGTGGAATGCTCTTAGACTATTTCCAATGAGTACAAATTAGAGGTTTGCCTGTGTTCCTCGGCAGAAAATAGTTCCAAACAAAACTTTTCATCCCCCAGGATTGTGGATTACGCTGGATATCTGTGTCACTGCTTTTGGACAGAGTCGTTGCTGCTGAGATCTTCACACATACATTTTTAATGATTTGAGCTCCACAAAAGAATATCCATCCAGCCCCAATGTATCGGGGTGTCAGGAGACAGGGAAGGTCACGGTAGATTGGAAACCTCACCAAATAACACAGAAACTGTCTGGATGGACAGACTGCAGTAGGAGCAAGTAGGAAAACATATTTTGGGTGAACTGTTTCCTAAATATACAGTAACAGAAACCAAATCAAACATGTGCTGCCAACAAACTGCTGTTGTGGCTTGAGGTGTTACATTTTAAGATAAGTAATTGAGAATTAATGATGTCAAGCCAGTCATTTTTCAGATTTTTGCATTAACCTCAATCAGATATTTAGAGGAGGTGATGGCGATGATGTTATATTATTTTTAAGTTGTGCTAGTTTCCAGTGTATAACAGCCCCAGTTGGTTATCCCACTGCTGTCCAGTAGCCTATGAGAGGTCCTTGTCATGATAGAGACATGGTGTGGAGATAGAGGACAAGTTACCCTTCATTATCAAAATGATCATGGTCAACATTATAGTGCCATCCACCCCTCCACCTTCCTCTGTACACAATGTTTTTCACTCACTTGTTCCTACATCCTGATTATTCATGATCTTCATGGACAGGATTGCAAGGCGCCCTCTCCGAGTGGAGAGTGAGTCACTGCCTCAAGTGGAGGAGTTCAAGTATCTCAGGGTCTTGTTCATGAGTGAGGGTAGGGAGCAGTGGAGCGGGAGATTGACAGGTGGATCAGGGCAGCGGCTGCAGTTTGTGGATGCTGTACTGGACCGTCATGGTGAAGAAGGAGGTGAGCCAGAAGGCAAGGCTCTCGATTTACCAGCCGATCTTTGTTCCAAACCTCACCTATGGTCATGAGCTCTGGGTAGTGACCAAAGGAATGAGGTCACGGTTACAAGTGGTGGAAATGGGTTTCCTCTGCAGGGTGGACAGATGCACCATAAGGGATAGGGTGAGGAGCTCGGCCATCCACGAGGAGCTCAGAGAAGAGCCGCTGCTCCTCCACATTGAAAGGAGCCAGCTGAGTTGGTTCAGGCATCTAGTCGGGATGCCTCCTGGCTGCCTCCTGGTGGTGGTGTTTCAGGCACGTCCCCCTTGGAAGAGGCCCCAGGGCAGACCCAGGAGGAGCTGGTGGATGTGGCCAGGGAAAAGACCGTCCGGGCGGACCTCCTCAGCCTGCTGCCATCACAACTCAGTTTGAGATATGCTACTGAAAATGTGTGGATGGATCAATAAATATTACTACTTCACAAAACTTAAAAATGTGACATTTGAATTTGTCCTTGGTTTGCAGAAATGTAAAATGCTCACATTTTTCCTGGTGACTGGGCTGTTTTGGGCAAGGCCTCTATGTTCAAACATTCAATAAATGGGGTTGACAGGTCATCAGTAGATTGTGACAAGTCTTATACACAAACAACTAGGCTTATGTATACAATGTCAGGTTCTCTTATAAAACACCATGCATTAACATGCCATTAATGTGAATCATAACATCCTTCTCTTAGGAATTTACTCAAGAGTTGGAGGGAATGCAGGGGTTGTGCTGCATATTGATGTCAAAACATTTTATCATCTTTTTTGTGTTACCACTTACTGTTCACTACAATACTTACTATGAGCTACTATTACTACCATCAAAACTTGATTTAGTCTCTGTCAAATTACAGCAGCAGGCGGAGAACACAGACCAACAGGCTGGACGCCCACCAGAGGTTCCTCTACAGAAGAAGGTCCTGATGTTTCTCTGGTGCATGGCCAACAAAAACTCTTTCTGGGAGACATCAGACAAGTTTGGCGTGTCTCAGTCATCAGCTCACCAATCTATCCTTGAAGTGCTTGGCATCCTCTTCACTGTCACATCCTCATTCATCTGCTGGCCTACATCCCGTGAGAAGACGGCAAGATCAGCAGTTTTTAGCTGAATGTGTGGTATAGATGGCATTCCTGGCACATGAAAAAATTCCTCAAAATATATAGTCAATTAGCAGTACCATGCGCAAGGCCAGCTTGTTGATGGAGAAAACTTGGCATGGGAAGAATCAGTGAACATCCACACCACAAATTTGCAAATATGAATATGAAACATTTTCAACACTTTTTCATAGTACATGCTCTGAAAATGCTGGCTGTTCTTAAGATAGAGATGTTCTTACACATGATCTGCAGACTGAATTGGCATCTCACAGTAATTTAATGGCAAGACGGTGTCAGAGATATCTTCACCAGGGAAATGTAACACAGATACAAAAGACAGACCCATTTAGAGCTCCAGCTTTGTAGAGTCCAAGTCAAATTTACCTACAGGGATAATAAAGAATCTATTTATCTACCTAGCTCCACAGGTGGTGGCAGGTGTCAATCCACACAATGGATTCAAAAAAAAAAAAAAAAAAAATGAAATTTTAGAAGGACAATGCCATTAAAGTGAATAGCCAGAGGTGGCAAAAGTACTGACATTCTGTACTTAAGTAGAAGTAAAGATACTTGTGTGAGAAAAGTCTCTGGTAAAAGTAGAAGTACCAATTCAACTTCTTTACTCAAGTAAAAGTAAGAAAGTACAGGCTCTGAAATGTACAAAAGTAAAAAGTAAAAATGTTTTTTTTTTTTTTTTTTTTTTTTTTTTTTTACCATTAATGATACATATACCTTTTTGATAACTTTTTGACGAAAAAAAAGTTCAGGGCACACAAAACAGGAACATTTCCTCTTTTATTAACAACCTGCAAAGTGCTGGTACAGAGAGAATGAAAATCACGCAACATTCTAGTTTTGCTGCAAGCCCAGTTTCACACAATAATCAAGACTGAACTGACCAGAGGTCTTGAATGAGTACCTTGATAACAGCTTTGGTACTCTCAATACTTAATATACTTAACGTATATGACTTTTAACAGATTTTTTCTTGCTTCTCCGACTCTGTTTTGTTGTCGGCTAACGTTATCTTCCCTGGCAACTGTCTTCCTCCATGTCTCCAGATTTCTCTTTATGGTTTTCTTTTTCTTAACTGCTCTCATGCCCCGCGCCCTCTCTCCCTTTCCCTCTCTGTGCAGGGTTTCCTCCAGGATTTTTTGAAACTGTGGGGGAGGGCTTCAGCATTAATGTTAATAATTTTTACCACGGATCTTTTGTAGCACAGAGGAGATATGCTGCTCAAACACTCAGTATGTAGTGTTACTGTATGTTTATGAGTTGTAGAACATAATAAATTATCTTGAAGGAGTAGATGTTGACTCCAATAATTTAAAAATATGTTAAATTATTATTTGTTTTAAAAATGTAAATTACTTATCAAACAGACCTAACAATTCAACTACCAATGAGTGAGCAGTAGTATGCATGTGATAACATAGAAAAATAAGAAAAAATAAGCCGAAGTGATACCTCTTCTCTGAATAGACCAGCTAAGCCAGTGTGCTGCTGTTAGCCAGTGAAAATACAGCGGAGTGGCAACTCTTCGCTTTGTTTCACAATCTATGTCAGTGCGCTGTAGCCTGGAAAGTTTCTCTGCCTTTTGTTCTCGTACGGTGCCGGTGCAGGTGTTGTAATTTTTTTCTTGGTGGTAACGAGCCCGCCCGCCCCCACCAAAGAGAGAGAGAGGGAGAGAGAAGTAAGGAGCCTGTTTTGACAATGTAAGGAGTAGAAAGTACAGATATTTGTGTTCAAATGTAGGGAGTAAAAGTCAAAAGTCGGCAGAAAATTAAATACTCAAGTAAAGTACAGATACCTGAAAAATCTACTTAAGTACGGTAACAAAGTATTTGTACTTCGTTACTTCCCACCTCTGTGAATAGCATATAATAAGTCTAAAAAGCTAAACAAGTAAAGATTGTTTTCATATAGGTCATACATCAACCATACATCACATTTGCTCTATGAGATGCTACATATAAACACCACGAGGACTGCATCAAAGACAACAAGCATGAGCTTCTTTTGGTCCAGCATCTGTAGGAAGTTTTAATAGATGTGCGCACTTCTCCTCTCTAATGTATTGCTACATCTCTCTAGTTTTGTGGGGTTGGTACTGTGGACTGCAGACTGCTGATGGCCACACGTGGCAGTGCACTGACATCCATGCCGTAGCAATCAGGTCTCTTTACTTCAACGCAATCTGTTGGGCTAACAGCTGGAAACTCAACATCACAATGGTCCTGAAAAATACATCTACTTACATCAATAATTCAAACCACACTCTCCCTTTAATTTTTTATTATTATTATTTTAGGTGTCTTCTAGAGTTAAAAGTTCTGACTGCCTCTTTGAAATGGTTGGACAGCTTGGTAATCAAGTGATTCCACAGAAGTTTTTTGACCCTTTTGTTGACTTCGCCCTGTCATTTACTTCTGCGAGGCTTATGGGAGATCAGCACCATCTGCCTCAAACTGTTGCCTCATCAGGTCGATGAAACGCAATGTCTAATCTTTAGTAAAACTGTCATTTGGTGACAGTAGTGCACCGCCTGTGTTTCCAGCCCTAATGCAAGGCTCTCCGGCTGCTGTGTGCTGTGAACTGTGAGGTCCCTTTCCTTCTTGTCCTCTCTCCTGACAGATGGAGTCTAAACCTTGAACAGCAATTAAACATATCATCAAATATTACAATATGGTATAGCTACTTTCAAGAAAGTATACAGGGTATGGAAAAAATGAAATTAACACCATAGCTTATTGTGGTAGTACATTCACGATATATTTATTCTGGTATTTCTTAGTAAAGTAGCCTACTTCAATCTCGAAGTTTTTTTATGCTTTTTTAAACACCCACTTTATAATATTCTGCTTCTGCAACTAACAAAGTCATCACCATTCATAAACCACAGAACTGGTAATTGTCTGTCTATAGCTAACGTTTCCCTCGGGACTATTTTCCAGCCGAGACTGTATCACTCCACCCAATTTCAACTCATTGAAACACAACAGTGCTGCTGCTTTTAGGCAAACTGATGTGATCCAACGGCTGGAAAAAAAAATGAGAGCATTAGGAAAAGATGAGCAGAAACATGAACTTTACACATTCTGTTTTTACACTAAACGTGGAACATCATTGGTATGGTCCTTTAAAAGCAGCAGTTATGCAGTAATTGTTACTTTCACCAGCTACATTTTGTTTGTATGAAAACTGCTATACATTTAATGTCTAACTGATTGATTGATCGACTACATGTATGATAATAACAACAACAACAACAACAACAACAACAACAGCAACAACAATAACAACAATAATAATAATAATGAAGTAAGATTCAGCTGGGTGATGCAATAAATGAACAAATTTCTTAGCTGTACAACCATAGCACAGTGTCGCGCAATAAAACTGTCTTGACATGATGCACAACTCAAAAGGCAAAAGGGACACACAAAAATAAACTAACTAAGTGTAATTCCAGCTTTGTTGTACACAAGTACACATACTACACATGCCAGTGCTGTGGAGTCTGGCATCTTGTCGGAATTCCCACAGGTCATGGGATTCCCGTGAGGCGGGAGCCAATTTCACTCGCAATCCCATAAGTGGGTTGAGTTGGAGAAAAAAAAAATCAAGGTGAGTGGGCATAATAATAATAATAATAATAATAATGAATTTGAATTATGGGGTTAGGTTGAGTATTCTTCCAAGATCTGCTCATTTTCTATTGTGAAGCCCAGATATTTTTTTCCCCCAAATAAACAGCTCCAATTAGGCAATGAAAAAGAGTTTGTGTTTCTTAAAAACAGGACACAAGGAAGGTATTTTAAGTGCGGGAGAGGAGATAAATACAACTTGTAAATATTTTGTGAGACAGAAAAAAAGACTTGTTTCTACTGTCAGTGTTTTGTTGGCCTGCACAAAACACAGACACAGGGGACTCGGTTGAAGAAAAGCAAGTCGACTTTACTGGAGGCTACTGGAGGTTATAGGGCTCTGACTTGAGACGAGCATAAACTGGCTAACAGACGACAAGCTGACTGGGAGGACGAGGAAAGCTCCAGCAGCTTGGACGGCACGAGATGAACTCGCAACAGGTAGAAGGTGGGAAGGCCGGTGGCAGGGGGAGAGGCAGGCAGAGACGAGTGGGCCCCATCAAACAAGCTGTTTTATTGCCCAATTCCACCTCCATTCACTTTGTATTGGATGTTGATGTTGGCCATCCAAGAGAGCGGGCGGAGGGGTGGGACAGTAGTCAAAATACAGTTAACTTAATGCAAATACAGGCTCTGTTTGCAGGTCGATGAGAAATTTTCATCGGACAAAGCGCGATGAGGACTTGTTGTACTCCCTCCCACCACTTCTCCCCCAGGTTTCCAAAAGATGGCAGATAAAATAATCACTTCTGATCCAGGACAGCCTAAACTATATGACCCTTTTTGTGACATCTCTTCCCACACACAACAGCAGACGAGAGAAATGCTGTTGGGTGGAAAGTGGCCAAAATTGCTGGCATCTGTTGTAAAAAAGTATTTGAACTCAATCTTGTGTGACGTGAAAAGTAGCAAAGTAGGCGATTTCAGTAATTGCCCTGGTTTTACCAAGACATACACACACACTCACACACACACAGTCATTCACCGATATAGGGGACAACTACGGAGCCACGACACACACATTTGGTAGAAGTGTGTTTTGGATGTCAGAGTTTTACACTCATGAACTACACTGTTAAAGTGCTGCATTAGCCACCCAGCTTAGGCCCTGTGCCAGCGCTGAAGTCCAGATGAAACGGCATTTCGAGAGTTTCTAACTTCCATACGGTGACGTATTTCCAAGTGAAACAGGATAGACAGGCGAGACATAACATCGGGAGGAATTTGTTTTGAAGCGGAATTTGATTTGGCGGAGAGAAATTGTCTCTCTGCCAGAGAACAGTCTCCTGAGAAGCATTACTTTTGCACAGCCAATTAACAGTTCTGGGTCATAATTGCGTGGGTGTTTCAACCAAACACTCATATTTGAAAGTCAAAGAATTTTGGTCATAACGCTGTGAAATCTGAAGGAGTGTCAGTCCAAAAAAAAAAACACAGTGATGGAGGTAAACCTGCATGCAGCTCAGGCCCCGAGGCAGATACAGTGATTCCCCACCAGCAGACATGGGGCAATCCTCAGTCCCTATATGAATGGCACATTTAAGTCCAGCAGCTCTCTCTCCTTCAGTCTTTGTCCTCCTTACACAGAGGCAGCCAACTACGAGTGAGAATTCCTAAACATAAATATGCCATTCATACGGGAAATAGGTGAAGTAGTATAAATAGCAGCATGGATGTAGCCCCGGCTCTCTGGGGGAAGTTGGTATAGAAGCAGTCGAAATATACACAAGGGGAGGGATAAACAAAAGAAACTTCCTGAACCTTCACATTAAAGGCTACCAGGAACCCAGGCCTGAATGAAAAGTTGGACTGTATCAGACTCCGTACTCCATCCCACATCTCTCCCTCCACCCTGCACCCACCTCCTTCTCCCTGTTCCGCCTCCTCCCCTCCTCCTCCACCACGAGGAAATACTGGAATCCATACTAAGGAATCAGCTCTCTGGTTACTCTACAGATTTTTCACCTTTTTCCAGTGTCTGTATGAGTTTTTTTTCTGCCTTGATCAAACTATGGACACATCCATTTTCATAATGGCACCTCCATCCATTTGCATTAAGTCAGGGCCAAATCGCCTCGACTTAAAAAGTAGTCACTTCCAGGTGGTTCATTTTAATTGCACAGGCTCGTGGGATCAGTAAAGTTAGTTATTCCTGTGGTCATTATTTAGCCATAATTGTAACATTCGAAGATAAACAGTCTCTGATGTAATTAGCTTGTGTTTACTCAGCTAGAGTCTGCACATTTAAACACCGGTTGAGCTAACTGCTGGTTTATGGTAGGTTCTTGGGGAGCAGGTTTTCACTTCTCAGATGGAAATCTGCAAAATCAAAGTCCTTCTCCATTCTTTACCGTTACAGGACAGCCCCAAACACATCAAGAATACACCATTTTCTTTTGAGCTGAAATTATATCTCAGCTCTTACTTGTTCTTTTGCACCTGTTTGCTTTGTGCTGAATTTCTATGTACATGACAGAGTTTCTCTATCAAGAAGTTATTGTTAAAAACAAAACAAAACAAAACAAAAAAAACCGATTTGGTCTATGTGTGTGTGTGTGTGTGTGTGATCTAACTTTTACATATGTGCTCAGGTGAAGAGTGAATAGTTGAAATACATCGGTGTTAGCCTGATCAATAAAGGCTATTTTAATGTTTAGGTAAGAAAACATGCATTAGTGATTTGGGGTTTTGGTTTATTGCTCACTAACAATCACAAGCCAGTCTCTCTTGTTTGCCTAAATCAAACCTTCTGTTTGTTTTCTTCCATTTGTTACAGGCTTGTTAAGATTGAAAATCATGAATGCACCTTTGTCACTTTGTATGTAGTTAACTGTTCAAAAACAATGAAACTGGCTATTCCAATTCAGCTGTCGCAGTGTTTTATATTTTGCAGATCATTTGTGTCTGTCTCGGCTCTTCTGGTTATAGTGACAGCATGTCTTGGAATTGAGAGGCTGGCGCCAAGTCTTAGCTCAGTCTAATATGACTCTTGTAGGAGGGAAAATGACACATCACATATAACAGTAAGGTCCTAAACAGCATCGAGTGTGTTGTAATTTGGAAAGCCTGTGCGAAGAATTATGTTCTTCTCCTTCCCCTGAAATCTTATCAAGTGGAAGTGCTTGTGTTTAAGCAGCACCACTGATTCCTCTCAGTAATAACTATGTGCATGTAATATAGAAACTAACTGTTGTAAAGATACAAATCATGCATGAGCAGCTTCTCTAAAATTCATTGGTATTGAAAGTATAATGCCCAGCCCTCAGGGAGCTAACAATTAATCAAATACTTAAAAGAGAATTATATTGGGTCTTCATTTTAAAGCAATGTGACTATATGGTCTCACTGAAACCTTTGATCTCAGTCACTTTCTAATCCTATTATCTAATCCTGGTTTCCTTCATCTCTGCAGGTAACCTAGCCACGGGGTTAGTTGAGCTACACATATATCCCCAAGGCTTACACTGACACTGTATTGTATTACTTGGTATTCCACTGTTTTTTTTTTTTGTTTGTTTTTTTTTGTTGTTTTTCTGTTGTATTTATTGCTTTTGATAAATTAACGCCTTTGATATAATCTTCTATATAACTTTTTATGTTTGATATATTTTGGCACCAAGTCATAGTATAGATGTTATATTAGTTGTGTGTTCTTCTAGATAACATGAATAATTGCTGATGACTTGGAGACGCATGTTAAATGATGTCATTTATAATGAAGGATGTAATTTATGATATTTATAATAAATGTGCCAAAAATGTGTTGTTGACTCCTGTGAAAATGACTCACTGTGGGAAATGGTTTGACTAATGTTTTGGTGTAAGGTATAGGTCAGTACAGCTAAAATGTATGTAACTATCCAGGGAGAAGGCCTGATTCTCGCTTTGGGTGTCCCTGAGGCCGAGTGACAAATCTCCCTTCAAAGTGGATGCATTTACACAGTCGACATGGCTAGGGGAGCCACTCTGCGTATTTGCACCCCGTGGATTGATCCTTTGGTTGCAGGTGATCACGACCCATCAGCTGCCCATTGTTGTGGTTGCCCAGAACAGCCACAGAGCCAGATGGTATGTGGACCTTGTTAAGCTGGCATTTACACCTCTATGCCTGATTCTGGGTCACTGTCTGATGGCTTGGCTGTTGAGAGGGACCTCCGAGGTGGCATGGGCCTCTCCTCATCAGTCATCAGTACAATTCAATTGACCTTTGCCCTTCTACATCCCAGGAGTGTGAGAGGATCATCAAGATGTTAAGGATGCAGTTGCGGACATGATTCACCTCTTCTGAGGGTGGTCCTCCATGCTTCGCTGGTGAGGTTTTCTTTGTGAGCAGTCACTAGAGATGCTCTTCAGTGATGGTATTCACATGATTGCCCCTGCCCTCCTCCTTGTCCTTTCACCAGCAGGTTTGTGCTGGGTTATAGTGCTTTGGTGCCAGGACCTGCAGGAAAGACCTCCAGGATCTTTGCCATAGATGCTGGCCAATGGCAAAGCCCATTCCAGGGTGAAGGCCGTATGACACAGAAACAGTAGTTACCTGGATGTAACTTCAGCTCTGTGAGTATGGGCATAACCCTGTAACATTAGCTCGGTTGGCCTCGGTGAATCAGGATTTGCTGAGCTCTGCTGGAGACGAGCTGCACTCCCACCATCTTTTTACAGACATGGTCAGGATGAGGATACCAACCACATGATAGGTTGTGAATATTCTGTGAATATTCATTAATTCATTCATTTTCAAACTGTTTGTCCTTGTCAGGGTTGCAAGGGGCTGGCGCCTATCCCAGCACACACCAGGCCATATTCTCTGAATATGCTGTCGCCTATTTTGTTATGTATATGGTTTTAAGCTTAATAAAGGAAAAACACACACATCATTTTGAACACAGATGTCCCACTGGGCTTGGTGGTAGTACTAGGGGGGAAAGTCATAGGGTCACCAAAATTGACAGGTTTCATCCACTAGCCAGTATGAGTGTTGTCACCAAATTTAATGGCGATCCATCAAATAGATTTTGAGGTATGCTGCTCTGGATCTAACTGCTGACAGACCGACACACAGGCCCACATGGTCACGTAGGCCCCTGCATCCCAGCAGGGCAAAATCCTATGCAGCATACAGCATATGCATAGTAGACTGAATAAAACGAGACACCGCATGAAAAGATTGTGTAGTACCGGGAGGGAGGAACAGAGACTTCCCCTTGGCTCAAGTCAAGGGTATTATCATCCATATTAAATCAACGGTTGATGAAACTTTTACCATAAGTTTGCACATTTTAAGCTTACATTTAATAGTCATCTGTCATATGATGCCAAAAAATGAAAAAAAAAAAAAAAAAAGTGCAATGACCTCTGAAAGCATGCTACTCAGATTTAACCAGACACATTGATAGGCTTCATCCCAAGATTTTATATTTGAGGACTCAGCTTTGACTGCCCGTGGCTCTAATTATTTACTGAGGCAGAATGTGAATACATGGCTAAGGAGGAAAACAAGAAAATAGCCTATCAATCCAATGTTAATTCATCATGTTCCGGTTGTTGAGCTTCAGGACTGGAATGCAAAATTTTAGCAGATTGTGCCCTCCTCACTTCTAAGTTTGATGACTCAATGCTGCAGGGATTGAAACAATCAGAACATTCGAGACAAACTGAAAGGGAGCATATCTTCTTCTTTTCCCAAGGCACTAAATTCTTTCATTATAATTTTTTCAAACTGGAAACAGACCCATTGCCCCTAAAGAACAACAGCACTGATAGCTCTTCTACATTAACAAAAATGAATAATCTGTTAATACATGTTCAGTAAGTAATACCTGAAGTGGTGTTTCAAGACAACCTGCTTCCAAAAGCTATTCTTCAAGAGCTGTGGGAATATAGAGTCATGCATCATTTTTCTACGTAGGGTGGACCCCTACTGCAATGATGTGCAACACAGACAGCTTATGTAATTATGAAGAAATTAAGCTGCAGGTAGCTGGAAGCCTTTTGTACCTCCACACACCAGAGTCCACAACATCCTTCAGTCATCCTCTTCACAGGCATCTGTGGCTTTAAAAAGCATGGCAAGATTCCTGAATGACATATATCTCAGAATCAATACCTTCTTAATATAGCTACTAACAGTGACAAACCACACTTCACTTGCCTTTTCTTCAGACCTTTATTTACCTTCACTGCTATCAGTCAAGGTAACTCAAGTTCAGATTCCATAGTGATCTTTATGTTACTGGTGATGAGTAAATAAAAACACAATTCCAAAGAAAAAGGACTGTGTTATTTCACTCATCTTTTATGGCAACAGGCAATGCTATCAAGATACCTTTGAGTAATGTGATATTATATATTGGACTTCTACTGTATGTGAGGGATGACATCAAAGGCCTAGTTTAGACACTGTGTCAGAGCCATGCTGAACTCAAAATGATGTAGCAATATTTACCTTTTCCAAAATAAGTCCAGCAGACTGAAATGACGGAGTTCCCTTGGCCACACTTCTAATGTTAATGGGTCATCTGCATAACTCAGTCATTTCAGACGCTGCTCCACAGCCAAACTCTGACAGCCGGACCCATTTCCACAGGTCATGCACTCTCAGTGGGGTTTGACACCTATCCTGTTTGCTCAGTTTTTCTCAGACCGTGGTGCCCTTATTGAGGTAGTTCGGTTCATTTGGAGAGGTGAGAACACGCATTTGAACTCTGGTTAGCACCAAACAAACCATGGTCTGTCTGAAAGTCAGGACTCTGTACGGTTCATTTCAAGTGAGAACACAATCCGACCTAAACTATAGGGAGTGAACTGTAACCTTGCATGCCATACAGCTAAGAAATACACACATATAGCCTTTAAAATGACACCAAATCCCTACCTACTCATAAGATACATACTCATCACAGTCCGCCTTCTTCTTTGGTATTGTCTCTTTGCAGCACATGTCTTTATGTAAAGCATTGTTCACACACTGTCTTGACAAGAGCTCATATTCCTCACAATGAGCAGTTGTTCTTATTTGGTAAGAACATCAAAGCAAAGTCATAAAGTAAAGCAAAGCAAAGTAATAAAACCCAGGATTGCCATCGCAGTATATTGTTGAGGAGTTTCTCTCATAAAAAAAAAAAAAAATCTGTCCAATGGAAAAAGAACCTGCGGTCATTTGTTTACAAATTTTTGTCCACTTAAAACAGGGCCATCTGAACACTGATCGGAGCTTATGAAAAACACAAGTTACAGGTCACTACATGTATGACAGGTTGTGCCAAGACATTGAAGTTAAGTGAAAAGTTAAGGGAGACAAAAACAGTTTGATGCCAGGAGAGGAGGACAGTTAATACTGTAGGTGCACCTACATATGGGATGACTCCAGCAGGATATATAAGGTGCATTCAGGGGTGGAGTATCAGACTGATTATACCTCAACTACAGCCAAGAAGAAACAGATTGACAGACTGCTGGATGGTGAGACAGAAAAAAGTCTGGAATAAGGACTTGTGCAAATAGAGCAGAGCACCGGCTCCAACTCTCACAGAGTGGGAAGCATTCTGTTCTGACTTGTATCACACTGATGAGAAGGCGGCTATTCTCGGTGTTTTGCCTAAATGCTGAATATTTCAAAGTTCCTGTCCAGCCAAGCGCCCTTCCAAAGTCACTTCACGGCCGGCCTTGGTGACACAAGCTTTGATGGGAGTCTGCTGTCAGTGTTGATACAGGAGTGCGAGGCGCTAAAACACAAAGCTGACATTGCTGCAGTTGGAAGACACAGAAGACAGCAGCAAAAATCTGCCTGGTTTAGTATGAGAGCAGGGAGTTTAACACACTGTAACATGCATGTAGCTTTGCTGCAGATCTTGTGAAGCCTGATCTATCTACACCAAAAAGTAGGCCTGAGAAAGTGCATCGTAGCGCATTCTGGAGGAACAGAGTAGTGAACATAGAGCAGATGGGCAGTGTATCAGTTTGTAAGTAACATATCATATTCACTTATACTTTGCATTTTTGGTCTTTCAAGTGTTTGATAGGTTCAATTGATCAGGCAGGCAGGCAGCCAGTTATAAATACTTAAAAAAATCGTTGAAAAATGCTGAAAAATACAGCTGCCTGATACAACCCTAATAGTGTCTGCTACTGCAAACCCAGCGGTCATCAAGTGGGGGAGTTGGCCATAAGGAACAGAAGGACAAATGTCCACAGCAATAGCAGCCAAGCGACGCCCAAACATGCAAGTGAAAAGCTGAGGATACCAAATTCTTACCGGTGGGAGTTTTGCCCAAAGGATTTGTAAGATTCAGCTGTTGTGGCAAATGGCTGCCTTGAAATAAAATGTCCATCCAAATGCATGAGCAGCACCACTGTGGAGGAATTCAGACCAAGATTTTTGAGACTGAATCTGAGTTCTGTGATATTATGGTGTGGAGTTTGACAGGCAATGTGGTGCTACAGATTGAGCTTGATCCAGAGGGAAGGCACAGCTGGAGACGGCTCAGCGGTTCTCAGCAGTACTCTGTCCCACATCTTACGTTTGGGCATCACTGGTATGATCCTTTCATATGGACTTGTGCAAAATATATACAGTAACTTGTATGCATAATATATAATATCAGCCAACCCAATACAAACACACTTGTAGGTTGTACTTGTACTTGTAGGTTATGCCCCCACCCCGTCCATGTACTGTTTGTCTGCTCCTGACACTGATGTGATGGTGGATGTAGGCTGTTAATGGGTACTGTGAAACTGAATTGCCTTTTTAAGGATAAATAAAGTAGTGTGAAGTCTGAAGTCTGAAGTCATGAAAACGACAACCTGCAAAGCTACATGGGTGAAACAGTGTGAACCAAGTCTTATATGACTGTGGTACTCAAAAGATTTTCCTGAGGTCAGCAGGTCACCTTCACCACCACCTTCAGCTCCTGGTCCTGACCACCTTTCCCTGGCCCAGAAAAATGATGATTTCCATCCCTGTTCTGCATTTTTCTCATGTAGTCCAACGTAAGTCATACTTCTGGAATTAGTCATATAGGTAGTGGACCACACTATAAAACAAATAAGGGCTTCACCGATCCAGAAGGGGGGGTACACTCTGATCCCTCTGTATGGAGAACTGTATCAGTAGCAGTGTGTGTGTGCGCGAGCGTGTGTGTGCACGCGACTGCCAGTCTGACACACAAAGAAAATGAAAGCCTATGATACAGACCACATTGCTTTCATGCAGAAAGTCAGCTTGGTCAGTTTACAAATCTGCTGCATTCCAACTCATCCAACCGGCCCACACATTCACCGGCCCACTGGATTCCTCCCAGTTCTCCCGACGGGCCAATTCACATTGTGTTAAGACCACTGCAGTCTTCACAGACAGATCTATCTTCTCACTTGGTTTTGCTTTGTTTGAGAGCTGTGCAAGCGCACCACATTCCATCTGACAGAGCCTGCCTTTGTGCAAATCAAAGTGAAACTTAAAATCGTACAGTAAACTCCAAACTGCTCGCCTCTGTTTGTCTTGTACAGTAACTGGATAAGTGTCGCCATGAGAATTATCCAGTATGGTGAACACAATGTTTTCCATCCATTGCCTCTACTCAGGAGTTTGGCTCCTCATTCCTCATAATTGACAAGGTTTATTGATTATTAGGTAACCCATGACAGGCCATAACAAATCAGAGTTAAATCACAGGTAAGCTCAGCTCCTTGTCTTCACAGCAAGGTGCAGTGTTAGTATAGCTTCCCTGCTGAGGTTGATATTTCGGCCATCAGTCTTAAGCATGTTGAAGAGGCAAAGGTTTTCATCACAGAGCCCAAACTTTGACCACAAAGCCCTTCATTCATCTGCGGAAAGCGGATTCACAAAATAAAAGATCCTTTTTGGGATATCTGGGTATGATCACAGAAGCATGTAACTACTACTAGCCAATTGTCCAGGCCTAAATCGCTGTCATGTTGTCAGGCAAGGCTGAAGAATATTCAGATCACTTTTTTTTTTTTTACCATGATAAAAAGACTGTAAGGTCTGGATGGAGGGTAGTGAATGCCAGACGGCTAGAAACACCCTGCACGGGCCAGCAGCTCATCACAATACTACCACACACATTACCACACGGACGCACAGTCAAAACTATAGGCAGCTTCGACTGATCGGTCGACTTGATCTGCAAGGAGGTAGCCCAGGAACAGCATGCAAACTCCGCCTGGAAAGACTCAGGGCCAGGATTCAAAGTGGCAGCTGTGATCTGATTCATTTAATCCCTGCAGCACTGAGTTATCAAAATTAGAGGTGAAGCAGGCACAGTCTGTTTAAGTCCCAATTGTGAAGCTAAAGTCGTGTGTTCTTGTTTTTCACCCCAGCCATTTACAGTGACATTCAAAATCGAATAAATGTTTGATACTTATTCAAGATCACAGAATTTTGAAGTGATAAAAATGCATATTTGACGAATGCTTGAATGAAACTGACACATCTAAAGGTTGTTGTTTTGTTTTTTTTTTATCTTGTGCACACACAATTTGGTAAGGCTTTCTCAAATTGTTGTCACGTCAAATATTTCATTAAAATACTGACATGTGTTCTTAATACACAGTGTGATTTTTTTGGTATTTGAACAACTAATACCAGATATTAACTAAATTAATACAAATCCCCTATATGTCATTGTTGCAACTGCCAGTTCTTTAACTTAGAAAAAAGACTGCTGAAAAATATGTTCCAGTTTGTTTGTTACAATATCAAAAGCGATTAGCAAAGCAGTTCAGAGCCAAATTGTCCTCAGCTGAAACTATCTCACTGCCAAACTGGAGCTAAATTCAAAGTTTATTAATAAACCTATCATTTAAAGTGACCACAACATCCAAGACCAGTATATCAAGTTTAATTCTTTACAGATTTAAGATCTAAGACAAAGGATAGAAAGCCAAAGATTCAAAACTGAACGAACTCCAGTTAGTAAAAGTGTAGTCAAAAGACAAACTGTTGACTTCATGAGAGAGAAGCAGTTTCCAAATCACCCATTCAAGGACAAAACATGTCTACAAATACCAGGTCTACAACACCAAAATTTCACTCTTTAACACTGGAGGAATGTCTTGTGTATGGATGAATCACTGGTCAGTCTTTACATTTGCAAACTGTGAGTTACAGAGGTGCAGGGGAGGTTAAGGCAACCGTGCATCAAATGTATGATGGACTGAATATTCAAGCGTGTTCAGGATTCAGGAATTTTCACTCACTCCAATGTTGGTGACTTGCACAATATCAACTACTTATTGATCAAAAACAAGCAGCACTCTATACTGCAGGAGCATGCTATCCTCTCTGGCTCAAAGTTGTGTGTAAGTTGTGTGTAAGAGTCCATGTCATAGCAGGACAAAGATCCAAAACATGTATAGAAAAGATGCATATTTGAAGTGCAAGGAGGAGCAAGAAATGGTAAAATTGCATGGCTTTCCCTCATCAGTCACCAGACCTCAGCCTCACTGAACATCTTGGAGAAATTTTGACTAAAACTTTTGAGTAATTGGTCTACTAACAAACATTTTTCTTCATGTGGTATGTAATACAAGCAAACAGATTACAGAGGCAAAATACTAAAATGCTATTGTCCCAAAACCTAGCAAGCACACTACACAGGGACTATAACACTTTGGAAAGGTTTTAATTGTGTTCTTGTTTCCTCCTAGTTAACGTGAAGCTGCAGTGAAGATACAGCCGTGTCGAAGACCACTCAGATCCACAGCCACAAAACCAACTGTTCCTCCTTTCAAGATTACAGGCAGGTGAGAAGAGCATAATGCTTTTCACAGATTACAACACTTAAAGCTGTTAATGAGCAGCACCGTTGCTATTAGATTCGATGTGTTGCTTTCCCTCCTGCTACAGTCACACGGCACAAAGCTATGACGACAGACCTCAGCTCCCAGAAATCTTCGCAGTAATATCAGACTACCTGAGGCAGACAGATAATAACCTAAATATCAAACTTGCTGTATCTAAACCACAGAGCAAACACTTTTAACAGTTCTTTACATTACTAATCTTGTAATATAGATAGATAGATAGATAGATAGATAAAGACAGAGCTAGAGATATGCAGAGATATAAACATATAGATATTTAGAAAAATTGATATAGATATTGAGATATTGAGATATAGATGTAGAAATAGAGATATAGAGATATTGTGATAGAGATATGGATTATAGATATAGATATATAGAGATATAAAGACAATAGAGACTTTATACTATGGTGTTTTTCAAGTCATGTGGACAACAGTATTTTTTTACAGTCTCAAAAAATGTTTTTTGTTCTTTTTTAATTTTTTACATGTTCAAAAAAAAAAAAAAAAAGATTTCTTGTGGTTGGTCCTTTAGTTTCAAAAAGGAATTCAACACACACATGACCAGAGACTTTGCTGCGGAGCCTGAGGTGATGAAGAATGCAGCAGGAAAAGCAAGTCTTCAGCTCTCAGATCAGCTCAAGATCCTTTATTAGAACTTCCCGAGCCTCCAGTCTCAGATCTTCACCACAACAGACATGAAGGCTGTGATGAGGAGTCAAGCCATTCATCCCATCGCCTAATGAATCATGTATGGCTTTGAGTGTGATGAAGTTTTTTTTCATGTTCTCATAGTGGTATTGTCTTTGAAAGATCAACCATTATGCAACCATTTAATGAATAATGAATATCACACTTTCCAGGCTGTTTTAGGCTGATATGAAGGTAAAAGCCCAAAGGATGGCGTTACATATCTGAAAAGATCTCCTGTGCACTCCTGTCTTCAGCCCCCATTAGTTTAAGCCAAACCTCCCTTCATCTCATTTAAAATCATACTAGCTTTATTGGCTATATAAGAAAGAGATGTGTTACCAAATTACTAAGCTAACACAAAGCATGATGTGCATTTAAAGCGTGTCATTTTCTCCCCATTTCCCCTCGTCTCTCAGAAATCAGAGGTAGGGGGGAAAAATGAGCCAATTTTCACTCAAAGTGTTATCTTGGCAAGTAAACTAAAACAAATGTGCCTACCCATATTTCAGAATGTCAACTGTCTAATTGTCCGGCAATTATCTGGCAGCTACAAGAAAGAAGAATGACAATAAAATTTCTTAAAAAACATGGCTGCTCGGCTCAGTTTGCCTCAAGTTTGGGGTAAATTGGTCCGAGCAAGTCGGTAAATTGAGCTGCTTGGGGGCAAACTGGTCCACTGAATTATTCATGTTTGAGTCTAGGGGGGTGGGGAAATAATGAAATAAATTATTTCAATGTCAAAAGAGTTTGAAGAAAATGTTTAAACTTTTAACCTCTTTACTAAAATAACAATTTAGCTTATTTTTCTCATAGGTTTTTCCCATGACAAGTGAGGATGAACATGCGATCCCAAGTGCAAGCCTGAATTAAATTCCCTGCAGGCAGGTTTGGTGAATGGGAGTCATTTTGGTAAGAAAAAAAAAATTTGAATGACAACCGCTCCTCTTTCCTTGTTGAAGTTCAGCGCTGCCTCCTAGTCCCTCCAACCCTACAAGCACATGAATGCTGCCTAAATGCTCCCAAATGCTCAATCTTCCAGCACTTTAGCTGTTTGGATGTGTGAGCCGGCTTTGGCAGTGATGGAAAAATAAGTAAGTCACTCTTGCAGCAGAGCCTGGGTGCCCTGTGTGTGTATCATCTAAAGAGGGAAGGCATAATGTGTTATTGAGTAGCGTGTGAGCCCACGTTGGTGCAGAGTGAGTGAAATTCTGTGCATTTGTTATTGTTGTGAATGGGTTTGCCCCCCTTCTGTTTATGCCAATGAATGTGATGCCCATTACAATGAATGGAGGGTCTGATGTACAATGCAAAATATATCAGGATGTTTTTGCTCATTGATGTGAAGGACGAGCTCTTCTTTCTGGGGTTCAGTCTTTAAAAAGTAAAGGTAATCACAATCTGTGTTTTACTGTGTATCTACATTGTTCTTGCTTGTTATGTCGACTTGTAATGAAGACACAATTGCACTGATGGGGCCATATAGATGAGTTCACCAGCACATAAGGTTTATAAATCTTCATTTTGTAGATTGTTCCCAAGAATGAGGTCTTTTTAATGCATGGGGATGTTTGCAGTTTAAATTTATTATATTTAGAGTGGCTGGTAAAGCTTTCCTCACACACACTCTAACACATGCACCCACTCAGAGTGTGTGTCGAAACCAACACCTCATGCTTCATTTCACCTATTTGCTTGTTAGGTTTTTCAGATTACTTTTAGCCTGCGTGCACCACAACAAAAATGCTGACTGTGCTGTGGCCCGAACTGACGGTGGGGACGTCCGGATCAAGATTCAGCGGCCAAAATATCCGAGAGGGCAGCACGCAAACCTGTTTTTCAGCTTCTTCAATCACTCAGCTTTCATTGCCATGCTATAACTTCACCAGGGCCCTGATTTTGAAAACTTTTTTATCTTGATCAGAATTGTCAGGATAATCAAATCTTGTGTTTTTTTGCAGTCCAGGAACAGAATGAGCTCACCAATTAAATGTAGGATTGGATCCAAATCCTAAAGATCAGAATTTCCTTTATCAGTTTTGAAAAACTCAATTTTCAGATTTTATCCAAACCGATTACTGCTATCCTATCAGATAATAAAATAAAATAAGATAATAAAAAAAAAAGGAAATTAGTTTTTTTGTAACTGAAAGGAAAATTGCATGCCGCTTTGCAGCCTGTAATTTATAATTCGGTCACCTTTTCTAATAGCGGTAGAAATGTGGTATACACCCATTACCAGCAAAGATGAAGGACACATCACTCTAATGTAATATCTTATAACTTCTGACCACTGTCTGTGTGCGTGGCATACTTGTGTTCTGCCGGTCTAACAGAGACCTTTTTGTAGCAAGCCTTACAATCTGCACATTTTAATCTATAAATGGATGTTTTTGCTATTAATCAGTGAAAGGAGTCACACGTTCCACTGTAATGTTTGTGATTTCAAATTTCGCCAAAGCACCAGGGGGCCTAATGAAGGCTCTGTTGATATTTTAGGTCACAGACGATATAGAGGAGTGAGTGACTATTTTATTGATTTTTCAGTTTAACTCTGTTGTAGTCGTCTGGTGTGTGCCCTTTTCTACACTTTTCTTTTGCAATTAATGCAGTCTTTAATGTGGTACTTATGTGGTGATTATGGATACGTTTTTTGTATGCTGTAGTACTCCATATAACTTCAATGACTGCACTGATTACATCTGAAGGAACTCAGTGAGTGCATTCGTGTGGGAGCGAGTATAAGGTGTGTATGGTCAGTTTCTCCTACAGCGTGGGGTGTCTCCTAAAAATGATCATTGGAGCTTCAGGGAAAATCACAAACAGTGAGGCATCACTCTCAGTAATGCCTCAGTTCCTTTTGATGATGTCTCTTACGTGTTCTCCTCCAGCGCTACACCTCATTACAAAATAAACTCTATCTGGTGTTTGTCAGGCATCCCTCCTTTGTAGTGGTCTGTTTCAATCTACTTGCTGGGCTGCTATAACAGCATTTTTGAGAACTTTATTTTTTTTGTAACAGTAGAAAGCGAGATTCCATCTGTTTGGGTTTCACATCAAAATCATTCTCCCTGATCACACATTTTACACACGCTGAAATTGGCCAAATGGAATGTATTTCACTCAGTTTGGATGGAAACTATCTGTATGTAGGATAGTACTGCTAACTGTTGGTTCTCTAGAAATTGAAATATTGTAATTACAGTACAAAAAAACAAAGCTTAAAAAAAAATCCAAAAGGGTAGAAAGAGGTACAGTCTACATAACTGTACATCTTCAAAAACAGAAGGTGCTACATCTAGATAAAGAAGGAAAAAAGGGGAAACAAAGAGATGAGGCTATCCTAGTGGGAGCAGATGGTTAAAAAATTAATGAAATCAATGAAAAACATGAATGAAGTAACAGCATCCAAAAGCCAAAAGTACATATATACAATATTTACAGCAAAACAAAGGAACAATGTGTATGAGCAAGTCCCAATGTGCATACAGTCTCAGGAAACATGATGAGTTCTGCTCCTCATTCAGTCCTTTGGTGTCCAAAAGGTGTATCCATCACGCTTCACGCTGCACGAATATCCTGTCCTGACGCCCCCCGCCTGGGGCGTCGGCTGACCGGTTCAATGGCCCAAAAAACGCAGGTCGTCGCAGCTGTGTATGTTTTGGAGAAAGTGTTCGACTCGAGGGGCCGCGGTGTCCTTCCGTCTTACTGCACTTTTGTGTTGTGTAATGCGTGTGCATAGGGGTCTGGACATTCCTCCAACAGCGAGCAGCGAACAAGGGCATTTCATTTTGTGTATGACTGATTTGGAAGCACAAGTGGTGAAGTGTTTGAGGGTGACGGGCTTGTTGAGTGGGGTCAGTAAAGATTTTGTTCTCTGGGAGTCAATGGTGCTCTGTGTTATTTCTTTGTATGCTGAGTGATGTTTTGACCAGTCTGTCTCTCAAGCTGCTGTTGTGTTTGACTGTCACCCTCGGCGTTTGCTTGAAGGCATCATGTTTCTGTAGTGCGCTCCAGTGTCTAAGCAAGGTGCGTTGGATTTTGTTGCCCACAGGGGAATATTGTAGAGTGAGCATAATGTGGGGTGGAGTAAGAAACCCTGACATGGGTCTTTATTTATTTATTTATTTAGTCAAATGACAATGATGAGTGATGTTTTGACATTGGCAAAAGTCTCTGAGTAGCACTACACAGACATCCTCAGTAAAAAAAAAATCCCCCCCCAAAACAAACCTGTTATGGTGATTGAAGTTAAAATCCTCCTTCCATTTTCCCTTGGCAAAGACCATCATATGAGGGACTAAAGCAATCTAAAAACCCAATCCTGAAAGATAGATATTCTTATTAAGACTCTGTGCCCCGAGTGACACTATGAATACAATAGTGAGCATATCTGAATTAAGTTGTGCTTTTAAAAATCACCAGTCGCTCCTACGCCCTGCTCATGTTCAACAACCACATGCAGAAACTCAGAACCTGTGGGAGCCAAAAAAGCCTCTATGCCAGTTGCTTATTTTTGTAAAGAATCAACATTCAATAAGAATCAACACATTTCGATGCTGGTCCAGTAAGGCAGTCACTCTCTGATACCACTGGTCTACCAGGAGGTCATAGGTAAACACATTTTACAGAGAAATGCTTTTTCTTGCTGTGCTTTAATGCGCACATGTACAGTATTTCTCCTGTGGTGTTTTACCAGGCCTGCTAGAGTATAAAAATCAATTTTTATGTAATACTGGGATGCTGGGAATTTGATATATTATGAGATTCCACCAGCTTAACAACATGATCCAGCACATGGAGCAGGTGGCTGACAACATATGCTGTCTATACCATCAAATACACCTTTGTTGCTTTGTGGGTCTTTACATCATCATAAATCTGTGTAATCAGCGACACATGAGCAACAAATTCGTTCATATAGATTTGTTATTGTATGGGTATTATCAGTATGCTCACAAATGGGTTGAAACATTTTGTTGTTAATACGAGTCCTGTAATTATATGAGGTAACTTTGCATGAAAAAAAACGTTCGAAGTAGAAACTTCCTCAGTGCAGTTGACATTCGCTTATTAGTTTATTACTAAGACCAAGCTCTGCATGGTCTTAGTCCTATATATACTGCTGACCTCCTTCAACTATATGTCCCTGCCAGAGCCCTCAGATCCTGTGACTCTCTCCTTCTGCTTGTTCCCAGATCCAGGACTAAAGCCTATGGTGAAGCCGCTTTTAGCTCTTACAGTCCCTGCCTTTGGAACAGTCTTCCACCGTCTCTGAGGGCAGCCAACTCTGCTGAAATTTTTAAATGGCAACCCATCTCTTTAGCTTGGCTTTTACTTAGGCACTGCTCCAATTCTTTCCTTATTATTTTAAAGCTTTGTTTATATAGAACCTCTAAAAGGTTACAGAGAGCTTTACATTAAAATGCAAGATAGAAAGAAATAGCTGATAAGTACAATAGAACAATATAAATAGAAGCACAATGAAAATAAAATAATTTCAGGTCAAATTATACTTCTGCTTTGAAGGTTTGCCAGAGCTGCACCACAGTGGCCTGCGCCGGTGTGAGTATTTATAGTTTTGTGTTCAAGAGTCGGTGCCACACTGTGCCAGTCGCTGAAACACTGGACAACAATGTCAAAAACACAGATAAAAACAGAGGCAGCTATGTTTATAGATGGCCAGTACAACTGGAGACGTGCTGACTCCTTTATATCTGATCTTTCTCAAAGGCCTCTCAAAAAAAAAGAAGTAAGTTTCCGATTTTTTATTTTCTCATGGAACTGCTGTGTCTGGGTATTTCTTGGTTGTTTGCACAGATAATGCTAAATTACAACCTACAATTGCCATGTGTTCATGATTATTTTATCAATGTTTGGAACGTATCACAGACAGTGCCTCCCATAGCTACCTGAACCAGACATTATAGTTGTCAGTCAAGGATACATTGAAATATCAAGTTTTCAAGTCTCATGGTGTAGTATAAAGCAAATGAAAAACGCAGCATTCAGAGGTAGGTGGAGTTTATGGTTTATGGCACTATCAACTGGACATTACTGCTGCAGATTGGGGTTCGACTCCTGTGTCAAGAGTTGTGTTCATTTATAGCTAACATTAGAGACCATTAGCTAATGTTTCCTAACCTTAACCATGACCTTTTCTTAACCTTAACCAAGTAGTTTTGGTGTCTAACAAAATTAACAAAGCAAATGACAGTGGCTAAAGTAGCTAATGAGCTACATTCGTTTTGTTAACAGTCACATGACATTGGCCACCATATTAGGCTGTAAGTCTAAATGTTGATATGCATTTAACACATTTTTGGTTTAGAAGTGTTGCCATTTCAGTGTATTTGTTGGTTTGCAAAAAACACATGATCAAATAAAATAGCGACATCGCATTCTGGTGACTTGGTTGTATTGCTTCTACAAACCCGAAATTTGTGGGTCACACAACTGATTTGAAATTTGGATATGGGATATTAATCTACAGAATGTGCAGTTTCTTAGAAGCTTTGAATGTAGTTGAAGTGGGGGTGAAGAAGCAGGGGGAGGAGATTATTCAGGCCGATATGGAAATGTGAGATTATTTGAGCTGACATACAAATTTAGAAAACTCAAACTGGCTTTCACATTGCCACGGGTCATTTTACTGCAATAAAATGCATGTAATATTGCTTAATGTAGCTTTAAGATGTTTATTTAAGATGCTCTGTATATAAAAGTGGATTCTCAGTTATAACGTGATATACATTACAAAGCTAATTTTGACACATAAAATTATCATTGTGTCCACTTGGCTATTTTGTCATAAAACAGGAATATACCAAGTGAACAAAAATATGAATGTCCAAGGTAAGTTGTTACAAAAGTTAGAAATCACTTTCATGTGGGCGCCCCGGTAGCTCACCTGATAGAGTGCATGCCACTTATCAGGGCTGGGTGCTAGGTTTCCAGTTTCCAGTGGCCTAGGTTCAAATCTGAGCCCGGGCTGTTTGCTGTATGTCATCCCCTCTCTCTCCCCTGCCCTTCCCGTCTATCTCTACTGTCAATATCAAATAAAAAAATATATATATTACTCAAAAAAAAGAAAGAAATCGCTTTCATGCTATCCAGATGATGAACCCTGTCAACTTTGGTGACTTCATGATCTTTCCTGCAGCATCCACCTCAGGCCAAAATATTCAAACCGCTTACTTCTTCCTTTCCCCGAAAAAGACCCAAGCCAGCGGCGCACAAGTGGCAGAGGCCCTGCTCTTGTGAGGAGGCAAATTAAAGAAGCACTGAGACAAATTGCTGAGGGTTGATTTCAGTGAGGACCATTTGTACTAAACCGACAAGAAACTCAACTATCAAATTACGTGATTATTCCATGTTTTCAGCCCTTACTTATATAAATCTTCAGCAATTTTGCATAGTGCACCTTTACAGACAAATGATGTGATGTAAATGAAAAAATAAGCACCGCTCAAAATGTCAGTGAGGGATGATTCCAGGACAAAATAGTCTCCTTTTTCATGATAAATAGTGTTTATATTAATTCAGCAAAACACAAAATTATGACCAACTGCAATCTACAATAAAAGCTTAACCTGAAATAGTTTAAAGTCAAGGTGAGGACACAGAGGCTGAGGTATTTTTTGTTTAACTTCCAAGTTAAGAAAACATCTGTACATGTGGAAAGATGATGATCACTGTTTTCCTGGTGTAGGGGATTACATGGCACCAAGGAAGTGTCCCCTGTTGCTTCAATCAAACTGCAGTGCAGATTAAAGTGCCGCATGAGAGCCAAAGTGGTCTTTCTTTCAGATGACACTCTCAGAAGTGAAATTGGCAGTTGCTGCATGAGACAATAAGGATGATTTCACAAAAAATAGCGGGTGAGAATTTAAAAGACAGGAACAGATGAGGAAACAGATGTTGAACAAGATAGTCTGTTTGGTACTTTGTAGATCCTGTTTGTATATTTTATAATGTTTGGCTCATCCTCAAAAATGTTTCAGTGTTATATTTTTCTGTAATTCTGTTGTCAGCTCTGCGAGATACTGTAACACAGATCATCTCCATGGTGTGAAACTGCAACAAATTAATTTAGAAAATGTGATATTTTTCAAAACGTTCTCACCATTTTTTTTTTTTTTTTCTTAAATATGGAGACAGTCGACTGTTTGAGTCTGCTTCTTCTGGAACTTGAAATCTTTGCCTCCCTCACTACTTTCCCACTGTCTAAACAACTTCCCACTCTACTCAAACAAACAAATAGATAAATATTCAAAGCTTCCAAACTTATTGAGTACTTGGTAAAATTCCTCAAGCTTTGCTTCCCCTGTTGCGATCTTATCTAAAAAAAAAAAAAAAAAAGAAAAGAAAAGAAAAAAAAGAAAGAAAAAGATTCAATGACTTAAATTGGAAAATACTACATACAGCATACAACAATTTACAACTTAAAACAATCTTTGCTCCAGGAATATCTGCTTTACCACTGAGAGAACCTGCTGTGAGAAAATGTTGCTGTTTGGGAACCAGTGAAATTACAGTTGAACTCATTCAGCATAATAGATTTATTAGATGACTTGAACATTCAAAACTTGTATGTTGACAAAGCCCAGCTGTTGCTCTGACATGAAACGCTCATACATGAAAAGCTGTTGAAAAGCCGTTGTAGGCAAGACAGCGTGTGCTGCCGCCAAGTGGACAGACTCTGGAATGACAGATGCACTAAGGAGAGATACAAGAGGTTGAGGAATTAAAGTGACATACTGGCATCCTTAGAAAGGGATTAACAATGTGTCATCAAGACCGCCCCAGTTGAGACAAAGACAAGACCAAAGTCTGATCTAATCAAGACTGAGCCAAGATCAGTGCGTCTGTTCAGCTGTCTCATTCTCAAACTGGAAACACTGAAAACATGAAAAAACATTGACAGATGCCTTTGCTAGCAGGAATCTATTTAATTCATATGAACATGATACGAACATGTTTCCTCTGCTGTGGCAATCCTCTGCATTTGAGAACTGACAGAAATCTAGGAAAGTCTTACATGCAATTTGGTGTTAAATCAAAGTTTTGAAGCATAAGGGAAGAAATTCTGGTTCATGTATAAAAGCTGCATTAAATGATAACACAAGCATTAAATTGTCACAAAATGACTCCTTGCAATGCGTGTGTCCCTTTCCACCATGGATCTACAAGTCAGCCTTTTGATATTGTCAAATAACGCAGATTTACTTAATAAGAAAGAATTAACCAAAGAGTAAATTTAATACATAAAGAAAGTATTTTCTTTGTTTTTCATTTAAAGTAATATAAATTTGCTCAACACATGAGACTTAACATAAACAAAATGATTTAACTTACACGGAAAAACAAATACATTTGTGTCCAACTCATTTAACTCTGATAATTAACTCTCATATCACATTTAATACCTTGTGACACACAAAGAACCAGGGAAATTAATCACCGGAAATCCAATGTGGTGTTGGGAAACTTTAAGCCCTGATCACTTATCTGAGCGAACACGTAGAAGTCAAGTGGGAAAATAGTTGCACACTGTAACTGAGACCCTTGACAGCTAAATCCAGAGGCCTTACAGGAAAAGGTTATTTTAAACCAATGCCTTATTGTCTTAGCTTTTGCCATCATGATTATGGGTTGTGTTCTGGACATTTCTTTTCTCTGCCATCTCTAAGTTTCCTCAATTTAACACCACAGAAGTCTGCATTTAATTTTTCAAATATATCAGAAGTATAATGTGGAATATTTTGTTTGATCAAATGTGCAAATGACCATAACACACCACTGGGAGTTCACATGTGCTGTTGATGCCAGTAAATTCACTGTTACCACAAAGGCTGCTGAGATTTGGCGCTCTGAAAAAAGGCAAATCTGGCCTGTCCTCTTTGTTTTGTTTTTTGGGGAATCCCACTACTCTCTGCACACTCCAACACACACATAGCCAGGCTGATGTCGGCTGCATTGGACAGCAGAGTCTTTTGTTAGCTGGCAACACACACACATTTCAAGCTGGTGAATGGCTGGACTTCTACATTTAGCTTGGAATAACATTACCTTCTGAAACTACTAATACTTTCACATTAATATTACCTTTATTATTAATAATAAAGTCTGTCTTTTGTAGGATAACTCATGGAATTATAAATCCATTTTCATGAAACTATGTGGAAAGGTTGGTGATGGGGCATGGAAGAATTATTCACATGTGGAAAAAATATGACTTGGCCTATCTTGTGAGGATAAACTTTAAAGAGTACCATCCAGTGAGTTCAGCTTCTTTTATCTCTTTTGCAATATCTGAAACAACCATATATATAACAATTTACTACAAAGTCCCTTGCTGCAGTGCTTGCGCAGCCATTGGACTGGAACAATCTTAATCTTGTGTCTATTAGAGTGTGTGGAAGAGGATAGTATGGAGTGGTGCCATACTGCTCAGCTGTACATGAAACAGAATGGTTAGACGCCTGAGTGTGGCCATCGTGTTGACCATGTATGTTGAGGTGAGACCTCTGCAAGGGACCTGGTGCCTTGGCAGAACACCAAGGTCATAACATGGAAAACACTGTATTTGAATGTGCTAGTACAAACTGCCCTCTGCTGTAACCGTCATCAGCTGCTTTCAGTTTGTACCCTCAAGTACAAAGTGTGGGTCTTCATAGAGTTTCTGGTCTTCAACCATGACTTTGGTGCTGTGATGCTGTTTAAGGAGAGGCTTCAAGATTTGAAATGTGTAGACCTTCTGATAACATTAATACAGGCAAAGTAGATGAAGAGTATTGTTATTTAGTCTCCCTTTTGTCCAGACAACAGGGCATATACGGATATTGAGGAAGGTGTTAATGACAATGAGCAAATCAAACGGTGTATATACTGACCAAAAAGGCACACGATCAAGAAAAGATTCCAGATGTCTTCAGTGCCGTCAGCAGTACACAGGTGACCATTAGGGTGCCCACATGAGCAAATGTGTAATAGGAAAGGCACATAATGAAGAGTTTGTGAACATTGCAGTGGTGCGTCATGCAGACACAGACAATCATTTTCACAAACTTTCGACGCACTGGTTGGAGAGTGAGTTGTTGGTGAGTTGGAGAACATGCAGTTGCACAGTTGACCTGTCCACTGACTGCACTAGGAGCTACAAGGATTTGGCAATTACCTCCCACCAGTCACTGTCCATTTGAACTCCTGCATCCTACTAGACAGTGCCAGTTGAGCGAACTACATCCCTGGGCAATTAAGTTACTGGACAAATCAAGCAGTGTCATACTTCCACCATGAAGTGGTATAGTGTCATGATGTGTGTTTGTTGTGTCTGTAGTTGATTAAAGGCCTGATTCCACCCGGCCCAGCTGCGTCACCATTCGGCTATGGTGAGGCAGCCAGAGCTGATCGGTCTGGAGTTTTAGATAATGTTTGTGATTCCACCAGACGCACAGCAGTGCATTTCAGAGGCATCCCAGAAGCGGCTCTCCTCCGGCTCTGCTCCTCTAAAAATATGTGCCTATTCTATTTTTGACGGAAGCCGCATCAAGAAGCTGCACAGAGCAGATTGAGCCAGGCAGGAAGTCAGACACAGGAACGGCATTCAGCATCCGGTTACTGTGGAATATATATATATATGACAACTGGGGGTAAAACCGGGGGTGACAAGGCTTATGACACATCAAAAAGTCCACCCTGGTTGAGCCGCCTTTGCCCCCCCACATGATCTGCAAAATGATTTGTTGCAATGTAAAATGTGGGTAAATTGTAGTTAATGGTTCAGACATTCAAAATCACTGCTATGGTCCTTTAAAAACAACAGATAGACATGAAAACAGGAAAAATAAGTTGGGCAACTTTGCACTATAACAACAGAGAGAACTAAAAAGCCAGGGTTTTAAATACAGAAGGGTGCAAGATTAGGGGAAACAAACACTGGCAGTATTGGTGTCTGTGCACGGTGGATGAGGGGCGGGGGTGCTGTCTACTGAAATCTGATCAAATCATAACATAAAGAAACCATATAGAGCACACTGTTTTGCCTGCTGTCTTGCATCCTCTCCACTTCTTTCTCCCTCTCTCCCTCTCTCCCTCTCTCTCTGCTCGTCTCTGGTTTCAGATGGTGTGACGAGGCCTTCTCTGTCCTGCATTAAGCCAACCCACACTCCTCTTATCCTTGTCATTTCACTATATGTTGTGGAGGTGGAGGATAACTGATATTTAACAATTTATGCCTGCAATCTGGACAGGTAATTCACAACGGTTTCACCTGGTCTGGTGTATCACACACTCCCCTCTTCTCTGGTTTCAGTGGGTGAGGAAGCTATTTGTATCCTGCACAGATTAAATACTGATTGTTATGTTGTGACCATGAGGACACATTAAGAAACCATGCGAACATGGTAATATTACTGTAAGTATGAGCGAGCTCCGTTCTGACAGACTAACATTAACAAGAGTTATTTGCATATTTCTCCTGCATATGTGGGTGATGCTAAACCCAAGTGTGGAGAAAGATGTCCAGTGCAGATGGTCTGGCAGTGGCACTTGCTACTTACACAGTCTGGTAGCATTGTTAAGGTAACGTTTAGCTTCATACTAACAGTCTCTCCTCTCGTCTAAAAAAACACTCATGGAGCTGGTGATAATCCACTGGTTACAGCTTGTCTAGCACTCCTTTACTCTTGGTCCACTACTTTGATAAACCCATGAGAGAAAGTAG
Source organism: Myripristis murdjan (assembly GCF_902150065.1). Taxonomy (NCBI): domain Eukaryota; kingdom Metazoa; phylum Chordata; class Actinopteri; order Holocentriformes; family Holocentridae; genus Myripristis; species Myripristis murdjan. The sequence goes on from NC_043991.1 coordinate 16,183,087, forward strand.
GAAGGGCTCTTACTGTTGTGGTGAAATCTATTTCATAATAAAAAGGCAAACAGTTTGTGTCCTGTAGTCATCACAGTAAACATGGATGTGTCCAAATTCAAATATTGTATGCAGCAAAACACAAATGTTTGGCGCACACACACACACACACACACACACACACACACACACACACACACAGAGCCAAAAGAGAGAAAAAGAGAGAGAGGGACACTTGTTCTTATGCTTTTTGTTTGTTATGGAAATGGTCTAATTGTTCTGATTAATTAAGGATCAACAAATCTGTTACTTCTTTTCTTCCTTATTTTCTAATTGTTGTCATGAGTATTTGTTGTTGTGAATCTGCCCCCATGCTCTGCTGACAGTCATAGCAGTGGGGAGTGGATTGAGAAACCTCATTCTCTTCATTCTCGGTCTGTTCAATACGGAAGGAAACTACTTGTGCAGAAATGTGTAGTCGCAAAAATACGATTCAGAAATTTGAATACGGGCACAATAACCAAAGATGTAGGCTCTTCCTCCCAGGGAATCTTTTGATTTTTCTTGCTTGTAGTCATGAATATGCTAATTAAAGGAAAAAGTCAAGGCAAAATGAAAGTAAAATGAGGGTTTTTTTTTTTAAGACAGAGAATTGCAGATTTTTTTTCCAGTTTATTATTATCAGCTTAGTGCGCTCCTTTAATTAATACGAGCATACAGTAAGTTCAAGGGGCAGATTGCCAGGTGATTTTTTTTAACACTTCAGTCTAAATCACACACATGTCCAGATTGTATCAGAGTACAGATACAAATATAAAGAGAGGCATCTCTGCACACTCCTAGCAGGAGAAGCAGCCAGTCAGGTCATCTCCTTTGTCTGCAGGGAGAAAAAAAAAAAAAAAAAAGGCTTGAGGCCTGGAGACAAACTGAAGACACCTCAGCCATCCTTTGTGCTTCCTGCTGCATTGTTGTTCAAAGTCGGAGGTTGGAATTTCCCAGTTGAAATTTCCGACTTCTGACCTCCAGCCGTTCAGGATGCACCACGCCAAATTCATTTTTGACCACGGCTGACTCTTGCCCCTTATGTTTTTAACACACAAGTGTGTGTAGGGAGTCACTTGCCACGCCTGCCACCTTCTGTCTTGTACCTTAACAAGCTAATAAATAACAGTGGCGACACTGTGACACTTTACATGCAGAAACATATAGCCCGGAACAGCCACCTGGGTCTCAAAACAAATTAAGAGCTAATTCGTCTGTCTGGTTTCCTACCAAAAACTGATGCGATCAGTCAGTGGCCTTTGAGTGACTAAAGGCGTGGTTTAGGTGATGATGAAGAAACAAGTTACAGTCACTAAGTTGGGAAACACAAACAACATTAGACATCAATATAGATTTTCCTTACAGAAAGTAAGATACTGTGTGCCAATGTGCCAACAAGCTGGCAATATGGTCATGGCAATACGCCTGCTCACTTCCTGCAGCTGTGTTGTGCTGTATCACATTTGTTTGATTGGACAGTGAGCTCATGATTGACAGATGGTGGATCCAATAATAAATAATAATAAAGGCAAATAAGGATAGCTGCAAATGATGCCAGTTTTTAACACATACTAACTCCAGCTGATGCGAGCGCAACGTTGGGACAAATGATTCCACTCAGAATTTCATGAACGTCTGCAAAGATTAAGATTGCTTGCTGAAATATTCAATCAATCAATTAAATATTATTGTTTGATTCCTATTACTGATTCCTTGCTAAAAACAAAACAAACAAACAAAAAAAACACAGACTGAAGCAATCCTATTTATACTTTCTGAAAAAGTGAGTCAAGATTATTGGACACTTTGGTATTTTGGGATATTTCTCACCATGAATTTAATGACATTTGTTAATTGTTCATAATTTCGGGGATGAGGTGCACAAAACAAACATATTCATGACCTTTCTCAGCTCCACTGTGTGAGGCAGCATATAAATAGCTATACGTATTTATCGGTATTTATGGATTTTCTTTCTTTGATACATTTCCTCATGCTGCTGCATCAAATTGAATTTCTCCTATGGTGGATCAATAAAGGTACATCTTATCTTACGTAAAAACTGTTGCTGGTAGAGATATTGTCACTTCCATAGCACGATATGATATAAGCCAATAGTCCTGGTCCAGAATGTGTAATAGAAGTGGGTGCAGCCATGTGTAAAACCAACTTGTCAGCAGCTACACACCGAGTCACAGGACATGTCACAAGGCCCCCTTTGGGAAAAAAAAAAAAAAAAAAAAAGAAAAGAAAAGAAAAACACAAAAAAAGTGGGCATGGTTTGGGATGAAGAGTCTGTGGTCCAATCAGCGTGGGTTAACATGTTTTTTCTTAGCCCAGGGTAAACCTTGTGTCTAAATTTTGTGGCATTAGCCTAATCCGTTGGGAAGTTATACGTCTTTTTGTGGTATAGCTGTCAACTGCCACGCCTCCTTTTGACTGAACAGCCTCAAAAGTTAATCAGGTCGTCTGTAGTCCGTGACATACCTGGTCAGACTTTTGTGATGATGTCAGACTTTTGTGATGATTTTATGATGGCCAGGGGGTGCAAAAAGTGAGTCCCCTTTTCCTTGGCCCATGACCAACCTTCCTACCAAGTCTGGTGGAAATCCAAGCGTCTGGTTTGAAGTTACGTCATGGTGTGACAAATGGACAAACAGACGAACGGACAAACAGACAAACATGATTTTATGGACAAAAATCAACTGCAAGCGCAGAGGAATAATTAAAAAGCAGCCAAGTGCACCAATCACAGTCCTTGCAGTCTTGGGTCACCTTACACATTTTTGGAGAGGTGTGTTTAAGCTTTGGAGGCAGCCTCTGCAGACGATGCAGGAACCGCAGACACCTACCGTGTAGCTAGCAGGTGTCTGCATTTTGCTGCAGGAGTATAAATTGGCCTCAAGCGTTAACTGGCCTTTACTTACCTCCATCTGGTTCAGTCAGCAAGGATGCCTGGCCCAAGATTCAGTGATTTTCTGGCTGCTTCTTCTTCTTCTTTAATGGCAGACTACAGCTTTGGTGTACTGCCATCCTCAAATCATTACTTTGCATATCAATATATAACCTAGAGTCCCTGCTCTTAGCAGAGGGAGGGGGCTGGGCTGTGTGTGACAGGCACTGTAATCATCACACATCTTTGGTGTAGAAAAACAAGTACTGCAAATCGGCAAATTAATCCCTGCCAATTTGCCATCAAATGCTGTAAGATTCAAGGTATTAACACTTCTTGGAGATGGCCATGGTCAACGTAGGGTGGGGGGAAATTGATACCGAAACCCATGCTTTTGGTTTTGAAAATATGTGTGCACACTTTACAATCTGCACTGTCCAATTAGTAATTTTTACTTTGAAAAAATTGTAATCCATGCCCTTGATTTAATAAATTTATACAAAAATACCATAAACTATTTTAAAGAATCCTGAATTTAGTGACCACCTGGGTGACAGCTGGAAATAAAGACATTGATTTGATACATCAAATCTTGTCAAATCTTGCCTATCCCTCTCTGTGTCTCAGGTGACTGACCTGGTTCAGCACTTGTAAAACTGAGAGCACAGATTACTGAATTCAAAGTATGTCAGTGGAGTCATTTGGTTGGACAGCACTCTGATGTTTTTATGATTATGAAGCCAAGTGAAAGTTCAGTCAGGAGAACTATGTCTTTGCACATGCTTTCTAAGAGACAAGCACCAATCAACCAATCACAACCTGTCATACAAACCATTAGCCAATCGTTTTGTCAACCTTAGAAGTCTTCTCTCTCTCTCTCTGCTGCCATTCAGACGTTATTTCAGCACTGTGGATGTTTCATGACCCACCTTCTCCCCTTCACCACCTCAACTGTAAATGAAGTCCCAACACCCTGTTCCCTGTTCCTCATCATCATCATCACCATCTGGGCTCTCTGGGAATTTCCTTCATATATGGAGGCACTATGGATCTACTTCCTGCTGGGGTCTAAGCGCCAAAGATTATTTTATCCTGTTCACTAATAAAATTTAATCTTACTTCAAATTCCTCATTCTCTTTTATTCCTCTTGTAAATCTCTCCTGATTGAAATGTATCACCCTGCATTACCTGTATTCAGTAATTGCATTAATGGCCATGATCTAAATTATGACTAAATTTGCACTGCGACAGTGCAAAGATGGATACATTTCCAAAAATGACTTACATTTCCACCACGTTTCCACCAAGAGTTCAAATATGGATGGCCATCAGATGAAGGCAAGGGGAGACAAGAAGCCCCAATAATGCTGCTTTCAGTGTTTTCTGCCCCAATTGCTGACTGTAAGGCAGCGCTGACTGTCAGGCTGTGGTTATGGTTACAGCTATTGTCAACATGAGGGTTAGGAAGCAGGAAAGGCAAGTTCTGGGCAAGAAAGTATCATGAGCAGATATTGCGATGCAAATCTCCAGGCAAGCCAGCTTGTGGTGTGGAAATCTGTGTTCAGTTCAGTTGCTTCAATCCTCACAGAACAATTTGTGTTGACGTAGCTGAAGAATTATTAAAGGCCGAATGAGTAGGATTTTTCTAAAAAAAAAAAAAAAAAAAAAAAAAAAAATGTATAGACTCATACAAAAATAATCCATCTCCTACCCACCCCTCTGGTCACGAAAAAGGCAAAAAAAGAACAGTGGGATCAGCAAGCAGGTGTAGTAGCCTAATGTTAAAGCTATGCAGATTTTAAGCAAATAAAGGTAATATTAGTTATTACATTGTATCATAATAACACGGGTGCCCTGATGGCTCACATGATCGCGCACATACCACATATCAAGGCTGAGTCCTTACTGCAGCAGCCTTGGTTCAAATCCAGCCCAGTCCTTTTGCTGCATTCATCCCCTCTCTTTCCCCCGCCTTTATCATGTTTTAATGTTTTGGCTCATATCAAACCATGACTGAATGCTGTAAGTTGTGCAACCAAACTTCTAAATATCCTTCCAAAGTATAAATAACTATTAAGTTATGGGGGGAAAAAATGGTTGGGACAGTGAATGGGCATGATGCCACTGCTCATACATTTGTTAAAACTATACTACAGTTACATTTATAATCAGCCAAGCTGTTGTATAAGTAGCAGTCTTATCTTTTATTCTGGATCCTTAAAACAAAACGGAAATCTGAGGGCAGTTTGAATTGGCCTCATGCCACTGCTCATACATTTGTTAAAATAATACCAATGTTATCTGTAATATTACAGGTACCGTCTTTAAGTTTTTAAGCAGAGAGAGCATTTGAGAGTATTTTTTTTTAATTATGTCTCTGTGTTAATTTCTTATAAAAATCTAAAATTGTTACTATTGCAGTTCTTAATTAATTGTCAACTTATGCACATGCACATATTATCTTCCCAGCTTTAATCATATTTTTTTTCCAGAAAACAATGTTATCTCACTGTTTCATTGTTTGTTTGAATACTGATCTGTATAAATAGCTCAAAATTGTTTAACTTGTCTGTATACTTAGTTTCAGTCAGAAGGAGAAATAGAGCAAACTGTTCAAGGAGAGAGGGGTGCAGGGAGACAGGAGTGGCAAGATGCATCACTGTTGAGATGTGACTCTGTGGGAAGGAGTTTGCACAAGTCTGGGAAGAGGGGAGGGGGGCTGCCTAGCAGAAGTTTGCTTCCAAGGGAGGCTCAGACAGGCACAGAGTCTCTGGATGTCAGTGTGAGTCCCCGTAGCTTCACCCAGTCACAGTCGGGCCCAACTGACATTTTTACTATCCTGTTCAAAGGACTTTGTCAGGAAATTGAGGAAAGTAAACTTACATTAATAAAGCAAATACAGACGCGGTCATTGCACTTAAAAAGATCTTGTAAAGCAATCGTTAGTGTTACTTTTAAGTTTTTAAACTGTATTTTCACTACATGTCAGTTCATATTTCAAGTGCATTCCCAGTTCCTGCCCTGTGAATTATTTCACTTGTCAGATGTGACTAATCACATGTGCCAGCAATGCATGCAGGTGAGTGGAGTGACAGGAACCTGGGCTAATGCAGTCAATATATTAACAAAATCAAACACAGCTCTCCAAACACGGGCATGCTCATATGGCACCACGACTTGTAAAAGCCCATTATCAGTAATTGTTAGGCTCTCTGACCAATGACGTAGCCTTAGTTATAAATCCACTTAAGTGACTGGTCTTATTTATGTAATGGTTGGCGGTGTGAGCCACAATAGGCCACCCTCTATGTGTCATAGTCACTGAGCAAATCTGGGCCAAACTCATCACAGTGCGGAGGGATGTAAACTGAGCGCCATCTAGTGGTGGAGTTCTCCAGTTCTGTATTAGGATCATAGTGCACACAGTAAAATAGAAGACGAGGAGATTTACCCACTGTAAGAAAATACAAATGCATTTGTGGTGTATTGACTCACCCAGTTACAATGGAGATTGTTTATTGAGCCACAGACTTAATGTCAGCTTGCTGTCCCATTTAATCTTTGAATTTGATGTGGAACGACTCGGAGAAAACATCCGTGCTCCTGAGATCTGACTCATTTTACATACACTGTGCAACTTTGAGGGGGACAAATTTGAAGATTCACAAAAATCTTTCTGAATAAACGTATAGTAACCACAAACCATAAATATGCTTCTGTGTATTGCAAATTGTGGATGCACTCGAAAATAAATTATCAGCAAATTTAAACACAGTAAGTCGGTTACTGTCAGAAACTTGACTCTTCAAAAAGCAAACTTGCAGATGTAAAGTTTAACCAGATAGTGATACTGAAAAGCATAAATTCATAAGAGTGAACAAAGTCAAAGCTGGGTAATTATGCTCTGAAATTCTTGATATTTGCCAGCGTGTGCTGATAGAAAGGAAACTGAGCTATAGCCTGCATTCACTGCTTGATAGTACCTGCTGCATGGACAATAGCACACTCGAACACGTCTCTCAGTCAAGGTTAAACTCAATGACTACTTTGAAATGTTTTCTTTCTGAAGGGATTAAAGGAGCCTGACTCTGTCCTGTGAGCCACTGGAGGAAAGGTGCTGACAGGTGGAACGAAGACAAAATTTTGATGAAACATTGTAACTTTTTTTCTCTTTTTATATCAACTGCTGTGGAAATTTACTAATAACCTCTTATAACCTCTATCATGTCTCACAAGCTAGAGTGAGACACATGTTCTCTGCCTCACAAAACAACAAGCTGTGTGTGTACTTTTCCACCATGCAAAGTAACGACAAACTCAGGAGCATCTGTGTGCTCCAAGGTCGCCGCACCCTGTTATCTGTGCCAGATGCTGTGCAAAAAAGACAAGAACCAGTTCTGTTTCGCCTTATATAAAACCTCCTGTTTTACTAACCTCGGGGAGCCGGTCTCTACATTGTATCAGCCAGTACATGTGGACGCTGTGAGCTCAAATAAATCACCACAAAAGACAACTGAGTCTCATCATCAATTGAATTTCCACGTTGTCCGCTATTGCCATAAAATGGACGTCAGGTTTCAGTGGTTAGTTACTTCACATGAAGACATTATGCAGGCACTGCTGCTAGTAAGGCACGGTCTATGTTGGCGTTTGATCTCCTTCTTACAGATGCAGGTCGAATGATAGCTGTCGCCGTCTCGTACCCATCCTGCATCTCATTTCTGACTCCCCTCTCTCCTTCTAACTCAACTTCAGCTCCTCTTTGCTCCACCACTGTCTCTGTCTCTCCTCACTATCAGCAGAAGAACACTGGCCTGACAAACTGCCTGTAACTGCCTCCGTCACAGAGTTGGATCGGGTTATGTTTTTGCACCATTCTGTGTTTTTGTTTGTTTGTTTGTTTGTTTGTTTGTTTGTAAGTAGGATATCTCAAAAAGCCATGAACAGTTTTGCATGAAACTTGGTGGAAAGGTTGATCGCGGGCCAGGGAAGAACTGATTGATGGGCATGATTAACTTGGTGAATATCTGGGACGCCCCGGTAGTTCACGTGGTGGAGCGCGAACGACTGGCATATCTTGACAACTGCATAGTGTTGGCAGACGTACGCGCACTACTAGGTGCTTTTTTTTTTCTAGTGAAGTATGCGATGCAGCACTTTTCACATTTCTAAACTTGTCCTGACTGAATATTAACGCTCATCCTCAGGATTCAAAGGCTGACTGATCAATTTACCTATGCCAGGACTGAAGAATCTCTAAGCCAGTGAACACATAAAAGGCACATTTTAACTTATTATTACATAAAGAAAAAGTCAAAATCTTTAAAATTTCAAATGTTATGATAAAACTCTCCATATTTGCTAAAAGATATATCTTTGGAGAGTTATGTGAGCATTAATATTACCGTTTAATATCCACATCTACTATGATGAATAATTTTATATCTATATATTTTTTAGAGCTCTTGATCTAAACAAAGCTTCTCCTTGCTCTACGAGGCACAAGACAGGGTGCTCATCCACCCCATCCATATTCAAATGTTTGATAAAGTAGCTATAGGTTCAGTCATTACTGTGTTACCTCACTTACTATGGACAGTTAAAATATTACAGATTATTATTTCAACATTAACACTCAGCAGCTACCCTCTATCAGCCACTTTCCATGTAACATTAGCTACTGACAAACTTTTAAAGTCAGTTCCAGTGGTGACATTTTGAGAAAATTCTTACAATTACAAGTTTTCTACAAGATTACGTCCAAGCAAAGATGAATGTTATTCACAAAGCATCTTAGCCCATAAGACAGCTCAGACGGTGGAGAACCTCAGAATACAGAGAAGGACTTTTTTAAAAGCTTGGGACCTTCTTGAGTGGAGGAGATAATGGCTTCAAGAGGCTGAAGTGGGAGGAATGCTCTCCAAATGCTGAATGACAGGGATTTAATAAAGCACAAAAGATTATATCATGCAGCATTAATGTTTGCGGTTGGTCTTGATCTCATTAGAGATGCACTCACATCTCCCACTTAGCGGTAAGTGACACTATCATGCCATTAATGCTATTGTGATAATTATTATGAAAGTGATCACTACATTAAGATATTTGGCCACAGGGAAAATGCAGCACACAGCAGTGATGATGTGGTCTGTCAATGACTAACCACACAAGCAATTACAAATCTTTTAACATCATGTGCTGCAGTAAGGTTGTATTATCAAACGCTCTGTCAAAATATGTACTGGCCGACAGTTTCTCTGAGTTGATTTGACATATTTCTCCAAACTATGGTTCATGCTCTCAAAACTGTAAACATAGGCATCATAACAGACTCTCATTTTGCAACACCATCCATCTCAGATTGCATCTTTATAAAAACACGTAGTGACATCAAAACTACACTCATGTATGGTGGTGCAGTGCCAGAACGCTGAAAAAGAAAATCAGCTCAGCATCACGTTATAATGACAAACCTTTCTTGTTATCTTGAGATTTCATAGGCAGTCCACTCCTAACCAGCAAATTTATTTCATTATAAGAAACGTGTCATGTTAAAATGAGATGAAACCGTGTTATAACAAGATATTTTGGCATGATCCACATGGTCTTACACATAATTATACACATTTTACACATAAGTATCATTGTGGTTCATATCTGCATGAAAAACACCAAGCCACTATCATAATCTATTCTCCTGTTGCCTCATTATGTTGTAACAAACCTTTTTCTCATTAAAACATTACAATTGCATTTTATAACTAGTTGTCTCGTTATAGCAAAAAAACATTGCATGTTATAACAAGATAAGTTGATATGTCGTGATAACAATAAAAGATGTCATCATAACGAGGAAAAAAACATCTTGTTGTAATGAGAAAAAGATCTACATGTAGTTTGCAATCATAATGACAAACTGAGCTGATTTGTGTGTGTGTGTGTGTGTGTGTGTGTGTGTGTGTGTGTGTGTGCGTGCGTGTGTGTTACTGTGGAAGCAGCGCTCTGCCCGACATGCCATCTGTTGACAAGACACTGATTTTAGATACATTTAGGCCTACGCAAGATTACTGGTACTAAAACATGTTTATCAAATAGTTTATTAAGAAGTTGCACAATCCTTCACCGATGTCTATTTCTCACACTTTGGGGAACGCTGTAATCATGTAGGGGATTTTTAATCTTGGTGATGCTACACCGTATCTGACATTTTGAAAAATATTAGGATCAGCAGTCGGACTGTACACTGTGGTCTCACAAGAGACCGCAGTGTAGCTGAGTGTTATACTTTAATCACCAGTTTCCACAAAAAGTCCATGTGTGAAAATAAGAGAATTGCTGACAAAAGCTGCTGAAAGTGGCCAAAGCTAACATTTGAGTGGTTAAGAGCGACTGATGATAGGAACAGATGATAACAGCTTTTTAACTTACCTGAAGGTGCAGTAGGGATCTACTAACCTGTACTCTGCAGGGGGGGTGATTACATTTGATATTGTCCCTTTAATGTTGTGTAACAGTTGAAGCAGATGCACCTAATTGGCGCGTCTCTTTCTTCTACCATCTTGTCCATTCACCTGTCCAAGTTGTCCATGTCTTTGTTAACTGTTTGCATCCGTCTAATCAAGGCCTCTGTGCGTCATAAACACTGTCTGTTGCCCTGTTGCTTTCCCTTCATGTGCTCCATGGTCTGTGTGCCTGTTTCCAGTCAGCATGCCTCTGTCCAGCTCGTGATGACCTGGCTACGGCATATACGCTTCATGGCAGCCATTAGTAAAAATCCAGTTAGGAATGTTAATTGATGTGCATTGTCCCAATCAAATAAGCAAATGCAGCTGAAACAGTACAAGATTCAGCTGGACACGACCCCCGCTGACACACCACCACAAGGAAAGCTCATTATTTGTTACAGAGGAACAAATGGCTGAAAGAAACCAATCTGCATTTTAATGAAATCAAAACTGTTCCACTCTATAGGACCCGGCCACATCAAAGTGTGCTGTGGTCAAAGGAAATAAATCACAGTATTGTCTAAGCACAGGGGTCCAGATCCCCATTGCACATACTATGTTCTCATCTGAATATACCGTAATATGTGTGTGAGTAAACGTCTATGTATATACTCATCCACATACTGCTGGCTGACAAATGTTCAAAGAGCGGATCCTGTGAGTGTAATCATATTAGTCGTGAAATCTGTTCAAATGTGTTCTGAAACTAAATAAACAAGGATTTGTTAATTATAATGTCTTTCTTCTTCTGATTGAAAACAACTTGTTTTGACTTAGCTTCTGTTGGTTAATATCTTTTATTATTTTATCTATTATGTGTTTCAGTGGTTTCCGTTCTCATTGTTTGGTGTGTTGTGAAGTTTTGTCTTGATCATTATTATTATCGTTGATCATCATTATTACTGTTGCTATTTCAAAAAAAAAAAAAAAAAAAAACAGCAAAGTTCATGAATACTACATATTAATAAAAATGTTGCACCACCATGCTGAAATATGCAGAAAGGCAGTCGTGAATGTGCATGATGCATGACCCACGATGTTTTTTTTTTTTTTTTTTTTTTTTTAATAGGCCTATTTTTTCAGCCTTCTAGATTATTTTAACCCATCTAGTCTGCGGAGCTCAGCCGACTAGTAGTCAGCAACACAGGCACAGGTACAGGTTGAACATTTGCATACTACAACTCACCGACTGATTGTAAAAAATATTGTTATAATATTTCCAGACCTGATGTTTATGGCTCCCCTTTTATCTAATACTAAATAAATAAATCAATAAATGATGATGATGATGATGATGATGATGATTTACAATAGAAAACAGTAACACATGCATTAAAAAAGCAAAGGAAATGAAATAATAAAATCCTAAAAAGAATAGGATAGGACAAGATTAGGACAAATAGGATATTAGGATGAAGTAATAAAATAAATTAAGATGGTCAAACCTCCCAGCCCTAAGATAATAAAAAAAAGTATAAAACAAGTACAAACGGTATAAAACAGTAAGAAATATAAAAAATATGAAATAACAACAATGATGTTATAACATAAAAGAGGTAGAATTAATTGAAAGGGAGATCATAAAATAGTTTTTAAAAAAGTTTTTTTTTTGAAACTATCGGCAGAGGCTGGTTGTCTTGTTTGTGATGGCTGTTTGTTTCAAATATTTGGGGCATAAGAACAAAAAGCTGCTTCTCCATATAAAATTGCAAACGTCTCTACTATTGTTTCTGCTTTTTCACAAACAGTGGACTCGATGCTTTCTGTGATGGTGACCTTTCAAATGAACAACAAATTATCGAGATACATATTAAGATGTACTGCACATTATTGTGCATCTGTCTACAGGCACAATGGATCTGCATAGTAGAAGAGAGAGTCCTTGGCTCACTAAAACAGGCATGCACAAGTCATTTGTCCCCTTGAAGAACCTTCTGAGTTGAAACCTTGACATTGTGGTGAACTTTTCAGCTCTGTGAGGCTCTTCTTCTTCTTCATTCATAAAACCAAGAACAAACACCTTAGCAAGACTAAACCTGATTTAAATGGCAGAAAGACCAACAGAGGAAAAATAAAATGAAAAAAGAGCAAGAAACAGAAGACAAGAGTATTAGGGTCAGTCATCAAGGCTTTACATCCAAAAAAAATTAGCAATTATTGATGAAGATGAATGGAAGACCCTCAGTTGAATTACCGATTTGCTCATCTCTCCATAATTCCTCAAAACATGAAAAATATCCATCAGCAGAAAAAGTAATGCTAGAAAAGAGGGTTTGCTGCTGTGAGAGCTAAAGGTTAAGTCAGGCCAGGGTGTTACAGGTCTGCATATTTCACAATTCATTAGAGCTGCAGTATCTCAGGATAATCCATCAGTTATTCAGCTGCCCAATGACTCGCTGAACACAGAATATGTACATGGTATATAATGTATGCATAGACCTTAAAAAATATACCCCATATCCTTGGTAGGTAATAAATGGTGGACATTTTAGGCCTGCATTCAGCACTATTTTTCTTCTAAGTCTTGTTTATGATTAATGTGTGTTTGTGCGCATGTGTGTGCATGTGTGTGTTAGTCTCATAAAGGGCAACATCACACTTTTGCACTCTGCTGCCTCACTATGTCTTTTTTTCTCTCCCATTAGTCCTTGGTGCCATCACGGCACACATACAGGAGTAGATTCTGACACAGAAGGGCAAACAGCACATATTTAATAAATAATAATAACCATACATATAATTGCAGGTGATGACTAAAGGAGCTTTAAAGAACAAAATCATTCAAATCAAACAAACCTTTTTTCATCACAAAATTACATAATTTCAGTAGACACTGAACCAGTTTTGCAAAAGTATTTTAAAATTGGCCCATAGAAGGCATCCCAGGGGCCAGTCAGCTGTTGTCCAGCAAAAAGAAAAGGGACAATAAATGATCAGCTCACTGTAATCATTATTAACTGAAAAATTTAGCTTTCTCCTGCCTTTGATTTTTTCAGTGAAAAATATCACACCTACACAGAGAAAGTTACCAGGCCATATGGGCCAGCAAACATCAGCCAGCATATTACTAACATCCAATAACAGTAACAACTATCAACTGTTTCATCATGCAGATTAGCTAAGATCAAATAGCCACATTCCCTGTCCAACAGAAAACATCTCTCAACTCGGCATCGTTCCTCGCATCCTTCCTCCCCTCGTGTTCCCTCAGCTGTCACCAGCGGGTATAAAAGCCACCGAGCGGAGGATTCCTGCTGCCTTGTGGCTGAAAAACAGCCAGGATCAAACACAAACTGAGTGTAAACAGAGGACCTCAAAGTCCACAGCTCTGATGCTGCCACATCACTAACTGCTGTTTGGCTGAGCTGCGAGTTAATCCCTCTAGTTATTTACATACATGCATGTGCAGTGCCCAAGTGTGCACAAAGCGAACATGCTGTAAAAGAAAGATAGATACTCATAAAATACAGGAACAGCCATACTCTTCATATAGTAGAGCACAACAACAAATAAAATCCATTGAAATGAGGACAACAATACAGTCATGGGCCTGATCTCTAACAACAAGGAGTCACAGCACACAGGGACGAGGTGTGAAACCTGACAGCCTGGAGCAAAAAGACTGTGGTGGACTTTTGGAAGACAAGGAGAAGAGATCCCGGCCCGGTGTTCACTGATGGTGAGGCTGTGGAGAGAGTCTGCACCTCCACTGTCATCAGGAAGGCACAGCAATGCCTCTTGTTTCTACAGAAGCTGAGGAGAGCCAGGCTGCTGCAGAAACGTGACGTGCTACTTTATAGTGTGCAATGCTAGGAATGCCAGGAAGCTCTGCAGAAGGTCATCCAGATAGCCCAAAACATCACTGGGACACAGTTGCCAGCAGTTGTGAACATCTACCAGGCCCACTATCTGAGCAGGGCCTCCAACATCATCCGTGACCCAGCCCACCACCTCTTCAAACAGGACATAAAGGACAATACCTGCACACACAACACTGAAAAACAGCTTGTTCTCCAGAGCTGTCAAAGTGCTGAATAAGGCCTGGAGCCCCACACACCACCACCCCTAAACATGCTCTTCCTTTTTTGATTTCTTAATTGTTTTAATTGCTCTAATAATGCTTTAAATTGAATGCCACTGTAATTTAATTGTGTTGTCGTCTTGAACAGCAGTCCAACATCAATATAGTGTCTTCTGCACAGCACATAAAACAAAGCACACTTCAGGTTCTTTGAATAATTCACAGAGTATGATCACACACTAGAATGCCTTTTAACCATGATTTTAAATTAATTTTAAATGAACAATACATGTCATGTGTCACAGTCTCTGATAAGTGTTGGCAGACTGTTCCAAGTGCGAGCTGCTCTCACTAAAGAAGATGACTGCCCAAATGCATTCCTCCTCACAGGTATTATACAATCCCCTCGTGTTACAGACCTACTGTCTCATCAGTTGTTTTCTGTTTTGTAAAAACACTAAGGGACAGGAACTAAGCCATGCAGAATACAGACAAGACAATTATAGGCAAGACAAGTGTGTGTAAATTTAATGAGATGGTCGCAGCTCAGTAAATTATGATTTTTTTGAGACAACAACAATGGTGATGACTGTTTGGTTCAAGCACCTTAAGAGCCTGGTGGCATCCTGACTGTGCAGATTTGAGTCTGTTTTACATTTTCAATCTACTTAGTTAAGTATCATGATTATTCTGACATTATTTTTTTTTTATCTGAAATAGCCTATGACATAGACATGCATTATTAAACTGAGAATTATTGTTTAATTGCAAATTAGGCTGTTTTAGCTCAATGGTTGGATGTGTGTGGGATCAAGCAGCTGCTACATGCCTCTGCACACATTCAGTAATTGAGCCAAGCAAAGGGGGGGTCACCTTTTTCTAAGCTTTGTCTGGGGGGAGGCCCACCATCTCAGACTTTGAAAACCCCTGGACCAAGGAACCAATAAGTGTAATGTTCTGGAGCATTCTGAAACCAATTATTTTTTGTGTCTGTCTGAAAGGCTGCATCTCTGTTAAGACTTCAAAAATCCTAGCCTATGTTGTAGTTTAGCTGCTTCTGTTTTTGAACTGCTGAAAAGTTTATTTTAAACCACAGCAGTCAGCCATCCTACACCCTTATTGATGTGGAGACCAAAAGCAAATGATTGGGTGTCGTGTTGTGAGCTCCATGTGATCCTGAGGCTCTGTAAATGAACATGGAAGCTTTGAAACCTCACAGCAATCTCAGTGGGTGCCATCTTGGAGGTCCACCGGCAGAAGGACTGTGTGCCAATAATAGCTAAAAGAACAAAAACAATACAATATGTCCATCATACAAACCACACCAGGAACAGACTAGTTTGAGAAAGGTACAGAGTGTTTAGAGTAACAGCTACGAGTGAATGATCAGATAGATTTGTCCCCACGTTACTATAATAAATTAAAACTATGTCATTTTTAGCCATATCCCCAACACCAACACACTCAAACTTGTTACTTGGGAAGTTAAAAAGAACAGTTTGTCTTACTCCAGTTACTCAAGTTATTGTTTAATGCTATAGCTACAATGCAAATCAGATATGTTAACAAAACAATAAGATGATGGAAAACAAAGGTTGGCTATCTAAATATATTAAAAAAAAAAAAAAAAAAAAAAAAGAATCATAAATCAGTGACAACATGATAAGTCAAACACAGCACATATCAATCATGTCTATTCTGTACTGCTGATGGAAAAAGTAGCAGCACCATGGGGGGGGGGGGGGGGGGGGGGGGGGGGGGGGGGGTAAAATTTTTACTCAAGTATAGACACATTAGCAGGACAATAAACTGAAGGTATCAAAAGTAAAAGTAATAATTCATTACAGGCATTCACGATTGGGAAATTTTTTAATGCTGTACATGGTCCAGATGGCACTAGGTTTCACTACTCCATATACTGCTGAGTAGATTAAACTGAGCATCTATTAAGTATCTATGATCTGTAGCCTTCAGATAAATTTCCTCCATCGTTTCTGTCTGGAATATAGGGAAGTATTAAGACACACAAAATGGAGTTATTAAAGTGCTAATGATTCAAAACTGTGCCTAAGTATTTGTAGTTATCTTCCAGTGTTGCTGGTGGCTCAGCCAAATGATTCATTTAGTGGAGCTGTTGCCCACAACTGTAATGCTCCAAGTGGCCACTAGATGGAGCTGTCCGTCACCTCAAAGCTTTGCTGTCTGTGTACTGCAGCGCGAGGCAGTTGAAATCACTGTTGCGCCTCCTGGAGGGGCGGTGGGCTTCATCCATTGGAATTCAGCGCGATAATCTCATTAACCCTGGTCACCTGCTTTCACCCGTCACTCCAGATTTTACATTTGGTGTCCATATATAGACAACTCAGTGAAGCCGGATGGTGCCTGAGGACAGACTGAGGTGCAAGAATCAAAAATTAAGAGGGTCGGCCAAATAAGGCAGATGTTGCCTTTTGCATTCAGGAAAAAAAGAAAGAAAAGCAGAGTAGACTTTTCTTAAGTTTTAGTTTTTAAATTAGCCTATACAAGGGAATGCAGCGTTCAGAAGGCTTGGACATGAACTGGACTGCAGTTTGTTTTATTCTCCCAACAAATGTAGTTAGTGGATTCATCCTTTCATTCTAAGTTTGCAAACTCGTTATTTCTGCAAAATAGAGGAGGCCTCCTAATTTAATTCCCGGCGACGGCATGGTTTTACGCTTCTTTATTGTTAACCGACTAAGACTGACTATTAGTAGGAGTTTTTGGTGTTTCCCAGCGCCGCTCGGCCTCCTCCGCCCTCCCCTCTTTGTGCACAGACAGTGAATGGAGTCTTTGTCACGGCGCTTCCATGAATGACAAGACAGCGGGGCAAATAACCGGGGCCTTTTTTTTTTTCCTGGGACAACACTGCTCTGGAAAAGTGTGCTGCGTCCAACCACCATCAGGCAGATGGTGCATGAACTTAAACAGGACTGGGGAAACGCCAGGGGTGGAAGAAGTTCATTTCATTCATTTATAGTTTCATTTTGGCCTCTTAAAAGGAAGAGAACATGTAATATCGTCATGCACCACGACCTTTAATGCAAAAACCATAGAAATGTATGCACAATGTTTTATGTTGTCACCATATTTTAAGTATGAGACGTGAACCACCTCTTTTGTACATAAACACATTGTTTTTTTATTCAGCCTGATATGGGTTACACATGGAAAAAAAAAATCAAATTCTAAGAGAACTATTTCCCTTTGTGGAGCTAATGATATGACAGTTTCAAATCAGCTTTAGATCTCCATTTGACAGCTCTGAACATTAGCTGCCCTGGTTGTGAGGAATAAAGCGTAATCACATGCTACGACTGACCTGAGGCTTTTTGTCCAAAACAAAACAAAAAACAAAAACAAAAAAAAATCCCCTCAGCAGTCATATTGTATGCTTTCTCACTAAACGATATGGAATGTTATCTTGGAAATGCAGGTGAAAAGAAAACTGTTCTCTGCAGCAGCAGAAAACAAGATAAGAAAATGAATCAACAACAAAAAAAAAGTTTCCCAGAATGCTGTTCCCAGGCTGCTACTGTATGTGAGGCATTAAGAAAACACCATCTCAGTCCATTTTGAGTGGAACGACAAAGAAAAATGACAACTGAAACTGAACTGTGTTGCAGTTCACTGTCCCGTATGAACAGAACCCACAACCTTGATGCTCAATAGTACAGATGGTATATTAAATTTACACTGCTTGCAAATCAGCTTTGGAATCTAATATATTAGGACTGACAGTCATAGACACAGAAGGAAGATTGATTAGGGAAAAGAGGGCGGTCTCAACATGTAGCTAGTATTAGTTTTTTTTCTTAAGTTGTAAATTTCACAAAGTGCAAATTTTCATTTATCTTACATTATAACCAATTTTAGAAATTGTTCGTTTTCTATTATATAACAATGAAAAACGGTTAAATCCACTTACCCCATCCTAGCCATAACCAAACCCCCTCCCCAGTCTGACTAGCTTCAACCAACCACTCTTACCCCTACTGCGATACCCACCAGCTATCCATCAGAGTATTTAAAAAAGGAATCACTAAATACATGCTGTAATGATACCCACCAATTTGTCTGAAAACTTGACCAAAGCCTCCTTATTTGGCTCCTTGAATCTCTTACAGTACACCATTACTGTCAGCGTGCGTTTACAGTTAAAATATATATTAATCTATCATTAAATAGTATGCCTCTTGCACAGTCTTGCATGCATTGGAGAGCATTTGGGCAAGCTGTACAAGAAGGAGAGGCGTGTGGACGGACTTGCTCAGGCTGTAGGCTCCGGGCCAGGTCCAGGCACTCTTTCGCCACCTGTAAACGGTTTTGCCCTTAACTCCTTGCAACCACGTCAGTCCAAAAGATGGTTCTCCAGTGTTTTTCGAGTGAGCATTTGTGTGTGTACATGTGTGTGTGGTCCTAAACTCAGTTTCACAAAAAGAACTGTATAGATCACTGAAGTTTTGTTCCCAGCTTTCGTTGTCTGTTCCTGCAATGAGAGAAAAATAATTCTGAACATGCAAGCAGACGCAACAAGCGGAAACAGAACAGGTCAGCAGTGATCATGGCGTCCCCCACGACTGGTGCAAGTCACCTCGGGTGCAACTATTTTTATTTTTTTGTATGTGTGATCTGAGAGACTTGCTGAGTGAAACCTGGGAACTTTTTGGCCTGTTGGTGGTGCCATTGCGGGGCAATCAAACTCATTTTGTAGAGGTTGAATTGTTTTTATTCCACATATGCATTAACACCACTTAAGCTAAATCCTGTGTGGAAGTGTTGCTGCAGCTGCACTGTGAACAAACGCTCACACTGTGTAGAGTAGACCATCAGAGTTTCACCCTTCACTGATCACTAAACACCGCACAGCAGTGTCAGGATTTTATCAAGTGCACTAATGAAGCTCAGATAAAAACAGCAACTTATGGCTAGATTCAGTGAAACAAAACTTTCACTCCAAAGCAATGGTTTGATTTATTTTTCACCATGACTTTGGTGACATCTTGTAGTCTTTGGATATGAGCTGGCAACATCACAACAGATACACAAACCTCTTCAGTTTCAGCCGGTTGACGAGACATGAAAACCGGCGTCACACTGTCTTCATCATCTGGCACAAAACACAGAGGAGTGCAGACGACTCTAGCTGACGTAAGCGGTCTCACATCGCCCTATGTGCAGTTACAGTTTTGGAGAGGTGAGTGAGCCTGTCACTGTGTTTTCACACACAAGTAAATGGCCTGAGTAACTGACTGAGGAAATGTCTCTCCATACTGTGTATTCACAGCACTGTTGTTGCATGGGGGAAAAAAAAATAAAAACATCAGGAAGCATGGACAGAGATAGACTCCTTCCATCATTACACCTGTGTTTTATATGGGCTTGTGAAATTTTACGCAAAAATATTTGTTACTGCTTAATTGAAAATTTGTGCAAACTTCCAATTTAAATGAGAAAAATAATCAAATGTGGTCATTTTAAATTAACTATTCGGGTAACTTTAAGAAAATGTGCTGTAACATGATATGTATCATTATCAGGATATAAAATGCCCTATAGTGGGATATGAGATTTAAAACATATTGCACAGGCCTCAGGTTTTGTCCCAAACACACCAGCAGAGTCTCAGAAATCACATATGACTGATGCGTGGAGCCTAATCCATATTCCCTTCAACAATCTTCAATCATGGGGGACAGATTAAACAGTGACAGATGTGGTTTAGTGTGTGATGTAACAGCCCTGCTTAACCCCACCTGCACCCACCCAAACAGTATCTTACCTTGCCTCTGATCTGGTCACTGTATACTCAAACCACAGGATGTTGGGGATTAGGCTTGTGTCTCGCACCAGAAAGTACTCAGATATTGGCCTAACAGTTGCAAAAGGAAAATGACAGGACAAAATAAGGGAAAGCATGAGGATAATTCTTTTTTTCCCATTCAGTCACTAAACGTTTTAACTTTACCAGTGACAAAAGAGTAAAGCTGGGATTTGAGAGCACACTGAGAATGTGACTTTACACCAGTCCTTACCATGCTGCTATCTTGGGGAATAATGGTGTCAGCACCTCTTGTGTGAAGAAGAACCAGATTATCCCAATAGTACTACCAGCCACGCCACCGTAGAAAACCTGACTCCAGGTGTGATACAACAGGTAGACCCTGAGGAAGAGACAAATTCATGTTAAAGCAAACACATCTCTCAAACCATTTGTCAAACTGCATCTGCAGGACTCAAGACTAGCAAAGTCCTAAGACGTTAAAAAAATATGTTTGAGAGATCCCCCCTAACAGAAATCCTCTACCTGACGAGGAAGGGGTTTAAAAAAAACAACAACTTGCTTTTCAACTCTCATATGATACAGACTGAGCTAATTTCTCATTCATCATTGGTTAGTGCCTGCTTCACTGACAGCTCATCACAATGAGAAAACGTGTGAGGTAGGGACAAATTAAAATATTAATCACTGCAATGTATGAGACCACATAGGGGTGTAAGACTTTTCTAAAGTCGACTCCGACTTCATTGCTGGAACTGATTCACTGAGGCAATGGCGTCAATTTTATGTAATATATACAAGACAACACTAGAACCATTAGATACAGAGAAGCAGCAGAGATTAAACCCACCTAAACTCACACACCTCAATTGTTGTTTTCCCTCATCTGACATTGATGTTTGTTTGTTTTTTTTTTCTTTCACACTCAATCACCAAACAGGAGGGATGGCCATCAAAAAGGGGAAGAGACTAGAAGCTACCAGCCACAGTTACTAGCTCTGCACCCACAGCTTGACCCCCGTGGTGCAAGCAGACTGAGGTTCTTGCTGGTACTCCCCCAACCTTCACCCATACTCACAACCACCCATGTAAATCGCATTGCTTTTTTGACCTGCATCTTTGATGTTTCATTGTTCATTTGGTTGGTGTTTAATTCTAAGGGTTTAACTTATGACAAGAATCACACCCGCATTTAAAATTTGGGATGTCCAGCTTTCACTTTGAGAGGATTCTCAAAGGTTTTCAGGACGATCCCAGGACAGTGGTGGAAAAAGTCAGTCTTGAGCCCTGATCTACAATCCTTGCCAAAAAACATTATTAGTATTCAGGGCAACAAAAATGTAGTGGTAAATGAGCTGGTGGACAACCTAGCTTCTACAGTTGATTCTCAGTCAACATCCAACAATATGAACAAAATGAGTAGGATTTTCAAGAAAGCCTTCATGTGTTTCCCATTATAAGACCCAATCCTCTACATACCTTACATAACTGTTTCTGAGCAGTATAATGTACCCTATGAAATTACCTAAATAATTTAAGGGGAAAAAAAGGTAGGAAAACAAAGTCTAGGTTGATTTACACTCTGCCACATCCCTGGTTGAGTGTGAAACCATGTTTGCCATCATTTAAACATGTGTTCGACAGTGACTCATTGAATGGTTACAAAACATCACCTGGTCTGTGTGTTCAGGTATAGCATCACAAAAGCCACAAACATGACAGTAAGTCAATATTTCCAGTGGTAGCTGGTGACACTAGAGCACACCAGCGACAGTGACGCACAGCAGCAAAGTGACTCCAAGCGAGGTGACGGGGGAAAGTTAGAAAGTGCTCAACTTTATGCGAATGTGCTATGATTCGTAAATATTCGAGGACTTACTACCATGCTAGCACAAGCCATCTACTGTTAAACACATTGCTAAATTGACTTGCTAGGTCCAGCTGGCTATCTGCTGTGTGGCAATGAAGTAATGTCAGCTATGTTTTAAGATAAAAAGCTGTACAACCTCAGAACATTACCCACACGGACTTGGATATGGAAATGTGGGTTACACACACACACACACACACACACACACACCACACACACACACACACACACACACACACACACACACACACACACACACACACACACACACACACACACACACACACACACACCACACACACACACACACACACACACACACACACACACACACACACACACACACACGCCTGCAAGCGACAGGCTCCAGGAGACAAGAGACTACTAGAGACATGAGCAACACTTTTCGATGAATGCAGTAAAAGGTCTAAATGCACAGGTAGTCTCACCTACACCCTGTCTGTCATCTGAAGTCATTAATAAAATAATCATCCTGTTTTTCCCTCCTTTCCACAAAATTTCACATTTAAAGAATCTCTCATGGAAAACAGGAGGCAAAGTGAAAAATAGGTCGCATGTCAAAATTTGGAAACAACAGAGTAATGCTGGGAAAAATACTTAAAACCCACTTCATTTACCTACCACACACACACACACTAATACTTCACTTATAGCTTACGTCCACCATGAAATAATTTTTACAACCCACAGATACCGCAAATCAAAATTAACAAGATTTATTACAACCCCAAGCTGTCAAGCACAAAACTGTGGCTGATGGCAGAGGTGAGCAAATGTTTAATGTTCATAAAGCATCAGCTCCCTGCATGTGGGCAGGCTCTTACGCTCTCCTGTCGAATGAGTTGAGTGCAGCCTAACAATGCCTGTTTTTCTAAAAATCCAGATGTCATACTCTGTGTGTGCTTGCATGCGGAGTGCTTTCCCCACCTTTGATTGCGTAAGAGGACTTATCTTCATTCAGCTTCATCAAAGGAAACCTGATTTAAGACTATTTCACATTTCTGGAATACTGGAGAAAGTACAGCACACCGATGGAATCTGAAAAGCTCACCTCAGATTTAATGACTTTATTTTTTATTTATTTATTTATTTATTTAACGATGGGAGATGACAGGGAATCACTTCCTTACCTGCTGTATGAGACTGATAAGGCCATGCCCAACAGGATGATGGACAGTATGTGTCTCCACAGCAGGTCCACACATCGAGCATTGTTCGTCTGATGCATTCTAAACACAGAGGGCAAAGGGAGTTCAAAATGCATTTCGTGTGATGTTTGAGTGACACCATCTTGACAACAGGAGACAGGCCATTTCAAAACGTCATAAAATTACATGAAAATTCATGAGATTACAACTCAAGGTGTACAGTGAGTTTAAGAAAATAAAAACACACATGAAACATTTAAATCACCAGTGATAATGAGTCTCTACATGATGAACCTTGAACACCAACTTGGCGCTCTTGCAAAGGTGCCAAAGGTCAGGATAATTTTGACTTAAATTTCAAAACATAACAGAGTAAGCCTGATATTTGATGGTTGAGTCTACAAGGTTCTCATTGTTGACCTGGCTCACTGATAAATTATTATTTATTCCATTTTTTGGTCATTTACTGAATGGTCTTTGCTTCAATCAGCCCTCAGTTTTTTTTATAATGCACCTTTAATATTTCAATATCATCCTTGAGTCCAGAAGGTTTCTGGAGGAGTGTATTGGGAGCGTATTAATTTTATTTTTCCAGATCCTTTTTATTGTGTGTTGTTATTTATTGATGAGAAGCACCTTAACTCCAAGTCAAATTCCTTGCTTGTGCAAACTTACTTGGCAATAAGGATCTTTCTGATTGTGATTCTGATTCTGCAGTGATGTTAGACAGAATATTAATAACAGAAAGAAATGCTCATTTGTTGCTTTGAAATAGATAAGATCTATGTTTCAACAATATTGCTGGAAGCTGTATATGTGATGTTTATGCTCCATTGTTATTTGTGATGTAACACCGTTGTGGTCAATGTGTGAAAGGTGGCCTTTTGCCTTGAAACAAACTTTATGGATCGTAACTAAGCCTAAAATTAAAAATCATAACTATTAACACAGGATTACACACGTGATCACGTTCAACAACTGAGCTTCGTCATGGAGCCCTATAGACTTTAGCGAGCAGTCGGTATGCTTCTACTGTTACTGCTCAATGCCTCCGCCCCTTAAACTGCCCCAAAGTAAAAGAAGAGTGAAACTCACCTTAAATAAAGGAACAGAAAGAAGTAAACAACAAAGAACCAGATAAGCTGGGAATGGCTGGAGGGCATCCCATACTCTGTGTTCAGGGTTGTATGAGCCCCTGCAAAAACACAGTAGTGTCATATTAGCAGAGTAAGACAGAGATCAAACACAGAACATGTAGTTAATTTATAGCAATATAGTTTTTCTTGTGTTATTCATATAAACTTGTAACTTGGAGTATTTAATTCCCAGGCTCACAAGTCTAGGATGAATTTAGCCTCTTACCCCCATCCTCCAACACACACACACACACACACACACACACACACACACACACACACACACACATGCATTTTATTTACCTGCACAGGGGCGTGGCTCTCTAAGAATGTGCTTCAGCAGCCAGTTCACCCCCTCATTCAGGATGAGCCCCCCAAAGAATGAAATCTGCACAAGTAGGTCAATATTAATTTATCATCTCTATCCAAAACAATATAAAGACCGTACACAAAATCTAGCCCACTCGATATTATCCTTCAGGCTGTCAGATAAACAGAAATTATTAACATCTGACCATCAAGATGGAGCCTGATTCTGTGGTGATGCAATATCTGACCACCTAAGGTATTGCTGAACGATATATCATTACTATATCATTATCTAGATATGAAGCACATATTAATATCTCAGAAGACAGTGATACGGACTACATCAAATTTAGAGTTAGGGTTAGCCTAAGACAATGACTGCTCTGTTCTGATTAATAAAATACTTTGTAAGGTAATTGCTTTTTCTACATTCATTTGGTATTGTTATGCTAGAGGTATGACATTTTGTCCACATCGTGCAGCTCTAATCCAAGTCACAGAGCATGCACATAACTCACCGTGTGCAGTTCCCGTTTGAATACTATGAGCGTAACAAAACCCACAAGAATTGCTATGGGTAGGAGACTGATGTAGGCCAGTACTTCTCCTGTTAGGTCATCTAAAAACAGAGTGACACAATGCTTTAGTTAAGATATATTATAAACCCACATGAAAAAGGTAAAAATATCACCTTTTGGAGGAGGGAGTAACACTGAGCCCTCCTGTCACCTTTAAATTTACTAACTTTTTTTTTAAATCAGTCAGGGTCAATTTGACCCCATTATTTTAGACCTCCAGAAAATGATTACAATAAAAACTGTTACCCAAGTTTATGTCAGACACTTTATATGTCTCAATTACTACCTAAATAGCTCTTTAAATTAAACACATCACCCCAATACATCATAGTTTATGTGGGAATCATGCTTTTCCCTCCCAAATCTCATATGAACTGGGCTGATGCAGTTATGTTATGGTCCTAAAGCTGAGGGAAGTTTTTTGACAGTGATAAATGGCATGCTACAGTTCCTCAGTGTCTTCCAAAACAACTAAAACATATGCGTGTACAATGTTGATGTCCATGTTCACCCCGTTGTCCCCTTTAAATTAGAAAAGGTCATTAAATACGAGGCAAAAAACAATGTTAATCTCGTATTGAGAGATGTATAACACTGAATAGGGGGTGCAGCTGACCCCAAAGAGAAATGGGGTGTTACAGACCAGTGGCGATTATATTAATTTACAGTAAACTGTTCAGGTTTAGGTGAAGGCAGCAGGCAGTGGTTTCCTGACAGACCACAGTACTTGATCTAATTCAGACCCTCCTAGGTGCACTGTGGCTTCGGCTAGAAATTAGTGTCAGGCCAAGAAACTACTACGTTACTTCCAGCTTTACGCTCCCTTTAAACGCGGTAGGCTGTTTTTAATGCACTTAAAAAAAAACATTTTCACATCGTGGAAGCTTAAATTCCGTTGCGTGTTGCGTATCTCTCCACCAAACTGGGAAACCACTGAGCCCGGAGACAAATTGTCAGTGCCGATGTTAAGCTAGCTGGTTAGCTAGCTGGCTCTAGCCATCATTGTGGACTTTCTCCCAACTGCGCATGCGCTCCAGTCTCACAATTTAGCAGTCCGGGTTACATTCCCTGCTGTGCTAGGGATTCTGCTGCATCTCATTATTTGGCAATATCACCGACGGCCGTGTTCATTGAGTAGCGAGCAAACACACGCTGTAAAGATGGTGAAACAGACGGTTATTGGTGCGGCCGCCGTGGTTACAGAGAAAGCTGCTGGGTTTACTCACCCTCAGGGAACTCTACGTGTGTTAGGGATATTGACCGCCATCGAGGTGGTGCCGAGCACTGCTCTTCCAACGCCATCTTACCCGGACACAACCGGGCTAGCACAATGAAACGCCCAAGACAAGTGCTACACCAATGGAGGGCCGAGCTCTTTCTGCGAGACACGCTCCGGCAGCGGCGCCGTCAGCCAATCACAGGCCGAGGCGGCTAATGAGATGCGCTGCTCATAGAGAAGAACTACTGAATGAACAATAACACAAGAAAGCCAGGACTCAGTCAGACAGCCAGCATGCACTTATTCAGAGGGCAGGCCGAGACAATCACTGTTTTATTTGTTTTATCAGATGCTCGCCATTTGGAAATGTATTAGCTTCTGGGTTACTCGACTGGAATCAGTGGTTGCATTTCCATTGACATCTGTAAGCCTTATTTTCTGATCTGGTGTTGCGTTTAGGTGATGCCCAGGGAACAGACCACAGACTCCTTTTGGATTATCTGTCAGGGTCACTTCTTCTCCTCTGAAATTTCTGCCACATTAAAAACTGCACAAGTGTGGAGTGCGTCCACCCACAGAAGGTTGAGGGAACTACATTTTTTTGTATTGCTAATATTGTATATAACACTGCGTATAATATTGTATACTGCATAACAAACTGTGTTTTGTTAAGAGCATGTATTAAGTTTGCAGTAAAATCCTTGAACCATGATTATCAGCAAATCTGTTTTTTTTTTTGAGTGTGCTTTTTTTAGATAATATTTGATAATATATTTATATATATTTAGATAATATTTGTCAATTTTATAAGTGCTTTTCGCACAGCAGCACAACATAGAAGTAGGCTGCATAGAAATATTTTATGTAATAAATAATCAAACACGAAATACAGCATCCAGCAAAAACATCATAACAATCGACCTATATCAAGAGGCAACCTAATGAAGCAATACACAAAAAAAGAAAAACGTGTATGTTGTAATTTAAGTTTTGCTTTACAAACTGTAGATTGTGTTTCTGCACCATGACATTTCTGGTAAGAGAGAGAAGGATGAGCATTCAGGGAAAGTGGCAGCAACAGCCAGCAGACAGGCCTCTGTTGGCTGTCATCTTTATTACTTTCTCATTGGTAATTACAAAATAATTTCTAATGATCAGTTACACTGCATACACTGTCGTACAATAACAATGAAAGTCAGAAAACCTAAAAAAAAATAAGATTTTTGTCCTTAGCACCCCATGGTCTACCAGGAGCCCAGCTTGGCTGAACGCCCCATGAATATGCAAGAAAAAAATGCCCTGGAAAATAAATTACTGCTGCTACTTTTGGTAAATCTGTAAAATTTTCGGCCTGCAACAACATTGCTTCCACAGTGACAGTTCATAAATTTTCTTCAGTGGGGAACACCACAGTGAATGTTACAAGAGAGAAATGCCAATGTGCTAGCAATGTTTTTCTTTTTTTGTGAAATGAATGTGTTGTTGGACTCTACCTTGAACAAGCAGCAAAAAAATGAAGTTTCTTGTCACTAAACCACTAAGCTAAGCAGTGAGGTTGTGCTCTGTGTCATTATAAATGATGGGTGTCAATATTTTAATACAGACTAGGTTGAAAAATACTGGATCTACATTTTAACAAAGAGGCTGTGACAGGCGCAAAATTACGGTACTGGTATCAAATATGTCATTGCTCCAAAGTTAGGCTATTAAAGAAATTATTTTTAGAATATTTGTTCTATTTGCACGGCCATCCATCCGTTTTCAATATTTGTTGCTTATTACTTACATGTTCCTAATCAGGGTTGTAGGGGGACTAAAGGTAAGGGTAAGGGTAATGAAATACTAGTTAAATTAAATATGTTGCACACAGTAGTGGACAGCAGCAAAGTACATTTTTCAAATATCTGTACTTTACTTGAGTATTTGCTTTTTGAGAAACTTCTGACTTTTGGCTCCACTACATTTCCATGAAGGTTGTCTTCATTTTTAAGCATTCCTTTCAAATCAGCTTTTTGTTTTCTAAAAAGCAATTGGCCTCACACTGTGTTCCTAACAGGACAAAAAATAGCAGCATCCATTCGATTTTGTGACTTGGCGGTGATTAGTACATTTGTGTAGCAGAGTGGGTCTACAAGCAAGTCGGTGCATTCATTATTATTCAGTGGTGGAGTTAGCAGGTTCTGTGCATTGTGAAAAACAATGCAGTAAATGTGTTAATATTGAAAAAATTATTTTTGAATGCTCAAGTGTTTTTAAGAGAAAGTCCTCCAGTCCTTTTTCTCAAATAAAACTTTGACTTAACAGCTTTCACTTGTAGTGCAGTACTACTTGGCCAGGGGTATCTGTACTTTGACTCAAGGTTGTGTACTTTGTCCACCACTGGTTACACAAAATATCCTGGATGCTGCTGATCTCATTTTCTTGAAACTTAAGGGCATGGTGTGTCTCTCACTGATCCACGGTGGCATTTTGATAATTGCACTTTTTGACCACAGAGGCCACTCGAATGCTTGTTTACATGTTGGATTTTGCCCAATGGTACATTATTTGTTTGCTTATCATAATATGTCTGACACTTACACATAACTATTTTTCTCACATCTTGGGGAAATGATGCATGTCCCTGCTGCATTACAGTAAAAATTAGACCTAAGGTGGAAAAGGTTACTGCCCTAAACCAGGTGACACATTTGACTCAGAGTCCCAAACAGGACCTGGCAATGATTTCTCCATTTTAGATTCACTTCTAGATTTAAAACCAGCAATGGGGTTAAGAACAGCCAAGCAAACAAAGCTGAAAAGATTGAATCGCTCCTTTTGCGTCATATATATGCCACTTTAACAAATTGAATCTGTGTAACTGGATAATTGGATTGATTCCTGGCAGAACACAGAAATGTAAAGAACCATCATCTGTTGGGAAAAGACATCATGAACACAATTTAATAAGAAAAAAAATTAACATGTAATAGGCAGAATCAAAATGAACTTACAGTTTGTGCTGGCATTGTAATTTCACAATAGAAAAGACAAAAGGCATGAGTAGGACACTTGTAGTGTACAACAGTGACTTTCATACATAAAAAAAAAATGCACATTTAAGCATTCTCTCTCCATTTTTGGCCATCTGAAAATCCTCGTGAAACTATAATCTACTGGCCGGATGCTTCATAAGGAGTCCATGCCTGGATTTTTAGGAAGTTGCTAAATAGGTAAAGCCAGAAGTACCATTGTCTTTATAATGTTTCTAATTGGGATTTTCAAAACTATTCACACCTAGGCCTAAGTCTGAGTTAAAGAACCTACAATGTTGACATGCAAAGGGCGCTGAGGCAGAAAATCTCTGATGATGAATTCTGAGGGCTGTCTAACCAGGAAAAGTTAACCGATCTTTCAATACAACACTAAACGTTAGCATTTCTTAATGATTTTGATCACCTGTGTGATACTGATTGTAGATACACTTTACATTTTACAGTAACAGGAATCAAAAAACAATGGGAACAGCTTTTAAGCGGCTGGCAAAAATCCAGTCAAAAGTTCTCTTTTAAATAAAAAAAACAAACAAAAAACAACAGACTACAACAACTTCTAAAATTAAAATGATTAACACAACGATGGAAAAACAAAAAAATTTGGCCATGTATGCTGCTACCTATTGATACACTTCATTGCACGTTTTCCATAATGCAGTTTTCTGGTTATTTTTTTGCACTGTATAGCATTTATGTTGTTCATTATCAATAATTTCTCATTTCTACGATGTAATAAATGAAATGGAATCAGTAAAATGTGACTTGCCAGCTAATTTGACTAGGATAGAAAGGGTTTTGAGACATTCTGAACTTTTTTTTTTCATAGCTGTTAAAGTGCAAAAAGAAATGAAAAAAAAAATCCAAATAATCCTGGGCAGATTAAAAAAAAAAAAAAGTCATAGGTCATTTTCTGTACTGGTGATGGAAAGGCTCCATTTACATTTTGAAGTTATGGTTCATTTTTGACAGAGTCTGGAATATTCCTACAGTGCTGACGTATTAAAACACACCAAAAAGAATGCAGGACAATGTTAGTTCAGTGTGAGCTAGCCAAAACCACATTTTTGAGGATGAGCTAAGACAAGAGTGGCTGTGAAAGTCTCTTCAGAGGCATGTTGCAACAGGAACAGGACCAAAGACCAGAAAAAAAAAAAAAAAAAAAAAAAAAAAAAAACACATACACATACACACATTTAGTATGAATAACAAATACCTGACTTTCCTGGATATATGGTTGGGTATTGAAAATGAAACTCCTTTGGAACTATGAAACACAAAATGATTGGATGATTAGAGTCAAAAATTTCTTATAAGCATATAAGCACAAGCATACTTCTATTTCTGTTAATAATAAATCATTCTTCTCATATTTCATTAAGTTAATTTAATATTCAACAGCTTCCTACACAAACATAGACTATAGCCTGCATAAGAGATTTGTTTTTTTTTTTTTTGTAACAGTAATAGATTTATCCTTCTTAGGACTGCATCTTAGTGCCCCTTCAGTCTCTCTTTTCTCCAAAAATATCACAATATTGGGGAAAAGAAGACACCTCAGAGGTTATCAGTGCAATTCTTATGTAGGTTACAGCCTGACTGTACAATGCCCTGACCTTCATTACAGACCGTTGTGAAATCAAATTAAAAAAAAAGTCCACACCGGGACTACTGGATGGCACTGTCCCTTTCCCAGGCCCCTTCCATGGCAAGGTATGCTGGAAAGATTGCGCGAGAGACAAAAAAAAAAAAAAAAAAAAAAATCAAACATACATACAGAATGACAACAAATGAATGTCCATTTGTGTCGCTAACCGACCAATCCGCAACACTGAGGTCGAGGGTTTTCAGAGAGACACCAAAGTTGCTGGATGGTGAAATCAGGCCAAATGTGTGTGCCTGGTTCTAGTAAATTAACAGTGATTGAAAACCGAAGGTAGCTTCTTTTTCTTTCTTACACTCTTTTCTGATACTGATTTACAGCCAGCGAGCTATGCACTTCAAAATTACAACTGCATACGTATTTGCACTTCAGAGTGAGCATACTTGGTAAGTACTGTTATTCAAAGTATTTAATTCTTTATACCTTCATATATCTTGTATTAAGACAACTTTACCAGGCACCATTAAACATTCCCGATATGTTTTGCTGTTTAATTGAACCTAGCTGTAATTACAGCTTGGTTTTATGAGGGAAATCCAACTACCTCCATTGTCACAGAAAAGTTCAATCAATCACAACTATTTGGAAGAATGTTGTCTCGTGAGTCAAAAAAAGTACTGCATGACCCCATTACTCATTTCCAAAGTAATTTTTTTTAACTTGTTACTCCCTGAGAGCAGTAATTCATTACACTATTCATGCTACTTTTCTATGACAATTTCAAACTTGGCAAGCATATCCTCTGTAATGTGATGTTGTTTGAACAGGTGTCCCAGGACACTTGGCACTGTGCTGTCTGTAGTGGAAGGGCTTTATGTGCAAGCTTTGCGCTTGCACATAATTTACAATTGGCAACTATGTCCTTGTCATCCTTTGCCTAACGAAATCAAAGTGAAGGAAATACTCTGATTCAGAAAACCTTTGCCATTTTGCTTCCACCCACTTCAACTGAGAAGACAGCAAAAAAAACATCTGATAAAACTTATGTGGTATGGAGGTGGAATTTAGTTTTGCAGTAGTTCAATTTCAGTTTGAGTACTGAAGATTTATTTCACAGGCCATCTCTTCTGAATTTAGCACAAACTTTAGAGTTTTT
Source organism: Myripristis murdjan (assembly GCF_902150065.1). NCBI lineage: Eukaryota > Metazoa > Chordata > Actinopteri > Holocentriformes > Holocentridae > Myripristis > Myripristis murdjan. The sequence continues at coordinate 16,215,400 of NC_043991.1, forward strand.
GCCCTGTTTGCCTGTTGCAGCACAACACACAGAATACAGAGGACTTAAGTCTGACCGGTGAGAAGACAGGGGGAGCAATCCTTCAGCAGTTATCCACCAGTGGATGGTTTCAAGTGGCTACAGGTGTTAAAAGATATCTTTGTTTTAACCAACATCCTCACCCCTTTAACATAAATCATACAAATACACAATATCAACCGACTCTCACACAATTTCCTTTCCCACTGGAACATAAGGAATAATTAAGTCTTATTTCCAAGACCAGCAGTGATGAGTGACTGTTCTCCAAGTGAAGAGAACATTTCTCTACCAAGTTGCATATTCTACCCGCACAGAAACGTCACCCGACGTGACTTGGAGGTGCAGTGAGTTCTTGATACTGGGAATGCTTCCACACACATCGTGTGCAACATGCAACTAGGTAGCCTCGATACATCAGAGAGCATCCAGTAACAAGGGAAAGATGTCCAACCAGCTGTCGTTGCCATTTATACAAGGATCAATGACAAGTCTGAAGACAACGTATCTTCTTAAAATAGTTGTGTTTGATGAAACCCCACTGTTGTCAGTTGTGTTTGATGAATCAAGTGATACTGCTGGTCCATCCAGTCTTTGAATAAATATAGAAGTACTGTTGAGCTGCCGCTTGTCCTTTGCTCCTGGTAGCACACTGCATTTGATCTGGCCTGTGTAAGCCCAACTGAAGGGCCGCATCAGTGGAGCCCCGGCTCTCTGGGCAGGCCTCCGTTGAGCTCCAGAAGGCTATCGATTCCCAGATAGCCCAGCAAAATCTCACTGCGGCGGTGGGAAAGGTTCAGGATGTCTTCCGCCAAGCACTGGACAGTGGTGAAGCGGACCTTGTCATGGTCAAACATATCCTTAAGGTACTGCACGATTTGTTGCTGGAGAGGAAAGGAGAGAAAGAAAGGTTTCAGGGATTACTACCCAATGTCAGGGAGTAATTAGAGACATACAATTAAATTACAAAATAAATGTAATGTAATCTGTTACAGTTACTGAGACAAAAAATGTAATTAATTTACAGTTACCAATCAAAATGTTGGTGATTAAAAAGGGGTTACAACTGAATATATTGTTTTCAGGAAAAAAAACGTATATCTAGACTAAAACATTCATTCTGTTGCTTTACATCTTTTTGCCGTTCAGGAGTGCCTTGGTTTGGCAGATTTCCAGACAATGTGGGTCAGCAAAGCTGCTGGGACAAATTTGAGTGCAACACCATCAAGAGTAGGAGCGTGTGTAAGTCTAGACAGGCACCATGCATTTGGCAGTATGCGCTCAAATTTTCAGAGCTGGTTTTGATTGGTTCTCTTGTTTGAATTCAACAACATTTTCCTTCTGAATCACAGAAATTTAGACTGCAGTTAAAAAAAAAAAAAGTGATTTATGTGGAGGGGTAAGAGCACAGTGAGGTGCTGTCCAAAAGAGAGACAAGATAAAAGCTTTTAAGTCCCATCTGCTCTTACCTTGAAGATTGTGCACACTTCACTCAGGTGCTGCCTGGGTCCCAAAAACCCAAAAGCTAAAACTGGGCTCACATGCTCTGATATGGCATAAAAGTGGGAGATGAAACCATCAGGAACCTGTCATTGGTAGAATGGCAGTTAGAGAAAGATCTGTCACAATCCATCAGGAAAAAAATATACAAAGGTACATTTTGTGAAACAAGGAAGCAATAAGAGGGACATGGATCCTTATTTTCGTGGATGCACAAAGACTGTCACATGCAGCACTGTGACAAATTGGTATTTTAGTGCCCTGGAAACACACTTTGCCAGTTCATGTGGTATTTTCGTGCTTGAGCACTGGACCTGGGTGTGTTTAATGAGGGAGTGGAAGGTGAGATGTTGCTATTTTGGTAAGAAAAAAAAAAAAAAGTCATTGCGATAAGGCCCCAAGGACCATGTCTAATCACAGCACAACGTCACACTGACAGATTCTACCTTTCCCGCACCCTGGAAGGCTGCAAGAGCTCTGGATGGGTGGCCCTTAAGAGACCTATTAAGCATGTTGCAACTTGCCAGCAACATAGATTCAATAATGTGTGGCTGATGGCAAGAACTGTAATGGAGTGAACATTTGGCTCAAAATGTGTTTTATATGCTTGGACAAGTCAGGTGGCACATTATCATACAGAGCTCAGAAAGTCAGGATGTTCTGTGTGGCATGTTGTGTTTTGCACAGTGTATACATTGTACAGGAAGCCAACATGACTTTTCAGCGGAGACATTGCAAACAGTGAGGCAGAGAAAGGCTGAACTGAATGTGGCGATGGCATAACAGGCCAACCTGATCCGCAGCGTACAACATATCGCCTTAGTTACATTCGTTACTTTATTTGATTTATTCATTTAATCCTCTGACGTGATGAATTCTGTGAAGATGATAGCTTCCTCAAAACCACTAATATATTCCACTACAGCCAGCCTCTTCACACTTAGCGCATGTTGGCAAGGCTGCGTTCAGAACAAAAATAGCAAGTGAGTTTGGAAACGCCCTCTTTGACCGTGTGCTAGAATGCAGCACTTGGTGCTGGTTGATGACATTGCAGAATTAAAATAAGGCCCTTAGTCATCAAATTCAAACTCACCATAAGAAGACGCCTTTTGGCTTTTAGCACAGACCAGCAGGCAGTGGCCAGCGCCTAAGATAAATGTACAAGACACACAGTTAGGTCAGATACCAGGTAACTATTTTTAACAATAACAAACATGTTTAGTGGCAGCATGATCAAGGAGTTTGTGTGTGTGCATGTCATTAACCGTTTCTTTAAAGCTGTCTGACAGCCAGCGGTTCCTCAACACAGCCACCACGGATGAGGGAGGGCTCTCCAGGTCTTCAAACGCGTCCATCAGGATGAAGTCCAACACAATGTCAAAGAAGTTCATACATACCACCTGCATAAAGCAAGACGCGAGAAGCCCAACAATACATTTTATTAAATATGATAGCGACAGTGTTTACACATGAAAACAATGCTTTTTTAATTACTGTAAATACTTGTGGGCCAAGGGTGCCATTCATCTTTAGAGAATATTCAAAAATAATTTTTTACATGATAATTCAGCGTCACAGGAATAATATTATGATACACTGCCTCTAGCCCTTACACTCATTACTGTTGGTTGCTTTGGTTGGTTGCTTGTAATTCAAGTGATCTCAGCTGATTCTCTTGCAGTCAAAACTGATTTGAATAAGAGCCTCACGTTTTCTAAGAAATAAGTGCAACCAGGACTTTTGCAAGTTGGCAATTTACAAACAAATAGTGATCTGTATTAACATATATTAATATGCCTATGTAAAACGTGAAACTGAATGTATTTGTCTGTTTGGATGACGGCTGCTCACAGGATAGCTCAAATCTTTGTAAGCCTGCATATGCTCTGACTATGGACCATCATCAGCTTCCACTATGCGAATGATACCTGGCTATTATCTCAGCCTTACTGATATTCTTGTTATCACAGACACAACTTTCTCTGGTCAAACAAAGATCTAATTGAAATTTGGGTAGCTGGACCTGAGGTGCCACAAGAGAACATGATAACACACTTAAGTTATTGTTGTAGAATATTAAATCTTTAACTAAAACTCTTATGTTTAACAATGTTCAAGCTGTTTGAGTCTATCAGGATTGTACTAAAACTTAATTTAATGACCTGAAACTCTTGCCAAGGTGAGAGCTTTTGTAACATGATTAACAAAGAGAAAGTAATGCCCACTTTTACCACTGCGGTGCACTTCTCTGTGGCCTTCTCAAAAAGGAAAGAGAGCAGCTAAAAAAACTGTAGAACACTGCTGCACAGGCGTATTAGCGAGTTGTTAATCTTTTGTTTCTTATTCCGCTTTTTCAGGGACCCTAAAACTGAGGTTGATACTGTACAATGGCTAAATGTGTGTGCACAGACTAACCCAGATACTCGTCACACACAAGATAAGGTCTTATTTTATTTAAGCTATTTACATGAACTTGGAATAACCTACAACTGAGTATCCCTGTTTCCATGAATAAACCACTTATCAGAATGTCCATAACCACAGATAAGTCCTGCCAAAAAAATAAAAGAAAAAGAAAAAGAAACAGGGAGTTAAAAACATAATGTCAAAGAAACGGCATGTCTCACCCCTCGGCCCTCCAGCTCCATCTTGGTGACAGGCCATGTCTCCTCTCTCTGTGTGTAAAGCAGCATGTCCTCATAGCTCTCTAGGAAGGCTTTAGGACTCTTCAGGAAAAAAATGACAGACAACAACTTAACTACAATGGTGCCAATCTATCAACAAACACCACCAAAATGAACAAGCTAATAATTGAGGATCCAGGTAAGACATGCCTTACCTTGTTTGCTTTAACCATCAACCCTGCAATCATTTGCTTCCCGGTCTCCATGAAAAACGTGCGGTGAGTTTCATCCAACAACAAAGTCTGGGCAGAAACAAAAACAATGTGGACATATGTTCAATGCACCTGTTAAATAATACCACAAACTCAAACGACAACAATCCTGAGACGCTCCTCACCCAGTTACATTTACTACATGTGCAGGGACTCAACCCTGCTTTAATTAATGAATAAAACAACAAGAAATTAATAAAAAAAAAAATTGTAAAATTAAAATAAAAATACATTCGTTTTATAATAATCATAACTATCACTTGTTATATCAAACACAATATGAATGTACTTTCTATATGATTTTGTTAATTACAATTTGATTAAAATGTATTAAATTACATTTAATAAGAATATTGTACAGCAACATAAAAACTGTCACTAAAAATAAAAGAATAAAAAAAAAAAACTGCACTTTATAACTATTTGTAAATGCATTAGGGATGAGGGAAACATCAATTCAGTGACAATCACCAGACAAAGTCAGTGAGACACAAATCTTTCCGTCTCCATCAAAATCTAAGCCTACCACTCCTCGGCTGAGCTGGCCGTCTATAATTCACTAGTTTGAAATTTATCAGCCAACATGAATCTGGGCAAAGGGGGCATCTTAAATGACTGTTACTCAAGGCAGCCTTCCTGTTACAAGTAACTTCAGCCAACAGAGTAGCAGAGCTCTGCTGGTGCAGGAAATAACTACATTATTAACTGTGTGAACTGGTCTCATGTTCCAGCTGTGTTTCCACCTAAAGTATGGAGTGTCACTGAGCTTCTGTCTTTCCTCCACTCTTTTAGAGCTGGCCCATGTGTGTGGCTGAGCCTGCAAAAAAACAATGTGCTTCACAACGTCCCAGTCAGCATCCAAAAAAACACCATTTACCCTCCATGTGTGGGTAAATAACATGTTTTTGCTGTGAAATAAAGTAAATCACTTGTAATTACAGCGCAGGGCCACATTTACGTCGCTTTGTTTTTTGTGTACTGGTGCAGACTAATGTGACCCTCATGGTCCACCAAACCTACCATGACGTCAATCAAACCAAAGCTGTTTACTACTATTTGGTGCTTTCCGCGCCATGTCTGCCTTTGTTTTTGCCATAATAAACATCCGCATGACATGCTATTGGAGATATGACGACACATCTCAGGTGTTAAGTCACCAAAAAGAAAACATGAAGACAAAAGAGAAAAGTCACAGGGGTCAGTGTTCTTCCAAGAGCCCTGAGATCCTAGCTAAAATATGAAGCTGAAGAGTATGATGCAGCTGTTTAATATTTTCGACTGGTAAGAGTTCATTTTGGACCCTGGTCCCCAGTACATACAATATGAAACATATGAAACTGCATAAAGACAGCCTCTGCCAAATAGAAAACAGCAAATGACCACCAAAGGATTATTTTTTTTTTGAGTGAGACAAAAAAGGCACTCAGGCACAGGTCTGAGAGCAAATTCTACAGTATGTTCAACAGAGTTATATTATTTACATCATAAAACTCACAACCAGGTCCCACTTGGGGTGAAGTAATGTAGCTGTGTAGAGAGATAGACTCTTTATTTGAATGAATAATGAATATCCAAACTCACCATGCCAACAGTAAGATTACAGTAACCCATGGTTAGAATAATAAAAACGTTTAAAGTTACAAGTTACATTTTTAATTCACTTCAAGTTGTGCCATAGGTTTAAGTTTTATTTTAACTTAAGCGAGCAACTTTAGGTTGTTCAAAAACAAATCAATATGTTTTGAATTTGAAAATTATTAACTGCAGTCACATTTTTACATTCTGGTTGATTTGACACTGGTCAGAGTGCTGAGTGGTTCAGTCCTTTCAGCCTAGTTTCAGTCTCAGTCAAGCTCAAAACTGCACCAGACCACATCGCCTTTCAAGGTATGAAATGCATGTCATATCTTTTCCTGGATGTACAAAAGTAACCCAACCATGGTAAATGTGACAAATAGATAATCCACCAAGCAGCTCTTTATTTCACTGCAACCTTGTGGTATATTTCATTGGAGGACTTTTGGGTATGAGGGGAAAAAAGACAAGCAGTCGGGAAAACATTGTCATTGTGAGGGATCCTCAAGAAAGGGATTTAGTTTGAGCCGATATTTAAAAAAAAACAAACAAAAAAAAGCTTCTTTGGCATGTTTACAACAAAAAAGATCACAACTTATTAGAGCCCCGATTATCTAAGGAGCAATTACCAGGTTCGTGGAAATGGCAAGCATTATTTATGTACTATAGGAAATTCATATAAAGCCTAACAGACCTGGAATGCTTGTCTCACACAGTGAAGCTTGGCAAGGAAGTCTTGGTCACCGTAACATTCAAGTAGCTCAGTCCTGGTAAAGAGAGAGGGGGATGGAATTAAATGAAACTTGATTCTTTTATTAATGACAATGTATTAAAATGTTAAGTACACCACTGAAATTACAATTCTTAGCTACCTTAGAGTTCTGTAGACCACTTGGCCTTCCCGAACCTGATTCACGGCCTCTTCGTATAGAGCTGCTGGTCTCAGTGGCTGGTAGACTTCTCCTAGAGACATGCCGTCAAACAACTGCACAGAAGACACACATTCCTCAGAGCACGTATCCACGCATGGTATTCATGAGTAAAAAAAAACACAAGGCAGTTGTAACACAAAGGTTTATTAGTATGTGTTACAAATGAGTAGATTTAGGAAGTACTGGAAGATCAGTGGTTGTTGTAAGTCTGTTAGCCTGTCAGACAGAGAGCAGAATAAAAGGAACGAACCTCTGCGGCTGAGAAGAAGGAATCGTCAGAGGAAATAGTAGTCGCATCGTCATCTTGCAGTCTGTGGGAGCTCTCCAAGTGAGGCAAAATAAGGGTTCCTTCACTCTCTGCAAAAGGAACATCACAAAAGGTCTGACCCACAGTGCAGTAATTAAAACGTGGATGATTCTTGCAAAGCACTAATGACGACGAACAGAGATCCAAAAGATGTGTCGGCGCTGTCATCACATAAATTGCTCTCTTCCAAGTGCCTTTTTGACAATGCTGTCGTAAAAATTAGCAACATTTCATGAATAAAAGAATAATTTACTTGTACACCACAGCTAAAATAACTCCTGACGACAAATATTAGAGTTATATATAACAGGGGTGACTGTCCCTACAAAACAAAGCACAGAGCCCAGGACCTTAATTTGTGTTTTTCTCAGTTGAGCACATGCAACCCAGTAAGACTCGTGCCCCATACTGAGGCTCTGTTCATTAACGTACTATTAAACACACCATGTGGCCATCTTAATTGTACCAGTCCAATGACCGTTTAAGAAAGGTCTGAATGTAACCTGGACCTGTTCAGGTTGGCACCATGCCTGGTAGGTATGAATTACACCATGGTCTCATGGTACTGAATTGTCCCACTGATTACTTCAACTGTCGGCACACCAAACTTTAACAGTAGCCTGGCCCAGGAGGACAGCCATACCCACTGGATTTCTCAGACTTAACTGAGCTATTGGTACCATATCTCAAATGACACTGCGCCGCTTCCTTTAACAATCATCAGGTATCAGTCTTCCTATCCTGCACTAATGTTACAATCCTTCTCGACCCAAGCAGACCAGAAAAGACCAGCAAATTCACGGTTATTTCAGACACAACCAACCATAACAACCTGGTTTGATTTGAATCCTGGATGGTTACACTTCTGTCTGGTTACTTCTAAGCTCACCGACTGTGATAGTTTGGTTTTGGTTCTGGGAATGCCTGCTCTCTTACCAAAGTCTGCCAGGAGACTATCTGCTGGGATGGTGCTACCAAAATCCTCCTGTAGGTGGTACGCCCGGTGAAGCAGTGTCTCCAACTTCTCAGCAAACATTTTGTTACGGGTTTCAACCTACCAAAGGGAAAAAAACATCACAGGGCCCACAATCAATGCAACTTTCTTTGGGGAAAAAAGCTTTAGAGTGAAAGTTCACCCCAAAACAATACTTGGCCAAAAAACTGGTATTACATATAGAGTGTAGGAGATGGGCAGTAATGGGGGCGTCGTGAAACCAATTCAGTAAGTGTGGTGCTGTGCAATTCTACCATGTTCTTGAAAAAGCTAAACCAAACGATGTTTCAGTGTAAATACGCCGGTTATTTGTTTCGACCTGAATATACAGAAGAAATCAGGGTAAAGCGGAGATGATGATGCAGAGAAGAACCGAGCAGCTGTTTCATCCAGACAGAAACTGGAGGAGCCTAACATTGTGTCAAAAGTGCTCAGCCATGCCTACAAAAATTCGCTCTGTATTCTGTTGCCATGAATGAGATCGTGGACGGTTCTGGTTGACAGACTTGAGACGGCAGAGGAAAACATGCTGCATCTGACAGAGCACAGTTATTTTGATGTCCAACAGAGCAACACTGGAGATGTTAATTCCCTGCAGGATAAATTGAGAGAGAGGATACTGACATGGACAGAAAAGGAAACAAGTTTTCTTAGGCTAATTGTAATATATAATATCTGGGTATTTCAAACCGCATCTGTCAACAGGGTACTCAGTTTCTTTATGAATTTCACTGTAAAAATAAAAATAAAAATGTACTTAATAGTTACAAAGGTTGGAATTATGCTTTATCTCTAGCATTTGTTCATTTTTTGGAGAGGGTATGTTTTTTGCATGAGTGTTATGGGCAGCTTTTCCAGAAACCTTGTCTGCAGTGCTGCAGTAGAGTCTGCGCTGCCTGCAGAGGGCAGCAAACACACCAAACAAAAAGGAACGACGCTGAAATGAATGGTGACTGGGTGTTTGCTTTAGGAAATATGTGGCCTGATTAGTCAGATCTACATGCACTAGTAAAGTCCCACACTAAATCCTCACATGCACTGAATGTTTTAGTCTTCTGGTTTTTGTGTTCCTTTTTCAACTGAAACAAACCAAGGGATGTCAAACAAACGTGCACTGGACACAAACCTACAGTGTCCCAAGTACATGTGATGTCTAGTGCCCCATAAATTACAATATTGCACTTGGGCTGGAAACTAATCCAACCGTGCTATCAAAAGGCATTCCTGCATTGCTGAGGAGTGCGTCAGGCGTACCGTAGGAATGTCTGCACATGCTGCCCCCTGAAGAGCAAGGCTGTTATTGGAGGAAGTTGAGTGGACGCGGTGGCGAATGTTCAGGGCTTGTTCCCATTTCTGCAGAGCCTCCTCAAACAGCTCCATCCCTTGCAGAAAAAGGCAAGGAAAAACAGTAATGATGGAAGAGAAGTAGGAGTAGATGGAGTACATACACCTCAGTTTCATAAGATATCAAATTAATCAAACATTACATTGTCTTTTACTACTGTCAAATGATTCAGACAAATCTGACAATAATATTACATCATACCAGTGTTTCTTTGGTGTTCATTTCCTTGAAAATACAGGTTTCAGTGAATTTTCTCAAAACTGATTTTGGTCAAAAAAGGATACACCACCTCAAAATGAATAAAAAGGGGAAACTTATTTTCATCCCACCTTGAAAGGATGCAAACATTCTTATTTTGGCAAGAGGAGAGGAGTTTTACAAATTTGCTTCCTCCACACGGATTTATCCAGTCAAACTAGTAACGCTAACATAAAAACATACTAGTAACAAACTTGCATCTCTGACTATGACGCTGCCACTGCAATCCATACTGTATCACCACTAATACAGAATCCAGAAGAGTTTTGTATGTCCACAGCGGACATACAAAACTCTTCCTCGGTATTTTAATTTATGACATTTGTATAAAACTATGATTTTTGAGAAACAGCTACCCATTATATAGAGATTCTCTGCATTTGCATCCTCCACTGCACCGGGCTCCTCCACTACAGGCTCTGCCTCCCAGGGAGTGGATGGATTGGCTGACTGGTTTGGAGAGAGCGGGACCCGTATCTGTAACATATACATGCGCAACTCAATTGCACATATTAATATGCTCCTAAAACTTAAAATAAAGGAATAAGAGGAAAAATGACAAATTGGCACAAATAAGTAACTGTAGAACTAACAGATGCCAGGCTGTGCGAGGAACTTGAGTGTTTACTGGGGGCCAGGGAAGAGATGCCACTCATTGTGTCATTGCTCCGCGTGCTCGGACTCATCATCTGTCTTCCAGGAAACTGACCTGGTCCAGAAAGAGAGCATCCTCTTTTCTACACATTTCTCAGTGTTTCAATAACTGAAACGCATACTGCAATTCCAACGTTTTGTTAAACATTAAGAGGTGCTCACCTCTCTTTAACGATGACGGTTTACCTGCCCTCATCAGCGCCTCAGGTATTCCCACTGTCTTCTGGCCTTCCTTGCCTTGTACTGCCTGTTGCCTCTTCCTCCCTCTCCTTTTCAGCTGATGGGCAGTGAGAGCTAGGGCTACACTGCCCAGTGCTGTGGCAAACAGCACCTTCTTCAGGCTTGGAGTGAGCTTTAGCTGAGAAAATATGGACTGGAAGAAGGAGAGGCATGAACGTATGACTGAACATAACAAGCCATGCCTCTGAAAAACAAAGAGCCCTCTCAGATATTTTCTTTAACATTTATTTACTTTTTTCAGGAGTGTAACTCATTGCATTTTTAAACTGTGGACACAATAGTGAATGAAGCATGTGCTCAGAAATGAAACTAGCATGTGCATTATTAAATTTGCTTACCTGCCCAAATGTGGAATAAAGGAACACCGGTATCTCAGCTACAGTCATGGCCAAAGCCTGGGCAATGGACATCCCCTCCGCTCGTTTGACTGACATCTCAGATAGGAAAATGCCCGCAGGCTGCAGCACTCCGAGGCCCCTTCACATTCACTTTCAAGAGGACTTCCTCTCCGCTCTGGGACCAGCCAGCACAGGGCCTGATGCTCAACCGTCTACTGTCATCCACTTCTGAACTGGTAATCCACACTGGTCCAGCGTCCGCCGGCAATTTTATCCCAGAGTACACAACTGCCTTTTGGAACTTATCTGGGAGTGGAGCAAACGAGCTGTGCGGGGCTTCCTTCCTTTAGTTCTTCATCACAGTTCCCAGACCCTGAGAGGAAAGGGACACTGCATCAATAAAGCATCATTTCACTCTGGGGTGAATGATATTTGATCTGCTTGTTATACTTTGTAATAGCCTGGGACAATATGCTTATCTCCCAATTCAAGACAATCTTGACACTTGGGTGCCGATTCAATGTGTATTGTGTTTCTACAAGTATTGTGATTCGCTATCACAATTTATTGTGATTTCTGTTTACTGAATTATCCTCTAGTTTGTGGATGTGAGGTTTCATATGCCTCTGATTATGCTAAAGGTCACAGTGGATCATTTTATATGGTGATGTTAAATTTCAAAAAATGGTCTCACTACAATAAAACAGCTACCATGGGAGCTCATATTGTCACATGTGAATAAAATTGGGCTTACTGAACTTAGAAAAGTCTCAGCTTTGCAATCAAACCCAATTCATGTAACTCCAAGACAGTTTAGGTCCCAGTTTGAAAAAATACATCATTTTAGAATAGACCAAAAGACACAAAAAGCCCAAAAGAATAGACACATTTCCACTGCATGCAAAAAATGCATGGTTTGAGCCTTAAACTGCACAGGATCAGCATGAGGTGGGCATGTCTGCAAAAGGGAGACCCGTGGGTACCCATAGTACACATTTTCATTCAAATATCTAGAGATCGGAGGTCAAGGGAATCCTTTGAAAATCAGTTTTACCCTCGCCAAAATTTAGCCTAACCTTGGAGCAATATTTTGCACCCTGAACGATAACCTCAGGTCGTCTAGTTTCAATGATACCAATATATTTACGATTAAAAACAAACAAACAAACAAAACATAAAAAAGGGGAATCGTAACACCTGAGTGAATCGATTGCTTTCCCCACCCCAGCTTTCTACCTGCAATGATGGTCTTGGCTCCAGTACAATGAACGGGTAACAGTTCATGGTGTATGTTGGGAAATCAGCCTCACATGAACTGTCAAGCCCAGTGACTTGACTGTCTGCCAGCCCCTCACCTAAGCACTCAGTCTGGTCTACAGCTAGAGAGAGAGCTTTTGAAATTTCCTCCGGGATAAAATGAGGTGTCGATCTGTCTATCTCTCCATACATCCATACATCCATCCATCCTGTGCCATAGCGACATTAAACACAGAAGGTTCAGGGCTTGGTAGCTATCTTGGAGCAATTTAGATTCCTTAACCTTATTAACTGACAACCTAATTTTTTAAATATCATTCAAACAGCAGAATTATTGTCGAGGGTGAATCCAGCAGCTGTTAGTTGATGTGATTTGTTAGTAACTGACGGTTAACACCACGTTAGCTAGCCAGTTAACGTTAGCTTGTCTGTCGTCACAGCAGAGGCCAGGAGTCAACCCCGCGGCTACTTTCTCACGGCTCTGGTAAACATAAGGAATCTCAAAGATGTGTGTGATGGTTTCTTTAGAGTCTGTCATGTTGTCCGGGTTAAAGCAGCGGCATGCAGAGGGTCTTCTCAGGCTGCCCAGGTAGCTAGCACGCCAGCTAGCCCTGCCTGATCTGTCAACATCACATCACAGCCCGGGCTCAAGCTTCCCGGATAGATAACACTGGATGGTTGTGAATTGATATTCTATCCTATGGAGGCGTTTGCGGCTCAGTAAAGAGATAATCGATGGTTGAGTGAATATTCTAATTTCCTACATACCTTGGGTATCCAAAAAGTGTCGGAGAAGGGCATTCCTCTATCACATTGAAAGCCGCATTTCATACTTTGTTAAGGGGCGGGACTTTGGGAGGGAAAATGACGGGCCTGTTAGCCAATTGAACACCGAGTACGTGACAGCCGTTGGGTTTTGGACCAATCAGCTGTCAGATGGGTGTGGCCAGAAAGACTAAAGTCCAATCGGGTCGAGATCACAAAGCAGCACGACCAAAAATCAGGAAATTAAAGCGGCACTGCCTTGCAAGCAGCTAAAGGTTATATGTTTCTTGTTAGCAGTGGTATTTATATTTCGGTGTCCTCTGGTGTGTATGCTGCTTGATTTAATCGGCATGCTTGCTCAAAAATTATTCTGTGCACAACCACCACTACAGCATCATGTAAAATACTGATTAAAATGGAAAATATTTGCAGATGTTACAACTGTCACGATAAAAAAAAAAAAAAAGTTACTTGGGTTTAATCAGTGATCCAAATGCCAATATGATATAATTTGTCAACAAAGTTTGTATGAACAAAAATTAATTTGAGTCATTTCATTCATTTTAACCGTCGCCACCACACCACTTTTATTTTGTAATTCATAGAGCCGCAACTTCCGCAACTTGCGTTGATGTGAACTTTAATCTGTGGGAGCCAGTGAGGTGATGAAAAACAAACAAACAAACAAACACACAAAAACAAACACACAAACATGTTTTGATATTTAATATTTCAACAAAATGCAAATAATTATAATGAGAAACTTCTCAAAATAGTATCAAAACAAGAAACCTCAAAATAATGAGACTTTCTCAAAACTAATTCAGTGTGAATAAGGTAAGACATTATGGTGAAGTGGACGCTCAGCATATCATTTTCTAATTATTCATATAAACACACAACCGTACATGATCTTCCTGGCCAGACGTCAGCTGAGCCGTGTGAGAGCGCTGCCTGTGGCACCAAAACACTTTTCAAGGCTGTCAACTGTATCAAAAGCAGTGTTTCGGCAAAGTGCACTCACTAGTACACACACTTTCTAGTGCCTTAGCCTGCTTGACATTTACCAGATTAGTTATTGTACAGTAGTCAATGTAATTACAGCTAGTCAAACTGATGTTGACACCTGTAATGTTAATTGTGGATTCGCTTTTAAATGTTAAAACAGTTTGCCACACCCCTTGTGCTTTCATGACTCGTCTTATTACTCTCTTTGGGATTGTAAAGTCACTCATCTGTCTGGAAAAAGTACTTGGCATGGCAACCACTTGGCAGCCATTTGGTTATACATGACAGTCTGTTTAACATATAATCCTCACAATGCAGTAGTTACAAATACTTGGGCTACCGCTTCTGTTGTGCTTAGTAGTCACCAAAGTGCTTTTACTATTAACTAAGATAGATTATAGTTCTTTTGAAATAAGCATGAGTCACTGAATCTAGTTATTTTTATACTTTTACTTATAACTCTAACGACAAGCAGGCTAGTTTTTTTGTTTTTTTTTTTTTACTGTTCTTTAAAAAAATAATAAAATAAGATAGAAACTGGCAACCCTCCAACCAGGAACCCACTTCTCTAACCTTTAAGCCACGGTTGTACCGCTATTCTCCGTAATCAAGAAGTATGTCAGAATAAATTAAGTATGAATATGAATATAGAAATTCTGTTTGAGATGCATGTCATTTTAAGGGCCATCTGCAGTTTCTGGCTTCAGCAAGTTCCAACTATCTAACTACAGGTAGCCATATGCTTGTTTCAAACAGTGAATGCAAACTGCTGTTGAACACTAATCTTGTACTGGTCATAAAGTAACAGGGGAAAAAAACTGACACTAGAATTTCAAATTGTCAAGGGAAGCTTGGTGTTAGTAGAAGCACATATTCATATCACATTATGCTGTGTCATTGTACATTATTTGTTCCACAGTGAAATATCTAAGCAGAAAGACCAGAATTGCTCTCTTGACGTAGTGACACAACATCAAATCCCTTAGGATCCAATTACCAGTGAATCATGTTTTTCAGAGACTTTATAATCTGTCCCGCAAAAACCCCATGGCTTTCTGAAAATACTGAGATCCATGGGATGTGGTAATTCTTTCTCAGTTTTACATGGTTTCATTTTTACCTGACACATGATATGTGCTGCAACACAAGTAGTTTCTCATTAACATGACACATTATTGTAATCATTTTCCTCCTGTCTTCACATGCTGTTGCACTGTTGCAACGCCCACAGGTAATATTTGCAGAGGGCATGTGTCCCAAGTGTTGAAGTATGGAAAAAGCTTGTCAGTGAAGGTGTGTGTGAAGGTGTGTATGCGTTCGTTAGTTTCAGCGTTAGAGAATGACAGCCTTCCTTTGTCCCAGTCCAGATGAACTCTGATCCTGTGGATCTTGGTCCTCACTCGGAGAGGAGTGACTGGATTTGACAGGGAGTCTGATCTGTATTCATTATTGAAATACCCTATTCTCCATAATCCAGAATCTACGTCTCTCCTCCTCTGGGAAGAGTCTGCTATCACACCCACTACCCAGTATGTGTTGTTCCCAACAGCAACATCCCAGCTGTGAGTCCCTGAGTCAAATCCTTCAGAGCCCAGGACACAGCTGTAGTTGCCCAATCTCTCTGGGTTTTCGGGATGATTCTGTCTGTTTCCCCATCGCACGCTGGTCAGATCCTCTGACAGGATGAGTTCTGGAAAGGCAGTGTTGGGGTCAAGAATCACAGGAGTGTAAGAGACCACCTCCTTCATCTTGTCCCAGACGGAGAAGCTCAGGTTGCCCAGGTGTTTGGCCTGGTCTATCAGAGACCCCGAGGACAGCCGTGGCTCATCCGGCAGGGGGCGCTGGACTCTGGCCACTGTAGTCTTGTAGTTCTGCAGGAACGAGACGTCTTCAGCTCTCATCTCCGTCTCTATGGCCTGGATTCGATCTGAAAGGGCTGCAATCTCTGTGTTCAGCCCCTCAATCTGCCTCTGTATCATCCCACCTTTCTGCTTCATTTCTGCCCTCAGTGCAGCCTTCCTGGCCTCCTCTTCCGCTTGTAAAAACAGGTGAAGCTTCTTAAACTCCACCTCTATCTGCTTGTGTGTGCACAGGGCCTGGTTCCTCAGGTGCACTACTGTTTGACCAAACTTTATCTTAACTTGATGAAGGACCCTCAGTTTGTCCTGTAAGGGCTTCAGTGATTCCCGAAGTTCCTGCCTGTGATCCTGAGCGGCTTCATCGATGGGTCTGAAGTTGTGGCCAGTGTGCACTCTCGAATCTCGACAGACGACACACACCGGCTGCTGATGGTCCAGGCAGAAGAGCTTGAATCTCTCAGTGTGCAGGCTGCAGAGGAGCTCCGACCTAGCTAAAGCTCCCTGATCCCTCTCCAGTAAAAAAGCCTCACACAGGTTCTTCAGCACCAGGTTGACAGGAGGTGTACGGCTTGAGGACACAGTCTTACAAAAAGGACACTGGCGGATTCGTTTGGAGGCCCACCATCTCTGCAGACAGGCTTGGCAGAAGCTGTGGCTGCAAGACAGGACGACAGGATTTTGAAAAACGTCACAGCAGACAGGACAGAGGAGATTCTCCTCTGTGAGAGACTGTCGAGAAGCCATTTCCTTCCCTCTGAGGCCAAGTGCACACGGATGGAATGTTTTTTTTTTGTTTGTTTTGTTTTTGACGTTACTCTGGTGCTGTAGAAGCAAAGACGGACGGACGACGAGGCAGAGCTGCTGCTGAAAGTTACAAATGAATACAAATTGTAAAATAACAGAGTATCCACCACGATTATGGATCCTAGCCTGGAACGTAAATCCCCGGGGGAAAAAAAGGTGTTTTAAATGCCAAGCAAAACTGTTGTTTCCGGGTGTCGCATGAGGCCAAACCGAAAATCAAAAGTAAAAAGTCAAAGAGGCAAGTCAGAGAGTCATGGTGTCGCTGCTTCCTCTAGTGAGAATACTTTGATAAAATACCTATGGTTGATGTTTTTTTCTTTTTTTCTAAAAGAGAGGCTCGACGTGGGCAGTCAAACACAGGTTAAGTATCAATATTCCTAATTTTCAATTTCTCCTCTCTTCTCCCGGTGTGGGTGGTGGCTGTCAACCATGACGCTGAGCAGTACGCCTTGGCCGATGTTTTCTTCTTTATCCGCAAGTCCTGTTTTCCTCTTTAGTCCCCCAGGCCGCCAATGAAGCGACAGTCTTGTGGTTTACAGTTAAAACAAATTCGATATAGTTTTGATGCTTGAACTTGTCCAAGTCCAACATCAACAAACCATCAGAGTCAGTCCACCGTCACGTAGATTGTTGACAAGCAATTGCGCAAGCGCGCAGGGAGTAAGGACCCCTGTAGAGGAATAGGTGGCCACAGACGTCCTGCTCGAAAATAGAGGGTAAGTAATGCAGCTGTAAATCCTATTCCAGTGTTGAGCATTTCAGTCGCGAGTCTCTTATCTATAGGCAAAAAAAAATTGGCAAAACACCCTGATAAAACATGAAGAGGTGCACGTGCATGGTGTATTCAATGTTATATGAGCCTAGTAACAACAAAAAATGTCTATCTATCTATTTATCTATCTATCTATCTATCTATTGTGGAGGTAATTCTGAGCCTAAAAGTGTCCACACTGTAGAGGGTAGCAAATGTGGGAAAAACTCATAATGTGCTTTTTGGATCTACACAAACCTCACAGTGCTGGTGTTTGGAGGACTGGGCTGTGCTTTTTAAATCTACACAGACCTCACGATACTAATGTTTAGAAGATTACACTGTATTTTTAAAATCTACATGGACAACACATCAGTAAGCTTTGAAAGGCTAGACCATCCTTTTTTAAGGTGCACAGACAGGACAGTAGCATGCTTGGAAAGGCTGGACTATCTTCTTTTAAGGTGCCCATACAGGACAGTAGCATGCCTGGAAAAGCTGGACTATCTTTTTTTAATGTACATGGACTGGGCAGTAGCGTGCCTGAAAAGTCTAGACTATGCTCTTTCAATGAGCATGAGCAGGGCCGTAGCAAGGTTTAGGAAGGCCTGACTATACTTTTAAATGAATAGACATCCACCTGCACTGACCACAAAAATGTCTTTCTTGACTTCAGTTCAAAGCCTGACCTACTTTGAGTGTGCCCAATTAGCCCTCTTCTTATCTAGAAAAGTGACCGCAAAGCATCGGCCGGCATCCAAAATCTACAAGCACAAGGTAAATATGTCCCAATTAGGAACTTTTATCTCATCGGCTGGCCGAATGATGACACCCTGGGATAATACATGAGTTCATTGTGTGAACAAAATTGCTGACAAAGGAAAATAGTAAGGGGGGGCACCCAGGGATCGGAGAATATAAACAGGCGTAAAAACTAAGAACACCAGTCGTCTTCCTCTGTCGACTCACTGTTTGTCGACTCACTGTTTGTTTCCATTTGAGATCTTGAATGAAAATAAACCTGCCTGCTTAAGATTCTGCCTGATTCATAGTCTTGATTTTTGGAGCCTCCAAGACTTATTTTATTGGTGTTTTTGGTACCAAGTCTAAGAAGTTTTTTGAAGTCACTCTGGCCTGATTTGGACCGAAGTTTTCCACATCACTATCTATCTATCTATCTATCTATCTATCTATCTATCTATCTATCTATCTATCTATCTATCTATCTATCTATATCTCTCTATAGATTTTACAATTATCCTAATTGAGGCTAGTAAAAGTGACTTTATTATTTTTTTATAGACAAGTTATGAATTCACAAAACAAACATGGTAATTGTGCATTCAGTTGGTCTATGTGGCTGTAAATACTGCCAAAGGGAACAGTTTGTAGAACATGTTAATATCTTAATAATATGTGCAAAATGTAATAAACAGTAACAGTTGTAAAGAATAATTGAACATACAAGGCTCATAAAAATAAAATATAAATAAATAAATGAAATGAAATAAAATTAATGATTACACAAGGGGGAGTTCAGATCAGTTTTGGCTACTCAGTTCTGTGGGAAATTTACGCAACAAGTCATAATTTTAGGGCTTTTGTTACTTTTATCAATTTTAAGGATTTTAAATACAATTTAAATTAATTTATGAAAACGGTAAAAGTGATTTTTAATTGACAGCCAAACTGAAGCAATGAGACGTTTAGGGGGCAGAGTACATTGCTAGAACAACGGATGATGACAGCAACACCTTTTGGCTTTTGGCTAAATTGCCTATCGGTGTTTGATGCCGTGAGTACCTCGTAACCACATGATTTGAAGCAACGGTGACCAGCAAGTCCTTACGTTACGAGGTCCACGTTTTCCATATTTCCCGTTATTCCCAGACACAAACGTACCTGAATGCGCAACAAGTCGAAGAGGGGTGAATTTACGAGGAGGCACTGAAGGCCGCACGTCTAACCGTCCTCTCGCTTTCCGTTAAGCCCAGGAAATGGACGGAGGCGATGGAGGTAAACAAATCACGCTCGCCGCTCACCGTATCAGACAATAGATAAAAAAACAAAGATTTACCCAAGTGATTTTGTATTTTAACCACGGAAGGGAGGTGTTGACTTGTTGATAAGGCGGTAGTTCACCCGTTTCCAGCCTGTGAGGAGGACTATCATGTAAACCGACAGAGAGAGAGAGAGAGTTGTAAGTCGAAAAGCTCCGAAGAAATCATCGTAAACATCCTCTTAACATCTTAAAATATGAAACTCCGAGGTAGCTAGGCAAATATGGAGGCGGTCGATCCATTTCTGTGTTTCTCAAATCTATCTGTCTTTCTGGAGTGACACATGATGAGAGTCGCCGGGCTCTGGACAAGGGGCTTCCCAAACGCTGTGATATGAACAGTCTGGTGAGGATGAAGTTATTACCTGTGTGTGTGTGTGTGTGTGTGTGTGTGTGTGTGTGTGTGTGTGTGTGTGTGTGTGTGTGTGTGTGTGTTGATGTTCTGTACCGTGGTGTTTGCTGTGTGTTGGGATATGCTCCGTCATTTAATCATCACTTCTCTGTCCCCTTCCTCAAGAGGGTCCTCTGGGTCTTTGTGCTCAGCGCCTGCCTCTGCCTGTTGTTATGGTGCAGACATGTGATCAGGTCGAACGGATCCTCGGCGCTGCGCAGCTCCGGCCTCCGGGGCTACAGCCGGATCTCTGCCGGCAGGACCAACCAGGTGAGGCTCTCATCAAGCTCATGACCCTGTCGACGTGCTGTTAAAAAAATGGCATTTATTCAAGTCAGTCATCAGAAAGCAGAGATTCTTTACTGATCCCTGAGGAGAAATTGGATCAGTTGCAGTGGCTCACATTCCCAAGCATAAGTGAAATGATAAGAAATAGAAAAAGAATGAAGAATGTAAGAATATGTGCACTAGAAATTTGTGGTAGTAGTATGTGCATTATGTATAAATGAGTGCATTAATACTATTGTGCATTAATCCTAGTTGTAAAAAAAAAAAAAAAAAAAAAAAAAAAGTTTGTGCATTACCTATAAATAAAGACTTATATGTATTAGAGTGTCACTGTGACATGTAACCATGTAACCCACACTAGTAAATCTAACTGGGCCCATCCTGTTTTAGCCTGATATTATTATTATTATTATTTTTAATACACTGTATAAATTCAGCATGTCTGGTTTTGCTGGGCTGACACAGCACCGCTCAGTCAGTGAATAAATGACAAAATTTCAGAGGTCTGGTTTCTCACTTAGAGAAGCTACATGTGTATTTTGCTGCCAGTAAGCTTTGGCAATATGTCATCATTGTGATATGGATATATTCTGGGACTTTGGATATCATAATAGCATGATATGGCATAAATATAGTCTTTTTCTGGTTTTAAAGGTTTTAAAACTACCACTGAAGCTAATACTTTCTTTATAATGAGTTATGCACTGAACCTGTTGGAGCACCTGTTGTAGATTAAGCTAAACCCACTTTTTACTCACTCTCATATACATTTACATGCACACAATAGCCAGACTCTTCACTTTAGCATCTAGAGAGAGTAATCCACAAAAATCGATGGACTTGCTTGTCCCAAGTTCTTGTCTTAAAAAAACAAAAAACAGTCCTGCTGAGATTAATTCCAGCAGCTTCTTCCAATCTCAGCAAAAGGAGTCTTTTAGAATCATGTAGTCATTGATTGACCATGTTCCCACCTAAAACTGACCTCAGTACAAGAATTAATGTACAGTACTTACCTTTTTTTATTTAACCAGCAATGCTCATTTGAGGCGATTTTCCAAAAATCAGTCTTAAATTTGGGTAAAACCTAATACTGAATAGGTCTTAAAAAGCATTAAAATGGACTCTTTGATACTTACAGACACCCTGGTGTATGTGTGTGTAAACTACAACTCAAACTACAACATCCTTGGTTTCTCATTTTTCTCAACAGCTCCTGGACACGCACTGCAGCGAGTGTGCCTTAGTGTCCAGCTCAGGCCAGATGCTCGGAGCTGGCACCGGAGAGGAGATCGACAGGACCGGGTGTGTGATCCGTATGAACAACGCACCCACACGGGGATATGAGGCGGATGTGGGGAGTCGCACTAGTGTTCGCGTTGTGTCTCACACCAGTGTTCCCCTGTTGCTGAGAAATGAGCGATATTACTTCCAGGACTCGGCGGACACCACGTATGTGTTTTGGGGTCCTGAAAGGAACATGAGGCAAGACGGGAAGGGACACATCTTCAATGTTCTCCTGAAAATAGCATCCAAGTATCCAAATGTGAAGATCTATGCTGTGACCAGAGAGAAGATTCAGTATTGTGATAGGGTATTTCAGAATGAAACTGGAAAAAACAGGTACAGTATGAGTTTATCACATATTATATTATATTATATTATATTATATTATATACAATTGATAACATTGATAGACAGTAATGATGCAGTGCATTATTTATGTGTATTCTGATAGTTGTGAAATGTCTTTTTCAAGCCTGAAAGTTTGATGTCTCTCATTCAGAATGAAGACAGGGGCATTTCTCAGCACTGGTTTCTTCACAATGATTCTGGCCATGGACATGTGTGACAGTATTCATGTGTATGGGATGATTGATGATAACTACTGCAGGTGAGCTATTTGAAAATATGACCTGACTCAGTGATTATTCTCGCTCTTACCACACCTGGCTGTCTTTAGTAACCATTTCCATTTTGGCACTCCTTTCCTCCTGGCAGTCGAGCCAATCACAGTGTTGTTCCATACCATTACTATGAGAAGAACCGAATTGATGAATGCAGAATGTACAAGGTCCATGAGCACACGCGACGCGGCGGCCATCGCTTCATCACTGAGAAGGCCATCTACGCCAAATGGGCAACACGCCACAAGATGGAGTTTAAACACCCGTCTTGGAGCCGGTAGGAAAGGAGAGACTCAAACCCCAAAGGCTGTTCCTCAAACTCTTTTGGCAAGGACATTCACTTTTGCTGGCTATAGATCCTCTTTTTCTCAGTTGTAGAAGAGCACCAACTCCAGCATCTACTGGGCACTGTTACTGGTCGGACTTTAAAATCCACTCACTCAGCACTTTAACTGGACAAACTGCTTTTTCAGGTAGAAGAGAGCTTGGCTGGACACTGGCCACACAGAGTTACCGATGAAAATGAAAGCCAAATTTACCAACATTTCACAAGTGACTAGTTGTAATTTACTACCATTAGTATTACTCCGTTGTGTATTACTGTATCAGTATATGTATGGATAAAACCCATTACCCAGGCAGTGCTAAAATCAGATTATACCAAAGCTATCACATTATTTTTTTAACGAATGTGCCTTCATTTTAATTTAGTCTGTTTGTTGCATAGTTTTGTTTATACCACAGTCATATTGTGTAAGTTGAATGTAAAAGCTACAATATGCAGCTGTTGTCCTTTGAGGTATGAAGTGTATCATTAGAACCACTTTAATCTAGTATACAGTTTACCATTATTTTAATGTAACAAAAAAGTTGCATATTGAAACTTTAGGCCAATTATTTAACATTGTTACAGCTGGTTACAACCTGCCAAGGCTTGAAGTAGTTATGTGCTTTAAAAATGAGGAAATGTGATATGCACTGCTGCAGTGATATTTCAGTAATGAGCGGAGTGTGATTCCAGCTCAACAGCGATCATAAAGTTTGCAGTTGTCACATGTGGCATCCTAGTACTCTGTTGGGAGAAAAGTCTCCAGCATGTTGTGGTCAAACATGTCTTTATGTCTTGTTTTAATTTTTGTATCAACCATTTATTTAATTGACCCAGGACAACAAACATAAGAAAACAAGTTTAAACATTTCTAGTGGCAGTCATGATCTCTGGTACATAGATTTGCTACTTCACAACTGCTGTTTTGACTAGAAATTGCACCTGATTTCCTCTGCCACATTAATTTTTTAGACAAACTTAAAGAAGATGGTATCGGATAGCATTGATATATGCTTAATAATCGATTTGATCACTATCTGCCATGTTTACTATGTAACATATATGTGCATTGCTGCCTATTTACAGTGAAATGTATAGCACTGCCTTTTGAGTTGCATCATGCTTATTTTGTGACTAATTCCAAAGATGTTAATAATGTTTGCACTACTGAATGAACTACTGACTCGCAAAACATTTTACCCTTAATGTGTATTTCAAATAGCCCATGAATTGTCTACCTGAAAAAGTATTATAAATAAATTTGATTTACATGAGAAATCACACTTATGTATTGATCAATACACAGGATATGATGTTGCTGTCCTTTGTGCAATAATTCAAGGTGAGCCTTCCAATATGGGGTTCATTTCAGAGTATAACATGACGCAATACATTTGCCTATTCGGTCATCCACCTACAGGTTCATTTGACAGGCAAATGTATTTACCAGGTAGTTACTCTTGTTTTCGGTGTGACTCAGTGTAAGCGAGTCATCACAGTCACCAAGTCAGAACCTTCTTCATCACTGTTTACATGAATTACGCCCACGACAGCTCAACAAGGCAGATAAGCATATTTTAATGGCCCATAAACAGCCACCTCGGCAAACCAGAGTCTATTACACTGGTGTGCAACCAACAGCACCACAATGCCCATTTCCATTATTTTCCCATTCCAGAGCATGCACATTCACATTACAGGTGATGTTATATGTGAACCCTGTACAATGTTGCACGCTGTAAGACACACAACCCGTCTTAACCTGCACTGGATAAAGCAGGGAGCAGAGCCTTGACCAGCTTTATTCATATTGTTATAGTGGAAGTTATCAGGAAAATTGAGCTGTCTGCCAGAATTCCTGTATCAAGATGTTGCCATGCTCCAGTAGACTCTGTAACACACATCTGAATATCTCGGAAAATATGTTTTAAATCCTTAATTCAACTCAAACCCCTACATTATACAGCAGTGATCTCTGCATCAAGGACCAGAAACACCTCATGAAGATCTTGTTGTGTTTACACACTCAGAGAAAACTGACAATAGCTTTTTGATTTTTTTTTCCTTCTACCTTAAGGAGACAAATAAGCAGAAACTTAATTATAATGGGTGTTTTTTTATCCTTGTGAATTTGCATCGCTCCTGCTCAGTAAAAGAATAAAGCACTTCATCTATCTTACCTTCTTTTGCTTAAATGGATATCTCAATACATCCAGTGCACTTTTAAAAGTAACATGGCAACAAAAAAATACATATATATAAACAACACAATTAGGACTGGCAAGACATGTGTCAGTGTTTTAGCTTTAGGAATTTCATTTGTTCACTTCTGACCTGCATGGTGTCTCTTACTAGAAGTTTTAATGAAGCGTTTCATTGGTTATGAATTGTATTGTATGTCTTACCACATTTTGTTGGCTGTTCCGTTCTGATTTAGTGGGTGAACATCTATTTTGTGTTTTATTTCCCCAGTGGGTGCAATACCTGGCGGTGTAGTGTTAACTCTTTGAAACTCAGGGGCTCATGGGCTGAGTGGGCTTTTATTTTGAAGGTTAATCAGTCTCCTGCTCTTATCTGGTTTTGGAGCTTCTTCCTTTTCTCACCAATACCACACCATCCTGTAAACATAGACATTATCTCTCAGCTTCTCTACCTTCCTCAGCTCCTTTTTTTTATTTTAATGTTTTCAGTGTTTTCATTTTCTTTGGTTCTAAACCATCTTACTCCATGCTCACTGCCCTCTCTTGGCTGGGTGACCACACAGTAAACCACACAATGTCATTTAAAAAATTCTATGTGTACTTACTTATTCTATTACATATTATATAAAAATGTTTTCCATAAAGTTGAACCAAGTCTGACAGTCACCCAGTATTGGGTATCGGGGACTGCCACATGGAAATTATACTAAAAATTTAACATGTATTCTATATATACATATCCTATAGATATTTTGCAGATATATTTCATTATACATATAGTCCATGCAAAGTCCAAAGGTAAAAGGTCTATACATATTATATAGATTTTTAGTATATTTTAGTGCATTATATATTTTTTATTGCTCATATAAAGTAGGTCTTATAGTTTTTGCTTATATTTTTTGTATTGAGCTACTTTATTTATTCTGTTGTTTGTTGTGTTTTTAATTTTTCTGAAGATATAAATTTCTTATAGTGTTGAGAGGTGTATTTTTGTGGCCTGTTATTGTTCCTGTGCTATATCTGGACAAACTGCTGCTAGTTTGGGATCAATAAAGTACATCTATCTGTCTATACATCGATATATTTATCTTTAAAGGTATTGAATACAGGTCAATATAGATTTTGAGTTTGAAAACATGTAGAGTCATAATCTAATGGGTCTGTTTTCATTGTGTTCATGCCAGCTGCAATACAAGCCTTAAGTTTCATTCTGTTATAAAAAGGATTAAAACACTCCTCATGTAATAAACCTTAAGACTATCACCATATGTGTGTGTGTTTGCATCCTAACAGAGTGTGCCGGGACAGCCCACAGTGTACATTACTGTACTGCAGAGGGGGACGTCCTGGTGACGTCAGCAAGTGGCGCAGGAACATGGGGGACGAGACAAATCAGACAGCGAGACCGCAAAAACCAAGCGCACAGCAAAACATGACAGGGTAAGCCGGATTTTAGCCTTGCATTAATGATAACACGCTTACACGGTATCATCTCTGCCATCGTCTTAACCACACCGGGGAAATACCCTGTGTAAACCAGAGCTCACGGTAAAGGTTATCTGAATAGCGAGCGTGGGGTTGCGCAAGAACATGGTGGTGTTTCTATAATTAAATAATAATAATAATAAAAAAAAATTGGTGTGGGTTGCGAGCCTCTCATGTGTGTTCTTGATGTAAAGAAAAAAAACAGATCAGGTACATACACAACGTGATCCGCATGTTTCATAATCCAATAAGACTGTAAATACTTAAAGGTAAATAAGCCTAACGGTTTATGCAGTGGATCTGCTACAGCTGCCACTACATATATGTGTGCTCTTAATGAGCTGCTGTAAAAACTCCAGAAAGTTAAACATAGCATCTGGCATGTCTCTCTAGGTATGATGACTGACAGTCACAACAAATGCATCGCTGCACTGCTTGATCACAAAGCATGGGGCTCCGGCTCACGGACAAGGTAAGAGGAGGCTCAGCAGTGCTCTGGGTGTGGCAAACAGCCCAGACCTCCAGGTCCTGATGACCCATCACTCACTGACACAGCCTTTATCATTATTATTATTATTATTATTATTATTACCAGGCTACACAGCAGAGCCACCAGAGCCAGAGGTTGCTGATCTTCGGGACCATCTTCATCCTGACAACGCTCCTCATCCTCTACAGCTCCAACAGTGGCAATGATGTCATATACACCCCCTTTCATGTGGCCACCAACCATCATGCTTTCAAGGCCACTGACCTGAAGAAATGGGCTGGGAAAGAGGGTTATGTGGCAGTCCACGGAAACAAGGTACTGTATAAAGCATAACAGCTTGAACTTCATCATCCTTGGTGTGGTGTCAGTTGAGTGATTTAAAACTAGTTTAGGTGTTTTTGTTACCAACATCAGTGTAAACTGTAGGGAACAGGCGCTGCAGCAGATGTGACTGAAGTCAAGTGTATCATTATTTATTAAAACTGCACTATGCAACCTCACGTTGGTGGCTCCAACTGGGAACAAGAGGTAAAGGTGAAGAAACCTTGTAACATGACATCCGTGAAATACAAACAGTGTACTCATGTTTACCAGATTGGCCAGTACACCTTATACAGGGTGACTGTAGGTCCTGATAAAGTCTCAAATCAATTTTTACAAACATTAGGTCTTAATAAGTCATGGCATATTCTCAGCTTTGAATTGATGAAGTCATTTGTCCATCTATTTCTGTTATTCAAAATTAGTCAAATTCTTCTGCAGCAGAGTTACAAAACTAAATCCACTGAACTATTATTTATAATTATCTGTCATATTTAACAGTAGCAAGAAATCCAAATGTCCCACGTTCTGTGACAGAAAAGTAATTAGTAATTACTAAAAGTAAATAAAAAAAAAAAAGTACAGTTCAAAGAATCATCTAGTTAATAATCTACCATATTTCTGGCATGCTTATTTAAATAAGATAAAAGATGATATGTCCCAAAAATAGCCTTACGTTTCACTCAAACTTTGTCTTATAAAGGTCTTAAAGGGCTTTAAATTTGACTCTGTGATACTTGGAGATGTCCTGTTATACCAAAGTGATGAGAAAGGCAAAAAGATCCAATATCGCTGAGCAGATGCTTTTATCTGCTCATTTGTAAAGCACTTTGAACTGCTGGTGTGTATGAACTGTGCGATGTAAATAAACTTACAGACTTGCTTGCAGTTCAATATTGCATTTCCCTTCCAGACTATGACCCTGCATTGCCATGACTGCGCGCTGGTGACAAGCTCCAGTCATGTCCTGGGGACCCAAGCGGGAGCAGAGATCGACCACACAGAGTGTGTGATCCGGATGAACGATGCCCCCACCCAGGGCTACGAGGCTGATGTAGGGAACCGGACCTCCGTGAGGGTGGTGGCCCACTCCAGCGTGTTCAGGGTGGTCCGGCGGCCCAACGAGTTCCTGAACCGCACAGACAGCACCCCCATGATCATCTTCTGGGGACCCCCAACCAAGATCGGGAAAGATGCCAAAGGAACCTTGTACAGATTGATCCAGAGAGTCAGCATGACCTACAGTAACCTGTCTTATTTCACCATCACACCAAACAAGATGCGCAAATTTGACAGTCTGTTTCAGAGGGAAACGGGACGAGACAGGTAGGTATTTAAGGAGGGAAGAGTGAAGTCAAAGTAATAGTCAAATGTTTTGGGAAAAATAACCCTTTTCCAACTTACCTGAACTGAGACAAGATGTTCAAACCCATTTTCATCTCTGTACGCCCACTGGTCTGGTTCCTAGAGGAGCATTTCATGTTAGCTTAGGCCTTAGGATAAAGACTTGAAGTCTATGGGAGTCATTAGCCTAGCCCCATTAAAATCAAAACATAAACCTTACAGCAGCTCTGAAGCTGTCTTATTTGCACATTGTATCATATATATTTGCAATACATGTCTTGTGATTAAAAAAAGGAGAGAGTAATTAAAGGAGAAGTTAGATGGTTGGAGCTATAATCACTGAACACATTTATCCTTATCTATCGCAGTGATTATAAGAAGATCCGGCACAAACCTCTACTAAAACAACTCTTGTTCTTGTTTTTTTAAAAATATATTATGAGAAGTGTATTGCAAAAACACATCATACACTGTGTAAAGAAGACAGCTTCGGAGTTGCTGTAAAGTATATTTTTTGACTTTGATGGAGCTAGGCTAACAACTCCCATAGACGTCAAGTCTTTATGCTAAGCTAACACGACATGTTACCTATAGGAACTGAACCAGCGGACGCACAGAGGTGAAAATGGTATCAAACATCTCGTCTCCATCTGAGTAAATAGGAAAAAGGGATATTTTACCCAAAACATTGGAGTATTTGTTTAAAATAGACCTTTTTTACAACAGCCATAATGAGACGAAACAGCAGGTGTTGCTAATGACATTAATTAAGACTCTGTTCTGTTTAAGTGAGTCAGAGGCTTTGCAGTGGTTGAGCATGCACTAGACTAGGACTTTAATTAATGTGATTAGTAACACCTGGGTCATTCCACGTCATTTCACCAAATGACCCACGCACTTTGGTCTATATTTTATGTATGGTGAAATTCAGAATGGGTACTTTACTGTGGAAATTTGGAAGCGAAAACCCAAACTGTATGAATGTGCAGCTTAAGAGATTTGGTAAAAAAAAGTTCACGAAAATGTTGATGTTTTGACAAATAAATGCATTTCTGGTGCAATGGTCATTGTATTTTAGGTTAATAATGAACAAACAACAAACAATAAATGAATATAAGACACAAACGCAAGCTACAATGGTCTAATATTGAGGAATTTCAGTATTTGCGAGTGGTGAAATAGCCCCATGTTTGGGATAACAAAAAAAAAAAATGAAGAACTTGCATAAGTAAAAAATGTTTTATATCCCAAGAAAGAGCAAGCTTTTGAGTGAATGTAAAACAGTTCTTTTCCTCCTCACAAGCTGATCTTTCTCCTTTGTCTGTTCAACATCAGGCAGAAGTCCCAGTCGTGGCTGAGCACCGGCTGGTTCACCATGGTCATCGCCATTGAGATGTGTGATAATATCAAAGTGTATGGCATGGTGCCGCCCAATCACTGTGGGTGAGTGTGGCCAATGAATGGTGACGCAGGAGGCGCTTATTATATTTTATCAAGCCATTACACACACGGCATGCTTTGAAATTAGCATGCATGGAGAAGCCCACTCACGGTCCTGGCTGTGAAATTTATTGCTGTGTTTTGATAAAACCGAGGAGCTCCTCAGGGCTCGGATTTTGCATAACACAAGATTTAAAGTGTTTTTCATTTATTTATTTTTTTAAACATAGCATGGCTGTAATATAATCTCCAAAAAACACAAAAAATTGGGTAATCCCTAGCTTGCTCTGCTCAGCCCAGAGTGATTGTCGTTTTGTATTTTTCATTAGTTTTTATTTTTATTTTTGTTTTCAGTTCAGTTTAATTTCAGTTAGTTTCCAGAATGGGTTTGCTCATTTCAGTTTGGTGTTTATTGTTTAAAAGTGTTAAGTTTTAGTTTAGTTTTTATTAGTTTAAGTGTTCGTTTTATTATGTTGTTAATTATTATAATATGTGGGGTGTTTGTCTGATTCAGAATAGATATTCCAATACAAATCCAACACTTTGTGAAGGCAGCTGACTCCTTTTTATTTCAGTTAATACAAATGTTTTTTCACACCTAGTTTTAGTTTTTAATTTAGTTTTGGTTAACTATAATAACCTTGTTTTGGCCTAATGGATATCAAGATGTTCTTACTGGATAGGAAGTTTTCATCTCCCTTACTGAACACATGCTTGTCCTCTCTGCATTTTTTAGGATGTTGTCAAACTACTGATTTTAAAATGACTCTTTTTCTAGGAAAAAACAAGGGCCCAAGAAGATGCCCTACCACTACTACAAGCCCAGGGGCCCTGATGAATGTGTAACATACCTACAGAATGAGAAAGGCCGGAGGGGCAACCACCACCGCTTTATTACCGAGAAGCAGGTGTTTGCACGCTGGGCAAAGCAGTACAACATCACCTTCGCTCATCCCACTTGGTGAAAGGACTCTGAGGAGCTGTTCTCACACCAGCCCTAACAAGCACCATGGACTTGATGTCATCGTATTTTACTCGGTCAGTCCTCGGCAAACAGCCACACGTGTCAGGGGGATTCTCATGACCTTTCTGTTTTCTCTTCTGAATGACACTTTTGGGAATCGTCACATGGAAGAAAAAAAAAAAAACGACTTTGGAAACATTTACCACTGGTACAAGCGATCAAGGAGATTGCTTAAGAATGTTTTCTGACACAACAGGTGTATAAAGAAGAAGAATCCTGAATCTCATTTTTGGGAGGTTCCTTAAATACTCCACATGAAAATGTGGCAGCCATCTGAAGTGGGTTTTTTTTTTTTTTTTTTGTAAATAGAAATGAAATGACTTTTAAGATGTATTTTTACATGTTTCTAATTTTTGTGTTAAAATATCCTCAAAATGCAGTTAAGTTGCCCGTGTTGAGGAGGTATTATATCAGCCAGTACATCTAATTAGATATGACTGAGTCTAAGTGGCCTGTAAAACACACCCTGTTCAGCCCTCGGTTGGACTGAGCAGATATCTGTCCAGTAAATACAGCACAACACACACACCTCAGTCAGGTGTAATTAATTTAAAGATATAATCTACAGTGGAGCCCCACAAATATGTGAACAGTCAGGCAGTGCTTGTTTGGGATTTTTACTGTCTTTCCACTTTAGATAGCCACTATGAAGTGCGATTCCATAGTTACCTTCAGTTTGAGGGTATTTTCAACCATGTGGAGTGAAAAAAAAAAAAAACAGCACAATACCTATATATTTGGACAAACTCATATCCTGAAAATTATGTAATATGGCCTCAAGCATTATGTGATATGCAGATTGCGACCTATTTTTCAGGGCATGTACAGAAAAAACCCTCAAATTGAAGCTGTTAAAGGCGTTCTCTATTCTCAGTTTCCTGCACTGTGGCTCGGTTCTCATGTCTTCTCACAATCTACGAATACAAAACTTGCCTCATGAACCAAAATATATATTTTTGTTTTACCTCAATGGCATCGTGGCGCATGCGAGTTCAAATAATCCGGAGAATGTATTCATGGTAATGTTATGTATTGCTCTTAGGACTGCGTGATTAATTAAGGTAATAATGAAACTTTAATTATGGAGTATTGACATTCAAGCCCAAGCTGAGCTGCAATTTGTTAGAATTATCTTCCCTATAAACCTTGAATCTGTTGGCATCTCAGAAAGAGATGCTGGTGATATCCTTGAGCTGGAGAAGGGCACTTCAGCGTGCGCGTACTTTATTAATACTGAATTATGACCAGACATAAAGCTCTTTGACCAGAAACCAGTATTCTATATTGAATTAATGAATTGAATGCTATCATTATGTTGCTTGTTACACTTATTGGAAAATGAAATCATTTTACTTTGCTCATGTTATCTTTATTATCTCTACTTAACCAGTGGATTGCACTGACATCACAACCATCTGTTCCTCGAAACACCCAAAGGCTATTATGAAGAGAGGGTGTGTGTTTCAAAGTTGGATGACTCTTATTAGTCTATTGGAAAGCCTCGCAGTTTTCAGTGATCTCAGTGATGGCAGATATTCTTTTGGCCCTTTCGCTCTGACATCCGAGCTTTTGAATGTGATATTTAATATCACAGCACATCACAGATTCACTTGCAAGTGCAATATCCACCATTTGTTTTAGTCCATACTGTGCAGATCCTGTTGTTTTTTTTTTTCTATTCATTAAAATTCTGTATTGTCTGTTCGCCGAAAATACATGCTTTTAAAAATATATAAATACAAGCAAATTAAAATGTGTGTGTATGCATTTATATAGACAAATACATCAGTAGCATCACTGGAAAAACAAGACAAAAACTGAAGAGTAAAAATAAACATTAGGAGGAACGCCAACTGATCTAACTCAGCCAACTATTTCACAAATTAGGCTTAGAGAGTTATCCAGTGAAATACAGATGATGCTGTGTTGGTGATACTGATTTATATCTGTAAAACAAAACCTGAACATTGGGTTTGGGTGTATGATTCAGTGATGCAGCTTAAAGCCCTCAGGCTAACCTGCTAATCCTGCTGGATGAAATATACCAAAAGTATTGTAAAACCACTACAGTACATTCCTGTGTGATGTTCAGGTTAACAGTTGGCTGTACAATAGGCAGTGTTAACAAGTCTAATTAAGAAAAAAAAAAAGAAAAACAGTCAGTCCTGCATCCTGAATGGTAAAAACAAACGAGGTGACTAATCTCTGTGCCCCGAAACCACTGCCAGCAAGTCTTTTCATTTCATTTCTGTCACAAATCCTCCAGAGAGCCACTGGGAGCCGCTGAGAAAGCAGCTGTGATCTTCTGTCTCAGCCCTGCCATGGAAATTAAGATGGCCTCCTGTGGACAAAAAAAAAAAAAAAAAGGGAGAAAAAATGCACCAATCAGAAAAGACGGATCAAATTCTAATCACCTACAGACGTTACAGGCAGCGAAAGCTATCCAGTGAGTGGAAAATTACCTCTCCTCACCTGGCTTCAACCACAAAATATTTCATAGAGAGAATGCTATTGATGAGTTTTTTAATGACTTTTGAATTACATAGTGAGAAAGAAGCAAATGTGTTTGAGCCTTGGTGTTCCTCAGTACATGAATGATCAGCAACATTAATTTTTTGAGTGTGGATACACAGTGTATGTAGGCTAAAGGTCTGGAGTTGAGTGTGTGTGAGTGATTCTTTCAATCCACCAACACCTCTGTGCCCCTCACCTCTGTGCGAATGGTCCTGCTGCCCTGTGCGGGACAGGTGTTGAGGTAAAGGTCGAATAAAACACTCGGGTCAGTGACGTCCAGCTTCTGGTCGGCGTCTACACTGGCTTCCAATCCCTGCAGGCCGCCGAAAACTACCAGAAGATGTCTGAAGATTAAAAGAAAAGGAAACAGGACAGAGAAATTAACAGCAGAAAAGTAAAATGCAGTTCTTTTATTATTAGTTATAATATTTTGTCTGATATACTAATGTAAGGTGTTATGAATCGCATTGTGTACGAAAGGTGCCATGCAAATAAACTCGCCTTCTTGGCATGTTCACAAATATATTTCTGAGATCACACCTCACTGGCTCAAAACTTACTTAAATGGCGACAGGGGTGTTTGATCGATGTCGTTGCCTCTCTCTGATGTGCCGATTGTCAGATCGTACCCGTCTTTATACGGACCTTCTGTGAAAACGTCACCTGCAGCGACAGAAAGGACGGCAAAGAAGTTGAAGCGATCGCAGCAGGGTGATCCTGCAGGGCTGCATGTGTAACACAACCTGGTGGGTTGTGGGTGGAAAGACAGTATTTTGGCGTTTTGTCCAAACTGATTGAAGAAGTCCCTGGAGTGTGTGTGTGTGTGTGTGTGTGTGTGTTTGTCTGAAACTTAAGCTTGTTCAACCTACTGAGGCACGATGCCAGGCGGACACTGTAACCCCAGTAGAGGCCTCCTTCTGTCCTGGGCACATGCGGGGCGACCACCACACCTTTATATCGCTTGCTCTCTGAGGATCAGTGGACACACACACACACACACACACACACACACACAGACACACACACAGTTAATCACTGTGCAATATTTCTGACCACCTCCTCCAAAAACACATCCACAACACTGAAAAGATTAGATTAATGGACAGAAGTACCCTTGTTTTGTGTCTTAATGAGCTGCACCGTGACTCGTAGTCCAGACTGCAGCTGCTTATCGATCTGAACCTCCTGAGGGACACACACACACACACACACACACACACACACACACACACACTGTCAGGCCACTGAAGGCCAAAAGTATTTTGTATCACAGTGGAACATCCACATCAGCTACTCTGTCGTATCACACCGTCCTGCACCCCCCCAAAAAAACAAAAACATACAGCGTGCTCACCTTCCTCATTCCACAGTTGACTAAGGAACCTTTTCCTGGTTTGGTCGGCCGGTCGAGGACGATCCCCTCCCGGTATTCCAGTTCCTCATCTATCCTCATGTGGTGAGGACTGTCAAGAGGATTAAGCAGACCTGGAAAAACAAACGACATGAACGTAAGAACGCAAAGAAAGTTTTACGCTCCATCTGCATCTGATGTAGAAATGTAATCCTTATACAAGTATGCTACATCATGATCCACCTCAGCCTTCCCCTTTCTGTTCACAGCTCATATTTAACATTTATTTTATGCATTCATTTGACGGGAACAATATAGACAGACATTGTTACATTAAGTGATGCAACCAATGTAGTGTCCGTGGTTTGGCTTTTAAAGGCATAATAAAGACAAACTACAACAACGAAGAAAAGAAAAATATAGGATTATGTTTGTGTTTATGTATACATATATAAGTACACACATGTAGACATATATACACACATTTATTATTACATATGAATGATGAAAGTGTGTGTGTGTGTAATGAGTGCTCACAGATTTGGTTCTATATGGTTTCTCGCTTTCTGCATTATGCCCTGACCTCATTTTCAAGTGCACTATGCAAAACAGATTAGCAGATGAGGAGGTGGATTTTTGAGGTAGAACAGGGGCTGCATTTACACGTACATTAACATTTTGCATTCGCATGAGTTTTTCTTGATCCAGTTTAATGCCAGACATGAATAAAATCTGGAACAGATAAAATTACCGTACCGGCATATTGTAAATCTTGATGCTTCGGGAAAAACCACTTGCGCAGATACCTGGAAGGGAAGCAAAGCATAATCAGAATCTGATAAAATAGTTTTTTATTGTGACTTGACAAGTGAGTCAAAGTCTCTACTCACTGTGGACACTCTAGGTATTGGAGAATTCTGGCAAGCTGAAGGCAAGCCTGTCCCCTCTTCCCAACACCTTTGTATTCCCCCTCCACACTCCTGTAGGGTAAAAAAAACAAAACATCTTTCTTTAGCTTTCTGTTGGCTTAACCTCCCTCAGCCTAAAGTGTGTTGACCGTACTAACTACACTTGTGGACTTACGTGACGTGTTCTCCCTCCTCATCGAACACGATGATCTCATCGACGCAGAACACCGCACAGGCTCTGGCGATCTGGCCGGCCAGGTACGTGCGGAGCTCTGCCGACTGGGCGTTGTCCAGGACGGAGCCTGGCAGGGCCACGCTCACGGTGTACGTCCGCCCTGAGACGCACAGATCACAGTGACACTCATTACAGCGTCTGTCATCATTTCACCCCTGAGGGATACGTGGGCCTGATCCATGAAATTATGAGCTCACCTTTGTGGCTGTGGCTCTGGAGTTTTGCTCTGTTGGCTTCTGCCTCTTGCTGCTTCTGCTTTTCCAACTGTTTGACCAGCTTGGCCTCTTTTCTTTGCTTCTTAGCCTCATTTCCTGCGATTGAGGAACAACCAATCATGGCTTAGAAAATCAGATATGTTAAAAAGTGAAGGCATACAATGATGTGGTATTTATAACAGAAACTGTGTGAATTCTATGAATGTAACCGATTATTTTACTTAGCAAATGAGAGATTTGCCAAGTGAAATAACTAGAGGACTATGACTTTTCTGACTAATTTGATATTGAATTTCTGGGAGAAACATATAAGAAAATTGCTTATGTATTTGAAATTACCTTGAAAATGACTCGTAACTGTGCAAGATACTTTTGCCCATCTAATATTAAAAAGTATACAAAATCAAAATTATTGCAAAATCTGTGGGCTGGGCTGTTAATTTTTTTTTTTTTTTTTTTTATTATTATTAAGGCTGAGCAGGAAAATATATGTTGTTACTCATCAGTCTAATGGATTTTTTTTTTTTTTTTAAGTGTGACTACATTGAGGGTCTACTACAGTCCTTAACTTACTGAGGACAACAGATTTCTGTATGTTCACTTTAAGAACAAAGAAATAGTCATTTTTATAGTATTATTCAAATAAAAATGTTATATATCTGCAAAGGAAGGCGTCATTTTACAGCCTCTGATGCTCAAACATTTCCTTTCGTGTCAGTGGTTTCCGACCACATGCCATAGAGCCCCACAGGTCTGCAGGTTTTCATACCAAGCAAACAATAGAGCAGCTGATTTCACTGATCAGATCCTCCTCTCTAACTGCTGGTGTTTGGTTAGAATGAAAAGCAGCAGACTCTTGGCCCTCTGGCACGTGGTTAGACACACTGTGTGACTGCAGCGTGGTGCAGCTAGAACATAACAGACATGCTTTGACACCTGTCTCTGGGTCAAGAAAAAAGTTAAAAATGGTTGGACAACACAGTTTTAGGGTGTCAATCTTCTTATTCACCATGCAAGTAAATACAAATGGGAGACAGTGACAACATTGACTCATTATACTCTAATTTAGTTATTTTACTACTTCTACAATCTGGACTAAGTCATGCTTTTATCTTCTTTTATCTTTCTTTTCCTGCTCGCACTACAGCAACCAAGAGCCTCTCAAATGTCTGAAACACACACACACACAGGCCACTTTATTAGGTAGACTGCACAACTTTCCTGCTTCCTATAATGCTCAGGTTCTCTTTTTGTCACAGTAATAGAGGTGTTCATTCAGTTCTATGTTTTGCACTGAGCTCATAGTCAGTGCTGCTGGTGTACTGCACTACATTTTATTGGTAAGTGTTTCCACTATTCTGCCCCCCTAACTGTATATAAATACGGAGGACAAAAAATCAGAAACACCTCTCAATATAATGTAGTCCAGTACAAGACCTCTGCAAACTACAACCTCAATTATAAAAATAGAATTAAATTTATACATTCTCCACAATGTCAACACAAACTGAACATTATAAACTTTGTTAAAAGGTAAAATTTATGGCAGAGCTGTTGCACTGAACTGCATTAGCCTATACAGGTGGAGCTGATAAAGTGGACACTGAGTGTATAATGTCCCAGAATTTTGTATCTTTACAACAGCACAGAGTTTAAAATGTATTTTCATCTTTAGACACTACTGTGTTTTTAAATGTGCTGCAATGTGATTATTGTTATTGACCAGATCTTTGTGACTCTTGCATGGCATTTATCTGCATTTGATTTTTGCTGTCATTTCATGTGTTTTGATCACTTCCAGCTGTGTGACAGTCCACGCGGTGGCGCTGTTTCGCACAAACCACCAGCGACATGCAGCACCGTATCAATAGTCTCAAACGGATCAATGCAAAGTATCTTACACAAGAACACAATTCCTTTTTAATTAATGGCAGAGGAGTTTCTGCTGAAGAATCAGACCGAGGGGCTCTCGAGTCCTGCGAGCTGCTGCCCTCAGATTACAACACCAGCCTGTTTGTATGAAGAGTGCCATACAAATACAGTCTGATTGATCGATCGATTGATTGATTGATTGCTCAGCAGAACACAGATGCCGCTGTGGGCTCCTCCAGCTCCAGCAGCACCTGTCGTCCAGCTGACAGGTGTGTTTTAGGCTGTTTACTCACGTTCTGCCTTCCTCTTCTTCCAGTCCACCTTGCCCTCGTGCTGCACGACGTAAAAAAAAACGTGGGAGCGATGAGGAAC
Source organism: Myripristis murdjan (assembly GCF_902150065.1). Taxonomy (NCBI): domain Eukaryota; kingdom Metazoa; phylum Chordata; class Actinopteri; order Holocentriformes; family Holocentridae; genus Myripristis; species Myripristis murdjan. The sequence continues at coordinate 16,253,646 of NC_043991.1, forward strand.
AACAACAAACAATAAACATGGAAATGCAAAGATAATTACCAAAGTGTAAAAGTCTAACACGACAGTAAAACCGTACCTGGAAGGATTCTAGTTTGGGTTTTTTCGCTACGCTGCCGGTAGACATCTCTGTATGCACTAACACGTGAACTTTGTTTACTTCCGGGTCACCATCGGAACTTCAGAGTAAAAGCATATCTATCTGCCTATACGCACACATACATATCTACAAATATGTGTATATCTACGTATGTGTGTATAATAAAATCTGTTTTTATCTGTTTTTGCAGTGAATATTACCATTGGAACACCATCGGAACTTCAGAATAAAAGCATGTCAGTTTTTAATTATCTATCTATCTATCTATCGATCGATCGATCTACACACACACACACACACACACACACACACACACAAATACATATACATATATAAAAAGTTGTATTAATCTGTCTCTCTTTTAGCATTTCATAAATCATAATTTTAAAGATTACAAAAAACAGCAACCGCACACTCAAAATAATATATAAAATATAAAATAAATATAAAATAAATCATAATTTTAACAGGGAATTGGAAGGAAGTGCAGGATTTTCTCTAGTTTTACAGTGACTCATTCACAGTGTGTGAGTGCCATCTGCTGGTCAAACTTATATCCTGCAGTCAAATGAAGTTCCACCGTAACAGGATCCTTTCGTATGTAATGCGCCTTAGCAGTTTACTACTTGTCTACAATGTTGTTGTGTTGTGGTTATATGTCAGTTAGCAACCTTATTCTGTTTCTATTATTTTATTTTTTGTATTTTATTTGTTTTGCTTCCATGAAATATGTTTATATACAGGGCAGAGGGAGTGTACAGACACTGGAAAACAGACAGGCATCACTGACAATGATTTGGTCGATACTTATGGCAAATACAAAACCCTTAATATGCCCTCTGTGTTTTCCTGAAAGCACTTCTTGATAAGTTCTTAATTTCAAGATTCAACACACGCAAATTTAAAAAATGCAATTATATTTCAGGGGTATCTCAGTTGTTTTGATTAAGGGAAAATCAATGATTTCTTGATATCCTTTAGCTTTTCAGGAGCAACTGAAATGTATTTAAAACAGCGTGTTGAAAATGTTGCATTTCTAATCAGGTTTTTATGTTTAAGTGGCGTTTCAAGGAGAGACCTGCCCGAGTTAAAGCTGTGAAAACTCACAATTTTATCTCTAAACTACACAACACCTTCTGAACCTATAAATCACCTGGCGAGAAATCACAAAAACAGGCTCATGGAAAACCAATGAAAAATGACAATATTTTGGGGTTTGTTTCAAAATCTCAAGCCGTTTTATTTGCAGGTGCAGCTTGGGGAGTCAGTGAAATGTGCGTGTGGTTCTGTCCTCCAGGATCTGTGAAGAGGTTAGCAGAGGCACATGTCATTTACGAGACACGGTGCAGAGATGATGGTAATGATGGCATCAGATCTCACTCATTCACAGCACTTTTCTGGGAGGTTTGGGGCTGCTTCACATCATGGCTGGAGGGGCTACTTTAGGGACAACAGTAAAACATGAGTTCATAAAAATCCCAAATAAATTGAAATATCAGTTGAGACTTGAGGTTTTTGTGCAGGAGATGTTTCTGAAATTTGAAGGCATCAGAAGATGTCCAGACATAAGTCACATGACACCAAAGTCAGATGATGTGTTGCAGCCATAGAAATTGAAATTAAGATAGAAAATAATAAACATGGATGGATGAATCATTTTCAGGTCATGAAGTACCACCAGTATGTTGAATTTGTGTCATACTAACTGCTAAAATTGTATGCAGTGTAAATGAGTATACTGTAGGTACTGTGTAGTGTGAGTGTGTGTTGTGCCCACTCCGAGGCAGTAGGGGGCGGTACTGCGTTATCGCGGTTGGAACCGAGTCCTCAAAAAAAGGGAAAAAGAAAACAAGCGCTACTAGAAGAAGAGGCGTGCTTTCAAAAGTATCTCAACTGAGCCTTATTGAATGAAAATTGCTTTCCAGAAGTCAAACCATCGTCAGTAATGCGAACGACTGTGCGGAGCAGACAGCAGTATTAGAGTGTATTTCGAGGGGTACGTAGCCTGTTGTCTCTTCTCTTTAGCGGCTGAAGTTAGTTTGCTGTGCGGGAGGTTAGCTGGCTGGCTAACAGGCTAGCTTCATGCTCCGTGGTCGGCGTCGCTAACGTCGAAACGCTTTTCCTCCTCGTCATGTTTGGTCTGTGGGTGACAGCCTGCCGAGACACACCATGAATGAGATCATCGACACCACAGGCGGACCAAACTTTAGTCACGTTTCGTCCCGACCTCACCGTGACAGTGTTTGTCACACCAGCCCTGTTAGACTCATAGTGATTACAGTCAGTACAGTGAGCGCTGTCTGTCAAACAGCCGCATGTGTTAGCCGGTTGTGCGATCCCATAAGGCCAGCTACCCACTGGTTCTAGCCTCTTGCAGCTGTGCATTTGATTGGGTATATTTCAAATTATATCAGTAAATAATGTACTTCCAGCTGATAAACTACCGTTCATAGGAAGTGTGTCCTCACAGTGGCTGTGTTGGTGTCGTGTCACCAGGGGAAGGCCTCTGAGTCTGGGGGGGATGATGAAATATTGGCTCTCAGACCAGGCATGAAGGCATGAAAGTAGACCCTATGATATTATGTTTCCACGGGTAGCTACTAGGGCTGGGACGATATGCTTTACGATATGATTTACTTTTATTCGATACTATCCTGGGTGTTGATTTGATACATATTGCAATTCTGCAAGTACTGCAATTCGATATTATGAGTTATTGTGGGTTTTTGTGTTTTGAATTATCCTCTAGTTTGTGATTGGGAAGTTTCATGAAGCTGAGCTTATTCTTGAATGCACAATAGGTCATTTTTGTACAGTGACATGAAATTCCCAAAAAAAAAAAAAAAAAAAAAATGGGCTCATTACAATGAAATAGCTACATGAACAAAATGGGGCCCATTGAATCCACGCGAGTCTCAGCTTTCCAGTCATCCCAAATTTTTGCAACTGAAAGACTGTTTAGGCCCCAGTCTGCACAAATACACCGTTTTACAAGAGGCCAGAAGAACACATTTGGACTGCATGGTTTGTGGCCTAAACTGCATGGGATTAGCATAAAGTGGGCATGTCTGTAAAGGAAGCCTATGGGTGCTCATACAACCTATTTTCATTTAGATATCTTGAGGTCAGAGATCAAGGGATCCCCTTGAAAAAGCAAGTTTTTCCCTCAAGAAAATTTCAGCCTAACTTTGCAGCAATGTTTTGTGATTCAGTAATTCAAAAAATGATCAGAAATCATAAATAAAAAGAATTGTGATACTCAAGTAAATCATTTTCCCCCCACCTCTAGTAGGTACCTTATTGGCAATGTCAGAGCGACAAATGTCAACCTTCTGCAGTGATTTGTATATGAAAGAAAAGTGTATAATTTTTTATCCGTCGTTAGCTTTGATCTGTCTACCCCATCAGCAATAGCTGACCAGTGTGTTTTTTTTCTGTGTCCAGATAATTTGTCATGGCTACTACTGAACAAGTTGAATCTAGTTCTCCAGAGTACAAAGGGGAGCATGGGACAGCTGACTCTGATTCAAAGTACCCATTGAAAGTTCTCTACTGTGGAGGTACACATTTTTCACTCAGTTTTATTGTGATATTTTTCCAGACTTGGACAGCATTGTTCTGGATCCATTTGTATAATGTTTGTAATGTTTTTTGTTTGTTTGTTTTCTCTGCAGTGTGCTCGTTGCCTACAGAGGTAAGTTTATCCTGCTAAGATTGATGGACAGTGTATTGATGTAGACATATGAGATATGTACGTCGTTGTAACCTCATGTATTCTGCCGTGTCTGCAGTACTGTGAGTACATGCCCGAGCCAGCCAAATGCAGGCAGTGGCTTGAGAAGAACTTTCCAGAGGTATTTGCCAGGATGAGTGTAGGTGAGTGCCATTACATACTGTAACCTCACATTTTTTCCCCCAGATCCCTGAATCCTTTACTCAAACATCAATACCTCAATGAATTATTTGATTGCTTGGCTTTAAGTGCTTGAGGAAATGATGCACATGGCCTAGTAAAACTGTTAATTGTTTGCTTGGCAGCTGCTACGGTGGGATTAGTATCATACTGTCCCATCAAAGCTCCGCAGTGTGTGGATAAACTCCACATGTTGATGTAATGTATGCACAGAGACCATATTTTCTGTGAGCAATCACACATGCAGATTTCTTCAAGCTTATAAAGAAGTTTTCTGTGTAAGTGAGTGGACAGGCTTTGGCGTCACTGCACAGGGTGCAGAGTGCAGACTTTTAGAAGCACACCAAAGGTCAGTTTTTATTGCAGCATCAAAATGCCAACTTAGCTACGCTTTAGGTTTCTGTGGTTCCTGCGTACTCTACAGAGGTGGCCACTGTAGTGTATGTGCTCCTTTCCAGAAGTGTGACTGCGCTTCGGCCAACACAGGACCACAAGGTCTATTACTGGTCCACTTGACTGCTTTGTCCTGCGTCTGTGTTTTGTGATTTACTGAGAGTTACCCTGGGTTCGAGAAGTCCCAGCTCCCATTAGGAAAAGTGCTCTCAAACACCCCTCCCAATGGGAACTCCCACTGGAGAGCTCGGCTATGATTCCTGAACCCCCACTTTGTTTAGAAACAGCGTATGATGTTAAATCATTATAGTGCATACCATGTATCAAGGCCAAGCCCTTACTGCTGTGGCCTGGGTTTGAAACTGGCCCAGGCCCTTTGTTGTATGTCACTTCCTCTGTCCTTGGCCTTTCCTGTCTCTCTATACTGTCACTATCAAATAAAGCAGAAAAAATGCCCCCCAAAAATATGTTGTCAAGTGAAAACTGTAAGGAAACGCACACATTCTAATATATATATATATATATATATATATATTTTTTTTTTTTTATTTTTTTTTTTTATTGTATTACCCCTTTGTGCCATTTCGTTTTGTGCACCACCACCTTTTTTATCTGACCAAAAAAAAAAAAAAATGCAGGGTAATGCTTTGGTCGTTAGTGATCAGTGAAGACGACCTTATGCATCGTCTCTCCCTCTTGTTATTTTTTGATTTCGTAGTTTCAGCAGCTGAAAGCATAATAAGTTATGTTCACTTGTGGGTGGCCGTGTTTGTTATTTTGTTTTCCCAAGTGGAGCTCTCTAATGTGCCCCAGTGGGAACTGGGAGGTTTGAACTGGGCACTGTCCCAGCTCCTAGGACGTCTCGAACACAGCATTAAGGCAACGTGATGCTTGTTGTCACCTCTTTTCGACCAGCTGGAACTGAGCCGGTTTGCAAATTTGTGCTGATGATGTTAACACATCCCTAAATTATTCAGGCTGCACTAAATTCAGGTGAGAAAAATCCCAAAACATCACTTTGAGCCAAGAGTGGAGTCTCAGTTTCAGATAATGTAAACAATATTGCATCCGTGTTTATCTAAAATATAGATCGATAAATAAATAAGGATGATAATGTAAGAAATAAGCTCTTGACTCTGTTGCCCAGTGTGTCAGTGATCAGCTCAGGATGTGCACTGATTCTCCTATGCAGAGCTGTAAATGCCCACACCAGCGCAGGGCACTACGGCGTAGCCATGGTGACGCTTTGCCTTAAGAGTAAAGATGCCAAGGTCAGGTTGTGTGTGTGCCCTGTGCCATGTCCCACTCTGCATCAGTGTAGTGAGAAATAGTTACGCTGCGTCATTGCTTTTGAATTGATTGTCATCATTAAGACACCACATCAGTATTAGTGCAAATTTGGGGCAGAAATAGGACAAGGGCCCCAAAAAAGCATTTTCATACAAAGGTTGGTTAGTTGTTCCTAAAGCTGTGATATCCCCAAGCACTGGGGTCCCACTTAAATAAGAAAAGTTTTCTTGAGAGCTCTGAAGCCCCACGGCCAAAACATGTTGTCTGTTTTTAATACTTAAGGAATGACATTTCTAGTTTGATAAAAGGTTTTTAACCCTCCCGCTGCCGTAGTCTCCGGGTCCCACTGACCCTAAGCCTTTCCGCTCAGGGTCCCACTGACCGGGAGACTACGGCAGCGGGAGGGTTAACTTTTGTTGCAAGTTCAAGGAGAAAAGTTTGCTTGGAAAACTTTCTAAAGCTGATGCTGATCGGTTTGAATATTATTTTGCTTATTTTACCTCTGTCGCTCTGGCCTGGCAGGGAACACACCCAAGCAGGAAACTGGCAGTGGAGAGGCTCCCCCTGCAGGCGAGGAGGAGGAAAAAAAGAAGCAGAAAAGAGGTTTGTTGTCAAATCTAATTTTGAAAGAAATTCAGAATCAATTTTGTTTTGGCTTTTTTTGTGAGGTGTTATTATGTTACTTATAACCCTAAATCTTATTCCTTTATGTTAAATATAAAAGAGGATTTCCTGTTAACCTACATGGTAAAAAGAGGCTCCTTACTACAGCCTGTGAAGTGTAGCTTCAGTAGGTTGCTCTGTCGTAGCTGCTTGCAGAATATGATTACATAATACCATCTTGAGTTTCCACATCTATGTTAATCTTGTCAGTAAGTAATTTTATTCCTTGTTATGAAGTGCAGTTAAAGTGTGAGCTATTTATTTGACTGTTTTTTAGGTGGAAGAGGCCAGATCAAACAGAAAAGGAAGCCTGTGCCTCAGAAAGTTACGATAGCAAAAATCCCAAGAGCAAAGAAGAAATACGTTACACGGGTGTGTGGCCTGGCAACATTTGGTAAGGCTGAATGTGTAATGTGTCATACTAAAAAAAATACCAGATAGTCAAGTGTGTTTTATTCTGAACATGCATCTTACATGACTGTTACCTTGCAGACATTGATCTGAAAGAGGCTCAGCGATTCTTTGCCCAGAAGTTCTCTTGTGGTGCCTCAGTTACAGCAGAGGATGAAATAATCATTCAGGGAGATTTTACCGATGACATAATTGATGTTATTCAAGAGAAGTGGCCTGAGGTAAGCTGTCTATAACTTGCATTCAGTCAAATGACATGATAGTTCATACCGTGATGATTATGGCTATAATCCACTGCTGAAGCTCCCTGCGTTTTGCATAATTGTCAGTGCACTTTGCATTAATTGGAGATAGTGTCAAGTAGATGTCTGTGGTGATGTTCCTGCGCTGATGCACAGTGGACCTTCAGTGACGCATGTTAAGTCAAAGACCACTTAACAATTTCTACAGGAGCTCCTTAAGTCAAATTATAGCATGGCTCTAATTCATCCAATGACTCCATGACTTATAGGTTTTTTGTTGTTGCTTATGATGGTGTTTTAAAACCACTGCAAATAGATAAAAAAAAAAATTGAGAATAAAGTGGTAGCATTATAAAAACATAATGCTATGAGAAAAAAGTTATTGTCCCACTGTTACAAGAATAAATTGAGAGTTTTAGGCTAACATGAGGAAGGTTACAATGTGCCCTGTTGCATTGGGATTACATGGCCTTGTTGATGAAACCGCCGCTAGCCTTGTCAATCTATAAATGCATTCAAGTCATGACTTTTATTCTTGTAGTATTACAACTTTATTCTCATAATATTGTGACTTTGTTCTAGTAAATTTATGACTTTATTCTTGTAATTTTACAGTTATATTCTCATCACATTACAAGCCTGTTCTCTTAATAGTATAATTTTATTCTCACCCCCCCCCCCCCCCCACCCCCTTTTTTTTTTTTTTTGTTTTGGTGGCACTAACAGTTGCTTGTAAAGAATGAAAAGCATTATTCATTAGCATTGTCACCTGTTGTAGACAAAAAATTGTAGACAAAAATAGGCACTCATTGACCTAAAAGGAGTGCTATGTTATTGGAAGAGGATAAAATGTTTACTAGTGTAGGTTTAAATGTAGGAGAAAGTTGTTGTGTTCAGATGGTGCATGGACAAACTTCAGATGCTGTAACACAAATGCACAGTGACAAACTTAAATATGTGAGCTCAACAACAACAACAACAACAATGATGCATTTTGTCAGACATCACTGTCGGTTTGTTTCAGATTATTTAATTATTTATTTTGTTTACAGTGTTTTTGTTGATCTTCATTTGTAAAGAGTATTTAGCCTCCAAAGATGTTACGTAGAACCCTCAGTTATAAATGTTAGCATGAGAATGATTTGTTTTAACATGAGAGATGTGCCATTCCATGATTAAATTTATGTATCTGTCCATTACAGGTGGATGATGACAACATTGATGACCTGGGAGAAGTCAAGAAGTGAAGCCCCAATATGCACTTTTACTGAGATGGATGTGACCTGTAACAACAACAGCCTGGCCAAATGTACACATTAACATTAAAAGTCATTTTCTATCTATTTTATTTACTGTATATATATTAAAAAAAAAAATCTGTTGACTTGGCCACTCATTTGGCATTTTTAGTTATCAATAGCTGCTTTCTCTCATTTGCCAAAGGTGTGGTATGTGAATTCCTCCCAAATGTTCACTCAAGCAAACTGTAGGCTAATAAATTTCAATCTCATTTGCCTGTACCCCAGAAGTCCTACGTCTTCTTGAATTGGCATATGTTTATATTTCATATAATTTAAAAAGGATTTGTTTGTTCAAGAGTAAGGATTACTGTAGCCATGACCTGTGTCTGAGTCACTTGTGTGGCCACAAGTTAGTTGTTTTTCAGGGATCCTTGCATCCCACTTGATACCCATGAGTAAAATTATTCCTGGGCATAATAGTTTTATAATGAAGACACACTCCCTAGACAAATGTATCCTCAGTCCTCCGGGTCAATTCCACATCCCTAAAGATAACACTTAGTGCACCAACACTCAGTCCACTTGTGTGTAATGATATGAATGTGTTTGCCCGTGAATTGTTTGCATGAGCGCAAACACTGACTCCCCCTCCTATAGAGGTCAGCTGGTACAGCACATCTGTTAACACTGTTAAGAGCAGCAGAGATACACTTAGGTTCACCGATGCTTCACTGCAGGTTCAAAAAATGAACGTCTCTCAGTCACATAACTGCTGTGCCTTCGACTCTCCCATCCTGGACCAGGTTCTGCCTCCGATCCTGGTGCTGGAGTTCATATTCGGTCTGACGGGGAACTTTGTGGCCCTGTGGATGTTCATCTTTCACATGGATGAGTGGAAGCCCAACTCTGTGTACCTGACTCATCTGGCTGTCGCAGACTCCATCGTACTCTTCTGCCTGCCTTTCAGAGCTGACTACTACAGGCGTGGAAAGGACTGGCTCTATGGCGATGTCCCGTGCCGGATCCTGTTGTTTCTGCTGGCAGCAAACCGAGCAGCAGGGATCTTCTTCCTCACTGCTGTGGCTGTTGATCGTTACTTCAAGATTGTCCACCCGCTTAACCGCATCAACCGCATGGGACTGGGCTACGCTCTGTGGGTCTCCCTCGGCCTGTGGGGCCTGATCGTTCTGGCCACCGGATACCTCCTCGCTGATGACCATTTCTTCTACCGTAACAACCGTACACAGTGCGAGAGTTTCAACATCTGCATGGGCTTCAGTCCCCTCTCCACCTGGCACAACACTTTCTATGTCATTCAGTTCTTCCTGCCCACTGCAATTGTTGCCTTTTGCACGGTCAGAATCACATGGCAGCTGAGAGTCAGGACTGTGGACAAACAGGGGAAAATCAAACGGGCAGTTAAGTTTATTTTAGCCGTGGCTTTGATCTTTATTACTTGTTTCTTCCCCAGCACTGTCTCACGCGTCGCTGTGTGGATCCTCAAGGCGTGGTACAACGAATGCAAGCACTTCAGGGAGGCCAACTTGGCATTCTACACCTCGGTGTGTTTCACATATTTCAACAGTGTCCTCAACCCTATTGTGTACTACTTTTCTAGCCCAGTCTTTAGTGGTGCTTTCCAGAAAGTCTTAAACAAACTGTTGAGAAAGCAAGATGAAAAGGAACAGGTTGCATCAAATGGGAACAGCGTTTCCACCATTGAAACAAGAAGGACATGAAGCCAGGTGTTGTCTTGGCCTGCCTACTACTCTCTACTCTGATTAATGATCTGTCTCAAATCTTAATTCTACTTTGACTCATGCACAGTGAATATGAGAGGCCTGGCTGTTGCAGGCATCATTTCTACAAAATCATAGTTTCTCATCAAAGGTGGAAAATCATGGAATGAAGGATTAGCACCACACAGACAAAAAAAAAAAAAAAAAAAAAGAAAGAAAGAAAAAGATGAGCAGTGAGTAATTGTAAATGAAATTCTTAGTGTATGGCATAGTTTGTGAAAAAAAGAAATTGTGAGTATCACTTCAGATATGACCACTGTAATAGATTATATCTAAGTGTATGAATATGCATATCTATCTTACTTTTGCTCTCTGTGCATATATATAGAGAGAGAGAGAGAGAGAGAGAGAATCCCTTTCTCCCTGCAAATGCTGGTTAGTTTACATAATTTAAATTATTCACTTCATGTACTATCCACAGCATATATCGATATCAGAGACTTAATCTGTTGGTACAAGTGCAGTCACTGGCAGAGTGACTCCAGGCTTTGGCCGCAGCCACAGCGAGGCTCAGACAGTTGCCTTAAAGTGCTGTCGGAAATATGGCAATTTTGATTTAAACGGACATGAACGCCATAACAACGTTGTAAACAGTACTGGGAAAATGTGAATTGCTGTAATAGGCGAGTTGCTGAGATGCTAACTTAAAAGGCGGAGAGAATGGCAGTTTTATCAACACTTCATGTAAGAGCAATGTGGTTTATTATTCTGAATTGTTTGTCAATCTAGCTGTTGTTGAACATTTCAGCAATCACGCTTAGTTTGAACCGTGACTGTCAAACTGTTCCAGTGGTTAATTAAACATTTCTACATACCCGATTCACATGTTGTCCTCATTATTATGGTGCTGCAGCCCATATTATCTTAAACCAGCTCAGTGCGCGACATATTACAATTACGGTGCCGGACATCGTATGGAGTACCTGAAGGCAGCATAAGTTTCCAAGGTGACGTCAGAGTTGGTCGGGCTGGGCAGCGGAGAGAGAGCTGCTTGACAAATCTACTGTTGTAAGGTATGCTGCACTTTTTCCACCGCATCATTTACAGAGAGCCGTTCAACCACAGAGACCAAGTAAGCCATCACAGAAACTTTTCTTAGGCGGGCGTGTCTTTGTTTTGCTTTTACAGTCTGTGAGTAGCTCGCCAGTTGCGCACCGTTAACCTCAGTAATGCTATCTCGCTAATCTCTAGCTAGCTAGCTCTCGCAGCCAGGATTGCATTCCAGCAGGGACTGGGAGCTGCAGGCTAATGGAGACAAAAATACGGCAAGGAGGGGAAGTTTGAACACTTGGAAAGCATTGTGATTAACCGCATCGTGACACATTTAAGGTAGTATAATGAAAATAAATTTATACTACGTTAAGGGGGAAAAAACTGTTATGGTGAAGTCACATCCTTACAGAGATTCCTTATTGCAGCAAGAGTGAGCCCAGACACAACACTCCCATGTATTTGTAATGTAAACTAATACGCGCATCTGTGACGATATCGGAAAACTGTGCTTTTCTAATGCTTGTCTCACGTAAAGCTTGAGTCAAACCAGTGCTCCTCTGTGATGCTCCCAGGCTCACGACACGACATGTTCATTTTTGACAGCTGTAGGTGTGCATGTTGTTTTGGTCTGGCCGTGCTAGCTGGGCGGGGTGGAGAGAAAGAGAGAGAGAGAGCTGAGCTACCGTGAGCTACCCTCAGCTGACATGACATCTCGTTTTACCTGGTCGTTGCATTCTGCCATTAGATGATGCATTATCGCTGTTATCCTGCCATCTTGTCATCATTACACTTTAACTAGAACAACAAACGTTTGTGCACGAGGGGAAAACAGTCCTCTGTCAAAATACACCTTTGTTTGGATGGCATACCAACAGGGAAGCCTAAAGGCGCACTACCCATGATGAAGGTGCTCAAACAAAACACATTAGCGTGGCTGGTGTGTAAACATCTCCTTATTGGTGTAGAAGCTAAATAAAGGCTTTTTGTTGGTGAAGAGAAGCCATTGTTTTTTTTTGTTTTTTTTTTCCTTGATGATATTGTGTTCTGAGACACATCCATAGGGCAGCTATTATTTCTAGTCTTGATCATGTCAGGACATCGTGGTATGCATCATTAAAATGTGCATTGCTGGGAAAGGCTGTCAAATAAATTATGAACCGGAGCATATTTTAGTCACAGTTGACAACCTGCAAATGTATACTGTGATGACAGTGATGGTGATAATAATAATAGTTTTCAGCCATTTCAGTATGGACAATACACTGAAGTTGGAGGAGGGGAAGCAGAATAATTTAGGATGTACATACAGATGCTTTTGACTATTGACTTACAAAATTTGGTGAGAGACACTCACCGTACGGCAGCAGCAAGAACTGACCTGCAGAAAAGGTTTGCCCTCCCATTTGAGGGTTTTGCCAACAGCAGAAACTGGAGGCAAGATTGATATAGATTGATGTAAGAGTTTAGCCATTGATTTTCAGGGAGGCATGAGCAAGGACATTTTTTCAAAGATGAGTCTTCATATTCAGGCTGGGCAATATGGATAAAAGCAAACTTTACCTAACTAACTAACCCTAACCACTTTCCTCAATATTGTAGAGATGACTATTGGTGCTTCCACAAAATGTTTACACAGTGACATTTTTGTTAACGTTTAGTAGGTGGATGTGATGCCCAAGCAAGTAGAGACAAATAATACAACAGCTAGGACAGATTAATAAGTTCAGAAAATGCATTGCTTTACTGTAACACAGCCTTAAAAACCACAACAAGACAACATTTATGCCACATTATGATATTACAACATCCAAAATCCCAGATGATATGTCACTATATTAATAATATTGATATATTGCCCAGCCCTACCTCATATGCACAGTTTTGGGCTAGTTTATCCACAGGTCGTTGTTGGCAAACTGTGATGTGAGGTGATCTTTTCTGTCCTGTATTTGGACTCCTCACAGTTGGCAGTCAGTCCCACTGGAGTTGTTTCATCCACAGACTTGCAAGTGTAATCAGACAGTCGACAGAAGATGTAGTCAGTGATTTACGAGAGAGAGAGAGAGAGAGAGCACAGTAGTAGGGCATAAGTTCTTGATAATCTGTCTTCATTCTTGAACTGAAAAGTACCTGAATTTTCTGTTTTGTATTATGCAGTATAGATGTTGCACAAGCGACCCTGTTGATTTCCCTCCTGATGGTGTTTAAACAGGATTGTCAGTTGTCCTAAATAATACTGAATCTTTTTGTAGTATAAAGTAAAACGTGTCATAGCCTTCAGAGCCCGGTCTGTCCCATGCTTTTCTTTTATAGTGCAGTTCTGCTTTTCTTGTGTGGGACATTGCTGTGGCTTTGTTTTGGTGTACAGTGTCCCCTCTGTGTTGTATACTGTAAGTGTTTGTGAGTAAGCAATGTGCATTTATTGTAGTTAGGTCTCGCTATTGTTTGGATATTTACTGTGTTCATACTGGTATCAGTACCATGAATATATATCTACAGCCTATTTTCTGTTTTTTGATGCCCAAAATAAATAACCCCTCTAAAATCATGTGGAGATGTATCAAAGACTTTGTCAGTTATGTAAACAATGTCTTACATGCAACACTTTTATTTTGGGTTTTCTTGTCTTGATTATTATACTCAATGGTTGATTTCTTTGGTGGTATTCCTATTTGTTGGTTTATTGTATCTCTACTACTATGTTTTGATTTCATGAGTTTATTTAATTGCACTTTAAATGTATTCATTTAATTTATTCTTTCTGCCGTACTTGGACCGACATTGGTACTGAAGTGAAAATTTTGGTAGACAACACTAATCCTGAGCTGAGTGCTCCCATACAAATGGATTATTTCCAGCTGTGTAGTTATTAAAGAGGGAAAAGTACTTTCCATTAGCCTGATACTGGCAGGTACAGAGAGTTGTGTGAAAAAAGGACATCTTTAATATAAAGTGACATCGCTCTGTCCTTGCAAAATGGTCTCTTCTTAGTGTTGTTTCATTATCTCTCTGAATGCATTGTATCCGATTGAATGATACCTATTTCTGTGGCGATCAGCACAAAGTAAGGGACATAATGAATAATTAAGTAGCTGTCTGTAAAGTAATCAGTAAGCCTAGTCTAAATTCCTAACACAGCCTTAGAAGCTGTTTGCTACTGTGGCTTGCTGTAATACCAGAAATAACATAGCTTAACAGAGAGATCTTTTTTATTTAATCTGATAATATTCCTACAAAGACTTAAAATTGTGGACTTAAGTATAGTACCAACCCAGATACCTTGTATAATGTCCTTCTAAAACTGATTATAGGATTACTGTAGTGCGTTTTCATTTGGATTTAATCAGTGTACTGTTTTTTGTTGTTGTTGTTGTTGTTGTTTTTAGGTTTTCAGTTCCACTCTGGTCGGGGCATTGTTAGGTGGTGGGGACGGCCTAGTCCCCCACCTTGATCAGGCCAGACACCCCACAGGTCCCCAGCCGGGGGCAGACAAGGAGCCATGAGTACAAGCAAACCCAGTGGGCTCAAACCTCCCAGCAAAATAGGCCGGCCAGCAGGTGTGCCAGCCAGGACATCCCCCTCCTCTGGTGAGAACCAGAAGAAATTATACAAATGATAGATGAGCTACAATAACTGTGGAGAACACAATGAGTAATTAAGTGTTTTTATTATAGTAATTTTAGTGTTCATAATGTTATGTCAGCATGTAATGAGCAAAGATCACACTCAGTTCAACCTAATATTATTTGGCTTGTCTGCACATTGACCACAGGCAGTCTTTAACAGGAAACATAAAGGAAACTACTGCTTCTTCCATTTTTTGATGGTTTCCCTTTCACCTCTATTGTATTTACTCCATTGTGGTCATAATATGTGGCAAGTCCCCTTAGATACTTTGCATTTTAAAAGTTGCACAAGTATTTTCTTTGACAAATTCTTTAAACAAACAGAGCATGTTTTCTGGCTTCAGTGCCTTAGTAAGTGTGCACCAATTTATTGTAATGCATCTTCATGTGAAGGAGGATTTAGAAGAACAGGTGAAAGCAATTAATAATCAGCTACATTGGAGCCTCATCACAAAATCTATTCACATCACCCACCGAGGAAAACAAACTTTTTACATTCATATATAGATAAAGATACAGATATAGACATAGATACATATAGATATATAGATGTAGATATAGATTTAAGTGTTGTTTTGTTAATAAAACTGTAAGTGATAAAACTGTGACTGGTCTAAACCATCATTACTTTTGTGAAGAAGCTCCGATGTCGTCTATTGTGTGTTACTGTCACCCGTTCTTACTCAGTCTCAATTAAATGGAGGTACATTACAATTATGGAATCATGGAAAGGTTTGGGAGTTTATTTGGCAAATACGTGTAGAAATCCTGGTTATATGACACATACATACATGCAGGGGTAGAGATGCCATGTTGGTTGTTGCAGTGCACTGGAGTTAGATGATCTTCAGAAGGACTGAATAGTGTCTCTAAAGCATGATTGTGATTCCAGGCACTCCAAAACCACTTCCTCCAGAGAAATCCCCTGGCAGTGTGACCTCCCCAACCCAGGATGGCGCCGGGGACTTTCAGATAGGAGAGAGGGTGTGGGTCAACGGCAACAAGCCTGGCTATGTGCAGTTTGTCGGGGGCACACAGTTTGCCCCTGGGCAGTGGGCAGGCATTGTGCTGGATGAGCCTATTGGGAAGAACGATGGATCAGTGGCAGGCGTCAGGTACTTCCAGTGCGAGGATGGGAGGGGGATTTTCACACGGCCTTCAAAACTGTCCAGGACTGCACTTCCAGAGAAAGAAGTGAATGGTGGGCAGGCCAGTCCAGCACAAGCAGCCCCCGCACCAAGCGAGTCTGCACCTACTGGCACTACCTCAACTGGTAACACGGGCAAAATTATCAGTGAAAATGCAGGTGAGTATTGACATAAAAAAATTCTGATGTGGTGTAGCATGATCTAACCAGGTTATTTTCCAGGATCAGTACCTGTTTCATTTGTAAGCACAATGAATACTGTATCTGTGGTTCAGTTCAGGGCACTGGCATAAAGACAAGTGGCACAATAAATCGAGCGCTCACAGCCAGCGAGTCATTGTCTAACCTTTCAGAGACAGACTCAATGAAGAAGAACAGAAGAGAGCTGAGGCTGGGAGACCGTGTGCTGGTAAGAGCCCAGTTTAAAGGAAAACTCCAGTGTTTTGGGCAAAATAGCCTTTGGAGCATCCCTTTAGTTGCAACAGTTGACTTTTGAGCAGCAGACTTTATAATTACGCTGTCTTGACATACATTGTGTCTCTATTTTTTTTCTGTCTTTTTGTGTAGGTTGGGGGCACCAAGGCAGGAGTTGTACGGTTTCTGGGAGAGACGGACTTTGCCAAAGGAGAGTGGTGTGGAGTGGAGCTGGACGAACCGCTCGGCAAGAATGATGGAGCTGTTGCAGGGACGAGGTAAAGCAAGCACGTGAGACATAAAAAGTCACATTTTAACATGTGACTTTTATCGCAAGTAGGAAACATGCATTCTAACACAATTCTGCATCACTTATAAAGAAAATCAACAGATATTCATACTGTGGAGATTTGGTCTGATTGTATGGTGAAACTGCTCTTTCCATTTTCCTCTCAGATACTTTCAGTGCATGCCCAGGTATGGTCTTTTTGCGCCAGTCCACAAGGTGACACGTATTGGCTTCCCGTGCACCACCCCCACCAAGACTAAGAGCTCCAGGAGGAGGTCCACCCTCAAGAGGAGTCCCAGTGCCTCCTCCATGAGCTCGCTCAGCTCTGTCACCTCCTCAATCAGCGGCAAACCCAGCCGAGCAGGACTGGTAAGACGCAGAGCGCTATCCTCCAACACTACCATCTTCCTTCTGAATGATTTCTCCCCTCTACTCACTTTCCTTGCATCCCGATCTTCTGTCTCCTTATGTCATATTCCCTTTTTTAAACTGTTGTGTCATCACAGGGCTATTATTATTACAGGATTAAGGGTGCAACCATTGTAATTTTTGGTGATCTTGGAAGTGAATGCTGTTTTACTATGTCACACTCTTAACTTGCTCTGGAAAATGGCATCAGCTAAATGCCTAAAGCGTAAAATGTCCATATAACTGTATCTGTTTTCCATCCAGCTGACAGAGACATCCGCTCGGTACGCCCGTAAGATTTCTGGGACCACAGCGTTGCAGGAAGCTCTGAAGGAGAAGCAGCAGCACATTGAGCAGCTGCTAGCCGAGAGGGACCTGGAGCGATGTGAGGTTGCAAAAGCAACTAGCCATGCAGGAGAGGTGCAGCAGGAGCTGGCCCTGCTGAGAAAGGGACAGGATCAGGTCAGAAACTTGTACACATCAGTATTACCAGCTGCTATCAGACAAGAGCAGAGGCTAAAGTAAGATTAGATCAGAAACATACAGTGTGGCACAAATCTCACTT
Organism: Myripristis murdjan; assembly: GCF_902150065.1. Taxonomy (NCBI): domain Eukaryota; kingdom Metazoa; phylum Chordata; class Actinopteri; order Holocentriformes; family Holocentridae; genus Myripristis; species Myripristis murdjan. Next base: position 16,271,137 of record NC_043991.1, read on the forward strand.
ACCTTTTCTACCCAATAATTGTCATTCACATATTTTAATGTTTATTTCCACCACAAAGGTGAGAACTGCTCGAACAGTCATTTAGTCAATACATTTAATTTATGAACTGGTTTTCTTTCAACAGTATATCAGTGTACTTTTATGTAGACAGACTGCAGCACTGAGGCGAGTAGCTTCATGCTGCAAGAGCTACATTTTCTCAGCGCATTATTAGAATACTGTGGTGTTCACTGTAAATGTGTCCCCAGCCTGTTGCAAATTGCACTGCAACAATCACATTAGAAATGGGACTTTTTAAAATATTGGCTTCATTGGTACCACTTTGTAGAACTGCTGAATAACGGCACTCCACGATGAACTAGTGTTGTTTTTTTCCTTTTAGATTGCATTGTATTTAATTAGTACTTCACAGTAGAAGTAATGTAAGTTTTCTAATGTCGTCTACGTAATAATTTTGGTAATGATGATGTTATGTATCATATTAATTATTATTGTCATGTTGCTGCTAATAAAACTACTACGTTATTTGTTTTAACATGCCAAAAATGTATTATTAATTTATATTAATGTAATGTGAAATTGTATTTTGTGTGTGTGTGTGTGTGTGTGTGTGTGTTAGTATGCCATTGAGATGGAGGCAAAGTTGGACCAGTTGCGTTCCCTGGTGGAAGCAGCAGATCGAGACAAGGTGGAGCTGCTCAACCAGCTGGAGGAGGAGAAGAGGTGGGAGCTCTCTGTTAGCCTGTAGAGTGTACATGGGACATGGACACCGTTAAAGTCAGAGGTGGAGCCCGTTATCTGATACTGTGGACCACCACTAACATGGTTACACTAGGCTTTCAGTTTTCTGTGCAGCTCCATCACATATGTACAGATACAGTTATTTTCATAGAGACAGAACTGTGAGACGGTTGCAATCCTCTTTTGGCAGGAAAGTGGAGGATCTACAGTTTCGTGTAGAAGAGGCGTGCATCACCAAAGGAGACCTGGAGGTAAACAGTAGTTTATATAGTCCTACTCTCGTTCAAACACACATTCTCTCTCACTTTCAGTCTCATTCTTCTGGATTGATCTTTTTCTCTGTGTCTCTCTTTGTCTCTCTCTCTGTCTCTCTCTCTCTTTCTTTCTCCCTCTCTCTCTGTCTCTCTCACTCTCTCCCCCTCATCTCTGTTTCTACCCTCTCCGGACCAACTCTGAGTTAAACAGAGGTTGACCGATACTGGCTTTTTCACGGCTGATCCAGATTTTTAGAGCAGAAAAAAATCTGCAAATGTAACTTTTTTTTCCAGATTAAAAATACGTAAAATTAAAGAGGATGGGCAATTTATTCAGAGAAGCTCTGTCAGCAACGTTTTGGTCTCAGATGGCATTCCTGAGGCAGCAAGTGAGCGAGTAACATAGCCTCCTCCTTATACAAGTCATCCCACATAAGCGTAATCAATAGACAATTTGGTGATAGGCTCTTGTGAATTGTCCATTCCTCGTTAGTATTGCATCAGCACAAAGTCTCTGTTACAGTAAGTTGCAATAATGTAGATAAAATACTTATGGAGAAAGAAATATTTATTGGTTATGCTTCAGCTTATCTAAATAACAGGCTTAGGTAAAAGATGATTATCAAAAGAATGTTTCACGGCTTTCTTTTAGAAATGATTCTCTTTTATTTAGATTATTTTGGGCAGCTCTTTGCAACTGTGGTGTGCCATTAGGACTGCCATTCAAATTAAAAATACATTCAACTGTGAGATTATGCTTACTATAACTAATAACACAGTAGGATGCAGTGGCACACCCCCACTGTCAAGACAACTCTATCTTAAGGTACTCTCATTTATTAACATACTTAATAAAAAAAAATTCCTCAGAATTAAAAGATATAACTGCATATTGTGGGACTGTCACATTTGGTGAACATTCCACATTTTAGCCTAAAATGAGGCAGTAATGTGTAATGGCAGTTCTTTGCCCAAAATAATGCCTGATTATGCTTTAATAGCTAGACGTATATAGATTTATTAGATTTAGGAGAGAATAACTGAAAGTTTGTATAATGTTGAATGCAGAAATATGTCACCAACACTTAAATGTGAAATAAAAAATATAATTAGACGGTGGCTGTCTTCTCCTTATAAATCCTGTGATGTGGAGCTGTCTCTGTAGAAGATATTGAAAAACAGATATCTGACTGATTTTCAGTGCAACAGCACATCGCTAGTGCTCACATCCCCCGTTTACCGTCATGTATTCAAGCACTAATCAGCCAATCCAATCATTCGGTCGACCTCAGAACCTACTGTACATGAATTAATCTCAGTTTGGATTTTTTTTTTCTTTAAATCCCAACATTTCTTTTGGGTTGTTGTTTATTAAACGAAATGATCCCACTCAAAAATACTAAATAACTGGCCACCAATTAGCATTACCTCTATGCATTTCCTTGTTATCATGAACTGATGATTTAATCAATCATTGCAGCCAAGCTTTTTATGTGTCCTGCTTTCTTTAAATCATTAAATCATCATCTTGTTCGTACACCTGTCTCCCTTCCTGCTGCAGTATTTATTCATTCATGCTCAATTCATGTACTCGTCCTGTCCCACATTTTTCCACCCATTCGCAGCATTTACATTCCATTTTTCACTTCATCCTTTTCATCCAGCTGCCTGTCCTTGAAAACTTGGTGCCTGCCTTGCCTTGAGTCTTTTCACATGCCCTCATCTTGCTCTGCTCCCCGTGTTGTCTGCATCTTCTTCATTCTTTGGAGAAACTGATGTCTGAAGGCTTACATCTATGTTTATCCCCCGGCAACTGGAGTAGAAGCAAACAAGTGTCAGTAGAAGAACAATGGTGTCTTTGCTTGCAATATCCTATCAGGTGAGAAGTGTCTGAGGGATGCCAGAACAGACTAAATCAGCTTGAATCACTCCTGAGAGTCTCCAGAACAGACTGAGCAAATGACTTAAGAGTCATTAGATATTGGTCCTAATTCCCATCACTAGTCCATTGTTCAGAGCCGTTTGATATAAATGAAGGTCTTAATTCTCATCACTAGTTTTTATAACCGAAACACCGGGACCCATCAGTGTTTTCTTACTTACCGGTCTTCTCTTGTAAGCCATGTCTTGTTGTCTTCCTTCTGTCTGTGGCACAAAGCTGGCATGTCAGTGTTGCATTGGTGTATGTTTTCCTTCTCTTCCTCTTGCTCTCTCTTACTAACAGACGCAGACCAGACTGGAGCATGCCCACATAAAGGAGCTTGAGCAGAGCCTGCTCTTTGAAAAGACCAAAGCTGAAAAACTCCAGAGGGATTTAGAGGACACTAGGGTAATGCTGGAAATCTGTCCCGGTCCCACAGTAGGACCGGGTGATACACTTTCCCCAGCAGGTCTAATAATGATTCTGATGTACAGCATATATGGAAGGCATCACTACATGCATATATTATGCAAGTTTCTCCCCTAATGGCCTATTCGCTTCGACATAGGGATATTAATATCTCACTGGCCTTGAGCTTTTCTTATCACCCCATTCTATCATGCTGAGCAGTGTGTGTGTGTGTGCGGGTGCGGGTGTGTGTGTGCACGTGTGTGTGTGCACATGTGTGTGTGCATGTATCAGCAATATGTATGACAGAGCGGCAGATCATGATGATCATGATGATTTCTAACCTCCATTTAATCAAGTCTTACCTGTTTATCAGTGGAGTACTGTGGGACCCCTGCGGTCCAAGGAGGTTTGGAACATGTAAGTGAACCTTTGAATAAGTGAGATTTGGGTAGATCAGTCAAATCTATAAAGGAACCTTTCTCTTACTTGCCCTGTCTTTTTGGGACTAGACTTAACAAACCCTGAGCACCCAGGTATTAATCCACGTTAATGGAGAGGACAGTAAGAAAAGAGCCACCACCATAACAGACCTCCGGTGAGAGATGTGTTTGTCAGGTTTGGGCCAAATTGTGATTCCAGCCATGTAGCCAAAAAGGGTGTCCTGTAACCAGATGGACCAATGTTTGAACCCCCATGAGACCAACTTCCTGCCATGCAAAAAAAGACCTTGAGCAAGTCACTTCATCCCTACTTGCACTTGTTTCTCTTTGTGGTGTCCGGTGGAGTTTGACATGAGGTGCAGGATCCAAAATGTTCAAACATCCACAAAAAAAGTCTGTGTTGTGTATTGTCTGTGACCAGGGTCTGCCCCGAAATGTCAGTAAAACACTTGGCAAGGCTTGAAGGATATCACTGGAAGTCTGTGTATAGTCGTGCTCCCGCAGCCACCAGTCGTCCTCACTGAGCACTGGAGTGTTGTTTTTGTGATGAGCTCGCCTGTTAGCCTAGAGTCACTCAGACGGAAATGGATTCTTTAATTCCTCATGCAGTGAGGGCTGCTCAGTTCCCTAAAATTAATGCAATAATTCCTGTTTCTGCCTGCATCTCTTTGCGGTGCTTTTTTTTAAAAAAACAAAAAAACAAAAAACAAAACTGAAATGTTTAGCTGTCATATTTATATGTTTTTAATCCAACAGAAAAAATATTTTTGTCAAATTCAGTAAGCTAATAGTTCATTTAAACTTCCAGTCTTAAAAAATAACATTTAGTTATTTGCCTGGTGAAAAATGTATTATTTGTCTTATTAATAAGGGTGTGGCCTATCTTTTCTGTTATGCATTCTTCTCTGGTGAACAGCAGAAGTGACTAATTGTAGACATTGCAATTAATTTCTTAACACTGTATTAATGTATAAATTGGAAACACAGGTAATGCAAAAACACAAATGCTTTGTAATTTTTTCACATAGCTTTCTTGCACTGATTTCAAACAATTGGCACAGTCAGTAAATATGGGAACAAGTGCAAAACCAATTAGTGCAGGACTCAGGAGAATTATACAGGAGAAATAAGAATTGGGGAGATAATTATTGCCTGTATACAAGGGCATTCTAGCAAGCAGAGAAGCTTGTTTTACATGAGACAGATAATCTAAATTATTTATTCACACAATCACATTATAGCCAGTTTTCTTTCTGTTCATACTTAGAGGTAACCTGCTCACTATTGTATGTGCTGCAACACACTGGATGGCTGTCAGGGATGGTAGATCAAAAAGGCGTTAGATAACACTAGTGCAGCTCCCATAGGTGAAACAGCAATCCCTTTATTATTGGGCAACTTATTTTACAATAAAGCAACATACAACACCGGTAACTCGCTGTGAAACTAATCTTTGAATTATTCTGATGGAGCTGAATCCACCCATTTTGTACTGTAAGCAGGTTAAACCATTTTTAGTATTTATTTATAGTTAATATTAGACACAAGGTCCACTGTTTACTTTTCTCCTCTCAGTCCTTCTCCTTCTCCCTTGCCTTTATGCTTTCTGTCTGCATCCTCCCTGCAGGTTGCCACAGTGTCTGAGCGGTCCAGGATCATGGAGCTGGAGAGGGAGGTGGCTGATCTGCAGCTCAGGCTGAGGGCCTCCCAGCAGACAGAGGATGCCGTATCTCTGTCCCAGCAGCAGCTCAGCAACCTCAAGGCCCAGGCACAAACTCAGGAGAAAAAGGTTGGTGAAGGCTGTCACACACAGTGAAAAAATTTTCCAAAAACCGACTCCAGCTGCACCAAAGTGTTATCTTGGGAAATGCATTACTCATAGGCGTCGTGGTTGTATGATTTATGGTGTGATTGTAGCAACTGGTGCATTTTCTATTTACATACTTCATGTCAGCCTGTATTTAACTAGGGCAAGGTCCTTGATAAGTGTGGATTGTTTAAGCTACTCCCGTAATGCATAATTTACAGCTCTGCTCAGATGTACCTGTGTTTGGGTCATCCTGTCCCCTGTTGTATGTTCCATATGTCGCTTACAGATCAGTGAGCTGAGTGTCGACCTGGAGAGCAAACAGAAAGAGCTTCAGTCTGTACAGCAAGATAAGAGCTCACTAGAACAGCAGCTAACTAGCCTGGTGAGAACACACACTCACACTTTCTCACACTCACATACACGAGATGTAAGAAAGAAAAACAGTCAGCACATAATAATCACAAAAATCATACATGAACAAAAATCAGTTGCTGCTTCAGTGTTGTGTCGAGTATACTGTAGAAATATCTGATAATTGATTGTTTCCACGTTACAGAGACACACATTCACATGATGTTCAGGGTAATGCTTGTAACTGTAGAGTTGTTGAGAGTTGCTATTTTTTCCCCCCATGCTTACATGAAAATATTTGCTCTTGGGCATCATGAAAGTGACCCCCTCAAGAGAGGCAGCGTTTTATGCACGAAACGCGCATGTTTTCTGGATACAGTCATCTTTCCCTGGCTAGCTCCAGGTGAGAGAATGTTACTATGTAACTGTTTAGCTTGTAGTCACGCTGCCCTTTCTTCATTTCAGAGACAAAAGCTTGACACAGCCGAGGAGGAGAACCGGAGAACAGCAAAAACCATGCAAGGTAAACATAGCAGACTGATGTTTTGTCTTGACTGCATACTGGTTATGCACCTTAGAGAAGTTCTTTGTTTTTCTGTTAGGACAGATTATGGAATCTCTTTGGGAGAAAGGCTGGTGATTAGTAATGTTAGTTGATGTGTATTTTGTGTTAGAGCTGGAGAAGAGTGTGGAGCAGGCAAAGAAAGACAACCAAACCCAGAAAGAGGAGAGCTGTCGCAGAGAGAAAGAGCTCCAAGACCAGCTGACACAGGTAGGTTTACATTTGTAGTCATTAATGTCATTAATAAGTTTTCAGTGTATGTAACAGAGTTTGATGCTGGTACAATATAAAACTAAATTAAAAACACAGCAGCATTGAAACCTACAAATGCCACACAATGACACCTTCCATCTTAACCTGATGTAATTTGGCCGCTTATTGCTATGTTTACATGATATACAAAAGAGCCTGAGAGGTAATGTGTCTCTCTCTGCAGTCTGGGAATTGAGTTTGACTTCTGGCTCCGCCAAGAGCTAACTGTCTGTGAATGCAGTTTCTAGATGATGAATCAGCTTTCTGGCATTTGCCAACTCCTACCAGAGCAGACCCACTTGACAAGCATAAACTGCTGCTGGCTGTCAACAGAGTTCAACCAATTAGTGGTGGTATTCTAGGAAGTTTATTTTAGCCATGTATTGAAAAATTGACATTTCACAACAAAGTATTTTTTTTTTACAAGGTTTTCCATGGAAACCTTTCCGTAAATAATCTTCCTTAAAATAATAGTCGTTACTAGGGTGCTTTCATCCAGACTATAGCACACTCACTCTAAAGCTAACTATGGCTACAGGCCGTAATGTGTTAGTGTTGTACTAACACACACATGCACATATTACCCTCTCTCTTTGAGTTTAATAAGTCAGTGCTACCAGCCAGTACTCATTTTTTATTTAAACTTCACAAAATTTTGCAAAGACTAATATGTGCTCTCCCTTAGTTGCTTGCAATATTTACGAGATGGGAACAAAATTGTTATATAATCATTATAGAAAGTTATAAAAAAGGGTATAATGATGAAAACTGACAGATTTTGGGTAACATCACCAAATTAAATAATACTTCATATACGATTCCTTGACAAAATTATTAAACAGCAAAACTGATAAAAACATGATCAGTCTATAGGAAAATGAAGGCTTGCATTGCTGGCTACAGTTATGTCTATATACTTGAAAAAATTCAGAATATTACATTTCATCAATAGAGCATAAGGAGAGTGGATAAACATGAGTTTTCATTCGTTTCTCTGCCTGGTTAAATGAAAGTTAAAACAGATCAACTGGAGAGACTTTCAGATTTTGCAGTGGCCAGTGTGGGGTGATGTTAAGCTAAACGTAGTTATTATTGATGACCCATTGTGTTTTCCAGGCCACGGAGAATTCTGAGTGCACAGCTCAGTCACTTGAGCAGCTGACTAATGAGAAGAAGACACTCGAAACTCAGGTAAGCAGGAAATATACAATACACTACAACTGTGAATCTCACAGTCGCTGATGTCAGCATGTTGTCATTCACAGGCAAATATCAGTCCTATTTTAAATTCCATTTAATTTCTTGGTCCTCTAATTTTAATGGAATGTTGGCTCCAGCATTTTCTCTGCTCAGTACAAATGTGTCTTGTGTAACATCATGTGTGTTTGTATGTACGTGTACATGTTTATTCGAGTGGGTGTGCATCCTTGCGAGTGGATGTGCATGTGCACATGTATAAAATTAGCCTATCCGGCCTGCAGGGTTTTTATTTCATATTCACATTAGGATTCCCACACTGGCAGCGTATGACTGTGCAAGTACTGGTCATCACATTAAATCAGCCATGCATGAAATGCTGTGGGCCATCATTCTTTCTCCACTGCTTTTCCTTTTTCTTCCCTCTCACCCTCTTGGCTTCATCTCAGTGACGCTCATTTTATATGTGCCTTGGTACTTTTACCACTTTTGCTTAATCCACACTACTTTCTAAATGTGGTCTGTCTGCAACAATTCATTTAATCTGTGGCTCTCTAGCGCCCCCTTTCCAAATGTTTGCAATAATATCTGTATTTGTCTTGCTCGGTCTTTATTGCTCTGTCTCGCCCCTCTCGTAATCACCCTACTTCCATGTCTCTGTTGCGCGGGCCCACTAACCTCAGCAGCCTGTGCGCTCCAGATGGTCAGTCTCATGATGGCAGTAGAAATGGATAAGAGATTAGAGTAGGGATACAGTGCACACACACGTACACTGACACAGAAAATCGAGAGGAATATACACTATCAGCCTCAGGCTTTACTGCTCTCCGCTGGTTGCTTTGCATTTGTTGCTACTTCTGTTATTCCATGAACCATCTCTTCACACTGTATTTCAGCACCGCAACATGACTACCATGCTTCGGTCATGATTTAAACAAGCTGCTGTTCCATACTTTGAGAAATGAAAGAAAAGTATTTGTCCAAACCTCTGATCTGTGCATTAACACAGATTTGCAGCTTCAGAAAGAAATATTTTGGAATAGATTGTGAGACCACTGGAGCTGAGTATTTCTCAGTAGGACTTCCCTGTTAATCAGTCTGCACTTTTATTATACAAAATGCATTGAGATATAAAATCTCAAACAACCAATTACATTCTCACGGTATATCAGACTCCAGTTTTTTGTTGTGTATCATAAGAGATTGTGTCATAAGAGATTGTTCTGCCATTTGCACCAGTTAAAGGATAGTAGCGTAAAATCTACAAAATGTATATGCCTCACGTTTCTGCTAATCTTTTCTGAAAGCATCAGTTTTCTTCCCTTTTATCCAGCCATTGGTATCCGTTCATTCCACTACAATATGAAAATGAACTTTGAGAGACTTCAAACTTTATTCACACCAGTATCTCCACACCATAATAAAGTCGTCTACATTGATTTTCATAAAACACTGTTGTGTTTTGATGACTTGAAACTGGGTGTTGAAACAGTCTCTCCACCGGAAAGTAGTCCCTGTGGAAACATTTGCTTTGCACAGAGAATTATCAGTTCTGTGGTTGATGAATGTTGATGACTTTGTTAGCTGCAGAAGCAGAAGATTATAAAGTGGGTGTTGCCACTAAAAAATCAAATTTGAAAAGGGGATTTTGAGGGATTTTGATTTTATGTTGTGAAATCTTGAGGACGTCCTGCATGATTTGCAGAATGGTTTGTTGGTCCAAACATTCAAAACTTTGGTACAGTTGTCCCTCGCTATAACGCGGTTCACCTTTCGCGGCCTCGCAGTTTCGCGGATTTTTTTTAGTGCAATTTTGCATCTTTTTTTTTTTTTTTTTACAGCGCATTGTGTTTTGCGTCCTGATTGGCTAAGGGACTGTAGACCTTTGTCAATCAATCTCTTCCATGGCGTGTCTCCTGTACAGTACAGAATGCGTTCATTCTATAATACTGGACTTATTTTTCTACGAAGGTTTGAACTTTGAAAGTGTTTAAACAAGAGAGAAACGTGAGAAAATGTTAATGCCTGTCTGAGAAAAGTGTATAAAGTGTGTAGTGAGGGGTTTTACAGCCTTAAAACATCTATAATAATTGTAAAAAATAGAGCTTACGACTTTGCGGATTTCGCCTATTGCGGGTTATTTTTAGAACGTAACTCCCGCGATAAACGAGGGACCACTGTATATGGTACTTTGGTGAAACACAGTTATGTTATTCAGTAATAACAAACATGCTGTTGAATCGAGACAGTCTTGAATAGCACCAGTTATAGCTCCACGGAGGGAAGAAAACACTCTGATAGACACAAACACACACACACTGTAGTGCCTTTGATGTGTAGGGATGCTCTTACGTCTGCCCCTTGTCTCCCTCCCTCACTCATGTTCCCTTAGGCTGTGATGTAATCCTGCACATGTCAGAGTGAGCTGGAGTGTGTGTATGTGTGTGTATGCAGTGATGCCTGGTTGAGCAGAACATTGTTTTACTGAATGGATGGTTGACTCAAGATCTGCCTTTCCTGTGCCTTCAGACATCTGTTGGAAGCGGGTGCACAGACACAAACGGCCCCCGACACTACAGTACATAGTAATACAGCACAGGAGTGTGTGGCATGAATGGCAGCCAATTTTATCGTACCTCTGCAATGTAAAGCACTGCGATGTTGACAAGCAGACAGCAGCTGGCGCTTTCTAATGTTAGGTACAGTGAATGAATGGTGAAGCTTGGAGAGGATGGTGCCGGGGAGAGAGAGAGAGAGAGAGGAAACCAAACTGTGAGCAGCAGAAGGTGGGGGGTGAATGTGGGAGGAGCCTGTGAGGGGTTACATAATGGAAGCGCTTTGCCTCTTTAATGCAAGTGTGAGCACGAGAGAGGTTGGTCAGGCGACGCTCTCTTTTTCTCTCTGAGGCGTGCTTGACGGGGGATGTAAGCCGATGCTTTATTGATGCCTGGTTTGTGTCGGTCTGTCTGCGTATGTCATCAGTAGAGTGGAAGTGGCAGGGGAGCAGCAACGCTACTGTGTTTAGCTGGTTGACCTAGGTAGAGAAGCGGCAGTGAGCTCAGTGCCAGCTCCATAGGTATGGACATAGCTGCTCTGCATCAGGGCTACTCAAGCAACATCTACTCCCCTCACTATCAGGTAGGGTTTATTGTTTATTGCTTTCTCCTTAATATCTCTTTTCTGCAGAGATTCATTTGTGCTTTGACCTTTAATGAATTAAGCACATCCCAGCATGCTGTCTTGGCTCTGTCTGGTGTTTATACTCCACATTTATGCCATTGGGTTTACCTGACATTTCTGTTTAAGTTCCACCTTTGAGAGAATTTGCATTTTTAGCGCAGGCTCTAGGAAAAACGACTGAGGGCAGTCCTGACCCGCTTCAACATTTTAATGTCAAGTACAAAGAGGTGGTTCGAAGATGTGGGGTTCAATTTTTTTTAATGTGTAGTCTTGCTGCTGCTTGACTTATTCTGATGTGCTCCTGCAGACGGGTGCTGCAATGTGTGATTGTGGGTGGGTGGTGATGCACTTTATATAGGATTTGACAGGGATCTAGTTCAGGCATGGACCATAAACAAACACTGAAGGCTCAGACAGGCTTTGGCAGCATTTTCAGTCAGGCAATACAGATAACTCTCTGTGCATGTGTGTGTGTGTGTGTGTGTGTGTGTGTGTGTGCATGCATACGCTCTGGAGACTATTTCTCACCTTTGATATGTGCATAAATACTGAAGTGTTAGACGCTACAACTCTGATCATGAGCTCACTCGGAAGGCAACAGAGAAACTGTGGACAGTGGTGGTGATGTGCTAGAGAGACTTGCTGTACATGGCACCCATACAGTTTGGATTGTTATGCATACGGCTTTCATATCTGTCTGATGGCCGCTGCAGTGAAGGCTTTGAAGGCAAGCCGTACTTGTAGTTAGTCTTTTAAATTAATTATTGATTAGTGCTATTTTAAAGCTGGTGAGATCACAGCAGTTCACGTGTCTGGAGAGCAGTCAGACTTGACCTGTCAACACAAGAGATCTGATAACTACAATCACGCAAAAGCTTGTGGTATTTCTGGGTTTGTGGTAATAATATACAATGTTTTGTGTCTCAAACTTCTCAGAGAATAGTTCCCTCTGTCAGCTGCCCCCCTACGGTATCAATGGTGTCTCAGGACATTTTCTATTTTAAGCGTAATCTTTGTTCTAACTTTGGTGGCCCAGAATATTTAGTCTAATTATAGCTTTTTGGAAGAGGCAAAAGTCTTTAATGATATGTGGAAATGTGACGTTGATTTGTGGTTTCTGGTGTGTGCAGAAGAGAGAAAAAACTGTGATTGAGTGTTAAAACGACTTTTGCAGTCAGGTTTGCTTTCAGCATAATTTTAGTCAACAGCCTCCAAACTGGTGTGAGACTGTAAAATGAGGATGCATCCACACACATGATGTTTCATGTATGTGGCTAAAGGTTAAAGAGAAGCATAAAGATAGGAATATATGCTCGAGTGCCGTGCTTTGTTGTTCTGTTCTGTTTTTAAAATATTTTTTTTCTCTCCCTTTCCTGTCCTTTATCTCTGTGACTTGTGCAGCTTGAGGCTCTGAAACAGCAGAACTCCAAATACCAGGAAGAGCTCAGTCTCTCTAAGGAGAGGAGCAGCTCAGAAAACCAACGAATTGGAGTTCTCTGCAAGGAAATGTAAGTTCGCATGATGCGTTTTCTCCTCTCTTGTGTCTTGCCCAAATGTGACCCCAGCTAGCTGTACCTTAGATTGGTGTGTTGAAGCTGTTTCAAGATTATTGTAGAGAATTGGTACATCATAGGAAGGGACACATTGTCATTCTTACTGGTCTAGCGTACATTTCATTCATATCATTGAGGTTCTTCCTCCACTAACTCTTTAGTACCTTATGTAAATGTAGTTGAAATGGTTGTGTAAACCACATAATTCAAGAGGATGCTCTAACTGTGGTTGTGCTTACTTGCTGTGCACAGCAGGTGCACAGCAAGTAAAACCCTTTCTGTTAAATTGACTGCTCTATAAATAGGGCAGGGTGATACGGACAGAATCAAATGTCACAACATTTTTGACCAAATACCCCCGTAGTGATACTGTGACAATATTGTAGCGATGACCACTGGTGCTTTCATAAGATATTTCATAAGATATTTGATAAACAGTCATTAGTACTTTGGATATGATGACCAAGCAGCTAGAGACAAATAGGCTAGAATGGCTGAAACAGTCAGATAAGTTCAGAAAACTGCATCATTTTACTGTAATGCAGTCTTTAAACCCACGAAAAGGCAGCACTTACATCATATCATGATATTATGATATCCAAAATCCCATATGGTATCTAGTCTCAAATCATGACATTGAAATAGTATCAATATTGCCCAGCCCCATATGCAGTGATTTCCAACACATTTGCTGACTGAAAACTTTTAAAAACTGTGCACATGCAAGAGAAATAAAAGGAGAAACAAGTTAGATAATTGGCTACATTTATTGTTATCACATGATTTAGCAGAGCAGCCAGTTCCACTTTGCATGAAAAATATATGTTTGGCCAGCTGCTCAGCTGAAGCTACCTGTTTTATTAGACAGTTTTTAGTGTAAGATTAAGATATCCCATCCTTTGCAGCATGCGTTTTACCTTGCTGCATTGTTGTGGTTGTGGTGGATCTCTGGCCTGTGGAGATCTATTTATAGCCTGGTGTGTACCTGGATGTGTGCACGTGCAGAAGTATGCAGTGTGTGTTTGTGTGTTTGAAGCAGTCATTTTGCCACACCTCCCCTGAGTCATCAAGGCCCTGAGCTGTGATGTCAGAGCTCCAGATGGATCCTACTGGCTGAATTATAGTCATCAGTGTGTGGCATCCTGGAGGAGGACTAGTCGAGCTTGAGGATGCCATCACATCTCTGTTAATTGGAGCTATTAATTATACACAGACACAGTGAGAGGCCACTTCATCCTGCTCTTAGAGCAGCCACTTAAGTGCCTTAATATCTACACACTGTAATTTGTCTGTTTTTAAATATATATAGGATATTAATGCTAAAGACCAATTTCTGATATGGACTGAGCATAGTGTCTCTTGCATGGTATTTTCCCAGCCCCCACCCTTCATTTTTGTCTTGACAATGTGTTCCTCCATCCTATCCGAGGCACGTCCTTCCTCAGCTGTTATGTAATCCCTCCGTCTCTCCTCCTAGGACCGCCTGGCTCCAACATGGTCATTACTCTCACTATGACCTCAGTGTGTGTGTGTGTGTGTGCCGCTGCTTGTTTGGTGTTTGTTTGCTCGGGGTGTCAATGTGGCTTTGTGGTTATCTGACAGAACAGCTGTAACCACCGAAGTTCAGACAAGTGTTTTTGAGTTGGCATGTGTTGGTTAGTGCCATGTGAAGTGCAGATGTGTTGGAACCAGTTAAAAAAAAAGGTGAAAAGTGAAAACACACAGCTCAACCACTTTGCAGAAACTGCATTTGGCTTTTACTGTCAGTGACGTTCTTAACAAATAAAAACATGGGCAAACAGTGAGGTCAAGTGGATCATCACCATTATTAGTCTAAACCCAGTATTTCAGAATTGTTTTAATTTCTGTTTTATATTCTTGAAAAGACTGTATTTTCATTGGACATATGCTAGTAGTCTGGTACTGCTTACAGTAATATACATTAATCTTATTTGGGAAACATAAGTCAGTTTTTTCATTTTATATCTATAATTATGTTTAAATTTAATTTGTACTGGCTGTTCGTCTACATCAGTTTCAGTTTACTCCTGCTTTTTTTCCCCCACAAAAATCAACAGTGTTATACAGATTGAATGCAGTAGAAGTAAAATGATTTTTTTATACTGTGTTTCAGTGGCATTCCCCTTTAAATCAGTCTTGTCCTTGCTCTGTTTGAGGGGATGATGCTATAGAGGCATGGTGAATGTAATTATACAGCAGGCAGCTAAATTCTTCACGCAGATGGCGCCCAGACTGGTCTGTTTGTTACACACAGCTTCAGAGTTCTTCATATGACACAAATCCAAAGGTTGACCCAAATGGGGCTAAACTGGATTTTTCTAGTAAATCATTTGGTGCCGCAGATTATCCAGATTCATAAATTACCAGAAAGCACTATTTTCAACAGTGCTTCCATACAGTTTCATATATATTCTCTGTTTTTCGCCCAATAAGCATAAGCATACTATAAAAATAAGTATACTATATCACCATAGGATCTTGACATTGTGTATGGAAACGACCCTGGGTTTTCCAAGATTCAAAGCCTTTAAGATGTTTAAAAGAGCGCACAGTACTATGTAAGCTGCAGATATAGATAGACAGATGGCTTTTTGAATGATGAGAATTAGTCAGTAGATTACATATCTGAGCTATTTCAGTGAGCCTGGTGGTTTCAAAGATGAGATAGTAAGTTTGAATCAACTGATGTTTATAATCCAAGCTGTTATTGTCTATGAGCTTAATAGAATTTATCTGAGGCTGAAAATATGCAATCACTTATTGAAAAACTTAAATTTATGACCAGGTTGAATTTTAGTCTGCTAAACCGATGAATTTTCTCATAGACTTGGTTGGCTTTAATGAATATTTGCAGTATTTCTACAGGAATATGTCAATATGCGCACTGGGCCCTTTTTGTTATTTAATGAAATATAAAATGTTAAAGGTGCTTTCAAAAAGACATTTGGAGAAAGAAGCATGCATAAAAGATTGCTTCTAGTTCTTAAATTTATGTATTTCAGGAAAATACTTTGTGAAACATACGACCACAATTGGGCACATTATGAGATGACATGTTTTCTCTAGGCATGCAATATTATGCATGCATTCCCTCCATGGAGCTGTAACTGTTACGCATTGGAAGAAACTCACCAGGTCATGTGCCGCCATTATTGTTGCACCTAAACATTTACATATGTATTTCAGAATTTTTTTTTTTATTAGATTAAACGCACAAAGGTCTGAGCAGGTGCATCAGCACCTCGACAAGAATCCTTTAGATCCTGATCTCATGTGCTTTGGCTCTTAGTTTGAGTGGGTGCATGTTTGTTTGTGTGTTTAGCAGATGTGAACAGACGGTTAACATCTGGCACCACACTAGAGTTTTAAACGGTTTTAGTAGGCTCTCTCTGTGAGCCTGTGAATGTGTTACATTGATCGCGACATGAATGTCACCGAGAATTGAATGGATCACAGCCAGCGCAGCATTTCCAATATGTCACCTCTGCTTTCTCCTTCCTCCACTCAGCGAGGAGCTGAAGCTGGCCTCGCAGAAGTCTCAGCACCTTGAGGAGGTACTGACCTTTCCTAAAGTCTCTCATAAATCTTTTTATATGAACAATTTTTTTTCATCTTGTAATAGATCATGGTTTGCTGAGCCAGGAACCCGGATTTAATTAGAAGGTTTTGGCATAGTGAGGCTCGACTGCCTGCTGTGACTGAACTGTTTCGGCTGAGACGGTTTAATCCTGTTTTTAAATACCTCTGTATTTGTGTTTGTTTATGTCTCAGCACAACGAGGATCGTAACAGTCAACAGC
Organism: Myripristis murdjan; assembly: GCF_902150065.1. Taxonomy (NCBI): domain Eukaryota; kingdom Metazoa; phylum Chordata; class Actinopteri; order Holocentriformes; family Holocentridae; genus Myripristis; species Myripristis murdjan. Next base: position 16,287,629 of record NC_043991.1, read on the forward strand.
CAGACATGAAAGACAGGTAAGAAGCAAAGGACAAACCACTACAAATTGTTTCTTATATGAATCTACTGTATATCACATATGATTGTTCAGCCATTAAGCATCCTGATTTTGCCAAATGCACTGTCTGTTATCTCAGCTGTTTTGGACTCTAACGCTCTGTTGTCCTCTTACTTTGATTTAGTGGTCGACACATCATCTTTTGCATTGCATTTGCTTTAATGCCAACTTTATTATCACAAGTTAGAAAAAGTGTCACATTTCCAATATTAGTGTTGCATTATTGTTTAATTGATATTCATAGTTTGACAAGAAACCAGAGTCATGTCAAATTTATTTGCGACATACTTTTTGAAATAAATTGTTTAAATCTACATTTTGCAAAATAACAAAAGTTACTGACAGGTTACAGAAACAGAAATCAATGATATTGAAAAGGCTACAGGCTAAAGATTTCAACACAGTTTATTCTGACAGAATTTTGAACATCTGATAGGGCAGTGAGATTTATGCCTTTATAATGTATCAAGTTATGTTTGACACCAGTGAAAGCTTGCCATTAGCTTGTTAAATTAAAAAATGGCCTTAGTTCCTACATTTTTAGGCTATTTGAAGCCCATTCTAAAAGTGGAAATCAAAAGAATCTATGACGGCCACTTCTGTCTGTCTAGACTAGAAACAGAGTCTGCAGGTAGTCTTACTTATCTGTTGATTAATCACAGGATTAAGCCATCCTTAATACTGTACATCCCACCACTAGCAGTGCTGATGACAGAGCAGTGATGGAAGTGGAGATTGAGTGGTTGAGGAGTGGAGAAATGATGGACAAGTTAGGCAAGATGACAGCTTAAGGATCAAGGTTTGTGATATAAGATTGGAGAGAAGCAAAAAGAGGCGGTATGATGAGGAAGTGACTGTTTAAATTAAGAGGTGATGGAGAATTTGAGCAGAAATAACAGCTGTGGAGGGAAAGTGTGCCTGTCTTTGTGTCAGTTAACATTTATCAAGATTTGAGTCTAACAGGGATATTTTAGGTGAGTCATCTAATAATGACTTTGCAAGTTTGGTTCAGAAAAAGATGTGAACGCGCAGCCACTGCCTTTATTAATTATTTTTGAAGCAGGTGGGTAAGATCCACAGTACCATTAATCTACTGAGCCACAGCCAAGTTGACTCTTGCTTCTGTCGTTTTTGCTGTGAGAAAAGTTCTTAATATTGTAGTTTGATACACTTTTGTTTTTAATCAAGAGATGACTTACATTTCTGGCTGTAACTTATGCATGTACTAAAAATGAAATGTAGTAATTATTCTCAGATGCTGGATTTTACAACTTCATAAACCTTGCTTTTATTCAGGAACAAGTTGGATTTGAACTTTGGTTATGTTCCACATGCTACATTATCTGTTGTTTTCAATAGGAGAGTGAGAGAAGGAAATCTCAGGAGGTTCAAAGTATCATGCAAGATTTTGAGTTGACTTGACACAAATGAAATGATAAAAACTAAATGAGATATTGTGAAAACGCATCCCAAGAGTTTTGTTTTTGCTAAACAAAGCATTGCTTATTATTTGGGTTGACTTCTCAGCTGTTTTTTGCTTGGCATTCATCTCAAGTTTAAGTCTGTGGATCTTTGGAGAAGTCTATTTCTCCAAAACCACTGTTTTCATAAGCTCCTTTCTCCCTTTCTGTCTCTCTTTATCTGTCACACACACATAGACACACACACACACACACACACTCACACACATAGAGAGTAAAGCACTGTTTCTGTCAGTCCCAGAGTTCGGTTTGGTGTGGACTTCTGTATCAAGTGATCTCTTTCTGCAGAGAACAAGAAGGGGAAACAAACTTCCAGAAATCCACTGGAGCTTTAATCTCAGACAAAGACCGGGAGCTTGAAACTCTGAGGAATGAGGTACGCAGACACTCACACACAGATATTTTTCAGTCTGTCCTCCTGTTTCTTAGGAACACGTCTTTGATCTTATGAAAACTGAACAGTGTAAGGGACTTATCTGTTTGATGGTTATTGCTGAACACTGATGTCCCTGTAGATCGCAGTGCTGCGAGGAGAAAACGCCATGGCCAAGACCCTGCAGTCAGCGGTGGAGACTCTGGAGAGAGACAAAGCCCAGTTGCAGAGCCGCGTTCACAGCCTAGAGCAAAGGCTCATGGGAACGCAGGCCTCAGAGGGAGAGGACAGGGAAGCTGCATCTTCAGGTGAGGAGACGTGATGCGATTCTTCACAACTCTCCAAATCTCCCCCGACGCATTACGTTAGGTTTTATCAGAGTATAAACACTGTTATGGTTAGGAGACATTTCTCTAGGTCTTCTAATGAAATCATAAGCAACATTTGAGTTTGTCAGCATGTTTTCTCATTTTCACTGTGCATCTGCAGGCGATGCTGCTCTGGACCAGCTGCGAGAAGAAAAGGAGTTTGCCGAGGGACAGGTATAACTGGCAGAAATCATCTCAAAATACATCTCTTTCTCGATTAAACTTCTTGGTCCATGTTGTCATTGCATATCAGTGTGATGATTGATTGAAGGAATCCTTTACTTGATCAGGTAGTCTCATTGAGACTGAAATCTCTTTCAAGAGAGACCCAAGCACAAGAAAATATGCTTTAAAAAAAATGAAACGCATACAGTTCATTTACACATTACAAAAACTGAAACAATTACAGCATCAAAGGTGTCAGAAAGTAATGGTTTAAAAGCCCCCAGGGGAACAAGTGAGCCTAATTTCAAAGCCTTTTGCTGATCTTTCTATTTATAAGGTGCAAAGTAACAGAACCTGGCCCTGTCGAGTTCTGTACTTGTGTGTGGATTATCTAATACTAACTCATCCTGTGATCTGGCGCTGCAGTTACTGGATTTAAAAGCAAGCAGGGTGTTAAAATAACTTTGCGGATCAATGTAATACAGTGAAAATCCCTTCTTGTTCTCAAATAAGACCAACCAATTATCTAATATAAATCACAACTGTAATCATGTAATTGATATGCAGTGATAAAGTGCAAAGCACTGAGATCAACTGTATCTGGTGGCTGTAGAGTTGCATGGGCAGCTGCATATGTGGAATGACTCCTTTCATATGATGATGGATTGTGCAATGTATGTCCCATTTTCAAGAGAAGATTAATATTTCTGTAAAGAGTGCTTTTATAATTTTAAATGTTACGTTTATCTGTCTGACTGTTTATGATTGTCTCCATCAGATCAACTTCCTGAACAGCGTGATTGTGGATCTACAGCGGAAGAACGAGGAGCTGAAGATCAAGCTGAAAAAGATGGCTTTGGCTGAGTTCAATGGCAATGATGAGACAGACGGGTGAGACACACCCACACAATTTCATTTATTGACGAGACTATTTGATTAAGGCAATGCACATTAACATAGTGCTACTTCAGCTGCTTACAAACACGTTGATGTAACTAATGTTCTGCATACAGATATTATAGCTGGTGCCATTCTCCAGCTGCTGTTTTTAGTTATGCTTTTCTCAAACAGACAAAAGAGAAAAAAAGCTGCATACAATTATGAAGTATTTAAATGAGAAATGCAAAGACAAAAAATAATAAAATAAGTAAGTCATTACTATTTCTGGTTCAGCTAACATTCATTTTAAAAACCTTAATAACTTGGATTAATTTTATTGCACATGGTGGTGTATTCCACATTTGAGCACCCTGTACAGAAAAAAAAAAAAAAAACAGAATACCCAAAGGAAGTCTTAACTCTGAGCAATTTTACAGTTGCCATTTTCTGAGCCCTTAGTGATTCTACTGACAAACCTGCAATATCATTAAAAACTGTTTGAGGTATGAAAATAGAGTGGAAAATATCAAAAATGAGAAAATTGCATTGTTTGTTTTTTTATCCATGATCTTAAGCTTGGTTAATCCAAACAGCTGTCTTTCCATGCATCTATATCTGGGCTGCCTTTGGTTTTTTCAAGTGTTTTAGTGTGTTTAAACTCTTTTTGATATATTTCCCAAATGTGAGTTTTAAGCCATATACTGTACATAACATTTGAATCAATTATACAGCTCAGATTTTTCTTTTTTTTTTTCTTTTTTTTTTATGGGACAGCACAATTATGCAGTCTTGCAGGTTCAAAGTAATTATTTTGCTTGAAGCCTTAATACACTTCACTTATAAGTGATGTTAATTGATACCTCGGCTTCGAGGTTGATCTTCACATTATAATGATGACATCTCTATTGCAAAGAGGAGTCTTTTGAGAAGTCTGTCTGTCTGGATGGATTATCAGTGACTCCTCATTGGCAGTGAATTCGTTTCTGAAGTCTTTCTACCTCTCTGTTGTCATCTAGGCTTGGCGAAGGCGTGTCAAAGCGGGAGAAGAAGGCTCCTCCACGTCTGTTCTGTGATATCTGCGACTGCTTTGACCTCCATGACACAGAGGACTGTCCCACCCAGGCCCAGAGCCCCGACTCTGTACCCCACTCCACCTACCATGGCAACCCAGCCGACGAGAGGCCCTACTGCGACATCTGCGAGGCCTTCGGACACGCCACAGAGTCTTGCAACGATGATCAGACCTTCTAGAGGTTTCCACACTGACATCTCCAGACGGAAGAACTCTAACTGTAATTAATAAACCATCACCCTCCCTTCCCTTCACTTTGCCCCGTTCATCTCAATCTCAATTTGACCGGCTCCTGCTACTCTCCCTTACTACACTTCCTACAGTCCAGCTCAACATGCCTGACATTAGGCCCTGCACAGCCAAACAACAGATTTTCCATAAGTATTTTTATATTGTATTTATGTATATCATTGTCACCCATTCTCCTAATCTAAATCCTTTATCCCACGAAAGACTCCTAATCTTTTCTCCTAAGCTAAGCTGTTCTGAATATAATGCAGAATGCTTGTCCAAATATGCTGCTTTTGTGCAATATTTATGTTTATAAGAGAAGGGATCCATCCTCAGCACTTGCCATTTATTTTTTTAATGTGTGTTATTTGCTTTTTATTTTGTGTCTAAATACATCATGGGTGATGATGGACATCCAGTTCCTAATGGGCTTTATTTGTTAATTAACAAGGAAAAAGGAAGCACAGATAAGCACAGTTAAAATTGAAGGGAAAATTAAGCACCAGACATAATGCCTCTCCAACATTCCTGTCTTCTGTATCACATTCCATTATTTTTGAGGCTAAAAACCAATAATGCAATGTAAGACGTTTTACATTTGTTTCAGTAACATTTTACAAAGGCTTTATTGTGTATTAACTGAAGTGTTAACCTATGGAAAAGTACTGAAGTACATAATTATATTGTTTAATTCCCTTAGACAGGTACATAACAATGTATATGCTAACATTACAATAGTATAACAGCACAATATAGTAACAAAATGCTGTGTTTGTAATACATACGCATTAAGCTACACATGGTTATTGTGTACTTACACTCTTTTCCACAGGTTAGCATACACAAGACGAGGCCGCTGTAAAATAAGAGTTACCGAGGAATTGTTTTAGCTGATGATGAAATTATGTTATTTATTCTGTCTGGTTATATGAGATTGGTGTATTCAAAATCTGTCACAAATTACAGTAATATTCTTACAGGAAAATAAGCTAGCACTGATACTAGTGTATAGTATATACTAGGACCACTTTATTATAAATGGGTTTTTAAAACACACTGTTAGATGTTACAGGAACTCACCCAGATGAAGACTATAGAAGCCTGTAGTAACTTAGTATTGCACTGTCCACTTTAAAGATTCAACTTTCAAGAGGCTTAAAAATAGTTACTCTGACGCAAAATACAGATGTCAGGTGTTAGCATGAAGGTCAGTCCAGATTAACCCCATTTTATATTGTTTATGGATTTCATATGTTGTCCCGTTAAAGTTATACCTGTATAGTAATGTGAATTTTAATTATCTTAATGTTCTTAAGCACAAGTTTGGATCATATTGAATCTTTCAGTGTAACAATATATAGTGTATGTGACTAACCAGACACTTGTCTGTAAATAATGATCAGAAGTCTCTTCTGGTAAATGTGCACACAGTGCCATGGAACAGAAATACCTTTGATGTGTACTGTATTTTATTTTTCTGCCCTGTTGATAAGATTGACATTGTATGATAAGTAAGTTTCCACTCCAGGGAAAGCCCACTTTGATAGATATTGACTTTAACACATTGTGTACTTTCTACTAAGTGATACGTCTAACTCGTGCAATGTTTTATATATGTAAGTTTCAGGCACCACCTATAAATGGTTTCTTAGCATTATACAAAGTGTTCAAACCATTTACAGGTGTGGACGCATTGTACAATGTCACTGTTTTCTATGTACTGTATACTCCTAACATTTCAGTAGGAATAACATGGGAAAAATAGACCATGTCTGCTTGTTTTGTGCTTTTTTTCTATGACTTTCTTTATACTGCAATACTGTTAAAAAAAAAAAAAAAAAAAGGCAGAAGCATTATGTAGGTCTTTGCTTAATACCCACAGGGCACCGTGGGCAGATCTACTACCTCTCCAGCAGCATTAAAGCCCACTTATTGTCTCACAGGACAATACAGATTAGTGGTGGCACTGCTCATGATTGTTTCATCCCCAGATTCATTACCACTGGCGGGCTCAGGCAGCCCAAAGAGCCTGCTCCATATTTCACAAACTCTGTTGTCATACGACAGAAACCTCTGACTGTCTGACTCTCAGATTGGTGTTGCAAAATGACACAAAGAAGGTGTAAAAGTTTTGTGACTTTTATTAAGAAAACAAAACCATCGGACATGATATAAACCAAGCACTACTGATGGAATAAATAAGTCAAACCAAACCATAAATCTGTACAAGATCTAAAGTGAAACAACATGGTCCCAAGAAAAAACAACATACAAGATTCATATCTCACAGCTCTTTTTTTCTTTTTTCTTTTTTTTTTTTTTTTACACACAGTTATGAGCAAACTATAAGCAATCGGCTCGATCAGGTGAAAGCTACAACATAAGTGAGATTTGTTTTTTAACTGAGTGTACATAATGCTGTTTATAACTGTTAATGTCAATACATAGCATTTTAAGTACCAGCGCTGCTGGACTGGGAATGAGGTATATGCTAATCCATCCTCTAAACTGAGACAATTTTCTTTTTTTTTTTACTTCTTTTCTCTCCATCCATGTGACTGCTGATTTGCTGAGATCATCTGATCAAGTAATTCTGTGTCATAAAGTATTCCTATCTAGCCCCTGTTACGCGAAGTCATTGGTTTACTGTGATTAAATTGACTCCATTCAATAGTCACAAGTAAATATTCATTACTGCAACTAAATCTTACATGTGTGAGGTTGTACATTAGAGGTCATAGGTCTGAATCCTTACTATTAAGTTCAAGTAAGTCGCACATTGATGTCAATGACAAATCTGCACAAAACCAAGAGCTTGATGCCACGTGTATGGATTCAGCCGATAGACAGCACCTTGAAGGAGGATTAGAACCAATGCTCGAGCTAAGACTGGACCCTCTATTGTGAGCTACAGAAAATTCGTAGGTCAATAGGTAAGTAGTGATACACAGAACATTTACAGAGATAAGTGATCAAATGTAAGTCATGATGGCGGACCAGACAGGAAACCAGTACCAGCACTAGTCTGTTTCAACTTCAGAAAAAGGAGAAAACAAAAAAATACATCAACAACAGAGTGTCACCTAAAGCAGAAACAGATCAGTAACCAGGGTATAGAGAGAAACCGCTTCAATTCTCAAGGTGATTTCTGACTCACGAGGTTTGCGATGTGAAATTTACAGGAGACAAAACAATAATATTACTTTCGGGTAGTGTTTAAATTCCAGTCTCCAATTCTTGTAACTAAAAGTCTAACTGAAACTTTTTGCAGTCGAATGTAAATACTGAATAAACATTAGTGACAATTATAAGGCAAAAAAAAAAAAAAAAAAAAAAAAACAGAACATGGCACCAAAAAGTGTAATTATAAACTGGTTGACCTAAGAAGTATGTTTAATCATAGCAACACAAGGCACACCTTCAGGACCTATGCGACCTATGCTACCTATGCCTGTCTTCACTATTTTTCATCAAAGAGTTTAAACTTGGCCAGTACCGTTGTCTCCTTCCTCTACATACCAGAACTAACTCATCAAAAACAACTGAATGAAAAACTTTCATGGATAGAGAAAAAAGACACATCCACTACAGCAGCAAATCTATCTGTGATCGATTGTGATATACCATAACAGTGCATTGACCCTCCTGAGAAAAAAACCCTAAACATTTTCTAAACAAATATAGAACATTAGTCTACCAGGAGGCGAATTGGGAGGATTGAAGTGATGTGGTCTTAGGTAGAGGTTTCCCATAGCCACTGATCTAGGACCAGGTTAGCCTCTGTGTATCCTGAGCTAAACCATTGAGAGTAAAACATTTAAGAAGGTCTCAGACCAGAGTCTAGGATCAACCTCATCCTACTCGCACTGATGTGGGCATCAGCATCAAATCCCCAGTGTTAATTCTTTTAGTCACAGATGCAGGTCAGTGTTTCTCTGCTGGCCTGGCCTGGGCTGAGCTGGGCTGACAGCGCTGCCCCTGGTCATGGAGGGGACTGCAGCCTGCGTTCAGAGCTTCTCTTGGCATTAGTGAGAGTGTGGAGAACTGTAAGGAAGCACGGAGGGGATTAGTGAATAGAGGTAATATCCATTCTCCCTCTGTGGCAGAGGAGTGTTAGGGCAAAGGTGGTGACTGGGGTGGGTTGACGGTTAGGCGAGGGGGGAAGAGAGATGTCCATTCTCCCTTTGGTATTAACGAGTACTGACGGGGGAGGCGAGGAGAGGGCGGGGGGCCTAAGGAGGAGGAGAGGAGAGGGAGGAGAGCCGGTGAGTCCATTATCCCCAAAGTGTTTAAGGGGTAATGGAGGGAGGTATACAGGGAGGAAGAGAGGAGGGTGACGGAGAGAAATGACTCAGCCCAGAACATTTAACTCTCCTCAAAGTCCTGAGATGAGGACTCCAGTTTGCTTTTCTTGCTGGGTGGGGCCTCCTCCTCCAGGTCCTGCGGGATAAAAACACAAACACACAGTCAGGATCCCCTAAATCACCAAAGACAAGAAAAAACATGACACAGAGAGCAGCTTCAGTGGTTTTGGTGCCGACACATATTGACATCTTATAGCCACGCAGACGGTACGAGGACAACAGCACCTCACACAGTACAACAAACAGAGTCCAATGAGACAAAACAACTCACTCTTGTTGATTGCAAGTCTGTAGGCAACTCATAATTCAGTCAATTTTATTTTTAGACATTCTCTCATTGGGCTAACTTCAAGTCATTGAAATTAAAATGTTCTCAATTTTTGTGGGGACCCCCTAGAACCCCCTCAAGGATCCCTGGGGGTCCCCGGACTCTAGGTTGCAGCTGAATTAAAGCATTATGTCTGAATGACCACACCCACACCACGCCTTCTGAGGTAGTTACACTGTGTCAAATGAAATAAACTTGGACCATTACAGAACATGGTAAGAAAAATACCACACTGTGTAACAACTAATCCTAAATATCATGTAAATAAACAGCGACAGGTTTAAAGACAGCTCGATATGATATTGACATAAAGAACTGTATAGCGCAAGTGACTGTTTACCTTTTTTACAATGGCCTAAAATCGCAGTACCATACAGGACTTGAGCTCAGAGCGGGTTAACTTGGCATTTCAGTCCCACATCCTGAACCCTGCAACAGTCCCAGGTAATTTTCTCGTTCAGCAGGGGTGTAAATTGGTCACCTGCTAATTTGTGACCCATGTAGAGGCGAAGATACGGGACATGCTCTACATTTGAGGCAGGCAGCCCTGACCTCAGTGTAACTTTAACCTGTGACTGTGATGAATTACCAATAAATCACCAATAAATCTTTGGGATTGGACTCTGACTCATGTTCAAATAATGTCGTAATGACACACTGTCAGGGAGGAATGTGGGGCATAATGCTGCGTTTTAGTCAGGCTGAAAAATAGTGACACCAGTTAACCTGAAGGTGAAATGAGCAGTCTGGAAATTATGATCAAGTCAACACACTTTTTTGGAGGGTGAGTCCCGGGGTTACAAAGTGAAATCCTTTGTGTAGAGGTGGGATTTTGAGGAACAGATTACCCAGTTGGCAATAATTTAGATCTAGAGGAATGCAAAAGCTGCTGAAAAGGTCCACTGATCCACTCTCTGTGTCCATTTAATCATTAAGCGTTCAAAACCACTACAACATGTGCTACCAAACTGATCACTGTCTGTGAGGCCAGGCTTCAAACCTTCATACCTGAGTGGCTTTGCTGTCTGATGAGTCCTTCTCCCCTGAGGACTGGCTGTCTCTCTTGGCACTTTGTGCTCTCTCTGAGGTCTCTGAGGAAGGGATGGCCTTACCTGAGGAACACAACACATCGCACACCAACTTCAGAGCAGAAGGCACACTTCTGTATTTGGCAGCCGATTCAGAGGAGACTAAACTCTGCACATAGTGGGCCGGCTGTTGGCAGTAACTTATCGGGGGAAGAACAAGAGACGCGGCTATTTTTGACACATCGGTGACGCAGTGTGGCTGCTCGGAGTAACTGCACAGTTTGATGAAATCACTGAAAAGGGAAGGAGATGTGAGCAGCACTGGGAAAACTGCTGCTACAGGTTGATTCTGTCCATCAGACATTAAAGAAAAAGTTGATCAGGAAAATGACAAAAAAAAAAAAAAAAACAGAAAAGAGAGCCATACAAAGAGAAAGAAATATTCCTCTCTCTCCTCCATTGGTTTTAACGGTTGAAGGTCCGATGGGAATAAACACGGCCCCAGCTGCACTGTGTGTCCCTTGGTGTGGGTGTTTATCTATAAGGAAGTGGTCGTTTCACTCTCTGTAAGTGTGACGTTGCTGGTGCTGAAGCAACTAAGTTATGCTTAAATAAGAGTACAGAGGAAAAAACAACCCCCCCAAAAAAACAAACCAACAAAAATTCAAAGTGAGGTGCATCAACCAGCCAATCAGGCAAGGCGTAATACCATCACCAGATGGCCAAAGGATATTACCATCGTCTTTTTTCACAGGGGCCTTTTTTGACATGAATAGCAGGTAAAAACAGGTGTTGCTAAGGATGTTAATAAACGTCCCATACATGCAAGTCTAACAGCATTTCCAATGAACCAGAATGAACAATAACAGGACCCTGGTTCTGTCAGATCTATGGACCAGAACCTGAATTAATGCCGTTAGTAATTCCTGTGTTCACCTGCTATTTCATGTCAGAATGACTGCTGCGAAAAAGGTCTATTGATTGGAAATCTTTAACACAGTCACAGATACACCCAACTAACATTTGTAACTGTGCATGAGCAAGTGTGTGTGTGTGTGTGTGTGTGTGTCTCTGACCCCTCTTGCTGTCAGGGCTCTGGTCGTTCTTGGTCTCGCTGTTTTCGCGGTGAGACACAGCGGTGGGCTCTGGGGCAGGGCTGGTGCTACAACTGTTTTCCTGTTTCACCGGGGAGGAGTCGGCGATGGAGCTCTGGTTGCTGTTGTCATCTACCAGGGACAGAAAGACCAGCAAATTTAGTCTGCGTTTTCATGATGAAATTGCACACTACTACCCGCTGATCATCTAAGACAGAAATTGCTTAGCCAAAAGGCTTTGGACTCCAGCACTATAATCAATAGGCCATCTCTCTATAAAGACTGACCACAATAATCAAAAGTATGTATTTACAACACTCAGCAACAATGGCTATAAATTACTCAGGATGAAATGTAGGAGGATGCATGCAAAATGCCAAGAGCGATAACAGCGTATCAGCATCTCAACACTGTAAATGGGCAGTCTAAGAAAAAAAAAAAGAACAATACGAAATTGTTCAAGGACATGATGTTCAATAATGATCAGTAAAGCAAAAGAGATTAAATAAGAGACACAGTTTGAATATCCTATCCTGTGTTAATCTACGAGTGGACATACAGCACAAATAAACCTGTCCCAGGACACTGAAAATAACGAGTCCTCTATATATATATTTAAGACCTTAAATTTAGATCATTTGTTGTAAGACTTTTTATGGGCCAGCAGAGGCTGAGAATAAAGCCTCAAGCTGTGGGTCTGCGAGAGGCTGTGCTCACCATGCATGTCCATCATCCCTGGGGAAGAGCTGTTCTCTGGAGTGGTCACCTCTGAGCCGTACTTCTCATCTTTGCCCTTCTTCTTATTCTTGTTTTTCTAAAACAAATGAGAAAAGTGACGGTGTTCAAACAGCCGGCCGACACAAAAACGTGAGGATATCAATGAAAGTCATTTAAAATGTACAACGTTAACATGGAGCCAAACACACAGGATCACAGCCTTCACACGCCTTTTGTTAAATCAAATTCAAGCACTTTTTAAACATTTTCAAGCTGTTTCAAGCACCTTCTAAAATAAATATTTAATCACATTAAATCAGATGTATTTTGCTTTAACACCAAAAATCATGTTTAGTGAGCGCATTCTACAAAGAGGAGACAAATTAAAAGGAAAACACAACAAAGTTCCTGACCCAGCGATTTACTGTGAAAGTAATGAAATTACCATTTCAAGCACTTTGATTCAAAATCCAAGAACTTTTCAAACCTTGAGAATACCACATTAAAATTAAAGTATTCAATGATTTACAGCACCTGTTTGAACCCTGAGATCAATAACAGCAAGTCTAGAAAACGTATTTATATGAGGAATAGTATGCCAAAAACTAAAAAAATAAAATAAATTATTTCTCCATTTGTCAATTTATTTAAGCGCTGATCTAATCTGTGGCTTCTTTTTTGTTCATCTTCAGCATTCCATATAAATAATCAGTTCTACCTATTTTTTGTATACATATATAAACAACCTGTGCTCCACATGTGGTACTCAATGCTTGAGACAGCATGACAAGAGGCTGGACTTACATCATCTGACTTGGGCTCCGTCACTGGGACCCATTTGTAGATGCGAAGGGACGTGTCTCCAACAGTCACCCATTTTTTCTCCCTGTGCAGGAGAGAAACCAAACCGACTCAGATAACAGAAAGGATCTATCGTAGGACACATCACCCTGGATTCAAACTCGTTCTTAATAAAGCCATGCTAAACTGATTCTAAAATAAAAGCTAAATAAAACACAAAGAGAGATGCCTTGTGAAAAGTAACTACTGCTGTTTCATAACATCATAATGGACAATAAGGTAATCTCACAGGAAAACCATAACTCTCTATAGGAATAGAGTACTGGAAAAAAAAACCCACCATAAATCATGATAAGGTGACAAAAATAGACTAGAGCCATAATAATCTCCATAAATATTATAATAATAAAGGTATAAATTATAAAAAGCAGACTACAAACTATTGAGCACATAAGAGCACTAAAAATTATCACACAAAGGGTAAAGTGGTAACAAGTAACATAGCATTATTTTAAATACCATAAATTATTAGAATTACTATAAAGTATTTTGGGGTATCAAAGAAACACAATGTCATTGTTTATTGTTGTTGTTGTGTTTGTTTGTTTTTTTTAGCCACCGTTTGTAAATTGTACTGTAAAAGAGCAAAACCAACAAAAGAGAAAAAAAAAATGTGTCCAAAAACCACACAAACAGAAATAAAATGTACAAAGATTGAGCTCCTTTCCGTTTTTCTTTCATCGCCCAACATAAGATGATCAGAACTGTGGATCCCAACTTTACCAGTGGTACACTTATTTTGGACCTGTAGAGGTGAGATTAAACCACCAGATAAAACATCATATTTTCTTATTTATTTTTCTTTTTAAAAAAATGAATGGGCGTACACAACTGATGTTCATACACATGGCTCCCTTTAGAAAATGGTTTCTGGTGTTATAAGTGTATAAAACAGTGTGTTAAATGTGTAAAATGTTAAGACTGAGTCATTGCGTGTTCAGCCATGCACTACAGTAGCCTACTTCCCTCTCCCAACCCCCACCATGCCTTATTCTCTATCAGACCTAAAGGGCGACTCAAAGCGCTTAATTTAAAACTCCAGACGGACTAAACTACTCCGACTCAAGAGCGCCGTCGTCAAATTGTTTCCAAGTCAGAGTTATTGGACGTTTTGACTCGTCCTGCAGCCTTTTCGACAAGCCGCCTGAGATCCAAGCACAACAGCGGGCAGGAGAAAGCAATGGCTTCATGTGACTGCAACGAAATGGCTTCTGGGTTCAACCCTTGCTGTTAAAATCTGCGGAAAAAATATTCCAGGTTATCCGCTCAGAGGCACCCGGGCTCCGGGCTGCTGCATCGCGCTAGTGCGCCCCGGTGCACCTGAGCTGCAAGTACATCTGCTGTAAATCCCGTTCCGAAATTGCCCTTTCTTTCAATTTCATGCCTTATTCCTTCTCGCTCCTTCCCTCTCCTCCCCCAACAAGCAAGGCTTTCTCGTGTTAGATAACGAAAGGGTGTTTTTTCCTCTCTTTTCTCTTACCATTTTCGTACTTTCTCAATAGCGGCCATAACCCTCTTGATGTCATCTTTTGCCCTGCTCCGGGTCTCAGCTCGGACCGACCTGCCCGACATTGCCGCGGTGGGTATAATATTTTTAAAGCTCGCCGGCAGTTCAGACACAATGCAAACAGTAGAGCGCACAGAGGAGCCAGTGCGCCTGCGCGGCCCCGGAGAGGAGGGGAGGGGAGGGGAGAGGAGAGCGCAGGGGAGGAGGGAGCCTGCAGCTGCACTGTGGAGAGAGGAGATCTGTCTCCCTGCTGTGTGCGAGGAGAACAAAAGAGGCTGCAAAAAGCCTGGATATGCACTCATCCAACAAAAACTTTTGCCTCAAACTTCAGCGCCTGAACACCGTGACATTCACCAGACACGAGGAGGAGGGCCAATCCCCCCTAAACTCTGCTCACACACCTTTTATCAGCACTACACCTCCTCAGCCTGACACAGATCTGAAACAAATTATACAGCACCAAGAATACATTGGAGTAAATGGTATCAAACTAGGACTAGGATTAGGGTCTATTACAATAACAAACCAGTAGTGTTCTGAACATATTTGATTGCCAAAAAATATATGTCTGTCTATATCTGTATAACTATATATGTATTTAAGTGATCTATTTTATTTTTTATCTTGTTTTATTTATTATATAATGTATATATTTTTATTTCTTTAAATTTGCTATATATTTTCTTACTTTTAACTTTTCTCAGGGATGCACCAACTCAATTTTGTTGTATGCTGTCCTCAGTAACACAATGACAATAAAGCTTCTTATGTCGTATGTCTTATGTGTTTAGATCTTAAGAGTAAAATTGTCGTGTACAATAATGGTACTGTGATACTTGATTTATGGGATTTCTCTTTTCACTTGTCCACAAAGATATACTGGTAAATCAGAGAGGTGGTTAAACTATGAGCTGGGGATAATCAGAAGGCAAACAGCCACCAGTATGAACAAAAGGCAGTGGTGTTTTCAGAAAACATTCATGCTTTCCCATTTTTCCCTGAAAACTAAAGCCTTGTGTAATTTACATTGGTTTGGTACCACTTAGTATGATGTGTTTCTTATGGCCTCTGCTGTTAAGAGAGGGTACTGATAAATTACTGATAAAAGAGAAGATTTTTTTGTTATGAATTAATTGTTGAACTGTGTGTCTACACTGTATGGGGAGAGGTCTGGGGAGGATTACTGTCTGGGTACAAATCCCGTGGCCCGCGACCAACAGGGGCCCCCTGATCACTGGAGTCTCTAATCATTCTTTGTGTAGTTATTTGGGTTTATGTTTTAAAACTTAAATGCAGACTCAGTACACATTACACATGCCCAGCGGCACTATGGGGCCCCCAGTTTGTTTAATAGTCTTTTCAGTCTCTTTAAAATGTGCACTCTTACTATGTAATGGAGAGCTAGACACCAAATTGGAAAAATAAATGCAAATATTGACTAACTGTCTCATCACAGAAATAGATATCTAAATTACTCAGATAAAGTTAGATATTATTTTAGCCAAGAACAATCAATAAACATCTGCTCCACTACAAATGTGTCATTTTTCATTTTGCCACTTACAGTCATTAGTTATTGGCAAATGTACCGAGCCTTTCTCGCTTCATTTGTTATTCCTCATTACATTCAGTGTGAGCGTGATGGAGGGGAGCCCACATGAACTTTGTGCCTCTAGACATTGTGCTCCTAAGATCTGGCCCTGATTCTTATACATTCTGTCACTTGGATAATTTATAGCAAAATGAAATAATTTGTCTTTTTGTTGAGTGCACCATGAAGTAATATCAGAGTATGTATGTGTATGATTTCCTTGCTCTCCAGTATCCAAACAACCCTCTGCATAAGAAGAGAGGAGATTTCTTGCTCTAAACTAAACCTGACCCACACTGCATGTAAAAACCACACTTTACTAAAACCGACTCTGTGCAGGGAAACCACACTCAGCAGTCATCAGATCATACAGATCATCCATCACTGCCACACTGTGACTCAGTCCAGTTAAAATCAGAGATAATAAAACTGAGCCTCACCTGTTTTGTTGTGTGTAGAGGGGTGTCTCTCGTCTTCCCTTCAGGTCGTCCCGTTGGCTGCAGCTCAATGTGTCTGAGTCATGGCACCAAATTGCTGCGTATGATGCTGAGGCTGGAGCACAGGATCACACTAGAATCGATTAGATGAGTTTTGCTGAAGTTTAAAGAGGCAGAGCAGGGACACAGTCTCATACAGGCTCTGAGAGGGGTGCTGATGAACTCTTTAGTCACATACATGATGGACATCAGGTTGCCCGGGTGACCTTGGGATGATGCAGTAGAAACCTGGCTATATAACCACCTTGTGTGTGCTCAGATGTCCTGAAGGTCTGACACCCAAGTACTGTTATTACATTATCACAGCTCACTCAACAGACAAAGCTCTGCACATATTTATCCAAACCCAGGAAGACATGCACATTTACCAGCAAATGAACCCTCAGTCAAAATAACATCCCCTAACCACAGGACCTCCACATCATACACATGGCATGCACATGGAAGACACTACATACAAAAACCAAAGAACACCAGAGGCATTGACAACTTATCATCCTGTTATGTTTACCCAGTTGTTCCCATTAAATCAGGAAAAGTCATTAAGTCAATCATTTATTTACAGGACGTTTAACACTGAATGGGGTCAAATTGGCCCCAAAGGTAATAGGAGGCTGGAATCATGTTGATGAAACTGGAAAATGACCACACTGCCCCCTGGTGGATTCTCACAAAACTCAGAAAGACAGGACTTGATCTCTGTAGTGAATTTGATAAAAACTTATCCACTATTATATGACATGTGAATGTACTGCATTATACTATGGACATCAGTTGACAAAATCTGGGCACTCCTTAAAGCCTTCTTTGACGGGTTTTATGATTAAAATTGAGAGACCAATCAAAATATCAAGCCTTAAAAAAATAACTCGCCATCTTATGCTCTTTGATCACCTTTATTTGTGAGTGTGCTACATTGTCTTTATTATTGTCACTACTTAAGTTGCTTATTGCCATAGCAACATATCGGCAAGAGCGAGACAGATTTGGTTTCTAAATTAATTATATTAAAACTTAGAAGAAGTAGTTTCACATTTGTCGAGAAGTGCATGATCCTCTCAAGTTTGGAGCTGGTCTGCTCTAATACAATTTTTCATTGTTCTTTTTGCCACTGATAGTATTAAGTTATTTTGCAAATGCACAGAGTCTTGCTCGCTTCATTAGTGTGGGGCCCACATGGAGTTTGTGCAGCAGGGTCCCACGCTCTCATCATCCGGCCCTGATTCTTATCCATTCTGTCAATGGGAAAATTCATAGTGAAATTAAATTGTTTGTCTTTTTGTTGAGTGCCCGATTTTTTTTTTTTTTTTTTTTTTTTTTTTTTGTCATTTACCTTTATTGCAGCAGACTAGGCCTGTCTGTCCAGTGATTGCTGCTCTCATTGATTTTTAATTTATTATGTGATTGAACTTCATATTTTTATGTAATCCATGTGACCGGTGAACAGTTTTAAAGGGCGAGGAAGGGTGACAGATGTTTTGGTCACTTTTTCTTCATAGTGGTTGAAAGTTGCAGACGTCCATGTGACAGCCGGGCCAGTCGGAGCCGGGGTTTGGAGCGGCCTGCTGTCTGACAGAAAGCGTCACGGGCTAATTTTACACACGTGCCACAGGACACTGAACGTAACCGGTTTACGTGCGCCGTCATCAGCTCGCGACACCTCCGCTGGCGGCTGCATCGTTGTAGGATGAGCCAACATTTGTAAGTAAATAGTGTGAGCTAAACTCGCTCGCCAGAGGTTGGTGTAGTGTATTTGCGACATTAAATACCGTGTATAGTTTGGGTGAAAGTGACAATTGTCCACAAAACGTGAAACGAGAGCAATTTTAGGTGGAAAGTTGAGGTTTTGTTTGGAGCGGAGGCTGCAGTCCCGAGTGAGGCAAGCAGCTGTGGCGTGTTGTCAGAAAGTTTGGGGGCATCTTTACACCGCTAGACACAAGACTTTGACGCAAACCATCTCACCGTGCTGCTTTTCAAGATGAATGAAGAAGGTGAGTTGTTTTGTTTCCTCTGTCCACCCCGTTCCTCCTCATGTTAGCCTCATGTTAGCTTGCTAGCATCACAAACGCCTCTAACCTGCTGTCACCGCGCCAGAGCTGGTGGAGTACTTCAGGACCCAGATGAGGAAAGACCCGGACATGGCCTCTGCTGTGGCTGCCATCCGCACCCTGCGTGAATTCCTCAAGAGAGACAAAGGTCTGATCCACCTCCCTCCATATCTCAACACGTTCACCATGAAAAAACATACACTACTCACAAAAAGTTAGGGATATTTGGCTTTTGGGTGAAATTTATGGAAAATGTAAAAAGTTCACGCTACAGTGATGTTATATCATGAAAGTAGGGCATTTAAGTAGAAGCATACACTGGTGATTTCCTCATCTCAAACAATTTCTTGAAACAAAAGCCAACAACAGTGGTGGATATACCACAACAAAAAATGTCAGTGTCAATAACTTGTCATGTGCCCTTGAGCATCAATTACAGCTTGACATCGACGTCTCATGCTGTTCACAAGTCGACTTATTGTCTGCTGAGGCATGGCATCCCACTCTTCTTGAAGGGCGGCCCTCAGGACATTGAGGTTCTGGGGTACAGAGCTCCGAGCCTCTACACGGCGACTCAGCTGATCCCATAGGTTTTCTATGGGATTCAGGTCTGAGAAAGTGCAGGCCACTCCATTTGAGGTACCCCAGTCTCCAGCAGCCATTCCCTAATGATACAACCTCGATGAGCTGGAGCATCAAACACCTGATGTGAATTTTGCCGTTAAACTCCTTGTTAGAGAACAGCAACTTGTGCAAAAAGTACTGAAACATTGAACAGTTGGACATGTGCATTCAAAAGTTTACAGAAGGTCACGTTAAGTTCATCTGTAAAAGTTATAATGCATTTTAGGTTCATCCTGAAATTTCACCCGAAAGCCGAATATCCCTAACTTTTTGTGACTAGTGTATAAAGTGGTCTTGTGGTGCCTGTGGATCTTGATTTGCCTGTCAGCCCAGTTTAGTGAATTTAATCTTAAGTTTCCCTCTTCAGGAGAGACCATCCTGGGGCTGAGGGAGAGCCTGACGTGGGCCACAGACTGCCTGACAGGAGTGGACTCCTCTGTGGCTGTGTCCTCTGGAGGAGAGCTCTTCCTGCGCTTCATCAGCCTCACATCTCTGGAGCACCAGGTTACTGATGCCCGACACATCGTATCAGGGCTGCACAATACCTCACCATTTATGCCAAATATCTCTATCTATACAATGTGGTGTGACTTTGTGTTCACAATTATATGAATTTTTAAGTGAAGCAACAGTGGAAATGAAGTATTCTTCAAAAAACAGCACAATTATACCAAATGGCCATGCACAGAAAATGCAGTTACTTCACAAAGTATTTTACGGATAAGAACAGACCAAGCACTGTCTTAGGCTGCATTAAAATAAATTACCAAAAAAAAAAAAAAAAAACAATATTAAAATCAAACGTGCTTCAACAACATTTTAAGTGTAACAACAGTGAAAATTAAGCATTCTTCAAAAAACAGTATAATAATGCAGTTACTATACTATACTTTTTTTTTTTTTTTTTTTATCAGAGCACACCCATCATTGTCTTAGGCTAACCCTGACCCTAAATTTGATATTGTGCATATTGTTGTCTTTTGAGATATTAATAGTGTGTACATTCATACCCAAAACAGCACAGAAACACACACACATTCTGATCAATAGCACCATATTCTTTCTCGTGTTATTTTTGTGAAACTGAAAATATCACACCTCACACAGCGGCACATCCGATGTTTAACTTTGACAGAAAGTAGTTTTAGTCACACAAGCAGTTCTTGGAGGTGTAAATAACCTTGTTGAATTAAACCAGTGAAGGTATGGCCAAAGAGACACAGTTTTGTGGCTAAATACTGACGGAGAGAGAAGTCCCTGAAAAAGGCAAAGGGTCAATTAGACAGGTTGAGGGTAGCACTAAAAGGTTAGTTAACACATTGGCTGTAAGGCTGGGAAATATAATGCATTTGTGATATCATAAGCCTAGACATCATAATATTGTGATATGACCTAAGTGGTATTGTAATCTGGCTTCAAAGGCTGCATTACAGAAAAAGGATGCAATTTTCTGAACTGTTGACGCTGTTCTGTTATTTGCTTTTATCTGGTTGGCCATATCGACATTACTAATGACTGTTGTTGTTGTGACAAGTTGGGTCACAACTTTGGTTTCGCTTCAGTTTGTTTTGTTTTGTACATCAGGGAGATAAAAAACACATTTTCTAATGTGCTCTGTATTTTGTCCTATTTGCAAAAATAACTTTTTTCATTCAGAGAATTGGGATAACAATGTGAAATCAACGAATATTCTTTCAAAGGCAAAAGTCTACTGAGACAGTTTAAAACAAACATAAAAGCGTATTCATTAAACTAAATGTGTGAATAGGTTCTCGTACGGTGCAGTGTTGCCGTGTATTGTGCAGTGAACGGTTCGTCTTTTTAGGATTTGGTTTTACACTACATAGCATATTTGATTTTGTCTATATCATCCAGCCCTCATTAGCTGACCTTCCAACAAGACTTGAAAGTTCAATTGGTCTGAGTTCATGTGCAGCTGGTTTACTTATACACCAATAAAAACAAACTGGTTCCATTCTTGTTTGCTCACCAAATTTTTAACCATTTTTACAGTTACACCAATTATAAATTGGTTCCTGAACTGAAAAGTTGGTTCTCAGCTAGAACCAGAAGTAGTTTTCAAGTGTGAACCGCTTGGTATGTGTTACTCTTCCAAGAAAGGTGGAGAGTACAGCTACCAAGAAACTTTGTGGTCTGGTTAAAAATAGAGGTTAAAATGTTTTTGTCAACAGTATTTATTTTGCAGATGCATACACATCTGCAAATAAAGCCATTTCACAGACCATTGGTTTTACACATACTCAGGCGGAGTCACTGTTGTGCACGGCCACTATCCATGATGCAATGGTTGCACTCCAAAAACTGGTTGAAATGCGGGCCAGTTCCTTAAAATGCACCCAGGAATTTTGAACAGAACCAGTCTGAGAACCAGGACTTTTTTTTGGTGGAAAAGTTTGGTTTGTTTAGAAAGCCCCATATGTGAAAACAGCCTCATAGCCAGACACACAGGAACTGATAATTCAGGACTACAGAGGCTGTGGTGCACGTTAGCTGCAGGCCTGATCTCATGCTGTTTGTCCCAGGACCTGTCCCGCTGTAAGAAAGTGATGGAAGAAAGAGGGGAACTGTTTCTGGAGAAGATCTCAATGTCCAGGGCTAAGGTGGCCAAGCTCTGCCACACCTTCATCAAAGACGGGGCCGTGAGTGATACCTCAGTCATTTAACAGACTCTGCATCTGTTTTACTGTCGATGCTCCATATTTGGTCAAAGTAGTGATCGTCGGTCATATTTGCATATTTGTATTCATCTTTCTTTTTGTCCTCAATATTTTCCTCACAGAAA
The DNA here is from genome assembly GCF_902150065.1 of Myripristis murdjan. Lineage (NCBI taxonomy): Eukaryota > Metazoa > Chordata > Actinopteri > Holocentriformes > Holocentridae > Myripristis > Myripristis murdjan. Next base: position 16,309,717 of record NC_043991.1, read on the forward strand.
ATCCTGACTCACTCTTACTCCAGAGTCGTCCTCAGGGTGCTGGAAAAAGCTGCAGCAGAGAAGAAACGCTTCTCTGTGTATGTCACTGAATCCCAGCCTGATGCAGCTGGGTGAGTGAATAGTGACACCAAATTGTGTCCTAGATTTATTCTTAAGGGACACATACTCATTGACACTGTTTTTTTTTTCTCTCCCCTTTAGTCGACAGATGGCAGAAGCCCTGGGGAAACTCAATGTTCCAGTAACAGTAGTCCTGGATGCAGCTGTGGGGTGAATACTCACTATCAACACTGACTTGTGTAATATCAACAAGAACTGAGTTGCATTTGTGCCTCATATTTCTCCCCCTTTGTTTTGCACAGGTACGTCCTAGAGAAAGTAGACCTCGTTATTGTCGGTGCAGAGGGAGTTGTGGAGAGTGGAGGTATCATCAACAAGGTGCGCTTCAGTAAAGATTCCAGGAAAAAGATATTACAAAAAAAAAAATCCACAGATGTTGCTTGTGATAAAAGCCTCAACTGGGGCTGGGCAATCAAATATCACAATATGTTTGACCAAATACTTAGATATCGACATTGTGGAATGATTGTTGGTGTTTACATAACAGACTCTTAATAAAAACTCATTAGTAATGTAGGTATGATGACCAAGCAGGCAGTGGCAAAAAACATAACAGCGACAATAATCTAATAAGTTCAGAAAATGTCAGCTTTACTTTCGTGCTGCCTTTAAAACCAGGAAAAGACAAGTTAGATCATGACATTATAATATCCAAAATCCCAGAAGATATCTAATATCATATCACGATAGATATAATATTGATATAATTGACCAGCCCTAGCCTCAGCCTCACTGTTTGTCTCTCTTTTCTCACACAGATCGGTACTTATCAGATGGCATTGTGCTCTAAGGCTCACAACAAGCCCTTCTACGTCGTGGCAGAGAGTTTCAAGTTTGTCCGACTCTATCCGCTCAACCAACAGGATGTGCCAGATAAATTTAAGGTACGACGTCACTTGTAGTAACATGGAAGGGGAATGCATTCACTTGAGGAAAAAAAACATGTTTTTTCTGAATTACAGAGATAATCATCTGAGAATTATGAGAAGATTTCATGAGGGGTGGAGTTGTGCTGTTTTTCATTATCAGCAATCTCATTAATTCAGATAAACAGTGCAGATTTGTTTTAAGTGGATGCATCATGCTTCCATATAGTCACCATGGCCTGTACAGAAGCAGAGCGGTTTCTTTTCTGTTGGAGTATTCAGCCCAAAACTTCTGTAATTCTTCTCCATTTAAAAAAAAAAATTATGATTTTTAACTTGTACAAAAAGATATACAAGTATGCAACTGCTCTGAAATGCACAGTTGTATGGAAGATGAAAGAAACATTGTGATAAAGTAATAATGAGAAAATCCTCTCCCTCTCAGTACAAGGCAGACACCCTGAAGACCGTACAGAACCTGTCAGACGAGCATCCTATGATTGATTACACGCCTCCCTCCCTCATCACCCTCCTCTTCACCGACCTCGGAGTCCTCACCCCGTCTGCCGTCAGCGATGAACTCATCAAACTTTATTTATAACTGCATCCCACAATCCTCAAATAAAAAAAAAAACATCACTTAAAAAGGGAAGCGAGCCCATGACTGCATGTTGAATACTTCCAACAAATGTTCAAGGTATCACTTTACTCTGTAGAAAACTGTATTACAATACGGTTTATTGACTCTGTGTGTTACAGTGATGCATTTGAAGAGATACTTTCCCAGGTGTGTGTTCGGTTTAACCAGGCAGGAGGGTGTGTCACTGTCCCCAAGCATACAAAACAGAATAAAGCTGTTGTATCATACAGCTTCGTCACCTGAGCTGTTGCACGCTTGTGATGACCCTTCTGTTTTGCCTTTTGTCTTCGGTACGGCCGTTATCTGTTTTTCAAAGTCCTCCTCTGTGATTTGTCCTTTCTTTAGTTTCTTAAGGAGACGAGTATCGTTTAGGAGCTCCGTCATGTCTTCCTCATCCACATCAGAGCCCTGCAAACACACAGTGGTTTAGGAAGAGCCGTAAATCATTTTGGCGCATTGATTCACTCGATTCTGTCAAAGCTTCGGTGGGACTGTTAGTCACAGGAGATCTATTAAGAAAACAGATCTTTCTCCTGTGCCTTCATATGTGACTCAACTCTAGAAAAAACATAGTTCTAACTAAAATATGAACAAGTTACAAAGAGGATCACATAAGGAAGTGATTGTCCAACATGCTTTTTTTTTTCTACGCTTACTGCTGAACTTTCAAAATTAAAATATATATATCTAACTGAATATGAAACATGGGTCTGGTTCAGTAGATTTACATTTGGGACCACCAGATCCACTTTCTCATTCATACAGATTTATTTTGAAAATTCAGCAGTCAGCTTAAAAAAAAAAAAAAGTTAGACACTGAGTCCTTATGCAATACTCTTTTTCTGAACACAATACACATGAATGGGGAGCTGAAAAATGGGAGATGTGCTCTACAGTGGAGCTCCTGGTGAACGTGAGTGGCAGGAGACAGACTTGGAGCTCAAGAAAATACACAGGCAAATGTGTTACTAAACATCCATGTTGCTTTAATGCAAATACCTCGGCACGTTTCCTCTTGGCAGCATTCTTTTTCTTGCGTTCCTTCTTGCTCTTCTGTTTCGACCAGGCTTTATTCTTTATAAATTTCTTCCTGGGTGGATCAGTTGTGGCTTTCGCTTTCTGCTCGGCCAGCATCTTTTGCCTCTGTTTTTCTCTGTTCTTGTCCTTGTAGCGGATGGTGTCCGTGTCTACGGTTGTCTCAGTAAAGTCGGGAAATGTTTTGCCCCTCAGTTCAGGCATCTTGGGCATGCGAAGGAGTGCAAAGCCACGGGCCAGAGCGGCAAAATCCAGATCTAGATGAAACGAAATGAACAAAATATTTTTTAAAAAGCTTTCTGCTGTGTTTTATGTTTGAATGTGTATAATACAGAACAGCACAAATAGGGTTTAAGATCTCACGAGCGTGTTCCCACCTTTGAGCCTGAAAATAAGGCTACATTCGTGTTTGGCATAGGCCTGGACGAAGGAGACGAAAGCCCTCATGCCCCTGTCAAACGCTGCACGGTCTGCCAGAGCCATGGCCTTCACTTTGGGCAGGACATCCACAACATCACTTACAGGGGACATCTTCTGGAGCGGGCACTGGAAAAAAGTTGGAACATATTTCAGCTTTTCAGGCATTTAGCCAAACCTCTTATTATCAAGAGTCAATTTAGAAGAACACTAAGCTTCAATAATCATTACAGGACACAAATAGCAAGGAGAGCTAGACGAGGCCACAAGTTTAATGCAAGAAAGAGTTGTTTATTGAAAGTGACAAGTATTTAAGAGCAAGCAGGGTGGTAACAAAAAGCATAATCTGTGCTCCTCAAGTGTTTCTTGAAAAGTCTTTTCCAGTGAGGACTGTACCAGTGATTCTGCATTTTTTTAGCCAAATATCTACAAAATGTATATACTTCATGCTTCTGCTAATGTTTCCCTAAAACAACCAGTCATGCTTTACACAGCCAATTATGTGGTTGAAGAATGGTGTTTACCACAGAAGCAAAACATTACAAGGTGGATGTTTCAACCAAAAATTTGAATATAGAGGGATTTTGGTTATATGTTATGAAATCTTAAGTATGCCCGCATAATTTGTAAAATGGTTTGTTGCAATGTTAAATGTGGATGAATTGTAAATGGTGTACAGGCAAATGTACACCATTTGTAAGGTCCTTTAAAATAGGAGATAAAGTGGGAATCTGCCACCAAAGGCCCAAAAAAGAAAGGGGTGTAGGCTGGGTTCAATTTTAAAAAGAGCTGAATAAATATGTTTAAAGGGTTTAGAGCAAGAATAATCTTGAAAGTTGTCCAGGGGGAAATGTGTTCATCAAAAAAATTTTTAAATTTAAAATAGCTGGATGACGGAAATCAGACGTGATGCCTGAGAGCTTTCAAAGCTGTGTATCTCGCTTTCAGGGTTAAAAAGAAATCTTTTAACATAAAAACGACAACTCACTTTCTGGTTGATGGACAAGAAGTTGACGTAGGATTCCTCCATCGGCAGCAGGAAGACCAGGGCATTGCCTTGATTGCCTATCCGTGCCGTCCGCCCACACCGATGTACAAAGGCACTGTGATAAAGACAGAGTACAATGGCTAAGCAAAGAAAATCCACAGTAAGGGATCAAAACTTTTAATTTTTTTATGCTTGCTCACCTTGCACTGCTGGGAGGGTCATACTGCAGCACCCAGTTGACGTCAGGGATGTCGATGCCCCTGGCCATCACATCTGTGCACACCAGGATCCCTCTGCAAAATATTACAAGGCTCATAAAAATACACTGAATTAAACAAATGAAGAACAAAGATCTTAATGCGTGCACCAAGAGACACACAAACTAACTCTCACCTTTTCAGAGCCCGGAAATCAGCAAAGATCTTATTGCGCTTGTTTTTCATCTTGCCATGGATGCAGTGGATGGTGACGTTCTTGACGAGGGTCTCCAGAGCACGGCCGTAATACTCCACACAGGCACATGTGCTGAGAGCAAGACAGCAGCGAGACACCTGAATCACTCTAATGAGGCACTTAGATCAGACGCTTTCAGCTTCGCAGTGAGTGAGAGCGGGAACTTACCTAAAAAACACCAGATGTTTCTCGTGCTTGTGTTGTCGGAGAAACGCCACGAGGTTGTTGAACTTGTCCTCTGCTCTACAAATCTGAAACAGCACAACCACAGACATTTTTATGTCTATTGTAGGGAATATTTCTGCCAATATGACACGCTGATGTGTGAAATAAATGTAATTTTGTGCTGTGGCTGTTGTCAGGATTGTCTAAAGGAGAGCATCATCCAAGCCTGTTTCTTTAGAATTGAATCTCACAGTTTTGTTTGAAAGAAAGTAATATAACAACACATGGCATGTTTTGCAAAACCTAAATTGGAGTAAGTAATTTTCTTATTTTGCTCAGTGAATATGTACATTTTGAAAAGTGTTGCACTTCATTTCTGCATCTGCCAGTGAGCCTTCACAATAAGAGCAGGCATAATAAAAATTTTATGCCACTACAGGAGAGTCTTTATATTCTGCGCAATTAGGTAGAAAGAAATATGTGCATGTGCTGGCATCGGCAATTAGCAAAAAGAAATCGGCATATCGGACATCTGCAAAAAAAAAAAAAGTGATATCATGCATCTCTAGTAATTTCTGCTTTCAAGCAACAGCTAGGCAACGTATTGATTTTATATCAATATCATGATATCATGAATTTGGATTTTGTAACATCATGATTCCCTGGTTTTAAATGCTGCATTACAAGTGATGCGTTTTTTTCGAATTTAACAGACTGCTCTAGGTGTTCTGTTATTTACCTCTACCTGCTTGGCCTTCAAATTCACACGACTAATTATTGTGTATCAAAAATCTCATAGTGTTGATATTTTGTAAAAGCACCAACAGTCATCCCTTTAATACTGCCAAAAAAATACCATATTTGATTTTGTCCATACCGTCCAGCCCCAGCTACAGTCCAACATGTCTGCACGGTGCTCAAGTAACTGTGAAACATCCTAACTTGTTACCATTGAAAACAACTATAATTGCCATTTTATTCTGTACCAGCCACATGACCCCCAGCAATGACACATTCTGCAAGCCCAGGGTCATTTGCCATATGATTTTCAGCGACATTTCACACTCACGGTGTAGTAGTTGCTCAGCCGGGAGGGGGTTTTCTGGGTGGAGCTGGCAGCCACGCCCTTCTCTTTGACGGTGATGCGCACGGGGTTCCTGAGGCCGGCCCTCACCAGCTTCTCCAGCTCCTGCGTCTGGGTGGCCGAGAACAGGCCAGTGCGCCTCTGCTTAGGCAGGTAGCCCAGGATGGTGTTCAGACTGGACACAGACAGACTCTTGTTAGTGGCACCGCTCACAAAAATTAGAATATTTTCCGTCTATTACTGTCATGAACCCTGGTTTAGGATTGTCGCTGTGATATTTTCAATCAAATATGACTCATGACTTTAAATGCGTGCTGTACCTGGCCTCAAAACCCATGTCTAGTAATCGATCTGCCTCATCAAGAACCAGCACATCAAGACTTTTGACGGAGCTGGCCAAATCCAGGCCGTCCGCCTTCCTCCTGAACATGTCCTCCAGGCGGCCCGGCGTCGCAATCACAATGTTTGCCCTGAAATGAGGACACACAAAACGTGAGCAGTCAAGAGAGACACTCAGTGCTTTCTTGTATATTTCTGTTTAAACAGCCTGAATGCAGTGACTGTGGTGGCTGCAGTAAAGGGCTCAGCTGATAACACTACATACCCTTGTTCCTTAAACTTCTCCACGTCCTCTATTGGGTTACTTCCACCAATCAGTAAAATCTGACTGAAAACAAAATGTGGGGTCGAAAATGAATGGCACATTCTTCAGGCATTATCACGATTACAGTAGACACCAGCAAAACCACCACTGCTGTGAGGTAGAAGCCACACATCATCTTCACTACAATCTTGTTTGGTGACAGTCATTTATTTTATGAATGAAGACGACACACTTGTTAAAAGATGCTGCGCCTTGTTTGAGGTGGGGGGGTCACAGTCTTGGAGGAAAAATGGAATGGGAGATCTGGCGGCTGTGATTTGATTTTCTGATCCGCCGTCTCCGCTGCCTGCTCACCTGAACTGTGGAAACTTGTGAATGAAGTGATCCATCACCTCACTGATCTGAAGGGCCAGCTCTCTGGTGGGAGTGATCACCAGGGCACCCACCTGGAAGAAACACCCCTCATAGTTAAGAGAAAAATCCTCCATCGGACATCCAGTGCTACTGTCTAACTTTCCAGATGATCAGAGTTAGAATCAGAATCAGAAATACTTGACTGATCTCTGAGGGGGAAATGGGTCAGTTACAGTTGCTCAAAATTGTCAAGAGCAGAATTAAGTCATAAGAATAAAAAAAGAAATGAGGAATATAAAAATATGTACCTGAGAAATGTATTTTAAAAGGTATGTGCATTATGTATACATCTGTGCATTAATCCTACTTGTAAAAAAAGTATGTGCATTATGTCTAAATGTGCATTAATGCCACAAAATATGACATCAACACACACAGAAATAAAGAACTGCGCATATTCATGTTCATTTGTTCACTTATTGAGACCATGCAGCCATAGTCCAGTCAACAGCACGGCGCCCTTCTTGTTACATACCTGCATTTTCTTCAGCTTTTCTTCTCGCTTCAGGAGGATTTCTATTATCGGAATGACAAAGGCGAGAGTCTTGCCGCTGCCAGTCACCTACAACAATATGAGATTTGGTGAAGCTGCACACGACAGACTGGAAAAACAGTTTCATGTTGTTTTGTTTATCCCCTCTGGTGTGTTTTTGAGACATTAGTGTGGGGAAGTGCACACAATATCTCCATCTAGTTGACTTCAATAATTCATAGGAACATTTTAACTACAGTGTATTACACACACACACACACACACACGCACACGCACACGTACCGCCTCAGCAGCCACATCTTTGTTGCTCATGAACAGCGGGATGCAGGCACTCTGAAACAGAAAAACAGACGAGTGTAATGCCTTTCCTCTCCAGTCCTGTTGGCTGACTGGGTGCAAAGTACAGTGGCTTCAAAATAAAAGCCCCGCGTCAGTGGCAGATTTACCTGTACAGGTGTCATGTGTGTGAACTTCAGCTCATCGAGCGTCTGCAAGATGTGATGGTTGAGTTTGAGGGGCAAACTGTCCCACTTTCCCTCCGTGGTGTTGTCCATGTTGGAGACTGACGGAGAGTCCACGCTGCTCCCCCTTCCTGTACACTGATGTTTACAAGCCGGCTGGAAACACTGCTCATGTTTCGTTCCGCTTCTCTCTCTCTATCTCTCTCTCTCTCTCTCTCTCTCTCTCTCTCTCTCTCTCTCTCTCTCTCTCTCTCTCTCTCTCTCTCTCTCTCTCTCTCTCTCTCTCTCTCTCATTATTATTTTTAGAGAAGTACAGCTTTCTATTAAACATGACAAAGGAGGGCAAAGGACGGATGTAAACTAGAAACTGGAAGGGGAATAAAATCGTATGGACTACTGAAATTTAATGATAAAATATACTGTTTTGTTGCTCTTTCTGCAAAATGCTTCCTAAAACTTCCTCCGACTTATTACCGTCTTGTAAATTTACACACGAGCAGCGGAAAGATTAATAATTTCATAGTTAACAGCATTTTCTCAGAATTTGCTCTTTCCTACTGGAACATTATATTTGGTTTCTATGTTTGTAGCAACAATAATGGTTCATTTTTCTCATTGATTTAATTTTACTCGTTGCCATATTCCATATTCACAAATGCAAATTTACTAACTCAATTCTTGACATTCATGAAGGAAAATGGAACAAAAAGTGTCAACGACTTCTTGCTCACAAAAAGAAAAAGCGACCGAAAAAAATGAAATGTATGCAAAATTTTCAGAATTTTTAAGCAAGTTTATCGTCATACACTCGCGATTTTAGAAATTAATTAATTAAATTATTTAACCTTTTCTTGTCTTATTTTTTAGGTTTTGTTTTTGCTCTACTTTTCTCTTTTGCACTACTTTGTGTTATGTCTTGCTGCTTCCTCTATCTAGGCGATGCTGTTGTCTTCTTTGTTTGTTCATGACTTGAAATAAAGATTTATCTAAAAAAAAAAAAGCTAAATAGATGTGTGTGTAAAACCAGGGTCACGCAAAGGACTCCCCTCCCTAACAGGCAAAGAGTTGATCTTCTTGACGTTCCCCAAAGTCCCACTATACATGTTTCCTGGCTTCTTTTAAATGACTTCTGTCATATACTGAACAGCAGTTTGTTTTGTCGTCACGTGCCTTATTAAGCACTTGGCCCCTCACCTCTTTATTTTGACATTATGCATTTTGCAATCAAACTTACAAAAAAAAAAAAAAAAAAATATATATATATATATATATATATATATATATATATCTGTACAAAACCACAAACACCCTCAAAGTCCAAACAAATTTACAGAATATTGGATTTATTATGAAACTTGGGGATTTTTCCACATACATTCTACATTTGTACAGATTGACTGATCAGATTATTTTTTTAAATCGCACAAAGGAGAGACTGTATAGAGCGGTCACACCTGCCTGAGTGCAGCCGTACGTGCATTCAGGCAGGTATAGTACAAAACTGGGGTATATTCAGTAAAATGCAACAGGTGTAAACCTCTGCGTGATGTGTGGGCGAATACCTTGGACAAAGTTCTTTAGCTTGTGAGCACAAAGATATATTCATGTGAAATTCATAGGCACCTCAGTGTACAAATGTAACACCCTACTGGATATACGCCAGGAAAAATAGACAGTATAAAACTGCTTGCCATCGCATAACTTAAAATCCCAACCCCAACAAAATTACTATCGTAAAAGCAACTAAAGCACACAGCAGTCATTGGGTTTCATGTTACCCTCCCCCAACCCAGCATCAATCATGTAACATGTATTTCAGTATTTCTCCTCAGTATTCTTCCTTGGCTTCGCCGTTACAACCCAAGTACAGTAGTTCAGTTTAAATCCGGCCCAACACTAACTCTTCAGGGGATTACGGAGTAGCAGGATGTCTTAGAAACTTACACTGTTGAAAATCCATAATCAACTGGTGAAATCATAGGGCAAATATGGCAAACCACTGACCCATTTGTAATTTTTCTGAACTACAAAAGGAGTCAAACGTTTTCTTTGTATTGCCTATTAACAAAAACATCCACAGAAGCCTCATGTGGCATAGATTTCTACTAAACAACAAAAAAAAAGGAAAGGAACTTTAGTTTCCCTTGAGGACCACCTACAATAAAAATTATTAATTTAATCACTTATTCACCAGGAGTGCAATTTGTTGTTACAGACAATGTATAGAGATGATATATCTAGTTGGAAACTGTGTAACACAGTTGAGACTCTTGCTAACAAGCCCGTGGCCACTCAAACCTCAGGCTGCTGCATTCTTTCTTCATGTTTGCCATTTTTCGCATTGTAAAAGAGTCCTGGAAACAGGATAAGAAGGGATACATTCTCCTGTGGTGGCATGCCTGTTCATCAGTGCGCAGATTTTTCATCTTGTTTACTTCACAGAAAATTATGAGCCTCATCGTCATTCACATGGACATAAAACTGCACGTAGCTGATGGTTGAGTGAATGTAGAAAAACAAACTTAACGAATGCAAACCCAACTGACATCAATCCAATAATGTTTTGGACCTTCCCTGAAAACGTAAAACTATTAATAACCACATTTATAAAGGTGGAACCAAATGGGTCACAGGAGAACAAAACATAGTTAAGATTCAATTGTTTGTTTTGTTTTTTTTTTTAAGGATTTTACTGAAAACAGCCAGTCTCGTTTCCAAAGTGTAAATAACTGTCTTGGTGTTGGAGAGGATGGTGGGGCACAACAGAGGGATCGCTTCGCACACTAAACCACTCGCCGTACTTCAAAGAATCGCTTCAGGTAGTAGATCTGTCCGAGCGTCATGGCCACAAGGACGAGAGCTTCGAAGAACGACCACAGCACCACTCTGCTGTTTGTGTTGTCGTTGACTGGAGGGAGAGAAAGAGACGGGTTGAGGGAATGTAAAATTATAGATGCAACAAATGTGACAAACTTTGTACAGGACTCACTTGCTCTGTGTATCCTCTCGCGGACCTCCATGTACTCCTGCTCGTGCTTGACAGCCGTCATAGCGACTGCAAGCTCATTGATCATCTCCTCCAGCTTGTTTTGGTGAGCTGAAACAGGGAAAAGACAACCCATCAGTGATAAGTCACAACTCAGAACGGCCCTGGTGCAAAAAAACAAGCATACAATCCATGCACAAGATTCTCATGTCTGCAAAATCCCATGCTGTTTGAAATAAACTCTCTACATGTGGGGAAACAGGACCTTTGTTGTCCAGACTTTTTCCTCAATGTGAAAACCCTCACAACCATTCACGAGCAGGAGAATTTATTCACTGGATACTAATGTGTGTTGTTGTAGTAGTGCACAAAATTAGTTAACACAGCTGGTTAGAGGAAACTCTGCAGTGCATCACACACCAAAGTCACTTGCAGAACATTGTTTTAGCTGTAATCTGCCCTATACCCTACCATCCCAGCTGTCACCACCTATAAAGGGGAAAAGAGTGCCCAAATAAAGTCAGAAAAATAGAAGCGGCTAATACAAGCAATGAAAGAAGGTAAAATTCATCTTGAAGTTGAATAATGGCATTAGACTAGGAGTTTTCTTCTCCTTCTTGAGCACACTGGCACAGCACGTGTCTACCTTCTGTCTCCATGTCCTGGCCTTTGGGTGCCTCTCCGATATCGATGGTGAACATGACAATCTTGGGTGTCATGGTGGACATCTTATTGCTGAAGCAGAATTTGTACGTCCCATCCATGTGAGCTGCCACAGAGTACTTCCCACTGGACTCCCGGTCTCCTTTGTAAATCTGCTTGCCATCGGGACCTGTTATCTGTGCAAGACAGAGAGCAGCAGTGTCAGAAAAAAGAAAGAAAAAAAAAAAGCATCCATCTACATAATATTATTATTTCCTCTGCAGTGCATATCAGGCAGGGAGGGCTGCCTTACTGGTAACATATGGCAACATCAGAGCTAAAGATAAAATGACTGAAATAACCATTTTTACATACAGCTATATATAACTAGACATACTTAAATGCGACCTAGCCCTTTTCAATTTGACGATCAAGATGAACCAGTACAACAGCTGATTAGTTACGACTCAGCTAGCTTGCTTGGACAGGAACTAAGCTAACCTTGCACTTCCGCTGCACTTTCCTATCAATAAATAAACGACCCCAAAATGTCACATATGGTTATAAGCGGAAAACAAGTGCATTAACGCAATAATAATGTATTAATTTAACCGCATTAGCTTGTGCGGTGAGCTCCTCGTCCGGTTGCTAGCCTCTGGTTACGGTGGTAGCACCGGCTAACAGGCCCGCATCAGCCCCCACTTTAGCTTAGAAAGACAATTTCCCCCGATTTAACGAGCTAGATCAATATCTGAGTGCAAATATCTCACCTCGACGTCGATGTCCAGGAAGCCTCCCTCAGCTACCTCAAACATAAGGCCCATCTTGGTGCCGGAGTTCACCCGCTCGTAGAAGCACTCCTCGGCATGGGCGTCTATGCTAACAAAGTAGCCGGACGCGGTGGCACACAAGACGGCCAAGAGCACGACGAGCTCCGACACCGTGAACATGCTGCGCTTCTCTCCGGGCTGACGGTAAGGCGATTGCTTCTATATATATTTTTTAAAGAGTATAACTGCCTCGATTTATTTCACAGGGATGCATGCACAAAGTCACAGGTTAAGAGTTCACACAGCAAAATATTGACAGCGGCGGCAGCGCGCAGTGCTAGGCTGCTCCCTAACTGCCACGTACGGGTTTAAACGGCAAGAGGCGAGGGACAAACTTACTGCGTGCGGAGCGCAAACCAGTCCAACCTTTTTTTTTTTTTTTTTTTTTTTTTTTTTTTAAATTTTATTTCAAGTCACGAACAAGATCCTCTAATGATTTAATATTGATGGAGACTGTTTCCCCCAGTGATGTGTTTTAATAGCATTTATTTATTTATTTATTTTGTTTGTTGAGCATGTCTGACATGTTTGTATATCTTGCATACATTCTCACTAAAGATTAAAAAGGAAGAAAGTCTTGTTCATGTCCAGTATGCCCTCACAGATGTGGACCCAATTTAAGCCCCACACATCTCTATTAGTTTACACATTTCACCCCATCTGAGATTTTTTTTAAGAAGTGGGAATAATGGATTTGAACTTGCATTGTGTCTCCCCAACTTGCCAAAATCTATATTTCATCATCAGTATTGAGTTATTGACTTTTTTAGTGCTTGCACAGGCCAGACAATGAATAACAGTGCTTTTGGTTGAACCACAGGCATGCACGTGTAGAGTTCCCTGGTTTGGTGAAAGTATGTCATGTCAATCATGTCAAACATTTCCTGAAAGACAGACAGGTTGTTTCATAATGATTAATAATTAACATGATTAATATATGGCTGTTCATCTTCTTCGTCTTAGCATTGTTTCTTTTTTCTATTTCTTATCATTTCACTTATGCGTATAATATATTCTTCTTTTGAGAGTTTGAGCTGTTGTAACTGACCCAGTATCCCCTCGGAGACCAATAAAGTATTTCTGATTCTGATCCTTAGAAAATGTTTGACCTCTGTTAATTGTACAGGTTGCTCGTGCAGTAAGAAGATTGCATTTTATGTGCAAAACACCACATTTTCTCCTCTCACACGCCATTGTCAGTCGTATATTGAGTATCCTTACTTTGCACAAGTATTGTTAATAAATATTAAATTCAAAGGTTGACAGAGCCTCTGTGCCACCTCTTTGTTGTAAACTCGGGATTTTACCGATTTACGACTGTTGATAAAAACACGACTCAAAGTCTCTCTCTCTCTCTCTCTCTCTCTCTCTCTCTCTCTCTCTCTCTCTCTCTCTCTCTCTCTCTCTCTCTCTTTTAAAATCTTGTTAACTTGATTAAATGTTAACTGTATTAAATGTTTTTTTTAATGAAAATAAAAAATAAAATGAATTAAAATGAACAAAAAAATATATAGTAAAAACAAACAAACAAACAAACAAACAAACAAACAAACAAAAGCTTCAGCGTCTGCTAACTAACTGGAGTAAATTTGAAATGTTTAAGTAATGAAATAATTTTTGCCAATTTGTGATTTGCGATTTTTACATATTATTTCTCATAGTTTTCAAATATGTTGTTAACATCTGAATATTTAAAAATTTAATCTTTAAATAATTGCAATTGTCCGAGACTCTGTCGTCATACGCACGCGCAAAGTGAAAGTTGATGGGTCTGTTTAATTTATTTCCCCGAGTCTCCCGGACGGACAAGTCACATGACAGAGAGGGAAGCCCCGGCGCGTTCACGGCTCACCAGGCTGACAAACCCAACGCACCCTGCGCTTTGTCGCATGTTTGGTGACGTCCGACAATCGAGTCGCTCTGAAGTGTCCGGGGCCGAGGCCTACAGACTTTTTGTGGCTGTCTGACTTTATTAAAAATTTGCCGTCAATGTGCAGATCTCGGTGGCCGTTTTGAGCGCGTGCGGACCGATGAAGCGTTTGGTCCTGTGAAAGGAGCGCGAGACGGTCGGAAGCGTTAGCCAGCTAGCCGCAGCTATTGCTAACTCCCAGCGAGGAAGTGAGGAACGAAAAATGACATCTCGGAGGTAAGGAGCTGGAAAACAATGTCTGGGGATAACGCTAGCTTAGCTGATTAACCACAGCTGTTGTGGAGGCTAGTTTGTTGGTAAACAATCTTTTACCATCGAAGAAATTTCTGGACTTTACTTAACGGCAGTGTTACAGCTCGCCAACGGCAAGAGCAACAAGGGTCCATGAAGCAGCACCGGTAACCCAAATCAGATGATGTTGGCTTTAAACTACACCACTGTTGTGGATAACGCAAGGCTAGCTAACACAGCGTTCACAGATGTGCACTAGTAGTGACTGACTTGTTGTTGACTTTGGCCACTTTTCATCTAAATCCCTCCTGGAAATGCTTTCTCTGTCATGAAGTGCTGTCAAACCCCCCATAAGGACTTCACCTCAGCTGATATTCCCATTTAAATGTCTCTTTTATTCATAACTGAGCCCACGGAGTGTCCATTGAATACTGCATTGCACAGCACACATTGTTACTGTAGGGATAGGACTGGTTGGAAATAAATAATTTGGCAAGCACTCATGTATCTGTCCAGGTTTGCATGTTTACATGGCTTCACTAAATTGTAGATATATTCTTTGTTGTCCTTGAGCAAGGAAATGGATTGCCACCAGTCTGTACAGTGCCTCACATAGACACTCAGGAACATAGAAACAATAAACACGACTGCTTGTCAGCATTAAAGGAGACATCCATACACCATACATAGGGAAAACACTCACATTTATGCACCCAAGCACCTGTATCCAGCTGTTACAGAGGTTTTTTGTTTAATGACGCTGTGGCAGAGGGGACAAAGTTTCTGTCAGAGCATGGCCCTTTCCAGACCTGGCTCTGTGTTTGCTCCCAGTGTGAAGGATGGGTTGAGGGGGTGCCCTGGTGTATAACGCGTGTGTGCTCTGTGTGTGATGGCTCTTCTGTTGAGGTCTAAGAGGTTGGGAGTGGGGATGCCAGTGTGTCTAACCCCATCCAGGTTCTGAACAGTGAATATGTACAGCTACCATCAAACTGGAGATATTGGGTCCCACGTTTTAATAGGGTCAGACTGAAGCACTCTTTTGTGTATCAGTCAATCCTAAAGTTAAATGAGGAGCGCAGTCTGAGATTAAATGTACGCTGAAGTGTCTTGATATCTGCATAGTGTTATCCTCAGTGGCTGTAATTTTATGTTAATGTATGCTTTTTTTCATGTCCTAATTGTCTTTTCTGATATGTGCTGCCATTGATGCACCCAAAAATTCAGCCCTGGCTAACCATAAGTTGGAAAATCATCACTCGTCATCATCATGTTTTTTCTCCTGTCAGGTGGTTCCACCCCAACATCACAGGTGTGGAGGCTGAAAACCTCCTGTTGACTCGTGGTGTGGACGGAAGCTTCTTAGCCAGGCCCAGTAAGAGTAATCCAGGGGACTTCACTCTCTCAGTACGGTGAGTAACCACATTCACTGCAGTATGCACTACAATATAGTTGTATACAATACAGTACACTGTCTGTGTGCCCAGCCATGTCAGCCCTCCAAGTGATCTTTCTTTCTTGGAAGCCCTGGTGCTGCCAGCCTCAGTGTTAGGCATGCCAGTGAATATTTGAACTTTCACCTAACTTTGAAGAACACCAATTTTATGTGCCACTGTTAAAACGTATTGCTTGACTCTACAAACTCACAGTGGCATATGCTGGGTTTGTTGCATTCCTCTTTGCTCCTGTTTTAGTAGACACTTGTATTTGAAGGGCTGTGTCTGCAGATTGGTATCTGTTGGAATTTACTGATACCAGTGTCACTTACGATTACACTGATAATAGTCTATTCAAGAATTTGCCAAACTGTTGATACAAGTGCAACTGTCTCGTGGAAATAAAGGGAAACTTGTCCCAGCTTGTTCAAACCAGCACATTTTTGTATCTCATTATGCAAAAATAATCAGTTTCACACACAAAACTGCCAGAGTTGGTCACAAATTAGTTGAGAAGAAGTAATTTTTTTGTTGTTGTCACATGTCACATGGTGCATTTCTTTAAGATCCACATTTGACAACAAAAAATATATGTAATCAAAAGGTCAGTCGATATTTGTTCAAGTGCCATTGCACTACCTTTTATAATTTGTATGTAGGGCCAGGCGATTAGGATAAACTCAAATATCACAGTATTTCTGACCAACCATCTTGATTTTGATTAAGATCGTAGGAATGACCATTGATGCTTTCACAAAATATTTATACAATCACCTTTTTGATAACAATCGTTACTGATGTGGATATGATGACGAAGCAGGTCAAAGCAAATAACAGAACAGCTACATAAGTCTAATAAGTTGAGAAAAGTCCTTCCCTTAACTGTAATTCAGCATTTAAAACCAGGAAAAGACAACAGTTGTATTGTTGTGTTACGGTATCCAAAATCTCAGACAATATCTAGTCTTATATCACAATATTGAAATAACATCAATATATTGCCCAGCCCTATCTCCATGATTCTGTCATTCACCTTGTGTGTGTGGGAGAGATGGCAAACAAGTCTGTGAGAGGTGCATGTGACTCAGAGCTGAACTAGCTTTTGTCTCTCATTTAAATCATAATACATGCACTGTGCATCAGACATGCTGGAGGACACAATGCATGCATAATGAAGCACTGATAAATCATCTTGACTTCCAGACAGCCAAGTTGGCCATGGCTGAGTTATTTTCGGACATGTAGATTCACTCTGATTCCTCAGCACTGATAGATTTGGAGCTTGATGAGCCCTCTAAATTTAACCAACGGGACCCAAAAATATCACATGCTAATCTAATTCAGTCATAATGCTAAAATAGGCACAATACCTTCCACTTTGCAAAGGAAGGTACCTACTGTAGTTTGATTTTGATTTATTGTCTGCCACAGAGGATGATGTTTTTCTAAATATGTTTGTGCTTTTTTACAGGCGGAATGGAGCTGTCACCCACATTAAGATACAAAACACAGGGGACTACTATGACCTTTACGGTGGGGAGAAGTTTGCCACTCTGGCAGAACTGGTGCAGTATTACATGGAGCATCATGGGCAACTGAAAGAGAAAAATGGAGATGTTATTGAGCTGAAGTATCCACTCAACTGTGCGGACCCCACCTCAGAGAGGTGAGCTATGAAGTTGGGTGCTATATAATGTTCAATGTTTGCTCAGTGTTACGATGCTATTAATTACACTTTTGTTACTGTTATAGATTTAATTTCTTCATCAATTTTTATTACCAGTTATTATGATTGTAATTTTTTTTTTAAGAAATAGAACTACTCATTAAAAAAATGAGTTTTCAATAGTAGCAAATTATATGTAGGTCTGTGCCTCGATCAAGTGGGCCTCCTCTGTTATCAGAATTCTTAACTAGAAAAAAAAAATGGACATTGATGAAAAGATGTGTGCGTTCCCGCCAACTAACTATTCTCCGCCGTACTCCATTGTGGAGAATAACGGACTGGTCTCCCATCGTCTCTCCATTTTTTTTTGTTTGTCTGTCAGTTTGTTATGTGCAGAGTCTCAGACAAACTGATCAGATTTTGATGAAACTTGACGAAGTAACGCATCTCACCGCTGCACGCCATCAGTTTCATAATCACACCGATTGCAGCAAGGATGGCACAGCAATTACAGGTCAAAGCAAGGTGACATACTGTATTTTTTGCTGATTGACCTGGAAGAGGACTTATCCATGAGTGGATGTTGTGGCTGCTGTTAACTTGTTTAACTTGCATGTCAAAGTGAGGTGATTGTTAACGGTTTGCTTGAGTTTTGTGTTGAAGCTGATGGGACAGGGAGCAGACCAAACACTTTCCGCCATCACACCATACTGTCACCTCACTTGCATAAGATAGATTATCTGCAGCCGCTGCATTGTTAATGTTAGAGCTGAAACAATTAGTGGATTAATTGGTTTAGTCGATTGACAGAAAATTATTCAGTTATTTGTTAAGGTTTTATTTATCAAGTGACATACCAAACATTTGCTGGTTTTAGCTTCACAAATGCCAAGAATTACTTGCTTTTCTCAGTTTCATATAATTACAAAACGCGATTGAACATTTTGTGCATACCTGAGTTGTCTTTCTGCAGGTGCGTGGGATCAAAAATAGACCAAATGTTTAAAGGAAGTAGCCTGCATACTGCTGCAACATGTCATTTACCACACAAACCATCAGCTGTTTAACATTCGGCAGAATTTTGCCAGTAAACCACATGTTGTGTGTGTCTATGATCGCTTGATTGGCTGTGCCATGTTTTACGTGCTGTCTCAGTTTTATTTCATGATGGCCTCTGATTGAAATGTCGCCGTTCTTTTGTGAATAATATCAGGATGTTTTGCAAGTTACAGCACTGTGCAGGATTACCTCCTTTCTACATATTACAAAATAATTGAAAAAAAAAAGTTTTTCTTTGGCTGTTGGTCAGACTAAGGAAGCAATTTGAAGACATCACATTGGGTTTTAGGAACTTGTGATAGGCATTTGTCATTATTTTTAATATTTTATAGATGATAGGTGATTAATGGAAAAAAAATAATCAACAGATTAATCGACAGTGAAACTATTAGTTGGTTGCAGCCCTTGTTAATTTCCACTTGTTAAACTAAGCCCAATCTGAGAGCACCTCCCAGTCAGTTAAAGCTCTAGTTTGTAAATGAAACAGTAGAGACGCAGCTGCACAGTGACATATTTATCTCTATATTTATTCTCTATATTTATCTCTCAACTATAGCAAATACATTTGGAGTTAGCTCTTGGTTTCCAGTCCAGATTTAATAGACCTTTTTCACAGCAGCTGTTTTGACATGAAATAGCAGGTAAACACAGGTGTTACTCATGATATTAATGCAGGTTCTGTTCCATTTAAGTTTAGCGGAGACTTCCAATTGGGCCAGCATGAGCAACAGCAGGACCCATCTCAAACCTTAAACAAAGATACGAGCTTTGGGTGTAATTGAAGTTTCTTTGGCCCTCCATCAAAAAGAGCTAAGCAGTTGCCAAGCATTAGATATCCCTCCTCATGCAAAAAAGTGATACCACTTAAATAATACAGTCACACTTCAAATCACAAGGTGTGATTTGAAGCACATGCTGTGTAACTTGGAAGATGGGTTATGGAGTGGGGACTGAGGGGAGTGTGTCTAACCAGTGAATATCTTTGGGCAGATGGTTCCACGGGCACTTGTCAGGTCGGGAGGCCGAGAAGCTGCTGACAGAGAAAGGGAAGAATGGCAGCTTCCTGGTGAGAGAGAGCCAGAGCCATCCTGGGGATTTTGTTCTGTCTGTTCGCACCGGGGATGACAAGACGGACACCAGCGACAGCAAACCCAAAGTCACCCACGTCATGATCCGCTGCCAGGTGAGACACTCATTTGGCCCTCTGTTCTCACTGCCTGTGTCTGTCTGTCCTCCTGTGTCCTCATCACCTCACAGTGTGTGACATTGATTTGTACTGATTGGATGATGGGACCCACTAGCCTGTGATTAGACCTCTGTGTGGCCTTGGGTTCATTAATGAGCTTGCCAGTGACATGTTTTGTTGATCTCCTTAGCAAATAGGGATGTCACAGGACCAGATTTTTGGTAGTCAATGCCAGTACCTGTAAAATATCAATGATTCTCGCCTGGAAAACCAG
The DNA here is from genome assembly GCF_902150065.1 of Myripristis murdjan. Classification (NCBI taxonomy): domain Eukaryota; kingdom Metazoa; phylum Chordata; class Actinopteri; order Holocentriformes; family Holocentridae; genus Myripristis; species Myripristis murdjan. The sequence goes on from NC_043991.1 coordinate 16,329,694, forward strand.
GACTAAGTGATTTTTCCCATAAATGCAGTACCAGTCCATACTACCAATACTGTATTAACACTAGTACTGGTAGTTTTTTTTTTTTTTTTTAATTTGGCGTTACCGTAGCATCATTAGTATAGCTAGTATCAGTTCTTGTGACATCTCTACTGACAGACAGGTATTCACTCTTACTGTTTTAGTGTTTTTCTGGAAGTGATGTCAGTGATGTTTTTATCTTTTCAAGCTGCATGAGACTCGTGTGTCGTGCGTGTTGCTAATGTGCTGTTCTTATTTAGCATGACTTAAAGTACGACGTGGGTGGAGGGGAGAAGTTTGACTCGCTCACAGACTTGGTAGAGCACTACAAGAAGAATCCGATGGTGGAAACCCTGGGCACCGTGCTTCAGCTCAAACAGGTACCTTCAGTTACACATCAGTCTGCGTTTTTACAGTTTGGCCAGGCAAAGGCAGCCACTCCTGATTTGTAATTGTTTTAATGGCTCTTTCTCTGCTGTCCAGCCTCTGAACACTACACGCATCAACGCTGCAGAGATTGAAAGTCGAGTGAGGGAGCTGAGCAAACTAGCTGAGGCCACGGACAAGGTCAAACAAGGCTTCTGGGAAGAATTTGAGGTGAGCAGTAAAATTTTTAAGGCTTGATACAATAATTTTATTCTGTTTTCTGTTTTTTCTTGATCACTCATGGATGAAACAGTAAAGCCTTGCTGCATACCGTATGTCCTCACTTAGCAGTGAACCTGTAACATTAATTGCAAGGAGTGTGACAAGAAGGTATCTTGAAGGATCATTTCGCTTATTTTCAACACGGTTTCAGCTAGTTCAGCTCTGTGGTCTATGAATGTTGACGAGTTTGTTAGCCGCAGAAACAAAACATTATGACGTGGGTGTTTCAAACAAAAATCTGAAATTTTAAAAATGATGGCTTGTTGAAATCTTAAGTAACCTTCCATGATTTGCAAAATTATTTGTTGTAAATGTAAACTGTGGGTAAATTGTAAACATCACTGGTATGGTCCCTTTTTAAGTGACACAATTTTGAACATAATTAATTGTCATGATGGCAAAAACTAAGAGAATGAAGCCAAGGATGAAAGTAAGCACGTCTTGTTTAAGTCTCATGTTTGACTCTGTTGTCTTTTTCACCCAGACCTTGCAGCAACAGGAGTGCAAACTGCTCTACAGTCGCAAGGAGGGCCAGAGAGCGGAGAACAAAAACAAGAACAGATATAAGAACATCCTGCCTTGTGAGCAACCCCGACTGCACTTTCACTACAACAGCTTTTCATTGTGACAGTTCTGTCATCACCTAAGGGGATTTTTTTTTTTGAAAAGGCTAAGAACTGATGAGTATCTCTCTCTAACTGTGCTGTTTTTGTTTCTGTCTCCAGTCGACCACACGCGCGTGGTGCTAAATGATGGGGACACAAACGAGCTGGGCTCTGACTACATCAACGCCAACATCATCATGGTATTAGCTGCTGTTTTAATAGACTCACTTCCGTTTTCTGTGAATAGAAACTGGTTCCAAATATAAAAGTGAAAGTCAGTGAAAAATAAGTTTTAGTCTAACTCTACTGAATCTTGATCTACTCTCCTCATTGTAGCTTGTATTTGTGTCTAGCTCTTGTTATTATACTATACTTAATATCAAAAGTAAAGTTTGCCCATATGTCTGTTCCCCCCCCCAAATCAAAGGTTTTAAATTGTCTTTGAGAATTGAGAATTTTCATCTGTCTTTTTTGTTTGTTTGTTGACAAAAACGTCATGATATTTGTCATAGTTTTTGAGAGGTAAATTTTTTTTTAGCTTTTGTCTCATTTTTGTCTCGGAAAAAGTGTCTGACAAATACTTTTAGTCACAGCTGACTGTCAACTGACTGTCATGTCTCCCTCTCTCCCCCTCACTCCCTCTCTCTTTCTCTGTGTGTGTGTGTGTGTGTGTGTGTGTGTGTGTGTGTGTGTGTAGCCGGAGCTGGAGTCAAAGTGTAATAGTACGAAAGTCAAGAAGTGCTACATTGCCACTCAGGGCTGTCTGCAGACCACCATCAGTGACTTCTGGAGGATGGTGTTTCAGGAGAACTCACGAGTTATCGTCATGACCACCAAAGAGGTGGAAAGGGGGAAGGTAAGAAAACACGAGAAACTATAAAGTGCTGAAATATAATTCTGTCAAAGTAAAAGTCCACCCACAAAAAAACAATTAACCTTGCATTTGAGCAAGCGGCAGATTTTGGTATCAGAGTCAAAAAGGAAGGGCTTCTCTCTCGGCCCAACATTTTTCAGCAGTACTCAGCAGTCGTACAGGGAGGCAGATATCGATTTCCCTACCAACAGCGGCCTCAAAAGACCAGAATGCAATGTGCCAATGTCCACACTTTGGGAGTCATGTAACTGAGAAGTCCTCAAGGGTCCAGGGCTGTCCCACTGTGAGACCAGCGAGTGTCCGAGGGCTCTCTTTGGGACTGTTTGTGTCTTTTGTGAACACGTTCCCCAAATCCACAATCCTGCAGGCTTTGCTTGAGGGAATTCCCCACAATCGCATTTTGATGTTAAACCAGCATGACCAGGGATGGGAAATCCTGCTGTGGGGTTAAATGGATTAAGAATATTGTTGGATTTCAGCCCAAAAAAAATGTTTTTGAGAAAATAGGCGGTATAAAATTCCCTCTTCAATTTTGATGTCAGTAAACTTCCTGTCAAGTTATCTAATATTCTTTTGTCATTTACCTCCCAGAAGAAAGAACTGCTCTTTCCATCTTTCTTGAAAAATTCTACATTTTCTTCCACCTTTTGCTTTTTTGACAGCATGTTTGCTAAACTAAGATAAAGCAGCACTGGTCAGTGAAGCAACTGGCCTGGTGGCTTTTTCCTAAACTTCTGGCTGATGGATAGTTTGCAGTGCTCGGTCTAATTAATTTATCAATTTATCATAGGAACCTCTTATTTGTTCTTATTACACATAGTCGATAATAATTGAGTACAGATAATTCAGTTAATATTTTGATTTACAAGTGTGTTTATTTATTTATTTTTTTCCCTCTCTTCCTCCAAAACATCTTGGGGTTTGGATGAGATGTGTTCACGGGCCGTATCTCTGACATCTTTTGTTTATAAAATGGCTTCGTCAATTTGAGACAATCATGATATGAAACCTAACACTGTATGGTAATAGGGGTATGGTATCAGCCCTCAATAACAATATGGTAATGGGTAAATAATTGCTTTTTTTTTTTTTGGTAACACAATTAAATGAATAAAAATGAGCATTTAATCAGACACAGAATATCTTGATAAATATAAATATAGCTCCAATTTCAGTGCTTATAAAAGAATATGTGACTGTGTTGTATTTTAAACTGTATCTAGGAGCTGATAGAACGAAATGAGGGAAATGAGGAAATCAGAAACTGGAGCAAAAATAGAACAGAAAGTAAATTTCAACGACACTTGAGTAGAAAAATGTTTCCCGGAATGCACTGAACATCTCAAATTGATATCACTGTGAGAGCATCCATGAGTGGATTCAGATCCTCAAATAAAACTGGAGGTTCACAAAAGCATCAAGTGCAAGTCGAGTGTGCAAAGTGAATATTATTGTGTCTCAACAGAGCAAGTGTGTGAAATACTGGCCGGACATGTCGGCTCTGAAGGAGTACGGCGCCATGCGTGTTCGCAACGTCAGAGAGACGGCAGCACACGACTACATTTTAAGAGAACTCAAACTCTCCAAGGTTGGACAGGTGAGCAGTGTGTGTGAGCAGTGTGTGTGAGCAGTGTGTGTGAGCAGTGTGTGTGAGCAGTGTGTGTGAGCGTGTGTGTGTGTGTGTGTGTGTGTGTGTGTGTGTGAGTGAGTGGAACTGAAAAGCCAACTGTTAATGAGCCAGTTAACTAAAGCCTTAACATTATCATGCTTTTGAAAATCATTTAACAGCAATCAGTTTCACAGATGGATCTTCATTTGATAAAATCTTATCAAATGATTGTGTCTCACCTAATGCACATCTATTTTGAGGGTCTTGGTGAAATTAAACATTGGGCACCTTTGACATTTGCATGATGAATAATAATACCAGCAGTGCTGTGCAGATCACTGAATATTCACAGTAATATCAAAAGTAGAAGTAACAATGGTTATAATAATTATATGAAGAAAAGGAAAAAAGAGAACACAGCAACAATATGAATTAATAACAACAAATAATATTTAAGTAAGGAAATGTGAATTAACATCATTGTGTCATTTCTTTTGGCCAATACTTGTACCACGTCATAGATTAGGAATGCAGTTACACCTTTTTGCCACCAGAGGGAGCTCCTAATGGAGATAAAGTGTAACATTTAGATCGAACCCTCACTGTGCCTGTCTAGATTGTGTTGTTTTTTATGTTTTTTTTTTTTTTTTTTGCCAGCAGCAGTTAGCCGAAGCATGTTGGTGGGGCTGTGCTCTTGATTTAAGTGGAGACTATCAGTCCATGTAGCTCTTTAAAAAAATCTTTGTAGGTAATGTTGAGCACGATATATCAGTGCTACAAGTGTAACACATTGTACTGTGTTAAATTACAATTTGTGAAGCGTTAAGAATCAGACGACCAATGTATTGAGGTGTCAGTGAATGTATTGTGTTGGAAGCTCAGTGGCAGTTTCCACTGTGTTGTAATTTATTTTTAATCTGCACATTCCAGGGGAACACAGAGCGCACAGTTTGGCAGTACCACTTCAGGGCCTGGCCGGACCACGGCGTCCCCACCGACCCAGGCGGCGTGCTGGACTTCTTAGAGGAGGTTAATCTGAAACAGGAGAGCATACTGGAGGCTGGGCCCATCGCGGTACACTGCAGGTACACACACACACAGAAATCTAATTGAGCACTTCTGCATGCAGGTCACACACACTCCCCACAGACACTGTCAGCGATGTGCAGAGAACAAGTTAACACCAGGGCGATCTTATGCTTTTTTTCAGTGCTGGGATTGGGCGAACAGGGACGTTTATAGTGATCGACATCCTGATAGATGTCATCAGAGAAAAAGGTAAGCCTGCATGGTTCATACACACACACACACACACACAAATAATCTGCGATCCTACATAGCCAGTTTTATTCATAGAAATCGGGCTGCTGAGACTTAATTTAACCCTGTGCAACCTGTTCTTCTTTCAAAAGCATGGGGAAAAATGAGCAACTTAGCAAGAAATTTGCAAGGAATTAGTAAAAGGTAATGTAGTAGCTAAAAAAGCTCTAAAAAAAGGAGGAGGAGGAAAAAAGAGAGAGGGAGATAATTATGGTATAGGAAACATATTTTAGTTTAGTTAGTCTTTATTGTTTGGGGGGCTTGCTCTTTGTGTGTGTGTTTTTTTTTTTTTTTTTTTTTTTTTTTTAGTTCATTCAGGTCATTTCATTGTCTCTTTATTTTTTACTTTTCTTTCCTTCTTTCTTTTTTCAAATTTTTAAGCTATTTTCTTGTAACTTTTGACTAATTTCTTGCTAATAATCAGGTTTCCAGCTAAGTTGCTCATTGCCTTTTTTCCCATGTTTGTGAGAGAAATCAAGCCAATTTGCTCAGGTTTCAAAGGGTTAAATGCTTATGAAAGGCATCTGCAGTGTTCAGATGCCTCTCACAAGCATTTAAACACAAGAAATCCAGGTTTTGAAAGTGTTCAGGCCATGACAGTGTAAATAATATTGTGTTCCCTCACAGGGGTGGACTGCGACATTGACGTGCCAAAGACCATCCAGATGGTTCGTTCTCAGCGCTCTGGGATGGTGCAGACCGAGGCTCAGTACAGATTCATCTACATGGCTGTACAGCACTACATAGAAACATTGCAGAGACGCATAGAGGAGGAACAGGTGTGTAGCTCGCCTCTTTTCGCCTCTTTTGCTTGTTCTCGCTCTCGCCTCTCTGACCTTCCTTTTATTTTTCTCCTCTGCAGAAAAGTAAGATCAAAGGGCGCGAGTACACGAACATTAAGTACTCTTTGTCTGACTTGACTGGAGGAGAACAGAGCCCTTTGCCGCCTTGCACTCCTATCCCGACTCCCACCTGCACAGAGTGAGTAACACTGCTGCAGTTTATTTTAAAACGCATCCCAAGAAAAACAAATCCCTGTTTTCTCATGAACACCTTGTGCGTGTGTGTGTGTGTGTGTGTGTGTTAGGATGAGGGAGGACACCTCTAGAGTGTATGAGAACGTGGGTCTGATGCAACAGCAGAAGAGCTACAGATGAGACTCAACTTCGACCCAGCGCTCTACCAGTTCCAGGTAAAGACACCAACATGGCACCCATGCATAAAACCTTAATATCATCTCTCCATATTACAACAGTTCTTTGTCTTTTCTCTGTCTTTTTTTTAGGAACCTGATACCTGTATTTTCTTTTGTTTTGTTTTGTTTTATTTCGTTTTTCTGCCAGCCACACCTTGACGCCTGAGAACTTGACCATGACGACGACATGGAACAATAGGAAACATGAAAACAAAAAACCAAAAAACAAAAAAAAAACAAAATGTGAGAGAGATCGCCAGACACTAGAGTCATCTTCTTCTCGCTCATCCTTCACGAACGTTGGCCCTCTAGTTGTATTCTAAACCACTGTGATCGTCAGAAGAGCCTTTTGAGAAGCCTAACACGCTAAATCCCCTTACTAAGCCACAGTTTGGGTTTAGCCTTCCTAAAACTCACCCCAACAAGGGCTGCAACTTGCAAGCGCTCTCAGAGGGAAATTTTTTTAGCTAACTTTTGCTCATCTCTTGTTTTTGTATGTATTTTGTCTGTGTTTTTTTTTTTTTTTTTTTTTTTTTAATTAACCAAAGGAGAATTACGTAGATTGTTTGTAGATAGAAGTAAGGAGATTCTTGGGAGCTCCGCAGTTAAGGAAAGAGGCCTGTGCCAAAACAAGTGAATTTATCCACATCTCTCCGCCAGTTTCCCTTTGGCCCATTACGTCTTCTAAGCAGCGCAAGACCAGACCTTATTTGCAGACAAAAATGGGGCTACTTTCCCGTTGACGATGCAAAATCTAGTTTTCCTCTGTGTTATGTAGTATAATGTTACTGAATGAAGAATTTTTGGCATTGTAGTGTTATTTCCATATTTACTGTTGATTCCTAATCCACTGACCCGTAAACATGAATTCCCTTTTCTTTTTTTTTTTGCATAAGAACTGCCTTGAAGAGAAACTATGATTCATGCTATTAGGAGAATGAATTTACTTTTCGTTCAAGTTCATGTGGGGATATTTTGTGTGGCTTTTTTTGGGATACTCAGTATCTTTTTAGTTACCATTCCTGAGCTCAAGCCGAATGTCCTTAATGCTGCATTTTTCAGCAGCATAACAGTTACAGTCACGCCTTGATACGCCCGATGGATATATAAGTAACCTAATCTAGGGGATAGAGAGAATTTTCCAGGGGGGCACGTGTTTACTTTACCCCCCATAATCCTGCACTTCTACGTCAGAGTCACTGTGATGACACGCCGAGGCTTCAGGGGCGTCATCGCTGTGTTTTCTCAGTCGACCTAGCAGGCGTTGCCACAGACTCATGGCTGCCAAAAAAAAAAACTTTAATAAAGTTTTCTTTCTTTTTTTTTTAAGTGCATAATATTGCCTTTTTTCTTTCATTCTTGTTCTTTTTAATGTCAGATGCCTAATTGTGTACCATTGCCTTTTGCGAGCACCACATGTACTTAATTTTCAGAGTCACTGTTTTCAGAAGCAATCACAGATCTCGGAGCTTTGGCAGTACTGATAGTCGTTTTTGTGGTTGTCATAGATTTCAGGCTCCATGATAGTCTGCTGGATCAGTAGTTGTCAGGCAAATTTGCAATTGCACATATGACCTCCCCACCCACTTCTCCTCCTCCAGCGTGTGTGCACACAAGTTTCTTCCCTGGGTTGCAACCCCAGTGGATAGATGTATTTTCTTTTTTTTTTTGTCAAACTAAACCTTTTAACTACTTTCTTTTCATCCTGAAGTAAGCTACTTCAATAACTACAGTATTTGGGGAAGGATGACTCCCAAGGAGATGTTTTGTATATGCATTATAATGCTAGCGAGAATCCATTCACCCACTTCATTTCAAATGTGTGGCCTAAGTTTTTTTTTTTTTTTTTTTTTTAATTGTTGTTTTTCAAACTTTCCCCGTCTCTGCACATTTTCTCACTGTTGTTCCTCATCAGTAAACTGCAGTCCTATGATATGATTGAACCAGCTGTAATTTGCTAACTCAGAATCTGTCTATCTTGAGGGGCAGCTCTTACCAACCACTGACCCAGGACTGAACAGCTTTTGGTGTTCAAACAAATTGACCTTGAATCAGTGTTTCTGGGCCGTCTTCTCCTGCTATCGGTATACTTGGCTCGTTCGAGGACTCTTTTCCTACGTGGCCGTATCACAGCAAGTGTTCTTTGAAGTGTTTCTTTTCCTCCTGGGTGAAGACCATTTGACTGAGTTATGAGATCTTCTGCAGTGTGCTGTACTGTATGCAGTTTTCCCATTTATTGTAGAATGTCTGGTTTTGTTTGTACTTGTCCAATGTTAAGTAGAGCGCTTGTGGTGTTTTGTGTCCCGTGGGGTGTGTGTGAGTTTGTGTGTGTCTGTGTGTGTGTGTGTGTGTGTGTGTGTGTGAGAGAGAGAAAAGATGTGCACACGTGCTTGCTGTGAGAATATGGCTGTTCCAGCCGTGGATACCTGGTCTTTCTGGTTTTTGTTTTTCTTCCCAGATCAAGAAACTGCTTTCCATTTACCATGTAAGCAATTTAGATGCATAGATGTGCCTTCTATGCATATGCCTATGTGTATGTGATAGCATGAATGAAACAAAAACAAAAACAAAACAGTGCTCTTTAGTTTCACCACCATTCAAGAACCTGTAACACTTAAATGTGAATTCTGTCATCCTGAACATCCTGAACAAAAAAGGAAAAAACCGTGATCTTAATGCAAACAAACTATATTTTTTAACATGTATATTGTACATGAATACCTGGTAGAGGAGAATGTACTTACTAAACATATCTACTTGCCAATAAGATATACTGTATGTATATTCCTACAGCTTTCTCTCTGTGACACAGAGGGGGACCTCTCGAAAAGCTTATGAGGTTTATTGTATGACTTTCAATGCAGTTAACCATGTTAACTTCCTCAATAACAATAAACGGCTAGCTCATGCCTCATATTACTGTTGGTTCTTGTGTGTGTGATTTGCACATTTGTAGATCGGTTATGCTTGTCATGCACATAAACATATCCTTTGGTTTACTTGGCCATTTGCCAAACGCACATGGACAAAAAGGTAAAACGGGGACAGTCAAGCTGATAGTGAGAAAAGCTCCTGGATATAGTTTTACATGAATTTGATTCTTGATATATTGCTATATTGCTTTCCTTTCTTTTTTGTCCGCCAATTTTATTTGCAAGATTTCCCATTACCAAAATGCATAAATCAATGTTTCTATAAAAACGAGAATTCAAATGAGTGAAATCTCCCCCACCCACACCTCTTCCAGGCGAACACAGTCAGGGCTGCCATTCACATTACAGACACGGAAATACAAAAATTTATATATATATCCAAAAATAAAAACAAACAAATCAATCAATCAATAAATACTGTAAGTGCAAACATATATGTAAAGTAATTAAGATGTAAAACAAAAAAAAAAACAAAAAAACAAAAACAAAGCAAGACAAATGTGAATATGTACTGAAAACAACAAACCTAAATACATAACAATAATAGTGATCATGACATTAATACTGTTTCACAACTAAAGGGATTAAATGAAAAAGTTGTCATAAGATCACTAAGATGGTTTGTCATTTCCCTTCTGATCCATGTACAGAATACCTAACTACAGTGGTAATATCACCTCCTGGATCCACTGAAAATTAATTTACCGTTCTTAAATCACCATCCTGCACCTGGAACCCATTAAAAGGAGCAGGATTTGAGTGGAAAATGCTCTGATGAAGTCTTTTCATGCTCAAGGGGACATCTAATGACCTAAGCATCCCTTTTTAGTGATTACCTATTTTTCCTCTAAATTAGAGCTGAAAGCTAACTCTGAAAAGCCTTCACTTTTGTTGAGCAACCTGATTGCATAGCCTTTTCTCCAGGATTACTAATGGCTGCGTCTGGAAATTGTTAACCCCAAAGCACTGAACTGAGATCAGTATTAGTTTATCCTAATCCCATTTCAGCTGCCATTGTGCCGTGGCCCCCATGGGGCACGGTGCAAGGAAACTGACCCAAGCCCGTGTGCTTAACGAGAGTAACGACATTTTGCAAGAAGGGAAAAGAGCTGAGGCTCAGTGGGAGGAGGAACGGTGCCATGGATGAAACAAACTGACAACAACAATTTGTTAGATTCATTTTGTTGACTTTTTTCATCATCTCCGCTTAATCCCACTGAGAGGGGAGCTGTGCACGCCATAATGGAAACAATCCTTCTTCTCATTGGGGTCTGTTGTATCATCATGCTTCTGCTAAAGCCACAAAGGCCCAAGAATTTCCCACCAGGTCCGGAGCCGCTTCCAGTATTTGGGAATGTTCTGCAGCTGAGCATGAAGAACCCGGTGAGAGACCTTGAGGAGGTACGGTGTGTTGCCTTAGTCTGGATTTACAGGCGAAGAGTTAGTGTGCGATGTGTCTGTTTACAGTGTGCATCATGGTGTGGTTTATGTGTCTGTAATGTATCGTGGTTCCTAGTTGTCTGGGCGTTACGGAAAAGTGTACAGCCTGTTCCTGGGTTGGAGGCCGGCGGTGGTGATCCACGGCCTGCAGGCTGTCAGGGAGGCTCTGGTGACTCGGGCTGTGGACTTTGCTGGACGACCACAAGGCATGATGATCAACCATGTGACTGAGAACAAAGGTGTGCTTCACTTTCCTGTGTGCCCTTAAACAGTACAGCGTGATTTAAAGGTTACCGGTGATGTTTTTATGCAGAGTCTTTCACAGAAATCGTGCTGACCTGCAGCCGCGCGCTTCTGGCTTTTTTGGATTGAGTAATGCTTGCAGCAGATTACCACAGCGATTATGAAACAACCTGGCTTAGACGGTGTGTCACCACAAAATACACAAGCAACACACAGAAATCAAAATGACTTTGGACTGTGAAAGAAGGGTTGTGCTTGACAGACGGTCATCATGCCAAACATCCATCTTGCTTTTTTAATGTTATATTCAACATCGAGTGTCCTATTAAACAATTATAAAGGAATTAATGATGTGACTTGGAACGCCATGGCTCACTATTTCAATTATTATTATTATTTTTTTTAATTATTATTATTTTTTATTACAAGCAGTGGTCAAGTCACAACCTCTATTCTACCTCCTCTTGATTCCTTCCCACTGTCTGCCTCACACCTCCCCAACACCACTGTGTTCCCATTAATGCAGACTGGGAAAGTTCCCAGAAGACCCAGCTCCCAGTACACAGATGATCACATAGACAGAGAGGTGGACTGACTGACGGACAGACATACAGATATATAGGCAGATAAAATCAGTCTGTAGGTAATTAGATAAACCCAGGGCAATCAAATGGGATGCTGTAAGCATTATGGTGGATCACAAAATGATATTAATCAACAATAACAAAAAATAACTTTAATAGTAATTATAATAACCATAGCAATAATAATGATAGTAGTAGCTAGTTAAAGGAATACCAGATGTCATTAAGGGGGAAAAAACTAATGGTGCACCTGCAGTGTTTATACTCAGGCAATTTAAAATGCACAAAATTAAATTAAACAGCATCTTAATCACATTAACAAGAGTAATTGCAATTCATGACCTTCACCCCAGGGGGCTCAACATGGAGCTACAGCTAATGGAAACTCAAGTGAAAGTCTAAACCTCTCTCCACGTTCTTATCAGTTTCTAACTAATCCAATTCAGCAGCATGTCTCCTGCTCTCTCTCAGCCATTGGTTGTCTTGGTGGCTGATTCAAACAGGTCACCCACTGCCCAAAACCAACCACAGTCACCTGACTGTCCCGACCTGTCCAGACCTGTCCAGACCTGTCCCGCCAGAGCACCCTGACCCTCCTGGGCAAGTCATGCTCAAATTTGCTTTTTTCCCCTTGCGCCATGGAGGTCACACCGAAATAAACCGCTAATAAACTCTACTTGCGAATGCTTTTGTAACATGAAATATAGTTGTGGATTTCAGCCGAGCAATGCAAATAAGGTGAGATTTTTAGGAGTAAGTCCAGGCACATTTGTGAATTGCTAACAAATACGTAACACAGTAGACGGAGAATCTGAGAAGTAATCAATTTTTTTTTTTAGATAATTTTCTGTCAGTTTTCAAGTTTTTGCATTTCTTTTTTTTTATTAACAGTCCAGTATTTTTATTTATTTATTTATTTATTTTTACATATTTTGTACCCATTTTTGCCCATTTGTTAATTGCTTTTTTTTTTCTCTTGTTTTTGAAAGAAATCAAGTGAATTTGCCTGTGTCTCTGATCTGAGGCTTGGCCAAAGTCTGCAAATTGAAAATCTGTCTTTCACTTTATACTTTCCCATAACAAAAGTTCTTAAAGTCATAAACCCTTGTTGACAAGCAGGACAGAATTGTTGTGGTCTTGAGATAAAAACGGCAAATCACAAAGCATCCCCCGGTAACACCAGCGCCCTGTGGAGAATTTCTGGGACAGCTCCAGTCAGGCACAAAGTATCAAATCAGAGGAAATTCTCATGAAAATGGAGACGTCTGGTCACCCTACACAAAAACCAAGTGCTGAAGTTGCTTTTTGAGCTTGACTATATCACCCTCCCCCCCTCCCTCAGGGCTGATCATGGGTAACTATGGAGCTGTGTGGCGAGAACACAGAAGATTTGCTCTGGCCACCATGAAAAACTTTGGCCTTGGGAAAAGATCCATGGAGGAAAGGATCCTGGAGGAGACCACTCACATCTGTAACTGCCTGGAGAAGAGCCAAGGTAAATAAGCCATTGAATCCAATGTAAGGTTCAATTAACATTCAATTATTTATTTAATTGTGTAAATTAATGATGAATTGATCTTCATGTTTTTTTTTTGTCAGGCAGGCCGGTGGATCCTCTGTCTTTGATCCACAGTGCTGCGTCCAACATCATCTGCTCTGTCCTTTTTGGGCAGCGCTATGACTACAACGACGACGTGCTCGCCTTTATTATCAACAGCTTCAAGGAAAACGCACAGATCGCCAATGGAGCCTGGGCTGCGGTGAGTTCACTTGGAACAAACGCTCTGTCCGGGAGGAGGATTCTGTAACCCACACGACTCTGTTTGTTTCCACAGATTTATGATACGTTTCCTCTCCTGAGACGGTTGCCGCTGCCCTTTCAGAAGGTCTTCAAGAACTACAGAGATTTGAAGATGCACACTCAGGCCATAGTGGAGCAGCACAAACACACGCGCGTTCCTGGAAAGCCTCGCGATGTTGTCGACTGCTATCTGGACGAGATGGACAAGGTTTTGTGTGCTTTTGAGAAGGATTAAAATGATCTTAATTCTTGTTTTTTACTGTAACTGCTCATGCTTATCAATAATAACTAACTAATGCACCCTTATTTAAAGGGAGAGTTCACCTATTATGAAAAAAAAAGATATTATTTCATTTCCCCCAAGCTGTTATGTAGGACAGTACCATCTTCCTCTCATTGTTACTCAGTGCTGGATACTGGCTGGTGAAATGTGAAATAATATCTCATTTTTCACAACAGGGGAAACTATCTCTTTAAGCCTGTATGCGATCTGGAAAAAAATAAGGTGTAAGACTGTCTGCTCCGTGCCAACATCTCTCCTAGAGGGCACCAGATGGTGGCTTGCTGGATGAGGAGAGGCTGGTGATGCTGCTGCTGGACCTCCACTTTGCTGGGACTGACACCAGCTCCAACAGCATCCTCTCTGCCATTCTCTACCTGGCCACACACAGTCACATACAGGGTGAGCTGGCTGCAGGCGCCACCTCTCACTATTAATTTGCGCCTAATGTCAAATTTACACACACAGGAGTTTAGATGAAGACTGGCCAGTTTTTTTTCTGATGTGGGACAGAGTTTGTGTGTCGTAATAAACTGCCTTTTGTGTTTCCACATTAATGCATGTCATCATCTTTTGGTGCTGCCTTGTAAGGATAAAGGTTTAAATGAAGCATTTATTGTCTTTGCCCCTTGTCTCTGCATTTCTCTCCACTTTCTCATTCAATTTTTTTCCTCTCCGTCTTTGTGAATCGCTCTTTTCCCCTTTTTTCCTGTCTCTGTCTTGCCTCTCTTTCCCTAACCCCCTCCCACTCTCATCCTGCCTCTCTTTTTTCCTTCCCTCCAGCTCAGTGTCAGAGAGAGATAGACAGGGTCCTGGGGGAGAGTTTGAGCGTCTCATTTGAGGATCGCCACAGGATGCCCTTTCTGATGGCGACCATTCACGAAACACAGCGCCTGGCCAACATCGCTCCACTAGGGGTGTTTCATGCCACCACCAGGGATACTAAGTTGATGGGTTATGACATCCCTGAGGTAGACACAAGAACATACACACGTACACATGCACACACACACACACACACACACACACACACACACACAGAAGCATACAGGCAGCATCTGGACAATTTCTCTGAAGGTCTACATACCCAGGGTTATTAATGACATTACCAAACAGAGACATGTGTATGCATGCAGGGTAGGCAGGCACACACACACACACACACACAAACACACACACACACACACACACACACACACACACACACACACACACTCTAAGTCTGCACATGTATTTGACCTTAAGCTCTCAACATGCATGGTCATGAATTTTGCATGTATCCTTCATTTGTCATTTTTTCCCCCCTTTCCTCTTTGTTCTTATCTCTCCCTGTCTCTCCCTCTGTTCTTTTTTTTTTTTCATTTTACTCCACTGGTCTTTTGCTCCTCGTTGCTTTTCTTTATCTTTCTCTTTGGCCAAGGGCACCCTCATCATCACCAACCTTACGTCTGTGCTCTTCGAGAGCACCAGCTGGGAGCGGCCAAATGACTTCTACCCCGGCCACTTCTTAGATGAAGACGGGCAGTTTGTGAAGCCTGATGCCTTCCTGGCCTTCTCAGCTGGTAAGACATGAGTTAACATTAGTTCAGTTAGTTTAGTTGGACCATTTATTGTAAGAAATGCAATTGCGAGTCCAGCAGTGGCGCGATGATGGCAGCATGCAACACAAAAAAATAACATAAACATCCCCTCACATCAGTACAAAGCACTAAATACAGATAAAAATAGTTGTAAAACACCCATTCCACCACACCGCAGTGGTATAGCACAAGAAAAATATAAATATTACATGGTAAAAATAAATAAATAAATAGATAGATAGAGAAATAGCTTCCTGTTATACCAGTTACCATTCCATTACCTCTAAATTTCACAGGTAAAATGTCTGTCTATCTATCTCTCATATATATATTAAAACTTCACAAGCTTATTGTGCTCTTAATGAACAATAGCAGTTTATAAGATTATAGGCAGCAAGTTTCTTACACTTAGAAAGGGTTTTCTGTGTGTTCATGGTCTTTTCAAGCCTCATGTAGTTTCATGCATTCATATCAGAGGTGCTCAGTAACAGCCACAGTCTGGCACTGCGGCCCACTGAGCAGTTTTGGGGGTTAACTTTTCTAAAGGGCGTCTACCAGTGGTTATTTAGGGGGAGCAGAGCATCGCGAATGCACTTTCCCTGCAAAAGCGCTCCCGTTCAGCCTGGGGATGCGAACAGACAGCACTGTCTGGTCACAAGCCTGCTCACTTTGCCGAGTCTCATCCTTTAAGCACAGATGCATCATTTGCAGGTTCCATCAGATCTGTCATCTGTCAGCTGGAATTCAGGCAGAGATATTGTTTACAGTTTCCCCAGTAGTTTACCTAACTAAACAAACTGCACCTTAATGCTCAGCTACGCCTCGAGTTATTTCACGGGCAAATAAATTCAGCCAGGCAGGCGGAGCTGAGGTACCCCTGTCTCACAGCTTCAGCTGATCTGCAGCTTCTTGTCCGAGGCTTATGTAAGTAATGATGTGTTTGCATAACTAGTGTGTAATTATGTTAATTGTAAATAAGGCGTCAGACATTATACAACCTCCGGACAATAGTTTAATAAGGAAAGTTCTTCATCTGGGAAGAAAGCATCTGTGTAATGCAAGTGGCTTGAACTGCCAAAGAGCTTCTTCATTAGTGGCCGCCAGTAATGTCGCTCATGTGTGTTTGTATGTGTGTAAGCCATGGGAAGTGGACATGTCTTGTCTCTCCTCCTGACCATCAGGTCCTCGTGTTTGTCTTGGGGAGCTTTTGGCACGCATGGAGCTCTTCCTCATCCTGGTTTCTCTTTTGCGTCGCTTCCTGTTGGTGTGGCCCGAGGACGCTGCAAGGCCCGATCTAACACCCGTGTTTGGGGGCATCCAGTCACCGAGGCCTTACAGAGTGACTTTCAGACTGAGAGCAAAACCATGTTGAAGTCTCACAGAACAACCTCACATTAGACTCTGAGTCCGATGTGTATGTATGTTTATCCATTGTATATTTGCCTTTTCGTTCTTTAATAAAGGTGAGCCAAACTCAAGTCCCAGGAGTCTTTCAGAAGTTGATATATTCTGTCCTGTGGTTTAGCAAGAGCCTTCGTCGGCCTATGATCTTTCAAGGCTGATTTGCCATTCAATTTCATGCAAATCTCATAGCCGGCGAAATGTTTGGCCAATTAAGTGTTCAATGTACCATAACTACACAGCAGAGGGGATGCCAGTGGCAACTTATTAGACATGATCATCACAGAGCCACACGAGGGCACCAGCCGACCACTGTTTGTTATAGCAGCACAACTTGGCTGACAGGCAGCTTTTTAGTTCTTGTTGAGCTTTTTCTGCCCAGAAAGGGGTTTTCTGGGACGCGCCAAATGGAAACCAGACAATTAAATGGGATAAACATTTGCTGATATTTATTTCAGGGCCATAGTGATGCATACGTTTAACATGTGAGGATAATGTCATGTATGTGTGAGTAAGAGTGGTGGGCTTTATTGCTCCAGTGACCATGTAATTCTTGCAAATGGCTGCACGTTGACTCTTGGCTCCATTTGCTGAATAATAGAATTACATAATCATTATGGACCTTAATTGCACAGTGTAGGATTCCTATTGGATTTGTATTGTATTGTGCATAATAAGTGCAGCTGTTTAGCTTAAGGGTAAATAAAGGGCCAAAAATAGATCTATTAGAAACCATTCCCATATGGCACATGAATACAAGCCTCTGAGGCATATGCATACAGCCAGAAAGATGGTTAGATTGGCAGCAGTGGGTTGCATCTAACAAGCTATTACTCAAGAGGAAATTTTTATTGATAATCATCACTAATGCACATGTGTGCAGTAAACATTAATTAAGTGCCGTTCACGTCTCTTTTTATTGCACCAAGCTCCACTTTGCCAGCGGTAACAGCATCACCACGCTGCCTGCGCCTCGTGATGTGAAAGGTTTCTCCTATGGATTTTAGTGAAACTGACCGAGAAAGAGAGAGAGAGAAAGAGAGATGATAGATGGAGAGATAGATGAGACAGAGAGAGAGGCGGAGCAAGGCTTTTACTACGCTGTATGGTGAGGAGGTTGGTAGTGAGGAGAGTAGTAGGAGAGGGGGCTGGATGCTGACACAGTGCTGCTGGCATGACGAGCTCGCTGTAATCCTGAAGTGTCACGCATCCTGACAGAAAAAAGAAGAGGGAAAAAAAACTGTTTGGAGAGCCACGGGTAAGACAAGGGAGTTTTTTCTCATTATGCAAAATAATTAGATTATGAATTTATAGACTTATACATTTTTGATTATGTTGCAATTATTAAAACTGTAATTACAACTGATAGGGAATAATTTTCATTGTTGCACTGAAAAAATGAGTGTGTTAACAGTCTGTAGCAGCATTTATTGCCAGACCTACACCAGTGTAATCAAAAATCTGTTGTCATCATATAATTATGTTCAGAAAAGTATTAATCTGCTCTTTACTGAAAATATCCTAACCTCAGACTTTCGATGCTGTTATGCCTGATGATATTATGATGCACTGATGATGTAAATTTATCTCAGAAACATGCATGTCAGCCTAAAAAAAGTGCAAATAAAAAGGTGAGTAAACAGAATTTAGGTGGGTTTACCCTCAACTACCCTAATTATGAATTTACTCATAACTGAATATGAATTTACTTATAATTTACTTATAGCTGACCAATCCATTTTATTAGTGCAGGCTTATTTACATCAAGGACACTTGTAGCTCTCATATTATTTAGTAAAGTAGTTGTGTTTACTGTATCCCCACTTACAGCAGTGATTTGTGAATACTGGCTGTACAACATGGTAAATTAATGTGTCTCCCAACTGCAAAAGAGTGTGTCTCTGAGTGTACAAGGAGACAACAAGGGCTGTCTTTGGTCCCCCGCATCTCCTTGTTCCAGAGTAACCTTCATTACGCAGTGTGAAGGGGCATGCAGGCATGGCGGCTCACTGGCTAACACACAGTGGCAGCAGTCAAGTCAAAGCTAAGGAGGAGGGGAGCAGGAGAGAAGAAAGAGTGGGACGGACAGAGTTATCATGTGCTTGTGTTTTATCGATTTGCAGTGCTCTGTCACTTTTTAAAATTTGCTCTATCATCCATGGGCTCCAAACGCAGCTATAGCTTATTGACCAACTCTCCTTTCCCATGCTCCCTCTAATTCCCTCTGAGTGTCCCTTTTTACCCCCAATGAGCCTTATTGACTGCAGTTTGTGTATGCATCCCTGCATCCTCTGTGTATGTGTATGTGTGTGTGTGTGTGTGTGTGTGTGTGTGTGTGTGTGTGGGTGGGTGGGTGGGTGGATGGTGGATTATATAGGTTGCTGAGTGCTCAGGTGCTGACTGGTGTGGGTATGGTGCTGACCCACGCCTACTCAACACCCCTGTTTTGCTGAACTCAAAGGAAATTCCTCCCACTTTAGGGTTTTCCCATGCAGTGGGCGAATATTGATCAATCTTTAAAAAAAAACAAAGAAAAAAGAAAGGTGGTCAGCTGGAATAATCCTGCTTTCGCCGTATTTTCATCTCTTGTAAACTCTTCAACTCTCATTAAAGGCAGCTTGGAGGCTGTCGAGGCTGAAGACTTGAAGTAAGGTCATTTTAAGATCATTACTCCTAATGAGATACGGACTTCGTTAATCGAAAGTGATTTCGCTCATTTGCTCATATGACCACAATTTATGCTCTGCTTTGTTTTATTTCAGGTTTTTTAAAATATATATATACATATATACAGCCTCAGCCCAACTAAGCTTCTATTTAGGTCCCATTTCTCAGCAGGAAATTGAAATTTTTAAGTTGTACAACTGTCTTGGTCAGGCAGGGCACATCCTTTTAAGCCTCCCTGTTTTGCCCAACTTTATAGGAAATATACAGACATACAGTGGGATACCCCACAACATGCAACATCAGAGAGAAGGAACCAAATTACCCAATATCTGCTAAAAGTCTTATTGAAATTATTAAAATTCATTGCTAAAATTATTATCGATTACTTCTAAGATTGACTCACTAAAAATAATCTATATTACAGCTGTGAGGGTCATAAAGGAACAAGCTGAAAAAAAACCCCTGCACATTTTCCCCATCACTGTGGGTGTCTTGTGTTTGTAAGAGTAAATAAGGTGACTGGGAGACTGAGGACATCCTTTGTCATTAAACATGTTGTAATTAATAGCTACAACACACCCATACGCACAGGCACACACACACCTACTGTGTTCAATTATACTCAGCTGAAGAGAAAAAGGACAGTTCCCTTCTATTTTTCATCCATTGTGTTTGACCGCCTGTCCAGCTTACGCGTGTGAAATTGTCCCTCTGATCGTAAAATGGTGTCAGGGTTAGGGTCAACTCCATCTCAGCCTAATCCATTTAAGCAGTCCATTGAAATTCATGAATTGGTCATTTCCCATTACTCCCACTGAGGGCTTTTTCACTTGGTTTCTTTTATTGGGAGCATTTTCCCATTTGGACGGAAATGTACAGTTATTGGCTTTCCTCCTGTGCAGCTGAGGCATTATCATGCACCGATCAGGGTTTCTCTGTCACTCAATGCAGTGAGAATAGGACAAGTGCTTAGGAAATCCACTGCGATCAGAGGTGACTGACAAGCGGCATCTCATCATGCACGTGTGTGTGCATTAAAACAGATGTGTGTCTGTGTGCTGACAGCTGAAAACAGAACACACACTGCTGATTCGCTGCGATGTGTGCATGTCTCCCATCTCAGGATTAACTGAAACACAGGCTTTGGTGTAAGAGAATTCCCTGCCACCGAAAGTAATCTGCAGTAATAATAGCAACAAAGTCAGCAAACGCGGATGGCTTAGTTGATTCCAAGTTGCACGTCCTGATGTTGGAAAGAGAGCGTTTCTGTTTGAACGTGCACTGAAATGCAGCAGCTCCAGACCGCAGGGGAGCGAGATGCCAGTTGCTGACAGTGAGGTGGCGCTGTTCAGGGATTTGAGGGTGATGGTGGTGAGGGGGGGCTGGCATGGGACATGGTATAGGTGCAAGAGTGAAAATGGACCAATCAGCACCTTATGTCAGATGACTACCCAGGGAGTGACGGTTGCCCGGCTTGTGACCTTCTTTCTCTCCTTCAGATTTCTGTCTCCTCACACAGTTTGCAACCAGCCTCTTCATCAGAAAGTCATATGAAACACAAAACCCAATGTTGTGCCCTCTCTCAAGCACATAAAAATGAAAGTTAGATAAAAGGAGACAAACAGACAGACAGACAGAGAGCGCATAAATCATCCCAAAGTTTGTGCTGTTTTGCCCTGTGCAGGGGACTCAGTGCTGCCCCCGGTGCATGCACAGAGTGCGTGCATTTGTATTTGTGTGTGCATGAGAGGGAAAGAGAGACAGAGAGAGACTGTAATTCTCAGCCACCACTCACCATATGGATATTTACTCTCTTGATTGTTGTTTTGTTATGCACAGCACACACACAGACGGTCATATGGCTGCAGCAAATGTAAAGGAAAACAGATCATTTTTGTCTTTTCCTCACCTCCTCTGCGTGTTAAAGGGAAACTGAAGTCTCCATCCTTGCCTCTTGTCTGTCCCGTCTATTCCTGTTTTTTGAGTAAAGAATAATATACAAATATAACACAGATTTTTTTTTTTTTTTTAGCATGCATTTAAATAGACTAGAGTAGATTTATTTTTATTGATCCCCCGAAAGGGAAATTCAAAAAGACATAGCAGCATTAGCAGTAATTTAACATCAAAGCAAGAAATACAATAAATACAATAATTTAGAAATACAATAATTTAAGAACAGGAAATAAAATAGAAATTGGAATAGTTACATACCCCAAACCCAAATGCGAATTTTTATTAAAAAAAAAAAAAAAAAGCGCGCTTGTGATGAGATACATGGCGTGCATTTCCACTGATTGCACATCTGCAGACACGTGTGAGCATGCACGTATGTGTCATCTCAGCGCTTCCCTCCTGCATCCCTTCAACCTACTTTTGTGTGATATGTTCTGAAAGCCATTTAGTTTTTCCCTCTAAACATGTTTTCTGTCTTGTCACCTCCCCGCATGCGGTGAGAAGCTTTTTCTCCTGCAAACGCGGTGACGTCAAGGCTTTCAGCTGACTGGATCGAAGACCTGAGGTTTCTCTGGTATCTGTGCCCGGCTTCACTGTGATAGCATCAAACAGGGGCTTGTGTGTGTGTGTGTGTGTGTGTGTGTGTGTTTGTATATACAAAGGTAAAGGGTCCCTGGAGAGTTATCAGACAGGGGATAAAGTAGGCGGTGATGGGTCTGTGTGAGTACAGAGCTAAGCTGCATAAGCTGCTTCCTCACCACTCTGATAAACCTTACTGGGGGAGTAAAGAGAAAGTAAGGGAGACGAATGGAAGGACGGGTGAGGATGGATGATAAATGGGCGGATGGATGAATACATTGAGCTTTTGTGGAGATTGATGGCGGGCAAGTTGGAAGATTGATGTCGGGACGGGATCTCTGTTGTACGGGTTTGAAAAGTGACAGCTGGGTGGACGAGGGGGGAGCGGGTGGGAGTGTGAGGGAGGGGACAGGATGGTGAAAGGAGGGAAGTTGGGTTGCGGGAGGGATGGCGAATAGACGAGGGTGTGTGGGTGTGCTGAAATGTTCCACTCTAATTCAGATGGGAGGGTTTGCACTCCTTGGGGAATGTTCTGTGTACCGTAAATAACCGGGATGCTTCTGTTGTCATGGATGAGGTTGCTTGAGCGAGGTTTCCTGAGATGACTTACTTCTCCTGAAATCTAGGGGCCGACCCGATTCCCTTGAGCTCATGACTCGTGGCCATAAAGTGGAAAAGAGTGTGATCACCCAAGCAAAGACATTTCTGCTGCATCTAAATTAGTACATTTTTGCCCTTAACCCCAGATGACCCCAATCTCAATGAATGGAGTAAAGCTTTTTTTGCCATTCCTGCCTGAATTATCTATACTATTAAATTCGATTTATTATTCCACAATATATATCATGTTGACACAATGCAAACGTAAGCACAGATTTAATCCTCTTGCTCTGCAAACATGAATTTTACTACATCTCATGATACAATAAGAACGGGGAAAAAACAGTCTGAAGAAGGAAGGCCTCTCGGCGTAAGAGGAAACACAGGAGAATGACGCAATCTGTCAGAGTTTTCCTCCCCGCAGCGCGTATACACACTCTCCCGCAGTATGTATGCTTGCTTGCTCGCGCGCTGGCACGAAATGCTTGTGTGAGTTTCTGTGTGTGTGGCCCCGCAGCTCTTAGTCAGCCCACATAGTCTCGTGGAGCTAAAATGCCTTGGTTTCCTTTTACTTCACGTCAATTTGCAATGCTTGTCCCAGAGCCACTGACCGTCTGTGACAGGTCCTCTCTCTCTCAGTGCACTGGGTCTGTGTGTGTGTGTGTGTGTGTGTGTGTGTGTGTGTGTGTGTGTGTGTGTGTGTGTGTGTGTGTGTGTGTGTGTGAAAGAGAGTAAGAGAGTGAGAGAGCAAAATAAAAAAGAATGGGTGCACATTTTTTATGTGTCAATTTGTATTACTGTTAGTAACAGGTCATTTAAGGTTTTTATGGGAAAAGACCTATTTCTCTGCGTTTGAGGGAGAGACAGTCTGAGTGTAGAGAGAGAGACAGGCAGGCAAACAGATAGACAGGAAGGCATGAAGGACACAGAGGAGCAATACTTGTCAGAGAGCACATGTGGGAACACTTAATAATGTAAACTGATAGTTAATTAAACTTAAGTTAATAATCATATTACTGTTAACAAATGATGAGATGATAATTAATGATGTTTATTTATTACACAGTAAACTATTTATTAACAGGTATTTGTTAATGACTACCGTAAGATATGTAAACCTTTAAGAAAGCGTTTGTAAAATATCTACAAATATAGCGTAGATAGGTGGACCAGATATTATATAACACTTTGTTGATGGGTAATAACTGGTTCATAAACCATCTATGAACATAGATATTTTTAATTAAACTGATGAAGCTTTTAACTTCAAATCAACTTTCAACTGCTTTCATTAACTAATTATTATCAAGTCATAGTTGCAACCTTACAATAGCCAAATAATGTTTATAGATGGTTTATAAGCCAGTTATTACCCATTGACAAAGTGTTATAAAATATCTGGTCCGTCTATCAGTGTAATGTTTGTAGATGTTTAAAAATGTTTAACATGTGATAATGTGTGCAACAATAAAGTATGAATGAATAGCTTACTGTGTAATAAGTAAAAATTATTAATTATGATTTAATTGTTTGTTAATTGTAATACAACTATTAACTTATCAATTTTATTGATGATGGCTTCAAATTCACCCTCAGACAGCAGAGGTGAAAATTTTATTCTTTTGGACCAGAACAATAACTTACTTTTTTATTTATCTATTTTATTCTTATTAGTTTTTGTTTGTTTGTTTGTTTGTTTGTTTGTTTGTTTGTTTTTACATTGTTCGTCCCCTCTCTCTAAGACCAAAAACATCCCTAATCTAACTTTTCCCCGGCGTTAGCCTGTGAGGACACCATCCAGGCTGTGATCCTTGTGATGTCTGTAAAAACAGCTGAGAGTCTATATAGGTGATAATTGCCCTGTGATATTCATCCCTCCAGCGCTGATCGTTCACTTCACAAGTTCACACGTGCAAACTCATGTCTGCACACAAGAGCTCCTGCTCCCTGGAGGTCGTTCCGGCCGGCTCATGTCATAAGACAGGTGTAAATCAAGCCAGGCTGCTTGCAGTGACAGACGTCCTTGGTGTGGGTCATGGAGGAGGAGCTCTGTCACCGTGGCCTTCTCAATCAGGAAGCCTTATTACCGCACTCGATCATCTTTCATAACGTGCTCATCTCTAATAGCAGCTCTCATGCAAGGAGAGTGAGACGCTGTCCATTGGTCGTGAAGGAAAAGCTGTTTTCACTCCTTATGTTGCGTTGACCACCTGAGGTCAACCTAAAATTTAAGCAGGAAGGGGAACTGCTATGCTTGGTTTGATAAGGATGCTGAGAAAAATTTAGTAAGCATGACCAGCAAAGAAATTCACAGTACTATTACAGCAAATGAGAGAAACAATAGAAATGCAAGTTTATTTTTTAAATTTTTATTTATTTATTTATTTTATATTTATTTTTAAATGTATTAATTTTTTCAAATTTAAATTACTTTAATTTAAAAAAATATAAATATTTTTGCAGAAAATTTTCCCCAAATTTTAGGGGCAAATGCCTTCATTCAGTATTGAATGAAGTCACCTTTGACATCATTCAATACTGAAACACAGTCAGGTTACACATCTGAGCAAAGCTCAATAACATAAGCTGGAGCTATTTGGTCCTTTAAAAAGTAATCAATAAAATGAATACTAAAGTCACATGAAAGCCAATATAAGGTAGTCAAATTGAGTGTAATATGATCTCTCCTTTCAGCTCTAGTTATATCCAAGTTGCTCCAATTGGAACATGTTACAACAAGGAGCTTTGCAGTTTTGTAAAAAAAAAAAAAAAAAAAAAAAAAATCTCATCTCCCATCTCATTGTCTGAATAGAACAGAATAGAAAAGAATGCCTTTATTGTCATTGCATAGCTGTACAATGAAATTTGCTACATCTCCTGAGTGGCGCATACACACACACACACACACACACACACTGCATATTTAAAACAACAAGAATCTCCTCCACCTCCTCATCAAGCTGCAGCCGCTCTTTATTTTTGCCTTCGGACAGTAACACACAGACTTTCACATGGTTCACTTCCTGATGGTCTCCCTCCACTGTCTCTGTGTGTTTTCGTTGGTCTCTCTGTAGCTGATTGTGTGTTCTCCCTCTCAAAACACACAGTCTGTCTCTGCTAACCCTCGCTTGCTTCCTTGGCTAAGGTTTCTTTGAGATGTCAAAATTTAAACATGTTTTTGCTAATCTTTTCCTAAATCTTTACCTACCTTTTATCCATCCACTGTTTTCCATTCATTAGTTTTTTCAAAGTAGCAGCGCCGTTGTGTTTTGCTGATTTGAAATTGGGCGGAGCGAAACGGTCCTTCCACCAGTGAAAATAGTCCCTGGGGAAATGTTTGCTTTACACAGCCACTTATCATTTCTGTGGTTTATGAACGGTGACGACTTTGTTCGCCACAGAAGCAGAACATTATAAGGTGGTTGTTTCAGCCAAAAACTCAAATTTGAAAATGAAGGGATTTTGATTATAAGTTGTGAAATCTTTAGCACAGCCACATGATTTACACAATAGTTTGCTGCAATTTAAAAGGCGGGTAAACTGTAGTAAACAGGCCAAACATTCAAAATCACTGGTGTGGTCCTCAGGTTATTATGAAGCGTATGTCATGTAATTTATAGATTAAACATTTTTCATTGCTGTGCTGATGTTGGAAACAGTTATGAGCAATGTGATGCAAGAGGAATAATAATCCTTATACAGTAGATCATTTTTTTTTTTTTTTTCATTCTGACTCTGGCTGAAATAAGACGATTGCCCATGATGAGCTGTCGTGCGATGATATCAGTGTTATCAGGTGTGCACAGCCTTGAGATACAAGTGATGGACATGAGGTGATTTGGGGGAGGCGGGGGCGGGGGTGTCGAGGGGTCAGATGGGCTGGAACAAGGGCTGCTATTGATGCGCTGTCATGTGTAAGTGGTTTATGTCCTCTTCACTGGATGACATTGAGAGGCAGAGAGGGGTGTCATGTCCCCGTTGCTGCACAGCTCCAATGCACATTGATCGACTGTAAGGCAATGGCTGCTCAGGTCAACAGCCCGTTCAATACTGGATATGTGTGTGCACGTGAGCATGTGTGTGTGGGGGGGTGGGGGGACAGAGAGAGAGAGAGAGAGAGAGAGAGGGTTACTAAGCATGATTGTAATCCACAGCTACTACTCCTTGGACATTACCTTTTATTAAGGTCTTCACCTCTGATAATCACTTTTGTATCTGATAAAGTTGTGTGTGCATGTGTGTGTGTGTGTGTGCATTAATTCAGATTATCGTGCAAGTAAAACTAATCTAAAATCCAATCTCCTTCATTGTTTTGTTATTCACATCCCATCTATCTGTCATTTCCACATTGTCTGGGTTTAATTCCAGTGATGTGATGCCTAGTGACAATGTGTGTGCGTGTGTGTGTGTGCGCATGTGTGTGTGTGTGTGTGTGTGTGTGTGTGTGTAATCCTTTGAGTGGTGAGTCATGGACCGAAAGTGTCTGCCATTCCAGAAGGTTCCTTTTCTTAGTGACTCCCCTCCCGTTCGCTCTCACTCCTAGCCCCCCGGGGTTTGCACACACACAACTCACACACACATACACACACACACACACACACACACATCAGTCAGATTTCCACATTGTCCACAATGACAGCAACCCCTGACATTTACAATCATCGGGGACAGGACATTTTTGAGACCGAAACAGTGAAGGAAAGAGGAGAGAGGGAAGAGAGAGTCAAGGAAGGGCGCTGAGCCATAATAAATCAGAAGGACTTTAAAACTATTCTTACTCAGCACTTTTATGAAGATCTGAGACAGTCGTGCAGTGTGTTATATCTTTCGTATCGATTCTGCAGACCACAAAAGGCAAGGCGAAATGATACAACACAGACTGTTGGTGGAAATTAAGACAGCAACACAATATGTGTAGGTCAGACAAGCCGGCACTAATATGGAGATCACCAGAGGAAAGTGCAGATGTTTCCGCTTGTGTTACATAGAGAAAACGAAAATGAGCCAGCTGACAGTCTGCAGGACCCGTTAGTCAGGGAGGCACAGACGGTCTGTGCTGCCTGGCTGGACCTGAGCCGAGGAGCTGAGGTCATGCTGCCGCGTTTCTCCTCCAAACAGCATCCTCATCAGGAGATAATGAGAGTGCCTCTCCTCGGTGTAAATATCTCCAGGCATGCACACTGTTAACCGGAGTTCAATATCCTGCTCCAGCTATCGAGTTTGCTTTACACAACTCGCAGCCCATCACATCTCGGGCCCTATTTTTGTGAATCACACACAGGATCTAGTCCAAGTTCATGCCAGAGGTGATGCACCTGCTGGATAATTGCAAAAGAGAGTGGAGAGGAGGAATAAGTAGCTGTGGAGGAGGGCTGGCGTCAGTCACCGCTGATTAAATGAGCTGCCCTCGTTGCTTTTGAAAGCAGTTCTGCATCACTGACAAATTTGTAATGGATGACATGAGTCCAAAGTGGCAAAACCTTCTCATTGTCCAGGAGGAACAGAGCCACGAGGCATAACACAAATATTTTTTGTGGAGAGAGTGTCCCTTTTTAAGCTTTTGAAAGCAGAGAGCATTCACTTGATTTCTTTCAAAAACATAACATGTTATGTTTGAAATTAAATGAAAGTTGCCACAAAATTAACTCAAAAATTGAAAACAAATTTGCAGGAAAATTACCATGAAATTGCCACAAAAAATTAAATAAAATGAATCACAAAAATGGGGGAAAAAGTAAAAATTACAAGAAAATTATGAATAAATGAGTAAAGTAATACAAGAAAACTACATTTATAACCATTAGAAATATATATTTAACATTACATTACAAGACAAATACCCTGAAATTACCGCAAATTTTTTAAAAAAGTAGATAAATCATAAGAAAAAAATACGAAAACATGCATTTGAAGCCACATTAAGGAAAAGTACATGCTTGCTTTTTGTTGCTTGTTATTTTTGGCTGGATTGACTGCACAGCACAGCGAGCGCTCGGCCCTGTCATGACTGAATGACTGAGAAATCAAAGTTACACGACTGGTCGACTGTGTGATGGACCACCCCTGCTTCTGTTCTGACGATGAAAATATATTGGCACTGTTAAATGTTAAATTAATCAGGGTTGTAAATCTGCTGTCCAGTACAGCTGCAGCTGCGATGTTTTGGCAGTAAAATGACCCCTCGCGATGTGAGAGTCATCACTGTGCATCTTCTTTCCACCACACAAATTACAGCGAACTTGATCTTATTTCCTGGCTTGAGCGTTCTATGTTTCTGTATCGGCCCGAATAATCTCCTCCTCTCCTCTATTTCACCCCCTTGCTGCATCAACTTTATAAACAGATAAACGTCTCCAAATTTAAGGTCAGTCGTGCGAGAGTCTCTGTCGCTGCAATCGGCACTGCAGTGACACAAAACGTTCATTCAAAGCAGCCTTGACGCTCAAAGTCTGCAGCTTCACCACATTTTCAAATTGGAATTCGGAGACAAAATAATCCAAGTAATCCAACAAGAGCTCTGCGAAAGTTAAATAGATCCCTCATTTCCGTCCCCAAAAACACATCTGTTTGCCTTGACTTTTGGCTTTTTGCAAGAGATCTACCATGAACCGTGATGTACCGTGAGTTTGGCTGCTCAAAATGCTCTAGTGGTCAGAAAAATTACTTAGTGCAGCTTTAAACAAAATAAATCTGACACTGATCCAGCATCACTGATCTGACCTTTAAATATCTCATGTTAATAAAAAAAAATTCTTGTCTTTTTGCATTTTTTTTTTTTACTGATGCTCTGGCATTTTATTGTTAATTTGCTCATTGCAATCTGATTGGTTGTGGGGGCCCTATAATGAGGAAGGCGAGGCCTCTAGTCACTGTGTCTGATCTGCCAAGTGGACCTGATGACTCTCTGCCCAAGTATCATTTCCAGTTGGCGAACTGTGTCTCCAGTGTCTGCAGCTGATTGTTGAACTCCCCTGTGTTCATCAGAATAACGTTTTGACTTTCCCGTTGCTCTGCATCACAGTGACGTACTTCATGCTCTGCTGTTTGTGAAACATGCGGCTGGTAGTTTTCCTCTCACTTTGCGGTTGATGAGAGGCTTAGCGGGACTTTTTTTTCTCCTCTTGCTGGCGTGCTCCTCTCTCTGTCACATGCTTTCTCAGTTCTGATTTAGAATCGAGTCCTTCTACCTGTAGGATCCTGATTCTTTACATCAACAACTACATGTGCAGAGTGATTCAGATGGATGACAGTGGCCCTAATAGATCAATGGCTGAGTCCTGCCGGGGACCATCCAGTGAATGTGCAAGCCTCAGTGG
The DNA here is from genome assembly GCF_902150065.1 of Myripristis murdjan. Classification (NCBI taxonomy): domain Eukaryota; kingdom Metazoa; phylum Chordata; class Actinopteri; order Holocentriformes; family Holocentridae; genus Myripristis; species Myripristis murdjan. The sequence continues at coordinate 16,359,343 of NC_043991.1, forward strand.
CTTTCAGGACTTCCTGGATGAAGAGATACTGTATCTCTGAAGAACCTTCCTGGTTGAATAAAGGATGAATAACAAAAGAAATAGAATGACGTGTCCTTCCTGGTCAAGCGCTGAAGTATCCGGCTGCATTGCAAAATGCCGGATGAATCTGCTGCCGTAAGCAATGAGTCCCAGAAAGCTCCTCATTTCTTTGGTGCTCCATTACAGCACAGACTTCTTCCTCTGCTGGTCATCTGAGATTTTTTGGACTCTTTCAGTTCCAGCAAGAACATCGGCTACCTCGTGATGATACTGCTCGCAGGCGGGCAATACACTGAATATCAGTTTCTTGTATCTGCACACTGTGTTGTGCACGGTATCTACAGTTGGAATAAGGCACCTTTGGCTCATAGTGGCCTCATTTGCCCTTCACAAGTCTGGGTACATGCTGATGACTTTGCCTGGCTTTGGTTCCTTCATCTTTTTCTGTAATTTCACTTTTTTATCCGCTGTTCAACTCAGGGTCTAAATACATAATAAATTCAGAAAAATGCAGGTTTTTAATAACCACAATGAAGTGTCTGCAGTTTATTTTGCCTAAGCGAGTCAAAAGATTGCCTTTATTCTGTCACTAGTTGAGGAATTTATATCAAAGTGAAACAGCATAACGTACAGTACATGCCAGGGGTATATGTGATTAAAGAAGGTCTATGTGGGTGTGCCCTCACCAACTAACGGCACAAAAATAGCACAGACCACAGGCACCGGTGCTAAGACATGGTCTGAGTGGGTAGAAGCTACTAAATTAGCACCGTGTCACCCAATTTATAATGACACTTCCCACCCATTTTCAAGCAATGCCATGGCGAACCACAAGACTGCTGAATGGACTTAGATGGCAAAAGATGTGCTTGCACTCTTTACGAAACTTGCAAACTTGCATATGCTTGCAGATTTCACAGGGTCAGAAAACTTGATTTGAACTGGCATTAAATTTGGGCTCCATTCTTTCTCCCTGGGAGGCACAAATGATCTTATATCCTAAGACAGCTACACTATATTACCAAAAGTATTCGCTCACCTGCCTTTACTCATACTATGAACTGAAGTGCCATCCTATTCCTAACCCATAGAGTTCAATATGATGTCGGTCCACCTTTTGCAGCTATTACAGCTTCAACTCTTCTGGGAAGACTGTCCACAAGGTTGAGGAGAGTGTTTATAGGAATTTTTGACCATTCTTCCAAAAGCGCATTGGTGAGGTCACACACTGATGTTGGTCGAGAAGGCCTGGCTCTCAGTCTCCGCTCTAATTCATCCCAAAGGTGTTCTATCGGGTTCAGGTCAGGACTCTGTGCAGGCCAGTCAAGTTCATCCACACCAGACTCTGTCATCCATGTCTTTATGGACCTTGCTTTGTGCACTGGTGCACAGTCATGTTGGAAGAGGAAGGGGCCCGCTCCAAACTGTTCCCACAAGGTTGGGAGCATGGAATTGTCCAAAATGTTTTGGTATCCTGAAGCATTCAAAGTTCCTTTCACTGGAACTAAGGGGCCAAGCCCAGCTCCTGAAAAACAACCCCACACCATAATTCCTCCTCCACCAAATTTCACAGTCGGCACAATGCAGTCTGAAATGTACCGTTCTCCTGGCAACCTCCAAACCCAGACTCGTCCATCAGATTGCCAGATGGAAAAGCGTGATTCATCACTCCAGAGAACGCGTCTCCACTGCTCTAGAGTCCAGTGGCGGCGTGCTTTACACCATTGCATCCGACGCTTTGCATTGCACTTGGTGATGTGCGGCTTGGCTGCAGCTGCTCGGCCATGGAAACCCATTCCATGAAGCTCTCTGCGTACTGTGCTTGGGCTAATCTGAAGGTCACATGAAGTTTGTAGCTCTGTAGCAATTGACTGTGCAGAAAGTCGGCGACCTCTTTGCACTATGCGCTTCAGCATCCGCTGACCCCTCTCCGTCACTTTACGTGGCCTACCACTTCGTGGCTGAGTTGCTGTTGTTCCCAAACGCTTCCATTTTGTTATAATAGAGCTGACAGTTGACTGTGGAATATTTAGGAGCGAGGAAATTTCACGACTGGATTTGTTGCACAGGTGGCATCCTATGACAGTTCCACGCTGGAATTCACTGAGCTCCTGAGAGCGGCCCATTCTTTCACAAATGTCTTGTTTCACAGTCTGCATGCCTGAGTGCTTGATTTTATACACCTGTGGCCAGGCCAAGTGATTAGGACACCTGATTCTGATCATTTGAATGAGTGAGCGAATACTTTTGGTAATATAGTGTATGTTGGAAGTTTTAAAACCACCAAACAGTAATTGGCCTTTCTTCATTGTGAATTATAATATTTCTTAGGAAATTAAATTGCTTTCAATTTGTTCACAGCTCCCACCCAGCTACTGGTATTTTGGACAGAATATGCACTATTAAACTGGAATATTGTATTATATAGTTGCGCGCTGTAGGTTTCATTAATTCATTTTCTAAACTGCTTATCCTCATAAGGATCGTGGAGGATGCTGAAGCCTATCCCAGTGCTCATTGGGCGGAAAGCAGGGGAAACATGCCATAGGTGGTAGACACGTTTTGTAGTTGTTTTGTAATTGCCTTAAAAGAACCATAGTGATTCTGCATGTTTAGTGTCATATCTACAAAATGTATAAAATTCAGGTTTCTGCTAATCCTTACCCAAAGCAGGCAGTCGTATTTCAGAACGCTGATATCAGCTGGCACGCTGAGTGGGGAAGAGGACGAGGGGCTGAGCAGGCTGGAGAGCTGGGAAACTTGCTGAGGGGTGAAGGCTGGTGGAGCTAATGACAACGAGGGGAAACAGACAGATGCAGGGGTCCAGAGACAGGAGCTGGAGTCAGGCTGGACGTTCTGCAGGAACAGGGAGAACAGGGTCAGAGCAGAGCAGGCCACAAGTGGAACTGTAGAGGTTCAGAATGGCTGGAAGCGTAAATCTGGTGGCGTGGTGTTGTATCTTTTGTAGTTATGCTCTTTTTGCAGCTTCTTGATTATTGTCCAAGCTGCGTACTTTCTTTGCGTTCCACTTACGCTATATTGTCTGAATGTATGTGTGTGTGTGTTTGTGTAGGGTACAGGATTGGTTGGACAATGTATATGTCTGGCGGCCCCCCAGGGGAGGAGCTCACAGATGAGGAAAAGGAGATCATCAACAGTGTGCTGGCACGTGCGGCCACAATGGAGGCCATGGAGCAGGAGAGGATTGGGTGAGGCTGAAGAGTTGTGTCTCTTTTGCACAGCGTCCTGTGACCCTTAATCAACACAGATGCTCACCGAGTTGAATGGTCTTGGTGTAAAACTTGAACAGCACCCAGTTTGTATTTGTGTTTACACATATTTGCATGTGTCCTCAAGGCGTCTTGCCACTCGTCTGGATAATATAAAGAAGACAGCGTGTGGTGATGGGCAGTCACGCTGTTTGCTGTGCGGGGCGTCCTTTGAAGCCCAGAGGGTCACAGCTGTCCTTTGTGTCCAGTGCAAAAAGGTGGGTGGATAAATGTACTCTTTCTACATGAACAAGGGAAGGAAACATGAGAAAACTGTGTTCCCAAACTCAGCAAACCAACTTCATGTTTTCAGCTGATGTAAGGACAACTGCATGGGGGATTTCTGTTTACTATATTTTTCATAGTGTCATATAAATCCTAAGAGATTGCCTGCGGCTATAAGCAGCCAATGGGCCATACGCTAACTTGTTCTGACACACACGCTGTATTTCCTGGTCTTGTGCACCATATTCCCTTTCTTGTTGCTCTCAGTAACTAAGTAGAGGTTAATGCTAGCTGAACTGTAAAAGTATATGTGATCTATACACCTGCCACCAAAGACCAAATCTGTGTATGTTTGTGGCTTTGTATGTATCTATGCGTGCATGTATGTGTGTGTGCATGTGTGTGTATGTGTGTGTGTTAATGATTTGCTTCTCTGCAGCACATGTGTAGTAAATGTGGGATTTGGAGCAACAGCCGGTCATGTCCTGTGTGGCTCTGCAGGATCTGCAACGAACAACAAGAGGTAAAAGGAGTGACGTATAGAACAGGGATGGCAACACAACATTAAGGTCCAGATAAATCTTAGGGCCACCACATTTGCCATTATGTCTTTTTCAGTTACCCAAATCTGGGCTTTGTTATGAAAAACCATCCCTTCTTCTAGATTTTACACTTGCCTTGTAGCAGTGATTTACACATTTCCAATCGTCCAATGCCCAAGAAAATTAACTTCCATCAATACCTAAAATGGGTGAAGACTTTTATTTCAAAACAAGTGATGCTATGAATATAAAAGGCGAGGCAAATTTATTTGTATTGCACAATTCATATGCAAAGGCAGCCCAAAGTGCCTCACAGAGTACACAGGCAAAAGCACAGGAGACAAATGATGAAAAACAATAAAAGCAAGCAAGAAAAAGCTTAAATAAAAAAACAATAAACAGACTATCAGAAACATACAAGATAAGACTAAGAGCAATAAAACACACAAGCAAATAAACTTGATTTTAAGGAAAATTAATTAAAGCAATAGTAAATAGTCTTTAGCTTGGACTTGAATGTGGTCAGTATTGTCTAAGTCTTTGCACTTCTGGCAATTTTTTCAACATTTGAGCAGCATAGAAGCAAAAGTTGGCTTCACTGTGTTTAGTTTTGACTCTTGGAACAGCGGGTAATCCAGAACCAGCCGACCTGAGAGGTCTGCGGGGTTTTTACTGGGTCATATGATCTGATAAGTAAGTTAATTGATTTATTTTAAGCAATAGTGTTTTGAAGGAGATTTTGCGAGAAACTGTTGCCAGTATCATGACGTGACAACTGGAACTATAAGCTGAGCTTTTTTGGTCCTTGTTACAACCCTGGCAACACCATTGTGGATGGGCTGAAGCTGTCTGATTGCTGTTTTAGATTGACCTGTGATATGATATGAGCAGTTCATTGCAGTCGTCTAGCCTGCTTGAGATAAAAAGCATGTACACGTTTCTCTAGATCGTGTTTTGACATCAGGTTCTGACCCTGATGAAGGCTGGTTTTACCAATTGATACATAAGAGTCACTGCCTTGAGGGTAGAACTTGAAACAATTCAGGACCATGTCAGAGAGACCAAACCAGTGTTCAGGTCTGTGGATCAATACATTGTGATCAGTCATATCAAATGCAGCAGTACGGTCCAATCACATGAGAACAGATTTATCAGAATCTTTGCTGAGGTAAATGTCATTCAAAACCTTGATACAAGCCGTCATGGTTCTGTGTAAAACTTGAGGAATAATGTCTATGTTTTTCTTAGTGATTCAGTTGCATGATGCTATTTTGATGATGCTCCGTGTTTGATGAGGTTCTGCCTCAGGGAATCAAGACTCCTTAAATAAATGCTCTCTCTTGTCAGTCACACTGAGAGTAACTGCTCAGTAATGATGCTGCAAATACATGTAGTCATATCCCTTTTAAACAGATAAATAGATAAACAATACCGATAAGGGAAAAGATATTCAATCAAGTAACTCAATCAATTATTGATTCATTAATCATATCAAAAGTTTTCTCTGCTGTTGGCTGTGTTTTCTCCCTCTCTTCATCTGCCTCATATGTTTAGAGAAGTCTTGAAAAACGTGTTATTACTGTGTCACTGCATATAAAATTCATATTTTCATTCTTTTTTATGTTTTAAGCATTCAGTTGATGTTCTTATTAAGTGTAACATCTGCTGTGCAGATCCAAAAGCGGTCAGGAGCTTGGTTCTTCAAGGGGCAGACCCAGCATGCTCTGCCTGCCCCCCTCACTCTGTCCAGAGCTCGACAGTCCAGCACTGAGAGCAGCCCAGCGGTGCAGGATGAACCACAGGAAGCTACGAGAGATCATCAGGGGCCAGGTACACAAACAGGTACACTGATTTTAAATTGCTGATATACTATATAATATGTTGACTTTTTAAATTAAAAAATATCTGTGGTGGTGATGTCACCACCTGTAGGCCCATAGTTTGCTGTTTTGGCTGCATCCCTCATCATTTAGGCCGTCTTCTGTCATTTTAGCTGCATTTATAGTCATTATTACTACCACTGCTATTACTGTTTCTACTACCTCTATTGTCGCTGCTGTTACTACATATTCAGATTATTTGAAGATAACCGTATTAGTGCTCAAAGAGGGAATTTCACCATGCAGCGATATTTTGCTGTTAGATACTACATGTGGCTGAATTCAGTTCTGGCGTTGTTGTTTTAAATCCATATTTTGACTCCTCAGAACTCAGTACAGAACCACAACCACAGCAATCCTGTGGATCAGAACAATGGGACTCAGAGCGGAGAGCAGGAGCAACAATGGAGGACCATAATGAGAGTGGATCCTGCCCAGCAGCTGTGGTGAAGATGGAAAAACCAGCGTTAGCCTCCAAACCACTGAAGGCAAATGTACAGGAGGCTGCACACACCCCAGGTAGCTTCTCTTAAGTGAAACATGGCAGGGCTGCTTGCAGAAGAGAGATTAACATCAGTATATACAGAATTGTTTTAAAGTTGTATTAAGCGCTGGTCGGTAATGGTATTCCCTCTCTCCTGCCCCAGATGTGGAGAGCAGAAACTCAAAGAGGGAAGAGACAGTGCCTCCTGCAGCTGTGGAGGAAAAAAGACAACCTGTGGTCTCCAACTTCACTCCAGCACAGATTCCTGCCTCCAGTTTTGCCCCACCAACTAATCCTGTGGCCCGTAACACCGCTCCCCCACAACGCCCACCTGATCAAGCAGATGAAGAGGATAATGACTACGACTCAGATGATGCCAGTAACAATGATGATTCTACTTTAAATTAACGTCTGTTTGTTGTTGTTTTTTTAATCATTGTGAACAGTATAAATTCCTTCATGCATGATTAGATGGATAGAGGTTATAGGATACAGGTTTCTCTAACAGGGGTCATTCAAAGAAAGTATGCAAAGCATCTAATATTCCATTTCTATATAAGTTGATGATTTTTTTTTTTTTTTTTTTTATGATTCTGGCAGCCACTCTGGGATGTCTGGAGTTCAGCCTCCTTTATGAACAAGAGATCAATGCCCTACACTGTTGTATTGTCAAAGCTAAGGTAAAGAAGAATACACACACACACACACACACACACACACACACACACACACTTGCCACACACCTTTGTTTTGTTTATTTATGAAAACATTCTATTGATGTGCATTAATTTCCAAACCTTTCACCTTAACCTTATCCTTTGGTTGATAAATCCATAATGTTTATAATGGAGAAAGACATGGAAAATAATAAAATGACATTAGTATAGAGCTTTATTCTTCATTCCATTTTTGTCCTTTTTTAAACTTTTTTTTTTTTTTAATATATGGAACTATTTTGTAGCAAAATAAAAATACAGATCCCTCAGCGACATACATGTACACAAACACAAACAGACACCCAGAGCTCAGTTCCACTGAACCAGAACATTGTTTTTCCTTCATTCGTTTCAGGGTTTAAAGCCAATGGACTCAAACGGGCTCGCTGATCCCTATGTTAAGCTGCACCTCTTACCTGGAGCCAGTAAGGTAAACTCACAGTCTCTCATAACAGACCTAGGTGCTCAATTCTGAAGCGCTGCAGAGGTGTTAATTAATTTCAGCTAGGTGTAAATTAATGTCAACAAATATACCCAAAGTATATTGGGTTTGTTTTTATCACCCATTTTAAATGACAAGATGTAACTGTTGCATGCAGCCATTTACTGATGGACTCAAAAACAAACACACACACAAACAAACAACAACAGCAACAACAACAACAATAATAATACTAATAATGAAATTCTGCTGATTTAATACAGTAACCAAAACACCAAGATACAGCTTGGGTACAAGTTTGTATTTATTCCATTTTTATGCTGACAGATTGGTGCAGTGCAACCATGACCAGTTAACGAATGCACATGACACCGAATGTTTTTTGAGCATCTACTGCTGTATTTGACCTACTTATGAGCATAAGAATTATTATATTACTCTGTTTTGAAAAAAAAAATCACACCTCACAACATAACAGAATCAGTAATGTAGACAAATGGCATTTACTTTGCTTGTAACAGCTCTGGACTATACACCAAACTATGACACACCAATTAATCTGGATTCAAATATCATATTAATATGTTGTTTTTTTTTTGTTTGTTTGTTTTTTTGTTTTTTGTTTTTTTTTTTGAAAGAAAGTCTTTGATCCAAAAAAATCAAGGGTTTTCTTCTGATGACTATGGCACAGTCAACTTGCTTTGTGTTGCTGGTTTGCTCTCTGTCGAGCATTTTTGTTTACTGACGGTGAGTATGTTGCTCTGATGCTCTGGGAGATTGCATTAAACTTGACAGTATGCAAAATCTACTGACAAAGTTATGAACAAGCAAGCCCGAGAGAGGGAGAGACAGAGAGAGTGAGTCACCACAGCAGCTTGCCTGGGCTACACAGCCAGGCCATGTGGCTGTAACTTTGGAATGAGAAAAGCATTTAGCTCTTTCTAATTGGTTTGTGGAACAACTGCTTCCTGCTGTTGTTGTTGCACAGTACATGGTTATCCAGGCTCTGCACTCCCTGGGACAAAAAGGCCCTCAGCTTTTTTAGCCTCCTTCATCTGCAAATCGTTGCTGGCATTTCTCCATGCACTGGACAGAATCTGAGTGTCTTTTCAAGCAGCCAGTTCAAAGCATCTTGAGATAAACCTACAGTAGTAACTCTCCTTATCTGTTTTATGGGGGGAGGGTGGTGGGCATGGCATAATTGCTGCAGATTTCTCAGTTCAAGGCTCAACCAAATACTATACCTCCTCCAATCTAATTGCACACTTCATTAGGAGGACATTGAAAGACTTCAAGACAGCTCCCAGATGGTGCTTTTTCTAAGATGATATCCATAAGTGACATTAGTTGTCTAGGTATGCAGGACACAGAATTCTGTCCATGAGCCGCTGTCATATTGCTGGTGCCCAGAATAACCCCAACAGATGACTGATGATTTGGTGTTATTCCAGGGGAAAGGAGAAAACCATTTCATCCTTGGATTATTGTGACAAGGGAATCTGCCAACAGCCCTTGGTCATCAAGTAAAATTAAACGGCACCCAACTGGTGTGAGAGTTTTTTTCAGTGCAGGACATTGGATGCATGTCAAACGTGGTTGCTGTGTTCACCCTGCTGTGGTCAGTACAGAAATAGATAAATCCATCAGGCTTGTGTACCAGCACAATTGGGCCATTCAAACTACTGTGCAGTATGCATGTCTGCCATTACCTCTTATCCAGCTCTGCTTTCAGTTCTGCCCCGTGTCAGTCCATCCATCTCGCCATTTACTCAACACTTTACAAGGCAACAACATCTCAACATCTGTTTGGGTGGATCGCCATGCAAGCAAATTCATGCACCTCAGAGGAAAAACCCTGTCAATTATAGTCACTTCAGGACTTTTCCTCCAGTGCCACCATTCCTCTCCATTTTGATGACCCCATTACCTTTCTTCTAGTGCCACCCTTAGACCACAGTGTCAGATTTGATACTTAATATCTATGGGGTGGTTTGCCATGAAATTTGGAAGTCACTCTCAAACTACCCAGATGATTAACCCTATCGAGTTTGGTGACCTCGTGACCTTTCAGACTCCACTCTCCCACTGCTTGCATTCCTCCAACATGCATCCAGCCAGCGGGATCACCAGTGACAGAAGGCAGAAGGCAAACAGTAGCAATGGCTCTGAATGTTTAAGCTGGCGGGGGTAAAAACACATTGGACACATGCTGCTGAAATTTGGCTGCCACTGTTTTCTGGCCCAGTTGAGAGATGCTCTTTGCAAAGAACCACACTGGATATTTTTCTCACCTCCAGTCCTAACCCATGTTCCTCAGTCACTTTATCAGTGGTAATGCCAGAGAGACAGGGACCAGCTCATTCTAGGTCTTGAATTTTCAGGGTATCAAACCTATCAGATCATTCTCTCACAGTTGTAGTTTCTTTTAATTATGTTCAAAACAGCCCTTGGTTTGCAGCTGTACAACCACAGAAAGGGGGCGGTGGGGGGTTGTTACGATTTGGATAAGAGCTTCCAACTACTTGTTCCAGTTTAGACCATCTTCATACACTCATTATGTTGATCATTATGCTGAGTTTGTCTGAGGATGTTGTTTATTTTGTTCATAGAATTTGTATGATGTTCATGACATTTATTTTGGGATTCTGTCCCAGGAGATTATCAAAAACAGGGACAGCGTAACACCTCAGGCAGAAAGCCCGTGCAGAGGCTGGTTCAGGATATTGTGCTGTGTAATCAGCCATGGCTAACACAAAGTGATATCCCTGTGCTACTGCAGCCTAATGGCCAGACAAGATCCATAACAGTTCTTTTACAGAGGATCTCTGCTAATAAGAATGGGTGCAAAGCCACTTTTAGGAATTCTCTGGTTGACATTTGTAACACACTACATGTCAGCTGCCAGCCATGTAGTTTGGAGCCATCTGGAAATCCTGGCAGCTCTTTTGTGCTCACTGTGTAACAGCTTTGTTGCAGTGATGGGTCGATTTCTGTATCAATCATTCATTTGAATGGCATTTACTCATCGCTGGATTTGTATTAATCACAAATACAGTGATGTGATGTGCAGGAGATTGAAACAGCTGAATCTCGCTGGTTAAAAACATTCCTGCATTACCTGATTTCCTCTAATAATATTCATGTAGTCCAAACATATTTTGCCAGGGAGGATAAAACACCTCATTATGGGAGTAATGAAGCAATAAATATTAGCATTTCCAACTGGTTTGTTAATTAAAATCACTGGCATGCAGTGTTAACATCACTAAAATACATTACCAGCGTTGTCCTGTAGTACTAATAATATCTGCATATGGCTAAATTAATTCCAGATGAGATAAAAATCCTGGGGTAAAAATGAATAATCTCAAAACCACCAGTGGTAACATTAATGCTGTTTGAGGAGCGGGGGGAAAACTGGGGATGTCACTAGCTGGGACAAAGCACCAAATTTGAGGACTGTCTCAACAAGATGTCTGGTAACCCTAAACTATATGACAATGATATCAAAACTTCACTTACTGGTATAGTAACAGTATAGCTAACTTTTCATTACTGGAAAAACCATTCTAGCTTAATATTCTCCATTTGCTGAGTCAAATGCTGAGTCAAAATTGATCTGCTGCTGGGAATGGTCATGCACACATTTCTTTCTGTGTGTTGTTTCTTATTTGTAGGTAGAGGATCAGTAATCTGACAGACAGCCAGAGAACATGCGGTCCTATCATTTTAGTTGGTCACTTGCCAACTTTAAATTAATCCAACTCCACTCTGTGCCACTGTAGGTATCCTGCCCCCTCCCTCTTACCTATACGCTCACCTTGAGGCACCGCTGTTGTACTTTGCCTCATCACAATCACCACTGCAGTGTTTACAAAATAAGCATATTGTAGAGCTAAGCAGTGTCAGGGGGCAATTCCATAAGTTGTGGATTGTACCTTTAAAGCTGCTATCAGCAAGGTTAGAGACTTCCTAATGATAGCGCTCCAGAGGTGACTCCATGATACTGAATGACAATGAACGTACTAGAGTGTAATAACAGGGTGGATCTATTCAACTTAATAATACACTGGTGAAGGTTGTGATTATCACAATCTAGATTTGCTCTGCGGAACTAGATATCGTCTGTACTTTATTAAATATTTAATCACTGATGAATGAGTAAGGTGACACAGTCCTCTTCCTCTGTGCTACCCAAGTATCAAAATTTGACACATGGTCAAAGTCAAGTCAAATGCTGGAAAGCGTGTTCTTATAACAGCTTGAGGGGGAAATCCCTAAAAGTTATCTCAAGTGTGACATCATTTTTATGGCTTAAACAAACCTTTCATTCCAAGGTGAAAATGAATAGGTTTGGAAAAAGATTGCCTTTAACAAGATATTTTGTAACACCTGTGACATCCAAGCTGTTTATTATATCTGTAAATATAGTGTTTCATTCTTTTTGCTCCCTTTCAGTCTCTTCAGATGAGAACATTTATAAATTCAGGCAGGACATGATATGCATCGTTTAACCTGGTCACTGAAATAGGGAAATCAGAGAAATGTCTTTCTTATTCTCACATTTTGTCTGTCTCTTCCCACACTTTCTTGTGTTATTGTCCTTCAGTCTAACAAGCTGCGCACCAAGACCCTCAAAAACACTCTGAATCCTGTGTGGAACGAGACTCTGGTCTACCACGGCATCACTGATGACGAGATGACACGTAAAACTCTCCGGTGAGAACAACTTTCACATGTCTTACCTCATATAATGTGCCGGTTCTATCACATATCGAAACAAAAGAACCTCTCAAAGCTTGACAGAGCACACTGTCTATCTGCAGCCTTTCAGTGAGCGATGAGGACAAGTTTGGTCACAATGAGTTCATAGGAGAGACACGTGTCGCCCTGAAGAAACTGAAGTTCAACCAGAAGAAGAACTTCAGTGTGTGTTTGGAGAGAGTGATCCCGGTAAGCCTGAAGATACCACTGACAGCTTGCATTGATAAAGACGTGTGTTGTGAAATATGCACAACTTTATAATGTAAGTTGTGCAAAATAGGAATTACTAGAGATAGTGTACCAAAGTCAAAAGACTGATGCATTGACCCCTTCCTCAACGATATTGAGGAAACCCAGCCTTACCCACCTGGTGAGCAAAAATACTATAATTTGACTTTGATTCATTATCTTATTAGGTTGAGATGTAAACCTTCTTACATTCTTGTTTTCTTATATTCTTGTATTTTAATGTATTTTTTTCATTATTATTTATATATATAGTTTATGTGACGGGATTTTTTTCTGTTCCCTACAGTGTTAGCTGTGACCTGTGTTCAGTAAATAAAACATAACAAAAGAAAACAGAGCTTGATGTTAAACACCATTTTTTCTCTTTATGTGATATTCTTTATCATACTTTGAAAAGATTTTAAGATGGGGCCTAGATTATATAGAAAAACATTTTCCTAAAAAACAAACAAATAAATAAACAAAGAAAAATGTTCTCCTTATAATTCAAGTTTCACATGTTTTGCGCACAATGATAATGGTGATACTGGTTGTGATGATGATGATGATCCCGGATTTGTCTCTTTGAAGGTGAAAAAGGCTGTGGGAGGCCCGTCTCGAGGCATGGCGCTCTATGAGGATGACGTAAGACACTCACATACAGTTCATACTTCCATGCTTTAGACATCATATCAGTTGCTCTTCTGCCATCTGGAAGGCATCAAGTCAACACCGTCCGCTTAGTGTGTACAAGCAAAGGGTGACTCTGATCCCCTGTGCGTCCCTTGGTCTTATTTTAGTTTTATAGGTGAATAGTAAACCTGTTAAAATACTGTAAATTAAGTCACTGGTAGCTTATGATAAATTAAAATTTAGCCATAAACCTTCATACTGTATTTAAATTTACAAAATACGGATCTTTATCAGACTGCATAACATAGATAATCTTGTCCTTGAACATATACATCATCCTCCATTAGTAGACATTACATTAATCACATATAATCCTTCCAGATTTCTGTGCAGGATTTCCGGGCATTAGAATCAGTAAAAAAAATTCTCATTAAAAGATGCTTTCTTAGGTTTTAATCCACTTTTAGTATCATTCCACCTCATGGAGGCCTCCCAGTGGCTCATTGTGAAGAGCGTATATCATCTAATGAGTTTGAATCCGGCCCGGACCCTTTGCTGCATGTCATCCCCTCTCTGTGCCCTGTCTTTCCTGTCTTTCTTCACTGTGTCTGTCTGATAAAGCAGAATACATATGTGTGAATATGAATGTTATATGTGTGCAGTTGAAGGACGATGAGGATTCAGAGGAGAGGGGTCGCATCCTGGTGTCACTGACCTACAACAGCCAGCAGAGCCGCCTAATCGTGGGCGTGGTGCGCTGCGCCCACCTGGCCGCCATGGACTCCAACGGATACTCCGACCCCTTTGTCAAAGTGTATGTGTTCAGAGAAAGTGAATCAGTGAAAGTCATTTCTGAACTACCCAACTCCTTCTCAAGAGGGATTAGCTTTTTAGCACATGGATTATTTTTCTACAAACAGGCATACAGATACATGTACAGACTGCTGAAGTGCAATTTTTTCCTTCCTTCCTGCTTGTGTGTGCTGTAGATGTCTGAAGCCAGATATGGGGAAGAAAGGCAAAAACAAGACACAAATTAAAAAGAAGACTCTCAATCCAGAATTTAATGAGGTCAGTTCTTCCAAAACCCTTTATTTTATTTATTTATTTTTGTATAAGGAGTGTTAGATATCTTGTTGGTCGTGCTTGTTTATACTAAACCCAGCCAGTTTGTATTTCATTATTGTGTTTCAGGAATTTGGCTATGAAATAAAACATGGTGAATTAGCCAAGAAAACGTTGGATATTTCAGTCTGGGACTATGACATGGGCAAATCCAATGATTTCATTGGTAAGTTTAGATTGGACTATATCAAGTTGGAATGGATGATATGAAATTACTCCTGTCCAACCACTGATTTATTCCAAACACTTTTTATCATGTAATTTAACCTTTTCCATATTAATGAAAATTTTTTCCTCTGTCTTCAGGTGGATGCCAGTTAGGCATCCAGGCTAAGGGAGAGTGCCTGAAGCACTGGTACGAATGCCTCAAGAACAAAGACAAGAAGATTGAGCGCTGGCATGTTCTGCTGAATGACAACACCGCTCAGTTTGAGGACTGAAACTTAAAAACCCTCTTATATATTTATTTTCTTTCTCATTCAATCTCCTTGTGACGTATCCCTTCGTCTTCCAGTGGACCAGGGGTAATAAAAGGATCCTCTTGATTTGTTGCAAAGAGCAATGTGCATGCCGCATCTCCAACAGTTTTTAGCTGGTCCAGAGTGGATGTCGACCTCAGGGCTCTGTGTCCTGTGGAGTGACTGATAACTGAATCCAGGAAGCTGCCTTTATTATGCACCTGGTCCATTATTGTTTGTCATTTTCAGTGTCACCATATACCTCTATGTCATATCGTTACCCTACTTTTATCTCAGATTTGGCAGTGACTTGATAGAGTGATTATCAGATTTTATGCAGAAAATAAAATCCTTGATATCATTAGACAGTTTGCTTTTATGAAGTGTGCCTCCAAGCTCAGACCCAACAGAGGAAAATCCACTTCCCATGTCTCTGACCTCCTTTCCCATGTTGCTCTGTGCTCTTATCATATGAGATCATATACTGTGTTAAAAACAGATCTGTGCGACTGCTTTGATGTAGTGCTTACGTTATCAAAATATATTCATTTCATGTGTCATTGTGAATGCTTAATACTCTATGGGACAGTTATGGATGTTACCAGATTAATGTGAATAAACACCGTTGATAATGTGAAAAAGCGTTGCATTTGAAGTGCACTAACTTAGGATACAGGTTGGTCCTTCCACCGTCAACAATATCACCACATCGCCTTCTCCTCTGCATGTGTGAGCTCTCTTTATTATAGAGGAACTGTAATACCTGTAAGTGCAAGTGCATGGCATTTTATTATAATGGACAACTATAAACAAAGTACTGGTTTGTAAAGGTTATGGAAAGTTCCTCTCTTGACGTATTGGGGTGATGAATGCTAATGCAGTCTGTGTTGTTCCTTCAACTGGAAAAATCCACATTTTCCACTCTCTGTATTCATCCCATTGCATGTTCAGTCAGGCTTGTACGGAAGCATACACGTGGTTAATAAATAAATACAGGATGGTACCTCCTTTGCACTGCTGGCTCACTTGTGACATGGCAGAAAACTTTGTTTGAATCAGGTGAGATCTGGACCAATCAGGGCCGACAGACACGCAGCTGAGAATTCAGTGAACTTTGGCTTCTCTTGATAAAGCGAGCCTTCTGTCCAAGTAGGTAAAAGTTTATGGACCTATTACCCTCGAACATCAGTCCTCAGCTTCACTTCAATTCCAAGGTGAAGCTTAACCTTCATCAGTGGAAAGATCCTATCTAAAAATAAATCAATAGATATCCCTGACAGAAGTCCAAAACATGTGATTTGCAAAAATAAAAAAGATCAATCATTAAAGATAAGTTCTGTGAATTTTAAGGCTGAATAGATGATCAGCACACATCTGTAGAAGTATTTAGTGTAGCCTGGACATCCAGGATGGCAGTAGCCTCTTCTGCACCTGTTTTTTTTTTTGTTTTTTGTTTTTTTTTTCTGTGCAAATGACAAAGCTAAACATGGAAACTGGAGTATTCAGGCATAACAATGTCATTTTCAGTTTTTGTACCTTGTTTAATACCATGTAACTGGTTTTCCTTTCCAACTTCAAACATTACCTGCCGAGGAAACTTTCATACTGTTAGTTCAACAATCCTAAAATGTTTCCTTTTTATTAATTCATGGATATAGGCTAAAGACAGTGTGAAAAATTTGTATTCAAGAAGAAAAAGGCTAACAAGCTAAAAGGAAGTGCACTTGTCTAATCTTTTCATCAACATATCTTTATTATGTGGTTACATTTGTTTATTGATAGGCCTATTTGGCTTGTATGTGTGTGGCGTGTGTTAGTCAATATGCCGCTGTCACTGATGTGTGGGTGTGTGTGTGTGTGAGAGGGAGGGAGAGAGAGGTGTTTGGGTTAGGCTACAATGCGAGGTCACATGGTTTACAAACTGCCGGTCGGGTGTTGACATCACTTTTCATGCACCGGAAAGCCCCCTCTCTTCATTTAAAACAGGCTTTGTGTCCATGCGTCGGTCAGAAGGTCCCGGGGGCAGTCAGCGACAGAAGCAATAATCTGATGTTGATTTGAGGTGCACCAGCTTCACTGCCTCCAGTTCATCCACTCATAACACCGCCTGTGCGCCCTCGCTCTGACTGCACGGGAGTGGATGCGCCAACATAATGGACATCACAGTCTTCAATCTTTTGATCGCCATCTTATCATCATCACTTCTGACAAGGACCACCGCAGAAACTAGTATCCTCTGCTCCTGGACTAAAGTTATGCCTACCAAAGAGGCGCACTACAGTTTTATCCGGACCGTGCAGAGCGACCCCCGGCAGGCCGCTCCATCTCTGCGCCTGTACCACAGCCTCTGGTCGGAGGAGCGCGCTCTGCTCAGCTGCGCGTGGAGCGACGACGCGGCCGTGATCCGGAGCTATTTGTCTCTGTGCCAGGAGCGCACGGATGAGTTTTCGGATCATCAAGATGAAAATTTTAATACAAACTTCATATTTGCGCCAGAAGAGATGTGCGTCTCCGTGACCTCTCCAGGGGTCACTGAGGGCGCAGAGCGCGCGGGGAGGAGGCCGGTGAGGAGCGTGGGTGCGCGCTCACCCTCCGAGAATCCCGACGGTCAAGGTGAAAGGTCAGGGGTCGAGCGCCACCGCCGGGTAAAGCGTGGTTTTATCGTACCCGGGACTCTCTGGTGCGGCTCTGGGAACAAGGCGCCTTCATATGCAGATCTGGGTAAGCAAGTCCAATACATTTTCCTAAGTGGATCCAATTTTAATCTTTATAATTACTGTCATTATAATGGAAAACAGGAATCATTTGGAAGCCATATTTTTAAAAACAAACACACACAAAATATATATCAGAACAGAAGAGCATTCAGGACCAATGCTGACTTGAAGGTGTGTGTGTGTGTGTGTGTGTGTGTGTGTGTGTGTGTGGGTGTGGGTGTGTGTGTCTGTGTGTGTGTGTTGTTGATCTACACTTAATAACTGGCCACATTAACCAAATAATATCTTGTCACATCATCAGTAGTGGCTCCACTTTGTCAGGTTTGGAAGCTCAGATGTTGGGATTTTGCTGTGATGGTTTTGCGAACGGACATGCCTGTACTTTGTTCACGCTTCCAAGTCTTTATTATATTGTCATTAAATTGTTAATGCAGTTGCAATCAAAAAAGCTCCACCTATCCCCTCTCGCTTTCTCTCTCAGCTGAACTTCATCCGCAGAGATGGATAATTCTCTACCTCTTTCTGTCTCTTTCTTTCCCTCTCTTGCAGGTGTGTTTTCGGACACAGACAGCTGCTGCCGTGAGCATGACCAGTGCAAGCACACCATTCTCTCCTTTCAGTCCAACTTTGGTGTCTTCAACAGCAACATCTTCACCATGTCTCACTGCAGCTGTGATAACAGGTAACAGGGTTTATTACCCTCCAGTTCACAACTTTAAAGTGGTAGTTCTTAATCTTACTCATATAGTGGTATTTGTGAGTGTAAGACATCCACCAAGTTTGTTATGAGAATGAGAGCTTCACTGGGAGTGTACTGCTCCAAAATGGATGAAGTAGATACAGACTGGAAAACAACCCGATTTTGAGCGGCGACACAAAGCTGAAAAAATTATCTTTAAGGACAGTGGCAGTGCTGTGACAAAAACAGTTCCACCATTTTGGAAGCCAAGGGGCTGGGAAGAGTGTTGAAAGTGACACCAAAATAAATATATCTCACTTTGCATTCCTCAAAACAATTTTTCAGCTTTGTGTCACCTCTCAAAATCATGTTGTTTTCTGGCCTGTATCTACTTCATTCATTTTGGAGCAGTAGACTCCCAGTGAAGCTCTGGATCAAATTTAGTGCACACTCACATGCAGCAACACAACCACTATATTAGTAAGAATCTGAACTAACACCTTAAAGTACTCCCACACCAAATGATTCAGTCCACAACCGCTGACTTCTTATACACTATCTACACCGACACAGATTTTAAGAACTGCAATAACACACTTTGCAGGTTCCGCAGTTGTCTGATGGATGCGAAGGACAGCATATCGGATGTGGTGGGATACACCTTCTTTAACCTGCTGAAGATGCACTGCTTTGAGTTCTCACACAGACTCCAGTGTGCAGAAAGAAACTGGTTTGGAATGTAAGTAAAACCCTGACTGATTTATTTTGTGAGACTGTGATACACTGACTCACAGTCTCTTGATGGTGTCCTATAATGTAACCACACCTGAGCCTCACAATTATGGAAATATACACTAATATGTAATATTGAAGTGTCACATGTTGCATTTCTATACGTTTGTATAAGTGTGAAGCAGTAAAGAGTTAGAGGTACAGTACAGGCCAAAAGTTTGGACACACCTTCTCATTCAATGCATTTTCTTTATTTTCATGACTATTTACATTGTAGATTCTCACTGAAGGAATCAAAACTGTGAATGAACACATGTGGAGTTATGTACTTAACAAAAAAAGGTGAAATAACTGAAAACATGTTTTATATTCTAGTTTCTTCAAAATAGCCACCCTTTGCTCTGATTACTACTTTGCACACTCTTGGCATTCTCTCGATGAGCTTCAAGAGGTAGTCACCTGAAATGGTTTTCACTTCACAGGTGTGCCTTATCAGGGTTAATTAGTGGAATTTCTTGCTTTATCAATGGGGTTGGGACCATCAGTTGTGTTGTGCAGAAGTCAGGTTACTACACAGCCGACAGCCCTATTGGACAACTGTTAAAATTCATATTATGGCAAGAACCAATCAGCTAACTAAAGAAAAACAAATGGCCATCATTACTACAATTCAAATAGTCATGAAAATAAAGAAAACACATTGAATGAGAAGGTGTGTCCAAACTTTTGGCCTGTACTGTATGTCAGTGAACACACTAAAACACAATTTCCTTTAAAAGAACCATGTTTAATGTTAACAAGCAAGGACTCCTCTTCATCAGCCCTGTCTTTTCTGTCAGGTACGATTAGCTCTGCAAAACTATAAAGGCGTTTGACAGCAGAGTGAGCTATTTTAGGAGGATGGACTGTAACATGGAGTGGTTTGCACATAGTGTATAGAAAATGGTATACTTTCTTTTGAATTGTGCATGAAAACAACTAAAATCTACCACCGTTTTTCTAAAATTATCAAGACTATGGCAATGTTACAGAACCATTCTGGTGATTATGTTTACCATAACATTTACAAAATGTATATACTTTATATATACAGGCATATTGTAGAACTGCAATATCATCACTACGATAAGAAAAAGGACTTTCAGAGACTTCAAACTTTCTTCACACCTTTATTCAATCAAAAAAATTTAATTATTAATTAAAATTAAAAATGAAAAGCATCAGCACTGTTGGGCAGAGTGAAGGGGTTCCTTTGCCGGAAAATAGTCCCTGGGGAAATATTTGTTTCCACAGCCAGTTATCAGTTCTGTGGTTTATGAATGATGACGACTTTGCCAGCCACGGCAGAACATTGCTTGATTGATTATATGTTGTGAAATGTTTCGTACGCCTTGCATGATTTGCAACACAGTTTGTTGCAATCTAAAACGTGGGTAAATAGAAAATTTCTGAAGCTGTAATGGTTTACCAAGAGGGACAGCATGATGTGTTCTCTTGGAGACTCATTCCAACCTCTGTGACTAACAGGTGTAAGGAGACTAAGATGGCTCTGTATGCTGTGGTCCATCCACCCACACTCTATGAGACTGACGAATCAACAGAGATCAGTGGGAACGACACCACCATCATCAACGCTACCGTCACAACCCAAGCAGCCACAGAAGCCCCGGAGAACAGCACGTCGGACGTTCAGCTGTTTGCCGTCTCGGGGGCAGCGTCCACAGTTCCCACCGTTTCACCAGGCTCCAGCACTGCCCCCGTCACACCTACCGCTAACGCCGGCTCTGCTGGAATGAACACAGTGGAGGGCGGGGTGGAATCAGTGACAGAGAGCAGCAACTACCTGGAGAACGCCTTGGCCAGCAGAGATCTTCACAGCTCTGCTCACACGCCCAAACCTAGCCCGTCAAATGGCCTGCTGCTGTCAGAGCCCGACACTGCTGACACAGGTATCCGACACCGGTCACACCTCTGCCAATCACTCAGTACACATTTAGAGTCCATTTTTAAAGTGCCTTGCATGGTCAAGCACCCCAGTATATCTCTGCCCTACTGAACTCTTACACGACCAGCCAGACTCTTAGGTGACTTTGCTTTTCAGGCAGTTGCACCTAAAATGGTGAATGCCCTCCATGGATTCGACTGACATTTTTAAAACACAGCAGAAAACTGTTTTATTCAGACAGGTGTGGGTTAGCTCCATGTTTTTTTCTTTTTTTTTAATTTTAAATTCTTTTTGATATGCTGTTTTACTCTGAGTTTTACTGTCCTCTTTTTTATGGATTTTATTGCCTATATATTTTTTTGTTAAACCTGTTTGATTTATTGCCATAACTATGTTAATATTGTAAAGGAGTTTTAACAACAACAGCAACCGTAACACCACCAACAACAATAATAATGATAATGGCTTTTTTATTTTTATTATTATTAACACTGTTTTGTCTTTATATAGCTGTGGAACTGAAAAACACATTCCCCAATGTTTCCCCTCCACAGACAAGCGGCTTTCCTGTGATATCTATCAGGATCTGGACAAGTGCAAATCCAAGATCCCTCCCCAGCAGCGGAGGTATGGCCTCCACAACCCAGAGCCCAGGACCCTCTACCACTGCAACTGCACCACCAGGTAAATGCCAATGAGCCAGGCTGGCAATGTATCGCTGGACAAGTATTGCAAAAGTAAGATCTATGTTTTGCAAAGTGGCACGGGAACGTGTGTTTTGAGTCAGCAGAATATCAGTCATATCGAGTTTTCAGCTATAGCGGCTAAAATGGCTATTTTGATTTCTCAATATTGGGTGCACGAGATAAGAACATCATACTTGCTCAGGTTCATCCAGATGTATTTGACCCAAGAGTAAATGTTTACCGTCCTTTTTTTGCAGAGCATACACATGCGTTGTGATAATCGTACACTCACCTCTATTTCTGCTCAAACTTATGTGTACAAAGTAAGATAGGCTAGACATGGTGAGTGGTTTCATAACACAAAACTAGGCCACCGGCAGTCATGCACCTACAGTCACATTATTACATAAGGTAAACTGCATGCACAGGTATCTCTCTACGCAGAAATCATGGGGAGACCTGGAATAGAAACAGCATTTCGTATCTCTCACCATCTCTCTTGCCTCCGTCTCTGCCCGTCTAGGCGCTCTATCATTTAATTTTTTTTTTTTGTTTGTTTCCCTTGGTGTTGGATGCCTATTGATCTGCTGCAGTTTGCAATATGTCTGCTAGTCTTTGAAATGTTTTTCTACCCCTCCAGACTGTTTCAGAGTTTGGCTGAGCAGAGGGAGCTGACTGAAGTACAGGCTCTTCTAGTGGGACACGTGTCTCAGTCCTGCTTCTTGGCACAGGACTGCACAGCGGGGAAAATGTCAGTGCACACACACACACACACACACACACACACACACACACACTGACACAGACACATATAGACACACATACACAGACTGGCCAGCAGGCAGGCGCGCACACTAACACATATTGATACATGTCGAGTCATTCATGGGAAGTGTATTCACAAAGCTTTGATTTCAGCGTGATATATCATGTGATTTATTGATATGAATAGTCTATAAACATCATAAAAGCACTACTGGTGTTTTTTTTTCTTCGTGTAACAGCTGTTCAGCAGTTCTGGTCAAACCAGGCCTTCCCCAGCTGGAGGAGAGGAGAGACATGGAGGAGCAACGCCATCTACAGGCGATAAAACTGCAGGTCAGGAGGCCAAACTCCAAGAGAGCTAAACGGAAAGAGCGGGCCATCAAACTGCAAAAACTGTGTCTTAGGTTGACCAAGGCCAAACTGCACAGGAACAGGAAGGCCTACAGTCATGGTGCATAGGTCTGCTCTGAGAGAAAGGAAGCTCATCTGAATGTGCAATAATGAATATTAAACAGACCTATGGCACTGTCCCAGTGAGGCATGAAGCAGAGTGTAAATTCAAGTAAACTCTTTTTACTCACATTTATATTTGTGGAACAGACCAACATACTTTTTTAGACTGGTGTTCATCAGGTAGTGTACAGCATATTAAGTGTTACTGTATCTAACTTATGCAACTTAAATGATGATAGGATCTGAAACTGTAAAAAAAAAAAAAAAAAAAAAAAAAAAAAAAGATTTTATTTATATCAGTGGCTGTTTGCCTTGAAATATGCAGGAAGGTCATAGTTTCCTATCTTTTTATTTACCACCACAGCAATAGTCTTGATGGATTAGCTCCCTCTTCGCTGTCATTGAGATGTGAGCACAAAAGCTCTTTGTAAATACTATGAGTTGTAGATAAAGTTTTTAGTGGTATGCGATATGACTTATTCTAGAGTCTACCATTTTTTTTAATGTAAATACCTGTACAA
This sequence comes from Myripristis murdjan, assembly GCF_902150065.1. NCBI lineage: Eukaryota > Metazoa > Chordata > Actinopteri > Holocentriformes > Holocentridae > Myripristis > Myripristis murdjan. The sequence goes on from NC_043991.1 coordinate 16,382,628, forward strand.
ACTGCAGAACATGTATGTAATATATGTTGTAGAAGTATTTGACTGTGATTTAAGGCCAGCTCTCCCACAGGAGCATAGCTGAAATTGTTTTTTTTTTTTTTTTTTTTTTTTTTTTAGAATGCATGGAGTATATTCATACATGAGATGGGTCGTTAGGATGATTTATTTATTGTTTTTTAATTAATAATAATAATAAAAAAAAAAAAAATCAAACTACCATTAGCTGTTGTCATCCCATAGGCTATGTAGGGAACAAGATTAAATAAACATCCTTACACGGTTTTGGCATCGCTCTGTCTTCTGTGCGCAGCCTCTAATGTGCTATACTAACACAATAAGCGAACTAACACTGCGTAAAGGCCCCGCTGTAATGAATAGCTGTCAGGTAACTCAACTCCCCTCTGATGTCATGAAAAGTAATTGAAACCTAGCTGTAGACTGCAGCCATGGAGCCGACCGGATCCCCGCCTCTCACCGGACAAAAATTCCGCTACACAGAGAAGAACGGAGCTGGGAACATGGCGCACTAAGCCTGGAATAACTTTCCCTGAGAGAGAGAGAAAACTTTGCAGCGTGGCCAAACAGCACATAGCCCACCGTCCACATCGACAGATAAGTGTGCACTAGCCCGTGGATAGCCTGATTAGGGGGGTCTTATTGTTTTTGATGAGGGGGGGGTGAGTGTTTTCCTGTCCTGCCTGACAACTGCTATGGGATGAAAGTTTGGAGCTGCACTCGCCGGATTTAGCAGGGCAGGATGGAGAAGCCAAAAAACAAAAAAGAAAAGGTAAGCGATCGATATTTGATGTGGTAAACCGCAAGAGGTGGAAAAAGCTCAAGAGTTTAGCGTTGACCGTCGGCCGTGGCTGCGCGCTTTCTCGGCCGCGCGTTCATGCGGTGTGGAGCTGGTGTCCTGTACACTTCTGAGGAAAGCTCGCCTCCGCTCCTGTGCCTGGTATCTGAGCACAGCGGCTTTATGATAGCTGTGTGTCACCGTACGGGCTGACTCACCATTTTACACAGGCTCATCCAGGGCCATTTCGCGACGACTTGTCACCCCGCAGGAGCCGGAGCTGGCGCTGGGAGCCTGAAGTTGCCTCTCTCTCTCACACACACACACAGACACGCACACACACGCACACACGCACACACACACTTCCATCTGATTTCCCTCAGGCTTGTGTGAGTGCTGCTGAGAGCACCGGAGGCTCTCACATCCTTCTATCTGTGCTGTTTTAGTTGTGTTTAGACATTCACTTGTAGCCTGTCATTGGATGTCATCCTGCTGAGACTTAAGGTCAACAGGAGGGATGCATCTTAGTTGTATACAAACATGCACAGTGCTCACCTAAACACCCACAGGAGCACAGCAAGACCAAGAGCTACCTAAACATCTGTTTATGAGAATAATAATAACAGCAATGATTCATCCTATTGAAGGTTTGGCAATAATTTGATATATTGATATTGTGATATGAGGCTGCATATAGTCTGGGATTTTTAGTATTATGATAAAATGTTGTTTTCCTTGTTTTAAAGGCTGCATGACAAAGGGATGCAGTTTTCAGAATCTGATGGACTGCTGTAGCTGTTCTGTTATTTGCTTTTACCGGCTTGGTCATCATATCCACATTAGGAATTTATGTTTCACACATTAATCACATTTTTTCAAAAAATTGGAAAATATTGATGAGCACACAATGCGATGATACGGAAATATTTCCTTTCTTTAATACCATACAGCAAACCCCCTACGCCCACCTGAGCACCCCCCCCCCCCCGGAGAACAGGGGAAAAAAAGGGGGAAAAATCTCATTCTTTATACTTTTTGCAAAAGCACAAAAAGTCATCCGTACAATATTGATATTGAAGTATTTGGTCAAAAATATCATGATATTGAATTTTGTCCATATCACACAGCTGTGATTAGAGTTTATTTATGACTTCATCAATTAATCATTATTCAATTAATGTAAATAGCATAATCAAAATGAATAACGTGAAACACATGAAAGCACAGCAAGGTGAGGGGAACAGGAGGTGCAGACAGTTCAGCAGTCAAACATCAGCAGGTCAAACACATCACACGAGGGCAGGGCTGTGAAAATAAATTAATAAAGATGATAAAGATTATGGCTGGTGTCTGATACGGGTTGGACACAGACACACGATGTGAGGTTAATGTCCATGTGATGACATGATAGTCACCAGTTTACAGGTTCAGGCAGTCACATTGTTTTATCTGTCATTTGTTTTAGATTTGACTTCACACATTAGAGCGAACGATCACAAACAGATCATATGGCATGTACTGTATGTGGAATGTAAAGTCTCTCTCTCTCTTTCTCACACACACACACACACACACACACACACACATAACAGTATTGTTACTCCTCCAGGAATGTTCTTTCTTTGACCTGGGTTCAAAAGGGGGTTGGGAGTAGCAAGGCAGGAGAGGAGAGGGGAAGTGTGTGTGTATGTATGTGTGTGTGGGTATGCGTGCGCATAATGTGTGTGAGATCTTGGAAGGATCAGGACAGGATATGCATGTTGTGTTCCTGTCCTTTTTTTTTTGTCCTGTTTGTATGCACGTGAGAGAGAACAGTGTTGTTCCTCCAGCTCAAACTCTTTCCCATCCAGCCTCCTGTTCACACACCCTAAATACACTTTGTCAGTTCTCTGTGTGTGTGTGTATGTGTGTGTGTGTGTGTCTGTGTTCAAGCCAGCAGATGCATACAACAGCAATGAGGCTTATGAAAACAGACGTTCAGTGGAAGCATCCCGCTGAGTGAGTTAGTGCTACTGTCAGCTGTTTAGCATGTCTGCCTGTGCATGAGTATGTATGGATGTATGTGTGTGTGTGTGTGTGTGTGTGTGTGTGTGTGTGTGTGTGTGTGTGTGTGTGTGTGTGTGTGTGCGCGTGTGGCACTGATTCACCATAAGGGCAGCACTTCAAATAAGCTGCAACAGGGACATCAGAAGACACAGACAGGTGGTGCAGTGAAGCACATCCTGATGAAGCAGATTTTTAATCATACAAAGCACATTTTGGGCAGATTAAAATAATAATAATAATTATTAACATAACAGTGATTTTGAATTTTTGTTTCAAACACCCACGTTATAATGTTCAGCTTCTGTGGCTAACAAAGTCATCAGCATTTATAAACCACAGAACTGATAATTGGCCGTGTAAAGCAAATGTTTCCCTGGGAACTATTTTCCCTGGCAGAGGAGCCGTTTCACTCCTCCAAATTGCAAGTCATCAAAACACAACAGTGCTGCTGCTTTTAGGAAAACTAATGTGGACGACTTTATTACGGTGATGGAAAACTGGTGTGAGGAAAGTTTGAAATCTCTGAAAGTTAATTTTCAAATCATAGTGGAATGAATGGAAACCAATGGCTGGATAACAGGGAGGAAAGTGATATCAGAGTCCAAAACATGAATGCTTCCTTTGGCAAAAGATTAGCACGAGTGTGAAGTTTATGCCGTTCGTAGATGGTAGAGGCTTAAGATGAAAAATCAGTGGCCTGGTCCTTTAAATGATGTGCAGTTTGTAGTAAATGTTGCAACAGTACAGTTACCATTACTGTAAAGGTTTCCTCAGCTGCAGCACAATGGGGAATGGATTTGCTGTAGCATAGGTGTGCCCTTTTGTCCGAGGTGCCCTTTTCAGATGGAGACACTGGGACGGAGCGTTTAAATTGGCGTTTCTAACACTGCTCGCCTGAGGAGCTGCAGGCTAACAGGAGCTGGTAACCAGTCGGAGGGACTTTTCTGCCTCTGTGTCTCCAGCTCTGTGCTCAGGCCTTGTGAACATGCCTCACCTCTCTGCGGAAGCCTGCGCCGGTCAGCAGAGCACTTTTGCCCACATGAATGTTGTATTGACTCTTATTGGTAGAAGTGTGGGTTTTATGAAAACAAAAGAGGACATTTCACTTACCGAACAAAAACAGCAGCTACTTTCTACTGCATAAATGGAGCGGCATAATGTAGTTCTCCTTACTTTCTACCATCTCGACTCTCCTTGTTTCTGGGAAAGTTTCTTTGCTAAACAAAGAAAGTACATTCCTCGGGGCTTATTTGATGTTTCAGACTTGTTCTGTTTTATATTGCCTTCCATATACTCGTAATTTGTACGCTGGATTACACGGTAATGTCAGAAAGGCGATGTATGTTGCTCTGTGCAACACTCATCAAAAGTGAGTTTGCACACGTAGATTTTCAGCATCATCCCTCTATTTCTGGAGCCGTGGCCTCTCAATGATTATGTTTATGGGATTTCTACTTAACTCTGTGAAACCCAGGAAAGATTTAGTTTCTTTCTCTGAAAAAAAAGGCACTTCTTGTAATTTTGTGCTACTGTCATTTGATAGCTGCCTTTTGTCCCGTGTTTTTAAAGAAGTCAAGTGAATTTGCTGAGGTTTTAACTGTTTATATAAAAAAAAGTCAACGGGCAAATTAGCAAAAAAAAAAAAAAAAAAAAAAAAATTGTGAAACAAATTACAAGGAAACTACAATTATTATGTAATCATATATTTCAAATTAAATTGCCATAAAATTGTTAAATAAATAAATATGTCAATAAAGCCGTCTTGTAATTAAATAAACCAACAAATAAATAAATAAAATAAATAAAAACCCACAGGCTCTTGGGTGTCAAAGGGTTAATCGGGCCGATCACTGTGAAAGGAAACAGAAAATATGGAAACGAGGGGATGTAACAAGCAGCGGAGGTTTCAGCCAGATTTTGAGCTCAAGACGCCACAAAGACAGTCCACGGGAGTTTTGCCGCGGCCCCTTTCACCGTCTGTGCACGCTACTGTTCTGTCGTCATTTTTCAAGCCTTTCTTCGACCTTTTTCCTTGAAGTTCCCAACAGGATCACATGGCCATGAAATATATGTTTAATTAAAGACCCCGTGAATAAATAATGACTTCTTTGCCTCACAGTATCATATATGTAATGTAATGTAATGCAATGTAAAGCACATAGACTGTGTGGACTCAAAAATAAGAGGCTTAGTTCACAAATAATGTGCATTGTGTGAGTAGTATTTCCACAGGAAGAGGAGCCCCTCTGTGTGTGTGTGTGTGTGTGTGTATGTGTGTGTGTGTGTGTGTGTGTGTGTGTGTTAGTCCATGTGAAAAGTTTTGGTTTGCTCTTTAGGCACAGTAGGAGGAACAGCCACCGCTGTGGAGAGATAATAAGTGCCTCGGTGCTTTTACAAGTGTTAAGGTCAAGGTAAACTAAATACGTCCTGGCAGGGCTATTCAGTCGGATGATCGAGAGACTCGGGTAACATGCGGTGGCTCGTTACACTCTCCTCCACACACTCGGTTCAGTTCGGTTCAGTTCAAACAGGCTTCATTGACATGACCACAGACAAATATAGTATGGCTAAAGCACATTCCAGGAGGGAAGAACAACAATAGGGCAATAACAACAGAGTGGAAAGCATGAATGAGGAATATTAGACCCATTTATATTCAAATAACCATCCTGTAAAATCAATGTCTTTATAAAATACACAGGTTTAGTGTAAATATTAAGCTTTGAGACTAATGTATGATAGCAAAATCCCTGCATAACATGTCAGAAATAAAAACAAGCTGTCTTGATTTTTGGCGCCTGCATTTCTGAAATGGTAGGAGCAATAATTTGTTTGTATCATTTATTTTGTCCAGTGTCTCCAACCTGGCATATGCAGCTCAGTGAAAGTGGTTTATAGGATCAGTATCTAAGGTTTTGTGCTCAGTGTCTGCGTTAAAAAAAAAAAAAGTGGGATCGGTGCAAATATTACACTACAGCTCTACAACCTACACAGTGTGGAAAAGATTCACTGGAAGTTTTATTATTGCAAAAGTACAGTCCAACAAGCTGTTTTTCTTCATTGCACTTGGTTTACTTTTTCTGGTTCAAATGTAATAGGCTTAGTGGTTTACTTCTTAGCTGAATATGCATGATCCGTACCCTTCTTTGTTTACTTCAGCGGTATCCTGCCTTTGGCAACACTTTACATAACCTCTGGATTATAACAGGCACTTCATAACATCTACATGACACATTCATGAATTCTGACTATATATGGCATAGCGGCTGGAGTTACTGTAATATTGCCAGAGCACTTAAAATGTGAGAATCTCATTCAGTAAATTGACATACATTATTCATGTTTTGTAGGACTCGCACTCCCTGCTAAAAGTGTGAGGATTTGAAAAGTACTCAGTGTGTCCTGTACTCACCAGGAAGCTCTTGGTACGAAATGTGTTAAAACCCGGCACTGAAATGTTACCCCAGTTACTTACATGCTCTAGTAACACAAGCACACACACACACACACACACACACACACACACACAGACATACACACACTGGAGTAATTGAGGAAAGGTTGTCTCAGCTACAAGGAGGCGAGTAATTCAAACGTGTATGCACAAGTCTTTCTTACTTTTTCAAAGACTGCTCCTTGACGGTTTCCAAATTAATCACGACCATACGAATGCATACTTAAATAAAAACCCAACGATGTAAAAAATGACTATTTGCAGATTTTGAAAGTGTTGGCTTGGCCGCATGTTTTTCTCCATTCACTTCCAGAATGGACCCAAAATAGCACTTTTAATACACAAACAAACATGAACGCCATTTCAGTATTAAAAATTAAAGTCCTGTTTCCCATTTTTTGGGGATAATTAATTAATTAACAGACAAAGAGAAGCCATGTCCTTGTGAGAAGTGGATTGACTTCCTGTCACACAGCATGTTCAAAACAAACAGGAAATATAAAAATAAAGGTACCCTCACTGTAGCTGCCACTGCCAGCAAAACAATTATTGCTATCAGGTCATTTTTTTTTTCCTAGCACAAGGTTACTATGCAGAGGTTTCCTGCAGATTCTACCAGCCGGATCTACTTTACAACTGGAAAACAACAAGAAAAGAGCAATTTAATTTCCTCAAAAAAGGGCAGTATGGCTTGTTTTGTATAATGGCCTGATTTGCTTTTGTGTTTGTTTATGTGCTATTAGTGTATTATGAACACCGACACTCTATCAAAGTTCAATTTTGCTATAGGTGGTGTTTCCACGCTCATGTGCAAACAGTTTCACTTACAAATGGTCAACAACTTTAATATTAAATGCTAAACTAACTCCAAAACAGCGTTGATACTTTGTAGTATCTTGTCATGTTCATTCGTTTCCATGTGATCCACGTGAGAGGGCCACACAAACATCTCTGCTCTGATCAGATTTTCTGTGCACATGTTTCAAGAGAATAACTGATGCACCAATGAACGAGTTTATGAATTTCCCAGCCTCTCACTTAAAGCCGTTGGATGATGCATTTGCAAGTTTTCGGAAACGCAACCGTCTGCATATTTTAAGTGTGCATGAACGCTTGTGTGTATGTGTGTGTGTGAGAACGTTACAGAGAGAGAGAGAGAGGGAGAGAGTCAGGGAGATAATGAAGGCCTTGGTATAAGTTCTGGTGACAGGACAAATTTGGAAACACCAGATCAGGGAGGGAGGCAGCCTTTCAACGTTAAAGCTACAGAGAGCTAACCTCAGTGCACATTTCACATAAAGTTGTGTGACAAAAATGAATGAGAAGAACAGAACTCGTATCGGCCTGTCTGTCTTGTCTGTGTCTGTCCCCCTGAGGAGTGCAGACCATTTCCACATGAAGAGTAGTGCACGCTGTAGTTTGGCGCCCCATTTTGAATACCTGCAGTGTCATGCAAATAGGCTTGCTGCAGTCTTGGTGGTGTCTTGGGATCTTTCAATAAATTCGGTAGATAATATCACTAATGTGACAGTAGACCAGAAAATTTTCACAGTTTTTCTTGTTTGATAAACTGCATGGAGGCAGTCATTTGACGAGTCCTCTCCTTCTCTTTGTGCTCTTTAAACGACGTCTCAAAATCAGGGCCGGACAAACCGTGTCTGGGGGCCCCATGACAAACCGTGTTTGGGGGCCCCATAATCACAGAGAAGATTTGTCCGGTGACATGTATTGTGCAATGACTCAACCTTGCATTTAAGATTCATGCATAACCCCAAATAACCACACAAAGAACGATCAGGGCCCCTGGTGGTCTGGGGCTTGTGCCTCCTCATCAATAATCCTGCCTAGCTCAAGATATATAGTGATTCGACATCTTCCACTTCTTTACTGTTCATGTTGTGCACTGAATTTCCATGGCTTCACAATTTCTACAAAATCTATTTTTATAAAGTCAAAGTCAGTGTATACACACACACACACACACACACGTACATAGATGTATGTATAAAATGTGTGATCAGAATGTTCAGATCACAACGTACAACCAACATAAGTTTCATAATTTTGGTGGCTGTGGCCACATGGAGGATCAGGTGGGGTGATAGCCTCACCATCATCTAGACCAGGTGTCAAACTGGTGCCGTGGAGGGCTGAGAGGCTGCAGGTTTTCATTCCAACCAAAACCTCCACCACATGATTTCACTGATCAGTCCCTCCTCTCTGCATGAAGGTGAGGCGATCAGTGAAATCACCTGGTGGAGGTTTTGGTTGGAATGAAAACCTGCAGCCTCTCGTCACTCCATGGCACCAGTTTGACACCCCTGATCTAGACCGTCCCACTATTCCCAGGCTTGTTTAGTCATTGTTAGTATTATCTAAAGAACATATTTAGATTTCCGTTTGTCTCCAAATTGGCCTGTTCAGTGAAATTAAATGACAGTATGCCTAACACATATCCCCTGTCTCATGTCCCTGTCTCCCCCACCCCATTCTCAGTTCTCTCTGTTTGGTTCCCGCTCCGCCAGCAGGACCACAAACCCTCCTTCTTCTTCCTCTTCCTCTTCCTCCCCCGTAGTCTCTCCTGTCCAGTCAGTGAAAAAGGCTGACTGCCTGTCCAGCTCTGGCCCGGGCCTCAGTAAAGCAGAATTCCTGGAGCGCGTACGACGCAGTAATCAGGCCTGCCAGCAGGGGGAGTACGCGCTCGCTGTCCGTCTGTACACCGAGGCCCTGACCGCCGACCCCCAAAACTGCATCCTGTACAGCAACCGCTCGGCGGCCCATCTCCGACTGGGCCAGTACAGCACAGCGCTGGACGACGCCCTCAAAGCACGCGTCATCAACCCCAAATGGCCCAAGGTAGGAAACATGACCTCTGATGAACCTTGACGCTCAATCACACACTCGAAGCGGCTCTCTGCAAATGAAAGCAAGATGGAGATGTGGATGAGTGTGGTGGATAAATTTTATGGAGTGGTGGAGTGGAGGCATCAGTCAGTGGCTGGATGGATGGATAATGGTTGTGACTAATGAAAACACATAAATGTATGTGGAGTAATGGAAATATATTTATGTATATATGAAATTACTGAGACGTTTTTAGAGAGAGATCGAGCACCAGATTGATCACAGAGGTTTATAATTGGCTGCGTTTCCATTAGCTGAAAGCTCAGCTGTGATGTCATCCGTCTCAGCGAGTCCATCTGTCGGTCAAAGCATTGAAGTCGAGCATCTGAGGACACCTGCTGCTGGTTAAAATCTTTGCTGTCTCACTGTGGTCGGCCCAGTTAGTGCTGACAGCCTTTAATTGGCTGTGTGCTGTTCAGAGGAGAGCGAGTTTCTAATTTCCCACTCTGTCCTAACCAGATCCTGTCAAACGCCTTGTTTTGTTGTAGTTTTGTTTGTTACCAATGTAAGGCAACTAAATACAAGGCTGCTATTTAGATTCCACAGTCCACAAGTTATGCTTGTACAGCTTTTGTTTACCTCATCTTGCACTGCACTGCATATAGTCTTTTTATATGTATATGTGAATCGTCTATCTGACAGGAGCAGCACACAGAGCTCAGCTGGGAGCTTGGTGTGTATGACGGGCGATAGGGAGAGAAAATGTACATGATATTGCTCATGACTCATGTTTTGCTGAGTCTCCACCCCGGCTTGGATACTTTCTCTGGGGCAAACAAAACTACACATCATTAGGAATCATAAATTGGCTGCCCAATAAATCAAGAGCTTGTTTTGGTGAAATACTGTTCCAGTTGGTGTGGGTAACATTTAAAAGTGGGACAGCGGCATATATTGAATTGCGGTTATTTCCACTTAAACCCTGTGTTCAGAGTTTCTGGTTCAGCACCCGCTCTTTCATAGGGATGTTCATATACTATTTTTCTTATGATAAACCAGGACAAACATATATCTGTTACACAGTACAGCTCTTTGGCCAAGGGCTAGCTCAGATGTTATTTGCATTTCGTTTTAACATCTCATGAATGGCTGTCAATCATAGCTGGTTTTCAGAGCTGATTTGGTTTCCAGCGGTACGAGGCAGGGTCCAGTGATGTGTGAAAGAGAACGAGTGTGTTATGGAACGCAGACCGAATGAATGTGAGGACACTTAGCGGAGAAATGACTGGGAAAACTGGCTGGATGCTGCTTCAAGTGCTACTTAAATTGGAGGTCACTACCAGTACATTGATGAAGGGAGTGAAGTTTGGTGCTGCACAATGAGAGAGAGTGAGAGAGAGAGAGCGAGAGGGGGAGAGAGAGGGCGAGAGAGCACAGAGTTTGGCCGGAGCCCGTCTTTTTAAGCCTTTCAGAAAGGGAAGTAGGCAGGCAGTAGACAGGGTTTGCCAGGCTACCTCTGTCTGGACTACTGGGGCCGGGCCAGTTCAACTCCACTTCCTCTCTCTGTGAAAGAGAATAGACGGAAGTGGTGTTTGGGTGTGTGTGTGTGTGTGTGTGTGTGTGTGTGCGAGCATTGCATGCCTGTTATTTTGTTTTTGAAACCCTGGCTAGGCCTCAGAGTGAGTTTGGCACATGAAGACAATAACAGCAGCAGCATTCCTTTGTGTGTGTGTGTGCGTGCACGCAGGGGTGGGGGTTTGTATGAGTGTGTGTGACTTGCATAGTGGCGGTGTCATAGCAGTGGGCCTGCTGCAGCATTCGCCGTGGGTCAGAGGCAAGGTCAAGACTAATGAAGTACCAATAAGAGGGAGCTCTCTGAGAAGGATATTTACTTCTGCATGAGTTCTCTCTTTTACTTCATCGCCCAGTCGGCCTCGCTCTCTCCTCCTCTGTCTTTTCTTCTTTCTTTCTTCTTTTCTGTCTGCCTCCCACAGTTCATCCCACTGCTGCTCCCATCGACTTTTCTGTTGGCACAACAGGCTCAAAAACACATTCACTGTATCATTCACTGCACAAACACACACACACACACACACACACACACACACACACACACACACATATCACACATCACACATACATACAAACACATAAGTGACTTGGTCATGGGAACAGATGGGTGTGACCAGCAAATAGGTGCACAGCTTTGCGTGCTGACATCTGGATAGTAACGGAATAGATGAACAGAGTGGAACAACAAAACTTCTTTTTGTTTTGTTTCTTGTTTTCCGCAGCTTTATCCTTTTGTTGGTGCATTCAGTGCACCGCTTTAGAACGTCTTTGTTTCTTTGTGATTCAAATGAAGTCGCATCATGGAAGTAAAAGTGTTGCAGGAGCGAAAGCTTTCCTTTTGACTCATTTGAGTGTTTTTCTCCTGCAGACCCTCCTATTTTGTGTATGAATGTCTTAACTGTCATCCTCAAACTCTTTGAAAGTTGCTAGGCGGTTGCGAAGAGGCGTTTTCCCACACAGGTGCATTTATTCATTACTCTAAGCTTGTGGTAGCTCTGGGAAACTTGAGTGTTTTGCCTCTGCACGTACACAGCCGTACTCATGGGCCCTGCAAAGAAAGACGTCTGCGGCGCTGTTGCATTCCATAAAGGAGCACAACAACCTCATGATTAAAGCTGCACCATCGACCTGTTTTAGGCCACCTCATAAAGAGCCGCGAACACCACAGTAGATCTAAATACAAGTGTTTCAGACCTCGTATTTCTCGTTAAATCTACATTAAACAATATTATACGCATTTATCTTTTACGGTAAATGAGCCTCATACAATTTGAGAGTCATCAATTTGGGTTTTCTTTCCACCATAAAATTTACAGCCAGCCTGTTGTTCTTACAGCCTGGCTTGAGCTTTCTAAATTTCTGTATCGACCTGAGTAATCTCCTCCTCTGCCCTCCTCTTCATCCCCTTGCCGCTTCAACTTCATTCAAAGTTTCTCTGAAATGTCGCACGAGCGCACGATTATGTCGCTGCAATCAGCACTGCGGCGAGACAAGTTTATTCGAAGCATGACCTTACCACTTACCTTGTTGCAGCTTCACCACATTTTCAAATTAGAGGCCAGAGACAAAATAAAATAATCCAATAGTTTAACAAAAGCCTTGTGACAGTTAAATATATCCCTTGTTTCTGTCTCCCTTGTTTTGTTGTTTCTTTTGGCTTCATTCAAGTAGTCTACCATGAACCCTGAAGCAGGACTGACTTTGTTTATGCACAGAATTTGTGCTCTCAACACACTCTAGTGGTCAGAAATCGCTTAGTGCACCTTTAACTAGCAATTATTATCGCTCTACATATTACTCAACTATGGGAATAATCATTCTTCATACTATGTATTATATTGCTTTCTTATTGTCTCCTCTTATTTGGCAATTGCTTCTCCTCTTGTCTTTAAAATTCGGGAAAACTCAGTTTCTTGTCTTCTGAATGATGAGGGAAACCAAAAAGTTAAAAAAAAAAAAAAAAAAAAAGTTTTGTTTGTGGTATTCTTTGGCTCTGAAAAAATCAAAGCAGAGAAAATAAACTTTGCCATACGATAGTTTGTGTGTCAACTGAGAAGATAATGAAGGTGGGATAGAGTTTAGATGAGTGTGTGTGATATTGGAGTGAGTGTGCATGCTGCATGCTGTGTGCATTGGGGGTAACAAATATGTTTTGAAATTTTTACTGTAATTATGACCAAAACAGAAATGGTAATCACCTACACTACCTGAAAATAATCTTTCCTTTACGTTACAGTTTATCTAAAAGGTACCTTGCACAGTTTGAAAACTTGCACCCAAGTTCGCTTGGAGTTTTCATCTGCAGTCCCCTGGCAGGAAACACTAAAAAACAACAAACAAACAAACAAACAGATAATGCCGCAGAGGAAAACTTTATCACCCAACACTGTTCTTCAGTTCCAGTGAATGCAGCCACTGTGAGCTGGAGCTGGAGTCGGGGCAGAGCAGTTAGCGTTCAGCGGGCCTCCTATCTCTCTGCGCTCTGAAGTGAAAGCCAACCAGATGGCAGCCAGCTACGCCCGTCTACGCCGAACGCCCCGGAGCTGGCCGGCACTGTGCAGGCTTCCCCTCTCCTTCCCTGTCATTATGAATCTGCTCTCCAACCACAAACTGCAAAAATATTATTGACATACGTGCTCAGAAAGCATAGCGCCCTGTTTCTGACAGGAACCCAAAGTGAGCTGCAGGCTGCTTTATGAAAGGCCCCACATGACAAGATTAGATGTATTTTAGTGTGACCGGGTCCCAGGATAGGGCTCAAATGATCAGGTTCAGGTCCCTCCCTTGTCTGGCAAATTTAAGGATCCATGACTTGACCCTTGACCTCACTGAAGTGATTATAATGTTCCCCATTGTGTTTATGCTGTATCCTAAATTGTGTCATGGAGAACTCAGTCTGGGTCACAAGGATAATCCACGACTACTTGCAGGCCATGTGAGGAGTGTGTGTGTGTGTTTTTATGACTTAGAACTTGCTATGCCGTCGTGGCACATTCATCCAGATGCTCGGCAAGGAGACACACAATTAAAGATCTTTGCCCTTTGCACAAACTTTATTGCAAGTGATGCTCAGTAGGGATGGGCGATATGTTATCGTTTGTGATATATCGTCAAAAAATTTCCCCACGGTAAGAATATGTCATCTCGCGATAATAACGATAATTACGTGCGCAACGCACTCGCCACTGGCAGCCGGCAGCTCACACGTGTAGCACAATAACAAGCATGGCGGAAGGCGGGGCTGATAGCGAAGAGCTCGTTGCTAAACGAGGCTCCAGCTCGATTATCTGGAACTGGTTTGGCTACAGTAAGTCTGACGTGGAGCAAACATCTGTCATATGCAAAGTTTGCAAAAAAGCGGTGATTACAAAGGAGCGTATTTGACTACAGTAAGTATTATTTTTGAGCAGTATTTGTGGGGTTCTCAAGACTGAATGCGGTGATAGATTTGTAGTCAAAAAGATGGAGTTGAATTGTTTTATATTTTTTATCGTCACTTTTATCGTTATCGCAATAAATGCCAGAAATTATCGTGATAAAATTTTTAGTCCATATCGCCCCTCACTAATGCTCAGACAGAATAAGTAATAACAAGTGCGAGCAAAACACTCCGTTACATCAGCTAATGCAAGTCAGACATTATCAGGATGTTCACCCTTAACTCTGTCAAACCCCAAATCAATTTCTTTTAAAAACTCACAGAAAAAAGGGAATTAACAAATTAGCAAAAAATCACTACAACGAGCAAAATAATAATAATAACAATAATAATAATAACAATAATAATAATAATATAGAAATAAACAAATAAGTAAAACTTACCAAAAAATTACCAGAAAGTTTGCAAAAATTGACTAGAAAAAATGGCCAAAATTTACCAGAAAATAAAAAAAATGACAAGAAAACAGTGATTAAAATGATATGTTTAATAATGCTAGAGGTAACAGTCCAGTGTGACTGTAACAAGCCTGTATATATGTAGGGAAGGAAGTGTTTGTATTTTGATTCACACCAATATGTTTGCAATAAAAAGACCTGCTATTTTTTCAATTATAAATATAAGGATGGGATGAAACACTGATTTTTTTTTTTTTTTTTTTTAAATGTAGGTAACCACTAGAGAGCAGCATTGACATGTCAGGAAACCACCCGGTCAAAGCCTAAGTGAGCTCATACACAACTTACTCTTTGTTGTATTCTTCCACCATAACCCTCATGACCTACATCCCATGAGGCTTTGCAACTCAGTCAGTCACACACATGCACAGTGTTTAATCCAAAACAATACTCTAATAACTCTAATACGCTAATGGGCCGCCCAATTGTTCAAAATGATGCAGTGTTTGCTTTGATAGATGATCACCTTTTAGGAGGGGTAAATTGCTCCTGATCAGTCTTTAAGTAGTTTGGTTTTAAGAGCCACGCAGTCTTCCCTCTCCCATCTCTCCCTCTCATCCTGTCCTCATTACTCCCATTAGGAGGAGCAGAGCCAGATGAAGGCACTTTGCAGCTTCTCCTCTGTAATTTGGTGTGATAACTTGTTTTGAGGAAAGTGTGCATCAGCAGCAAATATCCTGCTGCTCTCATGCGAACCAGTTCACACACACATTTCTACACTGCCCTATACACACACACATACATGCACAAACCTGCATCTAGAAGCATGGCGTGACACTTGCCCTCCTTCATAGACACGCACGCATCTTCTCATTGGCACGGTGTAATGAGCCTTGATGCTGGCTGGAGGAGGTGTGGGCCTAATTGTGTGGTATTAATTGGGAGATACGCACTTACTTCTGCTTACACTGTCTTGCATATAAGACATCTGCTCAAACACAGCCAGAGCCGAGCAACTCTGCTGTCTCAGCAAAGATCCCGAGCCAGTAGATACACCGCACCCATTCTTTACCCTCCTCTGTACACCTTTCTCACACACAATTGGGTGGCTCAGCCGTCTGAGGAGCGGGAGCTGCAGAGCGAGGAGGGAGATAACAGCGGTGAGACAGTGAGAGAGTGACGGGCTGAGACTGACTCCGGTGTGACTTAAATACAGCGTGGGATGGCTGGCTACAGTGCGGGGAGTTGTGTGTGCAGTCAGATGGTAAAACATTGGGTCTCAGCGTTATCTTTGACTGTAAGCCTTGCTTAAACAACCATATCAGTGATTCTGAATGTTTGGCCCATTCACTAAATCATGCCGGGGTACTGAAGATTTCACAACATACAATTGAAATACAACGATTTTTAAATATGAGTTTTTGCTTGAAACACCCACCTTTTAACATTTTGCTTCTGCAGCTATCAAAGATGTCATGTTTCATAAACCACAGAACTGATAATTGGCTGTGTAAAGAAGACGTATCCCTGGGGACTATTTTCCCTGGTGGAGGGACCGTTTCACTACACCCAATTTGAAGTCATCACAACACAGCAGTGGTGCTGCTTTTAGAAAAACTAATGTGGACGACTTTATTACGGTGATGGATTACCGGTGTGAAGAAAGTTTGAAGTCTCTAAAAGTTCATCTTGGTATCACAGTGGAATGAATGGGAACCAATGGCTGGATAAAAGCTAAGAAAAATGACAGTGAGTTATAAAATAGGGTGTTATAAAACATGCCAGCTTGCTTTGGGAAAAGATTAGCAGAAATGGGACGTATATGCATTTTGCAGATATTAGGCTTAACATGCAAATCACTATTATGGTCCTGCTTTAGCTCTCAACTATAAGGACTGACTGTTTTCATCAAAGCTCTTGACCCCTGTGTCGCCGTCCTCCTCTACACGTTAATTTCATGGTGCCCGCCGCCTCACTCACCACTGCTTAGCCTCTCCACCTGCTTGTTGTTGAACTGTCCCAACTATGCCACGTAACACGAGTAGGTACCAGCTTCTACACCATTTGCTGTGGTAGCCATCTCCCTTTTGATGTCCTGGTAACCTTTTCGATGCTTGTAGAGTAAAAACAAACTAATAAAGGGAAAAAAGAGAGAGAGAGCGGGGATGAAGGGAAGGGAGAGGAGAGAAGAAACAAACAGTAAGGAGAGTGAGTCACTAATCATGGGCTGCGTGTTGCTATTTACAGGCAGAGGTTGAGGTTAATGAACACTCACATATATGAGAATCCTGTGATGTCTGTGCGTGGGTGTCTGTGGAGGTTGGTTTGCCACGCTAGGGGTTCAAAGACAGCACTTTTTTTTTATGAATATGGCAGAGTCGAATGAATTAGTGTAATGCAACAACAAGAATGTGTTAAAGCGGAGCCTTTCGCTGCCTCTTTCTGTCGAGTTTGCTCAAAATAATTACGACAGCAACGTAAATCATGCCAGTGTTGGGGGTCAACTGGACTCTCCATCTCATCATGATGGCAGTTTAAAAAAAAAAGATTAAACCACTGACTGAGCTCACCCTCCTGTTATTGCTTCCACCTGGACAGAAATGTGTCACGATGATTAAAACTCTAATCTTTTAAGTTATAAATAATGTCCAGTAAGTAGCAATATTTTAAACACTTATAATGCCGTAATTAATGAGTATCGTGTATTTGAATTGATGTAGAGTTTTCAGTTAGTGGTAAGTGATGTATTATAGTTAGTATAATACATCACTGTAGTAGTATAAGTGTTTTTAAATAGCAAATTATTTGTAAGTATATGAAATAGTTCCTTATTAGCAGTGATTAGAATTTATAGCCTTCAAAAGAAAAAACTGAACTTTAACTAAGGCCGCAAAATTCATCATCCTTCAGTGCAAAATTAACAAACTTTTCATTGTCAGGTGGCATTTTGTTGGCATTTACATCATTTACACACACACACACACACACGTGTGTGTGCACACAGACACACACACGCACTCCCTTGCCAGTCTTTTCTGGTCTCTTTGGACTTTGAACAGGGGTTAATGTGTCTAAATGGAGGCATTTTCTGCCTCACTGAGTGGCAGAAGGGGAGAGCAGTAATTAATGACTTGCAGGGAAGAGGCAAGCGAGGCAGGTTTGAAGGCAATTCATCGTGAATGAGGCTACAGCTATTTTCATGACAGCTAGATGAAATGTTTTCACCTAATCTGCCATTCTCACAAATTCTCAGTACTTCTTAAATAGAGATTCTCATCGGATTTTCAATACAAGTGATTCAACATGACTAGAGAGGCTATTGTGGGGCTTAAAGGGATAGTTCGCCTACTTTGAAAAATGTGATATATCATTTGATTTCATTCATTTCATCTTCACTGCTACACATCATAAAACTGACACTTTGTTTATATAACGATTACCATGGATTAACGTGGGGAAGTCCACCTTAACAGTTCACATTTGGAGCATCTGGCCAGTATCCAGCACTCAGTAACAATGAGAGGAATACAGCACCACTACGGTCCAGCTAGGAGAGAGGTGAAATAATACCACTTTTTTCAAAATGGGTGAACTATCCCTTTAACTTGCGACAATAAAGCCACATATGACTATCTATTAGCAAGTACCGTAGGACATATAGTGTGTGACTATTCAGTGGGATTGAAACTAATGTGCTTATTTATCGGCGTTGTATTCAAGTCACCTCTAAAAGTCCGAGTCAAGTCCCGAGTCAGCGAGTTCCTAAGTTTAAGTCGGTCCAGGTCACTGTACTTCACTTTCAAGGGCCTTTCCATTTCTCATGTTACAGTAATGTCCTTTGCAAGTGTCTGTCCTATTTCAGCCCAGCCCTGGGTTGTTGGGACATTTTTTTAAATGCTTCAGCAACCCATCAATTAATTACAACACCAAAGAGAACTATGAATAAAGAGATTTCAAGTTAAAAAAATAATAATAATAATAAGATGCTGATGTTTTGCAAGGATTTTTTGCTGCCTTGCAAAAAAGCAGCATCATCTAACATTACTTAAAGCTGAGAGACAAACATAAATGAAAAAATAAAATGTCTCTGGCTAAGTAGAGTAATGGCGGCTCTCTAGTGGAGATTAATATGCCGTATCAGATGAAATGCAGCTTCTTGCCGGGTGGGAGGAGCAGGTTCCACTCTAGCATTTTGCCAGTGGAAAGAAAAATAGGAGAAAAAAGAATAGAACTTCTGGGGACCATAGGGACACGATTGTGTTTCTAACAATGAGAGCTATTCATTATTTTTTTTAATGTGCAGGATGAGAACATTTTATTTACATGGCAGCTCCATGATGCAGTTGCATAGATCTTGTGGTGAATGATAAAGAAAATCATCTTATAAAACATTAAAAAACTACAAAGGACTACATGCACATTGCCCATCAGAGACTTCCTTTATATTGTGAAAGGGCTCAGTCTGGAGTTAAGGGACATTTGCTCTTGTTGAGCCTGGCAAAGAGGGAAAAAAAAACTTTTTACAGATCAAATATAAGTAATTAAAAGGATAGGGATTGAATTCTTGGTGTAAGAATATTTCATAAATACAGAAGTTTTCTTTATTTAGTTTTTCAAGTTCTCTGACTCATCTTGAGGGCCAAAAAGACAAACCTAATCCAATTTAGGATTTGTAAAATTATTGAAAATAATACAAGACATTTTCAGTGTTTAACAGCCGAGGATTTTTGAGTTGACAATTCTGACTTCGCATAAACATTGTAGCCTTGTAACCGTTAAAAAACCAAGACTTTCTGAACATCTTTGAAGTTTGTGAATTTCACTGGGGTCTGTGTGAGTGAAATGTGTGAATGTAAACAAATCCATGTTGTCAACATGGAAAACTTTGTTCTTCTCCTCAGACTTGCCTTGCAGCATGCATATTGACCAGGGGCCTCACAAAGCTGGGTGTAGTTCCCAGCAGCTCTTCTGTTTTTATGTGTCACAACACACACACGCCATCATGTGTGTGGAATAATTCACAGATGGTCATCCAATTTTTGTGACTAGAGTGCAAGACTGCTATTTATTTACAAGTGACATGGTAACACCAGAGAGACTTACATCACTCAACGAGTACAACAACAGGACTACAGAGACTAACGTGACTTAAGTTGACTGAATGCTGGAGAGCTGCACTGGTGCAACGCCATCTTACATCACATCTGTCGATTTACGGCTGTGTCGGGTGTGTTCTCCTGGCTGATGAGCGGCTCTGATGGCTGTGTGTGTGTTACTGTTATTACTTTCCAGGGAGAAAGGGAAAATCCCTTGAAACCCAAAATACATAGGTGTCCTTAGACACGTAAACTTTGATGCCTGAGGAAATTTGATTGATTTCTGTAAAAAAAAAAAAAAAAAAAAAAAAATTGGAAAAAGGCAATGAGAAATGACCCAATATTAGCTAGAATTTAGGAAAAAAATACAAGAAAATTACCAAAAGACTGGAAAATTAGCAAAAAGTTCATTATTATCATTTTTTTCCCTAAAACAGTTACCAAAGCATTATTAAATTAATTAAAAAAATAACTGAATAAAAATAAATAGAGTGAATTTTGTTTGGAGCGATAAAAATAAAAATAAAAGCCTGCCCACATGTTCTGGGTTTCAAAGAGTTGAAGGGCTTTAGGGCTGATTTGGTTTAGGAGCCACTCAGTGATTCACCGGATTTTTATTGTAGGAATCAAAACAATCAAGGTGAGCTGAACAACGAAACTTCCTGCCGTCAAAGTCAACCCGTGTGTAAACCTTGTGCAGGCTCTCTCCACCATTAAAGCAAACACAATTACAGGCTCATCTGTTTGGCGCGGACCCCGGTAGCACACTGTGCCAGCCTGGCAAGCATGCCAGCTCCAGCAGGCATATGTGCCACCAACTGTCTGTCTGAGCTCTAAGGCTAGCTTAAAAACAGTGTTGATAAAAAAAAAATGTTATTTGGGCTACATGGGCCTGTTTATCATTCACGCTAATGGGAAAATGTTGAACTCTTACATGAGACAATAAAGCGCCCGCAGACCATCAAAGGATTAATGAATCCAGCACTCAGCAATTCCTCAATCAGATAGGGTTAAGACTTCCTTGTGTATTCCAGCTTATCTTTAACTCAGAAATGAAATTAAAAATTCATCGGTTCAAGTGAAACTCTTGAAAAGCTCCATGTGCTTTTCTCATTTAAGATACACTGTAACTGTAAGGGGATTTATGTGGCTGACATAATTAATCAAATATGCAGCTTTTAGATGTTTAGGTCTCCTCTAGAAAGATTGGGATTGGTTCATCCCCATTATGTACACTGACTGGAGCATTGATTGGGGGTTGATTGCATGTACAATATTTCATTTAAAGCCCCAAAGTGTAGAATATTTACCTCAATATATCATTCTGAAATTCATTTTTGCTTTCATAGTACAATAGCTGTAGAAAAGTGGACCAAATGCCTTGAAAATTGCTTTATTGTGTGTGTTGATGACACAGATAAAACAGACACAGCTTGGAGGGGCATTGTGTGGTTAGGGTGTTTTAATTGACGCTGTCTTCCCTCCATACCAAAACATCTATCATGTATTGATGGCGTTAACATGATTTAACATTTAACATTATTGTATTGAGAGGAACTGCAGCTCAGCAATACTTCACATTCAGTGTGGCTGCACGGTGTGTTGGAGAAGAAACATTGAAAATCAGCTGTAGAAAGGTGCAGTCACATTTAAGAGCATTTTCTATGTCATATCATAGCCTTATTATGTGGGAATACTGCAGGTGCTCATAAACTTTTCAGGAATTTGATGAATTTGCTAACCTTAACCATGACAATGAACATTTTCCTCGCTTTAACCATGATATTTTCCTAACCTTAACCATGACAACGAACATTTTCCTAACCTTAACTATGACATTTTGCTAACCTTAACCAAGTAATTTTGGTAACTAATGAAGCAAACAATGAGCTAATGTTAGGTAGTATTTGTTGGTTTGCAGAAACATAACATGGCAATGTTTTACTGTTCGACTGGGTTGTAACTGGTTATTCGGTGCCAAATTATATGCTTTCATATTCTCCAACAGTAGGAGTTTCCCCAAGGTTTGAATTTCGGTAATACCTCACTGCCACCTTCACTCTGCTCTTGTGTTATGTTAGAGGCAGTGGAAGTGTTATGTGGCGAAGTATGACCTTCACACGTGCCCCGAGGGACCAGAAATGGCTTAGTGTGTACCACTAATACGCCTGTCAGGCACACACTAATAATATATTAGAAGAGTTGAGTTTACATGTGGCTGTGTGTGTATGTGTGCGTTCACATGTGTGTGTTCATATGATGTGCACAATTTAATACAACCTTGCCACGAGGCATGGACATATCAAATTAGCTATTACTTAGCTGAGGAAGTGAACTGCGCCAACACAAATAGAACAGGCAGCACAGGCACAGTCACATATGCACACACACACACATACACACACACACACACACATGCACAGTGTGGTTGCATCTTGCCTGCTCCGTCCATCCACAATAAACTCTCTTATCTCTTTCTTTCTCATACATTTCTTCCTCTGTGTCTCATGGACACTGACAGCTTGAGATTACAATTTAATTCTGTGAATATGTGTGTACATGTGCATTTGTTAGTGTGTGTGTGTGTGTGTGTGTGTGTGTGTGTGTGTGTGTGTGTGTGTGTGTGCCACTGGGTCCTGGTTATAGGATCAATATTGTCTGTGCAGGATGATAACACAGGTGTTGTTGACTCCACGTTGACCCCTGCAGCAAGACTCCCAACACTGATAGGACAATTATTTCCTGACACTGACATTATCATCATTACTCTACACATGCCCTATACACACTCACAATCAGTCTCACACACACACACACACACACATACGCGCTGCGTTTTTGTTAATGAAAACTTGCCGCTGCTCATCCTCAGCAGCAGGTTTGTTTGTGCTTCTCATTTTCTCTCTGTGTGAAGTTTGTCTGCGTGCATGTACATAATTAAAGAAAAAGAAGGTGAAAGATAATTAACCAAAAAAGTAGAAGGATGAGAGTCCATGAAAAGGCTTTCATTTCTCCAATCCAAATTCAAAAGAACCAAAGGAGAGTGAATGAGCCTTTGTGCGATAACACAGGCCTCTCTATCCTCTCTTCATAACTGCTTGTTTTGAGACGAGCACCGGTAAGAGGGAGAGGCAGGAGCCTGCACGGAGGCACCGTTTTCCAGCAAAGCACGTATAACTGAATCGCAGTGGAGTCATTAGCTGAGTTAGAAGAAATGAACAAGTGATCTGCGAGGCCATTTTTATTGGAAACAAAGAGGAGAGAGAATAATGGAAGAGAGAAAAGTAAAGTTGAAAAGACAGATTTCATTACAGGAGAGGCCATTGCAAGCAGAGCATCATCAGAGTTTTACTGGCTATCAAGCTCAGCCAGTGGATCGCCATCAACGTTACCACTAAAACCCGCCTGGCCTTTCCACCATTTCTTTTTTTTTTTTCATCTGTTTTAGCAGCCAGAGGCGATGTGCTGTTAAACATATTGGACCTTGAACTTATAACCTGAGGGGTTTATCATTCTGTTAGCCCACTGCTATTCAATATTGCCAATGGTACAAAGGTGATGCTCCTATCCTTCCTGCTCTCAACGCACTCTCAGGGGAAGGAGATCAATGTCAAAAGCTTGGGTATCTGATACTTAATCAATAATTTCTTCTTAGCAGCACATACATGTTTGGACAGATAAGTACAGCACAATCTCTCTCTCTCTCTCCCTCTCTCTCTCTCATACACACACACACACACACATGTACAGCTGGACGAATCTGATAACAAAATAAGGCCGCTCTTCACACTCTGACCCCTGATGACACCAATGGGAGTGTGTTCTCAAACAGCAACAGCCTTGTTTCAAAACCTCTGAACTCTTGACCTGCACTTGTGTGATTCACTGCTAAGGACGGGACAGGATGTCTGTTTGTGTGTGTGTGTGTGTGTGTGTGTGTGTGTGTGTGTGTGTGTGTGTGTGTGTGTGTGTGTGTGTGTGTGTGTGTGTGTGTGTGTGTGTGTGTGTGTGTGTAAGTTGGCTGGCAACATTGATTTATCCTGACTGGTGCGAGAGAAAGAGGAGGGGGGAGGTGGTGAAGGTTGGGAGTGGGGATGGAACAGCTGTTCTAAGGCCAGAGGAGCTGCAGCATCCTCCTGTCTCCTCCTCTCTGCTGCCTTTTTACTCCAACCTCCGCGTTCTCCTCTTATTTCTCTGACATCTTTTTCACCCTCGCTCTCTGTCCCGTCCGCTCTTTAACACCTGAAGAACTATTGCTAATGCAGTTTCCATCCAAATATGTTTATGCACATGTTGAATTTGAATTTGCATAGATTGTAATTCAAGAATGTGTATAAATTAATACAAACAATGCATAAATACAAATAAATAAATGAATAAATAAACAAAAACATAACAATAATGAATAAAATAATAAACACATTTAAATATAATAGAGAATAAATAATATAATAAATGATAAATAAAAATACATTCAATTAAAACATGTTAAGTACAAGCAAAAATTTTAAAAAAAAATGCATAAATTATATTAAAAAAAAAATCAAAAGCTTTTCTCAGTCTGCATCATACAGCTACACGAGTCTGTGTGGCCTCCAGGCACCTCCTGCAAATGAGGCCATTCATCTTTGCAACCGTACACTGTCACTAACACACATGCACCCAAATAAAAAAAAAGAAAGCCATTTGCAAAACCTGAATAGAAACATTGGAATTAAAAAAAAAAAAAAAAAAAAAAAAACTAAAAAATGGTGGCGCCCCCGTGGCTCACCGTGTAGGCACAGTCTTAATTTGCAGTACCACGTAATGCTGCATGTCTTCCTCTCTCTCTCTCTCTCTGCCCTGTCTTTCCTGTCTCTCTCTCTCTAATGTGACTGTCGACTAAAGCAGAAATTCTCCAAAATAAAAAGAATTAATAATCCCAAATTGTGCAAAAATTTTGGATTATGTGCTTGGCTGAGATGGATTAGTTAGCATGCTGACAAAGAGAAAATGCGCTAAAGGCAGGTGGAAACAGTTCATTCAAAGAAGTGATGATGGTGCAGGGACTTTTTGGCGTGTGCCTCCGCTCCACTGAGTGACAACAAGCATGGCGGCAGATTGGAGTACATGTCATGAGTGGATGGACTTTAAATAAACCCACACACAGCTCAGCGAAGGCTGTTATTACCATTCCTCAGAGCTGGGATCATCAAATATTCTTCATCTTCTGGACGGTTTGGTTGCTTAACTTTGGTTATGTAATCGCCTACAGTCATGCACTTCTCAAAATGGTGGCTGCTGATGTCACCACCCATAGAGAACAACAGGTGGTGGCACCAAAGAGCAAGCACCCTGTTTTTCACCATTACAGGTCAGGCAGATTTGGGTTTGGGGTTTAGTTACTCTTTAAGACAGATTTAACTGACACTTTCATAAATATGCATACTTACTTATGGGCACACTGTTCCATACATGCATACACACACTCACATAAACACACACATTGGTACAATGGCATTTCCCTCAGGATTTGTCACCCGATTGCTGTAGCTTGAGTTACTGCCTGTATGTGAGCTCTTATGATTGGTCATACCTTGTAAACAGCACCACACTGCCGGTCTTAAACCTCTTTATCCTTTGAGATGCTATACAACACGTGGGACGGCTGTCTCTGTGTTGAATCATACGGATGTGATGTGAATGATTTGAGAAGCTTACAGGAATCTTTCACACCGTGCTCACGTCTCTAAGTGCGAGATAAAGTCTGCAGTGGTGTGGCTACATCAGTCTGTGTGGCCTCCAGGCACCGCCGCAAATGAGACCATTCATCTTTGCCAACATATATGGCCACTAACACACACACACACACACACACACACACACACACACACACACACACACACACACACACACACACACACACACACACATACAGCAAATATGTGCTGTGTCTCTTTGCTGTGGATACTGTATGTATGGCGCACACACCCCATGTATCTGTGCTGTCTAATCCACTCATTCTTCACAGCCACAGCAGGCATTTCACCTGCTGTTGTTTCTCCTCTTTATCCTTCCCCTGCACAGTCAGCACCCACTTTCCCATCTCAGTCCCACGTTTTTTTTTTTTTTTTTTTTTTTTTTTTTTTATCTGCCTTTCACTGGTCTCCACGTTTCCTGTACCTTGTTTTTGTTTTCGATTATAGTGAGTCCTGCTATAAGGGAAATAGTGTAGTCTTTGTTTTCGTTTCTCATTAGCGCTGAAGGAGCCTAACTTTTCTCCATCCCCCCCCCCCCTTGTTGGTTTGATGCTGTGATCGGGGTCTTTACTTCACCCTCACCTGAGTTTGGTCCTTCATGTAGAATGACTGTATGCTGATGATGCTAAATGAGGAAGAGAAAAAGGGAGGAATGTGAGGGTTTCTTAATCAGGATTGTCAGCTGAGGTGTTCATACTTGGTGGGGGAGGTGTAGAGGGCTGTATTTGTCGAAAGGGCTGTTGGTCATCTTGTGGAGGCATAGGGTTTAGGTATGGCAGGAGGGGGTCAAAGCAACCCCCCACCTGCGTCACAAATGGAATTCCAGATGGGATGGCTTATTGTTCAGCCATGGAAGGAAGGCTTGTTGAGATCGGTGGTGAGTTGGGTGGTGTAACAGAAGACATGGAAAGATGGAGGGATGGGATGGTTTGAGGGGGCTGTCAAGCAGCAGAAGCCCCACCATCCTGCCTTCCCTTCCACACACACACGCACACACACACACACACACACACGCACACACACACATGCATGCACACACAGATCTGTATTTAACTTCTTGTGAACTACTTCTTTTCTTTGCCTCTTCACATCCTCTAACATTTCCTCATCAGTCACAGAAAAAAGCGTATTGATTTTTTTCTGTGGAATGGATGGGTGTATGTGATGTGTGCGAATGTGTAGTTGTGTGTAGTTGTGTGCGCATGTGTGAGTGAACCTGTGTGTGTGTAAGGAAGACTTTACATCGGTCTGTGTTCTTAGCACTCCTCCTGATGGCTTCTTCTTGTGATGTTTTTGTCGCAGTTTGTTATTTTGTCATAGACTGAAACACACCAGGTCAAGTAGTGTACAGTCGATAATTGTTTGCAGGTATATAATGCTTTGTCTGTCATCATAATGTGTGTCACTTTTTTTTTTTATTATTATTGTTACAGGCAACACACATTGTTATACCAGTGAACTAACCACATCCATGGAAGTAATTACTGGCTTTTTACATTTATTGTTAACATACTGTAGAGTCACATATGCTGTGTGTAGCTGTATGTAATGCTTCACAAAGGTCTTGCTTCCTGATGGGGCTCATGTAGTTGTGTAAGCGCACTGAAGTTTACATGCGCATGCTCAGCCAATCAGGATGAGGCAGCTCAAATTATGGGCACTGCCAAATAAAAGGCAGACCTTCTTGTATTCTGAATTTACTTTTCTCAAGGACCTGAGATGACGAGTTTGCATGGCTTCTTCTGTAACTCTGCTTGCTAGATGGTGCCCAATGTCTCCTGGTCTGATCTCTATCAACTAACATACTGGACATGCAAACCCACTCTACCCACTTCTGATTAGGTAGTAATCATTGCCTTCATTGGTTAGGTTGGTTAAGGTTAGTGTGACGACCAATGGAGAACAGGTAGGGACTCAATAGAGCAACTCTAAGATAGAATAAAATTAAACTCAGTCCTTACTTGCAGAACAGGTTATACAAAGTAACAGTCAAGTAATCAGACAACAGATAGGGAGGAAGGAGAGAACAAAGACAAAGTTCGGGGCAACAAGCAGAGGTCTGGTACACATCAGGAGAAAAATAACAATGCTAGGGAAGAACGCTGGTACGCTTGATACGAGGGACAAAGACGAACTGGCGCTGAGATGGGGAAACACAGAGACTATATACACAGACTGATGAGACTCAGGTGAACCTAATCGGAGCATGGCTGCACAATCCCAGTGGTGGGAACACATACAGGACAGGAAGTAAAGCTATCTGAAATGAGAGGCAGGGTGAGTATGATAAAATAAAACCATCAGTGAATGAATGATGAAATAATGAAAATAGAAAAACATAACCTAGGATGCTGAGTGAGACGTCACATTTAGGGTTAGGGTTGGGTGAGAGTTAAAGTTAGTGAATCAGGGGCAGAGGATGGGCAGGTCAGTATGTCAGCTTAGTCTCTCCTATCCCTGCTGTTGAGTTGCGTTCTCAGTGCCTTGGAGCCAGGCACACGATTTGAGAGGTAGTACGAAAGCTGTCACGTATGGCCTGCACAATCTGGTTTCCACCCTCCCTTGATCCCTCAACCATGATGGATGGCCCCCCACACATCTCAGATCTACAGTGGCAACAGGACCTGCTGCCCTCACCTTACAGTGTGGAAGCAAGATGGTTGGAGTCCTTGAAGATCGAGGCTACAGTCTTGGGCCTTCACCAGGGTGGACAGGAAGTCTGATGTTTTCCCTCAAGGCCTCTGCCTGCTTGAGGATGTGCTGTCTGCCCATTTTGTCCATGGCGTGCGGCAGTAGAAGACCTATTTCACTGCCTACTAATGATTAACACCAGTGTTGTCAACCAAGGTGACCATTTATGGACGTTACTTAGGGTAACCACATTTTCAAACCCCCAAACTGAGACCTTTAAGTGCACTGCATGGTCATGCACTTGCACGTATGTATGCATCATAGGCGTCTTTATCAGGATGGAGTACACATTTCACCTACTAGGTGCACCTTTCCACACCATGGACAGTCCCTCAGCAGACGAAATATTGTTGCTTCTCACAAAATCCACCAAACCATAGGTGAAAACTATAGTAACACTAGTAAAGACAAAACACAAGGATTGCTTCAGTGTAATATAGCCTAACATTTGTGCTGACTGTCAGATACTTAAAATACAAGGTGTTTGTTAGTGTGCACAAGCGCAGGCTGACTGTGACTCATTTTCTGTCAGCTATTTTAGCAAATGTTATGACCCTGGCATAATTACATTAGACAGAAAACGCTGAACAGTTTGATGTATAACATGTCTCTGTTTTTGTTTGAAATGAGGGAATGAAAACACCCATAAAGAGCTTGTAGAGTAAGATTTATGTTGAGTAAAATCTGTGTTGAACATGACGTTGCTGACTGCAGGGGTTGGAGCATCACAAGTAGAAATCAGATTGCTTTGACCCTGGCATTGTTAGATTAAGCCACAAATGCAACATTTGTGGTATATAACATGTGCATACTCAGTTTGAATTGCAGACATCGCCCAACCCAATTCTATGTGCAACTATGTTATTTATTCTGATACCTGCTAATGCCACAATCATTAAAATGTACAAATCCAAAACAACCTGAACCACATCTGCCATTATTTGAATTAGCTTTGAAAAATTTACCTGAATTCAGAGTAATAAATAAATAAATTCAGTCGCCTTTCAAAAATTGGCATATTTGAAATTCAATGTAGGGATCAGGCAAAGAGCCATAAATGATTAATCTGCATCTTTTACCAGTGGATTTATGTTGATCTTAAAAAGTTGTGACTAGAAAGTATGATAAAACTTGTTGAAATGACAACTGTAGTGAATATAGCATTTTGTCACTGCACAGGATGAAAACAATACTATATGAACAATGTTTATATAAAATTATTATTACTATTATGTCATGAACTGTATGGTTCAGTACTAACACAAAAGTGATAATGAGAAGCTATAACTGTCAGAGCTGGATGAACATGTGTTGGACCCTGACAACAAATACTGTACCATACACACACACACACACACACACACACACACACACACACACACCCATACCTCCCAATCCAGTGCATGCACACCTCAAGCCACTCAATTCATCACTGCCAAAGAGTGTGTTTAGTAGCCATGTTGGCTGTGGAAAGTGCTCCATCAAATCGACTTTCCTGACAGATGGTGTGTGTGCATGCGTGTGTGTCTCTTTGCACATGTGTCTGCACGCTTCAGCGGTGTAGTGGTGCATGTGTAGAGGCAGAATGATGATGCTGGTCACAGAGATGAATAGGAGTGATAGAGATTTGATGGAGGCATGCAGCCAGCCTTGTCTTTCACCCCCTCGCCCAGCCTCTCTCTGAGGACTACATCATTCAGAGCAGTCAGCCGCCTCCGAGGAGGCTCAGGCTTCAAAGTTCAAGGTTGAGTTTATTATCCCATCATGGAAATACTGCTGGTCAAGTGCAGTTAAAACAAGACAAACAAATAATACAAATAAATCAAAAATCTATGTATATATATGTATTTATAATGTATTCCTCAAACATTTGCACTATTCAAGGCTGAAGCACAATAGGCCATTACAAACAATATAATTAGAGTTGTTCCGATACTAAGAGACACACGAGAAACAACCGTGTAAAAAACGTCAGAGCAAGGGGTTAAAATAGGTTGCATTGCTTGACGCCTCACCGCTGTCAAAAATAAATCAGCCTTCACTGTTTCTTAAGACAGTAGACAGCAGTCTACTATAAATAATGTCAGCAATTTGGCAATATTTAACCCTAGAAAGTCCCACCAGTAAGAAGGCAAAATGTACAGTATGCAAGACTTTAGATTCAATCATATCATGTCCATACACGGTTAGTAGTATGCAGATGTTACATTTTACTACAATGATATCAGATCAACACTTGCTATTGGCCGATATGCAGGTTCAGGCATCAGACTCTGTATCAAGAAAGAAGAAATGGTATTGGAGCAACTCTAAATATAATAAATTTTATAACAGTGAAAAATACAAAACAAGAAATGTCCCACCTGACGCAGTTGAGCATAAATACAATTAAGTCGCTTGTTTGGTAGGTGTTTTTTATTGAAGGAAAAACTGACCTCCTGGATTTAATTCTGGCTGCAGAATTCCTCCTTCAGGTTGACCGTTCACGAGGGACTCAGGCGAAGGGCTATGCAAAGACTGAGAATCTGATTACCTTATTCAGAATGAGGTCAGTATAAAGTTGAGCTGCAACTAGCTGCCAGCTCTGTACTGACTTGACCATATGCACATCAAACCGTGGCATTATTGACAGTGATCACTGACACGTCATGTTAAATTATCAACTGATACATCATCTCCACATTTAAAGCTGAAATGCAGAAATTAAAATGAAGAATCAAGGCAACAAATGCAGAGAATTTAAAACAATGTGAATAACAACATTGCTCTCAGTTACATTACTATGCTTGTACTGTAGTGAACCGTATCAAAAAGACATATGAGTTATATAGAAATGCCTTCTATGTTTTGTAATGGTAATGTAGAGCTGAAGTGTATATTAATGACCCTAGCCTCCATCTGTAATGCCATTTGCATACCTCTTGTGTCTGTGTGCCTGGGTGTGTTTGTCTTTGTTTGCTCCTTGTAACAGGTTGTAAATATGCAGTTTACAGCGTTCATGAAAAAACAATGAGGTTGGTGCCAGCCATGAGCATGAACAAATAACACATTCGCGCAGAAAAACAGCTACTGCATTATTGATGGGGTCTGACGAGGGGTGTGATTTAAGATCAACTCCTGGCTGTCAGACATAATGGGAGAGAGTCTTATGTGAAGTGTCATGTGCATGCCTTTGTGTATTTGTTCAGCTGTACATACAGTATGTAAATATATTTACTGCATCTCACCCTGGTGGGCAGCCTGAGTAGTCATACAGCAGATTGTAAGAAACTTAAAAACCTAAATCATGCAACTCTAATGAGGACAAGCGGTTTGGAAAATGAATAAATGAGTGGCCAGATTCTGGTATGATCCTTAACTCTCACTACACACACATCACAACACAACACACAGCATCAGTGAGAGCTCTTACCATTACATAACCAGACAGAGGCACAACAAAACCTGACAAGACTGCTGCAGGAGAAACGCACTTCCCTGGAGCTTGACATGCCTGACATGTAAAGATGAAGTAAAATGATGAAGTAAAAACAACCCTTTATTCCGAATACATCTGATAATCGCTCTCATGTCTTGTGCCGCGTTGCAGTGCTGCTTTAGAAAAGAAGTTGCAGGAGCTGCCAGTTCAGTACAGTATAACCCAACTTCATGGTGCGCTGAATATCCATAATTTATTATACATTTAAATATTATAGCATTGCACCCAGTGTGTGTGTGTTGTGTATCCTTAACCCATGTGCTGTAATATTTAAATCCTATGTAAATATAATTAACTCGTCGGTTACAAATAAAGCGCTTAAAAAAGTGTGTGTGTGCGCATGTGTATGTGTGTTTGGCAGTTTGGCAGGGGATGGAAGCCAGCTGCTGTAACATAAGTTCTCTCACTGTATCACTACTCTGTGCCATCTTCAAAAAACACCCAGTGGGATGCACCACGCTACACCTGTCATTATCACAAGCATAGCTCACAGCTGTTTCCCCTCATCAACTGTATTATTATTATTCAAATTATTGCTATTATTCAATAATAAGTGCTTTTTTTGTGACAGTCGTTTTATGTCGTGCTACATTTGGAAGATTACGTGCTGCTTTCAGGGTTGGTACAGAGCCAAACAGAAAAATATGAAGAGTAGGGCTTTGTGCCATTTTGAAATGGGCTTTTATACTTCTGATGTGGAGGTTTTCAGCATTCAGTAGCAGGCAGTTTGTCTTTGATGTTCGTATCAACACAGCAGGAGTCACTGTTCTCTCTTAAAGCTTTCACCTCACACAGGAAATCTCACAAGTCTCACTGTAATGTGCTATGGGTACAGTCGGTGGTGTTTCATGTTGCGTGTCATTTTCGTTTTGTCCCAGACCAAATGCTACATTATGTGGTTTGTTTGCATCATGCTGGCTCAAGGCCTCAACAGTTTGTGTGTGTGTGTGTGTGTGTGTGTGTGTGTGTGTGTGTGTGTGTGTGTGTGTGTGTGTGTGTGTGTGTGTGAGTGCCTGGGCATGTGTGCAAATGTGTGGATGTCCGGTATGTGCATGCCCCTTTGGGTGTGTGTGGGGGCGAGTCATTGTGTTTGTATGTTGTTTATGTGTAGTTAGTTATGTGCATGTACATAGACACATGCAATGTGTTTATACATTCTGTTTGCAGTGCCTGTGTGTGGTTTGGGAGTCTCAGTGTTTTCCTCAATGGAATTATCAAGTAGATCCATGACTAAACATTAACTTTTACAAAGTGGTTTCCATTTTTAGTCACCTTATATTTTGAGTAATTAAGATATTATGCCGTTATACATCATTTTAATGAATGAAAATGTGACATAAAAGTATGTTTAAACTCATTAGTCTTATTAATGTGTCTGCCCTCAATTCCGGGTATGCAAAATAAATTAACTTATAATAAGTTAATACAGCAAACATGACGTACTGCTTGCCTAATCTGTCCTTTAGCTTGTCCTAAATATCTCTAATACAAGAAATATTTTCTATTTTCAAGGCCAAGAAATGGTTGTCAGTTTCTCAAAATGGTTAAAAACTGTTACTGTCGGGCCCTGAAATAGATTAGAAGCCTATCAAAAGTATGCAAGATTCAGATAGGAAGACAGTCAGTCATGTTGTCGAACAAGGACATGGGATGAAGGAGCACCAATGAAGCAAATTCTGTTTCTGTTTGTCAGCCTTCTCACCTCTTTGAGTCATCACACACGTGCACACTCACATGCAAAAATGTGTCACACCCTGTATCAGTCACGAAATCCCTGGGTGATTTGCTTGGCTGTTACCATAGCAATGCAACATTTCCCTTCCCCAACTTTATGTGAAAAGTGTTGTATCTGGATTTTGTTAAGGATTTCTTCACATCACTCGTTTTCCTGCAGTTAAATCTATTTTGCGCGTCACACACTCTTGGCAGCTTGTAATCATACTTTCCATGTCACGCTGGCAGACTCTATTAGAGTGATAGGTGACTTAAATGACTGGCTTACAGGCTACAGTTGTGCTCTGTGGCTTTTTTAAGGATTATTCCACTAGATTGATAGGTTGCTGATGTAATGATTGTCTCATGCAGCATCTGTCCAGGGAACTGACCTAAACAAATTTATTACAGGTATACACCAAGGCTCAATAAACCTGACTCACTTGCCATTTCATATTTTGATTTAACATTAAACATATTCAGGGCAATTTATGAACAACTCAGCCTAATTAGTAATAACGCCTCCACTTTCTGTAACCTGATGAGCTGGGCCCTCTGCGCTTTGTCGAGTCTAATGGCACTGCATCTCAGTAATGTTTTATCTAGCTTTTCCCCGTCTTTGAACATGGATTATTGCCTGAATAAATTATGAAGCGACGCTTTATCTCATGGATTGCGTGTGTTGCCATACCTCAAAATGTTAAAATGTTAAAGCAAGGGATTCATTTTCTGTTTTGACATACAGTAGCTGGCACAGGTCTATTGTGTGTTTCTATGCGCTGTCACTGGTTTCAGTGTTTTTTTACAGTATGACATGAGGACCTTGGTTTCATCATTGTGTCCAAGAAATGACATCTTGGGTTACTTTGTGGTATTGCATTCTCAAAGGTATGAGCTTTTTCTTTCCTTTTATTCATTTGATATCTGTTAGCAATAAAAGCAAGTGTGGAAATATGTACAGAATCTGGTACTCTCTTATGCACTTTAGATTGATTCTGACACCTGATGCCGCGTGTTTTCGTACGAACACTAATGAGTCTCTTGCTAGAGGACAGGCGAGCGACAGAAGGCGGGACAAGAGGAGGGGCAGTCTGTCATTTGCTACCTTGTCCTCATTTCTTCCTCTCCTGTTTATTACATCCAACTGCTTACACCAGCATTACATCACCGCCGCCTGCCTTGATCTTCTGGTTCTGATGTGCTCCTCAACCCCCGAACACAAGCACATAATAAAGCCGGCCTCTCATCCATTTTGGAGCATATTCTCAAACGAACGCAACTCCGATTCACATCCACGTGAGCGAACACACAGTCACCAGGGGATCTCCAGAGAATAAGGCTGTTGTTCTGTACGTAGTTGTCGTAGTCGTGAAGCCACCAGTGTTCATCACATCTGTAATCATCATTGTCAGTGTGCAGAGTGTCAGCTCTACACAACATTTTCCCAGGGAAAACGTCGTCAAGCAATTGAGATAAATTGCTTGTGATCTCAACTTGCCCCACCCCACCCCCACATGTATTTTGAATGAGACACTGAACAATAGCACCAGCTGATGTCAGGTGAGATTGGTTGCAGTGATGGAGATGGGGTTATCTGTAGCCTGATGATTAAATTAAAGAGATGGCAAGGGTGCACATGGTGCTAAATGTGGTAATTCTCCTTTAAATGTAATTTGCCCCCAGTCATTTATGTCTGGAGATTATGTTGTTTTTCAAATGACAGCCACACACAACTGGACACCATTGCATGTGTGTGTGTGTGCAGCTACATATATTCAAAGTGGTATTAGTGATCTCCATTCTGCACAACAATTTACTCTCACTGTCATTCTGTGAAGTTCATTTCGTTTATTGATCTGAGAATCTCATTACAAACAAGCATAAGCACGCCTCAGTCCACTTTAACCCCGGCCAGTGTGTAGAGCTGACACATGTTGTGTTGTGAACAGACAGGTGTCGTGTTGTTGAGGCTGGACAGCTGTCTGGTCTCCCCTGACCCAGGTTCATTTTAGGAGACCTCAACACAAAACACACAACAGACAATAAGCATCTGCACGGTTACACCACTCGGCTTTGCGGGTACCTGTCAGTGAAAGTATTTATTACATACACTGACCCCCTTTTGTGCCACACTTAGCAGTGGGCTGACACCCCCATTAACTGTGGGCAACTGTCTTTGCTCCTCAGAATGTGAGGGTTCCTCGCTCCAGAGCAAGGTTATCCTAATTTTTTGGAGATATCACCAAAAAGTCAGGGTTATGGTTTGTGGTGTGAATCGAAGTTATAATCAAGGGTAGAGCAAAGGCCATATAATACTTTTGAAATGCAATAAAATGTTTGTTGTCCAATCAAAACTGTGTTGCTATGTTCTTAGGACCTTAACCCTGGGCTTTGATTTTCAAATCCTTAACCCAATTAACCCACTTAGCTTTTAACTGGCCTTTAGGGTCTGGGTTACAGAAAGTGTGAACCTAAGCCTTAGGCAAAATGTGCCCAGAGGGTTTAGCCTAGGGCTGAACAATGGAAGTGTGAAACAGGCTATAATCAAGAAAAAAATATACTTTAGTTGCAGCGTATTAAGAGAAACCAGCTAAATTTGTCTAAATTACTCCTCTCCAGTGCTGCATCATTAAACTTGATCAGACTGATGCCTGTGTGTTGCTGTGCTGCGGTATCCACACCACCTGCTGCAATTTTCCACTCATTTTGGGAGTCAGATTTGTACTGCTCACAGGGCCTGAGCGGCGTTTTAACTACCGACTCCAAACAGCACCGACGAGGAGAGGGTTGTTCAGTGTTGAAGGCCACTCTGGTGTCCAGAGGGGCCAAGAAAATCAGCCGCTGATCTCCAATATACCCTGAAGACATGTTTTCTCTTTGTGTGTGAGCTCAAGACAGACACGGATGTTGCTTCCCGAGGATGTGTCTATGGGTGCGTGTGCACGTGCTTTGTATGTCAAATGTGTTTGAATTCAGATACGGGCTCTGCGCGGCAGAGATAGGTGATGGTACATTCATTAGCAGGTCTCATTATGCCCCGTGGGTGCCTGTCACCCTGTCAACTGTCATGCAACTGTGAGTCTCCTGTCTCTGATTCTCACCTTTTCTAACCCCCGTCTTGCGCACATGCACATGCACGCGCGCACGACACACTCAGACACGCACACGCCACTCCCACAGAAATACATGCTCATTCTATCAAATATGATCACAATTTTAACTGATCAGTGTGCCGGTTTACAGACTGAAAGGCCCTGCATCATGTGACACCTGTTTAATCTCTTCTCACTCTTTCTCTCCTGGCATTCTTTTTTTTTTTTTTTTTTTTTACCAACCTCACTGACGCTCTCTGCTCTTTGGGCTTGTGGCTCTTAGGTACTCTCGCCGCTTGTTTATACTGGGGTAAAAGATCTGAGAGGCTTTTCCCGGGGGCCCAGTGTCTCCGGCTGGCAAATTTTTCCTGATCCCCCAATAATATTATCGTCAGCTCCAATTTCAAACAGACCTCCCTGCCACCCTAAGTGTGGAGATGCAGAGGGAGGTGCGTGGTTCTCCTTTTCCCCTGCTTGTGTTCTCCTAAAACGGTCACAGCCATGTGGTTCCTTTTTTGGTGTTGTTTGATTTCTTGTCCTCTCTGCTCTTTGATCACCGTTATGTATGTAGCCCTTGTGTGTGTGTATGTGTACCTCTGTGATTTAGCATTAAATTTAAATGATTAAAGCCTGAAAACTATAAGGTCAAGTGTAGAACTATTTGGAGTTGCTTAAAAATTTCTAAGGACCAACATATTCACAGCTTCACGCACAAACCTTGATAATGTGCCTGTACGAGCTGATTTAAGATGTAATTTTGAGCAGCCTGTGAAACATCTTTTTAATGTACTGTAACTTTTCTGGCTCTTTATAAGTGCTCCCATATTTTAATCAAATATTTTAATTGCTTTAATTGGTGTCCCTGTCATTGCTGGTGTTACTTGATGTGTTTTCTCTCTTCATGTCCTTGTGTGTCCATTCAGTTTATTTATGTCTGTGCTACTAGGTCAGTCTCTTTCAACATTTTGCTGTTTTCTCCTACACTGTTCTGCTGTTTCTTCTCTTGTCCTGCTTTTATTCCTCCCCCAGTTTCCCTATCAGCAAGCCTTTCGCCTCATGCCAGGCAGCCATTAGAATAAGAATTTGTTCTTAATGGACTTGCACAGTGAGATGAAAGTTAAATACAAAATAAAATGTTTGCAGAAGGGCAAAGTCTCTCCTTCCCTCTCCCTGTCTTCCACACAAATACTCTTCCTCCAGTGGGGTAATATGGAGCCCCAGAGCCGAGCATTCATGGATAAAAGTTATTCTGTCTATTTGCCACTGTCTACAGTTTTCAAAGGATTCGTTGTAAAAAAAAAAAAAAAAAAAAAAAAAAAAAATCAAATTCTCTGCAGCTCTTTTGTACTTTTCGCAGAAGGGGTCTTTGCTGTATTATTTAATTCTTGTGGCCGCGCATTGTTCCCTCTGAGTTTATTGAATTACAGCGTCTTCAATAAAAAACTGGCAGATTTTAGAGAGAGAAAGAGAGAGAGGGAGAGAGAGAGGGAGGGAGAGGGAGAGGTATCAGTGTGGGGTCTTGGATTACCATCTCAGCTCTCTCAGCTCACGGTTCAGTCTCTGCTGAACATGTAGCCCACAGAGCCGCAGACGCTCCCGGAGCGGACGGACGCACAGCGCGCTTTGGGAGGAAAAACACGCGGAGGGCGAGACGCTGCTTAAAGACACGACCGCGCACACAGATCGCTGTTAGAAGGGTCTTTTTCATGACAACATAACCGGATTATAATAAAACTCCAGCATCCAGCACGTCTGCAGCCCCTCCGACGCGACGCACAAGCCTTGTTTGAAGCCTGTTCCAGCTGGTCGGAGGCAGCGTTGAGACGGGGCTGAGATGCTGCTCTCATCACTTCATCCCCACCGGCTGTGACACTTTGATGCTGCACATATCTGGTTTACAAATATGATGAAATGGCAGCCCCGGAAGAAGGTGAGTTCTTTGTGGCTTCTTTACAAGCAGTCCTGGTAACTCATAAGTTGTAGCGGAATGTGATGAATGACTGGCACCGTGTGAGGAGTTTGGGATCAACAGGGCGACTCAAACACTTAAATTCCGCGCAGTCACGGGCTTTATAATAAGGATAATCCTTTAAGAATTTTTTTGGAAAGAGGCTGTAGTGCAGAAAACTATGTCTATAACCCATATCATAGGAATTTTGTAGGACTATTGTAGAAATAGTGGATAAAGAGGGACAACTCCATAAAGTAGGATAAATCCCCTGTAGGAATATTATAGAGATACCTCGGATGATTGTAAAATGAAGCCACTTTAAAGGACCATACCAGTGGTTTTTAATGTTTGACCCATTTCCCAGGATACAATTACATATTTTACATTGCAACACACCATTTTACAAATCGTGCAGAGGTACTAAAGATTTCACAACATACAATAAAAATTGGTTCAAACACTTATCTTATAATATTTTGTTTATGGGGATAACAAAGTCGCCAACATTCATACATCACAGAACTGATACTTTGCTAACATTTGCCTGGGGACTAGTTTCTGGCAGAGAGACTATATCACTCTGCCCAATTTCAAGTCATCAAAACACAACAGTGCTGCTGCTTTTAGGAAGACTAATGTGGACGACTTTATTATAGTGATGGATACTGGTGTGAAGAAAGTTTGAAGCCTGAAAGTTCATTTTCATATCATAGTGGAATGAATGGAAACCAATGGCTGGATGAAAGGTTGGAAAAATTATATGGGATTTATAAAATACGACTGCTTGCTTTGGGAAAAGACAGGCAGAAACATGAAGTTTACACATTTTTTAGATATTACACTAAAAATGCGGAATCACTGGTGTGGTCCTTTAAAGTAATCAGTATTATAAGGCTAGCGTTACCACAGTGTAATTCGAAGATTGCATTCTGGAAGAAAAGGTCACCTTTCTTTTCAGGTACGATGCACCTGTGCACTTTACATCTGATCCTTTTTAAGAGTGAAAATATAAAACCTGCAACTGTTCAGTTTAAGCAAGTGCTAAAAGGTCTACACTACCTCTACCTAAAATAGAGGTCATCCCTATAGAAGAGCTAAAGGAATGCTACAGAATTTTTTGGTATGAAGTGTTAATTTACAGTTTTGTTGTATGGAAGGAGCAATGTCTGTCAATTGCAGGATCCTGCACTACATAACCCCCTGAACCCTCTCTGAGAATGAGTCTGAGAAGACAGCTGCTGATTTTTAAAAAGCCTCCTTGATCTCTTGTGTGGGCAGTGTGAGCCAGCATGGGATTTAGTGGCTAAACAAATTTGTTTCTGGTGCTAAGATAATAGGGAGCTAGAGTGTCCGCTCTAATCTGTCGAGGCGAGAGAGCCCCAATTGTGGAAAAGTTCCTCTCTCGCCCAATGAGTTCTTAACTGAGAGGGTCAGTCATCTGTTGGAGCGGTAATGGCAGTAATAGGAGGAGAAGAGACATCACAGAGTAATCCTGTATAATCCACCATAAACAATGCAATTGGCTGGGTGTATGTGATGTGTGTGTACATTCATCTGCACTTGCCTGTGCCTGAATATGTTCGTCACAGCAGGGCTCGTGTTTTGAAGCGTAAGGCAAGAGGACATGTTGATGTTGAGTCGATCCTTATCATCCTTTCTATTAAATCCTCATTAATGTTATTATCATCATCATCATCGGTGCTCTGTAGAGTTCTTATTTGTATTGAGCCACTTGTGTATTGTGCAGTGAAGTGGAGTGTGAACTGTGAATTAGAGATACAGGGATGCTGTTGCGGAGAAACTAGGCTGACCTGACGTTTCATTCTGGGTTTACATGTGTAACAGTCGCAGGATTCTCACAGGATGACGAAAGCCTCTGAAAGAGACTCGGAAGATCACTTTATGTGTGTGTTTGTGCAGCTGCAGATCTACACGAGAACTGTCAGGGTTCCCATGGGTTTTAAAAAATCCTCGGAAAAGAATCCTTGTGGTACCTGTTGCAATGCATTTGTAAATAAAGAGCCGTCGTGGCTTTTCAGTGACTTACGTTGAAGCTGATTGTAGTTGTTGTTTTGGGGGTCACTTATTTTGTGAGTGATGAGTGAAGACTCGTACACCCTGAGCTGTGATCTTCCCTCTTATAACAGCCTGAATAAGGGCAGGCATTGTCAGATGAGCTGCCAGGTATTACTTTGAATCAAACTGTGATTTGTCATATAATCAATATTCCCTTTCTCCCCAGCTCACACGCTATAAATGAGTGCAGGTGTGGACACAGACACACACACATACACGCGCACCTCCATATGTACATGCGAAAGTAGCACTATATCTCTGATATGAAAAGGTCATCTCATTTGAAGGAAAATGAATGAAGGAAGACAGTAACGTAGGTAGGAAGGAAGGACAGGAGAGAAAGGGAGCATAGTAAGGAAAGAGATGGGATCTAAACAGAAGATGAACAGACAATGGAGAGACAAAATAGAGATGAAGACTCTACAGGCTGGGTGGCTGACGAGGTCTTAGGGGTTTTCGCAATCACCCCGGCTGTCCTTCAGTGGATCGTTTCACCTCGATCCAGGCGTGGGACCCATCTCAACCTGAACTAGAATCTGTCACTTTCATCTTACAGAGGAAGAGGAGGATTGAGAGAGGATGGACAAGAGGGTAGGGAGGGAGGGCAGTTTCTCTGCTCTCTCTGAAAAGACTGTGAATTAAAGCAGCAAAGCTGGTATAGATTGAAAATATGTGTGTTTGATACATTGCTGGCCATTAAGACTTTGGGTTGCTACAAACTAAAGATATGTGATATGTCTTAAAACAAAGCATGCAATCAGATGACCTCAATAGCATTAACATTAACATATATAGCACATACCTCAGGAGCTCTATATCTAATGAGCAGATGTGTAACTCTCACATTTGTCCTCATTAGTAGCTGATTTATGACTATTTATCCCTGTTTGACCCACATAGTTCCAACTCAACATGGATCTAACTGTGACTGTGAGTGGCTTACTGTGTTTTGAGGAGCACAGAATCCATATCAGGCTTTTTTTTTTTTTTTGTAACTCCCTCCTGTTTACTCATTTGTCT
Organism: Myripristis murdjan; assembly: GCF_902150065.1. Classification (NCBI taxonomy): domain Eukaryota; kingdom Metazoa; phylum Chordata; class Actinopteri; order Holocentriformes; family Holocentridae; genus Myripristis; species Myripristis murdjan. The sequence continues at coordinate 16,424,029 of NC_043991.1, forward strand.
GGTTTATTTGTCTGTCATATTGCTGTGTTTTGTTTTTTTTTTTTTTTGTTTTTTTTTGTTTTTTTCTCACTATGGATTGCCCATACACATCCATACAGTATAATCAGTAAAACTACAGTGCACCAGAAACACAATCACTGATATTCTATCACTGCAAGGCCTAAATATTTAACATTGTTGTTGCTGAGAAACGATGGTGGAGCGAGGGGGTGGCTGGGGTGGCCATGGCCTCCCCAAGCACCACGTCGGTGATTTTTTTTCCCCGTGCAAAACCATTTCTGCACTGCTGCAGCACCACTGCCAGACACTTTAGCTGCGTGAACATCCTCTTATAGTTTTGGCTATCAGGAGAAGGCATGACAATGTCTGATCCCATGGGTGCTGTGGGATATGATATATGCGCAATGTAACTGGCGCTTTTGAGTTCCTGACATCTCTTTCGTATAGACTGTATTCCCACCCGAGGACGACTGCAGACACCTCCGTGAAGTTAATCAATCATCCCCATGTTCTATGATCGCATGCCTTTACGCCAGCGCAGACCAGATTTTACTGTGCAAGTGTTGTAACCCAGTGATATGACACAATATGGCTCTGTGTCTCATCCTGCATTTTAGCCTCTTTGTTGTAGTTGTGCTCGTTCCCCACTGGTTCAGCGCCGTGCAGCCAGAGAAAATGCTATGGTACACGGTGCCGTGCCATTGGTCTGATGGCCCATTATTCTGTAACCCCAAGAGTCCCAAAAATGTCCCACCGGACCAAAAGCTCATTTGTCCAACATTAGCATGAAAACCAATGCCCACTGCTTGGAAGGCCCGTCACGCTGAAAATACACTCTGAACTTGTTGGAGTTCAGTGACTGCCGGTATCAGGCAGAGTTTTGCATCCACCCCTATTTACCCTAACCGTAACCTGAGGAAACCCCCACCTAAACCAGGGATGACCGTGAGTAATTTACTTGCCGTTACGAGGGAGCTCTTCTTTTTTAAACATGTACATGCCTGTTTTTTTGCTTTAATTTCTAACCCTAATTTCAGCAGGACTTCTTCCATTTTGGCAAGTTAATTTTTAAAATGTTAGTATTTATTTTACTTACCTCCCACCCTCTGGAGTAATTCATTTGAGCTCTTGATCTGGGAAAACATTAGCTAATCTTGCCTATCTCCAACCAAACTTAACCAAATTTTCAGAGTGGACATTTTTCGGACCATTGGGATTTTGGGATACTGGGACATTTTTTGAACTATACAGACCACAACATCGTAAGGTGTGATGAACAGTATTGTAGAACTATACTGTTACCTTATAGTCTGCAGGTGTGACTCTTAAGTATTTTGCCTTTTATGCATATTCACTTTGTGTACATGTTTGTGTGTGTGTGTGTGTGTGTGTGTTTACTTAAACTTGATCCAGGGCTTTATTAAATATTAATTCCATGAGTGGATTGTTGACAGTCAGCTCAATGAGACTCCCTTGAAAAAGGCGGTGCATATTGGTTCGAGGGGGCTCATGAACATTAGATTGACTTGCTTGTTTTATTTATTTATTTATTTATTTAATTTCATTTTCAGTGGATAAAATAGGAACTTTCTCTGTTTCTCTCCCTTTCTCTCGCCGAGGCAATGGTATTTACCCAGCAGGGGCTCATGAATCATTTCATATTCTATTCTTTTCAGTCGGATTGCAATTGGCAATGGACTGGGTGTAATGTGTTTACTCATAATGCAGCTGAGCCGCTTAAAGCTACACTCCTGCCTCCGATTTAAGACTTAGCTGCCCCCCCCAAACTGAAACCTCTCTTTGCATGAGGACTCGGTACAACATATTGTTTGAATGTGTCCACAAAATAATCGCCACATTGTTCTGTGGTGCAATAATCCAAAGGAAAGACACACTGTAGGCTCCCAAGCCTGGAGCCACTGGTTGAATGCCATTATGTGCTGCACCATTATATGACCATGAAATGCAAAGGAAGCCCCAGAAGACTCCACTTGCTTGTCATGTAGCTTGAGGGAACAAAGAATAGACGGCTTAGCCCACAGAACTTGAATGGAGTAGAATGGTCATTTGGCTGGTACAGAATAAAATGGTGATTATGGTTTGTTGCTGAAGTGACAGGGGCACGTCAGTCGAGCCGTGAAGTGTGTCACAGTAGCTTGAGAAGTGAGAAGACATGTTGTGCTGTGGTTGCTTGCTCAAAGCAGTAATTAGCATTAATGGTTACCACTGGTTGGTCCAACAAGCCTCAGTTCTCCTCCAGTAGACCCCTCTTCATGCTCCAGTCTGCACTGCTTGTTTGTCAGCCGCTTGCCACAAGTCGGTTTATACCAAAATTAGCTCGTTACAACAGCCACAGTTCTTTGCAGTGGCAGCAGTACATATAACAATGGCTGCTGCTCTGACAATCCTGGTGTGTTGATTTGAACAGGAAAGTCTGTTCTGCCCCAGTCAAACTCTGTGGCTTAGCCATTTGACTACATCAATAATTCATGCAACCATACAGTAAACCATACAGTGTTATAAAGATTTCTAAAGGAATCCCTCCATTTTTTTTTTTTTTTTTTGGTTGAAACACCCACAATACAATTTTCTGCTTCTGCGGCTGACAAAGTCGTCTCCATTCTTAAACCACTGAATCGATAATTGGCTGTGGAAAGCAAACATTTCCCCGGGGACTATTTTCTGATGGAGAGACCGTTTCACTCCACCCAATTTGAAGTCATCAAATCACAACAGTGCTGCTGCTTTCAGGAAAACGAATGTGGATGACTTTATTACGTTGATGGAGCACTGGTGTCAAGAAAGTTTGAAGTCATTTCAGTTCAATTCATTTTGATATTGTCATCATCTAAGAGGTTTCCTTGGCTCTGAACTCAGGAAGCTTCTTGGATGAGTAGCTACACATGTGGCTGTCCTCCAGATAATTTAAAATGCATACACTGTCTTAAGATCTGTCATTAATTTTGACTACATATGAGGAGTATTTAACTGTATAGTCTACTGTAGTCAAAATTGTGTTTTCAGGAGTCATGATGAATGTGCATCGAGTGTGGAGTCACTAAGGTGCGCAAAGTTAGTATTCATTGACAGTAGTCATTTAAAAAAAAAAAAGTGTCCTTGTGTCTTCTACTTCTCTGCCTCTTTGAATTTGAGAGGCAGAAAATGGTTATGCATAAAGGAATTCCCTCATTGCCAGACTAGACTGTCGTCTCCTCCCTCCTTCAGAAATCCAGTGCATCTCCAGGCTGAGAGGACAGCCCTCCACTGCAGGAGCTTGTCATGTAGATAGGGCTTCATGGCTGTAATATCCTTGGGACATGTTTTTCTCTATCTGCAACCCCCTCCCCTCCCCCTCCCCTCCCTCTCCCTCTCCCTCTCTCCCTCTCTGTCTCTTTTTTCCCCCCTTGATACACCTCTCCGTTTATTTCACGCCTATCACACCGTCTGTTCATAGAGATACTGTCTCTTATTGGGATCTTGCTAAACCTAATCTGTCCCAAGGAGGATGTTATTCCCTTTTTTCTCCCCCCCAACCACCTCTCTTGTTTCAGCTGCTCCTCCCTTCATCCTTTCTCTACTCTCTGGAGAGGCGGAGCAGAAATAAAAGAGTTTTTCTTTCATGTAAGCAGACTGCAGGGAAGGCCAAGACAAGGCACACGACTACAGCACCACCTCTACCCCTGCTTGTACCGCTGTGCTCCTTGTCAGTGGCCAGCAGATTCATTGTCTGTGTTTCATTTAGTTTAATAACTTCCTTGACTGACATGTTGCCATCACGCCAAACTCTCTCCTGTACCCATAGACCCAGAGCAGATGTGCAGTCAGCATCGGTTCATTTCATTATTTCATGAAAACACATTTTATCTGACTGTTTACGAAATGTGTGCCCACTAGGCCTTTTTTGAAGCACTTTTTGAGCTTTTTCAAAATTGGTTTCAAACGGTGCAAGAGCAAGTATTTCCCTTTGTCTGTATAAGAAAAAAAACTCCACCCAAAACTGTTTTTAGGCCTTTTGTTTACTTTTTTTTTACACAGCTTCAGGTAAAAAATATTCAAACTTGTCATAAAGGAAATGCAGCCTAATGGTAATTAGATGGTAGATGAGATGTTGTCAGAGATGCAACACTTTTTTCACTCACCACAACAAAGCATTTCACACCCCGGCCCACAAATTCCCACAGCCCAGCTCTCCCAGCTACACAAAGTGAAGAAATGTGACTCTTTTACCTGTTCTCTAATGTTGGCAGAGGAGGCCTCGTGTCTCTAAACTGAGTCAGGTGGGAACCGTGTGTGGGAGTGGGAGAATTTGTGTAGTGTGTTTGTGTGAGTGTGTGTCTGCATGTTTGTGCACACATGCATCTGTGTGCATGAATGTGTGTGTGTGTGTGTGTATGTGTGTGTGCGTGCCTGTGTGTACCTGCTTCTGCAAACAAGGGAGTTGAAGAGTGGGAGAAAGAGCAAGAACACTTACTCCTTGTAAATGGTTTTGTTTAAATGAGCTTTTTGGCACTGGAATGGAAGAGAACAGTCATTACTCTGTTGATCCAATACACTTAAAATCTGCCCAGCTTCCTGTGTGTGTGTATGTGTGTGTGTTTGTGTGTGTGTTTGTGTGTGTGTGTGCCTGTGTGCGTGTTTACATCTTGTTGGCATGTGGGTGTGGCCCCCTGGTGAGCTGTCATTGTGTTATTCATGTTTGTAGGTGATTAGCCTAACCTTTGTCAACTGGACACACCCTCCTCTCTCTCCTCCTTTACTTTTGACATTATCTTCCCAGTATGTCTTGCTGATGAGGGCAAAGCAGCCGTTCAGTCCCTCTGTGTTAAGTCAATGACAGCAACAGATCATTGGTTTGTCATTTTCTTCCTTAAAAAGATAGGCTAGTGTGTTTGGATTGTGTCTTACCAGAGTGGCTATTCCTGTTTGCCAGCACCCTAAGACGAGCCTCAATGTTGGGAGCCCTGGTAGTTGTCGCTGGTGTTGCTAACCTGATCCTTTGGGTAACCGAGTCCCCTGTAACTAGTGTTCAGGGTTTGGGGCGGTCAGGGGAGGCAGAGGGGCCAGGCCGGGACGAGCAAGAGGAGCAAGTGACAGCTCGGGGTGGCGTGGCGTCTTACCTCTCAAGACCGAGACAAATTCTGTGTTTTCTGCTGATGGATTTACGTCACGCTGTTTCTGTGAGTTAGCAAGGAGGCTGACCTAGTGGAATGTAGAACGTAGCCGCAGACAAGAGGGTAGCTTGTAGCCAACAGCTGAAACAATACAAGAATCGCAAACCTGATTGTTATGTCAATGGTCAAAACCAAACGCTGATTTAAATCAATTTTCAATATAGAATCAAAATTGTGACACCCCTGGCCTATACCCTTCATTAAACTGGACAAAAAGTTTGACTGAAATGAGTGCATCTCCAGACATAAACACAAACAAACGCAGACACACACGATGCCCTAAGACTTACGATCACTTAGAAATGCTGGACAGCTGCCAACAGTCAAGGTTTCCATTACCTGATAGAGTGAAAACTGGGAAAAACAGTGAGGGAAAGGTGAAGAAAAGGGAGGACAATGGTAAAGAGGTCATGGAAGGAAATACAGGGAACAAAAATAACAGTAAGACAATGACACAAAAGAAGTAAACAGCGGGACAGAGGGTGAAAGAGCCAGAGAGAGAAAGACTGCTTCCCATCTTCATGATGGGAATAACAGAAAGAATGTGATGTGTGCGTGCGTGTGTGTGTGTGTGTGTGTGTGTGTGTGTGTGTGTGTGTGTTTGTCTGTTTGGGAGGTGGACCTATAATACCAGCTGAAAGTCTCAGTTGGGCTGACCCAACAGTGTGTGTGTGTGAGAGAGAGCGAGAGAGAGAGAGAGGTTTAGTATAGTTTAGTGAATATGGATTAAATAGTTCATAAAGTGTGTAACAGGACAGTGTGGATGCCCTTTCTCACAGGAATAGACTTAAGTCTGGAGAAGGTGATCAGTATTTATATCACCTAGTCAAAATAAAGCAGAAGATATATGAAGGTAAAAGAGAAGGCACCATGAATGTTTGTAGTAAGAAGTAGAGTGATCTGTCCAAGGTGAACGAGACATTATTTCAAAAGTCAATGCTGATGTAGAGACTTTTGTTTGCACGTGTGGTAGCAATGCTTACACACACGGGAGCTACTCTGCATTCGGGAGACAATGCACAAAATGAGGGGGCATGAATCATTTTGCAAGCTGCTACACTGCCGAAGTCAGAAAATACCTCTGCACACTTGTACCCCGTGTTGGAGCAGGTGTGTCGGAGGAAAACCACAAAGGTAAAAAAAGGTGGCTCAACTTGCAACAAGTAGCTCTAATTGTGTAGACCTTTTGTTCTGCAAAACCGGGGGTGTGCACAAAGCATCCTAGTTTTGTGACATGGAAGTGTTAGACTGCCACATTATTAACCATTACAGCAACTGCCTGCCCCCTTATGCCAAATTCATGAAGGACCTGTCCTATTTCCAGCCACAATGGCAGTCTGAGATGCACAGACTGCTTTGGTGAGCCCTTTGTTTCGGTCGCTCCTCACTAACGTGCACAGTGGATTGTGACTGTGCGTCGTGATGATAATGAGCCATCAGAAGTTACTGCTGCTTTTGATGCAAGATTTTAAAAAATGATTTCAAACTTATACCCAGCACTTTGTAGGGAGGGGTCATGATTTTCAATTTTTGCATTTTATTTTGAAAAATCAAATAGTTAAAGCGATATCGGGAGAGCTTGTGTTCTCTTTTGAGTTTGGCTCATTCGGTGTGGCTGACTTCCACACAAGAGCAGACGAGAGCATTTGCCACAGTGCTGTGACGTGGGCTAAATAGTTGCTACTGTTTTAAAGGGAGAACCATGCAAAATCAAAATCAAAAATTGGAATAAAAAAATTGTTGAATAGTTTGTCGTGAATATCAAATAGCAGTTTTGTGTGAAATGCCCATCCCTAGCATTTATAAAGGTGTTTTGGGAATGCATCCCTTGAAAGGAGTAGTTGTTATTGAGAATGGTGATCATGCAGCCACATCAGAAATTAGTGACCAGTTTCATATATTCATATTTCATATACAATTAGTTATCTCTGGTTGTCTTGTCTCTGCCGTTATTATAGAAGACCTTGTTGCACCAAGAAGTGCAGTCCGGTGCTGATAGCAAGACTGTTTGTCCAGGACCTTATCACTATTTCACTTCTAACTAATGAGGATCCAGACTGGCCTACCCAGCCCTACTTGTAGTGTGGTCATCATAGGGGCAAATCATGAGCAAAAGGTCAAAGGGTCATAATCATGAGCGGGCCAAATTGATGAGACATGAAGCAACAGGAGAACATTGTGAGGCGCTGGATAGAGCACAAGTAAGTGGTAATGATCTGATGGTGCAGCCAAGTGACAGATGTGTGAGGGGCTTCCTGTGCAGAAGCCAGTCCTCATCTCATCTCCACTCTTATTAAACTCAAGGCTGATGCTGTTGGCGCACTAAGATGCCAGCCTGGCCATCATTTGTTTTTCACTATTCTCTGTAAGTGGGTGAATCTATTTCTGTAAATCTTATAATTGCCACATTCAAGGGGTAAGGATTATTAATACTAGGGATGCACCGATATGGAAATTTTGGCCGATACCGATATCCGATATTAATATTGCTGTTATGGCCGATATCCGATATTTACCGATATCGATATGTTTTTTTTTTTTTTTTTTTTTTGGAGTGGATGTTTACCAGTAAGCGTGACTCCAATAATTTAACAATATGTTAAATTATTATTTGTTTTAAAAATGTAAATTACTTATCAAACAGACCTAACAATTCAACTACCAATGAATGAGCAGTAGCATGCATGTGATAACACAGATTGAATATGAAAAATAAGCCGAAGTGATACCTCTTCTCTGAATAGACAAGCTAAGCCAGTGTGCTGCTGTTAGCCAGTGAAATTAGAGCAGAGTGGCACCTCTTCGCTTTGTTACACAATCTACGCCAGTGCGCTGCTGTAGCTGGAAAGTTTCTTTGCTTTTCGGCTCGTGCGGTGCCGGTGCAGTTATTATTATGTCAAATTCCGCGTTAAAAATAGATTGTTTTATTTGGCAATTCTGTCCACAATTCTGTGATCGATAAGTTATTGACCTGGCTTTTGAATTGTCCTTGGCAAATATCTTGGTTTGGTCGAGTACTTGTTGTATTGGGCTCCCAGCTGCGGCGGTGGCTGCTGCTGTTTTCGCTTTTGCCTGCTGGCTAACGTTAGCAGCATTAGCTTTCTGCCATTGGCTGTGAACTTCTGGATGGCGGTTTTTCAGATGAGATAATAAATTTGTAGTGTTGAATGACTTGACGCGGCATCCTCCTCGCATTACCTCGACTTTGCAGGTGTTGCATACTGCTTTTCGAGTATCTTCTTTCGACACCGTGAAAAACGACCACACCGCCGACATTTTTTTTCTCCTCTTCATTTTAACACCCCACAATCCTGGGCTGTTTATGTCACTGACACGTGCCCAAACAAATACCGCATGACCAAATCCCCCTCCCCCTTTCTCTCCCTCTCACCCTCCCTCTCCCGACACACATACACAAACAGCAATTAGACGGATATAAACATTGGTTGTTAATATTGGTCCAGTTTTACTCATCTGACCGATGCCGATATGTTAAAAAATGACGAACATCGGCCGATACCGATATTAATGCCGATATATCGTGCATCCCTAATTAATACATTTACTGTTTATATTTTTTACTGGCTTGTTTACCGAGGTTATACAGAGATTCTGGTTTGTTTGTATGATTGACTCAGGGGAAGTATTTCTGAAAAGTAGAATAAAATCAAGCCAGACGTGTGCTACGCTAATTCTCCCTCACTGAAGACGGAGATGTGTCCCATGTGACATCTTTCTGACAGCATTTTGAGTAGATTTTCACTTTTTCATACGGTACTAAAATATTTCCATGCCCTCCCATCTGACTGAAGAAGATTTGGTAAAATGATAAATTGGAAAATGTTCTGAAATGTCAAGACATAGATGCCAGTGTTGAACACATGACAAAGTTGGTAAAAATGTCACGTAAAAGATTGGCAGATGAAGAAGTTGCTCGAGTAAGTTTAGAAATGGGTGGGTAGAGATGGAGGACTTAGTCGTCAAGAAAACTGCCACGAGAGTAAGTTTCACTTTTTGAGAAGGTTGATGTTATAAATGAGTTTTACTTTGTAAATGTTTTCTAAGGCACATGAAATTCAGTCACTAAAAGTGGTAATACCAGAGTCAAGTAGCTTGCACAAGCAACCAAAGTGAGAACAGGAGGAAATTTTAAGAAAGACTCCCAGCAGAATTTCATCTGAGACAAAATCTGACCTTTCAGTATAATGCAAACTGTCAAACTGTCAATCTCATATGTAAATTTCATTTGTAAAATCTCATATGTACTGTCACTTTGGATAAAAGTGTCTGCTAATTGTGAATTGTAACTGTAATCGTAACTAAATCATAAAAGACAGATTTACTCCTTGGTTCACAAAGTTTCTCAGAAACTCACAACAGAATTCATGATTAAGGGGTGACACTGCATTAATGCGAAAGGTTGAGAAAGGTCTTATTGAAACATTTGATGTCTCAAAGCATAAATTATTCTGCTTTTTTGACACGGAAATAATCATGTGCCAGACTGAGAAGTTAAAGAGCTCAAGAAATCAGAATCTGGATGAGATTATTGAATATATTTAGTGTCTTAGAGATGATTTCAAAAAGGAATATTTGAGTGATTTGCCCATTGCTTCAGTTTGTGTAAGAAATTCCTAATTTTTTTGTGTAAGTGTGATTTTGACCTGTGAGACGTTCACCATTCCCATAACTCTTTGTAAGTGAAGTGGTGTGTATATATCAAATGTTTGTGGGCATCCACAGGGTGCAGTGATGTATTTAACGTAAAACACTTTTTGGCAAGACTTATTTAGCTCAGATACTATCAAAACCTTTCTGAGCAACATGCACAAAACACATATGTGATACTCTGAGCGGCCCTCTCACCCACTCGCCCATTTCAAGCACCCCAAAGCACCGCAGAGAAGCAGGTGGGCTATACAGAGATGTGGATCAGTAAGCAAAAGAAAATCAGAGCTACATACAGAAAAAAAAAATGTGCATGTGCAAGATTTACATTTCTTTGACAACTATTTACAGTTGAAGAATCTTCTCTATCACCTCATGAAAGCAGCAGACACTTCTGAGGGCCCCTCTGAAGTGCTGGTTGAGTAGCACATCACTGCCTGTATGTTCATGGTGCCTGTGCACATGAATTCTCCATCAGACTCAGGGAGTGGGACCTCTCCCCTTGGGTGGATATGCACATTGTTACCATCTACACCAGTGACAAAATGTACTTATAGCATGAGGAGGAAAAGATCTCTTCTTTTCATTCCTGGCCAAGTCCTGGAAACGCTACAGAGACGACTGACAGAGTCACAGTGTGTATTCAGGAAGAACTGCTGTGTGATTTTCCAACTTTGGCTTGTATGAAAAAAACAACCCAGATCAAAGTCAGCACCTCTTCACTGTCTCTCCCGCTGTAAACAAAGTGTGCAGGGAATTTTTATAGAGTGGGCTTAACAGAATTGGCTGTTAATATCATCATCTTGCGTAATGAGAGGGTAATGATTCGAGTGTAACATGGCGTGGGGGGTAATATTCCAAGAAAAAAACTTTTTAGATTAAAGTCTTAAATTCATGAGAAAGAAGTAAAAATTTCATGTTTTTTTTTCCTCATGAATGTACAACTTTAATCTTGAAACTTCTGAGTTTTCTTCTCGGAATATTACAGAATATTATCCGATATGGCCCACTGTGCTGGATTGGGTATTGGTGAGTCTATGCACTGATCCCCGACCATGTAATTTATTATTAAACTTCAGGCGTTTTTGTGCACAGTTACTGCACAAAAAACTGCCGTCCCTCCTCGAAATCTCTCTCTCCCTCTCTCTCTCTCTCTCTGCCAGAGTCACTATGCAGCAGTCCATCACTCCAACTCGCTATCTACTTCGCTTGACCTCCTCTCTCAAACTACTGGCTCGCTACGTTGCTCTCTTAACCTCATTCACTGTGTAGCTTGCTTGTGTTTTTTATCCTATTGCTGCAGTGTTTTTGCTCCGATATCGGGTGAAAAAAAATCCTGATGTGCGTTTGTGTTTTTATGGGCGAGTTTACCCGCTGCAAGTGAACTGCTTACAGAGCTGACAAATGAGAAACACAACAGTGTAAAAAATGTAGGTGTCAGACTTTTGATTCGATCATATCACATCCATACAGGCTTAGTAGTAGTACAGCTGTTCCATTTTTTTAAACGCAATGTATTGGATCAGTATTCGGTATCGAACAATACTCAAGTTCAGGTATCAGAATCAGTATTGGGAAAGAAAAAATGTTATCGAAACATCTTGCCTACTTCCTTATTCTGATGTTTACATTTTTGCTTTACATCTTTATCTAGTTTTAACCCCATCTGTCCGTCAGTGCTTTCTGAATGTGGGCAATTATTAACTGTCATGTAGCACTGACATGTTATTATTGATTTATAGGGAAATCAAATTGTTGCTCTTTATGCTGCTGTTTTCCACTGATTTCCTTAGAGGACAATTCTGGCCACAGTGAATGTTGAGCATGTTTTCCATCATGCCCTTTCTCTTGTAAACATTGCTGTAGATTTTATTTATGCTGTGCTATTACCAGAGAAACAGTTACGTTACCTCTTCGTTTGACTCCAAGTGAAATTATAACTAAATTTGTGCGATGTAAGGTATGGTATGTTGTGCATCTACAAATGTTTGCAAGTTCAAGTGTTTGAATTCATTATCACTAACTCATTATGAATGGGAAGTAGTGTGAATGCTTTTGAATGTTTTTAATTAATTGTATTAATCTACATCTGTGGAACCATGTGTTCTTCAAAATCTCTTCAGACTGCGTACACACACACACACACACACACACACATGCACACACTGCTGTCATTCTGATTCAGAGTATCTTACAGAGGGGAAAAGGATGAGTCAGTGTCAGCCACAAGGTCGGATTCAAGAGAAACAGTTTGGATTCTGCAAATCGTGAGCCTTGTGAAAGTTGTGCTGTAGTTCATAATCAAACTATGTGATTTTTTTTCTCAGTGGCTGATATTGTTCATGTGCAGCAGCCATCTCAAGGTCATCTTGTTGCAGTCGTGCCGTGAAGCATAAAATCATGGATGTGCAGGAGCTTGGCTGTTTATTATCAGGAGCGTATTTCTTAGCACCGGTTACTCTCCCTCACTCTCTCTCTCTCTCTCACTCACTCTCTCTCGTTCTCTTTCTCTTTTCCTCTCTTCTGTGTTCTGTTTGTCCAGTAATGTGGAATGAGCTGCAGTGCGGCAATTTATTTTGAAAGGGCAACAACCAATAGGGAAAGTCCAATCCGTGGCCAACCAATCGTGTAACGTTGATCAGTCACTCAGTCAGTCAGTTACTCCCCTCACTCACTCAGCAACACACTCATCTTAAAGGCTGGCACCAACTGAGTCCAGCCAAAAACATCCATGTGACTGTGTGTACATACGAGCATGAGTATGCATTTATATTTAAATATGCATATGTATTTGCTGGCATTTTTGGATTATACTACAGCTGCAGCCATCTGGTGCAATCCATCTGTTTACAACCAGAGAACAACTGCATGTGAGCGATACAAGCACACACTCAACCACACACACAACAGTCACCCAAATAAAAGCAGCTATAGGTTGAGGTCAGACCAGTGTAAATCAATATAAGTCATTAGAGTGTTGCTGATGAACACACAGCGACGTCCATGTCTGCGGCTGAAGGTACACAGCTTCAGCAAAGCAGTGGCTAACTGTCTACCTTTCTTCCACAACACACAGCCCCTCACCCGGATACTGACATGGAGGTCTGTTTAAAGCCCCCCTGCAGTTCCTACCTGACGTCTTCCACTGCCAGCACTCACAGTGTCTACCATACAGTATGTAACTCTCACAAACAGGCAGTGTAAGGTGGAGAGACAAGATGTTATCACCACCAAACAGAAATGTATTTTTCACTTTGGTGTGTCAAACCCAATGTTTGCACCCTGCAGTATTGTTATCCTTTTGCATTGGACACTTTGTGTAACCCAGTACAAAACTACTCTATGGCATTCTAACAATTAGCTTTCCTTTATTGATCTACTGTATAGTGAGAACAATATTTTCAAGGGTGACCAGGTGTCACCATCCCCATTTTCAGGGGACAGTCCCCTAATTTGATGCTTTGTCCCTTCTGGAGTTGTCCCAGGAAATGTCCGACACCACCTCCCCCTCCTTTCTGGACGGCGCTGGTATTACCAGGCGACGTCTTGTGATTTGCAGTTTTTAACTCAAGACCACACCGATTATATCCTGTTGTAAGGGTATTTTGCTTTAAGTGCTTGATTTATGGGAAATGTAAAGTTTTACAGTTCTTTGTTTGCTACCAGAAGAGAGGAGGACACATCCTCAGTTTGCAGATTTTGGAAAACCATGGGAAAAAAGACGTTTAGCAAATGAACAAAAAATTACCAGTACATTAGTGAAAAAAAAGCCATTACTAACCCATTACCAGAAAATTCACAAAAAAGTCATATTGGCCATTAAGCATCTGTAACAATTAATAATGTTGACTGCTGTAATATAAACCTGCAGTGTACATCCTCAGTATAACACAGATGTACATAATGAGTATAAAACACAAAGTAGTAACTGTGAGACTGCAGATGTTAAATGTTTGAAGATGTTACATGTTGGATTTTTTTTTAAACACACCATCGGACTGGTGGACAGGGGAGGTTTTTGCTGTCAAGGATGCCAATAAAAAGCAAGAGCCACTCAAAGTCTGATGATAAATTGGGAGAAAAGACGGGTTTCCATTGAGTTTATCAGGCTTTTCTTGTGGTGCTACAGCCGTTGTGTGTGTGTGTCGGTGTGTATGCTTGTGTTTGTGCTCGCATGCATGAATGTTGTGTGTCTTGCTTGTGCCCGGGACTGGATGACCTCCAACCTCCCTACTTCCCCCTCTGCAGATTCTTTTAAGGTTATTTGTCCCATTGACCCATGGCGCGATAAAACTGACCTGCTCCAAACAGCAGCCCTGTGTGTACACATGCATGCATGCTGTGTGTCTTGCAGCCCATGGCCTTCATTACTTTGGCATAGAGAGACAGTGGTGGTGGGGGGGGTTGGGGTTAGTGACGGCGGGGAGGGCAAATGTCACTCTGGCTGGAAATGCTAAGCTAATACGGAGGGTTTCCGGAGAGGTAGGAGGAAGAGAAACTGGAAACTGAAACTACAAAGTGAAAGGTGGAATAGATACTCCAAGTCTCTGTATACAATGAGTACTTACTAAGTCTCTCTCTCTCTTACTCACTCTCTCTCTCTCACACACACACACACACACACACTTACACACCATCTATTGCCCATAATCACATTCCAGAGCGTTCCTTCCGCTAAATTGAATTGTAATTGGCAGACAACGGGCGTGACATCACAATTCACAGGCTGGCTCATATAGAGGCTGCACGTCTAAATTGAGTCTAAAGTGGGCCATGCTTACTGATGAGCCAAGAGCATTAATAAAAGAGTGAGGGATAGAACAGGGGGAAAGAGTCACAGTCACAGGGTAGGAAACATCATGGCAGAGAGAGAGAGAGAAAGAGAAAAGGAAGCCTACTAACACTGAAAATTAATTGCCCATTGGGACCAATTTCATTAATAATTATTATGTGTGACAACCATAGAGACTAGCAGATCGCATCAGAATGGGGTGCACAGCCATACCTGGGTAATCTCCTGTGGGAAAACGGATCTTTTAGTAGCAGAAAAGAAGTGTTGGGGTAGTGTTTGGATTTGCAGAGTCCACCTCCTTTTCTATTATTTTTTTCCACAACTGTTTCTGCACACAGCTGTATCTGCCCATTTCTCATTGTTGTGTGCACCTGCTTTTATAAGGGGAGAGATGGGAGGTGCTCATACACACATAAGCTAGTTGTTGCAGCAAATTTTGCCTACAAATGACCAAAATTCATAGATAAAGGCCCATTTTTACAATTGAGACATCCAGTTCAGATCAGATCAGTCCATTCACGCTGCTAACTCACCAAGATCATTGGACCAGAATATTTCTTACCACAGTAATGCCTTCCACATAATAACATTTCTACACTTGCAGCCTCCTTAGCAGTTCCTTTCCATACATTTAAAATTATGAAAGTGGAACTAACATTTCATGGCAACAGACCTTTTTCACAGCAGCCATTTTGACATGAAATAGGTGAGCACAGGTATTATTAATGACATTAATTAAGGTTCAGTTCCATTTAGGTCTCACAGAGCCAGAGCAGTGGTGAAAAGGGTCCATAGTCAGTGTTTAGATTTTGTATTATTTTCTCGCTTGAGCCACACAGATAGACTTGTGCACATTTTCTTATCAGGAGCTGTGTTCTGAGCTGTTAAATGTTTGCTTTGTCATGTCATGTTTTCTTAGAGACCTGAGATGCGGCCTTTGTTGTAAGGAAGTGAAGTGGTGCTGCTTTACTGCTCCACCTCTGCTGTTCAAAGATGCTATCTCACTCTGCTTTGATATATATATATATATATATATATATATATTTTTTTTTTTTTCATTATTATTATTATTATTATTTTTTTTTTTGTCATAGCCAACCTGTGCCTGAAATAGGAAATGTAATATTCAGGTTTAAGAACACAGTCTATAATCACTGGTAAATTTAACCCCATGAAATTATCAGGAGTGGAAGTAACTAATTACATTCGCTCATGTTAATGTAATTAAGAAGCTTTTTGTGTGCATGTGCTTTTTGAAATAATTTTAAAACCTGTGTACATTTTTGCTGAAGTAGTGTACTTAACTACATTTTAAATCACATCCAGCACAGAGTACAAACTCTACATGCTGTCTGGAGGCGTCAGAAACTAGACCTCGATAAACTGAAAGACTGTGGGGAGTAAATGGTCAGTTTGCAAAGATTAGAGGAGCAATCTGTCTTTACTTTTTTGATGCTCTTTTGTTAAATTTCCAAACTTCCACTTAATAGAATCTAATTTGAACTTTGTGCTCTCGACCTTTGAGGCTTTCATTGGTAAAGATCAAAAATATTGTTTCTAAAAAGTAACTTTTACTCTCAGTACATTTTAAATGAGCATCTATTTACTTTTACTAGATTATGTAGATTTTTACAGTAGTACTTTACCTTCTATGTAAATAAAAATATGATTACAGTAATAATACTTATACTTGAGTTGTAATTTCTACTGTTCTTTCCAACACTGGAGATTCTGATAGTCCATACTGGTTGAAAACAGAACCAGTGCAAAGAGGTAGTATGTTGCCAGTGAGCTGATAGTGGAGGGAGCCTCAGTGGGCTGTGGCTGATAGAAGAAGCTCCAAAACCTTTTCTTTCTTTGGCACTGGATTATATTTCATATATATATATATTTCATAACCCAGTGGTTTTCAGCTTTTGGTTGAAATACAGGGAAACAGACTAGAATATAATAAATTTAACAGCTGCAGTTTTACTAATTCTAATACCTATAGATGCAATAAACATCCTGAATACTATAATTTTGTTTTTTCTCCAGACCTATGATTAGTTTTAACATCTGAAAGATACAGCTGAGTGTCATTTGTACATGGAAAGCAATGTGGTGTCAACAAATTGCATCGTCAGGTGGTTTTATGAAAAGAAAATAATATCCACCCTAGTGATGAGCCTTGAGGTATGCCACACATAAACAGAAGAAGACTAATTACTTTTCTGTCTGATAAGATGACTGGCCCGAGGCATTTCTAAATTTGAATGTTAGGAAAGCACGATGAATCATGTTGAAGTCTGTGCTGAAGTCAAGCAGCAATAACAACAGATTTGAGTACTCACTCAAATCTGCACTCATCAGACACAGTACTTCCAGTGATGTGTACAAAAACAGTCCAATTTTTCTTTAAAAAAAAACAACAAAAAAAAAAAAACATAATGTCTTTTTTTAATCACATTTAGCAGTTGATGTGATGCCAAGTTCTCTGTAAAATGAAAATAACACAGAGACTGTTGATAAAGCATTTAAGGACTAATGGATCAAAATGGAGATTTTTCAGTAGCAGTTGAAAATTGGCTGTCTTGACTTAGAGGTGCATCAAGACAGGAAAGAGAGCAATTCACAGCGGAGAGGAGTGCAGATCACATGGCCTCCAAAATCAGTTTCTGTAATCTGGTGTGAACAATGAGTGCTAAATTATTTCCTTTTGCCTCTTCACCATGAGGCGAGACTGATAATACAAAGTTTTCCAACTTCCTACAGTAGAGCTCTGTGGTCTCAAAATGAGCAAAGACTTCTTTTCCTTACCAAGAATCACAGATTTAATTTTTTTTCCCTCCAAAGGTCATGGATATTGTGGTCGGAGAGGTAATGAGAGAGAGAGAGGAGGGAGGAGGAGGAGGTTAAGGAAACATAAAGAAACCACAGAGGAGCGGAGAGAGAAAACAGTGAGAAAGGGAAAAGGCGCTGTATGAAACATAGAAAGAGAGAAAATAGTTGCAAAAGAATGCTCGGCGAATCTGTTCCAGCCCGAGCTGTTCTTTGTGAGAAACTGTAATGGATGATAGGCCTCGTAAAAGTTTTGTCACCTTTTCAAATGCCAATAATACCCTCTGTTACTGGTCTGCCTCACTCTCACGCCAATAATGTGTTCCCCTTTCTCATTAATGTGCCGACAAAGCCTCACATCGCTCCAGGCTGTTTGGTGTGCGTGCATTTGTGTGGGTGTGTGTGCATGTGTGACCGTGCCAGAGAGAGAGAAACAGAAAGAGAGAGAGAGGAAAAGAGGTGAAAGGAAGAGAAAGGAGGAATAGGCCAGAAACGTGTCTATTTCTGCATTAATGCCCGATGCATTTCTTCCTTGAGCGTCTTCTTGCGTTCCAAACCTGACAATCCTTTCATTGGATTAGTCAGGCTAACTAAGAGCACTGTCAGTGAATCAATTACACCAAGAAGATAGTCGCACACAAGTACATGCATGTACACACAAACACGCGTGCACACGGTGGGACACAAGCATATTAAAATCTGTCTATCCGTATCAGGTTGAGGATGGCAATTGCGTGAATTACGAGAACGTGCTCCTCGAGAACGGAGATGTTTAAAGGCTAAAGATGTCGTTGATTCATGAATGAATGTTCCGGGCTAGGTGGTGCTTCGCCGTGAATTAACTCAACCTGTGAGCCTGATCAGGCTAGATTTGAAATAGAGCGAGGGTCTAATTAGCTTTGTAGGGAATCATTAGGAGTTTGTTCTCTCCTTGCCCTGATTCAGGGAGTGGGAGCGGTGCGGTGTCTTCCCCTGAGTAATCACTGGTCTCTTTCCCTCCTCTCCTCCTCCTCCTGTCCTCCACCTCTCCTCATCCCTCCCTGGATGATTTAGCTCTAATTAAGATGGTGTACCACTGAGGAAAAAAAAAAAAAAAAAGGAGAGGGGTGTTGACCCTGCTCACAGTACAGGAGCGAGGGTGTTAAAGAATGGTGTAAATATGGAGGGAGAGAAGAGGGGGTGATAACCAAGGTAGTGAGATGAGTGTGACATGGGGAAATGAATTAGCACCCCATCTGTTTTTTTATCCACCGATGCCTTTTCTTGTCGTTTCTCCCTCTCTATCAGAAAATGTATCAGCTTTACAGTTATGTTCTCTTTGCCATCGACCTTGACCGCCCCCCTCCCTTTCCCACCCCAGGTATCCTCGCTCCCACCTCTCCCTGTCTCCCTTGGCGTCAGTCCCGCAGAGGTCACCGATGCAATCAAAAGATCAGCCGGCCCTTTGCACTCACACGCACGAGCACGCGCACGCACACACACTGAGTGACAGTCTAATTACCCGACGTAAGAGACCCAGCCGCCTCTGCTCTACTGTAGTTAACAGGATCAGAAGACCGCTTGTCCTCCTCCCCTTCTCCACCATGTTTATATGTTTGCGTTGCACGTGGTGTGGTGTGTATGTGTGGATGTGTGTGTGCGTGTGTGTGTGGGTGTGATTCACAGAGGGAGAGAGATTGGAGCAAAGACAGTCAGCAGTGTATTCACATATGTGAAAGGGTCAAGGGAATCACTCGGGCTGTCTGGCTCCAGATAGTGGAAGTAGAGCAGAGAGAGAAAAGTGAATTGCTTTGGGTCACCCAGGGAATAAACCTTGTGTGTTGAGGTTAACTAGGATTACTCTGTGTGTGTCTATGTGTGTGTGTGTGTGTGCGTGTGCCTGAAAATGCCAGGCTTTTTTGTTTGCTCTAATTCAGGGCTCCTGGGTCAGTGTAACTCAATCTATAAGAGCCGCGCTCTGACGCCGCCCGGGTTAAATGCGTAACCGGACGTCCCAGTGGGTCGTTCTATAGAGGTAGGTATTGAAATGTACTTTAAACAGCAGCAGCCGCAGCATAACACGTTTATGTGACGGCACAGAGGCGGAGGTGGAAATCACGGTGGTGAAAAGGCGGCGCGGAGTGAAGGTTGGGAGCAGGGGTCGGCGGGCAGCTGCAGTGAAGAGGGATGCCGCCGCGCTGTTTAAGACAACACACACAAGGAGAAAGACACGTCGGCTGCCCCTTGACGTTGACCTCCAGACATCACATTTCAAAGGCACATTGAAAAAAAAATGCTCTGTACTGTTTGTCCCACATGTGTTGTCTTACTGTACTCAGCACATCATCAAGCCCATTTGACCGCCTGCATCCATTTGATCCCGTGGCCTTGACCAAACTGGAAGGATGATCAGATGTTTTAATGTCCAGTATTGGGCTTCAAACAAGTACAAGAGTAACATTATCACTTTACTTATTACTCTCTAGGACGAGTAATGTGATTACACTCCTTGTTACCTCCACCCACAGAGTTGGACGGGCTCTGTTTGCACCCCCTTCTGTCTTTTTGTTTACTTTTTGATATTTAAAACAGTTCTGAACAGATTTACATGACACTTGATAGAAAAGTCGATCGTGGGCCAAGAAAGAGCTGATTGGTCAACGTGGGGTGTGGCAGTGGGCGTGGCTTCACATTTAAAGGAGTGTAACTTTAGGATGGATTGAAGCAACATTGTGAAACTCAAAGGTGGGAATGGAGGAGGGTGTGATTAACTTTGAATTATCCATCATGTGGAGCCATCATACAATTGCACTGTGGCGACGAAGGTTTGAGCTCTGAGTCATATTTCTTTTCTGCTACATCTGCAAAATCACGCATTTCCCCGTCGCTTGTTTTTAAAATTCAGGATAACTGAAAGATCTCAGAAGCCAAATAACGTTGATGACTGATGTTAGCATCCTTTTTACTTGTTATAATAGAAGTTGTGACTATACGTAGCCCTTTAAACTCTTGATTTTCCCTTAAAGTTCCCCTTAAAAGTTTTTTTTACATATTGCATGGTCACATACATAGTCTGTATCTGCTTCATTAAAGCTACATCATGCTTATACTGAGATGGCACTAAAATGGCACAGTTTTATGGCTACAGCATTTACATCAGACAGACAATATTGACATGTCCTCTGCATCATTTTATACACATTCCCCTGTAATTCAACAGGACATATTTGGTATCTTCGGAAACCTTGGGATCTCCGGTAGAATTTCACATAAAGTTGAGTGGGTCTGGACAAAACGTGGCTTAGCAGCAATGACAAAGAGGCGTGGGAATCCCCAGGTAACTTGCAATACGATACTTTCACAGTATTTTACCCACGATAATGATAGTATCATGATACAGGCGATTCTATGACACTGTGATACATTGTAAGGTAATCACCTGAGGATATCTGCAACTGCAAATACACTGGAAAAGGCAAAATAGTTTTCTTCATAAGCAGGAATCAAATGAGAATAACGGTAATCAATAATTCAACTTCCATCGTATTTATAGATTGGGTGAAAACAAAACCAACGCTTCAGCCTTTGTTTGGAGACACTGTGCTCTAAGATCACTGTAATATAATCAGTGAGGTTGAACTAGTAAGTCGCTAAACAGCTCATTACGAGGTAAAGCAGTAACATCGCTGCCACCCAGCTCAGCTTCCCCTCCTGGTTGTTGAATAAGGCGCCGACAGTTTATGGCCTATGGAGGATGTTAGCACGGGCAGAGCTCGGCTTTGTGCTGGCACCTCTGAGATCATCGAACACTTCTGTGGCGTCGCATCAGACAGACAGAGGCGCCTAATGTGTTGGCTCCAGATAAATGCTGTAGTGCCTCAACATATGATGCCAGTAATGACCCTTGATGAGCATATGGTCGTGTGTATCCACCCAAACACACAGACACACTTATATCCATGCAGGCTCCAAAACAAACACAAAGAGGCGCTCACTTTCATATTTCCAGCATCTCTGTCCCTGATTAATGCGTATGAAATGAGGGTGTTGTTTTAACCCAAACTCTCATTTTACTCTTTTACCCCATGACTTTTGAGTTTTCCTTCAGCTAAAACACACTGCATGATAAAACACGCCTCTGGAGCGAGAACACATGCCCTCCTGGCTCTGCAGGTCCGTGTGAGAGGGTGTACAGCTGGTCGTGTAACATCTTTATTGGTCCCAGTGGAAACAGTGGTTATGGCCACTCCAACTCGATTATGGCATCTTGGTTAGTGTCCCACTGAAACACAGATAAATATTCATGCAGATAACCAGGGAACATTTTGTGAGTGTATGTGTGTGTGTGTGTGTGTGTGTGTGTGTGGGGAGGTGCATAAATGCTTAGATGAGAACGTATGAAATTGGTTTACCTCCCAGTCTGCAACACTCCCACTCACAGTTTCATTGTTTTCTGTGTTTCCTGTTGTTTTTTTCACACACATATTGACTCAGTTGCACAGGTTCAAATGAGGTTTTTACCAAAAGACTTTTAAGTGTCTTTGTTTCTTACTTGTGTGCGCGTGTGCGTGTGTGTTTTCAGTGCTGGGAAGATGCTTGTTCAGCAGCATTATTTCTCCAGCACACAGCTTTACAGGCTGACTAGTCTATTAGAGGAACCTGTTTGAATCACAGAGCCCAGCGTCACGAGAGGGCCGTTAATTCCCAGACCGTGAGTAACTGTACGCTGCAGAGCTCTGCTGCTTTAAACGCACTGGGTCTTGATCATACTTTAGCCTGGTAATAAGAAGCATTAAATTTTACAAAGAGAGTGTCATCACAACAAAGGTGGCTGTTTTTTTAATGAGTCCTCTCCTGGGCAGCTAAATAATGATCTCACTATCCAAGGCTCACAGTTCACAACTCACACAGCAGGTTGTTCGATCACCCACAGCGCTGCCTCAGCTAAATGACCCAGCCACATCAACACAAGCGATTGACCAATTATTGGTTCAAGACAATTATTGGGGTGGACATTCTGAATTTTTCAGTAATTGGTATTGTAATTTTCATTTACATGATATGGCTAACATGGCACCCAAGTGGAAGAAGGGCAAGAAAGCAACTGGTTACAATTTTCCTTTTCCTTTTCACCGGATTTGTCTTTAATTTAGTTTTACAGACAGACAAAAATGCTAAGTTGTGGTGTGTCGCCCCTAGTTACCTGCCATAAGGATTACGGGGTTTACAAACGGAAGCATTTAAATCCAGTAAAACTGATATTTTCCTCTCAGTTTTACTGGATTGTAATGCTCGTGCAAGGCGTCTTAACCATTCACAAGCATTTAAACACAAGAAGCTTGATTCAGCATCACTGATCTAATTTTTAAATCTCTAATTTTAATAAATCATAATACAGTTTTTTGTCTTTTTGATTATGTCCTATTTTAAAATTCTTCTTTCTCTTTTTTTTTGCATTTTTGTTCTTACTAAACCTTGCTTTGACGTAATAGTGCTAATTAAACATTAATAATAGTAATAATAATAATATGCATTGACATTTCTAATACAGTGAATTTTGACACTGCAATTTTCAGCTTTATGAACAAATGATTATCAGTCCTATAAGTATCGGTTATCAGCGTCTGTGGTTAACATCATAATCCGCCAATCCCTTCATCAATACCTGTTCATTCTTGTGGAATAAAGACAATATTTCCTGTCCTGTCTCTGTTCTAGCCGCAATATGCAGATCAGAAAAGTGTAGATCTTTGTAACAGCAGCCAGGGTCATATCAAAGCACCACAGAGCGACGAGTGATAAAATAACTCCACTTTTGCTCCCGCCCAGTCAGGGAGGAGAAACGGTTTGATGCTTTATTCTGGAAGCACAATACTTTAAAATAGTAATATTCAGTGCTGACAGTTGTAGCTTTCTCTCGACACTTTTCTGCGTGTTGTTTTCCATCTGGTGTGAGAGCGCAGGAGCCGGCTCCAGGCTGTCAGGTGTAAATGAAGCCTCTTCCTCTCAGCTTCCTCCGTCTCCGTCAGATCACTCAGGGCCTGATACACACCTCCTAAACAACGATAACAAACCACTGCCGGGTCACCGCTCTCCTGCTTGAGACCGAACCCCCTTGCAAAATTAGGCAATTGTCGATTCAGGCGCTTTTGTCGCGATAAAGTGGGAGTAAAGTTTTCCTCTGTGTGGTTTTCCGGGGTCTCTGATTTTCAGAGACATCAATCTCTATCATGTCTGCTTTGCATGATCCTCTCTCGCTCACACTCTCTCTCCTGCTGCTTGTGTTGCCATCTGTTCCCGATTAATGTGAGTTACGAGCAGTAATTGAAGCATCTGTTCATCCGGTGTGCATCCTTTGCTCAAACACACATACAGACACACACACACACGCACAAGCTCAGCCTCCTCACCCTCTCTCTGTCTTTCTGTCCCTCTCTGTGTTTGTCTTTCTCTCTCTCAAACCTCTTCTTGAAGTCTTCCACTATTATGTTTTTTTTCTCCACACGCCTAGCTCCAGGAGCTCTCAAGGTGCACATATATTCACACAAACACCACGAGTGAACACACACACACATACATACCTTTATGCACACGCACCGTGGTACCCCTGTCTCTGTTATTGATCGCTTCACTTTGGTAAACTGACACAGACTTGTCAGGTAATGTTGAAGTCGCTGCCTAAGTACCCGAATGGGAATCACAGCGAAGCAACAGCAAAGACAAGCCAGGCAAGACGGCTGCAGTTTGTTAGAGTCAGTGAAGTGCTCCCTTAATCCGACAAGATGTCTCTCTAAGATGCTGCGGATTGTCGTTTAGACTGTACCCGTGTGTGCTGAAGACACAGAGACAGAGAAAAGAGGGATGGCGTGCTTGCGAGGGGTGCATAGAGAGGTGGTGGCAGTGTGCCTGTGTGACTATGAGAACTGTACCCCCTCCCGTACGTGCCTAGCAGGCAGTGGAGCCAGGATGGGCTAATGGGCAGGATGAGTATGGGTAGGAGGCCGGGGGGGCGGGGTGGTGAGTGCAGACTGTACCTGCTGTCACTTTCTGTCCGATTCTGGCACGTTTGTACCCTTGAGCGGGTGAAAAACTGTGGTACACACATACCACACACATATACGCCCTCTTACATATAAATAGACACACAAGCCACCGGGCACCACCCCACACACAATGTCAGGGATAATGGTGATTTTGTCATAATTGCTACTTTTGATCTTTCCGTCTTTAACGTAATCATCCTCATCTATCTGAAATTACCCTCCCATATGGCTCCCCAGTCATCTGATGGATACTGTGGTGTCCTCCAGACAAACCAGTGTTAGGGGACAGATATTAGAGGCAGTGCTAAGTAGAGGTAAGTAGACAGGTGGAGTCTCCATATGCCACCCCAGCTACCAGGCCAGCTCCCATCCCAGTTCAGCCCGGCTCCCCTCTCCAGCCTGGATAAGGGGGCAGAGGGCAGACTGCTGGCTCCCTCTTCTCAGCATGGAAGCTGAGGATCAGTGCTGAGAGCTGTATTTCAGCCTTTGTCAGCTTGTGGCTGTGACCGTTCCAGGCCTACGTGCGCCCGCGCAAGTATGTGTTTGAATTAAGGGATGTGTCTCCAGCCGTAATTACCAACCATTTATCCCACTTTATGCCGATCAATAGTGAAATGACACGTTGCCCTGCGCTCACTTCTGCACCAACATACTGAGAGCCGAGAGCCTAGCACATTAGATTTAGACTTGACCCGTGGCTCCATTCATTTCAGTGGTGCTGTCTGAGGAAGAGGACAGGACAAAGGCAGTGTGGGTGCAGAGAAGTGGCAGTCCGGACAGGAGCTGCCATGTAATCTAATTCCTCTTTTCTTTGTCTTCATTCATTCACTGTCATGTCAGATTATGCTTAAATGGGAGGAGGGAGGAGGGAGGATGATAAATGAGGTAGAAAAAAATAAGAGGAATGAACCGGGAGAGAGAGGTAGACAAGACAATTAAGTTACAGTCTGGTCTGTATTGGGAGAAGGAGAGAGCGGTGGTGGTGGCAGAGGCGGCGAGGGGGGGGATGTGTCTTCTGCTCGATTCCCCTCATGAATTTGTTGTCATGATTCATTGTCTCTAATGTTGCTGTGAAATGCACAGGGGATCCTAATGAAGTGCACAATGTGTGTGTGAGAGAGACAGGTAGCGTGCAGACAGATGCCTGTACATCTGTATATATATATATGGAGAGAGAGAGAGAGAAAGAGGTGTGTATGTGTGCGTTTGGTCACTGTACACCATAAGCACCTAATTCAGCTGTCCTTGTACAAACCACTGGGGAAGAAAACCCGGCCTGCAGTGAGTCAAAATTAGGACCGAACAAAATCGCAAAAAAAAAAAAAAAAAAAAAAAACACATATTGAAGCATATTGTAGTTATTTTGACAGATACTGCAATTGCGATATGATTCAGGGGTAGCATTCGTAACATAGTGGTGCTAAGTTTTGAATCATAATTTTAATTTTTTACTGAAAAAGACAGTGATCATGTGAATTTGTTGGAGTGCACCCAGCAAACATGTTGTCCTACGTGTGGAGAATGCGATTTGTCGGCCAGGGCATCTCTGTAGTACCAAAAAATGAAGATGATGGGCACAACAGTTTTAAATTCAATTGCTTTTGATAACATTTATTTAAAGACGCTCTGTCAGCAACGTTTCGGTGTCAAGTGACCTTCCTCAGGCAGGGGTGCAGCTATCTGTTTCCTCAGGCATATGCAAGACCCACCCCACCGCAAGACGCATTTCCTCAACCCTGGGCAGTATTAAAAAAGACACATGCTACCATGCCCATATGTAATATTTAATTCTGAAAAGCAATCATTTTTGGTCTTACCTGCTCTCTTCTCCTTTTGCACCACCTGCACCCCCTTTACCTCTTTACTGCTGAGTGAACATTAAAAATAACCCCTTTGTCAGGCACCTTAATATTCACACACTCTATTCAGTGTGTTAACACAACACACCAGCAGTTTTTAGGTGTAGCAGTTGATATGTACTAAGGCAGCTAATTTTCACAGTATTTTTCTCAGGTCTGGATTAAAGTGCACCACAGCGCATTTACTCTCATTCACGGTTGCATCCCAAATTCTCGCAGTGCATCCGTAGCCATAGATAAGTAAATTACGGGGAGGAGGAGGAGGAAGATGTGCTTGCTGCAACGTGTCTTACCATTACATTAACAAGCACTAAGTCAGCAGCGAATGAGATACATTAACTTATCATTAACCACCTTTGGATCTATCAGTCGTCTATTTAACAACAGCAAAACAAAAAGCTGTAAAACTGTGCTGTGGAAATCAAGCTGTGGGACACTAAAATGAAGAGATTTTTCAGACTCATAGTGGGCTAACATATTTTAGGTGTTGATTCTCAAAAATAACGACGTGAGTAACGTGATTCTTCAACCAGACTTATACAGATCGACCACTAGCCAGCTGCCTAAATAGATCCACTGAATCCTAAGAAGAAAAAAAAATCAATGAAAAATTAGCTCACATTAGATTCCTAGAGTAGCTCGGAGTTAAACTATTCTGTCATACATTTTATTTAAAAATCATTCTGCAATGTAATCTTTCCACAAATAATCTTTGTAAGGCTGCTCTTTCATTCATAAACCGAATCACTCATTATTTACAACTACCTTACTGCTTTGTGCGCCGTTACCATGGCAACAGAATTTGAAACATTTGAAAAGTAACCACTTGTCTGCAATATACTTGATCAATTGAAATAACTCATCTGCACAACATCCAAGAGCAAAGATATAATACATCGCCTACATCCTGCCTAATAGCCCAAAGAGAAAAAAATAGCCCACATAGAAATACTGTGCAAACTATATGATGCAGCTAGAGCCAAATCACAGGGATTTGGCCAGTGATGTAAATGTAGGTTAAAAAGACGGGGGTTTGACAGAAAATATTTTAAAAAGTTCAGTATGTAATCTGGTTGTAGAAATTATATTTTTGTTCTTGATACTAGAACAATTAATCAAAATATTTGTCCAATGTCCAGATCGAAGGAGCCACATTTTTTATTTGTTTATTTCCTCTTTTTGTATGCCTTAGCCTACAAGTCATATTCTCCAGACATAAAAGAAAAGACCCCAGAAAAAAATGACATCATAATTTTGTGAATATGTTCGATCTGGACTATCATAGCACAGTGATGTTTGTGTCTGGCTGTAAAGCTCTCATGCACCTCCGCGCTCGGTATGCCAAGGCTAACTGGCCCTCATTTTCTAATGGAGGCAAACGCATTGGCTCACATTCATTTTGAGGTGATTCTTGGCATGCTTCCCTGTCATCTTTGCATATAAATGTCAACAACAGCGGCACCAGAGCAGTGACAGTTCACATTCCTGTGACCTGCACTCACTATTTGTGTCTAAAGGCCATGCAGAACTTGGCAAGAGGGCCTTGAGTCAGTCAGCTCCCGATTACTGGAATAGACTTAAAACCAAATTGCACATATTTGGTATTCGGTTAGTTTTGGTGAACAACAATAACAACAACAAAAAGATTATAGGCCTGCTGTTGAGCTGAAGGTGAAGTCCAAATAGGCTGTTGGCCTGTTCATAGGAGGCTGGCGCTGGATGTCATTTATTGTACATGTGAGCTGTGTCAATGTATCACTACTTTTGAGATAAATCAATCAATAAATTCAATATTGTATCGGTCTGTCATCACTATAAAACAACAAAATAAAAAGCCATAATCCGTTCTTGGCCTATGCATTTCCTGCACAAATTTTTTATCTTTCAGCCATGTTTTTGGTGCCCCTTTTGTTATGCGTCTCCATGCATTGCATATGCTGCATCCCATTAACGCTGCAGTCCTCAGGCTGCAAGTGAGTAAGTAACCTAGCCTCCGTTAGTGCACAAATGATTGTCTATTGATTACACCTGTGCCTGATGAGCTGTGCAAAGAGGAGCCTGTGTTACTTGCTCACTTGCAGCCTGAGGAAGTTCACTTAAGACTGAAGCGTTGCTGACAGTGCTTCTCTGAATAAATGTTATAAAAAAAGTGTTGCACCCATCATCTTCATTTTTTGACTATTTTGGAGTTGTGGAATTTAGTCCTGTGGACATGCAGCACCTTGCAACCGTGATGTGCCATTAGGGCTGCCACTCATACATTTCTCTAGTACCAAAAATACTTCATTTGTGATGGTGTTGTGTCACACATTTTATCGTTATCCAAAAAATTGCAGCTCTGCATTTTGCATATTGCACTAGTCATAATGTATTGTGCTGAAGTGGAATAAAATATTAAAATGTTAAATGTAAAGTATGGTTTTCAAGACTCTCTTGTATCTGTACCGATGGCAAGAACATGAAATCCTCAACTACACCTCGGAAATGTGAATTTTCAAAGTTGATGTCCAATTACCTCATCCCTCCTGTATGTCTGCAGGCCTACTTCCGCCAGGGGGTTGCCCTGCAGTACCTGGGACGTCATGCCGATGCCCTGGCAGCATTCGCCTCCGGCCTTGCCCAGGACCCCAAGAGTCTCCAGCTGCTTGTAGGCATGGTGGAGGCTGCCATGAAATCACCCCTTAGAGGTAGGCTTGTCAGAGAACTGACAACAACTGTGTTTGTATCCCCGTCTCTCTCACTGCTATTCTGTGTCTGTCATTCCTACTATGTCTGCCTTCATTTCTCTTTTTCTCTCTGTTTCATCCTGATGCCTGCCTCTTTCTCCTCCTCCCTCCTCATGAACATCACAAGTCTTCGCTCTTTTGCACAGAGGACCCGAAACTTGTGATTGAGGCAGATTAAGACTGACAGAACCAGTCAAACAAACAACAAACAAATAAAGCAACTAGATATGGCTTGGTGTTTAAAAGTTGAGCCCTAGAGGAACAGGCTGAGGTATAGGTGGGGGGAACTGTCAAGTTATCAGTTATCTTGCTTTTATTCCTATATTAAATAAGCCTCCTCTGGGACCAGGATGTGGAGAAGTCAAAAGCCGCTGTTGATGCTTCAGAAACTGCAAAGAAATGGATAAAGACTGAATGAGAGAACAGAAGTTAGAGATAAGAGGAAACAGAAACATGAAGAGAGGAGAGAAATAGGGAAAATAAACAAAACAGTGAATAAATAAAACAAGCAAGTCAAATAAAATGGAGAGCCAAGTGCAGAGAAGATAAAATTGAAAATAAGAGTGAGAGAGAGTGATTGTCTGACAGTGACTGTCTGTTTGTCTTTTTCTCACTTGGGTTTCGTGATGAAATATTTAGAAGAGAGATTCTCATATTCCACTGATCTGTCTTTTCCATAGTGCATAGTGCACTTTTATGTTCAGCTCTCCAACACCACAAGATGACAAAGGAAAACTGTCAACGTGAGCTGCAGCACATGGAATTTCCCCTTTCTTCTTATACTCTGTAACGGATCTTACACATCTTTTGTTTTTGAGGGTATACGTTTTGATTGAGATGATGCATACTGAGCATAGTGATACGTGACTTACGAGTGGCAAGCAAAAGAGAAAGCTTCTTAATTTTTTCAACATAAAGAATTTACCAGCAGCAGGAAAAAGCTTTAGCTTAAGCAACAGCATTGCAGAAGAAGGAAGCAGCTTTATTATTATTGTTAGTCCTCGGTGATGATGGGAAATTGTCATGATCATCTGTCAGCTGAGTGCATGACTGACCACCGATGTGATCATTTTGACTTTGCCAGCTGCCTTGAATGCTTTGGAGTTTTGCACTCAATGCAGGTGCTGGCTCAGCACAATATATTGAAGGAATGCTGTGTAATTTTATGATGTTTTAGTACCATCTGGTAGTTATTGCTGTCCACATGTGTGTGTACACACTGAATTACAATCTTAGTAGTGTTTCATTTATCATAATTTGACGCTCTGTTTAATACCTCAACACAACTTATGTTAGCACAAAAAGTTTGAAATATTTAAAAAGTTGCATCAAGTTGTATCAAGGAAACAAGGCAAATGTACATTTTAGGCTACATGCTTTATATGCAACAAGTCATAAAAGTCACAAAGGTTGAGCGTGAAGGAGAAAGCAGTAGCAGCATCTTGCTAATTGCTTAGGATAATTTAGGTACAGCACAATTTGCCAACCTGAACATAAAATGAAAACACCGGTCATTAGTTCCATGGATGTCGTTAGTTTTCTATGATAATGTTATTCCAAACTTGACTGGGCAAGTCCGGTGATTCAGCAGTTTTAAGCCGGAGTATTTTTGTTAGTAATTCATTCCTGTTTCCATCTGCAAGCCTGGCCTGGTGTTTGCTTTGTCCAGTGTGTAACCTGTGTGTGAAATCTGAAGATACAGCAGCAAACCAAAAGTGTTTGAAAAATAAAGCTGCTTCACGCTGTTTGTTTTCCACCTTCACCACGTCTGTGAGAGCAGGGTCATCTTAGGCTGTGGGTTCTCTTGAAATCCCTGCATTTATACACACATAGCCGACATCAGCCTGGCTATGTGTGTGTGTGTGTGTGTGTGTGATTTGGAGCAGGGAGGAGGGTGGATTTTCACCAAAACAAAACAAAGGGAAAAACCAAACTGGCTATCTTCAGAGCTCAAAATTTCAGCAGTCATTGCAGTAACAATATATTGACTGGTATCAATCAACGGCACCCATGAACCCTGAGTGCTGTGTAATGGTCATTTGCACATTTGAAGACACTAAAACTCATCACTGCACACAATTTGTCTTTGGAAAGCTATTTAGAGCAACAAATGGAAAAGCTTTCATATGCTTAATATTGGTTGGATCACTATTTTAAACATAGTATGAATCAGTAATAGAAACCAGCAAAAATTACGTTTATTTATATGAAAAAGTTGTGGATTATTCACTTCCTGTTGTATGAGGGTAACTCCGACAATCAGGCTCCAGACTCTACCTCACCCATATCACACTGTGCCTCCGTTTTTCCTCTTTACTGAGGAAGAGGAGAAGGGCAGGCCAACTATGTGTCAGCCTCTGGCCTCCACCATCTCCATTTGCCCTCCAGTCCACTGTATACCCAAACAGCCATTACTTTTTCTCCCCATTTCCACAGTAGGTATAACCACCAGCAGATTAATGGCGGCTGGCAGTATCTCCAGGGCTCCTCCCTCCTCATTTCATGGTTTCAGCTCTGATTTTTGTTGCTGCTGCAGTTAACATTCCCCATCCTTGGCACCATCGGACTCAGCCTCTCATCGTGCCACTTATGAGCATTCCCTAAGTCCATACTAGCAAGGGCTTAAGCGGCACCTCAGTCAACCCAGGGAAAATCCCTCTCTTTCTTATGGCTGGTGGTTTCAGTGCACAGGCCATCCAATTCATTTCTTAGCGTCTGAGAGTTTTTCTAGGCCGCTCCCCAGGCTTTTCCCTCAGCTCCTCATTCCCTCTATCTGCCTCCAGGATTACATTCCATGTCCCCAGGTGTGGATTTTGGTGTTCTCCATTTGCTTTCCTCACCCCCAGTCCCAGCACCTACAGCTCCAAATGCCCAAGTCATATTCTCACGTTTCCCAAATTTATCACAACTTCCTTAAGTACTGTAAGCCTCAGTTACCTGCTCCATCAACCATCCCCACAGCATTTCTCTTATGTCCAGCTGCCAGATGGAGAGTGGCTTATTTTTCGCTCTAATTTGACCTGTTGTACACTTCGCAAGAGGCTCTGACTGCACCTGTTGTGGCCTTGTGCAACCACACTGAAATAACCCAGTTTTGAACAGGGCAACTGTGTATTTTTGCTGCTCTGTTATTGCTTCTCATAATGTCACATTGTTTTAATGAGTCAGCACAGCTAGCTGGCAAACAGCAATAGGGATTAACTGAAAATAAACAGAAAAATAAAATAAAATATTTTCCAGCAATGCATCCAACGATGCACAGATCCATTATCCAAGCATCATTTTCGACATTTATTGTTGTAGCCCTTCAAATAAACACTGTCGAGAGCCTGGAAGCTTTGAATGGGTGTGTTGTTTTTTCCATTTTGCACTAGCCAGGCAGACCTTCTGCTCATGAAAAGAAATCATATCAGTAGAGAAACAAGCACTCATGCAAATCAGGTTGTGTTGACAGCTGATGCTTTAAAGTTCAACCTTGGTTGGATGGTTGACTGCTGATTCACTCAGCTCTATAGAAAATGTATTGACCTCTGGTGAGTGGACTTGTTGATAGTAACACATGCTGGTTGGTCTCTATTATAGAGATGTGTCTTTGTATTGGAGAAAGAAAGAAGTGAGATTATTACTCAGTCATAGCTCACAGTCCCCTCAACCTAACACCCCCATCATCCTCCTTGTTGTTCTCCCTCTGCTCAGGTCCATTCAGTTGCTGTCATTTCCGTACTTATCAAACAATAAATGGGCTGCATTTATTTAGCACTTTTCTAGTCTACCAACTACTCATACTGATTTACAGTGTATATCTCACATTAACCCATTACCGTGCACATTATGTGATGGTGGAGGCCTCCTCATCAGGAGCATGTGGGGGTTCAGTGTTTTGCTCAAAGACACTACAAACCAGGAACCTTGGGATTACTAGATGAGCATCCTACCACCTGAGCCACAATGCCTCATCCCACCTAAACCAAAAAATGTGTAACTACCAGAAAATTCAACCCCTAGCCACTGATCCCTCATTATAACTTTCTAAGCATGCTCCCAGTATTAACTCTGATCCCACTAAGTCTGATCCCTTAAGCCTAGTCATAGACTAAAATGCTCTTTTAACTGGAATAACTCAAAGTCACTGTCTGGGTTATGGGTTGAAGTAGTTCTAGATTTATCTTAATCTAGATTTAAAAGATCTGATTTCCAGGTCAAGGACCGGTCCTGAAATAAAAGAAGTTTTAAATTAACCCCCCTAAGGCAGTAGGTCTCCCTTCAGAGTCCTGCTGTTCATCAGAGAGGAATCAGTGTCCATCCCGTTTCCCCTCCAGTTACACATAAACCTGGGCTTTTCTAAAGCAAGTCCAGGTTTAATGAGCTTCATCAGGTTAAAGTAATAATCCACAACCTTTTCATATAAATAAATGTTCATTCCAATACTTTCATTCACCAAGTGACACCATACAATCATGATTCAACCTGTAGCCAGTTCATGAAAGCTTTAACTCTTGTTATTCTAAACTCCTGTTAGGGCGGGGATTTGTTTCTAATAAATGTAAGACAGGAAAAGAAGTGGAAATAACAGTGAGAGTCTTTATTATTAGCATTACAAACCAAACCAAAAAAAAAAAAAAAAAACACTTAGATCTTGTGGATTATCACATTAAACTTTATCAAGGACTCCATTATCCAGAAGTAACTGATGTGAAGTTAAGATATGTTTGGGGAAGTCACTTTTCAGGCCATGATTGATTATTCCAGATTAAGGCTTTCCCAATTAAATCCCTGTTTGGGAAACCACCCTGCAGGGTATGGCGCCTGGACCACCAAGGCTGATATTTCTTCAGCCATGACAGTTTCAGACCCCAGGGCTGATTCCTCTTAAATTTTACACGTACAGTACTGAAAATCTGCCGTGTGAATCCTTAGTTGGAGTTGCTACAGCTTCTCTCTGTAAAACTGGGGAGCTGTCCGAGCCAATGGTCCTGAACACCAGATGTTTGGAGGACATGCGTACATGGACACTGTTTTTGGCACCGTGGAACAGGATTACACTCTTATGTGATGATCTCATGTCCTGACTAGAGGATCTACAGATGTTTACAGATGAGACAAGGCTCTACTCAGTAGTGGCAGCAGCAGCAGCAGCACTTGTGGGGTGCAGAGTAGATATATAAGACTATTCTCATTCATTCAAACATCTGTACAACCTGTTACTCCGTCTGTTGATTGCCAGAACCTTGTTGTTGCCTCTCTTAATTTCAGCATCAGTCATGCAAAATGCTGGCAACAGACACAGATTCAGATAGGGCTCCTGTGCCTCCATATTCATATTCTGGTGTGATATTCCCCTAAAGCACACTCGGCTCAATAATTATGCTTGGTTATTAATGGCCTCAACTCTGTCACATTTAAGTCATGTCACACTGGGTAGAAATATTTTAATATTTTCTCCTTCCACTGTGTTAATTGCATTACTCTTTTGTCATTCACCAAGCACATCTTAATTTCTCGTCCTCATACCCATCGTAATGCACAGCATGCTCAAATTCATGCGTGGACTGTATTTATCTGCCCTGTTTGCCTGTAGAAAACATCCAAACTATCTTGCTTCTCTGCAGGTAATTTAACAGCATGCTTCCCATGCTACCTTCAGACTGTCCCTAACCTTAGACACCCAGCCTTCATGCTCAAAGCCATATATTTATTATCTCATTTTGACCTTCTCCTCTGATCCAAGTTCATAACTCTGTCCTTGTAATTCTCTCCGTACAGTTAGTGCAGTGTCAAAGACCCGATATGTATCATGTTAAGCAAAAAATAGTAGGGGTAGATTTGGCCAACCCATACACATATTGTTTGCCATCAGCTTTAAATACTTTTCCCTCTGCAAGCTCCAATATTTTCTGCTGTTCACAATCACTCACTGTTTCTTGTGAGCCCTCAACCTGCCAGGCATCCCTCGGCTCGGCTTCCATCTCAGACAAACACAGATTTGCGTGGGTTACCTTGATCATCAGCATTCTCCGCTCATTCTGCACCAGACGCGACACCACCAGATTCTGATGGCCTAATCAAAAACATCATCAAATAACTGTGAGGGTAGCATTCTGCTCCCTGTGAGACGTATAAGACGTTCAATGCACAACCAAGGTCTGCCAGCTACAGTTGATAACTCCAGGCAGCTGAATTTAGTTCGAGTGTTACAGGTTTGTTCGGTTGCTTTCGAGAGTTTCACCACAGCCTTGATGTGAGGCTCACTTCACTCCACCATGTCATTGCCAGAGATACTGCACAGCCTTTCCCTTTCCTTATGCACGCCACATATTTTTTCTCTCTTTCATTACAGTCTGAACAAGTAGAATCCATTGTTAATCTCTAATGAGAAACCAGCTCACTGATTAGTGTTTTTTTTTTCTTCTTCTTCTTCTTCTTTTTTTTTTTTAATGACAAGTAGAAATTCTGTGCCACCAGGGAATACTGTTATTACCTTCTGTTACTGATGAAAATATGACAAAAACAGTTCCTTGGAAAAAGTTTTATTTTTAAAGAAAACCTCATCAACAGGCATAGATTTACTATTCCACATGAACAAATGGAAATGCATGCTTATCACTGGAGACATGGTTCATTATTATCCAACTTCACATGTGCCCAACCAACTGTTCTTTGGGTTGTTAAGTGGGTAATTTCAATCAGTATGACTTGGCTAAAATCCGGCTACATTTAATTGACATTTGTGTGAAAACACCAAAGCTATTGCTAAATTGGAATCTCAAACTAGTGCAGTGAACTGAGACATGAGTTCTTGAAATGGTGCTAACTTTTCAATAACTAATCAGTTTTTGGCTGCTCTGTTTTCTGTTCTTTTGATGTGTTTGTGACTGTAACTCTTCTTGACATGTGACGACATCATGTTGGGTCAATGAATGCTGGGAGACGGTAATGTAACACTGTGTATGGAGCTGTATTGTCAGCTTGTTTATGGCGATACGCTACTTGATATAATGATAATGATCTGTTGGCATGTTTGTTTTGGTCACAATGTGTGTGTGTGTGTTTCCCCACTGCAGACTCTCTTGAGCCCACCTATCAGCAGTTACAGAGGATGAAGCTGGACAAGAGCCCATTCGTGGTCGTGTCTGTAATTGGCCAAGAGCTACTGACCCACAGTTTCCATGGAGCCTCAGTTGTGGTCCTGGAGGCGGGACTAAAGATTGGCACATGCTCCCTGAAGTTGCGAGGCTCTGTCTTCTCAGCGCTAAGCTCTGCGTATTGGTCTTTAGGCAGCACCGACAAGAGTATGGCCTACATGCAACAAGACCTGGAAGTGACCAAGACTCTAGGTACAGTATGGGGGGGGGAGAAAGAAAAAGAAATGTGAGAGCAGTAGAGCAAGGTTGGTAAATAGAGTGTAAACAGACATTAACAGGGCGGATCCAGGTTATTTTCAAGTGGGGTTCACAGGGGGGGACATGGGGGCGCCGCTCGGCAGCAACAAGGATGAAGGCTACCAGCTACTCCTGCTTCTCCTGCTCCTAAATGCAAGCAAAGTTTCTTAAACCATAAAATTCACTGTGTTTTTATGTCTTCATCATGTTTATATTGGTAATGTGAATTGGGGGCACACAGAGTGGCCAGTCAGATCAGATGGAGTACATGTCAAGCACATAACTGCTCTGTGGTGTCCACAGGTGACCAATCAGGAGAATGCCGCGCACATGGGAACCTTGGCTCCGCCTTCTTTTCCAAAGGCAGTTACAGAGAAGCGCTGACCAATCACAGACATCAGCTAGTGCTTGCCATGAAGCTCAAGGACAGAGAAGTACGTTTATGTGTATTTGTGTGTGCATTTGTGTGTGCGTTTGTATGTGTGTGTGTGGGTTTTTTTTTGTGTGTGTGTGTGTGTGTGTGTTTCTATGTATAACTTGACAATGTCACCTGTAGATCCTCTTAGTGTATTCCTGAAAGATCATTAAGTTCAGATAATTACAGCCAAAATGTGTGCAGAAAAACGTTTTTTTGCTTGTTTGGTATGTCTCCATCGGCTTCCTTAACTGCACGCTCAGTTTCTCATGATTTCTCGAAAGCAGTTTCTCTTTGCCTCAGGCCACTGCTAAACTCATTGGATTTCTACTGAAACGCTTCAGACAGTTGTGAAAACCATAGTTAATTAGATTGCTGTCACAGATTAGACTTTGGCCTCTTTATGTCTCAAAACACAAAGTAAAACTGTCAGGTTGTTTGTGTATTTTTACCTTCATTTAACTGCTCCCATATGCTTGTGAAGGAGTGTGAGCCTGTGTGGCGCACACGTGTGTGTGTTTGTGTGTGTGTGTGTGTGTGTGTGTGAGAGAGAGAGAAAGAGAGAGAATCTGTGTCTTTGTCTGCGTGTATGTGTGCACCTGTTTGTGTACATATGTGTATGTGTGTTTTGATGTATCACAGAGGTCATTAAGCTATATTGCTGTGAAATCATTCTAACTCAGTTATATATACACACACACACACACACACACACACACACAGAACGGTGGATGCATTGGATGCACTCTAGAAACAATTTTGTTCATGTTTCCTCTTCTTGTGTTTAGAGCTTTTGTTCATATCTGTCTTCAGCTAATCTTGTATACTGCTGAGCCTATCAGCCTAATATTTCTTGTGCACATTTATGACTGTATGATCAAGGATCTATCTCGGTTGCAGTTATTAAAAACCTTTTAAAAGCTGTAGTATACCACAACTGAGTATTAACCCAGCTGGCTTTAGTCCAAGCACTACAGAAAGGTAGATATGCAGGCAGTGCCGCTGTGTTTTCCCTTCTCCCAGTAGACAGAGAAGAGAGTTTAGGAATTGGCTTCTGGAATTGTTCCTGTCCAGATCTGCACGCCAAAGTAAGATTGCATGCCTGGCGGAGATCTGCACTCCACTGAGTGCACTCGTCTAGTTATTTTCAATGTTTTCGATGTAGACAATAGAAAGAAAAAGAAGAAAGACAAAGAAAGTTGCCTCTGGAGTGCATCCACCTTCCTGCGTGCTTGGATCAATTGGAGTTGCACCCACTTCACTTCTCCCTCTGGATCCCTCTGGATTTTACATTTCACATATTCCAGCATGTCTGACCTTGTGTGTGTTAATCAATCAATGCTCAGTCATCAATGTTTTATGTCGATGATTCTTAAATTTTGTTTGCTTTCTGTGCTGTGTGCATATGTGTGTATATACATTTGTATGTCTGTATGAGTACACTCCTGATCAAAATTTTAAGACCGGTTGAGAAATTGCAAGAATTTACATTTTGCACTGTTGGATCTTAAGAAGGTTCTAAGTAGAGCTTCAAAATGCAAAAAGAAGAAATGGGAGTGAGACAAAAAAAAAAATTGAGTAAGCAATTTATTGCAAACAACCATTAAAGTGAAATAGGCTGTTCATCAGCTGATCAAAAGTTTAAGACCACTGCCTTTAAAAGCCCAAATCTTCACAAAAATGTGGATTCAATGTCATTTTCTGTCAGGTATCCACACTGTTGCTTACTCAATCTTTTTTTGTCTCACTCCCATTTCTTCTTTTTGCATTTTGAAACTCTACTTAGAACCTTCTTAAGATCCAACAATGCAAAATGTAAATTCTTGCAATTTTTCAACTGGTCTTAAAATTTTGATCAGGAGTGTATTAGACTGCATGTGAGTGTGTGTATCTGTTGGTAAGTGTACCAGATTATGGCTTTACCAATGGCAGCAAATGCTCTGTTGTCAGTGAGATTAATGGCTGATGGAGTATTGACTGTTGCTCTGTCTGTTCCCTTAAAGCAAAATTTAATTTGGTCGAGTGTTGGGTGGTTGTATAGTTACCTGGGCGTGTTATGAGTCCACATGGTGGGGAAATATCATTATCTGCTCTGCGCTCCCCTGAGCTGCTAATGCACAACACTGTATTTCTGTTTCTCCATTTACTTACATAGCAAAACAGCTCCCAAAATAACACTTTTAGCACATAAATGAACATGAACAAGGCAGATTACGCCAATATCAAAAATAATTCTCAGTCCCCCTTTTTTGAGGAAATGAAACTGCTCTTTTTTGTTATTTTCCTATTTGAATTGGAAAGTAGATCCAGCAGGAAATTTCTGCACAGTAACCCTGCGCTACAAAGAAACAGCCCGATAATGCTTTTGCAAATAATTGTAATTACCTCAAAAACAACTAATGGATTTTTTTTTTTTTTTTTTTTTAATATTGGCATAATCTGCTTGGTTTGTGTTTATGCGCTAAAAGAGTAGTCTTTTCCTACACATGTATTCTCTCACAGTTTTCCTCATAATGTAGAATTTGATTCAGTGTCTTTTGATTGATGTGCCTAATTATGAATATAAAGTGATTGGGCAGATGGGCAGGTTTACAGGAAAGGATATTTGTGCACATTCTCATACTTATAAGCACTTATAAGTAATTATGGCATGTAACTCAGTGAGCTCTCACTAATGCAGAATTTCAGTGTAAAGAACAATGTGTTATGCCCACTGGACCCTGCGATCCAATCATAGTGGTGGCTTGACATCTCTCTCACACACATACACACACACACACACAGTCTCTTAATAGTACATGATTGCATCCTGGAAGTAGACAAGTCGATAGCGTGCCTGTCACTAAGATGGATGTCGGGTTGAGCCAGTTCATTTTAATGAAAGCAGTGTGTCTGAATGTATGTTTGCCTTTGTGCTGGTCTATTTGTCTGACTCGCCACGTCTGTTATTCGAGGGTGCAGACACATTTCTGGGTTTGTCATACGTCACGCCGTTGTCCTCAGAGTGTGTGATGGAAACCAGAGGTGGCGTGTCTCGTCACGGATCTATCTCTTTCTGTGTTTTTTTTTTGTTTGTGTGTCGGCGTTTGTTTATGTGTGTTGAGAGCCGTGAATGCACCAGGGACAGAGATGAATGTTTGGGGAGTTGACAGATGATTATTGAGCTTCTCCTTCACAGGTGCACAGCCTAAGGCAACTCAGACATGGTCATCAACAGAAATCCATATCTCCCACTGTGTGCTCGGTTTGTTATGGTATAGGTGTTTATTTGTTTGGCGTGCGTTTCCAAACAACGGCCATGTTCCCAAAGAAAGACACCACTGGCGGAATGCTGATTTTTAACCAAGATGTTCAAATATGAAGATGGACTTACAGGAACAACCACCCTGATAATTATGCACAGACATGTGAAGTATATGCGATTTTCAGCTGTCAATTTGGTGGAAGAAATATTAGCCTTTGTTTTACTTTTGATTGGTTTGAGACAACATATGGGCTCATATCAGTCACCTATAGATTTACATTTACCTTTATTGATCCCCCCCAAAGAGAAAATTCAAAATGACACAGCAGCAGTCGCAGTATGTTAACATCAAAGTCAAAAATACAATAAAAAGGTAGGAATATCAGTCTGTCTATTGATCTATCAGTGTTGGTTGTCGTACAGTATTTACAGTACCCTTGTATAATGGCACTTATGTTTTATTTTTTCAGGATTTTTTCCCTTATTATTAATAAAGAGACTGAGAAAAAAAAAAAACTGAACAATGGTAGAAAATACATACAGCTAATATTAGCTCATGAGGAAAAATTGAGGTCAGCACGAAAGCATAAGCAGAAAAAGTTTCTTTGCCACAATAAAGCATTAAAGAATTTACTGAGTCATTAAAAGAAAGATGAAAATTTATCATGCATTTGGTGTTGATATTTAGTTTTGCTTACGCTGTACACCGGCTGTAACAAGCACCAAACTGGTGAACTGTTTGAAATGTACACTCAGACAGAGATAGATTGGCCGCACCATAAAGGCTGCATTATACTGAAGTGTCGCTATAGCTTTGCTGTAGTTGGGAAAAATATTTATAGTTCTGCCTCGGGGGTCTGTGCATAGACCACTGAAACACTAGACAGAAAGATTTTTATTAATTCTGCGCTGATGAAGCACAGATAAAAACAGAGGGATATTTTTCACCATGAATTCAGTGACCTCTTCCAGGCTGTGTAGTCTTTGGGGTGAGAGGGTATACAAATGAACATCAGAACATATTTGCGGACCTCTCCGTGTCGTCTTTATTATTAATGGAAGTCAACTGCGAAACACAAAAGTTGTCTTGCATTGCCCCATACACAGTTACATTTATGGAGGGGTGCATGTTAGCTATGGCATTTACAGACGAAAATATTGTAGCTAAACAGAGGCATTTTGATCCAGAAGTATAAATTGCTCCTAAAGGGATGTTTCAACCATTTTGAAACATTTGATACTGTTTCAGTATCAGGTGTTCTAGCTGTTATGTAGGTCAGTAGTGGTGCTATCCTCCTCTCATTGTTGCTGAGTGCTGGATACTGGCTGGATGCTCCAAATGTTGTTAGTCTGCTGCCATTAAGGTGGACTTCCCCCTGGCTAACTTTCTTAAAAATAACCGCCTTAATTCACTCAAAGAAGGTGAACTACCCCCAAAATGGGTGAACTATCCCTTTAACTATACCTGCGTTTCTATTTTCTTTCCCTCTCTCTCCTTCTCTTTCTATGCGCTCACCCCCACAGGCTGATAAAAAGTTTGGTACGACTGAGAGTCACTCCAACATGAATCAAGTTGACCCAAGTGTATCATTCTCTGTGGCAGTCTCTGCTCACAGCATCAGTCCCCAATTAACTGCTTTATCCCATGCTGAGAGTGGAAGGCCCATATTGTGAATGATTGAACATACAGTGGCTGTTGGAAAAACTCCTGCGTGCCTTTGCCAGTTATTGAGCTCAGCAGAATCTTTTTTTCTGTCTTTCCTCCTCGTCCTTGCCGCTTCTTTTATGTTTCCACGGGTCAGATTTAGAGTCTCGTCTCTCTGCACCGGTTTTGTCCCACAAGGTTTCTCTCTGTCCAGCCACACATAAACACAT
Organism: Myripristis murdjan; assembly: GCF_902150065.1. Lineage (NCBI taxonomy): Eukaryota > Metazoa > Chordata > Actinopteri > Holocentriformes > Holocentridae > Myripristis > Myripristis murdjan. Next base: position 16,466,000 of record NC_043991.1, read on the forward strand.
TTGCTTTTGAAGGGTGAAACTTCAGATATTCTGTATAAGTGAAACATCATTTAGGTGGTGTGCCTCTCTTTCAGGCATGTACACACACACACACTCATGCAGGTGCACTACATGTGTGAGTGTTCACAGGCCTATACACAGCATGATTGGATTTTGCGAGTATATTCTGGTATGAGGGAAACATTTTTCCCTTGAGTGAAATCACACTTGTGTGGTCAGTTGAGTGTACACACACACACAGAAACGTCCTCGCCCCCTTTATTAAATCTCTGCTTTCTGGCTGGAAGGCCGCTTTGGAGATGTGTCAATTGGATTTTATGTGTTTGCACTCATCACTTTGCTGGGAATAGGGACTTTAGTAGATATACGCTCCCTTCTTTCATGAAACCACTTGCACTCGCACACACATACACACACCTGCGGCATGCAGCGCACACACCCACACATTCACACAACTGAAAAGAGCAAGGTGTCCTGATGCTAATTAGCAGCGGTAAATACCATAAAAGGTCAGTTTGGATGTGAAAATCCTTCACTTCCTATAGAAAGATTTTCAGTGATAGTTTTTGTCACCCATTAAGAGCCTAATGTAGAGGAACAGCATGCCATGACCCTTGTGCTTTCAATGGGCTGAATTTTATTTGATGGATATGTCAGTGTTTTCTCCCAGGACAGTGCACAGTAACACAGACAAACTTCGAACCAGCTTGCAGAGTAAAGTACTTTTAAGCATTTCTAACACTGTTTTCCTTTTTTGTGTTCTTGGAATAACTGATCCAGGCTCCATGGGTTGAATTTCTGTGAACACACTCACATTCAAATCCTCACTATAGTATTTAAACCCTGTAGATTCATTCTCGTACTTCTGCTTAAGACCACACTCCCCTGGAAGTCAAAGCCGTGAGAGTGAAAGTGAGAGTGTGTGCAGGAGATAAATGAGTAAAGAACATGCTAATAACACCTTTTCAATTATTCATAGTTTCCCCTCCCTCTCTCCTCGTCTTCTCTCAGATGTTTGTTAAAGCTGCAAACATGTTCATTAAAGCCTTTGTACCTTTCTCTTTTTCTTTCTCTGTCCCTCGGTGTGGGCTTTGAAACATTAAATTTGGATTTTAATGTCTTACTTTGTGTGTGAGTCTATGTGTGTGTGTGTGTGTGTTTCAGTGACACCACAGTGAGTGTCTGTGCTCTACTTTGCTTTGTGTTAAGAGTGGCTCTAACTTAATTATTGTCATTGATTGCAGCAAGTAAAATTGTTATCGGGATTGCCTCTCCTTCACGACAGGGTTTACTGATAATTGCATCACTTGCATCACACTGGAAGTTCACAGATATAAACTGTGTAAGGGTCCAAAAGGCACAGTCATTACAGCGAGTGGCCTGGTCCTCTTCATGCCAGGCTGAAGGTATTGTTTGTTAGGATTGTCCTGTCTCACCAGTATGTGTAATGAACATGAGCTTCAGATGCAAGCGTGAATGCCTCAGGCATTAAGCTGGAGCCTCAGTAAACTTCACAAGTCGTTAAGCCGAGTATTGATTTTCTCTGATCGTTAGAGGGCCAGTCGGTTTCGTGTTCAGTCTGTCACCCGTGGAAAATGTTTGCTGTGAACTTTATAGTAAATCATTGACAATAAAAGTTTCAGATCTGTGCAAACGCTGTGTCACTGGATAGTGGCCGAAAGGATATTGACAAAGTTTTCAGCCATAATGACATAGTCTGGTGCTTCCATTTACAGAAATGATGATGCCCAGTTAATGAGTCTTTACAAAGACAACAGGTAATTACATCATCTCGTATGGCGAACTGCCCAAGATACAACTGACTGCCAAAGCAAGCAGTGCCTGAGCAAAGTGTTTTCAAATAGGATTTTAGGAAAAAGCAGAACAGCTTCAGTGTCTTTTGATAGAAACAGTATAGATTGCATAAATTGCTAGAGTGAATGACATGCTTTGGACTTTGCTTTGAGGGATGAACTATTGTTATTCCCAGATTCCAGGAGTTGGTGTGTTTGTAGTTTGTAGAAGAAGACAAATCTCTTTTTTCAAGATTACCTGTAAGTGCTGTCATTCCCCATTATTGAACTGTAATGGAGTAGAATTTATATGCTGCTTGTTTTCAAACTTTTTCACATTCTCGACCCACAACTTGACTCTCATCAAGCCCAAGACCCCCACTTAAAGTGACTTTGTCATTAGAAGACATGAAAAGATATTTTGGTTCAAGGGAATTATGAAATTGTCTAGCAGTCATACTTTATCTAATACACTACATGCCATGGGGTGAAATTAGTCATTCATACTTAGTTTTGTGTCATAGTGATGTGTAGTGAATTAACCCTTTGAAACCTGAGCAAATTCATGTGATTTCCTTCAAAAAAATGGGAATGCAAGGCATGTGCACAGTGGTGCCTGGGTGTGCTATAAAGCGTGAAATATGTCAAGCCAGATTGCGATGCTCTTGTCTTCATTTTTCTGGTTAATTTGGAGAAGACAGTTCCTCAGACATCACAAAGATTTCCCATGACTCCTCTGATAGCCAAACAATCAATAGCAATAAGCTGAAGATTAATCAGCAACAGAGCAGGCAGGATCCCAATTACTAAGGCAAGAGAGTGAGCACGGTGACTTCAACCCATTTCTCTCTCTCTCTCTCTGTCTAATCAGGGAATTGAAGAGAAGAGAAGAATGTTTAGTTAGTGTGTTCAGGAGAGCACTACACATGTGTGTGTGTGTGTGTTCGTGGACCGGTGCCCAAGCACGTATGCATGTGTGAAGCCAGCAGTATGAACATAGTACTTATGCTGCAATGCTCATTATGATTTGCACGGTATTATGCCTGGAGAGGCCCAGTAATTGGGGGGAAGAGTGGTGCTAGGAATCATTAGTTGGCTGAAGGTATAAAAGTGTCTTATATGCTAACTGAAGCACAGTAATGCAGATAGGAGCAGGACCACGATGCAGAGGAGGTCTTGGAGAGAGTGAATGATGGGAGAAGGTGAGAGTATCGCAGCGGGGTTGAACACACGGCTGCAGCTCACATTCATCAGAAACAGAATGTGAAAGATTACTCCACTAGTCTCCGGTATATGTGAGTGGGAGTTTGTGTTTATGGGTGTGTTTGAGTGGACATGTTTGTGTGTACATGTTGATCTTGACATGGCCCTGGACATTAACCGGTATATGATCATGTTTATCTGCAGGCTGCCTCCAGTGCTCTCAGCAGTCTGGGCCACGTGTACACAGCTATAGGTGACTATCCAAACGCCCTCGCCAGCCATAAGCAGTGTGTGCTGCTGGCACGACAAACCCAGTGTCAGCTGTCAGAGGCTCGCCAGCTGGGCAACATGGGTGCTGTGTACACCGCGCTGGGAGACTTCAGCAATGCCGTCCAGTGCCATGAACAACATTTGGATATAGCAAAGGTACAGTCCTACAGTATACATGAGGAAAGCCCTGTCCCTGATCTATAATGTTGCTGCTGCTTGAAAACCTTGTATCTCCCAAAGTAAAACAGCCCTGGGACCTGGGCCACGAAGCAGGATTAGTGGTTAACACAAACTAACTAACTTGTACAGGGTCACAACCACGGCATACTTTAAAGGTATACTCCAACATTTAGGGTCAAATAGCCTTTTTCCTACTTACCCAGACTGAGATAACATGTTCAATACCCTTTTCACCTCTGTACACCCAGTGGTTTGGTCCATATGGGTAGCATTTCATGTTTGCATTGCATCAAGACTTGAAGTCTATGGGAGTCATTAACCTAGCTCCGTCAAAGTAAAAAAAAATAAACCTTGCAGAAACTACACAGTGTGTTATGTGTATTTGAAATACACATCTTGGAATTAAAAAAAAAAAAAAAAAAGAGAGAGAGAGAGAGAATCATTTCAGGACACAGTGATCTGTGCACATCGAAGGTATAGGTAGATCCAGTATGAATTAACAATTCCAGGTAACCCAGCAACAATAGACAATATTTACATTTTATAAAACTGGAGGGAGAAGTGTAAATTGTAGTTAAATTTGTAATTTGTAATTAATGTGGTGATAAATTCAAACCTGAAAGCAGGTCTACTCTCACATGGGCTTGCATCAGAAGTGTCTTTGGAGGGTGCAGCAAAATCTGGAGTGCTACTAATCTTGTTTGTACATTTGGCGTCTTCCAAATCCATCATTTGCTGAATGTAGTCTTATCAAATTGCCATATATATGTTGTTGTATGGTTTTTTAAACAACCTCAGGTGAATTAAGGCCGGAGAGAGATAAAGACGAAAAATGTTTTGCAGAGTGCATAATCGCCAGCCAGCAACACTGCAGCCTGCATCTCCTCTCCCTCTCTCTCTTTGAAGCTCTCTAACTTCTCACAGGGATGTCTGTTGACAATCAGAAAACCAGAATCAAAACAGACATTCCCTCAAGTAAAGTCCTCCATCAAAGTGACTATTGAAAATTCATGAGGTAATTTTTATTTTGACAGTTACGATCTCTGCAGCTGGAAATGTTGCATTTGCAAAACAGTTTCTTCCTGTATGGGACCCAGCGGGCTGCATCTTGGCGCGGTCTGATCTCTATTAAACAGAAACACTGTTGCCTCCTGTCTTTGGTTACATAATAAGTGATAGCAGTAAAAGAAGATGTTTTTTGATATTGAATTTCATTATCCGAGCTGGGTTGTTTTTTTTTAATGCCTTGAGAAGTTGAAGTGAAAGTCACGTCGGATGCTTGCAAGCTGTCACACAAATTTGGTGATAATTATTGTCAGTCAATCACATGTTTACTTTGAGAGAATCATTCCACTAGCTGAAGCTGGTGATCAGAGTCCCAAGTAGTAATTTATACTAGCCATATCAAAATAGAGAAATCAGCAGTGTAACACAAGATGAAACAAAAATGAGGATATTGATCATGGAAATTGCAGTGCCTATGAAAAAGCGAAATTGAATTTCTGAGTTGAGGTGAAATATTTACTTCTTTGGCAGACTTTAGAGAACCGGCGTGAGGAGGCACGGGCATACAGCAACCTGGGCAGCGCTTACCACTCTCAACGGGACTTCGACAAGGCCATATCATACCATACACGGGTCCTGGAGTTGGCACAGGAGCTGGGCGAGAGGGCCATTGAAATGAGGGCATATGCTGGACTGGGGCACGCTGCCCGATGCATGCAGGTCGGTACCACTTAGTGATAATAAAAGCCTCTTCTCAGCGCTGTACAGTATGTGACAGGGCTATTCTGTGTCATCACTCTGTGCTGTCATGTCATGATGTTTGAGAGATCAAACTGTCTGTCTCCCAGGACCTGGAGAGGGCGGGACAGTACCACCAGCACCAGCTCGAAATCGCTCAGGAGCTCCAGGACAGAGCAGCACAGGGCCGGGCCTCTTCCAACTTGGGTAGGCTTAATTCAGGGTCACACTGGGGTTAGTTGGCTGGAAGTAATGTTTCTGTGTGTGTGTGTGTGTGTGTGTGTGTGTGTGTGTGTGTGTGTGTTGCAGAAGAGTGTTTCATCTACTCTTAGTTATGTTAGAACTGAATGTGAGCCAACATTCCCACATTATTGAATAATGTGAAAAATTACATGATTTTCTTATATTTTTTTTATCTAAAATTATCAAATAATGTAGCAATAAAGGGAAAATTATACAATTTCCTTTTTCTAAACCAGGAGGACTTATAAAATTAATGAATAAAATGTATAAAGTAGCAAGGTAGCGGGGAACTGCATTCACTGGTCCTTGATCAGTGGATTGTAATGATTTTTCTCTTCTTTTTTTTTCAAATTAAACAAAACTATGCTGATTATACTAAAGAATGGTTTTATATCAGGGTGACTAATATGAATGTGGTTTTAACTTCTTCCACTCCACATGGGTGGAAGGCTGTGGAGGCTGTGATTATCCTAGAGGTTACAATTGGCCGTTCTATACCGTGATGTCAACTTTCAAAAAAGTTTCATCACACATGAATAAAATTGGGCTCATTGAATTTAATCCAGCTCCAAGACTGTTTGGACCCCAGTATGCAGAAATACACATTTACTGCATGCAAAAAACTACATGGTTTGTGCTCCAAACTGCATGGGATTAGCATAATGTCTGCAAAGGAGAGACCCGTTGGTACCCGAGACCCCTTTTTCAATCTATATATCTAGATATCTGGAGGTCAGAGGTCAAAGGACTCCACTGAAAATGGCTATGCCCTTTTCTCCTCTCTAAAATTTAGCCTAACTTTGAAACTATATTTCACCCCCTTGCTGATAACCTAGCACGACTTGCTTGGTACAAATAGATTATTTAGGTCTGAAGTTTCTTTTGATCTTCAATATAGCTTTAAAAGCCTCTGAAGGACAGCAGGTCGGCCGAGGACTTCAGTGTCCCCGTTGGAGTTTCAGAGGTTAACAATTCTGGTTAAATTAACCCCATTGAGTCCAGCCAGGGGTTTCCTTTCTGAGTGCTGACAGTGAGCCTGGTTCACTTTCTGTCATGTGAGCTGTTCACAGAGGCTTCCCTTGTTCACCCGTGGGCCGCCCCGTCACTCTGCTGTTGCCACCGTGGCTCAATAGCCTGACCAGCTCAATGCTGCATCCATCAGTCAACATCACACATGTACAGATATCTACCATGTTAAAGGTTCTCCATATAGTGTATATATAATGTATGTGGAGATATGTCTAAATTAAAGGACCACACTCATGATTTTGCTTATTTCCCTTTTGTGCTTACATAAAACCATTCATTCCACTATGATATGAAAATCAACTTTCAGAGACATCAAACTTTCCTCACACCAATTTTCCATCACCGTAATAAAGTCTTGCACATTAGTTTTCCTAAAAGCAGCAGCACTGTTGTGTATTGATGACTTGAAATTTGGTGGAGTGAAAAGCTCCTGCTGCTGGAAAGTAGTCCCTGGGGAGACGTTGCTTTACACAGCCAGTTATCAGTTCTGTGGTTTATTAATGGCAGTGACTTTGCAAGCCACAGAGACAAATCATTATAAGGTGGATGTTTCAGCCAAAAAAGTCAAATCTGAATATATGAAGGATTTTGATTACATACTGTGAAATCTTCAGTACCCTCACATGATTTTGTTGCATTATGAAATGTGGGTATCTTGTACTAAATGGGCCAAACGTTCAAAATCACTGGTGTGGTTCTTTAAGTGTAGCTAGAAATTAGCAATAAGTTAAAAGAAAGTAGCAGCCGCTGCTGCAGCTTTGTTTGAACACTCTTTTTGCACGGCGGCAGTTGCTAGAAATTGAGCTGAGCATCAGATGACTGAGGGCATAATCCCAGGATCCCTGGTCTCCCATCACATTATCTCCTCCAAGCCTCCTCACAATGCCCAGGTGTGACACAGGACCTTTGGGTGCACTATCACATGATGGCCTTAGTGCCTCTCTGGCCAATCAACACTCATGTTTTATTAACAAGGGTTTGGTTTCTGCGGCCACAGTGATATCTGAGAGCGGTGAATCTGACTCCACCGCTGAGTGGACAACTCACTACTTTGTGTGTGTGTGTGTGTGTGTGTGTGTGTGTGTGTGTGTTGCATCACAATGGTAATGTGAGTGTTGACTGAAATAATTGCTTAACTCACTCTCCAGCATCTATTCAGCTGTCATTTTGAAGTGAATTCATGTCTACTGAGACTACACAGCATCCTTGTCGCATGCGGTTTCCACCGCCCTCTTAGTATATGTCACTACAGAGCTAATATGCATGCAAATGGAAATAAGCCTTGTTTTTGTTCATCTTCCAAAAAAGAATCATATTATTTATCTTGTGAAATATGCAAAAGGGATGCACACAACGCACTCAGATGCTTTGATGTGTGACTAACAAGGCATTGCTGAAGTTATTGCCACTTCCCTGACAGACGAGCTACAGTCTGTGGTTTAGATCAGTGATTGGAATCATCATTTATGGATGATTACTTTTCTCTGGCTCTGAATGCTGACTTGACGAGCTCCCCCTCCTCATCTCGCCACCACAGAGCTGCTGTTGGTTTGAACCACTATCCATTAGTTGCAGTAAACCATGTTGTTCACTTGTCAAATATAGAAAACTCAAACTTATGTCTCATAAGAACTTAGATAAATTCAGCATTTTGACAGCAAGGCTTTATAAACCATTATTTTCCTGCTATGTCCAAAAATATCCCAACTAGGGCATTGGCCCAGAGGCGACCAGTGGAACTGCTTAATGATTTGTGATGGTGGCATTTAAAGATTAATTACCAGACTTCTTACATCACAGACAAAGAATGGCAGCTGTTGTCGCAGTCTAGAGACTTGGACATGCAGGGGCTCAGAGGGGAAACATGTCCCCCTCACCTCTCACTTTATGCCACCTGCAAATTGTTACCTAGAGTCGCTGAATAATTAACCCACTGTCAGGAGTCAGCCGACCCACCTCATCCCTATTTCATCTTTCTCTCTTTCTTTTGTGTTTAAATGCAGCTGCCTTCAAAGGCCTTTCAGAAGATTTGAGAAGTATTTAAACTTTCACAAACATCAAACCCTGTGAAGCCGGAGCAAATTCACTTGATTTCTGTAATAACATGACAAAGAAGGCGCTGAACAAATGAGCAAGAAATGACCTGAAAATTAGGAGGAAATTAGTGGGAAAAAAAGACCAGAAAATGACAAGAAATTTACTAAAAAGTTAGAAAAGGCAATCTTCAAAAAACAATAGGCACAAAATTAGCAAAAAGGGGAAAAAATTACAAGTATCTAGGATTATAATGATAATTCAGTCAATTAAACTTTTTGTATAGCACTTATCATTCAAGCAAATGTAACACAAAGTGCTTCACACAATGGAACAATAAAACACACACACTGGCACAAAAACCATAATAAATCACTCAGTAAAGCAGAATTGATTAAGAGTTCATATATACCTAATAAAAGTGATTCAGAGCTGTTACTTTATTATATTTTAATTTGTTTGATAAAAAGTCCTGAATACTCTGCCCCCCTCACTTTGGAAATGACGCCTCCCCCCATGTGCCTACTTCAGCCACTGTGAAGACAGAGGGCAGGAGCTCGCTCTGCTCCTCCAGTCTCACTGTGCTGCCTCAGCTAAACACTCTGTCATCAGATCTCACCACATTCTCCACACCTCTAATCCTGTCTGCTCCGTGCTCTTCACACCATGTCCCCTCCATGTTGGGGAATCCCACAGCCCTCACAGGACATCTACAGATAACCTGCGCCCCGACGCCCTGGAGAAGTGCGGTTGTTGGCAGGTTGTGCTTTGAGGGAGATTTGGTGCGCATGTGTATGTCTGAATGTGTGCGTGTGTGTGTGTGTGTTCACACCTGTGTGAGGGGAGTGGGGCTGCTGGGTGTGACTGTAACGTATTCCAGCCAACTCGGCAGGCTTCTCTGTAATCCTCTTAGCCCAGGACCCCATAGAAGCAGGTCTCACTTTCCTATCAGCAGCTGCATCCCCACATAACCCTGCCTCCTACATGTTTCTCCAAATAGTGCCTGTGTGTGTGTCAAAAAAACCACAATGTGTTGTTGTGTCTGTTGCATTTTTTCAGTTTCCCCGAATTTGCAGTTCAGTCTTTTTAGTATTTCTGCTTCCGCCCCCTCGCCGCCGACTCTGTCTGCCTCCACACTGTGAGGGTTAAAACACAACCGAGCCGGCAGCGTGCCAAAGGGTCAGAGAAGTGTAGGACTCACCGAAAACCAGACTCTCCTGTCCTGCATGTGTCCCCCCCTCTCTCTCTGACTCTCTCACTCCGGAGCAGACTGACATGAAAGCCACATGTAACCCCTTCCATCTGCTGTCTCGACACCCCCTGTATCCCCACTACCCTCCCCCTCCCCCTCCCCCTCCCCCTCTGTCCTCCGCTCTCCTCCAGTCTCTATTCTCCTCTGGATTTAAGAGAGAAATGCAGTTAATTCATACAATTCATAATAATTATGAATGAATTAATTCGTAAGTCATGATTTTATTATTGTAGTTAGAAAGTCTGTGTTATTAAAGGTTTTTTTGTTGTTGTTGTGGCCATAGCTGCAGATTGGCTTCACAGGGCAGATGGATGGTCAGACACACACACACACACACACACACACACACACACACACGCACCTCAGATTTTAGTAATCACTGATAATATTCCTCTATTGTCCAGATTTATCTCTATTAGTGATTATTCGACAAGCAAATTTTTTTTTAGTTTACAGACAAAACAATCCAGGTATTTGCCATCCCATAACACATATTGGAACAGAAAAAAACAATCACTCCCTGACCTGTTTATCTGTTCATCACAGTAGTTTTGCTCCTTTGAGACCTTTTAAAGTTAAAGTTTTGTGTATCTGTGTGTTTTTTTTTTTCTTTGAGGTGGTTGCAGCCAGACTGTGTGCTAACAACAAATGCCCTTGTCCCATTCACGCCCTAAAAACCGCCACTCTCCAAGCCCATCTGCTCGACTTTCTACTCTTCCTGCTCATGTGACTGCTGTCGGTCTCTCCTTCCTCTCCTTGTTCTCTGTTTTTCAGTCTCATCTCGCAATCTTCATCTTAAACTTGCTCTCTGTCTTGCCGTTGTTTAGTACGGAGGAGCGCTCGGTGATGCGATGCTAGATATCATTACACTGAGAGCCTGGAAGGCAATAGGGACCCACAAGTTTCCCAGTTGCTTTTCCCTGGATGGAGAGACGGCAGAAGTCTGCGTGACTTTTCTCTGGATCTCTGCGTCTGTGAGACTGAAGTTTTAAGATTCACAGCAGTGGATATTATTAGATGTGTGGAGTTTTCCCACTGTAACTCTTTAATTATTCACTACTTTGCACATCTTTTTTTCTGAGTTCTGAAAAGCCTGTGTGCATATATATGTATATGTTGTATTGGCATCTGCTGTTTATATGTTATCTGTCATGTTGCTGCGTGTGGGGTCTGTGTCTGATGCCTTTGAAGTTAGTATGCTGACAAAATCCCTGCATGGGAAATAGCTGCTGATTGATGTAGTCGTCAGGTCAGACAGACTGGGGTGAGCTCAGGTCTGTCTGTCTGCTCTGGCATTCATTTCAGTGGCTCTATATGCTCTTGTAAACATCACAGATCTTAATCATTGGGTGTTAATGCTAGAAATCAATTCACGGGGAGTTGAATCGAGTGCAACCAGATTCAGCTCTCCTTGAAAAACCTGGATGACCGGGAACCTTCACAGTCATCTAGCAAGCAATGTGTCTTTCTCCTCTCCTTCCGCTCTCTCAGGTATCATACACCAGATGAAGGGGGAGTATGAGACAGCACTGAAGCTCCATAAGACCCACCTGTCCTTAGCCCAGGAGCTGGGTGATTATGCTGCCCAGGGGAGAGCCTACGGTAATATGGGCAATGCCTACAATGCCCTGGGTGTCTATGATCAGGCTGTGCGATACCACCGGCAAGAGCTGCAGATCTCACTGGAGGTAAAAGTCCACTCACTTATACACAGACAATCTAACATACTATACCAGTGTTTTTGTATGTTTAGTGTAATATCTACAAAAGGTCCAGACACAGCAAAATGTTGTGAAATCTATTCTACGCATTATTTGCGAAATGGTTTGTTGCAATAGAAAATGTGAGTAAATTGTAGTAAATGGGCAAAGCATTGCAAGTCACTGGTATGTCCCTTTAATACAGTTACATTCACATGCAAAACATAAACATGTGCATTTGTTTTTTTCCTGTGGCAGGTGAATGACCGTCCATCCCAGGCCTCCACACATGGTAACCTAGCTGTTGCTTACCAGGCACTGGGCGCTCACGACCGAGCTCTCCAGCACTACCTGCACCATCTAACGATCGCACGGGAACTTCGTGACACTCAAAGTGAAGCCAGAGCCCTAGGTAGGCAAGGGGGTAGGCTAGGGGATGAACTAAAAAGTTAAGAGATTTGAATGAGAAAACACTGTGTAAAATGCTGTGCACTCTTATTATTTTTCCCAGCGAACCTGGGTAACTTCCACAGTTGGAGAGGAGAGTATGCCCAGGCGCTGCCATACTACCAGCAGCACCTGGCTCTGGCCCCAGGCCTGCAGGACCTGGAGGGAGAGGGCAAGGTCTGCCACAACCTTGGCTATGCTCACTACTGCCTTGGACAGTACCGAGACGCTGTGAGGTCAGACACACACAAAGTGCCTGGAAAACAGATTTTTGTCATTAAATACTCCCTTGCAGAATCCAATTATGTTCCAGTCAAAAAATATATAGAAATTGTAATGGTGGATTTTGACTCTAAATGCACATTTGATTACAGTACTTTACATTTTATTTTTACTGTACATTCCAATGGACAAAGTATCTAAAAACATGTAACATTGGAAAATCAGTCGGAATAAATCAAAACAGTACCGTATTTCACCAATTAATCGCCCGGCCACAAATAGCCGCCTGGTTCTTTTAAACGCCTGGGGTCTGCACCCATTTTGCGTATTAAATGCCCACCCGAATAACCGCCGGGGCGATTATTTGCATCATATTGAGGTAACCCAAAATAAGGCTATTCACCTTATTTTTGCAGAAGTAAACAGTTAACCGCACAATAACTGTGCGGCACTTCCATTTTCCGTCAAAATAAGAGAGCTAGCTAACGTTAGAAAAAAGGGTGTACCGTAATCTTAAATCGACCGACTGTAAACATGTTGGACAGTAACTGTCATCACAGTAATGGCCTGGTGCAGGTCTGTGCAAAAATAAATAAAGGCCTGCAGCGAATAGCCGCCTGGTTCTTTTAAACGCCTGGGGTCCAAGTTGATTTTGCGTATTAAACGCCCGGGCGATTAATTGGGGAAATACGGTATTTTCCTATTCATTACCCTGTTCCCTTCCTTGTTTATTCCAGTGGACAAATGTTTTTGAGAAAATCTTGAGTAAGAGCTATGATCTTTCATGTGATATTTTGACATGTATAATTAATATAACATCTCGCGTTTACTTTAAACACAATTTAAACACAAATTACGTAACAATATGATTAACAGATTGAAATGTGCCTTATGCATCCTCCTTACTTCACAGCTGATCATGCTTGCTAAAAAAGGTGTGTGGTTCATCAGCAGTCCACTTCAGATGATGTGAAGTACTGTGATTGGCTTATAGACATCTAATCAAATACGTTAAATAATCAAGTGACAGTAATCGTAGATCTAGACATCCCAGAAAAGTTTTGTCCGTTGGAATGGATGGGGAATCTGAACGGGTTAATTTGTTTTAAAGGTCATCATGCAATATAGGTATATATACATGTGTGCATCAGCTGTACATTCACAAACTACTTATTATCATACCACAGTTAGTTCAAATTTTGCATTTTAATTAGCTTGAACTGTAGCAACTAATATACAGTCTCATGCAATCACGTAGATTGAACCATTTTTCTTTGCAGTATCAAGTGCCAAGTGCTGAGCTACAGCACTGTGCCAGTATCTGACAGTGTAGCATGACCTCGACTGTATTATTGCTTAATGAGAGGCATGTCTTGTTAATGAAAGACCCTGTGGGGTGGCTCCTCTATTATATTCGCTTGCTTTTATTTTTTCAACTTCAGGGCTATAGAACAAAACACAGTACATTTCAGACTAATTTGTGTGTGTCACATTGGCATTAACTACCTCAGTTAATAGCATACGCTGACTCACATGTTTTTATCCGGTTCTTAGGTATTATGAGCAAGATCTGGCCTTGGCTAAGGACCTCCATGACAAACTGGCCCAGGCAAAAGCCTACTGTAACCTGGGTTTGGCCTACAAAGCCCTGGGGGAGTACAGCAAGGCAGAGGAGTGTCAGAGATACCTGCTCTCATTGGCACAAGCCTTGGATAACACACAGGTCACTTGCTAAGGCCATTTTCACTTGTTTAACAACAGAGTGTATGCTTTACATGGACAGTGATAACAAGCCTTTATGTGGTCCTGTTTGTTGGCAGGCTGTTTTCAGGGCCTTGGGAAACCTCGGGGATGTGTGTGTGTGCCGAGGGGATCTTTCTGGTGCGGTGAGGTTTTACCAGCAGCAGCTATCACTGGCACAGAAGGTCAGCAATCAGAAGATGGAGGCTGACGCTTATTCAGCACTTGGATCAGTCCACAGGTAATAGTGCTTTCTTTATTCTCCTTTTTATTACTCTGCATATCTGTATGTCTTCTCTTTGTCTCTTGCTCATCCTTGTCTTCCTCTTTAGGCTGCTCCGCCAGCTGGACACAGCCTTGTCCTTCCATAGCCAGGAGCTGACCATCCGCAGGGATCTCGGCGACCAGCAGGGGGAGTGTCGCGCCCTTGGCCACCTGGCGGCAGTGCACATGGCCCTGGGGGACTATGCCACAACCTTCCAGTGCTATGAGACCCAACTGGGTCTGGCACAGGGGCTCAGGGACGCACGACTGGAGGCCCAAGTCCACGGGAACATGGGTATCACCAAAATGAACATGGGGGTGTTTGAGGAAGCCATCGGATACTTTGAGCAGCAGCTGGCCATGCTGCAGCAGCTGAGCGGGACTGAGAGCATTCTGGACAGAGGCAGAGCCTTTGGGAATCTGGCAGACTGCTACGACGCTCTGGGAGACTATGAGGAGGCCATTCAGTACTATGAGAAGTACCTGACTGTGGCGCAGAGTCTCAACCATGTCCAGGATCAGGAGAAAGCCTACAGAGGGCTCGGCAATGCACACAGGTACGTAAATCATGATATAAAATAGAATAGAATAGAGCGCTTCTATTTTCATTGCACAGATGTACAATGAAATTTGGTGCATCTCATGAGCAGCACAGACAAGCAGCGTTCACCAAATACACGCACACATAGACATTGCATATCTTTTAAACACTGTTTGTATTTTCAGGTTCATCACTCATCGCAGCATTGCTCATCTATATCATTATTATCATTAACGAAAACTAACAAAATAACAAAAACTAATTGTGAAAAAACATTTTCAACAACTGAAAGAAAAACAAAAATGTGGCTTCACAAAAAAAGTACTGCAAACTCTATTGCAAGTGTACAAAGCTAACTAAAATAAACTAAAATTTTAGAGAAAATGTCTTTAGTTTTTGTCTTTGTCAGTTTATTTCATACAGGAATGTAATACTCTGGGTGGATATGAAATTTATCTTCCAGCCGTTTTTAGCTGGGCCAGTAAGCTGGGCCACACAATGAAGACCTTTTTAAAAATCGCACCTGACAAATACTCCGCATTACAGAAAAAAAAAAAAAAAAAAAAGACTAAAACTAACACTGAAAGAAATAAAAACTAAACTAAAGCTAAGCACTTTCAAAAAAAATAAAAACTAAACTAAACTAGCAAACACACTGAAATTGACAACAAAAAGTCACATTGAATTAAAAATGCAAACTATAATAACCTTGATCTGTACCTGGTGCTGGAGTAATAAGCTTGTTGCACTTTTGCATATGTTGCATCTTACAGAATGATCATTGTGAACATAAATAAATGAAATATAAAGTGGGACATGAATGCAAAAGATTTGTTTCCGCCATACACTCGGGCATGTATCTAACAAATAGGAGGACAAGGGATTGATTTCTTTCTAACCTTCCCAAGCGATTTTTCATTTAGCCCGGTAAATGTCTAGTTTTCTTCCTCTGTTTGAAACCGTACCTGGCAGCAGCCCCGCTCTAGTGCTCTTGACCTTTGTTAATATTTATGTTGACATTTGTATTATTTGTGAATTATGCACCTTTCCAATAATTTTAATTGCCTTTGACCTTTAGTAATTCCATGCATTTATGCAGGCATCTCAAATGAGCGTTGGTTGCATCTAGTTGCACATTTCAAATAAGAATAATCATCATCGCCTCATAATACATTAACAATTATAATAGTAACTACTAGAAGTGGCATAAGTGTGACAGGAGGTGTGAGGCTTTATACTGTGTCCTTTCATGCAAAACTTCACAAGTAATGTTCTCTGACAGAACAACAAGGCCTGATGATGAGTTTCCTTTATCTCTCTTTTTTAGTCTGTCTCAGCTGCTCCCTGGAGTGTGAATGAGACGGTAATGAGGAGAGAATAGTCATTGATTTATACCAATGAACACAGCCTTTGTAGACGTTGCTTCTTTTACGGTTTCTCCCCGAAGACTCGGAGCTCTGTTGTGTTTTTGCAGCGCAAAATCAAAATGTCCTGTTATTATCAGCCAATTTGTTGCCTTGTTTGCTTTCTTAAATTGCCCATATGGGCCTCACTGGAAAAAGGAGGCCTTTGATATTTAGAAACCCTGTGTTATTTCTTTAAAAAAAAAAAAAAAAAGGTGAGCATAGCTATAATGTTATTTCAAAGAGCTTGGTGTGCTAGCAAGAACAAAGAAAATATAAAGAAATGTATGATGCATGACTGTGTTTTGCCCGCTTTTTCTTTCATCAGGTCCATGGGTAGTCTCCAGCAAGCGTTGGTGTGCTTTGAAAAGCGGTTGGTGGTAGCCCATGAGCTGGGCGGGGAAGGAGGAGGTAAGGCTCAGGCTTACGGGGAGCTGGGCACCTTACACAGCCAGCTGGGCAACTATGAGCAGGCCCTGTCTTGCCTGGAGCACCAGCTTAACATCGCACGCACAGCAGGGGTAAGGATTTCCCTCTGAGGGCTCTTGTTTCACACATGCTGTCGATTTTCTGTCCTCGCCCTTGCTGAATATAACAATTTGTCGTCTTTACAAAATGCACATTATGCAAAGAAACCTAAACCTTACTTTTACTGTCAGGACAAATCGCTGGAGGGTGAGGCGAGTGGCGCACTGGGAGGCGTTTACCAGCTGATGGCAGACAACGAGACAGCGCTACAGGTTTCTGCATTTATAACACACCACAGCTTATTATGACTGTTCACTTCATTAATCCATCCATCAGTCGATTAACTGAACTTTTCTGCTACAGTGGCACCAAAGGGCCCTGGATATAGCGGAGCAGACAGGATGTGGGAGGAGCCAAGGGCGAGCCTATGGGAACCTGGGACTGACCTATGAGGCTCTGGGAAATTACGAGAGAGCCGTGGTTTTCCAAGAGCAACACCTGAGTGTCGCAGCGCAGACCAATGACCTAACAGCTAAAACACTGGCCTATGGGAGCCTGGGAAGGATACATCACGCACTGCAAAACTACGCACAGGCTGTGATGTACCTGCAGGAAGGTACACACACACACACACATACACATACACATACACACACACGCTTTTTTTTTCTACAATGATAAACATACACAACAGACATAAAACACCAAGCAAGAAAAACAGTCAAGCAAGCCATGTCAAAAATGGCTCCTGCGCCTTCAGGAAATCGTTTTGTGAATTCCCTTTGCTAAAATCAATCTGTTCCATCTTTCCATCTTAGCAATAGAAAATATTTATTTTTTTTTAGCAGTAACCATGCCTGCCTTGAGAGCCTGTTTTTCTGATGGGAGAGAAGAGCCCTCGTCCTGTCAGAGCAACCAAATATTGCCAATTTACCATCTGGCTGAATGTTTATTTGATATTGTTTGGAAAACCAATTAAATATGCCACAGTAGAAGTTACCTAATACTGGACAGAGCCAGAATAAGAGTGGTAATGAATAAAACAATCGGTGTAAGACTTCAAAACAGAGTGGTTTTGACAGGGATCAACAAACTCTTGACTAACGATGGAAAGTGAACAAGTCGGTCACACTTTTACCTGGCCTGCCAGTCTTACAGATTCCAGTTAGGGAGGCACTGAGTCTCGCTGCAGACTTTGATCTATCTGAGTATCTTATCTTATCTTTCAAAGCCAAAGTTTGTTTAGGCCTGAGAACACTGAGAGTTGTATTTCCAAAAGCCTCTAGAAGCATGAAAGGTATTCATGAGTCTGACTTTGGCTATTAGAAGATCAGTGCTAGGCTATTGGCCCTGCAGTGAGGTTTCCTTCAGGCAGCTTGTTGTCAATAATCCTGTTTGATTCAACTGCTTTAACTAGACTACTCTTTGAAACACACACACACACACACACACAGACATACACACATAAACATACACACATACATGCACTTCTCTCTCTCCTTATCTCTACTTGTAAAACTGCATCCTTTAGGATGTTGGTTTTAAATAATCCTGTTTAAGTCTCTTGCCTTAAATATTCTACTCTTTGAAATACCACACTTACACAGACGCATGCAGTTAGTCTGGGAAATTTTAAAATACAAATTCATTGTAATATTTGACTTAAAATGAGTGGTTTGTTCCATGTATTAACTCCTGCAGGCTTCATTGGGTCTGTAAGACGTGGTCATGGTTTAAATCACAGATGCTTAGGATTTTAATTAATCATCATTTCAACATGGAATGAAAAATTTTGGAGTTGAGGTGAGGACAGAGCTATAAAAAAACATGGGCTTGTGTGGCTCCAATTAGCCTCTCTCACTGATAGAAGGAAACACAGATGCAGAGCATCACACAGCCAGACAGAGAGGAACAGGCAGAAGCGTGAATCAAGACTCAGTGTTTGAAGAGTTTTCTCTCAAACTGAGACCCTAATGAGAACTAAATACAGCCTGCCATGACTGTCTGCTCTCTCACAGCAGGGGAGATGAAACACATTTGAGACAAACCGAAGGGGAGAGAGAGGGAGAAAACAGTGACTTTGGATTTGAATTGGCAGGATAGCAGACAGGAGGGAAGAGACAAAAGAAGCAAGGAGAGAAGACGAATGGAAAATCTGAGAGTGCAGGACACAATGCAAGTTAACTTCATCTCAGCAACAGCTGTCATATGTCAAAGTGATGTGACTGCCAAAGAGATGATTTTAGTGTAAGCCTCCAGGAGCTAGTAGTCAGAGGACTTCAGTGTGTTTATGTTTGGTCTGCTTTCTGTCTCCCTCTCTCTCTCTCTGTCTGTCTCTCTCTCTCTCTGTGTCTGTCTCTCTCTCACTCTGTCTCTCAGGTCTGCGTCTGGCAGAGCAGTTAGGCAGGAGAGAGGACGAAGCTAAGATACGACATCGCCTAGGCCTGTCCCTGTGGGCCAGTGGAAACCTAGAAGAGGCACAACACCAGGTGTGTGTGTGTGTGTGTGTGTGTGTGTGTGTGTGTGTGTGTGGGTTGGTGGTGGGTGGGGGGTGTGGGCGGGATGCACACACTTACATATGTATGCACATTATCTGAATGTTCTGTAGTTTCCTGATTGCCTGTAAGGAACGTATAAAGAAGGGACAGTATGACAGTGACAGCGTTCCAAATTTACTCTGGTGCCAGAATTTGATGCCACTAATATGGAAGTCAGTGGGACAAGCATGGAAAATCCCTCTATAACCCTCTATAAACCACTACACCTACGCTGTTTGAAGCCTGACAGGACAGAGATTCCAGTATGTGAACAAATACACTTTAAATAATGCAGACTGGTGTTCTTGATCCTGTGTGCACATTAGTTGGCCTTGTTACTGGTCTCAAAACATCAGGAGCCTGTCCAGCAGCTGCATAAAGCCTAAAGCCATGAGCTAAAATTAATAAAACAATGCGAATGTTGGCCACAAGCAAGTTCAAAATGTGCAGTCTCATATGAGCTAGTTAGCAACAGGCGAATGACTCTTTAACGGGGACGAACCCATGCAAAACAATGGCAACTGCACAAAATTTGTCCACACTCGCACCAATTTGGGCTCAGGTGCTCCTCAATGGCATATTGTCCCCTCCATCTTCATACGCTCCTTTGTTTCTTGAACTTAATGTCTTAAATGCAGTGCGAAGACAGGCACTGGGGCTCAGGGATTTATTGCTGCATGTATTTGGGGTTTTGGATGTTTTGGGTGTTAGTGCCATTTTTAGAATGGCATCAGCTGCCTCATGCCCTCGTGTATACCACCGCCCTCCCCTAACCCTCGGTGCTTCCTCGAGAAAATCAATTTCTTCAATCCCTCAGCTTGAGCCGGTCCTATCTTGAGGAGATTATAATACACAGGCAACAAGAAGAGTACTATCAAACGCTGCACACATACATGCACATGCCATTGGCCAGAACTGTGCAGGATGACAGCACCGAATCAGTTAGACGCTGATTCGAGGAGGGGGCTTGTTTAGAGCAGCTCGACTGCCAGCTCAACAGTCGGCTGCTCTGGTCGTCACTGTTACTGACATCAGAGGCCTGTCAAAGCTGTCACTCCAAAGCAGAGGTGAACTGTGTCATGTATAGACCTCTTACTGACAGTTACACTGATCAGCTCCACATCCCACCGTATTTCAAAGACAACAAAATTGCCCTGTGGGAGTAAAATGATGCCCTCTTCATTTGACTGCATGCCTGTGATCTCAGGATATGATGCATAGCTGAATTATCTTCCATATTTCAGTCTCCTATTTGAAGAAAAGAAGCACGAACACAGCAGTCCTCCTGATTGTCTAACTCTTCATGTTGGTTGCAGTGTACTCATACTGGCACCTACTGGTCAACATTTAAACAGCCATCTGTTTCAGGCTGGGAAGACTGACAGCCTGATGAGACTGGCACCCGCTGCTCAAAATTCCTGTGATTTATACCTGGTTTGACTTAGTAGATTCTACAGTTTTACCCACTATATTAATGTAAATGGTGTGTTTTTGCCTGTGTTGTGTTGTAGTTGTACAGAGCATCTGGATTATTTGAGACAATTCGTCATGAGACACAACACAGCACCGATTACAAGCTGTCTCTGTTTGATCTGCAAACCAGCTCATACCAGGCTCTCCAGAGAGTCCTCGTCAGCCTAGGTAAATACATACTCCTTCTCTTCTGCTGTTTTTGTTGTATGAGTCACTGTGTATCACTTTTCTTTTACCTCTGGGAGGCATTCTCACCTTCACTTTTTTCTGTTCACACTTTCTCCCTATCAGGTACATGCAAACTATCACTTTCGGGCCTGAATGTGATGCTTGTGTTTTTTTGTTTTTTGATTTTTTTTTTAGACTTTCTATTCTCCTACCTCCATCTCCAATGCCAACCACCCATTTGATATTGATTTTGTCAGCTTTATCTTCTCTGCTGTCTCTTCTTTCCACATTTCAGGCCGCCATGATGAGGCATTGGCCATAGCAGAACGAGGTCGAACACGTGCCTTCGCTGATCTCCTGGTTGAACGTCAGAAAGGAGGGCAGCAAGCCACAAACTCGGACCCTTACATCCCAGTTACTGTGGAACACATCCTGGATATAGTCAATGGGCAGAGGGCTATGGTCCTCTACTATTCTCTAGCAGGAGGTTTTCTGTACAGCTGGCTGCTGTCTCCTGGGACAGGTACACACACACACACAAACACACACACACAGAGTTTTGGCTCATTCTGTAATTGTTCTGCCCCATGTACCCAGTAGTTCTGTCAATCAATAGAGGGTGACAACTGTCAGCATACACACTTTTTTTTTTTCAATTTGATTTCAGTGGGCTTAATTAGCATAGCATTTGACAAGATGTTGAAAGTAGGGATATTAACAATAAAGACACCAAAATGAAAATTCGGAAAGAAGCTCAACCACCTCAAGTTGCTAAAAGAAAGTGTAAATATATCAGGTTATTAACATTTTCCTGGCATCCCAGCCAGGAAGTACAAGTGCAAACTTTGTCAGAGTATGACAAAGTTAGAGGCATTTACAAAATCAGGAGAGATATGGTGCTGGTTATCTTTTGTTAAAGTTGGGTTATATCTAATGTTCTCAGTGCTAAAATATTTGACCTGAGGCTGGTTGAAGATTGTGATGTTAGCAGGTGTTCAGTCACCCAGTCCTGGCACTTTATAAAGTAGACTATTTTCCACGTTCACCTCTTGGTGGGTAAATGCCTTATAATTATCAGAGTGTGTTTATATGGCCCCAAAGTTAGATGGTTGGTTTTCATTATTTACTCTTCAAAAAGTAGAGGATATATGCCTAAATCTGCCCTGTGTGCTGAGTTTGGGGTTATTTTTTGTGTCCAGATTATGCTTTGCATTGCATCCAGAGTTTTAACGCTTTAATTAAGCCTTGTGTTTTACTTGACTGAATTCTGCCGCAGGTATCGTGAAGTTCAATGAGGTGTACCTGGGAGAGGCCGGTGTCGAGGCGTCTGAGTTCCAAGAAGGCAGTGCCAGTCCACAGGGAGGAGGAGGTCCTCTGTCTATGGAGCAGTACATCTCCAACGCCAGAGAGGCCCTGGGAGTGGACAGCCATTACAGCAGGTAGTGTTTTTAGTTGATGATCTACTGTAGACAGAGGAGAGACTTCTTGTCAGCACCTTGGAAGGAATCATTTTGTGTATATTCACTGTGTACAGTGCGACAAGTGAGAGATGGAGAGAGGATTAGAAGTTGTCAAGAGCCAGTTTCTAATCCATCACATGACTTTTGCATTACTTCACTCATTAA
The DNA here is from genome assembly GCF_902150065.1 of Myripristis murdjan. Classification (NCBI taxonomy): domain Eukaryota; kingdom Metazoa; phylum Chordata; class Actinopteri; order Holocentriformes; family Holocentridae; genus Myripristis; species Myripristis murdjan. The sequence continues at coordinate 16,488,335 of NC_043991.1, forward strand.
AACACAAGGAGGAAGTCATGAAAAAACAGGGGAAAGGTAGCCACACACTCTAGATCATCTTTCATCTTTTTCTCCTGCTCTCTGCTGCCATCTTTTTCTTTATCCTTTGTTATATTGCCCACAAGTTCTAGCGTTCATTTGGCACCAGTGGGCTACTTTTATAAATTACTACCATGTGTCATGTCAGCAAATGTTCCCCCACACAGACTGTTACTCAGCTCTCTGTGAAAACCACTGCAGTGGGGTTACTACAGCCAGCAGCAATTCATTGCCTCTCTCTCTCTCTCCCTCCCTCCCTCTGTGTGTGTGTGTGTGTGTGTGTGTGTGTGTTTGCACGCACGTTTGCAAGCTGTGGCCTCGAGCTCACATCCGCTTTAGCATTTCTATTTATGTGTGATGACTGAGAGTCCTGCTCATCCAAGCATCTGCACATACAGCGTGCAGGCTTAAAATGTTTTTCTACCCACCAGTTACAATTTTACTACCTGTCGTAGGTAACCCATGAAGCAGCAGCTGCTAACATAACATCCATCAGATCTTCTTAAGCATGTGAAGAGTATAGCCAGCAGATTACATAAAACGTAATGGTGTTTGCTAATGGAAAGTTTAACTCTATTAACTATCAGTTCAATACAAACGGTGATGAGACCTGTAATTTATGGCCACCAGCTTCTCCCTTCAGTAATACGATCCTTTTAACTTTACCTATAAAAACATGTCATGGCAATATTAATTACTGTTAAGCTAAAAAAAAAAAAAATATTCATTACAAATTACTCAATACTCATTTCAAAAACAGTATTGATTATTACTCCCTGAGAGCAGTAATTTCTGTTACTCATTATATAACCGTTCTGTCACAGTCCCCCAAATTGGCAATCGTTTCCTTTTTTGAATGATAAAGGAAACCAAACAGCACTGATGTCCAAGGTCATATTTTGCTCTATGAATTCAAAGGAATGTGAGCACCGACAAAGTAAAGTAAAACTTTCTGCCATTTTTTTTTTTTTTAAACTAATATAGCTTAGTCTAATATAACAATAGCTGATTATGAAGAAAACCAATTGGGGAGGTAGGGATGAGATATTGTTTTTGGATACTTGAATTTCAAGCTGATATTGAGATGACATGAGTGTGTTTTTTCTTCTTTTTGGTAACTGATATTATTGAACTGATACAGTAATTATTTACGTTGTATTTATGTTGTTTGTCCAGGGTTTGCTCCAGCAGTGAGACTGAGAGTGAAGCAGGAGACCTGTTAGAGCAGCAGTTTGAGGAGCTGAATAATAAACTCACCTCAGCTGCTGACCCCACGGGCTACTTGCGCATGGTGTCCCGAAACAACCTCTTTAACAGGTAAACACACAACACTGCTCACAGCGCTATGGAGCAGACAGATAGACACACTTGTTTGACGTCATTCTAACCAGGGACTGTGCAGTGTGTGTTGTGTGTGCTTGTGCCTCACCGTGTTTGTGACTGTGTTTGTGCAGGAGTTGCCAAAGCATGACCAGCCTATATAGTGCCACAGTGTCTCCAGTGAGAGAAAATTCATCCTCTCTTTCTTGCCGACCCAGCAACATTGGCAAACCTCCTCTTCGAGCCCTTTATGACTTACTCATTGCCCCAATGGAAGGGGTATGTATGTGTGTGTGTGTGTGTGTTTTGGAAGGGCCTGTGGACCTTTCCTCTCCTTAGTGAAATGTTTAAATAAAGCACATATTTTATAGCCTTTCCTCCTGCTGTCTGTCCTCCGGTCACTCTTTCTCTGTATCTATCTCTCTAGGGCCTGATGCACAGCAGTGGCCCTGTGGGCAGACACAGACAGCTTGTGTTGGTGCTGGAGGGAGAACTGTATCTAATCCCTTTTGCCTTGCTCAAAGGCAGCTCGTCTAATGAGTACCTGTATGAAAGGTTTAGTCTCATCTCCGTCCCTTCTTTAGCCAGCCTGGGAGCCACGGTCAAGGTGGGTGATATACATTTGAGAGAAATATAAACACAGGTATCAACACAGCCATGTGCAAAAGACAGATGCTTAGAACAGTTGTTAATAACCCTTGGACTTGTTTCAATCCACAGCCCCATCCTCGCCGTGGGGGTCCCTTACTTTGCTCAGATGGAGGTTCAGTGGCAGCAGTGGTGGGAGCTCCCCGCTTGCCCCCTAGTGTAATGGACCGCTGGCTTTGGGGGCCCCTTCCTTCAGCCCAAGATGAAGCTCTTTGGCTAGGGGAACAGCTTGGATGCCATCCCTTAACTGGAGCTTCTGCGACCAAGGAGCGTGTATTAGCAGCCCTTACTCAAGCGGAGTGTGTTCACTTTGCGACTCACATATCCTGGAAGTTGGCTGCGCTGGTCCTCTCCCCCAACCAAGACCATACCGGGGGAGAAGGGGCAGCTGGCAGGCCCAAAGAGAAATTACCATGTGGGACATCGAGTTCAGGCGAGACTACGGATCAGGATGCAAAGGTCAAGTCTTCATTTGCAAAGAGTCACAGCAGTCCAGAGAGACTCAGGGGAGTGGATGAAGCAAGTGATGATGGCGAGAGTTTGTGTGAGATGGAGAGTGTTTGCGATAGCCCACCACTTCAGGACTTCCTGCTCACAGCTGCTGATATATTGAACCTGTGTCTGAATGTCAAATTAGTGGTTCTGAGGTATGACACAAATTCTATAACTTTCAAAATCTATTTTACAATCTGTTTTACATTATACAATTCTGTTTTTGTCAAAGCCCGTTGGGGATGGCAGATCTTTCACACCTCTGAGGGCTACTCCCTGTTCCTTTCTCAGGTTGTACCCAGAGTCGAGCAGCAGAGTGACAGCTGACGGGGTGGTGGGGCTGACTCGGGCCTTTCTGGCTGCAGGGGTACAGTGTGTGTGTGTCTCTCTGTGGCCTGTACCAGCAGCTGCCTCCAAAGTATTCACACACACCTTCTACACAGCCCTTCTCAATGGGATCAAAGCCAGTGTAGCTCTGACAGAGGCCATGAAGACACTACAGAGCAGCAAGCAGTTCTCACACCCCTCCAACTGGGCTGGTAAGAACACATCCACACACTTTTCCTTTAATGTATATTTGGTCTTGATATTGGAAATAATGGGAATCCAAAACAAGCATGCACAGCATATAGGAAAAATATGTTCTACTTTTCTTATCTATTAAAGAGTAGTATTTCTCAGATACATCAGGAACACTCAAACACAGAGATCAGGCTCGAGACAAGGAAGATGTTTTGGCAGACTTTACAAGGGAACTCAATAATTACATTTACAGGCAGCTGTCAGGAGCTCTGTTACCAGATCATCATGGCAGTAACAGGGGACTGACCAAGGCCTAAATATAGAAGGTAATGATGCTAATAAGGAGCAGGTGTAGATCTAAATGAGTAGTTTGCATGTGGAGGACTCTTGGGTAACATGTAGGCACAAAAGGGAACAAGCTCTGCAGAACAGAGAGAGACAGACCAAAAGGGTCAGACACACAGAGAGACAGAAAAGGGGACACAGGGAGAACAGGGGGGAAAGAAATAAAGAGGCAAGCATTATCTAACAGAGAAGTAATACTAATGATGAGGACCTGCAGGGAACTTAAGAGAATGGTTGTGACATGATCCAAAGTGAATGATGACGATAGAAAGTTTGGATGAGCGTCCATTCCAGGATGTTACTGGCAGGAACCTAGAAGTTCTCTGTAACCTTCCCAATCCACCAAGTACTGGAAACCACTTCAATGGTCACGATATCTCAGGAGCTGGCAGGCACCCCATCTAGGAGGCAAGGAGAAGGAGGCTTAGGTTCTGGAGGCAGAAGAGAAGGAAATGCAGGCTTGGGTTGGGACACAGGAAAGGTAGGATGTACATCAAGGGATCTTGGGAGCTGCAGATGAACTGCTGCAGTGCTGACTCTACAGAGAACCTTGAATGGATCTACATAATGGGGACAGAGCTCATGGGAATCTCTCCTGAGAGGCAGACTATTTGTATAGATAAACCCACCAATGGCTGGGTGGTCTGTTGTAGATATTAGGCAGTTGTCTTGAGGAGAGGAGATCTGGTTCTTTTCCAGTTTCTGTGAATGTGATGGATGAATGCCTCAACTGATGGAACTCAAATTAGCTAGGTCTCTAGATGGAATTTAGAGGGGGAGAGACCACTTGCAGATGATGGGAGAAAAATATGGGTGTACTCTTCCCAAGAAGTTGACTGCTCCGCGAAGTGGTATTCGCAGAGACAAGATAGCAGAGGGTGTTTTCTAATTCTAGGTATAGGTGTACAGTTTGGCCATTGGATAATGACTGGTACCCTGAGGAGAGATTGACAGATGAACCCCAATAGACAATGAAAGTTTTTTCAGCAGCAAGATGAGAATTCAGTTGTCCTGTCCTGAGGTAGACCATTTAGGTGAAAGACATGCAGCAGATGGGAGTTTGGGTTAGGGTTAGTCACTTTGTTAGAATTACCTTGGACACCATCCAAGGTTGGAAGTCCAGTGATGAACTCCAAGCTAATGTGGGATCAAGGATGAGACAGTTAGAGATAATGAAAAAAAGAGAATGAAAAAGACTTGCTGGGTGCTGGTGAGAAAGCTTGTTTTGGGCACAGCTGGCACTGTCACAGACCACGGACTGAGTTTCTGAAGCAAATGAATAGCCACCAAAAACACTTATGGAGGAAGGATAGAGTGTGATAACAAACTGAGATGACAGTTCACATGAGAGGAGTGAGCACACTGCAGGATGTGGGGGCAGACAGAGACAGCCACAAAGAGACAGGTAATGGGACTATTACCTGTGCCCGGATTCTGTCATTGCTCCTTATTTACAATGGTTTTGATTACCCTGGAGACAGAAGACACATAATGGTTTCTGGTGATGATGGGTCTAGGAACAGGTTCTTTAATGGAGTCATTAAACTTAAGAGTGCATTCGATTTTGTATTTTTGGAGTTGAGATGATGGTAGAGGGTGAACTTGAATCTGGCCAAACAAGCTTGCCATTGAGGTGCTTGGTGGACTCATGGCAGCAAGAGAAGAAGGTACAGGGATAGTCAACAGGAATGCCACCACCACCACAATTCAAAAGCAAGTCACATTCGCCAAGGAATCATTGTATTTTCCCCAGATTGCCCCCATATCTCCCAGGAGGAGTGACACGAGGTTCCCAAAGAGAAATTAGGCTGAGGCAGGTCAGAGGAGAAAGGAGTTCCAGTGATTGATGGACTAGTTACCAGTCCATCAATCCATGATGATCTAACAGAGAAGTTTGTACATAGAGGACTCTGGGGTGACATCTGCTGGCACACCAGGGAACAGCAAGCAGCAAAGAGAGACAGGGAGAGACCTACCTATCTACCTATCTATTTATTAGTTTCAATCAGTAGTTGTAAATTTTGACTAAATCTGTAAATTCATGGATCAGTATGTCTCCCTGTCAAATTAAACATTAAAAAATAAATTAAACAGTCTCATAAAAGCAGGCTAAATATCTAAAAAAAAAAAAAAAATTACAAGGATCATATGATATTAAAAAAAATACCCCTCTAGAAAAAGGTATTAGACAAACAGTCCACACAGCCACTTGTACACACACACTTGTACACAGACAAACACACACACACACACACACACACACACACACACACACACACGCATATTTATATATTTTGTCTAAATTACTCCCAGTACCCTCATAGGCATTTTCCCTCAGGTTACATGCTGATTGGCAGCGATGTGAAGCTGAATAGCCCGATGTCCCTGGTTGGTCAAGCCCTGGCAGAGATCCTGCAGTACCCAGAGAGGGCAAGGGATGCCCTAAGGGTTCTTTTGCACTTGGTAAGAGACATTCACACTTCTAAAGCTACACAGCCAATTTGTCAGTGTTAAAAATTAACACTGTCAGTGTTAATTAAAGTTCTCACCCATCACACTTAAATTAACACCTTAGCTTGTTTTTAACCCTGGAGCAACATGAGCTGTATGAGCTTACAAACTGCTCTCCAATGCACACTTGTTAACACAAAATATTTAAAAAATCATTAATTTTGAACACTGCATAATTTTCTGTGTACTTAGATGTAGGCAGATTACAGCTCTAAATATGGCATCATGAATGATTTTTAAGAGCAGACTGAAATCAATCTAAATCTTCACTTACAGATCTTCATAGTAAAATGAACTATAATCAAATCATTATTACAATTTTCTGCAGGTTTCCTTTTTCTTTTAAGTCATTACTTTTTTAGCAAAATTTTATTTGCTAAACTTCAGCAATCAGATTCTGTCAGGACATGAAATCTCCAAAATGTCATAAGTGACACTAGAAAACACATCATCCCGCTTACTAAAATCTCACAATGACTAATCTGACTTTCAGTTTCCCTTCCTCTCGTCTTTCCTCTCCACAGGTTGAGAAGTCTTTGCAGCGTATTCAGAGTGGTCAGTGTAACCCAATGTACACGTCACAGCAAAGCGTAGAGAATAAGGTCCGTGTGTGTCTTTGTGTTGATCTTACCGTTTGTTTCTTTGTCTCTACGCTTCAGCCTCTGCATCTGCTCTGTTCATGTAAATGTTATCTGTTTTCCTCTGGATAAGGTTGGTGGCGTGCCCGGGTGGCAGGCCCTCCTGTCTGCGGTGGGTTTCCGATTGGACTGTTCTGGTAGTGGTGCTGGTCTCCCTGCCGCAGTTTTCTTCCCCACATCTGATCCTGGGGACCGGCTTCAACAATGCAGCACCACTCTACAGTCCCTGCTTGGTACCACAGCTTTTCTATTATTCAGAATGTCCTTCATGTTAGCCAGTCACATTGATATCAAAACAACCTTATTGGCGCCTCCAGGATCTTCACCACAGAAAGCAGGCTCTCCCATGAAATTACAAATCATTTGAGGGAAATTAAATCAGCCACAGACTCATGAAGAATTTAGACTTAAAAAGCATGAACTTCCCAATATTGCCACTTGATGCCACTACAGTACCATGTATTGTCCCGGGCAGGTCACATGGGGTCATGAAGTCATTACTGCCCTCCTTAACCAATCTGTCTGACAAAAGAGCGATTCATGACTAAGTCTAGTTTTAAAATGGAATTGTAGCTGCCGCTCAGATGGCCTCATCATCTTGTTTTTGTGGTTTTGTAAACAGATGAGTTTTGTTTTTACAGAAGAGAAGGTTGTGCTCCTTCTACCTCTTGTTTATTAAATTCAACTGAATTTACAAGGCTCGTGTATTTTCAGTTTCAGTATTATTACAGTGACTTCATCCATCTCATGAACACATCTGCAGTGCTCATGCATAAAAAAAACACTTGCTAATTAATGTGGCATTACAGGTTGTTTTTAATGTTTGTGCAATATTGCTGAGCAGAAAACGGGACATTTGACTGTGAAATCCTAGAGGGACTTCTATACTGAAATATACTATGCTGAAGATGCTTTTTTCTTCCCAGGATATTACAGTACAATGTATGCATATGTTTTAATTAGGATTGACTGTAGTGGCAAATAAACACTCAACCCTAGCAACATTACATTAACATAATTTCTCCATCAACGCACATAAAATCACATGTCCCACAGGCCCAATAATCATTCTAATAGAACAAACAAAAAATGTAATTATGGATATGTTACATCTTTGCGTGAAGATTTGCTTAACTTCCCGTGCGTTCCCAGGTCTTACTCCTCCCGCTCTCCAGGCTCTGTGTAAACTGGTGACAGCATCTGAAGCTGGAGAACAACTCATTCATAAGGTAAACTATTGCACGGATTCTTGCCATCAGATTCAGATCTGAGCAATGCATGTTCCTTTTTATCATCAAAGTGCATCTGATGTGGACATGGTATGTTCTGTCATGGTCTCATCTGTCATCTTGCTCCTGAAGAAAATAGATTTTTCCAAAGCCGGTTGTTTTATTTGTTAGTGAAAGGGGTCTGCAAAGCAACATTAAATTCATTTACCTTGTGCGTTTAGGATCTTACCTCTGCCCCTGGTTTCATTAATCGTTAGTGTTAGCGCACATGAGCTCCATACAGGTATCATCAGATATCATCAACACAAGCAAGTCATCATTAATGCATGGTTGAGTCTGCGGTATCTCACTTCCAGTTATTTACACTGGAATAAATCACTAAAGCTTTGTTTCCTCCTCTCCCATACCCACCACACAAAGGCGGTTAAAAGCATGGTGGGAATGGTAAGTTTTTATGATGGAATTGCTGACTTGGTTTGACAACAAATATAACTCAGGCTGATGTTTAGTGATGTTTACACATTGCAGATGTATTTGATATTGTTTCTGTGGAAAGTGATTTTTCTTAAAAACTCTGACTGAAGAAAGTCACTTGAGACCAAAAAAAAGCAGCTCATAGGTTTATAACAGTATTTTCATGTATTATCATACTGTGAAGTTGAAGGAAGGAAATGTTAAAAATGTATCTGTACAAAATATATACTTTTAAAAATTTAAAAACTACACTCTCATATTATCTCTGGTCACAGCAACGCAAACAGAGTCCTTTTGATTTTTCAGCCTGTTTGGATCATGATTCTTCTGTTTGCTCTCAGTTCTATCTTGTCTAAAGTTAGTTTTCCAATTTATCCCACCCTTTTCTCTCTAAAGCTTCACCAAGTGCTGGTGCAGTTGCAGTCAGGGGACAAAGAGCAAGACTTTTCACTGGCTCCCATTCAAGTTTCAATAAGTGTGCAGCTGTGGAGACTGCCGGGCTGCCACGAGTTCCTTGCTGCTCTTGGTGAGTCGTCAATAGACTAAATCCATTTTGCCCTCAAGTTTGAATCGTAGTTGAACAATTGACTGGCACACAGCGTCATCATGACAGCATGTCCAGATATTTGTGAATGCCACACACATACTGAGACTGAAGGTTATTGTAGCATCATAAAAAATTGATTACTTTCTCTCGCCCAGGGTTTGACCTGTGTGAAGTAGGTCAGGAGGAGGTGGTGCTGAAGACCGGGAAGCAGGCTAGCAGACGTACTATGCACTTTGCCCTTCAGTCCCTTCTGGCACTCTTCGGTGAGAGGAATTCAAAGCCAAATCCAGTCCTTGACATTTACTATTCTCTGTGCCAGCCTCACATCTCCCTGTCTCATTTATCTACCTGTTCTGCTCCTCTTTCAGACTCCACAGAGCTTCCCAAGCGACTCAGCATGGACAGCTCCTCTTCCCTGGAGTCTCTCTCCTCCTCACAGTCAGCATCCCAGCCACACTCCTTACCGCTGTCTCTGGGCTGCTACCCACCACAGCCTTCATTCTTACCTCCAGTCTGCCCAGACAACCTTTCTTGTGATGCCATCTCTGTCTACAGTCTCAGTTCCCTCGCCTCCTCTCTCAGTTTTCTGTCCCGGCCGGAGCCTGCAGGAAGTGACATCATCAGTCAGCGCTCTCATCAACAAGAGCAAGAGAGACATCGGGGAGGAGCAGGGCTCTTTGCCTCACACCGGCATTCTGGCGGCTTGTCAAGAGGTCGACTGACCAATCTTGGCGGAGGATTGGCAGGAGAAGGGGAGGATGAAGAGTATGAGGGATTCTCCATCATAAGCAGTGAGCCATTAGGAGGAGGGAGGGAATGTGACACACTGCCACTGCCTGCGGGACACAGACACAGCAGAGGTGGTATTGGTAGAGGATCTGCTGGGTATCCTATCACAGTTTCCTCCAAGGGAAGCATCAGCACTCCTACATCTCCAATCAAAGCTCCACCACTGCCCATAACAGTTAACACCAGCCCCAAGCCCAAGGACTCAATGTAAGTAGAGCGCTGCTGTTTCAGTGAAACTGTGACAGATTGAGTCCACCCCAAAATTTTGTTTTCTCTTGACCCCTTTATTTCTTTTAAAGCCTCACAGTGAGCTCAGCCTGTGGACTTTTTATTCATTAGCTTAATTCAACCACAGAAGTTTAACACACATTGTCTTACCCTTTCTACCACCTGTTAGTTCAAGTGGCATACAGTTTCTTTTCTTCTTCACATAGGAGTAAGTTTTGACTATAGGGCTACAAAACACACATTTTAATAACTGTGTTAAAGAATTTACCATTGAACGAATAATAGAACCAGACAATCTTTGTGAATTAAATGTTAGTCATTAGATTTGAATAGTTCATTTCAAAACAAATAATCTGTTCTGTAAGAAATCATTTTTTCACCCAAGGAATTTAAAGGACCATACCAGTACAAAATGTGTAAACTTTATGTTTCTGCTAATCTTTTCCAAATCTTTTCCAAAAGTAAAGAGTCACAACTCTATCAGTTTTCCTCACTTTTATCCAGCCATTGGTTTCCATTCATTCCAAAATGAAATTTAATAGTTAACCATATTTAATATAAAATTGGTGTATCTGTAGTAAATGGGCCAAACATTCAAAATCACTGGTATGGTCCTTTAAGTTTCCAACTATTTGCTAAAAGATCCCATCATGTATTTGTTACTTTTTTGAAGTGTAAATGTCTTACGCCACAATACTGTGTCTTTTATTGTCATGACTACTGGATATTTTGTTCTTTTTACTTTCTTCCAGCTCATCCCGTCATGTGACTGGGAAAGGGAAGGTGAGCAGCTCAGAGTCGGACCAGTCGAGTACTGAGACAGACAGCACGGTCAAATCCCAGGAGGAGAAGGCTCCAAGTGGGCCACTGGATCCCCAGGAGCTGGCACAGAAGATTCTGGAGGAGACCCAGAGCCACATGCAAGCTGTGGAGAGCCTGCAGAAGGCAAAAAGTCGAGGGAAAACTCTGATTGGAGCTGAGAGGAAAGAAATGGAGAGTGCCAGACAACCATCTCTGTCCACCCCCACAACCCCAACTCTGACCCCCACAGGAGGAGGGCGAGGGTTTCGTCCCTCTGAGACCAGTGCTTTTAGCAGACCCAGTAGCAGAGCAAGTCTGAAGGCCAGTTCCTCGCCACTCACCCTCTCCACTCATCTGTCACCCCTCTCCACCACTACTTCAACACCTCCTTCAACTCGGCCTAAACCCCCATCCCGCTCCTCATCATTGCAGAAGATCAGCTCTGGCTATAACAGCCCAGCTCACACCTCTCCATCTCTGTCCCTCTCCTTGAAGGAGCGGGGTTCTCTTACTCCTTCAGACCTACACACCCAGGCTCAGCTCAAACTTAAATACCCTACCTCACCTTATACCACCCATATCTCACCTTCCAATGCCACTAACCTCTCTATCTCTGGCAACGCCTCTCCCGCCGGCAGCGCCCCATCACCAGCCCTTTCCTATTCCTCCACAGGATCTGTGTCAGCCTCGTCCAGCCCAGCAAACACCCCAGAACTCAACCAGTTAAAACAGGCTGCGCTGGATGATAAAGTTCAGGCAATTCATAACTTAAAAACCTTTTGGGCCAACGCTGCCCAGAGACATGATGTCCCAAGCCCTGCCAGTATACTCCGAGGAGGTAGTAAAAAGATGAGCACAGTTCAGAAAGACGTTTTGGGTTTGTTGAACCTTTCACCTAGACATGAGTCTGTCGGTAGGAATGTAGAGGGATCGCAGGATCAGAGCTCTGATTACCGACCCAATGGTCACCAAAAACTGGAGACAAAACCACCTCTAGCACCATCCTCTAATGTTACCACAAACTCCAAGGAAAACAGTCCTGGTGGTCCTCCTCACCCTATCAGAGTTCCCTCTGGAAATGGCTACAAGTTTCTCTCACCTGGACATTTTTTCCCTTCTTCTAAATGTTGATGGTTTGGATATTTGCCATGTTGCTTGCAGAGCCAGTTGGCCCATCCTCTGTTTGATCATTGGTGTATGTATTACAACAGAAATTGTCCATGTATCATCAAAACACAAACATGTTGTAGCAATACCTGCTGAAGACAAGGAAAAGTACAATTTCACCTTTTAAAAGTGACTTTACATGTCATTTACTCTTTGTGAAGGGGTACTACACTAATGTTTTGACTGTGATGACTGTGCCTTCTTCTGGAGAGAACTGGAAGAACAAAATGATCTCATGTATGAGGAGTATTGAGTCTTGGGCTTTAAATTTCTTTCATGACTGACTAGAGAGCATGTTTCCCAATGCCTCCATGTACACTGAAGAAACTTTGACTTACAGTCTTTTGACTGAATGCCTGTTACAGCTACAGAGTAAGGAGTACATTTAATGTCAACCTAAACGCTCGCTATATTTGTGTAAGTTGATTAGCCACCTGAATTGGATGGATTTGGGTTAATGGTGTGATAATTATTCTTAAATGTCATTACCAATTATTATTGTTGTCATTTATTTTGTAAATAAACTGTGTTTTGCATTCAGTATCACACATTTTATAAAGACAATTAAACCAAGGAAAAAGTAATGAAAAAAATTTTGATATTTTTTATGGAGATCAATTTTATGTGAGTAATTGTCAGCATGGTACCGTACTTTTCAGTGATTCAGTGTCTTTATAATGTACAATTTTGCAGGAGTGCCAGACTCCTATTTACAGAGTAAGTTGCTAAATAAAATAATAATAATAATGATAATAACGGTTTCCCTCAATCTCTCTCTTTGATGACATCCATCAATATTCAAATTGAAATTTCCACACAAAGTCCCACTACTTCTGTATGATAAACATAAGGCGTTTGACTGAGTCTGAAAGAAGTAGAAGTAGTATGTATATCTTAATGATGAAACATCTGCAATATAGACTTGTGATATTTTCAAGCATCATTTCCATATATCATTACTACAAGGACCTCCATGTTTGTCGTGATAACTTGCTGGTGAAATTGTAGTATTGCAAAGTTATTTTGAAAACTGATCTGGGGGGGAATATTGTGATTGCAGAAAGAAAACAGGGTCAATGTAGTGTACAGTAGTGAGGAGGGATACTGTGGTGGACAATGGCGGCCAGTCCTCAGCCAATCAAATGAGTGAGGAGGGCGGAACGGACTTGTTGATAATTCTGCCTGACGTTTCCTCCCAGCGCAGCCGCAGCCGGGGAGACGAAGATGGTGCTCATCAAGGAATAGTGAGTCTGAAGTATTGATAAAAAATTTTCTTACGACGCATTTACATTGATATTTTGCTCCTGCCGAAGCGATTATTAACGTGTGATAAGCGTATCTTTGTAGTCTCTTGGTACCGTTCGCGGAATATGGGAGTTGTTTAGCCTGTGGGAAGCTAGCAGTGAGCTGGGTGGATCAGGACGTGGGTAACGGGACGCACACCGGTCTTTTTTAGGCGTTGCTACTGAGAGCTAACGTTAGCCAGTTAGTTGTAGTGTGAGGAAGTGAAATTGGCTTTCAAATTCAATTGAGCTATACAAAAATGCACCACTGTTGGCATGCAGAATTTGGACGTTAACGTCAGTTTGAGTGCATTTGATGGTTTTATACATTTCCAATGAGGAGCTAACCCGTTAGCCCACAGTCTATGATATTTCACATAGCACTGTAAGCTTCGGGTCCCGTGAGTGACAGATTAAGGCTCCATCTCCCTCGGATTTACCCTTAGCTAGTTAGCTAGCTAGCCTTAGCAGCTAGCTAACACTACTAGCATTACCGCTGTCTTCTCTAATCTAGCCACACAGCTAGCTAACTGCTAACACTTTCCCTTGATATGTAACATTCGGTGTGATTGGTTGTTCAGCAAAGTTGTTGAACGTAGCTCTGACTTTATCCAATAACACTGACCAACATTACCAAAACCCCCAAACCTCAAAGCTACATTGCGGCTATGTAAAGACTAACTAATGTGACTGCTAACTTTGTCAACGTTAGCATTGAGTGGTTAGCCTATTAGCTGGGCGGCTAATAGTAACGTTCAAATATTGCTGCCACGGTAAGCTAATTAGGTAGCGTCATCCAACTAGTGCACTTAAAACAAGTGTTTTATTACGACTGCGATGTGTTGGTCATCATGTCAGATCCGTGTCTAGCTTGTGTTTGCTAAGCCACCTTTCACTGTGTAACGTACAGTCTCCTCACATAACGGTACCTGTTGTAGCGATTACACACAGCGCTACGTTAAACCACTCAACCAGCTCTTTTATTCCTGGGTGCTTGCTCTATATTCATCCAGCCATGGTGCCCCACCACTGTAGGAGCACCACTGCCGCCTCGATAGCAAAAAGAAAGTAATATGTACCCAGATTTCCGTCTTGAATGTAGCTGGTACAGTAAATTTCGTGTTGTCATGGCTGTTGTCAGCACCGCAACCACCACAGGACCCACAGCACGGACTGGTGCGATATAAAAACAAATATCTTCAGTTATTTCTGCTACAAAAGATTGCAGAGGAAAAAAGATTGCACTGCACAGACTAAACTGTGCTTAATGAGAAATTCCCAACAATCCCTCCATTGTCACACCAGGGAATATGTTAGATATCTGATTTACAATAGACGCAATTTTCAAGCAAACTTTTAAAAATCAAATCATCTTTTCACAAATATCAAATTCATTTTCAACATCTGATTTATCTAATAAGACAGATTTTTCATTCTGTTCATCTCACTTCAGTCACCTAATTGCTGCAAAATGGGGTTGTCAAGCAGACAGACTGTCATTAAAATCTGTCATAAATGTTGCAGTGATACAGGGATTCAGTATTGGTACTGTGCGTTATCGATTTCTTTCCCCCACCCGTGCTAATTATTATGCAGCAATAATTGCATCCAGTTAATCAATGCCTATTCTTTACCCAAATTAGCAATGTTCCTTATTGTATTGATATGAGAAAATTTAATATCAAACTCATGTTGCTCTGTGCTCCTGAACTAGAGCAAGATCTGTGAATAAGTGTGTAGTTATGTTTTGAAATGCTCATGGAAAGTGACATCCATTAATACACTATCTGTAAGGTCTGTGTGCTTTTTGCATCACACCATAGGCCAGACCAATTTTCCAACTGCACCGGTAGAAAAGTGAAAGACCTTTTATCAGTTGGTCATTTTGGTGACCCCTTGGCCAGACCCCTCACACATCACCGTAATGATTAGTGCAGGCATGATATCAGTAATGGCTTTTAGACAGAATTTTGTTTGCCACAGTTTTAGGTTGTCTTGGCCTGTGTGGCTTATTTGTATTTGTGTGTGAACTTGGATTTTGTTGTAGTATTCCACTGGAAGTATTTCCCATGCTACACCCCACTCTCTAACCCAGTGTAACCTGCTAGATGGGTTTATTCTGCTCTAGTTTGATGTAGGTCAAGCCTTTTTGCCAATGTCTCCCTTAACTATAAAATGGCCCTCTGGAGTTTTATCAGTGTGTTCAATTGACCCCATTCAAAATCACTGGCAGCAGACACATCAATACAGTTTACGATGAGCATCATTGAATACAGAAATCGGTATTGAAATTCATCGCTGTTTAGATTTTAAAAAATGTGTAAAAGTAAACAAAGTATAGTTCAAATACTTTCCAAGTAATGATTTATATAATAATTAATAAACACAGCTCTATAAAAATGAGGAAACACGGCTTTGCCTTTCTCATAACCTATAAAGTGAGCTGAATACATTATCATAACATACATACCCTGTGTTATATTGTCACCGTTTTCAGTGTAGAGTTTCTCAAAGTTGCAGTAGCTAAAAAGTCTCTCTTCTTTCATACTGAAATCAGAGTGTCTATCCACTGAAACAATAATTTCTCATTCAGATTTAGGGGAAGGGTATTCCTCTCTTTTTCACTTCCCCTATGGTTAAGTTTTTCCAAAGATGTGTCTCTAAGCCTTTGTTTTATTTGGACACATGGGTACCTTCAAGAGTTATGATTGATAATGCTTAACAAAGAGCTTAATAGACACACACACACACACACACAGACAGGAGAACTGAAAATGCATCAAACACTTCAGTAGGGATACTCCATATGTAATCTAACACTCAAATAATGCAGACAAATTTTGAGTAGCTAATATCCAAAAAGTTATTATTTCCATGGAAATTTTCTAAACTTAAAAAGAAGTACAAAAAATGTGATTGGTCATGGCTGTCCACATGAATCCATTTTAACTGTTCATATATGTTAGTTTCAATCTGTTTTCAAGAACACTCAGGCCTAGGCTATATGTTGTCTGTACTTGGCTGGTACCATGTTTGTCTAGATTACCATTTGTTAGAGACAAAGTTCACAAAGTTCAACTTGCTCTTGTTGTTACATTTGGTTTGGGAAAAAACACTGAATGCAGAGGGCACATCCTATGTTGCATGACCTACAATCAAATTGTCCTAAAAACAACAAGAAAAACCTGGTGTAGGTTGTCCAAGTCAGTTTTTTGGTGAATTTATACTATAGAGTATGTGTGAGAGTCTGGAGATTTCATTATTTGACTCAATTTTGATTGTTGGGTCACAGTTTGTCACAATCTGATTTGAAGCTAGTTTCTAAATTCAGTGCAAGTATCTGCACTGAGCACCACAAGCAAGGTTGCTTCAGTTTTTAACAAACATAAGCTGTTATTAATTGTCAAAACATAAAATTGTAATATAAACATATGTATTCTTGGTTATGTAGCAATGCTCTGCTTTTACCTTGCAACCTAATAACTAGAAATATCTAGAGTGACATGCAGGTCAATCAGTTGATTTAAGATTACCTCTTCCACCTCAGGCGACACTGTTGGTTCTGTAACAACTGTTGCTAATTTTAGTTGAACAGGTAGCACATACAGAAGTCCCACCTCATAACAAATAAGCAGATGTCTATTCTGCTGCAGTTTCTTACACTAAAATACTGAGTTATACTATTGATCTACATTCTCTGTCTGGTTGGAGGGCCGCATTGTCACATCTAGCACTTTGGTGCTAGATGGTAATGGTTTGGTGGCTGCCAAAAATTTCCAAAAGCCAAAAAGCCCTGGCACTGTTCTATAAACCATCTCAGTAATTGCATAAATTGACAGCCATTAACAATGTAATTTGGGTGGCTATTACAAATTTGGCTATAGGTCTAACTCCATGACAATTTGTCTAAGTATCATGAAAAAGGCAGCTCTGCTTCACTGAAGAAATGAAATGTAGTGCACATAACACAGGAATAAATATTTGACCATTAGATAAATAACATTTTTCTTGGGATTTGTACATGTAGATATATGGCCTCTCTTGTACCAGTTTATGACAACATCAGCCATCGTGAATGCACTCTAAATTTCATACACTTGCAGGGGCCAACAGTTAGACTGCTTCACTAAGGCATAGCTCAGTGTGTTTTTCCTGGAAATCTAGGGATAGGACAGTGTACTGAAATTCAGTATATCACAGTGCAAGTGTGACAGTAGCAAGGATACAGAAAAAATAATTACTATATTAGCTAGGCTACATTTTATTCTGTTTTAGTAGTCATCATTGAAATGACTTGCCCATCACAATTTCACAAGCTCTCCCTTGTTTTCACTTTGTAGTTACAGTTTTTGGTTGATTTCCTACCAAATCAGTGTCATTGTTAGAAAGATTTTATGGCTCAGAAATAAATAGTTTTTGTACATACATAATAGTTATACTTTGTTTTCTTTGAAGTTTTATTTCTTACATTGTGTCATGTTGGTATTGAATCATGAACTGCGTATTGAATTGTATCATGAGATAAGCATATTGTCCCTTTCCTAGTTACAGCCTAGCTTTTTGAGTAAGAATATGAGTCCTCAAGGGATGACAGCTTTGAATCTTGTAACATTTCCAAGTACACTTAAACCTCTGTATTGCCACTAGCGGATATGCTATGTGCTATCAGACGTTAAGTGAATTGAACTTCAGTGTAACTTAATTGCCTTTCTCTTCCTGCCTCTCCCTCTGTTTTTCTTTTCTTTCTCTTCTAGCCGTGTAGTCTTGCCGGTCTCTGTGGAGGAGGTGAGTAGCATTACTTTCCAATATTATTTCCTTGCTGGTATATTTTTAGTCATCTTGACCGTGGAAAAGCTGATTATTTGATTGATGTATTTACTCTAGATGATGCCTTATCGGTATATGTCATAGCTGTGTTTGCAGTGTTTCCCACATGTTAACATTTACATAAACAAACAAACAAACAAAATCGCCATCATTCCTCAGTGGCAGAAGTTTTTATAGCATGTTGATTTCTCAAAATACTGATGGAACCCGATCACAGAGGAGATGGTGTTGGTGAAATTACAACTTGATAAAGAAAAAAAATAATAATTTTCTCACTGTTGCACATTAGTGGTGGGAGTCTGGCAATTTGATACCATCATGATCTTTTACCCAAGATAACAACGGTATCACAATACAGCTGATTCTTCAAATATGCGACTCCGTTAACAGCTGGAGTAATGTAACTTTTTGGAAGGAAACATCCCTATTCCAGTACTGGAGAGAAAAAAAAGTTACTAGTAACTGTCGGTCCTCTAGTTGAAATCTCCACATAGGACACAGGTGCTGAACCCCCTTTTTAGGTCAGACTGAGCCCTTGTGCGTCTCTCAGGTGATGTCTTGCACAAGCAGATGAGGAAGAAAGTCATGTATATAGTGACTTTATAATAATTTGTGTGTGAACTATCCAGCCTCATAAGATTCTTCTGATGTGACAGTGAAGATTTTGTGATATGCACTTCTTAACTGCAGCAGAAGGGATCAACTTAGATCAGTTTGTTTCCATTCAACTTTTTATTTTGTGGGAGCTACGCCTTTGTCGTGCCACTGTGCCACAGATTAGCCTATGTAGGGGCAATTGCTTTACGGCCCAGAGATGTATACCCATAAAGTCTTTCCCTCAGGTTTGAAATATACTTGGGGGTTCAGTGTTTCCCACAGAATGACACTGTAACTGCCACATGGACAGGGTGTCATGGGGGTTGGCGAAGAAAACTGTATTGCTCACCTTGCTTCTATCTTCAGTTCTCTTTTTCACACACAAACACTTCTAGAGACCCTATCTTACACCGAGCGCAAAGCAGCACCAAGCGCGAAACAAGTGTCTTTGCCAGTTGGCAACCATTGTAGTTGGCATCTTCCCGTCCAGCATCCATGTTGTGTAAATGCACATTATCTGTATGCCCATGGGTGTGTTGGTGTTAAAATCAGGTATGGTCAGGTGCATTGTTGGTGCATTGCTGTCTTGGGGCACTTGAAAGTCATTGCGCGATTGACCAACATTAAGCAGGTCTGAGGTCAGTGGCAAAGTTTTCACTGTTATTTTAAGGGTGTATTATTATCAAGATAATAATGACCATCCACACAGGCGGATGCACAACATGGGTACACTCTACTTGTTGCACACACAGAGATACCTGCTTCACCACAGGGAGCTTTGATGGAATCCAGCAGTTGCCATTGATGCTGCTCTGCTTGTGCCATTTTACTTGGTGCTCGAGCAGATTTCTCTACAGAGAAGTATTACTTCTAACCTGACAAATGTGCCATTGTAATAAAAATCCACCAACATACATGGTACTCCAATTGGTTTACTGCAGGGGTGTCAAACTGGTGCCATGGAGGGCCAAGAGGCTGCAGGTTTTCATTCCAACCAACAACTCCACCAGGTGATTTCACTGATCACCCTACCTCCAAACAGAGAGGCGGAACTAATCAGTGAAATCACCTGGTGGAGTTGTTGGTTGGAATGAAAACCTGCAGCCTCTTGGCCCTCCATGGCACCAGTTTGACACCTGTGGTGTAATGTGTAGGTCAGGGGTGTCAAACTGGTGTCATGAAGGGCCAAGAGACTGCAGGTTTTCATTCCAACCGAAAACTCCACCAGGTGATTTCACTGATTACCTCATCTTCAAGCAAAGAGGAGGAACCAATCAGTGAAATCACCTGGTGGAGTTCCTGACCCCTTTCAACCTTGTGCCTGGCGCAAAAACCCTTTTTGTCCACCTTTTTAAAATAGCAAAAGTGAACTTGGACACACCCTAAATGCACTTGCACCATGCTCTTCAGACTGTGCATTTAGATTGTTAGGTTAAGAAACTGTGGCCACAATTTAATCCATGAACAGGCCTGAATGGGTTGAATTATACTTGGGCAGCCATTAGCCCCTTTTTACACAGCCTGTTCAAGGCGAGAATGTTGCACCATTATTCTGTCTTTCTGTGCTGTGTCAAAGGTATGAACATGGAATGGGGGAGCATTGTCATTCCGGTGTTAAGCTGGCAGCAGAGGTAGTCACAAGCTGAATTGACATCTGTTTAAAAGGGACAACTGGCAGGACTGCGCTCCCACCAGCACTGTTGTGTACAGGTCACACCTCTGCTGCAGGAATGCTGGCATGCTATGTAAAATCACACACTCGGGCAACATTATGCCGCCTTTGTTTAGTTCAGTGTTTTATTATTTACAGGTCTTTATTATAGTAGTATTGTGGAAACTTGGCTACTTGCTTTTCTTATCTCCTGTACATTAAGTGGAACCATTTCTGGTCTTCTCTTCACAGGGCTTATGTTGGAGCTCATAAAAGAGCCTTTGTTAGACAGCGCTGGTGTTGATGTGACAGGCTGGTAGTGTTGGTTGCGAGAAGAATTGAACCCAGGGCTGTGTTAGTCCTTCAGACCTCCAGTGTCTGTTTTCATCGTGGTAGGAATCACACCGGTGTTAATTGTAACTCCTTTTGTCCAGTTGTAGACTACATAGACTCAGTTGTAGGCCACATCTTTTAAATTTTTATTTGCATCAGTGCAGAGTAAAATACTTCTGTGTTGCTTTTAGGCTGAGACATTAACAGAAACCAGCAGTCAAATGCCGGTACGTTTGGGCTGTGGTTTCCAGGTTTTTCTACTGTCTCAGCCATTTTTACAAGTGTGGTGGAGGTTCAAATAGGTCTCTGAATTTTGGAAACCACAAGTTGCTATGGCTGGTGGACAAAAAACTCAGTTCCTGCTTTGGTTGCTTTAGTTACATTAGCTGTTGTGCTACATCTTTTTCCCATAAATTAGTCCCTGTAGAGAACAACTTTACATGGCTCAATGTAGGAAAAGTATCAGGGAAATATCAGTAAGACTGTAAGATGTGATAAGAGTCAATCAGATGTTTAGATAACACTTGAATGGGGAGCAGAAACATTTGTCAGGTCAATTTGTCCTTTTATAAGAGATGTACTCCTTTTTTTAAGTCAATGCCATTGAAAGTTGATTTTGTATTATTTGCAGTAGCTGTTCGAGTTAGATTCAGTAATCACAGGATGGAAGCTGCAGTGGTTGGTTCCACACTTTTTCTGTTTGTTTCCATTGTGTCTGTTTATCTCATTCTGTAATTTTTGCAGAAGTACCTACATTGAAGTCACCACTTTTCACAGTTCACTGCAGAGTCATTACAGTGGAACTCGAGTCTTGTAGTCAAAGTGTGTGTCTTACCTCTTTCTGTTCTTCTCAGTATCAAGTAGGGCAGCTGTACTCTGTGGCTGAGGCCAGCAAGAATGAGACGGGAGGAGGAGAAGGCATCGAGGTGCTGACAAACGAGCCCTATGAGAAGGAAGGGGAAAAGGGACAATACACACATAAAATCTACCATCTAAAGAGGTAGGTCTTCAAAATACAGTGTACCACTGACATGCAGAAGCTTTCACATAGATTTCACTATGACAGAGCACACATGTACAACTTATAGTGGAAAGTGTAACAGTTGACAAAAAATACTTTTTCTACATGGATCAAAATTGAAAATTTTTGCATTCATGTTAAAGTTTATTACACTCAATATTGGCATTCAGTTGTCATGTACAGAAGGTGGAGCATCCATTTTATTTCCAGCTTTGATGATTGATTTGCCTGGTTGTATGAGGGCAAAAAAAGGAACCTGAGGCCAGAACGAGGTGCACCCTGTGGCACAAACACCGCTCCATTATGATGCTCCAATATTCCTAAATGATTATGCCTCCATTCACATTGCTAGTATTTTTTTTTTGTCAGTTCACGTGTGTTGCGTGATTCCTTAATATAGCAAGAATTTGGTGTCGATGGTTGTTTGGTTCTTCAGCCCAGTAACAACAACATGAAGGTCTTGTTCATCTGTCAACTCGTTAAGAATAAGATCAACTTTGCTGTGAATTTGATATTACATCTGAGATTCATTCATAAAGTGTCCAGCCCTAAATATGTTAAATTTTAGTTCTTGAATCTGGCTAGACAAGACAAACGGTCCTCTGCTCCAGATTTTTGCTCTGAATATTTTAACGTCCTCTGTGTTGACTAAATAATTTTTCTCCCACTACAGTAAAGTCCCAGGTTTTGTGAAGATGATCGCACCAGAAGGAGCATTAGTTTTCCATGAAAAGGCTTGGAATGCCTACCCATACTGTCGCACTAGTAAGTTTCAGCTGAACCACCGCACCATGCATGCTCTATTAAATGAAAACTTAAGCCACCAGTTTTTATTAACAGTACACAGTTCAGTGGTTTTGTCAGTAACATGAAACTGTCAGTTTTCAACATTCTGGTCTGTTGGTACTGATGCTCATTTTTCGTTTCTCTTTTTTGTTTTTCTTTTTTTGCTCCATCCACTGCAGTTGTGACGGTGAGTTGTTTTTAAAATCATGCATCAGGTGGAGATACACAAATGTTTATCAGTGTAGCAGTCTTGCTGTTATGTGAAAGACAGTGGATGCTGCCATCTCATTTAGTGTTTTCGCAGCTTGATGTTGCTGTACCTTATCTGCAAGCTAACCTCTCTGGCAAGGGCTTAAAATAGATGAGAGCAGAGCAGTTCACCATCACCACTGTTTCAGTCTAAACATCTAATTGGTAAATTGGATTAGCTGTGGGGTTTAAGTACACCTCTCAGAACCCTCCATTCATGGTGATTGCTGCATTGAGTTTCTGTCGGCTGAGATCAGTTGTACTCTTTATCAGTTAGGTTGGGCATGGCATTTGAATTCTGATTAATTACTTGAAATTGACTGTTGAGATTTTTCTCAAAAAACAAACAGCTAACTCCTTTATCTACAAGCACAAACCAAAAAAAGTTATTTTTCCTGTATGAATTATGTGTTGTTTCTTGCCTTTTCAGAATGAGTACATGAAGGACGACTTCATGATAAAGATAGAGACGTGGCACAAACCTGACATGGGAACAGTAGAAAATGTAAGTGACTGGAAGGGACTGTCTGGGGTCACTCCCAATCTGATACGGTTTTTTAAATTGACTGAAAAGTCTATTTTTCAGCAGTGTGGTTTGTAAAGTGACTCTCAAATCAAATCCGTCTGCAGTTAGACTCTGCAGCAATATGAGGCAGATATCTGAACTCTTACTGAAATGTTCAGAGTGTATTTTTCCACCACCAAGCTGGGTTTGTCATCCAGTGCAATTAATTTAGTTAGAATCCTGATGCTTGCCACTAGGTGGCGAGCATCCTAGATGTGGTGTGCTCCACTCAGATATGCAGATTTCCCCTAAGGTACTAACTTCTTGGTGGAGTCCAAGATAAGGTGTCATTGTTGAGAAGCACATATATTATGTGAAATACTACTACAGCTTGTGTCTTTTTAGAGATTGGTAGACTTGCATGTATTTGTGCACATCAGTTTTGATTAGAGGGTATTGAATCACAGCATCGTTAGTATACAGACCAGGTATGCTGGAATTAGTTGCTTCAAGGCGCATTGTATAGTTTTGAAAGATGAATTTTAAACACTGAAAAGTAAAAAAAAAAAAAAAAGAAGTAAAAAATTGCATTGTTTATAGAAACAAACAAACTATCTTAAGAGGAAAATGGGTCACAGGGACACATAAAAGTCAGCAATTTACTGTTGTGGTTTACATCATTAGGGCCCACAGTGTTGTTTACATACATATTTACTATTTGGAAAGCATCTTCTGTTTAATTTAAAGTGCTCAATTTTTTTTTTCTTCTTTTGATTTCTTAAATTGATTTAAAAATGCATGAATAATTGAAGGTTCTGCCTGTGTAAACAAATGTTTTTTCTAAATACATTGTGCACCTTTAATTAAATATAGAACTGGCAGGGGGTAAAACATGTTGTTACTTACAGTCAACAAAGTGGTGGCGAGTTCAGAGTTGGATGTTGAATTTAATCTCAAAATCTCAAACCCTTACATCCCTGGTGTCGGTATCCCAAGAGCTGAGTCGGCGGATGCACATGAAAGAGAACTAGCCCTTGTTACAAAACAGTTTCATAGTGTTGAGTCCTGTCAGATTTAGACACAGTCACGTTTTGAATCATTGGAAGTAAGACCCGTTGGAAAAAGTGTTTTTGGTTACTTGTGTGCTAACTCCACATGATCTCCTCCATCTCAGCCTTTACATGGCTTCATTGCTTCCCTTTCTCCTTGTCAGGTGCATGACCTGGATGAAACTACGTGGAAGACTGTGGAGGTAGTTCCCATAGATATTACAAACAGAGATGAAGTGGCCTCTGGGGTGAGTTTTTTTTTTTTTTTTACATTTTCAATAGTGGTGGTCCAAAGTCTAGCCACATAGGCTTTTACACCAACAGAAAAACAAAATAAAATATAAACAAAATAAGTGTTAAAACACTTAGTGGGTGCACTGGTTGTGGTGAGAATATGAATGTAATAACAATGCTGACATCTCCGATCTATAGTAGGATGTCTCCACCATGAGGACAAGGCTTGGTCCTACATGTTGATTGATCCACCTGTCTGAATGGAGGCTGGATAGCCTGGATACACTTAATTTACACTTTATAAACTTCATTAATTTGTCTATGGTTATCGTGTTGGTCAGCCATAGATCCTAACTGGATAGTGGTAGTGGATAAGATCCTTAAACTGAAACAACAAGCTTCATTCTACACTGGATGTATGTGTGAAATTTAGTCAAATTGCTCTTCATCACATGCAAACCTAGAAAAGCCAATAAAGTTACATGGTTTGGAATTGCATTTGTTTAGTTATCATTAAAGTATGCTTTCTTTATCTTATGACAGATGTTATTATATTAGAATTAGTCATATAGCCTGGCAGTGACTTTTCAGGTGTGTTCATATGCAAGAACTAGTCAAATATTTGGGTGGAGGGAGACCAATGAACTTCTTATCAGATTTAGGTTGAACCTGATGTTCAGTTTATAGCATAACTGGGTGTCCATCATTGAAATTTTTACTAGAAATATCTGTCCTTAGATGCTGAAGAATTTATTGAGTATTGTTTAAAGACCACCAAAAATAGTGCATTATAACTTATAAGATACTTTTTAAAACTACTCTCGGTGTTGATATGCTTGCATTTATATCAATAGTAGACCACATCTACTCCTTAAACATTTAGTAGTAAGTTGAGGTGCTGCTCCTTGACTCATACCGCATTGGAGCTCTCTCAACCTTTGATTCAGTGTCAAACTGGAGAAGACTGAAATGGTCTCAGGGATGCCGTCACAGAGCTTGATAGGTTATTCTGTACTTAATTTGCTCTCTTTTTTCTTTTTTTTTTAAACAAAACTCAGGATTCTTTTAAATCCCCCTCTTAAGTCCAATGGGCCATGTCTCAGTCAATAATACCCAAATTAACAAGTTAGCGTGGGTTTAAAATCTAAAAGGAGACATTAAGCCATTCTCATCCGGGTGGGGTACAGTTGTCCTCAGGCTACAGCGTTTCTTATACTAGCTCTTGTACAATAATGACTTAAGTGGATCAGTGTTGAGGCCAAGGCTTAATCTGAAGGTCCATCTGCTGCAGGTATTCACCACTCTTTCACAGCAGATCTGATGGATTAAAACAGCACTGTGAGCCCTGGGCTCAGAGCCCAGTAACAGGGAAATGTGGTGCGGTGATGAGTGATGTGGATAAGTGTCAGAAGCTGTCTATGTTGTCACTGTCCAACAGTAATTCACTTGACTTGACATATTTAACTGTGCAAAGTAAAATTCTGATCTTTGACCCTGTTTTTAAATCTGTGTTCTATCCTGTTATCATACAGGCTTCACATAAGAGCATGGAGTACATGCCATATAAATTGCTTTGCAACCAAATAATGATGTTTGATCGTGTTTGCAGTACCATGCTAACTCTAGGGTATTGTTGAACTGCATTTGTTTAGTTGCAAGTGCACCCTGTGGGACTCTTGGGATGGTTTGTTAGACTGTATTATGCAGACCATCTCTCAGAAACATTAAGTGCCTCTGAACATTTTCAGCACATGGGCTGCAAATAATGCATTGTGTCTGGCCAGCAGTACTTCCTTTCCAGCAGATTTTAAATTGACACTCTGTTTATTGCACTGTGATCTGATGGACAACTAAGGTCTCCACTGCTTTCTCGCTGGATCTTATATTTTCTATGTTGTTAGTCATCTGTCATTTCCTTTTTCTCAGGACTACAAGCAAGAGGAAGATCCATCTCTTTTCCACTCTGTTAAGACAGGCAGAGGACCTCTGGGCCCTGACTGGAAGGTATTGGCATATGTGCAGAGGTCAAATATGTACTGTTTTAATGATCTCTATGATCTCTCCATGTTAATAAATCACTCATATCTGTACCTACTGAGCAACTCTTTTATTTCCCCTCAAAACTGTTTTGCTTTTCACTCTTTGCAGAATGAGCTGAAGGCAGATTGTCCATATATGTGCGCATACAAACTGGTCACTGTCAAGTTCAGATGGTGGGGTCTGCAGAGCAAAGTGGAGAACTTCATCCACAGGGTAAATCACAACATCATTTTATATTATTTCTAGGCATGCTAATGAATAATGGCAAGAAATTGTCCTCATTGTGTATGAATGAATGCCTAAAATTCTTTTGCTTAATTGAGCTATGACAAAACTTACAACGTGCCATCATGATGTCTGGGGTGTTATTCTTAAATTGTGCAGCAGAGGGAGCCATTTCATTTGGAAATTCCTCCACTTACCTGTGAGAGAAATTAAATTTAACCTATTACATTTGGGAGAGAGATGAGGCAGACAAGAGCATAAGAATATTTTACAGACAAATGACTGAAAGCCATCAAGCCTTGCCGTTGTGTGTTCAGATTACTGCCATCATTCTTTGTCTGTTGCAATCATCCTTGATAGAAGGAAGGGACAGGGAACAATTTGGTATCTGTGTATGACCAGGACCTCTCTGAGACTGAAATGTTGTTTTTGCCATCAGATTATTTTGAACTGTTGCACAGTATGCAGATCTCTCTTTTTTTTTTTTTTTCAAGAAAATGATTTAAAATGTGTATCTTTAATTGATTCTGCTAGTAATTTGTCTTTAAGTCATTCATGCATAATAATCACCATCTCAATTTCAAACACAACAGGCTCTTAAATGGGTGCATGAGTTCCATCTCTCTCTTTCCTTCTACAGCAAGAAAGACGTATTTTCACCAACTTCCACCGCCAGCTATTCTGCTGGATTGACAACTGGGTGGGTTTGACCATGGAAGACATCAGGCGGATGGAGGAGGAGACTCAGAAAGAACTTGAGGAGGTAATTGACCAGCCATGTGCACAACCATCCCTCCAGAGATTGCTAATGTCCCTCATACCTTTTACAGATCTGCAAAAAACCAGGGGAGTTCATGCTTGAAATGTAGATTTCTCTTGTGGATGACTGATTATGGACATAATTATCATCGTGTTTATTTCAATGTTGACCAGCCTGCTGGAGGAGCCACACGATATTTCCCATCCTTCATTTAACTCTTTACTCCTGAATTTCACAATAGATGCGTCAGAAAGGAGATGTGCGAGGCACCTCTGCAACGGAAGAGTAGGCCCGCCCCTGTAGGTCAAACCTAGAGGCAGGCTGAGTAAGTCTTAAAAAAAATAAATAAATAAATAAAGGGGGAGAAGTGGTGGCCTTGCATGGATTCATTTTCCGCACTTTTCTTCATGCACCTCTTTTCTCCATTCATTCACCACTTAGCATGTTTATTGTTTGACTGCTGTCCAGCTTAGAATTTTTGCAACTGTCCACTTGTTTTGTTTTCAGTTCCATTGTGCTTGACATCTTCTCAGCTCTACATGTTGCCCTCTTCCCATTCCTGTTTTCTTGTCATGTTCTGTGCTCTTCCATTCAAATAATTTTTCCTCCAGTATGACTGCTTATCATGAATGTGCCTTTGACGCTCTTTCTTGCACGGCTCCTGTTTACTCTTTTTGAACGCTTCACTTGATGCTTTCAGTGTGTTTTCCTGCTGCTGATGTTTTGAGATGTCGGGAACAAAGCCAATAACCACTGCTTGTTGAAGGTTTTCCCTTTGAGTAATGTGGAAGTTAAGAAGTTTTTATTGACTTGTATTGCTTACAGCTGCATGAGTTGGTGCTGTGACACAAAACACACCTTATTTCTGTATTTCTTCTTTCTTTATTACCAAACGGAAAGCGACTTTTCTGTTGTTTTGGGTTCATCAAATCCCCACCACAGCACACAAACACGATCACACTTACCTACTTAGTAATTTTGTTCCCATTCTTTTTCTTTCAATCTCAGCTACGTAAAACAGGTCCGATTCGAGGCACCAGTGCTGCTCATGAGCAATGAGGCAAATCAACCAAACCCTGTCATGATGATGTCATCAGAGACACATCCACCATGATGAGGAAGTGGCCCTGACGTCTGCTCTTCTCCTCCTGTCTCACATGATTCATTGGGGGGTTTGACAAGATTGGTTAACAGTACTGTACAGATCCTATCCCAATCACAAGCCTCCTATTCACTCAGAAAAAAACAACTGGTTTTGCATACATATAAAAAGAAAAAAAAAACTTTGCACAGAACGTAAATTGCCTGATATGTAATTGTTAGTTGAGTATCAAAATGGGCTTTGTTTTTATTCAGATGTGTAAACCGTGACTCAGAAAGTCAAGCCTTTTGAATTGGGTAGAATGTTGTTTTAGTTCCTGGTATAAAGGCTCCCACAATAATTGGTATGAGATCACCTAAACAGGTATTGGACCATTTTTTCCTCCCTACATTTCCCCTCTTGTATTATAAATGTCTCTAGTTACTTTTATCCTTTTCTCCCCCCCACAACATTGTCTATATTCTTGTCCAGGTAAAAATTTGTATAGATCTGCCCCCCTTTGTCTCGTCTCACTATCCCCTCTGTCTGGCAGTTGGTTGGAAATGATGTTCTTTTTGTTTTGTTTTGTTTCTTTATAGTTTGGATTTTGAGGCTAATCCATACCTGTTTATTATGGTTCCAAGGAAGTAAAATGCGAATGCATGGTAAATAATTCTTTGCTACTATCCTCCCACACATGCACACGCCCACATGTCCCACATTTA
This sequence comes from Myripristis murdjan, assembly GCF_902150065.1. NCBI lineage: Eukaryota > Metazoa > Chordata > Actinopteri > Holocentriformes > Holocentridae > Myripristis > Myripristis murdjan. Next base: position 16,517,451 of record NC_043991.1, read on the forward strand.
CACATGCACTCTGACACTTCTCCTCACAAGTGCATGTGGACAACAGCAACTCCTCAGTAACTGGCATTGCACGAGTGTTCAGTCGCTGCAATGCAGCTTTGCTCAAGTGGATTGTCTGTTTATTAGAGGGAGGGTTAGTGCCCACTACAAAATTTGGAGTATGGGTCAGAGAGTTTGTACAATACATCTCTGCATCTGCGTGTTAGTGTGTGCATCTGTGTGCTTGTTTGTGTCATCATCTGCCTTTACTCTTAAGGACGTTTCACTCTGAGGAGTGAGATGGAAAATGTTCAGCTAACACTATCAGGATTGCTGCTTCTAAGTGGTTTTAGCACACAGCAGTGCTTTCACTTCATGATCAGCATGTTGAACTTGCCTCATGCTGTTGCTGCATGTCCCCTCCCCCTGGCTAGGGCTTTAAGTAGAGGGCTTGTGGTCCCAAAGCCTCCCAAGAGCTTTTATTTTACTAAAACAGAGACGAGAATGAGAATCTGTGTTTGCGCGTGCATGAAGGTAGAATTGTTCTTACAGAACCTTTCTTGCGCTCTCCCTTCATCTTTCTCTCACTCTCTCTCGCTCTCTCTCTCTCTCTCTCTCTCTCTCTCTCAAAACTGACTGAGCATATGGGTCCAGGCAGATCTGCAATGTTTGTTGCAGTTGTGGATTGACAAGCATTCTGGGTATTTAGATATTTTATTACTTTTTCTTTGAGAAGGGTTGTGTGTGTGTGTGTGTGTGTCTGTGTGTGTGTGTTGTACCATGTAAAGTGATTTTAGCATTTTATTTACCTTAACTACAGGAGAGTGTGAGGTCATTCTGAACATGTCTTGATTTTTATTATTAAGGTTGAAATTGCTTTGAAAAAAATTGGACTTTTACCCACAAGGTTGGAATAGGGTAAAAAGGGTCAAACGGTATAAGTCATGATCTTCAAGCAGATGGTGACTTTATTCTGCCCTCTATCTTGCTCCAGCTCTTTTTGGCTGCCCTCGGTTCTGTTTATCTGACTTCAGGTTGTAGCATCTTTATCAAAGCAAGACGTTGCTTTTGTTCTCTCTATTTTAGTTTAAGGCAGATCCTATTGGGCACTAGCTTAAGTATTTTGTAATGTTTTATATGATCAGGATGTATCTTAGTATTACAGTTGTGATTAAGATGTTTATTTAGACATGTGTGACAGCCAGTGTCTCCAAAATTCATTTCATTTAACCTATATCTGTGCACACTGTATTGGAGGGGCTTAAAGAGGGGGTCATAAGTGTACATTTCAGTATGCCTATTGTACAAATAGGTCAACTTTACAGATATCGACTTGAACTGAATAGTCACAGCTACTAAGCATTGTCAGGTCTTATCATTTTTTTCCAATACTGTACTGGTAACAGTAACTTCAAGTAAATGATGTTCTCAGAGCAGGTAATGTCAGCTCTGTGGACGGTGTGCTATTGATCACAGTATGTAAGGTAATGCATGCTATCCAAGTGTTGTTTCACATACCATGGGTTTAACTGTACCTCATCCATGCCTATGAATGTACAGGTTTACTTATGAGAAGATGCATGTGTCAGATTATGCAGGAAGTTGGGGAACTGCAGGAAATATGACATATTTTACACCTGTACAAGCCTGACATGTATCCATGAAATCACTGTTACATGAGGATGAATGACTTTAGAAAACACAATTGAAAGATTTTTTTCCATGGTAACAACTCCAGAGTTTGATGTGCATGCTCTTTTTTTCAATTATTTGCAGTTTCCTTTCTTTTGTCTAGATATCCAATTATGTTTGATCCAGTGCTTTTGAGAAGCTCTTTAACTGCATCAGACAAGAAGGGAAATAATGAAGGGAAGGTTCTCCTCAAAATCAAACTGGATTCAGCTTGACCTCAGACTGCTCCTGAGGAGTTAAAAGTTCTGACTGAGTTTGATAATGATGGGAATTGTCCTCTAGACTAGACTAGACTAGACTGTGTGATGTACATTTTTGTAGCATTACCAGTGATGCCAGCCAGGGTATGACTGTGAGGGGAGGGATAGCAGCATAGGGAACAGATTGAGTCCAAAATACTGTATCTTTCTTGTAATCATGAATAAGCACTTGCAAAATCTACTGTTTCATTTGTTTTGTTCTGTTTTGTTTTTTGTTTTTTTCTTTTTTGAAAGACAAAGTTTCACAATGCATTCAATTTTCTCTTTTCTGATAAGGTGAAATTCAGGGGAATTAGTAGTGAATGTAATACAATTAGTTTGTTTTCTCCCACAGCTTTCAGGCTGTGAAAGAAGGTCTAGACAATGGAACATAACAGAATATCTAATAAATTTGAACAAATAAGAAAATTGCTGTGTTCTCTTGTTTTGTTTTGTTTGTTTGTTTTTTTATAATCTTGGACTTCGTCCTCTAATGTTTTTTCCCTGATATTGTTATTTGATTAAACTCAAGAAATTCTAAAAGCATATTAGGTTTTATAAACATTTGTATTTTGCTCATCCAAACAATTATTGGCATCAAGAAATCTTACCAAATCATCAAAGCTGCAATATAGAAACCATGCCTTTTGGCCTGTTCAATTTATCATTACCTTTGAAGCAGACTACCAGTAAAAGTTAGATGTGTCTACCACTGTTTTGTACTGGTTTTTGCATACAATTAAAGAGCTATTTTATCATAGCTAATAACTAGACATGCTGTGTTTGAATGGCAGCAGTGTATATCACCAAAACGACTCGAATTTCCAATGATACCTTAAGACTGCAAATTTGAAAAGATTTGATCAAAAACTAGTTACCGCTTTCACAAATTCCAAGTTTGGCCTGAGGGTGTCGCTAGAGGAAAGGTGGTGGGAATCAAAATCAACAGGGCTCCTCTAGGAAGGAGCACCAGCTCTACAGGAGTCAAACCGCCCCTAAACACTTCTCCTCTGACTCCGACTGACCAGAATTTTAGAAAATTAAAAGACCACACAATGCCAAAAAAGCAAAAAAAAAAATAGTTCAAAAAAATTTATTAAATCCGGGTGAATTCTGATGGTTTCTCTCAGCAAAATGGGGAAAAGGGCGTTTAGCAAATTACCAAAAGTTACCAGAACATTAGAAAAACAACCCACGAAAATGACCAGTCAATGGCAAACCTTTAGCAGAGAATCAGTAAAAGTAAATTAATAAAAAAATAAAAACAGGACCAAAAAGTTGGGATACAATACCAGAAATTAGTACAAAAAAGTTAAAACAAATTGCAAGAAATGTGAGAAATTGTTATGATTATATATTTATGCATTAAATTACGAGAAAATAACTTTGAAATTACCCTAAAATAATTGATTAAAAAACAAAACTATCAACGTTTCATTTTTGCCGTTATTTCCGTTTATTTTGAAACAGGTTTTCATACTTACTAAATGTTTAGACTGAAGAGAGTCCGGTCTTGTTCATTGAAGTGCAGCAGGACGGCAGCCCGCTCCTGTCTGTCTGTCTGTCTGTCTGTCTGTCTGTGAGCATGTTACCTGACGTGTTAAATAAATAGACAAACAGGACTGTAGGTGTCTGCCTGACACAGTGTTGCAGTGACACCGACATGCACACTCACACACGTGCCTACATCATTACCGTGCACGGTGCCCTCAGCAGGAAAAGCCTCGCATCACGATTAGAGGCCCCCGCGCATGCGTGCACGCTCAACGTTACCCAGGTAAACTCCACCATGGCGGCTAGAGGCCATGTGCAAGATCCCAACGACAGGAGGCTCAGACCGATATACGGTGAGGATTCAATGGGAAATTACACACGTGTGCCTGTTTCGAGGTTTGTTGGACGTTGTCGTTCCTTATCCAGCGGCACGTCTTCACAGTAGCTGCTGCTGGAGCCGGAGGGCAGCTCCGCGGCCCCTCCAGCCGCAGCCGCGGACTCTGCTGCCTGCAGCGCCCGGTGACAGCGCACCTTCACCGGCGTGCCGCTGAGCCAGGCACGGCACTAGTCCCAAGGCGGTGTGAAGAGACCAGTTAATCTCTGTGTTTAAACTGTACATACTCCTTGTTGTGTTCTTATGCTGATTAGTCCAGAGATTTGTCCGGTTAGGATTATTCCCAGACACAAAGTGCTGTCTCCTTTGCTAACGTTAGCTATTTGACAGCTAGCTACCTAGCTAGCCAGCTAGTTACGATTTGCAGTGTGTTGGCCTGACAGTATGCCAGGCATGCTGCAGCTGCATGTATGTGGAATCACAAAGTGGTATATTTCTGTTGGTTATGTCCCCTGGTTGTCATCTATTTAAGCTGGGAATATCCGTCTGTCGAGTGTGACAGGGTAGCTCAGTGTTACCCTGCTAGCTTACGGCTAACATGATGCTCATAACAGTTTAAGGACAATGCTTGTGGCTAACTTGGCTAAATGATGAGTGGTAGCTTACACCTAGCTAGCTCGCTCGGAGCTGTCATAGCCCATAGTTCTGCAAATGTACACAAGGGCTGGTGCGCTAACACTTACTAAATAGGGTTACAGATATTTTCATATTTGTAAGTGTTAAGTAAAAGTGCGAGGCTTTGCCCTTTCCTGTATGTATGACTTACCATGTATTTTCTGTCATAGCTTTGCACTGAGTGAACCTCCACCACCTTTCCCAGTCCTGATGTCCATTCTGTCACAGCCTTTACTGATTTCTAGAAAGGTTTTGTTGGTTTACGACAAGCTGTTTTGTTTTTTTTGTCGTTTTAACAGTGATGTTCAACAAAGTTTCACAGTTTGAACAGAGAGAATAGACATGACATAACCACAATGCACTGTCTAGCACAGTTAATTTTGGCACCCAGCTGTCCTCAAGAGCCTGGGCTCGAGAGTGTGTGTGTGTGTGTGTGTGTGTGTGTGTGTGTGTATGCACTCAATAGGCATTCAATAAGACATTCTTAGATACAGCTTTACACATTAATATGCATTTAGCTACAGTAGCTGATTAGGTGTACTCAGACATTAAAAACCTACTCTGTGTATACAGACAGATATTTTCATTTGTGTAATTGTACTGTCCCTTGTGATTTCACAGATTATCTTGATAATGGCAACAATAAAATGGCAATCCAGCAGGCGGATAAACTGCTGAAGAAGCATAAGGATCTGCACTGTGCCAAGGTATGTTGCTTAGGGACTATTCTCATCGAGAACCATACATTTTTCTGTATGTATACACATATATAAATACCTACCTAAAACATATTTAGCTGCTGTTCTGGTTGACAGCCAATTTGTGTTTTATCATTGGCTTTGTTGAAAAGAAAATGCTCCTCTTTCATCTGTCAGATGAAGTTCAAGTTTACTCTGATGCGACCTTGGCTGTAACATTCCTCACATACTGTCTGGAGTTATCGCAAATCCAAAGACAGTTAAGAGACAAATAGGTGTAACTGTGGGATGTGCCCAGGGCGCTACTGTATTGTTCAAGATCTTTCTCTAGTTATAAGGGTAATTGTAAGAATTAACACAATTTTAGAACTAGTTGGACATTTTTGTTTGTCTAAATATGTGTAATTCAGTATGGAGTTACAATACAAATCCCACAGAAAAACAACAGTCCCAGCTTTTGGGACAGGGTGTGATAAGAGGTTTAGAGATGAGTGTTCCCAGACAAACTCAAGTTGTGGTGTCTACAGTTTGCGCCAGTGTCCCAACAGATGTGCATAGTGACCTTGTACGAGATGCCGATAATGGAGGTAGAGACGTTAAAGAGAGTAGAGAGTAGAGACAGCTCATTTGTTAGGAAATGCCCAGAAGTCCCATTATCCACCAAACCGCAGTGATGCGTTCCTTTTGACCGCGGTAAGAAAAAATCCTTGCTGTCACAACCCTAGTCAGCGTTTACATCAGGCTGCAAAGGCAGCTTCAGAAACAGGTGAAAAGAGCAGCCAGTAGCTCTGACAGCAGCTGGGAATCAAAACATGGAAGTCTGCCTCATGACTAAGAGGAGAGCTTTATGTCCTATAACGGCATAGTTATAGGAGGAATCAGTAGTCATGCACTGTTTGCAGCTCTTGCTTAATTGTACTATTCAGTTAAATTTGGATTTAAGGGTGAACTTATTACACTTCGGTTTGTTCAATTTTGGTGTTTTAATAATTAATCTGGCCGCTTCAAACCTGAAGCATCAGGTTTCTGATAATCTGGTTTTAGTATTGTTGCTACAAATTAAAGCTGGGCAGTATATCAATATTACATTGATACTGTGATATGAGACTATACATCATCTGAGATTTCAAATATTGCACTATTTTGATGTGGCATGAGTGTTGTATTCTTCTGGCTTTAAAGGCTGCGTAACAGTAAAGGGATGCCATTTTTATATACATATAGACTGTTCTCAGTTCTATTGTTTGTCTTCTTCGTAATCATTCATGGTTATCATATTAATGACTTTTCATCAAAAACCTGCTGGGTATAAATATCTTATGAAAACACCAGTTGTCAACCCCACAGTATCTTCTCAATATCAATATCAAGGTATTTGATCAAAGATATTGTGATATTTGATTATGTACATGTCCTAGATCTATTGGCTTCTGAACCGTTAAATGGGCTTGAATCTATCGACATCAAGGCCAATTCATATTTCTGCATCAAAATGCCTTTGTAGCTGCATGTTTGGGTTCTGTGGCTGCTGTGTAGCCTTCAGGGACTCCATCTGTAGCTTACTCACACCTCTTCATGAATGTGATTGTGTAGGGCAATGCAAGACCACAAAAACTGTGACTGATCAATTAAACCACTTAGTACTTTGGACATTTGCAGCTGATTTCCACAGATAGTTCATTTTTAGAATGCATCATCCCCAAATTATATAGAGTGCCACATGCTACTAGATACTGTCACCGCTGTCGATAGCTCCTGCATAGCAACAGCGACAGTTGGACTCAGAGGTATAAACTCGCCTTTAGCTGTCCCTTAGTGAGGTTAGGTTTAAAGTTAACTCACCTTTTCAGGCACAACAGATTTTAAGTGAAGATACAACACAGTATAATTGAATGTAGTTCTAGGCCCGTAGTTATCAACCGTTTCAGGGTAGGATATCGGTCCTACTTTAGAAACAAAAGCATATGAGCATTCCTACGACACAAAAGCATTCATATCTCAGCCTATAAATAGGAGAGCTGCAGAGGTGCCCCAAACGGTTGAGAGTTACCACAGGACACTGCAGGGAGGTCGCAACTGCAAGCGCGAGAATTTAGGAAACAGGGAAGGTTGATAATATAATAATAAAGTTATCAGTAAAACAAAAACAGTGATTGGATTGAGCAGTCATTAATGTGACTGACCTTGTCCATGAAGCCATTTATCCATCTATTGGAAGGTCGTCTGCCCGCTGCACAAATGAATGTAATCGCTACAATTACGTTTTCTTGCAACTGAAATAAGTGACAGTAATTGAAAATGGATGATCTCAGATTAAATGGTGACTTAGATAGATAGTTAAATAATTTACTAACTAACAGGTAGATAAACTATGCACATAAACAGTCCCAACTATTATGTACGGCTGACAGTAGCTGTTAAGCTACTTTGACCAGAAATCCTCATTTTCCTCCACCAGCTCAGTGGATAGCATCAACTTTTGTTTGGTACTGTTGGCGTGTCTTGATCTCACACACTTGCATGTTGTTTTCATGTTGAGCGTGGGCAGAGTGGCTGACATGGTGTCTTCAGTACTCTCCTCCATTGTACTGTCCCTAATGGCTTTTTATTTTCAAAGCTTTTTTTTTGCATTTACAGTAATGTCATGAGTGCAGTTGTCATTTGGAGGAGCTCACCTGGTTCACTGTCTCTCCTCTGCTCTGCTGGGTGAGCAGCACACACACAGGGGGCTCAGCCCCGCCCTCAGAGAGCAGAGGAGAGAAACTCATGTGACCATAAATGACAGCAAAATACAGTCAAGACTGTTGATGTTGTTTTTGTTTTTGTTTTTCCAAATATATGCTCTCTTATTTCATTTTAGCTCAGTGTTGAGAGTCTCTGCTGTGTTTTGCTGTCATTTATGGTTGCACTAGTTTCTCTCCTGCCTCTCTCCTCTGCTCTTGTGCTTCTTGTAGCAGAGCAGAGGAGAGACAGTGAACCAGGTGAACTCAAACTCAAGTAAAAAGCCAATAAGAGTAATTTGGTCCGTGCAAAAGACGGACAGATGACACACCGCCAAATATGTGCATAACATTTGGTAATATTTATTATTCTCTGTTATAAGTTCATAATATTACCCTGAAATCTGACTTTATTTGTAGGTTCAGAGTAATACACTTTCTCACACAGACACACGCACAGAGGATTCCACCCCACAAAATGACACTCCATCCCTAATCTGAACAGTGACACCTCTTAGTCACTTAGTCAGCCTCTCAGTGACTCCATCTCTCTCTCCTCCCAGGTCCTAAAGGCCATCGGTCTGCAGAGAACCGGGAAGCAGGATGAAGCCTTCACTTTGGCCCAGGAAGTGGCCACCCTAGAGCCCACCGATGACAATTCGCTACAGGCTCTGACTATACTGTACAGAGAGATGCACCGCCGTAAGCACATACACACACACACACACACACACACACACACACACACACACACACACACAGCTGATCTGTAATATACTCTGGATGGATAATAAACCGCCCACTAAGGTGAAAGCCACTAGAAGTGGGTCAGCCGCCATATACGCCCAAACAAACAACAAGATGCGCAGCATATGCTTGAGGAAAATAAATAAATAAAAGGAGTGGGAAAACAGTCCATAGGTGATAGTAACAGAAGAAAGCTCAATGTTAATCTGCACTGATATGACATCATTTTAGGCTGCATAGATCGTCTGAAGGCTTGCTCAGACCTCAGAAAACCTAAAATCACTAAACTGCTCAAATTACACAACTCTACACAACTGAGTGCAGATGAATGAAACCATGATGCATGTGGGTTTTTTCCTAAACTTTCTTTATCTTCAGTAAATACAGCATTACAAATAAATTCAAATGAAGCATTGAAATAATTGATTAGATTTAGTGATAATAAAGCTATAATATAGCTGTTATAAAGTACTACAAAGTTGGTTGTACTAATATGATATCCCTGTGGCTTCACTTCTTCATTTATTACTTCATCAGCAGTCCTGATTTTATTACAGATCAGTCACACACACGTTCACACACAGTGTTTTGGAAGGCTGGTGACAGTATTGCAGCGAGTGTGTGTGTGTGTGTGTGTGTTCATTGGTATGTCTGTTGTTACAGCCGAGTTAGTAACCAAGCTGTATGAAGCTGCGGTGAAGAAGGTCCCTCTCAGTGAGGAGTATCACTCTCACCTCTTCATGGCTTATGCTCGTGTGGGGGAGTACAAGAAGATGCAGCAGGTGAGAGAGCACATGGCCGCACAAGCATATATATACATAAACATGCAAAAAAAAAAGTGATGCTGATGAGTGACAACATCTGTACCTTATTATTTTGTACATCTGTTCCCTTTTGTATAGGCGGGAATGGCCCTCTATAAAATTGTCCCCAAGAATCCTTACTATTTCTGGTCTGTCATGAGTCTGGTGATGCAGGTATGGGTGGGCTTTTGCCGCATGATTCTTGTCTGCATGCATTTATTCTCATTCCGGCAATATTGTTGTCATGAAGACGTGCTTGAGTAATGCATAGACTTTTTTTTGGTGTTTACATTTGTTTTAGGCCATCTCAGCACAGGATGAAAAGCTGGCCCAGACCATGTACCTGCCTCTGGCAGAGCGCATGGTCGAGAAAATGGTCAGGGAAGAAAAGATCGAAGCAGAGGCAGAGGTAAGGAGTCCGGATAACTATCAGATCCTGTTTTAAATTCACTTATAGAGCTCTTAAAGATATGTTTTTTTTTTTTTTTAGTGAACTGTTTAGGCTTGTCTGTTTGCTTGTTTGTTTGTTTTCCCCCTGTTGAAAAGTTTAATCATACCAACTATACCCTACGATAGGACTACAGTTTTCAAATGCGAAATTGGTCTTGTGTTGCAGTCTACCTGGCTTTAAAAAGGTGTCAGAAAGTTTTAAGTATAATTTGATGAATCTCAAGAGAGCTAAAATCATGTTGCTGCCACTTGGTGCCAGTAGGCTTAATATTAATCACATTCCTTCTAACATTCATATTTGTTCCTGGTTTTGTATGTGTTACTGTAGGTACAACTGTATTTTATGATCCTGGAACGCCTGGGAAAATGTGTAGAGGCCCTCGACGTGATTAGAGGTCCACTTGGGGGTAGGTGTGTGTGTGTGTGTGTGTGTGTGTGTGCTTCCCATGAATCCTGGAAAAGTTGAAATTTATAGATTGGTTTTCCAGTCATGGAAAACACCTGGAAAATTGGAAAACTGACAAGATGTCCTGGAAATACTAGTGAGATCCTGAAAAATTAGAAAGTTTGAGATTGTGATTTTTGTTAGCACATTGTATTTTTGTGCATGGTGTTGTAAAAGAGGGTGTTGAGAGCTCAAACTGTTTGTAAACACACACAGTTGTACTGGGTTCATGATAAGTAATTGGCGAAAAGCTGCATTGAATGAGCTTTTTCCGTCACCGCAGTGCTGATTGCAGTGACAGAGGCGCTCACATCACTGATCTGAAACTTGGATATGTTTATCTGCAGAATGTGGGTTTCAGAGAAGCTTTGAATGAAGTTGAAGCAAATAAGTAAATAACAGGTTGACTGTAAATTGCATAGTGGAAAGAAGACCCATAGTGATGCCTCTCACATTGCAAGGGGTCATTTTACTGTTAAAAATATCTATATTGCTTAATGTAGCTAAAATGTTTTTAAACGTAAAAATGTTGTACAACACACGATGTGTTGACAACATGTAATTTGAGATGTCAGTTTTACACAGTTTTGAGCTATGTGGCCACTTTGCCCATTTGAATGATACTGGGATGTGACCTGTGAGCAACAGCTAATGCACACAAGTCATTAAATATTTTTGTAAAGTCCTGGACAATGATTTCCGTAAGAGTGTGAACCCTACTGTGTGTGTGATTTGTATTTTTTTTTCTACTTTTGAGGTCCTCACAAGGATAGAAAGATTGCAAAAATTCTTCAAATGATTTTTTTTGTTTATGAGTTTGGAGTATTTACATTAACCACAGTCAAGGATGGGGATGAATGTCATCAATGGAAAGTCCACATAAGTATTATACAAATCTGTATAGGTATTAACATGCAGTATGTATAACTGTTCTGAGATATTTCTGTGGATTTTGTAATTTCTGGTGTGTGGAAGAGAAATTCTCATTCCTCCCCACTGTGTGTGTGTGTGTGTGTGTGTGTGTCTTCCCACAGAGAAACTGACCAGTGAGTTACAGAGCAGAGAGAACAAGTGTATGATGCTCTACCAGAGGCTACAGCGCTGGCCAGAGTGCAACTCCTTGGCCCACAAGCTGCTACTCAAAAAGTGAGCTTGAGTTTCACATCTGTCTTACAAGATGCTACTCAGACCGTCCCCGTGCCGTCATCATTTACAGCCCCTGATGCACCAAGCTGATGGCTGGCGGTTGGCTGTCAGTCCTCTTTGGGCCTGCTGTGTCCAGAGATCAGTGATATTGCGACAATGGCACTGGGTTAATTATGTGCAGTGTGTCAGATAAAAAAAGAGACCAACACAACGGCTGTGTAATGGTCCACTATACTATAAGCATTATAAAAAGTTAAAATATTTTAACTGACGGGATTTACCACCTAATATTATGTGGTAGGCGACATCACAGAACAGAAATTACGGTGGATTTGATCAATGACCAGTTGATTAATTTAGGTGCAGTAACAGTGAAATTATGAATGACCAGCGACATAAGTCCAAGGAGATATAAACACTTCAGTTTGCTATGTCAATGTAGTATAACATTATAGCCATATGTATTATGAGTTTTATTGGATATTATTTTATAAAACAAACACAAAACAATTTTGTACAGTAGAATTTTTATTCCTGCAAACTATAGATCACCATAGCAACCCACTGTCCTCAAGTGTTTGTTGCCATCCTGCTGGCTCCATCATGCTGTTTGTTTTTCCATGCCGTATTGCCAACTGCCATTTGCCTTTTCCCTAAAAGGAAAAAAAAAGGTTTCCAATACCGATTTTGTGGTTGATTATCATGGCACCGATCAACGCTTTGAAGCGTTCGGGTCAGCCCTACTAACAGATAAGACGAGTTGTGATAAACAAACTCTGTTGCACAAGCAAAACACTGATGGTTGGGGTTGACAACGCCAGAGCCAGTTGGAAGTTGTCAGATATTTGCATGATTTGTATAAAGAAACCAGAGAATGGCGTGAAAATGAAGGGTGAACACTGATGTTTGTTTGTTTTTTTTTTTTTTATGTTCAAGTCAAAAAGTAGGAGGAAGCCCGATGAAGCAGTTTACAAAACTTATTGTTTGCTACATTGCCTTTTACTACATTTATTTATTATTATTTTATTTATTAAGTTTACTAATTTTATTTACTAAATAGTGCTTTGTTGGTGTATGGTTAGACTTATAGACATTTTTGATTTTGCTGTGCTTGACTAGCGCCCAAGAAATTGTATGGCTGTGCTGGAGACATCTATATTTTTAGTATTTTTTTTTCTCCATAATCCAGAGACTTCCATTTTACTTTTGCCTCATGCTGGTATGGAGTGTTATTTTCTTTCTGAATTTGCATGCCTGTCAACCATCAGGTGTAGTCTGTGTTGTGTGTTTTTAGCAGGAGACATGATGCGATGCAGAGTGATCTGACCGTCTGCCTTTGTTGGTGCTCCTTCTTTGAAGTCAGCCTCATTTATCCCAGGGTTAACACTTGTCTCTCTTTCCAGCCCTGATGATTGGCAGTTCTATCCCTGCTACTTCGACTCTCTCTTCCACCTGATGGACGATTCATGGACCCCGCCAGAGGAAGGAGAGCAGTAAGTACAGGGGGCTCATTTTGAGTCAGATGTTGGTGTGTGTCCACTAAGTTCATGTCACCGGTCCAACATTTGGACTTAATGTCCAGTAGGGTCTCCCTATGCATATTTGAAACCTGTCTCCCTACAGCGATGGCTAAATCTATATTTGTGTTGGTCGATTAGCATTTTATTTGAATGTCCTTCTCTTTGTGTTTCCTTCTCTCTCCAGCTGTGTAGAGGGTTCAGTACATTATACTGTGGCTGAAGTGGTCAGGTTCGTAGAAGAGAGAATTAAAGGGGAGGACAGCAAAGAGTCTCGTCCACTCAGAGGCCCCTACCTAGCCCGCCTGGAATTAATACACAGACTAAGAGAGAAGGGCTGTCCCGAAGAAAGCCAACTAGGTAAAATCTCAGATTGTAAAACATTTATACACCCTTGTTCTGTGAAGGGCCTCGCATTTGACCGTCGGTAATTTGGTTTTAAACAGGTGAGCCCTTAGAGTTAATGCTGCAGTTCTTTGGGAAGTTCGGAGACAAACCTTGCTGCATCACAGACCTAAAATTATACCTACACCTGCTCTCACCTGACCAGCACATTCAGGTAAAACATCCACCAGTTTTGTTGCACTGTTTTTGAGGTCCCCCGTGTGAGCTGAAGTTGTGATATCTTTTTTTTTTCTTTCCTTTCTGCTCATGTTTTAGTTCATAAACCGACTAGGTGAAGCAGTTCCACTGGGGGAAGGAGGAGAGGAGGGATTTGCTTTTCCGGAGGATACCAAAGCGCTACAAAGGCATTTGTGTGTGTGTCAGCTGAGCCGTGCACTCGGACTGCATCACGCTCTCGATACGGATGGAAAGCTGCGGCTTATCACAGAGCTCAAAGCTCACTATCATCATGGGCTCCAGTTTGGTAAGAGCATTGGTGTTTGCTTTCGTAGACCCTTTTTTAATACTTGGCTTTCTGGGCAGTCAGATTATCATCATATAGAGTGAAGGCATAAAATACAGGTGCAGTGTTTCCCCTAGAAATCTGGCTTTGGTGAGGGGGGATGTGCGCGGGCGATGCGTGCACATGAAAGTTTTGGGGGTACACAAACATTTTGGAGGGTGGGGACAATATTAATAAGTTTCTCAATATTCTTCAGATTCTTCAGATTTGTATTTATTTACTGAAATTATATAAATTAGATTAATAACCAACCTCATTGTATTTAGTTTATTTGATAAAAACACGGTCTAGACATGTTCTGTAGAAACATGACGTTAAATTATTTCTGTTGTGATTTTATTTATTTTTTAATTTAAAAATGAATTCCAGTCACCAAACCAGACACATGACCACACTAATAGCAAAGTGTAAATGTGCTGCACCTCCATAGAGCAACTGTTGAAACTGAAATCAAATTTCATGCTTGGTCCTAACTCTATATGAGTCATATTTCCAAAAACAATGCACATCAAGTACTGAAGTATTTAAGCACTTAAGTACTGTGATTCTGCATGTATCACAATTCTATGTCACAGTTTATTGTCATTTTGTTTTTTGAATTATATCCATCCAGGAATTTTTAAAAAATCCATTTAAAATTTTAATTTAAAAAAGAAGAATCACAGTTCTTAAGTGAATTGATTCCTCTGCCCCAACCCCGATCAGATATGCGTTTTGTAAATGTGATCCACCAAAATCATATGTAGACTCGAGGGCCTTGTTGTAAATGCTTAGCTAAGCTTTTACAGTGAATAATGACTGTTTTTTCCCCCTTCAATAGGGAAGACGTCTCTGAAGACGGAGCTGCAGTTTTCTGACATGTATTGTCTCATGGCAGCTCACGTATATATCGACCTATGGAAAGAGAACGGTGAGTCAGTATTTTTCTTTCCTAATCACTGTCTGTTTTTGTGATAATGTGTGTAAAAGTGGGGTGTTGTATGTCGTAGGAGACGAGAACATGGTGTTGCAGTGTTTGGGTCTCCTCCAGGAGGGTCTGTCCCACAGCCCCTCCAACGCCCAGTTCAAGCTGCTGCTGCTGCTCCTCTACTGTCACCTGGGAGCCTTCGAGCCTGTCGTGGATCTCTACTCCAGCTTGGACGCCAAGCATGTACAGCATGACACCATAGGGTCAGTGCAAATCAGCAGAATCCTCTATTTAAACCACATCTCTAACAATTGATTTAAGAGCGTAAATATGCCCTCTCTTATCTTTAGGTATCTGTTAACACGTTATGCTGAGTCATTGGGTCAGTTTGCTGCTGCCTCGCAGTCCTGTAATTTCTCCCTCAGGTTTTTCCACTCTAACCAGAAAGATGTAAGTCTATCCCACTTCAAGATGTAATTTCAAGTAGATTAGAGCCTTTTAAAGGTGAGGTGCACATGCTTGACTTGATTTGACTCTTTTTTTTTTTTCTCCCCTTGTCCTTTTGCCAGACCTCAGAGTATATCATCCAGGCATATAAGTATGGAGCATTTGAAAAAATCCCAGAGTTCATTGCTCTCAGGAGCAGGTTGAACCAATCGCTGCACTTTGCCCAGGTCCGCACGGAGAGGATGCTGCTGGACCTATTCCTGGAGGCCGACATGTGAGAACACACACTCACACCGACACATAAATAGGGTGTCTGTGGTCCTTAAAGTGTCTTAAATTCAACCCCATAAATATTAGTTCTTAAATAGTCACAATTTTGAATTCATTACCTCTTAATTTCTTCATCAGAGTCAGTACTAATAATGTTACAAAACTCTTAATCTACTGAACATAGCACTGCCTTTATATTGACTTGCTACGCCTAACCTCTTGGAAAAACAGCTATTGAATATTAACCCAGCACAGTTTATACTTACCTGTGATATCAGTGTGACAGGTAAGTATAACTAGTGAGAAATTCAACAAAATTTTTTTACATACTTTTTCCAAGTTTTGTAGAAAAACGTAATGGTTGGATGTATTACAGTACCACCTATAACAATTCATTGAATCATCTAGTTAATGTTCCCATTTAAAACTTATCTCTGTTTCGGACCAAATATATTGCACCTGACTTTATACTTCACCTGCAATGCTTATTTAAATAGGGAAAAAGATTATTTGTCCAAAAAACAGTCTTACATTTAGGCCTAAGCATTCAAAACAACTCTCTGATTCCTGTAGACACCCTGATAAAGTTAATTTCTTAACTTTGTGTTTTGCCATTTGTTTTCTCCAGTGTGCTGAGTCTGGAGGAGAGTGTGAAGGCCATGGGACTGTCTCCAGAGGAGGATGACATTCCCTGGGATAGCATAAGGGACAACAGAGACTTGACTGTCTTTACCAGCTGGGACCCCAAGGACAGGTGAGCATTTTTATAGCTTTTCTGTGTTCTGTTGTTTATTGACATGCTGTTATGTTAAGTTATCTACAGTATGTGTGTGCTTGCTCCTCTCCCAGACATTTGACTGAGGAGCACAGGCGCCTGTCTCTAGAGGAGGAATCTGTTTGGCTGAGGATACGTTCTCTAACACTTCGCCTGCTTGCCTCATTGGCCCTGCTGGGACACACTCCCTCGCAACAAAACTCTGAGATGGCCAATGAAAATGGTGTAGGAGACAAGTCGTCCATCCTCAGCAGCCTGCTCTCCCAGCTCGACCAGACTTTACAGACAGCAGCTCAGATAGCAGAAAAACACACACAAGTAGGTTTTCCAGAAATCTCCTCTCCATGTTGTCAATAAATAAGCGTCTCTTATCTTTTGTAAAGCGCATTTGAATGACAGTGAATGCACATGCGCTGATTATATACAAAATCTAAAATGATGCTATTGTTGCAATGCAGTATCCATTCCTGGGACCCCCCTCCACTCGCCTGGCCCCAGCCCTGTCCAGTGGCAGCTGTCAGTGCCAGGTTGCTGCCCTCCAGCTCTCTGTCCATCTGCAGGAGCTGGAGACTCTCGGACTCGGTGAGAAGCAGAGATGGAAATAACGTGAAATCGTGATTATATTACCTCAATTTGCTTTATATCTTTTATGGAACTAATCCATCCTTTTTTTGTGTGTTTGTTTTTGTTTTGTTTCTTTCTTTCCAGATGAGTCATCAGAGCTTCAAACCCAGATCTGTAACGGTTTCAAATCATTAGTAGTACAGCTTCAAGGTAAGTTACCAGCTTGATTTTTTTCTTTTCTTTCCAACAAAGTCAGCAAAACCAAAATTAACAGCCTTATATTTTTTCTCCTCTCTCTGTATACCCAGAAATACTGAATAAATGCAAAGGAGATTTATTGGAAATGAAGGACAGCAGATTAAAAACATGGCCTTCCTTATTAGAAATCCACGTCTTCTTTGTTGAGGTGAGACTCCTGTGCTTGCTTTCACACATAGGGGGATGCGTGTGACTTAAAGTGATAGTTCAGATTCTTACCTATATAGTGGTGTTTCCTTCTCCATGTGATTGTAAAACAAACATCTTTTCCAAAATGTCAGAACTATTTTCTGCTGTAGCACTGCCATTGTGTCACTATGCAGCCCCATTTTCAACCTACAGTGTGATATAACCGCAGCGCCACGTTGGAAAACAAATCTGCCGTTTTGGAAACCAGCTGGCTGTAAAGAACAGTCAAAGTGAAACCAAAACAAATGTGATGTTGTGCATCCTTTAAAACATTTTTCCTCAGTCGGTATCTACTTAGTTCATTTTGGAGCTGTGCTCTCATTCTCATGACAGGGAAGGAGTTCATGCATTAAATGTGGTGGATGGATTACACTCACACAGACCAAGAAATACCACTATATAAGTACATCTCAAACTTTCACTTTTAGGGCACTGATTTGTGTTTCTGACCACTTCTGGTGTTCCTGCACCAGCTGTTGTAAAACTGATAGAAAGCTGTGATGTTGTTGTCCTCGACAGACGGTTTGCATAGTGTTCTGGATGGCTAGTTACTGTGCCAAGGTTCTTCGACCACTCAAGGCGAGTCTTCAGAAGAAGAAAAAGAAGAAAAAGGACACAAACACAGCGCTGGTACAATTCATCTTGTTTTCAGTCTTCTTACATATCCTTGATTGATAGATTGATTGAAATGTTCTGTATATGTGTCCTTGATCTTACACCCGTATTACTCATAACTCACCGCATTTCTTTCTTCTCCCGTCCAGCCAGCGGTGGTGTGTGGGTTCCAGGAGTTCACTGGGAGCTTGCAGGAGCTGCTTGCCCAGGCTTTGGAGCATATAAAGGGGCAAGAGACTGGCATGACGGCCCTTAAACTGGCCAGTTTCACCTTGGAGGGACACACACAGGTGGGTGTGCGTACGCATGTACATTGTCTCTTTTATCACCCTGAAAAAGTCCCCTGCCCTCATTTTTTTGTGTTTTTATTTTTATTTAGGAGGAAGGGTCGTTTATCAAGGCTGCTATGGACAAGGTGCAAAGCAGTTACCTGCGCTCGCTACAAGAGGTGGGAGATCTGCTGAAGAAGAGAGCAGAAACTCTAAAGAACCTCAAGATCTGAACTCCATCACACACCCCCAAAACAAGATTACTGTTCTCCCACTATCACCCTCCAACGCCGTACAGCACCATCTTACCGTCAGCCCACCAGCTAATCTACACAAGGCCTACTTTCCCTGAACCCCCACCCCGATTTTTCACCTACTTCCTTTTTTTTTCTCCATATTTTTCTTTAGGTTTGTTGAGCCTACCGTCTGAATATTCTTTTTTCTTTCACTCCCTTACATACACAGACACACACACACAAACACAAACACACAAAGACATACGCACACCTCTGGAACATTCACAACTCTTATAGCACATAACCTTGTAAGTTAGTCGTGAATTTATACAGCAATTATAAGTGAAAATGAGGAAAAAGACATGCTCCATAAAAAAAATAAGAGCATTTTAGAAAATGAAAAAGCAGTTTTAGATTAACTACTCTAATAAATTATTGTACATAGTCTGCAGATTAAAGATCTTCAACTACCACAAACTCCTTGACTGAATGAGAATATACAGTAAATACATAATAAACCACTATTCTTTTTTTGTCAGTTGTTTCCCCTTTATTGTTTCCCTTTATTGTTTTCTGTTGATTCCCAGAGCGATCTTCAGTTCCTCTAGCAAAGTAACCCCAAAGGGTCCAGACACATTGAAGTTGCAACTATTAAAAAGGAAAGTTCTGCTTTTGAGCATGCTGCTTTTCCAGCTGTATCTATCCTGCAAGTGCAAGCAGGCAAAGTTTTGCATCATATTTCCAAATTTGCAGGAATGTATACCGATGCACTCTATGGAAATATGGACACCCGGCACAGAGCAAACAGTAGAAGGCCTTAGAACTGAACTTTCCCATTCATTTTTTTTGTTTTGTTTTGTTTTCTTCTTTGATTGTCTTTTTTTTTTTTTTTTTTTGCTTTGTCTATCTTGTGTGTTGCGTTGGTACTGAAAATGGAACCACCTCTGTAGTTGAAGTATTATTATAGAGCAAGGAAGGGATAAGCTACATCAACAAGATTTTTTTTTAAAAGGTCAATTTGTGTCTTGGCTCTTGGCTTTTACACTGAACAGTGTTTTTTTTTTTTTTTAACATCCTGTTGTGGAATTGGACATCGTCATAGTTCCAGCACAACAGAAATCAGTTATGGGTCAAACAGACAGAATCTTTTATAAATCTAGTTATTTTTCAACGTCTGATTAAATAAATGTAATCATTTATGCAGTCATGTAGAATTATGTTATAATCGATGTTTCCCCACTCAAACCATGAGTTTGTGGTGGCTATGCGATCATGGCATCACTATGAGACCACTTGATTTTAGTCGAACAACTTACAGAGCAGACACAATCAACATTTTCATGAATATTCGTGTTGATACCGAACACCCTCTGAATCTAATGCCACTGAGAATGTGGAACATAAGTTGGGCCAAAAGTGCCTGTGTCCCTTTTACAGACCAGAATAACTGAGAGGATTTTGTCTACTTTGACCCAAATCTGATTACACTCTAGAGAGACACTTGTTTTCTGCAAAAAAAAAACAAACAAACAAAAAAAAAAGCATTTCTTCTGTCGAATATTTCATCCAGAAAAGAATCTTTTACAGTTTAATTTGTCACAGCTTAGACCCAGAGAGGTGCGTTTCATAAATAATTAAACATTGGACCTAACTGTAAATAAATGTTAATGCAACCTTTGAAAGTACCGTGTGCAAGGACATTAGTTGAATGTGTGTTTTGAAAGCAGCTGCAGTAGATATGAGATTTGTCCTGTATTAATGTTTTTCTTTCCTTTTTTTTTTTATTTGTCATTCCCAACTTAGGCACCCACCTCATTTTCTTAAACCAATGATTTCTCCATCGTCCCTCCATCTTCTCGGTTCATATACAAAATGTATATCAAAGCCCTTTTTCTGTTTTGTTGAATCATTTCTGACTGTTTGAAATCAGAAACAAACAAACAAAAAAATAGATGTAACCCATGAGAGATCACCAACAGTTAACAAGCAGACTGTAACATTGTTTACAATTTCTAATACCATCGAGGAGCACTGACAGCTGTGTGACTATTGCCACTGCAGGTAATGTGCAGTTCGGTTTGTTTGGGTTTACGATTCTTGTTTTTATGAAGAAACCGAAGAGCAGCGAGGAAAAAACTGTGAGCCAGTGGTGATTGCCCCGCCCCCCTCCATCCCTCCCCTCCTTGTTTCTCTTGTATATGCATACAGACACACAGACACACACACACCTCTACAAATAAATGCCTTTCACAGACTCATGCCCAACTGCTTGAGAGGAGCGCGGCTGGAGAGATGTTTGTGATCCGACTAGATGTTTTTTTTGTTGAGGCTCAGAATAATGGTTGACAATCTGGAGTGTCATCTCACCTTCTCCTTCTTTTGTTAGAAAATGGAAAACAGAAACACTGGAATGTCAAAGCTTTTTTTAAATAAAATGAGTAAATAAAAGATTAAGTTTGTCATATGTCTTTACCTGTCTTGGACGCTAAACTAGACATGATCAAGGATTTAATACCTGCATTCGGATGGAACTTATTGTTATGTCCAGAATTAAACACACAACAAAATGAAGTTTTAGGCTGCTGAATCCAAATGGCCTCTGCAGCACATGAACATGTTAACCCTTAAAACATGTTCGACTACCGAATGTTGCTTTAAGAGTAATGAATTATTGAATTCACCCTTAATAACCCTCATCAGTTTTGTCTATAGGGCATAGACCTGCTATAAGCATTTAACCAGCATCTTCTGCATCTTCATGACTTTTTCTGTTTTTACAAGAACTGCCTCTAAACATGTTTCTGAACCGATGGTGTGTTTCAGACATGCACTGAAAATTATACATGTTATGTTTTTGTGTTTGGGCTTTCAGAGACCCCGTAGCTTTAAAACCTGATTAAATATAAATACAATGAGTTTTACTATCCATACCAAATAAGTCTGTGCATCCACACTCATGTACCCAGATGAGCATGTACGCACACACACACGCAGGAACAACACACATACAGTTTCTGGTTAACATATTAGTTCATGTATAGCCCACATTACATTTGAAGTATGATTTAAGTATTCCTTATTTAGTGTGACATTAATGTTTTCCATATCCTGTCATTTGAAGACCAGATAGATATATTGATGGTGGTGGTGGGGGTAGATTAATTTAGGCAGCAGACACCGTGTTGCCTGGAGGTGGCAGACTATTCTTAGCAATAATGAAAACATCCTTCCAAACACAACTATAGGCCATCCCATGTGTGAGTCTTTGCCTCACGAGGTTAACTCCAGGGCATGGACACCGCTGAGGATAATGACTTCTCTATGGCAACTGCATTTGAATATCTGTGACACAGACACCACACATACATCACATATGCACATACATCCACCTCCAGACACTGACATGCCTGTTCATATATAAATTCACCTTTGAGTGAATTCAGCTGTCACATATATGACACACACATACACTCACATGTCATCTGTGCATCCTATTTCCTGCATTCCAGTTCAGAAATCCTAATAACATGAGAATAAATATCAGTAGACTATGCATTTAAAAAAGTAAACATGTTGTCATACATTAATATGTTAAGATAGTAGACATAAATATTTAAAGGACCTGTGCTTATAGCCTACTGTAGATTGTTGTATGGAGGTTTATATTATATTTCCTACAGGGGGCAGCAACATGCCTGACATACATTTTACTCTCGTTTCAGTATCTTACGAAGAAGAATGACTTCCTGTAAATAACAAGGGTTGCAAACGCACAACCGTACAGTGTTGTGCATTGTATTGCTAACGTTATAGAAATGTAATTTTCTAGTCATGGACGGAGAAGAAGAAATTATTTGAACTAACTGACAGTGAGTTGGTCGCGTGGCGTCACGGACCTGAAAGGCTTTGCCTCTGGCTGCCTGGCTAGCTGGACTTATATGTGGCAGCTAACTAGCTTGCTAGTCACTTAGCTAGACCCACACAGCTGGTTAGCTGGTGTCATTAGTTTTGTTTTCTCGCGGAGTAGCCGGCAACTTTATAACACATGAGTGTGTCTCTGGTCGTTATCCGTTTGGAAATAGCCAACGAGTCTCCTTCTCCACAGGGTTTCCAGTACTCAGCTGGTGAGTCACTCTCGGCTCCAGTCACTGGAGTTAGCCCGGCGGCTAACAGCAGCCAGCTCTGACACACAGCAGGCACACTACACACTTTACTAATACATTATAACAACAACAACAACAACAACAACAATAACTTATTTTTTATGTAGCCGAACCCACGCTGTTACACAAACTTCCTTACAGCTACTTAGGGCAGAACAATACATGGTTATCATGTTATCTGAATTTGAACATGCACAGTATTAATAACTCAAAAGGCAACAGTATGGACAGTAGTGTTAGGGTTAGCTTAAGACAGTTATTAGTGTGTTCTGATCTTTAAAATGAAGTTTCTTGAAGAATGATGATTTTTCACTGTTGCTACACTTAAGATTTGAAGTAAGTGTGAACCCATAGTCATATCATATATTGTATCACTGTCGAGATATCTGGCATAAATATCAAAGTATGAAATTTTGTCCATATACTGAAGCTGCACTACTTAGTAATGATAATGTCACATCAGTAGTTTTTTCCAAAAAGAGTTTCAAAACAGCTGTCACTGCTACTCAGTTCATTATTTTGGATTTTTAAAAAAGCAGTTTTTTTTTGTTTGTTTTTTTGTTAACAATTAGAACAAATTGTGTTGTGTATGAATGCCCAGTGGGTAGAGGTGTGTGTGTGGAGAGAGAAGGATGGAGGAAAGAGATGTATTTAGCCCAAACTGTCCATTTGATCCCATGTAAACTTCAGCTTGTCATTGCATCCCTCACCCCTGCAGTTGAGGGCATGTCAGAGGAGGAACTGCAAGACAAAGCTCTTGGCTTGGCCAAGCTCACTTTGAGCGGGAAGACGGAGCTCGAACAAGCAGCTATTCTGCACCAACACATCGGCAGCAGAGCCATGGGAGACATGGTCATTGAGACGTTGGAACCAAACCCAGGTAAGGCTTGACATTGATTGTTTGCAGAAATCATAATGAAGCTTACACATATGAAACTAGTGAATGTCCTCCTTCTTGACTGATAAAGGAGGGGGTGAAGACCCTGGTGGTTCAGGAGAGGAGAAAAGTGAATCTCAGGCTGCAAAGACTGAATCAGACAGTAAGGAGGGCACCGAGGGTCCACAGGACAACCCTACGGGGACGGGCACAACTCCAGACTCGCCCTCCAAGCAGCTGCCAGACCAGATCTCATTCTTCAGTGGAAACCCCTCAGTGGAGATTGTCCATGGTATCATGCACCTTTACAAGACCAAGTATGTTCCATCTGAAATGTATGTATGCCCTAATGCACAATATTTATGCCATTTCAGTGAGATAGATGATTTTTTTTGTATGTATTGTTGCAGCAAAATGACATCTTTGACTGAAGATGTTAGACGTAGCGCAATGCTGTGCATCCTGACTGTCCCAGCTACTATGACCAGCCATGACCTCATGAAGCTTGTGGCACCTTTTAATGATGTCATGGAGCATATGAAAATCATACGGGACTCCACGCCTAACCAGTACATGGTTCTGATTAAGTTCAGTACACAGGTATGGTCTCAGTATAACTCATAATATAGTAATTTATTTATTTTGACAGGAAAGACCTCTTTCTATCTGTTAGCAAGATATCTCAACAAGTAACAAATTTGATTTGGATGCAGTTTGGTGGACAGATGACCCTCAGCTATAGGTCCAGATCTGGAATGTCTGCCACTCAATGATTCATTTTTAGCTATTGGTCATGTTCTGGCATCTCCAAGTTGGCTGTTCAGAGTGTTGCTTTTTTGTAGAAAATCAAAGCCAGATGCCAAAGCCAAACATTTAGACAGAAACTGTTCAGGAGGCTTCAGCTTTGCAAGTTGCAGGATTGTTCAGTGTTGGTGGAGGCTTACATTCTATCAAGTGCTGTGTAGTCAGGGTTTTGTTTTGCATCTCCACATATTTCTGTTTCTGTTCACATGTAACGCTGCTCTTTTCTCTGTCACTGAATAGGCAGACGCAGACAGTTTCTACACAGCATGTAACGGCCGCCAGTTCAACTCCATAGAGGAGGCAGTGTGCCAGCTGGTGTATGTGGAGAGGGCCGAGGTCATAAAATCTGAACAGGTATACAAACCCAGTAAGAGAGTTTACTTATCACTCTACTGAAATATCAGGGTGAACACAGCTGTATCTAATGAAAGTAATTAAGGTTCAGCTCCACTCAAGTCTAGCAGTGCTTCCAGTGAGCCAGCTTGAACCACAGCACGACTCTGGCTCTGTTAGATGGAGCACAACCTTCAGTAATGCCATTAGTAACACCTGTCTTTACCCACTATTCATGTGAAAATGGCTGCTGTGAAAAAGATCTACAAGAAATATATTCCCTAAATGACTTGAGGTTGTAGTTGGCAGAGGTCTTGTACTGGACTACATTTTGCTGAGAGGTGTTTCTGATTTTTTTCCCCTCCCTATTTATATACAATGAGGGGGACAGAATATTGGAAACAGCTCTCAATAAAATGCAGTCCGGTACAGCAGCACCTTTAACAATGAGCTCAATGCCAAACATAGAACTGAATGAACACCTCTATTACTGTTACAAAAAGAAAGCCTGAGCATTATAGGTATTACAAAAGTAGAACAGTTGTATTGGATAGTACAGGTGGACCAAATAAAGTGGCCACTGAGTGTATTTCTCATTCATTTTTTTCTTTGTCTGAAGATGTTCTGCTTCAGTGTTGCACACCCACATGCAGTGAATCATTAACCATATATAGATAACATATTAACCATATATTTAGACTGCCTTTGTTCTAATATTATTGTCTGGTGCATCAACCACAGTCGTATTAAAACCTCTTCCTGAAACAGTTAACCTCAGAATGTGATGTATGATTATCTCACCAAACAGACTGCCCCGACTGGTCAGTCAGGGCCCCTATTGGTCAACCAATGATTTAGTTGCAATATCAAATCACTAGAAGGGGAGTGTTACACCTGCTGCAGGTGAGACTCAGACTCATTCTGATGTCGTTTTTTTCCTTGGTGGGCATAATCGTCACTCAAGTGTTTTAAAAATGAGTTCTGAAAAGGACTTACATCATGCAACCACTGGAGGGCGGTATAAATAATCCTCATTTGTTCTGTTACTTTAACTCTATTTTCCTTGCTGCAGTCTGTGAGTGTTGGTTGTGGGCCAGTTCTCATTGTTTCTTAGACTGATCAGTGAAATCAGCTGTGGTAATGACGGGTTAGAATAAAAACCTGCAGACTCCTGGTCCCACATGAACCACAGCTGCACATCGCCGATGCATTTTATCACATGTTGTCTCTCTCTCACTTTGTCTTTGTTTCTTTTTTTCCCTCACATCTCTCCCACTCTTTGCTCCACCCCTCTTAGGGAGCCAGTCTGCCAGTGATGGAGTTAACCGAGCTGCCCAAGTGCACTGTGTGCCTGGAGAGAATGGATGAGTCAGTTAATGGCGTCCTCACCACACTCTGCAACCACAGCTTTCACAGCCAATGTCTCCAGCGCTGGGAGGATGCCTCGTGAGTAGCATGCATACTCAGAGCACAGTACCACTGGAATTACCCTGTTATCAGTGTTTTCCACATAATATTAATTTTTGGGTGGTTCAACCAGATGAGTCTGACTGCCTTCAGAGGTGATTCATTTTGGGTGATGTTGTGCACAAAGCAGGTCTTTCTTATCAGTGCAGTTTTCAGACAATGATTAATGCCGCCAAGCACTGAAACTTGGGAACATTGCCTAAACGATACATTAAGGAGATTATGGAAAATATAAATAGCTAGCTATATGTTCAGCTTGGTTGGCAACAATGATTACATCAGTACAATAGCCCCTCACACCGCCCCTTTTCACTGCATAAGTGCATATTTGTGACATTGAAGGTTTTTGCTGCTATCGTTTGTCATGTTTCCGGGTGATAAATATCTGTCCTGTTCTTCAGGTGTCCTGTATGTAGGTACTGTCAAACACCAGAACCAGTTGAAGAGAACAAGTGCTTTGAGTGTGGCGTGCAGGAGGTAACTAACCTGTCTGTGTCTGCGTAGCACGGCACGTCTTCCAGGGGCATCTTAACAGCGTCTTCATTTAATTCATTTTCCCATTTGTTTGTAATTTAATGCTTTCTTGTCCCACCACATTCTTCTCCCTGTAGAACTTATGGATTTGTTTAATCTGTGGGCACATTGGTTGTGGTCGCTACGTCAGTCGCCATGCCTATAGGCACTTTGAGGAAACGCAGCATACTTACGCTATGCAGCTTACCAACCACCGTGTCTGGGACTACGCAGGAGGTAGACAATTTGTGTGTGTCTGTTATTGTGGATAGAATATCCAACTCTAGGTTTTTATTATTATATTGTGGTTATTATGCAGGAACAAATCAAACTGGATCTGTCTGTGGCACTTGGTTCGACATGGATGGCCTAGCCTGTGATCTTTGTTGCAGATAACTACGTGCATCGGCTGGTGGCCAGTAAGACGGATGGGAAGATGGTGCAGTACGAATGTGAGGGAGACACCTGCCAAGCAGAGAAGATTGATGCATTGCAGCTAGAAGTAAGTGTTTCTTTTGTTTCTTTCTTTGTTAACCAGCATTTAGGAAAGCTCTAATGCATTTTCATTGTCTGCAGTACTCCTACTTGCTGACCAGTCAGCTTGAGTCCCAGAGGATTTACTGGGAGAATAAGATTGTTCATCTGGAGAAAGACACTGCTGAGGAGGTACTGAGAGCTTAATACAATGCAGCATTTGATGCCTTTCAGAGGTTCAGTACGTGTAGCTGTGTTTAATAACTGATTATTCAGTCATAGTCATGGATTTCAAGTGATTTTTGTGCAGTCAAACTTCTGTCTTTATGTTTTCAGATAAACAACATGAAGGCTAAATTCAAAGAGACCCTAGAACGCTGTGATAACTTGGAGCGACGGCTCGGAGAGGTATCCAAGGAGAAACAAGGCATAGAGAAAAAGTAGGTGTAGACTGCTGCTAGCCATCAGTAATTCAGTCATCTTGCTTGCTTTGTCCACTTCTTCAAATGACTTTCAGTATCCAGTTATACCTGGGAAGAATTGACTGGGCACATCTGAACAGTGTTGATTTTTATTTTGCTCAAATTGTGTTCTAATGAGCCTGACCACTTTGGGTGCGGCATAATATAATCTAAGTGTAGAAAATTTAGTTGCCCTTTTTTCTGTTTTATTTTTTTATAGTTGAACTGTTCATAACAAAGGAAAAGTAAATAAATAAAACCTCAAACACAGTGCACTGCTTTCCACTAGGCCTGTCTATTAATTCAGCAAGCAAGCAGTTTCATGGCTTTTTCTGCCACATAGGCTGTTTGGGTATGCATGTAAGAAACTAATTAGCTGAAAACTAGAAGTTAATGTTTTAATTATGTATTTAGTATAGGCTCAATTGGCAGCAGTATTGGCAACTACCTGATTGTGAGATACTCAGTTTTGGGCTATAGCAGAACGAGGGATGGCCAGTAGCAGGTCTCTGGAGCAGGAGTCCCACACAAATTATCTGGAGTCCTTCGCAGTCTTCCTCAACCTGAAACACTTTCTTCAATTTCTCGGTGGGCACCATACTTTGGTGACAGACAATACAACAGTGGCAGCTTATACTAACCATCAGGGGGTTTGTGTTCCCATCAGTGACACACGCTGGCACACAGACTGATATTATGGTGCAGTGAACGTCTCCTGTCTAAAAAGTATTTGAACACAGATTTTGGAGTTGTTTGCCATCAAAACTTCAAATCAGTTGGGCCAACTTAGGTTTTTTTTTTTTTTTAATTTGGCCAATTCCTTATTATTCCTTCGAGGTGAAGGAATAATAGGTTAAGAACAAGTCACTAACACAGGGTCCTGCTCTGCCTCTACCTTCAGGTATACCCAGTTGAACACGCGTGTGATGAAACTGAGCCAGGACCTGAAGGAGGAGCAGGAGATGAACCGCTGCCTGAGAGCCAATCAGCAACAGCTCCAAACCCAGCTGGCAGAGGAAGAATGCAAAGGACAAGAGAATGGTAAGTAGTAGGTGTAAGAGCAGGGGTTAGTTTGTACTCAAAATATAGACCTTTTACTCTATGCTCCAGTTGCCTAAGATGTATTCAGTGTTTGATGATCTCAGCATTTATCACTGCTGTTATTGAACATTAACCCTGTCTTTAGGCTACACCACTGATTATTTCCTTAATTAATTTAAAAACTCAAGTCCTTGCTAGCTAAAACACACAGGCAGGCAGTGGATGGCCGTCAGTTTATGATGTTTACCGTCTCATCCCTGAGGCTGACTGCTGCTGCCTGCGGGCGGTTTCACGCCCTGCTTGCAGCTACACCAAATCTAGCATGCCCTTCTCCACGTCAGCTTATTTGCTGTTGAGTCAACTAGTTGTGTGGTGACTGCTGTACACCTTTGCCACCACCTACTACTGTTGCTAACATCTAACTAATTACTTAGCAAATGCCAGACTGAAGAAATATATCTAGTACAGCAGGTTTATATCTGGGGAGTGAAAGCCACAAGGCATGCATGGAATGCTTGGCTGTCAGTTACTCAGAGTTATTCTTGTTTACCCTTCACATCACCTGCTCTTGGCTTCAAATAATTTTAAATTCAGATTGCAGGAATTATCTGAGAAATCTTATGAACAATTGACATTTTCATCATTATTTTTCCAGTCACTTGAAAAAGAGAAATAAGCCACACAGTCACCAGGATGGTGTCACGTAGAGCAAGTCTCCACATAAAAGAGAAAATTAGTTATGCTTTTTTTTTTTTGCCAGCAGAAGGTAGACAGCCAAAGAATGCACCATGCAGTTTCTGTCACTGTTTATCCACCCATTCATTGCAGACACTTAAACAGATCCACTCTCAGTATCATACATGCATGTCTATTTGTAGAATGACAGTAAGGCCACAGAGGCACGGTCGTTTTAGCCTAGAGGTAAAAGGCTTGGACTTATTCAGGCATATCCAGAGAAAACTTCCTCATTTATGTAGCGTCATTTGCAAATCATAAACAAATTACAGTTACACTGTAAACTGTGAGACCAGCCAAGTCTGTTGGTCACATTCTGCAGAGAGGAGAGAGGAGCTGCTTGGTGTGTGGTAAGACTGCACTGAAATGTGTGTACAGAGGTTGGACAAAATAAAGGAAGCACCTCCTGTAACTGCATATGATTGTTAAGTGCTTAAGCAGTGGGGCTGCTCTTTACCTTCAAATCTGCTTCAGCCCTTGAAGTGCTGTAACTTCAGTCCTGGATAATGGACCCTTTTTCGAGGAGGGAATCTTTTGGTTCTCAGGGAATGAAGGAGGAAGCAATCTGCCTTACAGTAACATAAAGTTGTCTGAAAAAGCATACCCCACTTTTGAATTGTGTAGCAGTGACTGTCATATTGAAGTGAAGCTTAATAAGTCATATGGCCTCAGGTTCCTTGGCTGTATATGGACAGGCAAAACAGTCGGCAGATCTGAATTACATAAAATGACTGTCCATTACACATCCAATTAGGGCTGGATAGTATCTGGATATTGGATAGTATCTGGTATGAATCTGGATATTCATCGGTATTTGTTTATGAAATTTTGGGATTTGGATATTCTTTTTTTTTTTTATAGTAGTCCACTGTCGTTTGACTTTACTTGTCATCTGTGAGTAAACTCGCAAGATTTTTTCATCTGCAGTCGAAGCGAACATGGCTATAGTACAATACAAAAGCAAGCAAGCTACACAGTGAATGAGGTAAGAAAGCGACATAGTGAGCCAGCAGTATGAGAAGACAGAGAGAGGAAGAGAGCGTTGTGGTCGAGATTGAGAGATGGAGAGAGAGATAGATAGATATGTTTTAGTGAGCTGCACAGTAAATGAAGAGAGTGGAAGTAGGCAAAATTACTATGTGAAGGTTTTGAATTACTCCAACACGAGTTGTTCATCATTGTCATAACGGCACAAAAAACTGGGGGGTGATTGGGCCAGTTGTTTCTGTTGAGGCTGTTATTGTTGAGGCTGAGTCACAGAGGTGTTGCGTCAACTCTGAGGTAATTTTTGGGGTTGATGTTTGGTGTTTAGCAACTATCCGGCTGAGAGTTTGTATGTGACGTTTGGCTTGAGTGGCCTGTTAACTGATAATGTCTTTAGCTCAGACATATTTATGTAGCGTCTATGAGGAACAGCCTCATAGCCACTGTTCCTTATGAAACAGTGACAAGTGGAGCAACCTTCAGCAATGAAGCTACTGACAAACTCACTCTAACAATCACACCTCATTCAAAGCCAGCTCTCCTTTCAGTCGTGATGGTTATTGACCTAACCTTCCTCTGCCGTTCAGCTCTGATGATGATTGTTTAAACCAGTTGTACCCAGTGCTTACACACACTGTTTACTTTGAAAGGACACACACTTTGTGCCATTCCACCCATTTGTGTTTTTTCATGAGGGGGATTTCAGGCTTTTGGCATGCATTCTTCTTGTAGAAGCATTAACGACATATCAACTAATATCAACAAAGCTTTCCTGTTGGAGCTGCTGGCAGTGTACATGTGGTATCAAGGCTCACTGGGGAACCGACATGCACAAGTGAAAAACTTAACTCTGTGGGTCTGTCTAAGCAGTCTTATGCCACTCGCTCCTGTTTGCTTTTCATGCCATAAGAAAGTGTTATTGGAGATTTAGTTATGTTAAACTTAGCAAATGTTTATTTGGAGCCCTTAAACACTGTTACAGTCTCAAAGGGCTCTTCAGGCCCATAGTATATAGAAAGCAAAATGATACCCCCTGACCTAAACTCTCAGAGCAACCAAGAAAAACGACCATCCCAGAAGCCTAAAGGGGGAAACTGAAAGAAATCTTGGGAAGAGAGAGGGTAGCCTCTTCCAGGCTGGACAGGAGGGAAATAGGTGCCAGAATTACAAATTTAGTCAAACAAATGGGTTGTGCCGATATTTTTGTTTTATTGGAAGAGTTTTGAACTTCTAGAGCCAAGAGTGGGTGCCAACAGAATGACTTGCGCAGACAGGACAGCATACATCACTGCCTCTGGGCTGAGACGGTCCATCTCTTGGCCCATTTTGGTGCATGCCTTCTTTATTCATGGCAGGACTTGGGTGGTTTATTTTTTCCATGAACTGATGGAGTGGTGCTTCCTTAACATACTTAAACGTCAATCTTCACATGTGAAAAGAGGGTTTTTTTTTTACGTTTATCATCTGTATGACTCTTGTCTGTATGACTGTCTGGGGTCTTCATAGCGGCGCATAAGGATGGGACAATAGCCGAACTACAGGAGCAGCTGAGAGACGTGATGTTTTACCTGGAGACCCGGCAGCAGATTGAACACCTGCCTCCAGAGGCTCGCACCGAAATTCAAGAAGGACAAATTAACATCCCTGCCAGCCCCTCAGACAGCGCTCTGGGCACGGCAGGGGCAGCCTCCGCTGCGGCCAGAGGCAGAAAAAGTCGGATCAGGAAGAGGAAGTAGGCAGCCATTATTAAAATGTAATGGAACTGGATGTGCCAGAAACATTGATCCCCTTCAACATGGACATGTATATGATAGAAGACCTTTCTATTGTGTGTTTGTGTGTGTGTGTGAGAGAGAGAGAGAGAGAGAGAGAGACATTCTGGCCCCTCAGAAGGTACTCAAGAAGGAACAAGCAGTCAAATAGGATAAGTCTAATTTGTTTTGTAAGAGAGTAAATTGTGTAAATATTTACCTCTGCCCTTCTCAGCCTGGATTTATTGTAGCTTTACCAGGAAGAAAAGTGGTGATCAGGGGGAAATGTGGGCAAATTGATGGCTCACTGACAGTAAACACAAGAAGTTACCTCTCTTGTTCAAAAATGCTGGCTTTTCCACATCTAAAAATTGTGTTTATCGTTATAAACAGTATCTATTTAATCAGAATTACGTTGACTACCTTTGAGGTTCAGTTCATGTTAATGATCGTCCTTATAGATTTGAGCAGCCGGGGTTAGTTCTGCAGTAGTTTTGCAGGTTTTCAGAATTTCTGGGTGTGAGAGGGCAAATGGAGGCCACAGAGATAGGTGAAGAATGTTTGCTTTCTGTAAAAATATGACTGAATTTGAGTGTTGACATTTTTTCCTTGGCAAAACACAAAATCATTACTGGCTGGCTCTTGTTTTTGAGGTTCATTTTGTCCAGTCTTTGTGTGACATTATATAAAATGTCTATAAATAAAATTCTTCATCATAAATTTTGTTCACAAAATTAAAACTGGAAAAAAATCAGGACAGCAAATGTACAGTATTTTAATCTGAGCAATTGATTTGACATGTCACTTTGCTTTCTTATCCATGCACTTGGTTGGAGTTTGAAAGTCCCAGGACAGAGACCAGAACACAACCATGTAAAAGCCATTTTTTTTTTAAGAGCAACAGGAAGCGTATGTATCCTTTGTAGCCTCCTGCTCTTGTTTTCTTACCTGTGCTCGGCTGAGGTATGTGCCTGTAAAACTGTCATGCATACAAACCAGTGAACACTGAGGATCAGGCCCCGCTGGAGGAAACTGAGACTGAAAATGTTATGTAAAAAAACAGAAACACTTTAAAAAAATATATCTCAAATGATTGCTAGCTCCAAAGTTCTGTTGTTGGCTTTTTCACTCCTTTGAAGCATGGCATATGTCATATAGAGTTTTTATTATATTTATTGTTAGTGGAACGTTTGTATTCTTGTAAAAGCTTTAGATGGCTCCAAATGGCCTTAATTAAGAACTGGGGTCTGGACAGCACATATATTTGTTACAGAGTTGGTTCAGAGCTCCTATTGCATCAAACAGTAAAAGAAAGTCACTTCTATGCAAAACGTGTCCTTTGTGAGGTTTTGCACTAAGAAACCATCAATAAAGTGGATGAAATGTGAGCGTTAGCAGTCAGAAAAGTGTCACTTTACCTGTAGCTTTTTTTTTTTTTTTTTTTTTTTTTTTTTTTGTCTTTAAGTGGGCAGAGCCAGAACATTGATTTGGAGTTTCTTTTTCTTTTATGTTGTTACATTAAGTTCAGAAAAGGGAGGGGGAAAAAAGATTTAGTGTATGTATGTCCATAAACTTTTTTATTTTTTGCACAGTTGAGCCCAACCTGACAAACTGGACAACACACAATAGATTTATTTTAGACTACTCTCAGTCTCAGTTTTCATAATTCTGCCGCTGGTCGTATTTTTCTAGGTTGTCCAGGATGTTGTAACATGATTTTATTGATGATGAGGTGGAGAAGTGAAACAAATGCTTGTGTAATTGCCAGTAACTAATACCAGCACCAAGGTAAGATACACTACATTCACAGTAAAAGGCTGTTTTTAGACCTCTGCACCACACAAGCATGGCTCTTGTTCTGAGGCAGCTGGTTCAAATGAGTCCTGGGTGACGACTCCAGCCGTGAGAACACTGACATTAACTAGTGCAGTCTCCAGCTACTTTTCATCTTACTACAACATAACTGTTTACTCGCAGCAGCTTGTTGGAAGTAAATTGTATACATTCTGGGCTTAACTACACCTTCGTTTCCAGAGTATACACTACACGGAAATACTGAGAGGGATGAAAAACGAGGTTATTAAAATGACTTCCTTGTGACATAATGTCTAAATAAAGCCCTGCAGCTTCCTCTTCACACCAGTAACATTCTCACAATATTTAAAACTACTCAGTTAAGCTTCCTCTTTTGTATAAGTCGTGACTGGAGCAACACAATATCAGTGATCCATATCTGTAGACAATCAAATTTGTCTGATACAGTGAGGCCTTTTTTTTGCCTTGTAAATAGAAAAAATGCGCCCCAAGGAGTGTATTCAGTTCTCTTATCCATCGGCTAAATCACTTTATACTACAACCTTATATTGCACCCTGTTCTGGTAATGGCTAATAACAATACAGAATATTCTGATTTGAGGAGCAGCAGCCAAGATAAACAGACAACCTGTTGCACAAAGAAAAGATACACACCCATGAAATGTGGATCTTAAAGAATTCGATACCACCGTAGCACAGTCTCCCAAGACTTAACACCGCGCTCTCACACAGATATCAGGTCACTCCTGTGTGCAGGATATTCCACGCAACAGGCTCTGCTTTTCTTATCACAGTCACAGGCAAATGAGGCACGCAATATGCAAACATGTGCCACACCTCCCAGTTTTCTATTTAAATCCCAAGTAGCCTATAGTCTGTGCAAGCCCATATAGCATGCATGCACGACTTTCTGTCAAGTGATTTGACACATTTCTTCAAACTGAGCCTCTGAACCAGCCATCTTAACCTTTTTGTGTAGTGTAAAGAAAATGTTGCATCACCAAATTGGGGTTAAATCACATGAAAGAAAAGGACAATGTGTGTTTGAAGGTTTATGTTCTAATCTGTAGATGATGTAGATGTGATGGCAGTATTTGCTATTTATGAAAAGAAATCTTTGTGTTCATTTTGCAGTGGGATTGTGCTCTTTTACAAAATGCTTTAACTGCTGTGAGGCCATCAACCTGTTTGGGGAAATGTGGTGAACCAGCTGAATGAAAGGGTTGCAACTGGGTAGACAAGTGTGAGAGAGAGAAAGAAAGAGGAAGACAGAGGAGGAGCCTACAGAGGAACAGGACTAGGGAGGTCAAGATAGAGCGATAGGAGGGTCCTTCCTGAGTTCCACTCGCTCTGAATGCTCTGTGGCCCCGTTCTCTCTTCCTTTCACTCACAAATTATGGACTAAAGCAAGAGAAGGAATTTCATTTCTGAAAGTGGCATACTGTTCACCTCTGAGGTAAGCAGACTGATTTTTCTTGCATGTTTTTCTCTTCACCTGTCACTCTCCTGCTCTTGCTTTACATATACAGTTTGCAGGCTGAAGTATGTGCAGCTGGTTGTTCGGGCTCCAGGCCAGCTCCAGTCCCTCTCTCTGATCTGTGTGAATAAGAATCAAAAAGGCTCAAATAAAAATGTGTTTAAATAGTTTGTCCTTAAAGTAAAATTTGAGAACAGAAACTGTTTACTGTGTGTGTGTTTGTATGCATGCTGGTTTGCATGTTTTCCATTTAAATTAGTTCAGTGGAAGTCAGTAAAGCGAGCTCCGGCACAGAACATGCCCTCAAAGCGGCATAAGGCTCTAAAATGTCTGGAATGCGTCCAGGCTATGCAGGTCACTACATGTGAAAAATGAACAGAAGCAAGGAAGAGAAGTGATGTCAGTTTACTCAGGCAACAGTGTGCCTTTGTGAATCCTCTGCTGTGAAGTAAACTGACTGAGAAAAACATAACTTAATGCATTCTTCCTTGAAGTTGAAAGTGACCAGATGCCAAAATTGACATGCCATGCATATATACACACACACACACACACACATATATATATATATATATACATATATAAACCTGTATACATTCACTGTGTTTGTTTATGTGTGATGCACTTTTCCAAAAAGCTTAAGGATAGCTGAGACGGTTAGGACAGGGGCGTGGTGGACACAGAGGATGAGGGGCACACGTCCCCTCTCTCCCTCCCTCCAGTGTAGTCCAGTCTAAATAGTTAAGTCCCACCTTATCCCTGATGCTTTTTTTGTGTGTAAAAGCTTATGAAAATCAGTAAAACATTACTGTAATATATGCAAATAAATTAAAAATAAATTTAAAAAATCATTACAAGGAAAGTGTTTATAATTATTTATTATAAATATACAGTGTATTTCAAATTAAATTATAAGAAAATTACTGGAAAATTACCACAACATTTTGTAAAATAAATAAGATAAATAAAAATTGTAAAAATGGTGAAATAAAACCAAACCTGATTTATTTCCATGTTAAAAACAGCACAAATAAAAAGGGAACATGTCCCCTCTGTCCTTTGCTCTTTCTTTGCTCTTGTCTATGTAATCTGTTATGGTTAGTCCAGTTATTAAATAGTTAGCCCCCACCTTATATCTATCGCATTAAAAGTAGAAAAAGTAGAAAAAAAACTTTAAAACTTACAAGAAAACTATTAATTGTATCAAATATACGGTATATTTGAGAACATGACCACAAAATTACCACAAACAATAAAAAATATATAATTAAATACATAAATTCCTACTAAACAACAAAATGTATAGAGAAATTAAGTGAATTTTGTAAAGACATAGTGCTAAACCTGTTTATGTATTTTCATGTTAAAAAAAATATAAATAAATATTGAAGTCTTGGACATTGAACCTACCTCACTTTTGAAACGATGGCTGTCCCCCTGTGTCAGCAGCTGATCTGTAATTAGCTGCATATTTCAGCTCTAAAGATGCCACTCTGTGAGGGGAAGCGGCGCTGCAACCACAAGCTCATGAGCTGCCGAGAAGAACTGAAAACGGCTTCATTTCAGCCGGGTTTCAAAACGGAAAGATGATAAAGAGCAGCGCTGCCAGACTGCAACACTGACATAATAAACTGTGACATAAAATCCTCATTTGTCAGTTACGTCATGGTGAGCTTTTATTGCTTCTAACAGTTTTGATCAATAAGGGCACGGGAGGAAAGCCAATCAAAAGGGAAAAACCCAATGAGTGGACTTTACCTGGAAGAGTTGTTATCAAGTTATCAGGCTGGACGGAGGCATGGAAGTTCCTGGAGACACTCCACTTCCTTCTTTCAGCTGGAAAATTTCCAAAGTATTTTTGTGTTGATTTGCATAATCACCTTTGGGGGAAAACAATAGCTGTATAATTGGAAAAAGCACATAAGCCTTTGTGCAAACCTATAACGTATAAAGGACACTAATTATGTTATCAGTTCCATTATTATTTTAATTTCTTCCGATACAGCGGAATATGAATTGCATCTAGTGAGCCTGTGCTGAGTCACAGAGGCTCTGGGGTGTCTTATCAGGTCAGTGTTTATAATTATAGGCTTGGTTGGAAACATTTTAATACCACCCAGAATCCTTTTAACCCGCCTGCACTGCAAGACTTAGTCACTGTGTTTCCGTGTCCACTGCGTGTGTAAGTTGCGGTCAGAAGCAAATGCTGAAATCTTGCTTGTTTCCCCTCTGAGTATTTCACTCTGTTACTCAGCTGCAGTGTTGGTTCTTTCTATCAAACAAGAGGAAATGGCTGAGTGTAATAAAACGCCTACATGCCAAATATATATATACACACACACACTTGCTCCTCTCCATTCAGTAATATTAGTGTTGTATTGGCGACTGCCAGGCTTTACAAGATACAGGTGGGTGACAAATGAAAAGAAAGACCAACATAAAGTGTCAGAGCAGCTTCTGGCACAGATTCTGTGATTCTCTGGAGGTCATTTATTGTTGATTTAGTCTGTGGATTTATTGTAAGTTGCATTTAGTTTGCTTTGTTTAGGCTCCATTTTCTGTCGACTGACTGCCAACAGTTAAACCCATTTTCCTTTTCTTGACATTAACATTTAGAGTAACAGTTAATTAAACTGTATTATTAGAATGT
The DNA here is from genome assembly GCF_902150065.1 of Myripristis murdjan. Taxonomy (NCBI): domain Eukaryota; kingdom Metazoa; phylum Chordata; class Actinopteri; order Holocentriformes; family Holocentridae; genus Myripristis; species Myripristis murdjan. The sequence continues at coordinate 16,555,372 of NC_043991.1, forward strand.
TTGATGCATTACTGTGAATACTTAATGTGTAAAGGTTATGATTGAAATGTCACAATATTGACAACATGATGGCAGTCCTCTCTCTCTCTGGCTCTCTGCAGATGAGTGACCAAGACAGCAGTGCCAGTGACAGGCTGTCACTGAGCTCCCACACAGAGGGAGAGATGGAGGGAGAAGCAGAGCAGGATGAAAAACTGGGAGAAAGCAAAGCCCCCAGTTTCTCCCGGTTCTCCGCGTCCCTGCGTGCTGTGATACGGATCAAACAGAAGTACCAAGCCATGAAGAAGCGGCGTCTGGAGCTGTCAGCTGGCCCGGGAGGAGCCGGATTCCCTCCAGGAGCCCCGGTGCGTACCAGCCCTAAGATCTTCACCTTTGATGGTCTGACCCCCTCGTCCCTCCCGTCCTCTTTACCCACCGTTCCCCAGAGAAAAAAGAGAAGAAACAAGAGGAGGGTGCTGTTTCCCAATGGAGGTGGGCGCAGGGCCCCACCCACACAGGAGCGCAGCCGGGCCAAGTACTGCCTCTACCTGCTGTTCGCCATCGTCTTTCTCCAGGTGAGGTGGAGACGCTGACTGCAGTACATCAAAGGAAGTTATGCTTGAATTCAGCATTACAATCAGTGACTCTATGATCTGTCATCACCCACCAGTCATCATGAGGGGTGTAGCAGACATGGGTGAGGGCATGTTCCACTAATTTCTGAACCTGTCCTCTCTGTCCCGCACACTATTTCACCTACAAACTGTTAAAAGTCCAGTTACTAAATAATTCATAGGTAATAGTTAACAACAAACTAGTAAAACTGACAAGAATATGTCCAGAAATTTTCTAATTAATTTAAAAAACGATCAAAAAATGTGTTAAAAACAAGAAAATTTGTTTTTATAAAAAGTAAAAAAAAAAAAAAAAATACAAGAGACTTATTGTTATTCCAGATATATATTTAAAACTAAATTATGGGAATTTCGGGGTAATGTTATGGAAATGTCATTGTATGTTTTCTTCCTATTTTAAAATATTTGGTTAATTTTGTGGTACTTTTTTTGGTGATTAATTTCAAGAGAAATATATTTTTGAAGAAATCAAGAGTATTTGCTCATGGTTAAAAGGGTTTGTCTACATGCAATAAAAGTGACACAAAACAGTTTATATTTTTATGTAAAAAAAAAAAAAAAAAAATAATAATAATAATACTCCTGAGCAATCCATCCCCCTCACTTGTGAAATGATCTTGGCTTCAGCCTTGATCATCATTCTTCTCTGTCAGCCTCTTCTCTGTCTCCTGTGCTGCAGTTACAACAAGTCTGGGAGATTAAGTTACAATTTGATTGTTATGAAGGAATGCAAAAATTTTTTTCAAATGCTACACGACAATGCTAACTATGCATTCAAAACAGTTGTGGAGGGTCTGCACAGGTATAGTCACCTCTTTTTTCTGGCAGCATACAGTAAACCCAGTGGTAGCCTCCTGCCATTGAGATGGACTGTCCCTGACTCAAACTGTTAAAAGTGAGAATGAATAGAGTAGAATAGAATGAATAGAGCATTTGGGGCAACCAACCATTATCCAGCACTCAATAATGATGAGAGGAAACTAGCACCACTGCTGTCCTACATAACAGCTAGGAGGGAAGTGAAGTAATATCACATTTTTCAAAACGGGTGGATTATCCCTTTAATAGTGAACCAGCTGCACAAGAGGCTTTTTAGACACAGGGAGATCTATTCTGTTGATATCCTCATGTCATCATCAGTGCTGACTTTCTGTCACCTCTCTCCTCTGTCTCCAGGTGTACAACGCCATAGAGAACCTAGATGACCATGTGCTGCGATATGACCTGGAGGGGCTGGAGAAGACGCTGAGGAGGGAGGTGTTTGGTCAGCAGGGAGCAGTGGAGGGTCTGTTGGCCCACCTGAAGGACTACCTGTCCACCTACGTCCACAACAAGCCCCTGGTCCTGTCCCTGCACGGTCCCAGTGGGGTGGGGAAGAGCCACTTGGGACGCCTCCTGGCTGGACATTTCCGCTCAGTGGTTGGGGAGCCCCTGGTGCTGCAGTACTATGTCCTCCACCACTGTCCCCTGGAGTCTGATGCCTGGAACTGCGCCCATGCATTGTCCATTATCGTATCAGAGACAGTTGCACGCGCTGAGGAGGAAGAGAAGATCCCCCTCTTCATCTTTGATGAGGCTGAGCACATGCACAGTGAGATACTGGATGCCCTGATGGAGCTCGTGGTCTCCAAACAGTCAAATGAATACTTAAATGCGATTTACCTGTTCCTGAGCAATCTGGGCCACAACCACATCACCAGACATCTGCTGCACAATGCCTCAAGTGTTTCTATGTCCATGACAGTATCTGGGCGTCACAGCAACCTAGTAAAAGAGCTAACTCCACTACTGCGTGACACTCTGGAGAAGCTCCACCCGCTATGGACAGAGGCAGACATCTTACCGCTGAGCCTTTTGGAGAAAGATCATGTGATGGAATGCTTCCTGGATGAAATGACCCGGGAGGGGTTCTACCCGGATCATGCCCACATAGAGCGTCTGGCTGGCGAGATAGATTACTACCCTTCTGTTGGGGGGCATGAATATGCCCGAACAGGCTGCAAGCAAGTGGTGGCTAAAGTCAATCTGCTGTGAAATCCTCTCGAAGAAATGTTTATACATTCCAGATTCTTCAACCATGAACGAATCGTTTATGGGAAGTACTTTGAAGGAATATGGACACAAAACTTGAATGACAAGACAGAGCCACTGAATAAGAAGATTTCCAACATGACAGCAAGGGCGGTTCACAGACACTGGCAAGGACTTCTGGCTCTGTTATGTCAGAAATGGCATGCAACCCCATGCAGAGGAGGTCTGGAAATGTTTGTCTGGTCCACAAACAACCCTTAACCCTTTACTCTAAAGGCAACGTGTATTTAACAACTATTATTAGGCAGCTCAACCAGACATTAATGCTGAAGAAAAGAGTGAAGGAGACCTGCTGGCCAGTCACTGATAATTCTGCTATGGTATCAACAGGGGAAGAACAATGATGGACCAAAAATGACACACAGCACCAAGAGAAGTGCAAGGTCAATTCACAATAAATAAAATCTAGAGCTTTTATACAGCTTACAGTGAAAGGTCAAACATTTAAAAGGTAATCTGTCATCTATCAGTTGCAAAAACTATTTCCCATGCTTTATACACTGGTGTTTCTGAGAAATTAGATGCAGAATCTTGTTGACTTTTGTTTGCAGATGAGTCTGTAGAAGTTTCAAACAAGACAATTTGCAAGACAGTAGATTTAGTTCCATACTGTGTAATAAGTAAAGGATATGTTTGGAAGGACTGATATGCTAATACAAGATGAACGGAAAGAGATGATTTGCACTATTGTTGCAAATTAGTGCTATCAGGTGGCTATTTTTTTTTTTTTTTAATTTTTTGTTTTCTGAAATCCTGCCGACATTTGTTTTTTATGCAAAGTTTAGTCTTGTGGCATCTCCCCTCATCTTCCTGTACTGCACATATACCAGATATCTTCAAGTCCCAATATTTCTATATACATTTGTAAGGATAGGCTATGAGGCTTCTATGTGGACAGCATGTGCCTTGCAATTAAATACACAATTTGAATGTTGATGTTGCCAGCATGTGTTTGATCAAATAGCAAGCTTTCTTGAGAATGACAGCATGGCTATTATTTGCTCTTCACTGTTCTCTTGACTTGTGTTAACAAAAAGAAGAATCGGGACAACTTTCAGACATTGTGTTTTTATTAGAATTCCCTTAATTAGCATTGGAAAAATGAGGTACTGTGTCTAAATGACAAAGAGAAAAAAGAAAGAAAGCAATGACTTTTATAATAACAACAACACAATTCGATGGGAAACAAAAACACAAGATGCACATCTGATGCATGATTTATTACCAAAAGGAAGAAAGGACAGTCATGTGGAACACAACAATCTCTTACTTTATCTTACCAAGTGTTTTGACTGGAATCACTCAGAGGACAATAGACTGTTATTTTATGTACAGTGGGAAATGATCTGAAGAGTGTGGACTGTTTCCAGGAGAGAGCAATGAGACAGTAATGAGTGCAGTTCCCTAGTATCATGAGAAAACATCTCTCCATCATGTAAGACTGCCTGGTGCCACTGAACTGCCACCACATCCAAAACATGGAACAAGCAAATGCAAAATATCCTAAACATCCTTACTCGTGACTTCCGTGCTAAAACAGATAGATGAAAACAATATTGTAGAAATGACAACTAACTACATAACCTACTGGAAGATTCCACTATATTGATTTCACCTACCAAATTAGTCGTCACAGAGGATTCAAAAAAATGAGACCATTTAGGGCTATTGGTACTGAACAGAAGATTTTCAAGCTCTTCTACAGCTATGTATGCTGACAGCAGCAATACAACTGAACCCTGCACTGACCCCAACCAATCAATGCAATCCTATGGTGAAATTCACGGTTCCTTGTAACGCTGACCCCACCAAGTAACCACCAGCCGTTTATTATTATAGACAACAATTACGCTGAATAAACAGTGGTCCGCAAATAGTCAAAACAACCAAAAATATTTCATACTCAAACAAATACACACATACACACACACACACACACACAAAAAAAAAAAAAAAAACAGTCAGCACCATTTTCACTCAAGCAAACAAGCTTTCTGCTCTGCATCTGGGTTTTCATTTCACATGCTTTTAGGAACAGCAGAATACAGAAGCTTAGATGAGCTACACATTTACACCAATGACTACTTCAGCCAAGACCTACAGGAGCATAAATAATGTCACTTCATTTACCATAAAAAGGACATTAATCCATAATCTTACTATGTGCTGTCAGCTAAGAGGATCAACAAACACACCATCAGCTTTGTCATTACCCCTCGTGTTTAAACATGATGCTGAGATTTGACTATTACTGTCGTAAATGCTCACTGAATGTGTGTGTAAGGGGATCATCACTGTATGAGCAAGTATGTGTGTGAGAGGGGCCAGAGAGGAGGAGCTACTTGAACGTGGTAGACCCGGGTAACAGTGTGAGTGTGTGTCTGTGGGCCAGAGGAGTGTGTGGGGGTTGCTTCTGGGCTTTCCTTTGTTGGTTGATCTTGTTCTCTCTTTATGCCTCCAGCTCAAAGCCCATGCCGACTTTGTGTCCACCAGCATTGAAGTTCTTGCCATCGATTAGGGCTGAGAGGGTGACTTTGACGCCTACGAAGACATGAGGCGAACAAGAGCATGTTAGATCCGCCAATAACACTCTGGATGCATTCAAACTCCATATAATCTAACTAACATTCTCTGTTAATTGCTTCAGCGAGGTGCAGTCGTGCAAGAGAGCACAACCATGTAGCTGTAAACATCACGTGTGTGGTTAGGACAAACATGGCTGGGTTGAAGAACGTACCTGGCCGAAGGCTCTGGGTGTAGCCTACTCCGATCAGACTGGCATTGTTCACTTTGGCCTGCAGGGTGAAACAAGATGAGACATGAGATGTCATGTCACTGTTCGAGAACTTCTGTGGGCAGCTAAGACTCAAGAACAGCAGAGTCAAGAGATAGGTAGAAAACTCACAGATAGAGAGGCATCTTTGTCCAGCTTGTATTTGGCGGCGATGCCAAAGCGAGTGTTGTTGCTGCCGGCCGTCCAGGCCAGAGTGACCGCTGTCTCCAGCTCGTCGTTCACCTTTTGGTAGATGGACCCCCCAAACTCAGTCCCATCATTACTAAGAGACAGGAGAGAGAGAATATAATTACACGCAATTTTCTCAAAATAATCAAATTGTAGCACACCCAGCAATAGTGGAGATGTTAAAGGACCTTATCAGTGATTTTTCATGTTTCATGCATTTACAAAATATACTTCAGGTTTCTGCTAATCTTTCCCCAAAGCAAGCAGTTATATTTTATAACTCCAGTATAATTTTTCCCATCTTTTATCCAACCACTGATTTCCATTCATTCAACTGCAATATGAAAATGAACTTTCACACCAGTATTGCATCACAATAATAATAATAATGATAATGTCATCCACATTAGTACCCCCACATGATTTGCAAGATAGCTTGTTGCAATGTAAAATGTGGTTAAATTTAAGTAAATGGGCCAAACATTCAAAATCACTGGTATTGTCTTTAAAGTAACCCAATGAAACCACTTCTCCCCTTCCCTTCTCTGTCTCCCCTCCGGTCTTCCTTTCCACTATCTCACAGTCTGAGCAAATAATAATAATCAGCAAATATATAATCCTAGCTATGGATAAATACAAAAACGCAAAAAGTATTTAAACCAAGATGCAGCAAGATGCATCATCCAACAAAGTTTCATTAAAATGGATCCTGCGATGTAGGCTAGCAGTTACAGCCTTTCAATGTTTGAAATATTGACTTTTGATATTAGTGTCCTGATTAGGCCAACATGGTGATTTTTTTTTTTCCAAATACAGTCTTAAAGGTTGATATTATCTTCATTCATCATCATCTGGCCTTTGTATTTCCCAAGGAACATAAGCCATTGACGAGAGCCATCCTTTTTGGTTTTCACTGATGTACTTGCCCCCATCAGGGTGGGGATGCTACCCCCAGGCCCAATCTTCTCCCATTTCTGGTTTCTGATGTGTTTTGGAGCTGATTTGTTAGTCCCCTTCCGTAACCTATTGAACTCCAGGTAACGAATTACAGTCTCATACCACATGAAACCACATGAAACCACACAGGTTTGGGGTCATGTGCACGCTGCTTTGGCATGTCCAGACAAACCAATGTTTCAGTTTAAAATCGTGAGATGTAATTACATTGCCCCCATCAGGCCACTCATAGTAATTTATAAAAGGTAGGTTGATGTGTGTAGCAAGTTTCATGTAAACTGAGCTTCTAGCATCCCCACTTGGCCAATTGTAATTCTTGCAGATCCATCATCACTCCATGTTTCATCAGCCTCGAGACGCACAGTCCCATTTCTGATTGTCCCCACTTGTCTTTAAAAAGAGCACCTGAGTACTCACACATTGGTGTGCAGCTGGAAGTCCCCAGCCCTGTATCCAAGGGCAAAGTTGTTCTGAGCCAGTTTGGACTTGGCGGTGTCAAAGGCCATTTGGTAGCCGGCCAGCCAGCCCTCGTAGCCCAGCACAGCAGCAGCATGGATGATGGGGCCCTCGAAGTCGATGTCACAGCCCAGGTTCACATAGTCGCGTTTGTAGCCCGTCTTCAGCTTGCCACTCTTCTTGCTGAAAAAGGAACAGGAAACTTACTACAGAGCCTCACTTCACTGCCTTCATTCCTGTAAGGCCTCTAATGTTTGCAGTGGCATGCCAGCAGGAAACAAAAACAAGTAAAATAAAGGGAGTGCATAAAAAAGGGTAAAACTGGATTACACAACATTTCAATAGGCTTTAATCTGCATGAGTGGAGAAAAAAATGTGGTGCCAAGGATAAGACATGGCCTATACTTTGTCGTGCCTTATGGATAAAAGTGAAGTTAATTCTTAACAGACTGATAGATATGCCTAAGACATGCCCATGCTTGGCTCATTTGAGGTCCCCATTCTACCCAATTCTACTTACTTTTATATTTATTATTTAAAATGCCATCTAATCTGGGTCATTCACAGCATGTGTCATTCTTACAAATGAACTTAGACTCACCCTGTATTTGGTACAAAAGATGTATCCAAGGCAACCTTCAATCCTTGAGCCAGCTGTAGCGAAAGGAACAATTGCACTTAAAAACAAACACTTGAGTGAAAGACTCACAAGGCAATTTTATCAGGTGCAAAATATGTTTCAACAGATTTCTGCATTTAGTTTAAGCAAAGACACACACACACACACACATACACCTACCTGGTCTTCCACGGTGACTTCAGTAGCAAGTGTGTTATCTGTGTTCCACTTCTGATTGAAAGTGAGGCCCAGCTCCTTCATCTTGTATTTGGTCTCCAGACTCCCTGCAGCCTTCCCTGTGTCTGTGTTACTGGAGCCAGATGTGTTGAACTCCTAAGAGGAGGAGGAGGAGGAGGAGGAGGAGGAGGAGGAGGGTGACACAGAGGAGAGAGCATTAGTGTGTCACACTTAATTAGAAAGAGCAAATGTAATGTGACTGACCAAAAGTGTGACAATAATGAACAGAACGATAATAACAATGTAGAATATCCAAAGCATGAGCTGGAGAGGGGAAAAAAAGATGTAAAAAAAAAAAAAAACAACAACTTCTAATTACAACTGAGGTCACATTTAATGATTCTTTAACTATGTGACGAGAAACTGTAAAGGAATAAGGAAAACCAGTGGTAGAAAAGGCATGTGACAGAAAGAAAGAACTGTAAAGGACAGTAAGACAAATTTGAGACAATCACACAATCCTTAACATTACAGCTTATCATGCAAGACACAAGGACTGTGATGGACAAAACAAAAACACGAAAACAGATCATTTTGATCAATACTGCAATTGTGTTTTTCACTGCAGTATAATTAGGGCAATATTTCAAATTCCTCAAATTACATGGTTGGATATCACTGACAACAGATCTGACACACACTATATCAGTATCTGCCAAAACAAACCACAACATTTAACTGAAACTGTGAACTTCACAAAAAAATATAGATATAACTTCCTTTTGTTGCATTAAAATAAATTTATACATCACTGGAACCCCTAAAGGACAGTCTTCCGTTTGATTTCTAGGCCCATTCCATTACTATGGAACAGTCTACTACACCATGTAAGAAATAATTAATCAAAAAATTCAAAATAAATTTTAATGCTCATTTATTAAAGCAGTATATCCTCGATACTGTGTATATTATTTAACCTTTATTTTTCTTACTTTTCTCTTCATTTGTTACTTAGGTAGCATTCTTCAACTGTATCACACTTCAATTATTGTGCTCAGTTAAGGATACCTTGTGACTATTCATTGTTAGGGGTGTTTAAGTCCTGCTGATTTTTTTTTTTTTAAATATTGTATTTTTTTTTTTTTTATCTTTTACCTGTGTTAATAATGAATTTGACTACACAAGCCATGAGAACTGCTCTCTGCTTTCTTCATCACAATTATTTCACACAGATACTCTGATAAAGGATGCATGGCAGTACTGTACAGTTAAATCTTAATACAATTGTATGACAGCACATAGTCACACAGGTTACAATAAAGTGTATGTATGTATGCAGCCTATATTTGATAACATTAACTAGTGAGCCAGGTGGCTTGGCATTACTGTGTGACAGATGATCAATGACGGAGCCAGAGAGATGTGATCTTAATTAACTTTTGATTAATTGGGTTGACATGCTGTCACCACACAGGCACCACATGAAGGCACGGTGTCTGTACTTGTTTCGGCTAGACTTGTTCACATTGAGGTTATATTTTAGCAGACTGCCAATGCTGATGAGACGCACTGCGATTATGTTCTCAGTGAGGCTTCATTATATTTTGTGAGCATCTTAGAAAATGAACAGACCCAAAAGCCCACCTCAGTCAAGTGATTATATGACAAGTGACAAAGTGAGATTGAAAACTGCCTCCTTCCAGTCCAACCAGCAGCACAACAAATCTAAAGCCGACCTGCCAAGACACTAATGTACGAAATGACAGCAGTGATGCACACAGTTACATCAAAGAGTAACTCAGGAGAAATTATGAATATTTGATGACGCACCACTGTTCAAAAGTTTGTATTGTATGTTTGTGTGTCTGAACAAGCCATTTCTTTGAGCCATTTTTAAACCAAATGCCATTGTACTGCACTGTACTGTAGCGACTGAAAGACAGAATTTTAGCCTCAGTAAACACCCCATTTTTGTTTTATTTGCACTTAATATAATGGGAGTGGTTTCACTCATACCCAATGAACTCACTGACGTGATTACTTTAAGATGAGGTAACTGTGTATTTTTGGAAAATGGGGCATTGTGATGACAGTAGATTTACTTTATTTATTAATTTAAAAAACAGTTATTTTAAAAAGTAAAAGTACTTTCTTCTTCTGATTTGTATCTCATCTTTTCCAAGACCCAACTGGCCAGACACACCGCTTTGTGCCTTTTCAACTTTACCTCTGGTGACTGGTCAGGGAGGTTTCTGATTCATTAACAACTCAATATCTGCCCTTTTCAAAACTGTGGCCTTTTGCATTTTAGATGTTAAAAAAAGATAAAAGAACAAACAAATTACAGTGAATATAAAACACGTAAATGTAACACTAAACATGTAAACTGAATATGCAAGAAATAAATTACACTGACTTACATGATTTAAAATGATAATAAATGACTAAATGAGTTCCACAAAGACAAAACAACAAATATGACAATGATGGTCACAACAATAGAAAAATGCCCATAACTGAATAAGAACACATGAATGACCATTAAGTGGACAAACAGGACAGAAACTTGTCAAAAAATGACCGCTTCCAAGCACACAGATAATCAGAGCTGTTAGCTCCGGGACCAAATCTTACCATCTACATTACAGCGAGAGCGGTCCAGAACAGAAGGCAGCAGCATGGAGACAGAGCAGGGGTTAGGAAAGGTGGGTCGAGAGACAGACAGGCCACAAATGCATACGGGCCTGTCATGTTTCTCTAGAATAAAGCACAGATTAAAGCCAAGCACAACAGCGTCAGCAACGCCAGTCAAACCTGCAAAACTTTGAGCGGCAAGTTACAGCAGAGCTAAGGGAGCTCAGGTATCATAGTTGCATAATTGCTGTTTTTTCATGTTCCTTTATCCTTTCCTTTTCTTTCGGCGATGATGGCACTGGGAGGTGGAGGCTAGAAATGTTAGAAGTTATGCCAAGTGAAGACAAGACAAGGCAGGGAAGGGCAATGTGCTACGCAAAAAGCATCTAGGGGGTGAAAGAAAGCAAAAAGACAGGTAAAAAGCCTCCTCACCACACCAGATTGTGATTTGGTCTTCAGGTCCAGCTTCACAACACCGAAGCCTGGTGCATTTCAAAAAACGAGAGGCATCAGCAGTTAAAGTATGTTAAAAAAATAATGAATTACATCATTACAACAAACACATTACATCTATCATTCAATCAATCAATCAATAAGTAAGTAAGTACGTAATGATGCACTGAGTTCAGTTTGATAGAGGATGCTGCTCTGAGCAAAATCTACATAAAGACACCATATTTGGAAAAAAGAGTGGGGGTGGCGGGGAGTCCAGACTCTAAACAGGGTGACTACATGTTTTCTAAATTATATCCAAAATGTACAACAAACAAAACAAAGACTTTCTTTGAATGTCAAACTTTTAACTACACAAACAGTTTAAATCTTTAGTCCATCTTTTCTCTTATATATTTAAACAGCAAGTCCAGCAGAGATAGAACATGCTAGCCTTCAATTCTATATCATCTTAAAAAGAAAAAAAAAATAATAAAAAACTCAGATTTGTTATGCCCCTAGTTTAAAGACAACATGTCTATTTTCACATGTGACATGCGGTTGGTTTTTGCAGATTCCTCCATTACCACTAAGTTAAAATGTATATTTTGCATATTATCATAGTGGGAATATGTCTTCCATGTAGACATCCATAAATCCCATGTGATGTATGTGTCAGGGATGCCTCACGGTGCATTTAATCTTAACAGGGTTGTACTCACCATAGCCCTTGCTGAATATGTCCTTGGCAGCCTTGCCCAGGTCTGAGTATGAGGGGGGGACAGCCATTATGCTAGAGAACATAAAACACACAGTGAAGTGATGAGTGACTCTGTCCCCTTAATCAATCTGCAACAACAACAATCTGTGTTTTTACATCTTACTGTACCAATGAGACAGCACAGTAGACCAAGCTAGACATGTTCACTGTTTTACACACATTTCAAGTGATCCATAAGTCATCAGTCACCCAGTGAGGGATGCATGTTTCATCTGAGCCTTCAGTGATTGTGCCCAACTAGCATCAGCTAATCATGACCTGGAGTAAAAGCTCAGGGCAAGCAGCAGTCAACATGATCAAAGCACCTTTAACTTCAATCAGCAGTGTGACCGCTTCTGTGTCTACCCTCCTACTAAAAATGTAGTTTTGTCATGTAGCCAGGCAATCAGAAAAACCTACAGTCATCAGCTCACGAGCAACCATGATGCCCAGGGAGTACCAGCTGATGGGAACAAATTGTTCCTTGAAAGCCAAGAGGGAAATCTGCAACCCGGCTGAACCGAGAGGCTGCCTGTGCACCGGACTAGGTCCCACGGCACGCAGATTAAACCCAAACTAAGAGTTAAATCAAGAAATATATGTACCGAATATGCCAACCTAGCTGCTCTTTGAGCTTCAGAGGAATAAACCCATATGATGGCTGATGTGCCTCAAGGTTGCGAAAGGGCCCTACCTCGTCCTCGGCATATAAAGACGCCCAAATGACAATTACTGAGGACACACAATAAAAACAAAATTAATTCCGTTATGAAAGGTGCATTAAAACTTGTATGGTGAGCAAATGGTGGTGGCCCTAGCTGTATCGTTAGCATGCTGCAGTAAGTGATTCATTTGGGACAAAGAGCAGCAGATGGGTCAGTGAAAGAGGTGTGGGGGTTTTGTTTGACAGCTTCCTAGCTGTTCTGTTGGGTTAGCTATCCAACTAGCAACAAAACAGTTCACCTGGAAAATTGGCCGCCGTTCAAAACGTTACTGTTCTGCCCCAACAAGTACACACACACACCCTCCGCAGCTGGCTACCTACCCACCAAACAATTGTTAAAGTTGCCAACTTGTGCTGGCCTCCAAACACAAACACACAGGCAATTGTAAGCGAGGATTAAACTGTGCATTACCAGGCTAAACATCATTATATAACATAGCTCAGGAGGCTAGCTAACTAGCTAACCTTGGATGGAAACGTAACGGTAGCAAACATTAGCATCTAACGGTCCAGTTGGTGAAACCGCGACTATCAGCTCAGTTCTTCGACTAAAACGCAGCAGAAGTTTTAATGTCCCCTTACCGGTGCTGAGTTGTTTTGCAAGGAGAGTGTGTAAAGCCTTGTGTGCCCCTGGCGTGATGCTGCTCAGCTCAGTGCACTGACAGCTAGCCGAGGTTAGCGGTAGCTCTGTGGAGCAGGGATAGGGCACAATGAAGGAGACACACGGCGCATGCGCGGTGTCATCTGGACTGCAGAAAAAAAAAAACGACAAGCGCCCGGACAGAGAGGAAATAAACAGGCGAGAGATATATCCCACTCTCTGATGACGACCATTAGTATCAATAATATCCACTTTAGTCATTTGCCAAGCTATACTGTAATATTTCCATTACACAGTTGTAACCATGCCTGCCATAAAGAGTTTGAATGTTCCTCTTGAAAAATCCAGTTATATTTTATAGTTAGACTGTTCAGCTAGGCTTTCTGATATTACTAGGACCAAACTCATAAAGGTACAAAACCATGAAACTAAAAATAAGTGAAAAGGGAGATTTTTTAAAGTGAAGAACAAGAACAACAAGTGTTTTTTAAGAAGAAGTTTAAAAAATTAAACATTTGCTTGTGTACCTCAGACTCACACAGACTAGCGACCATAATGGCAAAGTCACAGTCAGCTTTAAACATGAGCCTAATCTGTGGGACAGTGAGAAGGGCCCTACCTGAGGGTCTCAGTTTCCTCTCAAGTGGAAAAAGCAGTCTGAAATGTTGTGCTGAGTGAGGGCCTATCTATATTTTAAACATGAGTGGTTATTCTCAGGCCATTTGCTGCATGTCATCCTCTCCCTCTCTGCCCCACCTTTCTTGTCGCTCTCTGCTGTGACTGTCAAATAAAGCAGAAAATGCTTTAAAAGGCTATGTATGTGGTTTGGATCACCAGGTTTTTGGGAAGATGTCTGCACAGACTTGTGAAAAGACACTCTGTTTTTGAGCGATGATGCCATGTGAGAGGATGTCAAGGGAGAGTGGATGGAGCCTACAATCAAGCCCTGTGGGACCACATAAGGATCCTAAAGAAAGATGATAAATCGTCTATTCTAACAGAGAAGAATCCATAGGAAATATAGCATTTAAGTCAGCTCCATGATGAGCTTGAGATGCCCATCCAGTGCTTCACAAAATCAATTAGAATTCCATAATCAATAGTGTATCAAATGCCACTCTCCAGAAGGACTAGAACTGATCAATATCCTGCGTTAATGAACTGAATAAGAATTACGCCTGAGGGATGAAGGATAGGTTTTTCATGTATAACGATGGAGAGATCACACGTACACTATGTATCTCAGTGGTATGGACGATATTGATAATTGGAGGGACTGTGTACCCATGTGGACCTAAAAACACTCACCTCGCGGCCTCTCTTCCCATCCTGAGCTCCTGTGTTTGCTTTATACTGTATTTGTAATGCATGTGTATGGTTAAATCACACAGCTTTTGGCTTTAAGTTGAGAGGGGGAAACGCTTGGATAGTGATAGTTTTTAAATTAACTGTGTTCTTCATGGTTTAGCTTCCCAACAGTTTACTAAAAAAAATCAATGAAGTAATTCAATTTTTTAATCAATTGCCAATTAACCAACTCTTGCATAATGACCAGAGATTCATGGAAATTTTCCAGTTTGTGGTCATTTTGGCTTTTAGAATATTTATTCAATTAATTGTTGCTGTTGGGTTTGAAATCCGGTGCTACTTGCAGTTTTATAATGGTATGCAAAGGGAAATGTGCTGGAGAGGGGAAGTTCAGAATTAAATGGCTTGAAAAAGTGATGAGGGTGAGCCTTATTTGAGAGGAAGAAAGAACTGTGTTTGGCTGAATGCTCACCATTCACACATTTAAGTAGTCCTCCCTCTCTGTGGGGACAGAGTATGAGAGGAATGCAAGAAATTCAGCCAGCACTGAGTCGCGGTGGCTCAGCGAGGCTCACACCATGTGGCTGCAATGATCTGGGTTGACATCTGGTGTGGGTTTTATCTATTAGATAATACAGGTAGAATTTACTTGACATTAAACCTGTCAGGGAAACTATCTATGGACCTCACCGCAGACGATGACAGATTCATCGCTGTTTTCCATTTTGACCTTAAAAACGTTATTCATGCTTCCACAGACTAAAATACACACAGTCTCACACTCAGTCACATGCTCGTGTCAACTGTGTGGAAATAGTGTGTTTTAGCGTTTTTTATGTTCATAACATGACATGACAGAAGACAGCCGTTACATCCGCAAGTGTTATGTAAAGAAATAGCAGCCATAAAACAGCAACACTGTCAAACTTATTTAACATTAGTAAGAATTGTGGTGTAAACATATATTACAAAGTCAGGAAATGCCACAAAAGGTTCAGCTGGCAAGTCATAACTGCTGTGTAATGAATGACAGTTTATATAAAATATAACCGCTTAATAGTGATAAATATCTTGTTATAGTATAAAGCTATGTACTGGTAGCTTTTGATGAATCCATTTAGGTAACAATGGAATACTGACAAATTTCAAGTATAAGAATGATAGCTTTATAACAACAAAATAACAAAGTTCTCAGATTGAAGTCACATGATGTAGAGAAAAATAAATACAACATATTTCCATGCTGGGTCAGTACAATTTACCTGTTTACACTTATTTTGGGTTTAAAAGGCAATTTTGTCAATGTGTCAGAAGAATAATAAAAGGATTTTCCATTGAGTGTATGGACATTTACTTATTGTATAATATATCTATATGTGAAAGTTTCATGAAAGTACTTGCTACTATTAAATTGAAACAGAAAAGTAAGAAATGTAAGTTAAAAACAACATTATGTTCACTCTAAATTTAAGAAACAGAAGAATCTAGGAAGTGGTTTGAAACATGGTTGTGACATTAGTGGTCTAGGCTCTTCAGGCAAATTGTTCCCCAACCAACCAGGAGGCCTAATGGCTTAATCTGACCTTTGGACTCTGGAGCGGGGGTCTGAGGCACACCGGTTCATGGGGGGTTAAAAAGTCAACAACATGGAGCCAGACACAGCCATGCTTTAGAAGTGAAAAGTGACATTTTAAAGTGAAATCTGCACCTGAACTTTTGGGGTGATGTAATTTTGTTTTGTTGTTAAAATCCTAGCTGCTGTATTTTGTTCATTATGGAGATCTGGAGGAGAAGAACATGAGTTTCTCCAGGTTGAGATTTTTTGGGGGAATCAATAAAGTACGTCTATTTATCCATCTGTTGATCACAAAGATAAGATGTAGGCTATCTGTACATCATATTTGTCACTGACTCTGACTTTGGAGAACTGCATCTAGACTCCCTGTGGAAGCTACAAAAATGCCCAAAGGCTATTTAACTTCCTGTCAGATCAGAGCTCAGTGCACAGCTGTGTCAGAGGAAAAGCAGCATCAGAGATCACAGATACTGGAGGGACTGAGTGGAAAAAAGGCCCTGAAATAGTTGGTGACCTACAAAGAGTTAAAGGTGGGAGCATTAGTACAATAAATCAAGCAGGAAGAGACTTCTGTGTTGAAAAAACAGGTTCCTGGGGGCAATTATGAAATAGTAATTTTGAAAAATACTGGAAACATCATAGTGGGAAAACAAAACCAAAACAAAATAACATATCTTTTCTGCTTAGCTCTTATATTCCCTTGCCCCCACTCCCAACACTCTTTCACCACTACTCTGCTTGATTTTTTTTTTTTTTTTTTTTTTTTTTTTGCTGTAGATCAAACTTGCCCTCCATTGAAACCATTGTAAATCCCTCTGGAAAACAGTAAAAAGTAAAGTTAGTTTCATTGAAGTTTAACTATTCAACTTAGTGTTTGCCCTTCAAAAGTCAATAGCTTCCTCACTGTGTAACGCAGAAGTGTCAAACCAGCTCTAAAATGTTTGTTAACCCCCCCAATAACATCTTCACACTGTACTCTTATTTTTCCCCCACATATTTTTATCACATAATATTCATAAATTAATGGCAATATTGCCACTGTGTATCTCAGAAGTCCCAAATGTTTGTTGTCACCCCTAATGCCATCTTCACCCTTTATTCTTTTCATTTCGGGCCTAATTTTTTTTTTTTTTTTTCATTTATTTTTTAATACATAATAGAATTACCAATCATTTTCAATAGCATCACCACCAACAACACAGCTGGTTTGGGACTTCTTGGTTAACAGTGTGTAATTATCATATAATAAAATTTGTGAGAAAAATTACACCCAAATTGGAAAAAAAAAAAAAAAGTAAAAGGTTAAGATGTTATGGGGGATGTCATGAGTTGCCCTGGGTCTTCTGAGATAAACAGTGGCTAAACTAATGAAATCATTGGACAAATAAGTCATCAATATAAACTGTATATGTAATGCATTTAGATGTTATGGGGGTGTATACAAACATATGAGAGTTGGTCTGACACTTGTAAGTTACACAGCCATGATTATAAAGAGTACATATAAAGTTGAATAGTAGACGTCCAACATAAAACAAACTTTACTCTTGCTCTTACTCTTGAACTGGCTCTGGAAAACAAGGCCTCAAGCAAAATGAATAATGTTCATGCACATGTGATATGCAGTCCTATAACAGGGCCTCACAGATCAGGACCTCTAACACTCAGTATTTCTGTCAAAATTACATGTTATCTCCCAGAGCTGGTTTGAGACTTGTGAGTTACACAGTGACTAAGCAATTGAAATTATTGGGAAAATATTATGTGACAAACATGTATTCAAATAATACATTAGTAATGTGTGATGCTGTTATGGGGGTGTCAACAAAGATATCATAAAGTTAGTTTGACAGTTGTGGGTTAAAGCAGTGGGGAAGCTGTTCATTTTTGAAGAGCAAATATAAAGCTGAATAGGAAACGTCCAATATAAAACAAACTTCACACTCAATACAAAACAAAGCCTCCAGCAAAATATAAACTTTAAATTAATGTTTTATGCCTCACACAGCATGGGCTCTCACAGCCAGTATTACAGTCAAAATATCGCGTTATCTCCCGCAGCTGGTGTGCAGGAGTTGGAGCTCTCTTACCACCACACAATCAGTAACCTATATTATTAATAATTCACCATAAATTTAAATTTAATAACCTTGGCGAGATTCCTGGCACCTTTACAGAGTAGGCTATTACTCCGGTCCTCCTTAAATGTTTTTGAAAAACATGGCGTTTTTCCGTCTAGGGGGAGAGAGTGGAGCCCCGCCCTGAACGCGCACACACACATACACACACACTGACTCGACACTATCAGCATCTGGGCCAGCAGCGAGCCAACTTCACTGTCAAAAGTACACAGACATTATCACATCCTGATCAGTACCAAGTCCAATGGTCAACGCTGCCTGGCTTTTGTATGTAAGCGCACCGCGATTTTCCGCACAAAGCACCAGAGTGCATTAAGGCCCGAGGGCTGGCTTGGTTTGGTTTGCGGCAGTCGAGCACGACCGACTAAAGAAAAAAGAAAAAAATAAGTTAGCCTCGGCTATTGCAAACATGCCCGGAGAAGCTAGATTTGTGAACCCGTTTCACAGACCGCAGTGTCTGGCCGCTGCAGCTCCGGCGGGGAAAGCCAAACTAACGCACCCGGGCAAAGCGATCCTGGCAGGTAAGGAAGTTTTGCTCTCGGCTCCTGTAGCAGCGAGCCGCCCGACGGGCTCTTTTCACTTATATATTTTTGCAGGATGTAAGCGGTGTTTGCAAATATGATCAAAGTGTGCAGGTTAGAGCTGCAGGTTCTTCTGTTTTTTCGTGAAACCCGCTGTATTGCACGGTTAGGAGAGGGTTTATTGATGGCACATAACTTAGCAGGCAGGAGAAAGTCAGAGGAGTTATGGTGACAGTTCACCCTCCCCAGGCATGTCTTGATCTCTTAAAGGCATCCTGCTTGGTCTGAAAGTGCAGCAACAGTGAGGTAAAGTACGTGTGAGCACTCCTCGACTGCAGTTACATTTATCATTTATTGCTGCAAGTTGAGAGAAGATCATGTAGTGTGTATCAGACATAAGAGAGCAAGAGATGATCACAGCCAGGGGCGTAACTTTAGCGAACACTGGGGATGAGTGGGGCATGTCCCCCCCTCACTGCTGTACTTTTTTTTATTCCACCTAAATTATTCCAGTTAGTTCTGTCCAAATAGTTAAACCCCACCTCATTCTTGCATTTTTTCAGTAACACTGGAAATTCAAGGGAAAAAACAAGGAAACAACAAATTACAAGGAAACATTACTGTAAAAATACAGTCTAAAAGAAAAAGAAAAAAGCATTAAAAGAACGAAAGTGAATTTTGTAGAGAGGATGAAATAGACTCAAATCTGATTTATTTTTATGTTTAAAAACAAACAAACAAAAGAATTAAAAGGCTTATTCCTTTCCACCTCCTTTTGAAATGATGGCTACACCCCCTGATCACAACCTACGTCTGATATTTGGGACTGGATATCTGCCGTTTTTAGAAGTCCTGGGACCTTTCAGCTTCAAGAGACTTTTTTTTAAGATGCCAGTTACACTGGTGTCACTGGTGGTGCAGATTTTTTTTTTTTTTTTTTTTTTTTTTTTTTTTTTGAAAAACCCATTCATAGAAACTTGAGTGGCACAGAATCTTATTGATCACCAGGGAGTATTGCTGACCTGTCTTACTAGTCAATCAGTGTCAGAGGTTGAAAGTCACTGCATAAGCAACATACCGCAAGCCAATCATTGCCAACATTGCAACATCAATAGGATGTCAAAAAGGGTAAAGAAAGATAGCCAGCCCCAGTATTTCTGGCTCTACTCTGTGGTTTGTTTCATGATCAGCACTAAAAATCCATTAAAAAAGAGTGAGTTTTTATAATATACTTTAATCCCAGTGGTCACCTAATGTTTTTGCTGGTGTTTTTACAGGTGACCCAGTGCCCTTAATGTGTGCTCAGAAGGGTCACTGAGGCCTGTGGTGCTTTATGTTCAGATCCATGAGCCATGATGACAAAGCACATTGCTCAGTCATCCTCAGTACACACTGCACACTTTTCCCCTGAGTTACAACACACTTGCCTGTCCCAAGATCAGTTCAGGACCTCCTCATGTGGGGGCACATCAGGTCAAGAGGCTAGTTATAACTTTATCATTGCAAACTCTGCATGAAAGATAACATATGAAGGAAGGACAGAGATCCAAATGTAAGATGGAATTTCTTCTTTTTATAGCCTCACTACATGGTAAGCATGAGATATATACAATAGCCTGTTATCTCGATATAAGTGGCGTCAAAACAAGATGACAAGGCTCCTGTCAGTGGTTGGAAGAGAATGACCACACCAACCGCATGCCAAGGCCTTATACAAACAGCTATGATCCTCTCTGAAACAGCTTCTCAGATGGTATTTTCCCACTGATATTACAAAGACGGAAGAGCCATGCTGGCCATTCAGAAAGCAGGGAATAAAACAAGAGCTCTTTTGGAAACAAGTAGGACAAAAAGCATTTGCGAAAAGAGGCCTGCAGCATTACACTGTTGGTAAACGCCTGACACAAATACCTGTTTTGCATAAACCTATGGATTATTTGCATTACTGCGCAAGAAATGCACGTACAATGCATTTGCAAATTGTGACACCGTTAAGCAGGAGCTTGACTTTCAGCATTAGTTATTAGGAGAACAAATATTGACACTGACTGTGTATACTGTTGTTCAAGGAGTCTTGTCTAGTCTGTGCGATTTAGTAGAATTTCTCTACACTATAATCACTATAATTAGATACTATCCTTAATTATGTAGGCTTGAATTAACAAAACAACAGGGAAGAGAGCAAAGAAGGGAACAGAGCTACACTGAGCAAGAAGCACTGCCAGTACTAGTGCATATGAAACATTACATTTTTGTTACAGGACATAACTGGGCCTAGTTTTTACAAAGAGATCATGATCTGCTCCATCTTAGGAATAATCTGCTCCTTTGGATCGGCATTATTGCAAAAAGCAGAATACTGTATGTACAGAAAGAACCAGCTAATATATGTATGTTTAGATACCACCAGTGTTAACAGCCATCCTGACACAATGACACACATGTAAAACCTGTTGCTCAAGTGTCCATGTTAGACTTGATAAACTGGCTTCACTTCTTTTTTTTCCAGCCTAAATACCAGGATATATAAGAAATATGCAGGTACTAAACGAAGACTTGACATGTCACTTGATGATGTGGAGTGTTTGTTCGATTTGTGCCTAATTTTTAGTCACAGCCGCCGCCCTGAAGCCATTTTCTAACCAAAGGAATGCTAAAGGAGTTTGTCAAAACCAGCACGGTTACACTCCCGTTTTGTCGAGAATGCTGTTGTTTTTTTTTTTTGTCTCTCGAAGAAGATAATTTGGTGTGTTTTGGTGGAAGAAACGGTCATTTGTGCAACCGCTGTGATGAAGAATGCTGAACTGACCTGTGATTTCACATGTACTACCAGCCCTGAGCGTGCATGTCCGAGTGTTGGCAATGCTCGTGTTGGACTGCCATGCATGACAAGTGTGGTAGAAAGCATGCATGTCAAAGTTCAAGGCATCAACAGAGGCTACTTTTTTTCCTTTGAGTGTTTACAACAAAGAACCAAACTGATGTAAGAAGTTGTTTTTTTCCTCCAACTGCTGTACCACCGATTGTTCTGCAGTGTTTTAGTGTGCGGTCACAGCTGGTTTTGGGTTTTGTAACTGACTTGATTGAATGCAGACATCTTTTATGACAGGCCCATGTGACCTCTTGTGGGATAATTAGTCAAACTTCAAAAACCTTTGCTGCTGTGTTTACAGTGAGCTGTGCACCCACTCACACAGCGATGCATTAACATGTTACTTTAATGTTCTCGTGTAGCTTTTGTGGAGTGGGACCAGGATGTGTAGGTCTGTGTCACGGAATGATAGAGTCACTGTTTTTAAAGCCACACACCCCTGAGCTGGAGCAGGGCCAAAGGGGAGTCTCTTGTGGGCCGAATCACACTGAGATCAGCTCAGCCAATCAGCCGCCCTGTTTCTATTTGCTGTTGAACGGCAGATGTGTGACACTTTGGGTTTTAAGGTGGAACTACTGCATATTGTAGATGAAACATGGAAAACATGCTGCTCAATTATATTGCCTTTCACTTTCTAATGGAGTTTACCAGTGAACACATATGAATAAATAAATGGTAAACTTGAAGGAGTAATTGAACATTATGACATGTAGTTTGAGTTCATATTTGAAAAGCAAATTCCAAGACTGAAGGACAGAAGGGTTTATACCAGGCCTATTCAATTGGCGGCCCGCGGGCCACATGCGGCCCAGAAGCAATTCCCGAGTGGCCCAGCTTGTGGTTCAACCAAAAAAGCAGCGAAAAACATTCGCGAGAATGAACTCGAAATCCCTGCAGTAGTTCAGAAAGTGAATGCAACACTCCACGTTGCCTAGCAACACACAACCAACTCACACTGCAGCGCGTTGTTTTGAAAGTTACTGATGCTAGCGGCTCAAAAGTATGTCTTTTTCAACCCTTAAACGAAAAATTGACGATGAAAACCGCCGTTTTAAATGTCTGGAAAATGTCTGGCCCAGCTTAAGGTCTCGGTTAAAAATCTGGCCCAACTGAATTTGTAATTGAATAGCCCTGGTTTATACAATCACTTACTGCTTCTGGTTTATGTGATCAGTTATTTGTTTGAGATGTAGTAGGTGCCTGCCAGGGCTTGATCTGTTGATGCAGTTTGTCATGTTTTGCATTCTCTCTGAGGTGCTCAGGAAGAAATATGTTCATGTCTTCTGGGTCTCTCTGAGGTGGTCAAGTCTTTGAGTCTTTGTTTCTCATATTTCAGGTGGGATCGCAGGAGGCATAGAGATCTGCATCACTTTCCCCACAGAGTATGTGAAAACACAGCTGCAGCTGGACGAGAAGGCCAACCCTCCCAAATACAGAGGCATCGGTGAGTTTTGCTCAACATCCTCTCTCTTGCCACTGACTTATGTTGTAATTGCACCGGTGACTATAAAAATGGTGAATGCACACTCCAGTTGTTTGTCTACAGTTATTACCAGTGCTGCTGCTTCATTGTTAAACTGTGCATGAACCTGTGAAGGTAACTTGTATATCACTAAGGTTACATGGTCCAATAATAAAGCTACATTTCCTTTTTGTTGAATCACTATGTTTTAGTACACATACCCCTCTATTAATTAATGGACTGTCTGCATGCATAGCCACCAGTGAAGAGGCTTTTCTTTCCCTGCATATATTTTCACACATCCAACCCATATCCTCCACAGTCAGCACTGGTGATAATGTTAAGGGTGGCACACAACACTTAATCAAGCAATTCTTACACAGTGAACAAGAAAAAAACGTTGGTAAACAGATATGGTGAACAGTGACTGTTATATTGGTCCCTCAGGTTTGGCACACGTGATCTGTTGTCCCGCATTCTTGGCATACTGAAAATACACACTGGTAGACTAAAAGCAATCCATAACATTAAAAAATTGTGTAGGTTTGTATACGACAGTAAAGGTATAAAATAATAGTATAATAATATGTGTATGTGAATATTTGGCTAGAGAAAAAGAAAGCAGCAAATGGAACAATAAAAAAATAATTTACAAACAGTCTGTTGTATATTGCCAGTGATAATAATGATTGTTAAAGATAAATTTATGTTACACATGAGTTCAAAACAGCAAAAGTAATGCGCTGGCTTCTGCTACTTAGTTGCTTTATGGAATCAAATAAAGTCTTTGAATTGGCTTATCATAAAGATAATGACTTTTTCAAAGGGGTTGGAGCCAGACTTTTGTTTTATCTATAAAACAGGTAGTAGCAGGTATTTGCACTGTGATTATTACAAGTTTGCATGTGTTTAATTTTTTAATGGGTTATGGAAAGAATTGTTAGTGAGTGAAGGCATGAATAGAGCTTGAGTATTATTTATGTGCCCATGACCTGGAGCAGTTAATATTTGTGGCTGACTCTTTATTAAAGCATAAAGGAATGCATGATGTTAGTGAAACGTTAATCTGCAGGGGCTGAAGTGTGATCAACTGTGTTTCAAAGTCCAAAGTAATGTCAGTACGCATGCCTTTAGATTACAACAGTTGATCGCTTCTGTTTGAGTAGCGGTCCCCTGGTGAGTAGAAACAACTGGAATGAACTGGTGTCTATTCAATAATTGCTCAGTTGTTGTTATCTGTTTTATGCGAGCTTGTGAACTTTGGTATAGAGCATGTTTTTGTCTGCTACCGCCCAGTATAATGGCCAGCTATTTGAGCTGCAAAAGATAATATAAACAGAGATAAAACAGAATAAATGGAGAGATGAATAGAGATAATAGAGACAATATAGAGGCTTCAGTAGTTCATGATGATATCTTTATGCTATTTGACTGCTGTGTTCTGAGCTACTCAGCAAGGTTGCAGCATCTATAATATTACTCCCATGGTGCAAAAATGTATGTTTTGGTTATATGCCTTTTTGCCTCTTTTTCATCTTACTTTTTTCTTCTCATCCCATCTATTTCCTGTTTCTCTCCTGATTTCTTCCTCTCGTGCTCCTTTGTCTCTCCTGCAGTCGACTGTGTGAAGCAGACGGTACATAGTCATGGGGTGGGAGGTCTTTATAGAGGCCTAAGCTCACTTCTCTATGGCTCCATCCCTAAAGCAGCTGTCAGGTATACCTACTACGCCTCCCAACATACACACACACACACACACACACACACACTTACAGTTACTTGCGGTCACTGTAACAATAGCATTCAGGTGATGATACACAACCTCTGGTGGCCACTTTGGAGGTCCTCAACCCTTGGGCAATAGTAAACTGAATTTGTGTTTAGATCATATCAGCTAGGCAACAACCCACTTTGTTGATTTGATTATGATTTGTGATATTACTTTACCAGTTATTTTGCATGTTAATATTACTAAAAAAAATTGGAGTTTGTTCAACTTAACTGAGTTAATTCTTCTCAAGCTACAACTTCTAGTGCTTCGGAGTAGATTCAAGAAGCAGAGCGGATTTGAATCACAGTAGTCTAAATTTGGGGAAAAAATTCTACCTTAAAAGACCATTTACTTTGACTTCTAGCATAATTGAATTTACCCACAGCCACATAATGTCTTTTTCACGTATGCCTCTTTGTCTTCCCCTTTTTATTGCCATTTATTTGCACATTATTTTCACTCAGCTAATTCTCCACTGGAAAGCCTTGATGATGCCACATGTGGCTGCTACAGAAAGAGATTTGAGACATAACTACAAAGCCTCTACACTGAATTATGGTATGAGTTCTGATGTTAATCGTCTTTCTTTTGCAGATTTGGGGTGTTTGAGTTCCTCAGTAATAAGATGCGTGATGAAAGTGGCAAGCTGGATGGCACACGAGGACTTCTCTGTGGTCTTGGTGCTGGAGTGGCAGAGGCTGTGGTTGTAGTCTGTCCAATGGAGACCGTCAAGGTCAGTCCAGCATCAGCGGTGCCCTTTACAGCTTGCATCAACATGTGTCTCATATTCAGATACTATCTAGATATGAGGTGTATGTGTTATAAAAATGCATCTCAACTACAAAGTCAGTGTTGTAATTAGAATGAGCAATCACAAACAACTGGCCAACAACATACTGCAGTCCACCGTATGTTTTTAAGTAATTGCGATTGACTGATGCCCTGCGATGGACGGTGACCTGTCCAAGGTGTTTCTCTGCCTTCTGACCAGTGAGTGCTGGGATAGGCTCCAGCACCCTGTAACCCTAATTAGAATGGTGGGTGGGAAAATGAATGAAATGAATGAATGAATCTTTGAGAGGTACAACAATGTATCATCTGTTGTAAGACCCAAAGGAAACAGTGAGAAAAAGGCACTGGTCCAAGTATAGATCCCTGAGGTACACCACAAATGATTCAGGATTGTGAGCAGACAAACCCATTCATGGACACAAGGAATTTTCTGTCAGTCAGTTAGGACAACCAGTCCAAGACGGATTTTCAATAATGATGTCATGATCCACAGTATCAAAAGCTGCACTGAGGTAAATCAACCTGAACACTCAGCAGTCTGCAAAGTATCATTTAAAACCTTTACAAGAATTGCAAAGGCTACTCATCTGCTCTTGGAGATCAACTGTGAACCAAACAGTCTCTTAGATTCCTCAGGACCACTGCCAGCAACACTGTCAAATGGGACAGCACAGTCTGCTGTTCAGCAGAGGGTGCAGAGAACAAGGAGTATCAACAGCCAAAAGCTTACCCTGTTCCATTTTTGTAGAGCAGAAATCAAAGGCATCTTCATAACCTCCTTCATATCATGACACCAGGGCAAAGACAAGGACAGGAAGGATCACCCACCCACACAGTCATCTGTTCCAAAAAAAAAAAAAAAACTCTTCTAAGAGACTGCACAGATTCCTTAGACCAATAAGTTTAATCAACGAGGGTAGGATTAGACCACTGGTCACCTTAACAGCTTTTTCCCTAAAGCTGTCACCCCACACATAGACCACATCTAATCATGAGCACTATATTCAGCCTGTGCTGTAACAATATCTGCACTTGTCACTTTTACTGTTTCTTGCAATACAGATAAATTACTGCGGAGGCCAGTTTTTTCACTTCAGCATCAATTTCAATGTTTGTACAATAGCGTGTAATTTAGATTTTCAGGGGTGCTGTTTTCTTTTATGTCCTTTATGTCGGTCATGTCTTTTGTGGCCAAACAGCACTTTGTTAAAGTTTCAGCATCCAGTATGTATTTGTTATTATTATGTCATTTTAGGTCAAATTCATCCATGATCAGACATCTGCAAACCCAAAGTACCGGGGGTTCTTCCATGGAGTGAGGGAGATTGTTAGAACTCAAGGTAAGAAAAGCAGATCCTTTTTTGTGCAGGATGGCTTGTATTTTACTGCCACCTGCTGCTCTTTTGTCACCATAAACTGTTTTACCATACAAGGAATGTGTTTTCACAGTTTGTTGTTTTGATTTGAGTCATCAGGTATATTATTTACAGAGAGATATTTTCACTTAACTTCATTACTTCTTAAATGAAACTGCGAAACTACTGAGATTATTGATGTGCCCTCAGGACTGAAGGGGACATACCAAGGCCTAACAGCCACAGTGCTGAAACAAGGTTCAAACCAGGCCATCCGTTTCTATGTCATGACTTCCCTGAGGAACTGGTACAAAGGTGAGTGTGAAGACAGCATGAGTTAACAAGTAAATATTTCAGTCAGTAATGCAGCCCAACAATCCCCTCTCATTTTCTGAATTACCAAGGTGATGACCCGAACAAAGTAATCAACCCACTGGTAACTGGAGTGTTTGGAGCTATCGCCGGGGCTGCCAGTGTGTTTGGAAATACTCCTCTGGATGTTATAAAGACCAGAATGCAGGTAAGACATTTGTTGCATAACGTCATATTCATTTCTCATAATTACTCAGGCCGTGCGCACAATGTCTGATGTGACACCAACGAATGTGCTTGTTATTCGACAGGGTCTCGAAGCTCACAAGTACAAAAGTACAGTGGACTGTGCCATCAAGATCATGAAGCATGAGGGGCCAGTGGCGTAAGTTCTTATGCAGTGCACATAATTAATATTTGGCATCATTTATAAAAAGTAAAACACGTTGTAAATTTAGCAGAATGACAAACAGACACGTGTACATGTTTTGTTCAGAGTTTGCATCAATTGCTGGTTATTACTGGTCTAGAAACCCCCCCTGGACATTTTGTCTGGAAAAAAAAAGGAATTTGGCTTACATTTGAATTTATCCTCATATCTGTGGATGCACTTACATTCCTCCCCTGGTTTATAACTCAGAAAACAGTAAAATTATACACAAGTAGATAAAGGCCGGAGTGCATACACATCCTGTGTGCTAAAGGGAAGCACAAATTAATGAACGAACAAAGTGTTTGCATGTGATGTTATTCTGTGTCCTGCAGTCAGTATTAGCCTACTTTAATCTTCTCTCATGAGTTGGTTTGCAACTTTGGGAAAACTGCTTGTTCTGTTCTCTTCTGAGCTGACATGAATTTTGTTCTCTTCGCGTCCTTCTGCACGTTTACATATGTTGCAAGTGCACTGGATTGTACAACCTGGTGATTCCAGCTTTTTTGTCAGTTAAATCTACTCCTCCCTTGATTGTGAAGCCCATTTGCATTTGAAGTTTGAATACAGCCTCTAGTTTCTATCTAGAAGGGAGAAATCAAAATGATGAAGTCCTATTTTATTGATTTTACATTGGATTTTAATATAATTGTTATCCTACAGTTCATTTATAGGTGCATCAGAGAGATAGTAACTGTATAAATATTCCATCAGTCCCATTTATAGCACAGGTGCTTTGGGTACAGCTGTTTAATAGCTGACTGCTACTTTTATGTGGTTGCTGATTATGTCACCATTGTTCATTTTCTTGATTTCCTCCCGATTTTCAGAAAATAATTTAGATTATCATGGTGCTGTGTGGTGTGGTGTTTTTGTATGTCTTCTCTTGGTATTGTCTCATGAGATAATTATACACTAATCTGGGTCACCCACCCTCAGAACACATTCCAGTCATAACATGTGTCAAACTCCAGAAAATATGGTAAAATGAAACGCAGACACAGTGTAGCATGCCAGTCTCAACATGTTAGCTGTGGTGCATCTGTGGTGCAGATGAACCAGGTTACTTACACCTACATTTACAAATGCATATCCTCCTCTTGAGCAAATTGACATTAAATTCAACCAAAAGAAAATACAGTTTATTGTCTTTGCTAATCTCCTCTGTAGTGCATCCAAGATTTTCTGTGACAGTGTTAATGTTAGAGCCTGGTAGCTTATGTAGGCATCTATTAACACCTTTTTTGACCATCAAAGTGAGAACAGGAGAGGATTTTAAAACACAGTTTAACACCACTAGGCTCCAATAAGACAGCATGGTCTGCTCAATATGTGTAAAATCTGTATTTAAGAGATGGAAGGATGATGAAAACTACTAGACTATGGATACAAGGATACAAGGATACAAGGAAGTTTATTGGTCATTATAAAACAGGTTGTATAATGAAATTAAAATGTGGTTCCCTCTTGATTGATTAATTGATTGTATAAAAAAAATAAAATTATTAAGCATGGAGGAGTGCAGATGGTGCATTTAGTAGTCTCACAGCCTGAGGGAAGAAGCTGCTCTGTAGTCTGGTGGTACGGCAGCGGATACTTCTGTATCTTTTGCCTGACGGCATCAGGGTGAACAGGCTGTGGCTGGGGTGGGTGTTGTCTTTAAGGATCCTTTTGGCTCTGCGCAGGCACCTCACCTCCCCGATATCACTGAGGCTTGGTAGATGGGTGCCAATGATGTTTTGGGCAGTTTTAATCACTCGTTGCAGAGTCTTCCTGTCCTGGGCCGTGCACATCCCATGCCAGTTTGTGATGTTTCCAGTCAGGATGCTTTCAATCACTCCTTTGTAGAATTTGCCCAGAACTTGGTGTGGGAATTTTGCTTTCTTAAGTTTCCTTAAGAAATACAGCTGTTTCTGAGCTTTTTTTAACCAGGGCAGAGATATGTGAAGTCCATGACAGGTTCTCTGTTATGTTGATTCCCAGGAACTTGAAACTGCTCACTTGCTCCACCTCAGCTCCATTGATGTAAACAGGGTTGTGTGTCTTTGCCTCCTTTTTTCTAAAATCAGCTATCAGCTCTTTGGTTTTGCTGACGTTGAGCATCAGTATATAGCTGATGTTATGGCCTCTTTTTCTTTCTTACAATTGAGTTTAGAGGAATATCTGCTTTAGGATGATAAACAAAACTTGAAATTCCAAAGGCCTCCGTGCCTTGCGGGTAAATAAATGGGTTAGTATGTAAAGTTCATCATGTTCTTTTAAAATCTCTTCATAGCCCTCTTGCTCTTGAGTTGTTCTGCAAAATAGGGACCTTGGCTCTTGTGATGATGACAGGATTTGCTGGCAGGCAGTCTGGGATTTGATCAGCGTGTTCAGAAATCCTGATTAGAAATTGATAACCTGTGTGCACAGAATATGTTTCACTCCAATGAAACTATGTCTCATGAAACATATTCCTTGTCCAAATTGCTGCAATTTTGGCTCCTCTATTTAATTAAGAATATACTTCACTTATCTACCTGTCAGACTCTTGTATTAATTAACAGTTTGACAGAGATCCAGTGATACAGTCTAGTTACTCTCTTTTTTCTGTCTTCTTAGGAATAAGCTTGTCACAATGAAGCACCTTGACAAAATGATACCTCCTACCACCATTTTAATTAAGATGCCTTTCCGATAATATGCACTTTGCTACAATAGCTGTAATTATGCAAAACATAATCCAAACAAATGAATGCAGAATTAGTTTGCTTACTTTCACAAGAAACCAGTGTTAATCTGATGGTTCTCAAAAAAGCTTCACTTAAAGAAAAAAAAGGCCCAGCTCACTAACAAAAAAATTAAATGTAGAAAGCCTTTCAAGCAACTGCACTAAATGTAGCTGCAAAAGAGACTTTCACATGCATAGGGGCTTATAATAAATCTGTCAAACCATGGCCAGTGTCCATGCACACAGTTAAATTAGGATCTGCTTGTTAGGCAAGCCTCAAAACCTATTTCTAGACTCTCCCTCCTTATGCCACATTTTGCCGTTTATTTAAAAATGTCACAAAAAAGTTGTCCTCCAACAAATCTAAGCTCTCCTCCTTTGCCTACAGGTGTTAATTACTATAGTTTCACTTTTTACTTTATACTATTTTACTTTGGCACGAAAACATGACTCTCTGTGCAGTGCTGACCAGAAAGCCTTCCTTTCTCATAAGAAACCAGTGCCTGTGAGTTGTAAAAGAACTGGTAGCGCTAGTGTGCATACAGGGAAGCTTAGTCACTGCAATAAATAGATAAATAATTAAATACATTTAAATTTCTGGAATATCAACATTAACTGAGGAATGCAGTACACACAAAACAGCACATATAACACATATTTTTGTGTCCCTGTGTGATAGAGTGTAGCATTTTCTTTTTGAGCAAGACTAGAGCATGATCCAGGAATGAATAAATGATGAAAAAGGGGCAGCAGGATATCATTTACAAGGAAGAGGAATATAGGGGACAGGAGGAAGAATTAAGTTTTCAGGCAGTGATGGATGATCGGAAGTAACTAGGAAGTAATTTGTATTATAATTACATCACCTAGGGTAAGGTGGCATGCTCACTCTTTCTCCCTCCGTCCCTTCCAGGTTCTACAAAGGCACTGTGCCTCGGCTGGGCCGGGTGTGTATGGACGTGGCCATAGTCTTCATCATCTATGAGGAAGTTGTGAAGGTCCTCAACAAGGTCTGGAAGACGGACTGAAGTGGACACACCAGCGAATACTACACAAGCAGGAGTGCAAGGACAGGCCATCCAAAACCTTAACCAGGCCAAGTCCCAAAGCAGCCTCCTCGGCCCTGCTTCTAGGTTCTGATATCTACCTCTACACGATCTGTCAAGAAAGGGATTGCTTTGTTCTAGATTTTATTTATAACCCAGCTTCTACAAGTGTAGGCACTATCTGTGTGGTTTAAAAAAAAAAAAAAATAGGCTACAAAATGCTGCCTTACTGCTTACACTTACCCTCTCTTCTTCGATTCCAGAAAGAGGAAGTTCCTTAAGAGCTCAGGGAAGAGAATGAGGAATTTATTTAGGACTAGGTCTGCTTGAGCAGGGAATGGGAACACTGTCTGCACAAAGAAGTGTCTTTTACCTACAGTGCTTTGAGTTCATTTAGGCTTTTTTTATGTACTTAATCGAAGAGAAACCAATACTCAACCCAACATAATGTGATGTAGACACTATTGACAAACAGAATTTACTTGAAAATTAGAGAGATCTTGAGCTCATAATTCCGAAGGCCTTTTTGTAGTTACAAGTATTTAGGATTTTTTTTTTTTTTTTTTTTGACAGTTGTTTGATTCTCTACTGTACCTGGCATCAGTATAATAGCTATTTTCATTCAGAAGTCATGTGATGCAAAAGCTACAGGTATATTAACTGACAAGGAGTGCAATTATAAACTAAATGCCTTAAATCATCTTGTCAGATTTACCAAGCAGTAATCAATATTGGGGTTATTCCAGTGGCTACTATAGGTTGCAAAGAGATAGTTTTTTTGTTCTCTAATTACAAAGTGTACAACATCAGTTATTTAGAAATGCACAATTCCACTAAACTGACTGAGATGGTGTACAGTGGATTCACTTTTAAGTTGCAAAGATGTTTTAAATCACTTCAGTTTATGCTATATGAAAGTGCCTATGTATCATTTGATTGATTTAGATTTTTTATGAGATTAAGAAAATGCTATTGTTGAATGTTTTCTGTTGTAGATATGTTCTTATTCTCAGAATTAACATGTTTTAAAGATGTTAACAGTTGCACACGGTGCAGTAATGCCACGTTTAATGCCAGGCGTTGTCTGGAGCATTTCAGATCTTCTCAGATCTTGTTTTAGAATTCTTGTGTTATCATTTTTTTCCATTACTACTTAGACATACCTGTTTGAGAAAGGCCATTAATGGTACTTTCCATCTCATTCCGAGGAGGAGCTGAGTTTAGTTTGGCCTTTGACTTGTGTGTTGTAGGTTTCCAGATTCATGTTTTGACATGTTTTAAATGTAACATTTATTGCCTTTACTTTGATGATCCAGTGTGCCAAGTGCCAATTTTGCCCAGAATATTAATATCACATACTAGGTTGGAGTTTGTAGCTTATTAGTGGAGTTTGGATATGGGATAGGCTGATATACAAAACTTGTTATGCCTATAACAAAGTGTGGGCTACACAGTGTCAACCAAGCTGCCTTTTTTTCATCTTCATGGTTAGCCTTAGCTTGCACACATGTAGACCTCTGTTATTATAGTTGTATAATTGAAGCTGTTGTAGTAACAAGGGGGAAACATCTTGAAATAGAAAAAAAAAGACTACATCCTGTTCTGTGGTTCTGGCAGTTAAACCCCAGTTGATGTGCCTTCAGTCCTTTTACACCTAATATGTATGCTCATGAAATAAACATTGGAGTTGGACTGCGGACATTTTGGTTTTTGGTGCGATAATTATTTGTCACAGTGCCTCCTCATTGCCTGTACTTCCATACAGCACCGCCTTTATGACGGCACCGTTTGCGTCTATGACCTTGCGGCGCTCGGTTTGGACCGCCGGATTCGCCGTAGTTGTCACTGTGAGCTTGTCCTCTTCCTCAGGACGAGTGAATGAAGATGCTCGTATTTGTTTAGTCGCGCTTCCACGTATGTAAACATGTCTTTAAATGGAGGGGGAACAAGAGGATTTTATTTCAACACCGTCTTGTCTTTGGCACGGTCGTTGGCCGCTCACCGGCAGGCGCCGATAGACAAGGTAACGACGATACATTTTTTTTTTTTTTTTTTTTAAGCTAACGGCAACTAACAAGCTAGGGACCTGTCAAGATAGTTTGACATTAAGGCCTGACACTAACATGGCTTCAGTTTTTGACGTAGTCTATGCTTCGAAGCTAAAGTGTTAAAATGTTTTAACAGTGTCAATTAATGGCGTAGGTGGTCGTCTTGACTGTGTGTTTAGGCTGGGAGACATGTAGCCTTGCTAACCGACTGCAAAGCTGGCTAACGTCGGCTACTTCTCTGTAAGTCAAGCCGGAGCGAAACTAGGCAGCATTTTGTGTGTGTGTGTGTGTGTGTGTTTTATGAGCATCGTAGCTCTCTTGAATCACTCGTAACCTCATTCACAGTCATACATGGTTGAAAACGAACTTTTCCATTCGTTGACCTCAGTGTCGGTGGTTTAAAACAAAACAAAACAAAACACAAAATTCAACCATTTAAACCATTTCAGAGACGCAGCCGATAACCCGAGCATATAGGGGCCAGATGCTCATCTTTAACTTGATGGTGGTATAAAGGCATTACCAGATGACAGCTTTTTTTACAGTCTGCATATGATATCCATTATAGTTATCTCGCGTTTGGAGAAATCTCAGCGTACTTTGTTGACAGCCCACTGCGCCTGCTACCGCGGTGAGCTCTCAGATGATTTTCTGCCACTGTAATGTTTGGTGAAGGGCAAATAATATTTATAGGCCTGTAAGAGTATGTATTTAAAAAAAAAAAAAAATCTAACATGCTTGATTGTTTCTTGCACCTATAAACTACCTTCACCCGTCGACCTCTCCTCTGTTAATCCTATTAATCTCCATGTCCATCAGCCTCCTCCACTCAACACCTATGTAAATGAGCTTCTCCTGTTATTATGAATACAACTGGCTCACAAAGCAAGAGCTGTCTTTAAAGCTCTCTGGTGGTTCTAGCCATGAAAATGTACAGTATAAAGTACCATCTTCAGCCATCCTGTCCAAAAATACTGAAAATCATATCAATGCCAATTTAAGGCATTTTGCATTCATTCCCAGGATATTTATGATTGATTTTCAGTTTTGGGGTTAACAGAAAGAGGAATTGCGTTTTTAACTGTCAGGATGGAGTGGCATAAGCTTCAGTTTACCTCTGCATGTGGGGGCGGACAAGTCAAGGAAGATTTATTATTATTTTAGTAGGCACAAGTTAAATCAATTAGCATGAGTGGCCAGTATCAAGCCAGTGTGCTTCAGTACTTAATGGATTGCTTATATTGTAGAGCTCACTGCGCCATAAGAGGACAGTACAGATGAAGCAGTCAAAAGAAAAAAATGTTTGATGCACTGAAGTGTATCTGGCATATGGTTTTGTATTTGTTACAACAGTAAAATACTGATTTTGTTATCAATACAAACATGAGTCGATGCCACTACAATACCTGGGTAGACAAGAAAGACCATCAAGGAATTTCACAGAACAGCCACTGTGCAGTATTTTAGCCAAGAAACTCAGCATTAATAGTATTATTATACCATAGACAACAACAGCTAAATGCTGTTCCTGGGGAAATAAAATGAACTAACTATCATATATAGGCTAATACTTCACATTCCAGTCCAAAAGCCACACTTTGTCACAAAAGCCAATACTGCCTATGCAGATTTTTTTCAGTGATATTTCTGGAAAAGACATGATTTATAGACATGAATTCAATTGGAGATGTCTGATTTTGCAAAGAAAATGTTAATAGCCTACATCAAGAATATTGTTTAACTGTGCAATGACATCCTTGAAACACTGGGATGTTGTGCTAAGTGATAAAAGCTCAGTAGCTGACCTGGAAATCCTTTTGCACAGGGACCGAATGTGTGTCCATCTCCAAATGTGAATCAGTCTGATTTTTGTTCCCAGCACTAGTTTTATCTGCCAGTTTAGACAGACTGGGATTCAGTCCAAGATGTGGCAGACTGTTCAATGCTGTTGCTATGTTTTCAGCTGTTTGACTTGGTTGAATTTGGCACTGACTGCTGCAGTCCACTGTCAGGAGCCAGACTGTGGCTCTGTCTACTCCCATCCCTCTTCTTTTAACAATTTCAATTCATTGCTTCCTGTATGTACACATCCCCTGGGCTGGAAGTGATACTGGAATTCCAGTTTGCAAACACATTGGCCAAATTATTAAACAGTTAGAAAAAGAAACACTGAATTCACAATAGCATTGCAGAACTGTTGGAATTTCAGCTGTGACAATGCTATAACAGTGTAGCCAATGAAGTATATCTAATTTAATCTGTTCAGTGTGGGATGGATTACAGGGGTTACAGCAAGCCAAAAAACACATCTTGTGAAGTAGTCAAAACAGCAACCTGTGCTTCTGACTGAAAAGAGAAGACTCCCATTGAGATCCCAACTGTGTAGCCTTTGTCATGACTAAAACAGGAAATATATCCTACAATGGCAGAGCAAAAATGGGTAGTCATACATCGCTGTCAGCTCTTTGTATGATTGTGCAATGAAACTTGCAGTTTGCTACTTTTTAGTCTCATAAATGCCCATAACAAGCTAGCAGACCGAACTTTCCCCTTAGTTTATTGTTTTTTGGTATAATTTGGCTTTTGAACTGGTCAGTGGACAGTTTCATGTCCCTTAACTTGTGATTGTCGGTACTATGACCGTGTTTTATTGGCAGCTGGTAGTTAATGTTCCATTTCAATACCTTTACACCTCAGTATAGCCATATGTCATTATATGGCTTGAAAACGAGACAGGTGTCAAGGATTGTCTGCTAGTATAGCTTTCATCTTTCCGTCATAACATTTTCAATCACCTTAAAAATTTAAAAATAGGCTTAGGTGGGGCCTAGGTGTGGCTGGTTTGGCTTTGTGATCAGAAAAACCCCTCCTATTCCAGTTTTATGCTATTACAAACAGCAGATTTATAATTTTTTAGCCTATGAAATCACATTTGATTTATTATTCAGTGGCTAAGAGTATCACAGCAGGCATGCAGGTTTATCAATATTAATTCATCACTTCATTTGCTCCCAGCAGGGAAGGTTATAATTGGTTGCGATCTTACTTTGATTCCATCAAAAAAGATTGTTATTGCCGTCACAGTTCCTTGACAGCGCAAGTATTTTTTATGTAACCACAGGATCGGCTGATTAGATAACAGGCGTTAAATATCTTGTATGTAAATATCTTGTTCACATTTAGAGTTGAAACGCTGCATAATATTTACAGACTAATGATTCAGTCGTGAGCCTGTTTGCTGTTAGAGGATTTTACCTCACCACATGTTCTCTCTCTCTCTCTCTCTCTCTCTCTCTCTCTCTCTCTCTCTCTCTCTCTCTCTCTCTCTCCCGTAAATCACTGACTCCCTCTTTGTTTTTCTGTCACTCGTGTAAAATCAGCCTCTGACGCTTCCTATCAGGTATTTTGATCAGAAGAAGAAATGAAGGTTAGAGGGTTAGGAATGGGCTTTCTGTTAGAAAGCCTCAAATACATTCTGACAGAAAGTCTCAGGGGCTAATTTTACACAAGCCTCTCTGTCTCTCTCTTTCTCGTTCACTCACAAACACACACACACACACACATATACTGACACGGGTGAGCATGCCTCAAGCTGGGTTCATGTGTCTTGTGGACATGGGACTCAAGGGAGTACGCGGCCCCCTAGACTCCAGTCCATGAGTCTCAAAGGTTCATGCTTCTCACTGTCATGATGACCGCAATTCTCAACACACCAGACGTCTTTTGGTAGTGCTGTAGAACAAAACTGCTATCCAGTCCCTCCAAACAGGAAGAAAAAGAAGCATGGTGGAAATATATGGTGTGGGAATATCCTGTTCATTTCTTGGCTAGAAACCAGGAAAGTGTGATAAGAGAGTTACTGTTGCACAGTGAATAGAAGGAATTACGTTTACTTGATAGTGGATAGCAGTTTGCCTTATAGTGCTACCAAAAGGCCTGGCGATTTGCTATTGTAATGACTGCAAGAAGCATATATGGCCAAGACATTTCAAAGAGTGTTAGTCAGATTCAAGATAAAGCCAAAACTGAAATTCCTGTGTTATAGGCTATACTGTTAATTTAAAAGTAGAGCTGCAACTAATCATTATTTTAATTACTGATTAATATGCCGATTGTTTTCTTAATTAACTGATCAGTTGTTTGGTCCATAAAATATCAAAACATGGTGAAAAATGTCAATCAGTTTCCCACAGCCTAACGTGACGTCCTCAAATGTCTTGTTTTGTCTCCAACACTCCACAAACCACGGATATTTAGTTTGGTCAGCATTCACACAGTGCCACCAGGTTTATTTTTACCATACTGCGAACAGCAAAGCTAACTGACTGTCGATGCTGGCTCTGCACCAAACCTAGCGGGGAGCACTATGCAAAGCTCTCTTCTTTACAACCACAAACTAGACACCTAGGGCACTCAGAGGATGCATGGCTTTTCAAGTATATTGACAATAATGATTTTAGAACAGAGAAGAGGACAGCTGATTAAACACCAATCACAATATCGTATTGCCATACTCGTAGAATCGCAATACTTAATTTTGTAATACATATTGAATCGGCACCCAAGTATCGTGATAGTATTGAATCATGAGAGAATCATGTCGTGCCAGCCCTAGTCTTAGCAATCAAGAAAACTGAAATCTGTAACTATAATCCATTTGATATATTTTTTTTATTATTGTCTCCAGCCACTCGTCCTCTCCTGTGTTCAGGTCTTATTGGAAGAATCAGGAGAATTGGCCTGTGTTGTTTTGGTTTATTGTAGAGATGATTATAGGGTGAAAAAAGGGACTGAAAAATGATTGACGTCCTGCCTCTTGTCTGTTTTGTTATTTATCATTCTGGCAATAAAGAAGTGTTATAAAGTATCACTGATGCAGCTGCAACTCAGAATCACCCATATGCCGTTTTATCTCTTGATGCAGAGGTGTTTTTTGATTGTGTAGAAAGGAGATGTTCATGTTATTTCTTCCTCATTCCACTAGCTCAAGCTGTTGGGCAACATCCTTTAATCTCACCTACCCCCTATGAGAGGAACTTCACCCAAAATCTCTCTGTATGCCAATGACATTTTATTATATTTGTCTGACACTCACTTCCACATTGAACCTACTCAGTTTGGCTCAGTGTAATTAATCTTCATCTAATTCCTGCACTGACATAAATACATTACAGCACATTGAAGCTTAACTTTACTTACAATTTACTGAACATTTTCCAGCTAGAAAATCAACTGGGCAAAGTCAGTTCTTCTGCCTTTGAATTTTAC
Source organism: Myripristis murdjan (assembly GCF_902150065.1). Taxonomy (NCBI): domain Eukaryota; kingdom Metazoa; phylum Chordata; class Actinopteri; order Holocentriformes; family Holocentridae; genus Myripristis; species Myripristis murdjan. The sequence continues at coordinate 16,594,011 of NC_043991.1, forward strand.
GATGAAAATGTTCCTCTTTTTATTCCACTTATTGGTTCATGGGCCACAATCAGGCATCATTCTCAGGCTCAGTTTTTGAACTTTTACAACAGGTAAAGCCTCAGGAAGACCTCTGCCACCTTGGACGACTCCATGATGGAAGTGTTTGTGCTCTTGCCTTCAGGCTGTTCAAGAGTTCAAAATCAGTCAATAAAGACATCTACGGTCTCCTTTGTCTTAGCTGCTATTGATTTGCTGACTGCGCACATGAAATAGCACTCGCTCGCGTGGCACTTTTCTGCCCCTTTCACAAATTAGTTCCTTCTGCACTGTTGATCTTTGTGTTTCTACTACTTTCATGTTTCCATCTCTCCATGTTGGCTGTTTTTTTCATGGTTTTGAGATCTGTGTAGTGTGATTGTGTGTAAGCCATAACTGAAATGAAAATATTCCCAGGAGGAAAAATAAAGACAGTGTGAATGAATGAGTTTGAATTCCTGTTTGCTCAGGCTAACATTACTAAAGTGCTTTTATGTTATGTTATGTTCAATATAAATGTTTGTGACATTCATGCCTTTGTCAGATAATTCAAAGTTGAGAAATATGGGAAAGAGTGAGAGTAAGATGGAGATGACATGCAATAGATGTCCTGGACCAGATTCAAATTCAGGACACTGCACCTTGTACTTGCCTCAGCCCACTGAGCCACCAGGAGCCACCCGGAACATCTATTTTTAGGTGTTTTGTTCCATTCAGTCCAAACCAAATGGCACAGTTTGTCTATAGCTTATTGGCTGAGGTTAGAGTCAATGTAATTAATCTTCATCTAATTCCTGCACTGACATAAATACACTACAGCACATTGAAGCTTAACTTTACTTACAATTTACTGAGCACTCTAGTTGATAGACAGTCTGTCCTTACTCTTTAAGATAAATTAACAGGTTTGGAACTTGATTTGGTGAAAAATGATTTGATACATTTTTACCTGTATGAAATGTCTGTGAACCTCCAATGCTGCACTTTCATGGTGAGATTTTCAGAAGACCACTGTATCAGAATAAGAGATGATATATGACTTGTGATTGTTGCCCAAGCTCAAAGCTGCTTTTTGTCAGTAAATCTCACTCTGTGTTTAACTGGGTTGTAATCTCTCTCAGGGCTTAAGACTGAGCCTTGTTAGTGTTGGGCTAATTAGTGCCAGGAGCAGGTTGTGTTTGGCGCCATGCCTGAAAGCACATTTTGCAGGACAAAATCATTGTTGCTAATGGAATGGAACAGAAATGATGGGTCTGTTGGTTCCCTGGGGGCAAAGAGATAAATTTGTCCTGTACTTTAAAGAAGATAGTAGTCTCAGAAAGGTTTACTGGGGTAAAGAGGTACTGCATGCAATTAATTTGTGGAATAGAAGGCCTACATCATTATCAAGGCTCAGTGAACGTGTTTAGACTTACTGTGCCAGGAAAAAATACATTTGATTCCTGCATCATTTCTGCAGCGTCCTCACTTTGGGCATTATAGCTCAGTTTGAAAATGAAACAGCAGCGGTGATGCAACATATTATGAATTCTTTCCACAGGTCCAGAAGTTACAGTGCATGTGCCCTGTTGACTTCAGAGGTGTTTTCCAGCTTGATGAGAGGAGGAGAGATGCTGTCATTGCACTGGGCATATTTCTTGTCGAGTCTAACCTGCAGGTAAACCCTAACAGCTAATTTACCTGTGCACTTCATGCTGCAGCTGTGCTCACATTGAATCAACAGCAAGTTACGCATCTGTAGCCTGTACCATTGGTGAGACATTTGTTATGTAATACTTTTGCAGCATAAAGACACTATTGTCCCCTACCTTCTTGGACTGCTGAAGGGGCTTCCTAAAGTTCAGTGGATTGAAGAGAGCTCAGAACGCAAAGGAAGAGGTAAACACAAATCTGTGAAAAACAAAATAACTTGTTTTTCTTTAATCTTCAGCATAGCATTTAATATACAAGGGTTGGACAGATACATCGATAATGCAATATATCGCAATGCTTGTGAGGTGTTATTGGTGTACTTGTTACAAATTTCAATACTTAAGTTTTCAACTTAAATTGCACAGATGCACATTTGAGTTCCTATGAGGTGTATATGTTCTTTGCCATTCGGTATTTTATCAGGAACTGTTAAAATTCTGTTATACATGTTTCAGTCACTGATTAAAACACTGAAATGCATGATTAATTCCTACTTATTTAAAAATAAGTCAGCCTTTTCCAGGGTATTTTTCTTCTTCATTTACAGCTATCATGATGTATCATAGCTGATTATCTTTTTATCTTATTGTTTATCACATAATCGCCTGTATCGTAATACTGTCATTATCATTGAGTAAAATATTTTGATAGTATCCTATTGCAAAGGTGATTCCCACCACTACAGTATACAGTATAACTATGCAATTTACAGCGATTAGTATGGATTACACCATGTTTCAGTAGTGTGGTACTGTTTCATAATGGCTGTTGAAATTTCCCTCTTGCAGACAACCTCCCTGTGGCAGAGAACTTCAGCTTTTGTCTTGTAACACTGCTCTCAGATGTTGCCCAGCGTGATGAGACCTTACAAGGACAGGTGTGTGTGTACTTGAGTCTATGTATTGTGTGTTTACATACATGTGCATGGCGGAGATGAAGCAAAGACATATTGCTGAAATGGTTGGTGTAGTTGTGGTTTGTGTTGATGTGACATCTTTGTCAGATCCTGGAGGCAGTCATGGACATCATGCAGGTGCTTCACGACATCTGCAAAAATCCAGAGGCTCATGATAAAGGTACATGTATGGCATACCTCATTTTGCTCCTTCAGCTTCTCTGTATATCATTTTGGGTGGTTATATTTTCATGTGATATACCTTCCTTGTCCCTTTTCTTACAGAATACCTGTGTAAGTACACAGTGCCCTGCCTGCTCGGTGTTGCCCGGGCATTTGGCCGATACAGCAACACTGAAGAGCCACTGCTGTCCAAGCTGTTTCCTCGGCCAGTTGCTCCTCTGCTGTCCACAGGTGAAGATGGTGATACCACACGCCGGCGGTCCTTCAACGACTTCCGCTCTATCCTGCCGAGCTCTTTGCTCACGGTGTGCCAGGGAGACACTGTCAGACGTAAAGGCTCCTCTGTGTCCAGTGTATCACAACAGGTATTAATATTATGGCCTTTAACCTCAGCCATACATAAGTTATTCCTCTTCAAAAAAAAAAAAATAAAGCACACTCACTAATTTTCTACATCTTACTGTGATATCGATTCACCTTGGTCTTGATTTAAAAAAAAAAAAAAAACACAGATTGACTTTCATAAAAAATACATTCCTATTTCCAGCAATGGCCTGTGGGAATATCAGTGGGAAATGGATGTTGTATATTTTTACCATGGCATTTTTCTTCATATTTGTGTTTCCAGGCCAGTCCAGAGAGAGCAGGTCTAACTCCCAGCTCCCCTGCTGACCCCTCTGCACACTACTTTGAAGGTATGAAAAAGACTCTTAACAAGTGCACATGATGCCCAAAACCTGATGACCTGCTGAGGACTGAATTTTGAAAAATCTCTTGAAAAACCCTCCTCAGGCTCATACCTCCCTGATGGCAGTGCAGTGGACCCAGAGTACTACTTCTCCACCATCAGCTCCAGCTTCTCTGTCTCCCCTCTCTTCACTGGAAGCAACACCGGAGAGTTTGATGTCCCTCTTGATGTGCTCAGACAGCTCCTTCACATGGTCAGTAACCACAGATGCACTGGATTTAAAAATGGGAACATGTATCTTGGCCCATTTAAAAATAAATAAATAAATAAATAAATAAATAAATAAATAATCCACTGACACTGGGCAATGCAGGTGGAGTGTAATAAAACTGATAACATGCTCTCTGTAGGCACTTGGGCAATTGTGTTTGTTATATACTCAAACTGTTCCTCTCTTGAATAGGTGGAACAGTTTGTCTCTGAATCATTTCTGAAATCACTGGATGATACTTTGGCAGAATTTGCTGAGGTATGTTTTCTCACATCACCACAAAAGTTTGTCAGATCATTTTAGGACCCTTCACATTCATTCTCATATTTATGTCATTTTTGTTCTTTACAGTTGAACCCTGGTCTTCACCTGTACTACAAAACCTTCAGTGATCCTCTTTATGTAGCCATATTCAAAATGCTGAGAGACACCCTGTACAATCTGAAAGGTAAGGACACCTCCCCTCTAACTACCTTTTTAATTTACTGTAATTGAGAAAGATTGGATGTTGCCATATTTCTAATGGGAGGAAATGTGTTGGCTCAGTGAGCACAATTTAATTAGGGGCCTTATTAGGGGCCGTTCACGCCTACCCTATTTGGTCAATTTTAAGTGGATCATGATGCCCTTACTGTAAGAGCTCGATTGATTTGGAGTGATGGGAAAATCCTTTTGAACTCTTGTGCAGACCAAACAAGTGAATCACAGTCTTCCTGAAAGTCAGGACTCTGTATGGTTTGTCTCAAGTGAGAACACAATCTGATGTAAACTAGGAAGTGAACTATGACCTTGCATGCTGTACAGCTAAAATATACAGGTATATAGTCTATGTAAATCATTAAATCCATCTGTCACTTGTCTTCTGTTTAGTGAGATGTGCACATATTGTAGGCAGTCATCAGGGTCTGCCCTCTCCTTTGTTACTGTCTCTTTGCAGCACATCTCTTTATGTGAAGCATAGCAGCATTGTTCACACTTTCATATTCCTCAAACTGTTGTTCTTATTTGGTAAGAACATCAAAGCTTGTAATAAAACCTAGGATTGCCATTGCAGCATGTTGTTGATTCATTGTTCTGCTATTGCTCAGTTCCTGTGACACACTGTTGTTTCCAGACTGGACTTTCCTTCATAAAAATTCTGTCCAGTAGATACAGGATTCACTTGACCGCATTTAATTTGTTTACAAATTTTGTTCTGCTTACTCAGACCAAGGAAGCAGACTATTTGGTGTGAAAGCACCTTTACCGATTCATTCATGTATTTTCTGTGTTCATCAGACCTCCAGACAGGCTATGTGAAGGAGGTTCATGACTTTGTCCTGGAGCAGTTCAGCAGCAGCCAGTCAGAGCTGCAGAGGATCCTGCATGATGTGGAGTATCTCCAGAGTGAACTGAGCCCACTCAAACTGCGCTGTCAGGCCAATGCTGCCTGTGTGGACCTCATGGTGTGGGCTGTTACTGAGGAGCAGGGTAAGACTCTGGTTCATGTGTCAGAGGAAGTAATCGCTTTCAGAAGTCTTAAAGTCTGTGCAACTTTTTTTTTTTTTTTTTTTTTTTTAAACCAGGAGCCGAGAACCTGTGCACCAAACTGTCAGAGAAGTTGCAGTCTAAGACGTCCAGTAAAGTCATCATTGCTCACATGCCCCTCCTCATCTGCTGCCTACAGGTATCCGCTTACTGCATGATATTTTTTCTTTTTCTTCCCCTTCTTCTTCTACTTTATCTTCTTTCGCTCTGCTTCTGCTTCATCTTTTTCTGCTGCTTATACTTCATCATCTTCTTCTTGTACTTCTCTATGTTTATGTGTAGGGCCTGGGTCGTCTATGTGAGCGTTTTCCTGTGGTTGCCCACTCTGTCACCATGTCACTGAGGGACTTCTTGGTGGTGCCCTCCCCTGTTTTGGTTAAACTCTACAAATACCACAGCCAGTACACTACAGGTACCAATCAAACACCTCTGTACACTCATGAGATGATTGCATAGTCATTTAATCTCAGTGAATTTTGAGCTGAAATCCTGAAGCTCCACATTTATTGTTAAAGGTGGCAGTGAGATAAAGATCCATGTGACCAATGAACACTCCCAGTCAACCTTCAGCACCCATTCAAGCAAGAAGAGCCAGCCGTCCATGTATGAACAGCTCCGGGACATCTCCATAGACAACATCTGCAGGTGATAACATCCTCATACATGCACACACATGCAACATGGACACACACCTAATGCATTTTTGTAGTTCATCTGAGGCTTAGTCTGAGGCAGGCATCCTCCACTGAAAATTTGAGAGAAAATTTGTATTTTCAACAGCAAAATGCATCAGTCTGGTGCAGTTTGAATGGACATGCATACAGTAGATATAAATAAAGTAGAATACCAAACACTGAACAGTTGTTTGTACAAGTCTACAAAGTGATGTATTGTAGGATTGCTGTCTGTCATATGTGTTGCTCTCCTGCTCCTTACTCACTCATATATGCAGAGAACAGACAGTGATATTAGACTGGAAAAAGCAGTACAGCAATGAATTATAAAGATTTGGAAGTACGATGCCACAGTGCGTCTTTGCAAAACTAGGCACACCCATGTAGCTTGAGAACACAGTGATTGCTCATAACAATGTTATCATTTCCGCCCACAGGAGGCTACATCTCATCATTCACTTAAACTGATGTCATAGAAACACTGTTATTTGCCTGATATTTTTTCATTGTTTGCCATTGCTTTGTATGTTTTATGGAAATGCTGCTATTTTAGCCATAACTTGCCAATTTATCCCTCTCTCCAGGTGTTTGAAAGCAGGACTGACTATGGATAATGTCATTGTCGAAGCTTTTCTTGCCAGTCTATCTAACCGTCTGTACATCTACCAGGAAAATGATAAGTAAGTCATTCATCCTAAAGGACTGACTCTTAATGGGACTTGGTATTTGAAAACCAAGAGCACCCACACATTTTCTTTCTCCTCCACAGGGATGCCCATTTGATCCCAGACCACACCATCAGGGCTCTGGGTCATATTGCTGTGGCCTTAAGAGATACTCCCAGAGTCATGGAGCCCATCCTGCAGATCCTGCAGCAAAAGTTCTGCCAGCCTCCCTCCCAGCTTGACGTTCTCATCATAGACCAGCTTGGCTGCATGGTCATCACTGGAAATGTAAGCATCCCTAGACACTTAAACCTGCTTATTCATGATTTTTGATCCTCATAGACAAGTACTGATAATGCAGCCGCGAGCTCTATCTCACTTTGTAATCCACTTTTTCTTCCCCTGAAGCAATACATCTACCAGGAAGTGTGGAACTTGTTCCAGCAGATCAGCGTCAAGGCCAGTTCCATGGTCTACTCCACCAAGGACTACAAGGACCATGGATACAGGTGACAACTTACTCACAAGCTTTTTTTTATCTACATTCTACATGACAGTCTCACCCTGTCTGACACGTGTCAGATCCTAAACTGTGGAACAGCCCCTGTCCACTTGCGCATACCAGTTCAATTACATGTTCAATTTATTTATCCACTTAATACTCTGAGTCTTAACCAACATGATCAGCCAAGCCTGGCAAGTTTCGGGCTGAGAATTACACACTCTAGTGTTAAGAGTGCGCAACATGCATCTGTTGCATCCATGCCATTCTAATAATGTGAAACTATTTACCCACGATAGACTATTTCTTAAATGTAATATATCCAGTCAGGGGTCTGAAGGGTTTCAGACATATCCACATTATCACCATCACTGTCATAACAGTGGTTTACACAGCACTTTTTTAAAAAAACGTTTTGTTTCACAAAAAACTAGAATAGAAATAAAACTGCTGTTGTGATATGGAATGATTTATTGCATTTTATTAAAAGCACTTCAAAGTTTTTGTAACAACTTACTTTAGTATGAAATAACTGAAATAACTTACACATATAAAATACACAAGTAGCTTCATTGACGGTGCATTTAAATGGGGCTCAGTTGAGCAAGTCTCATTTTGTTAAATGCTTGTTGCCTTAATTAAAAAAAAAAAAAGATCTGATTACAAAGGGTCACTTGAGACACACACGTGAAGACGCATACTAATGCCAGGTGTGAGCGGGCATATGTAGAGCTGTCAACTTGGGATTAGATCACCCAATGGTTAGTGATAGAGCATGTTAATGCAAGGGAGAGACAGGGCCTTAGAATCCTCATGAGGTCATGTCTTATTCACTTATTCTCCTATGAATATGTAATAAATATGTGTTCTGTTTTCCTTTTGTAGACACTGTTCCTTGGCTGTGATAAATGCACTGGCCAATATTGCAGCAAACCTTCAGGCAGAGCATATGGTTGACGAGCTGCTCGTCAATCTGCTTGAGCTTTTTGTTCAGTTGGGCTTGGAAGGGAAGAGGGCGAGTGAGAGGGCCTCAGACAAAGGCCCAGCACTGAAGGTATGATGCACACACACACACACACACACACACACATATTTGCACACCTTTTGGAGGGTGACTACAGCTCTACTTTGTTTCTTCAGGCATCAAGCAGTGCTGGAAACCTTGGCGTGCTAATTCCAGTTATCGCAGTGGTAAGTGATTAGATATGTTTACTGCATTTTTGCCTTTAATCACATGTTCTTTACATTCAATCTGATTCAGTTTACATCTCAAATATTGTATTTTTGTGTGGGTCAATGGGAACCTAATAAATAGTGGGTTATATGAAGGCTAGTTTGGTCCCACACACATCATGCATCACACATAACAATGTCTTATATGCAGATATCCCTTCTCTTCTCTCTCCCTTCTCTTATCCCTTTCTCTTCTGTTGGTAGCTGACTAAAAGGTTGCCACCTATTAAGGAAGCAAAGCCACGTTTGCAGAAGCTGTTCAGAGACTTCTGGCTCTACTCTGTGGTCATGGGATTTGCTGTAGAGGGATCAGGTAGAGATCATTTTTCAATTATATGCTGTTCTTCCCTGCAGGAGTCACAGGGATATTATATCAATACTTGGTCATAAAATATTGAACATTAAATTTGCTAATGATTTTTTGTAGCAGTTCATCATCTGATGTGTCATACCTTATTATAGTGATGTATTTGCTCTTTACTCCTCAGGTCTGTGGCCAGAAGAGTGGTATGAGGGAGTGTGTGAGATTGCAACGAAATCACCGCTGCTCACATTTCCCAGTGGAGAACCTCTACGTTCAGAGTTGCAGTACAACTCTGCCTTGAAGAACGATACTGTCACTCCAGTATGGGAACACACATAGACACACATATGCACATACTTACACATGCACACCCCCCACTACTCTATTTGATGGTTCATTATTGCATTTCAGGCTGAGTTAAATGATCTGCGTAGTACCATCATCAACCTGCTGGACCCTCCTCCCGAGGTGGCTGCCCTCATCAATAAACTGGACTTTGCCATGTCCACATATTTGCTGTCAGTTTACAGACTGGAGTACATGAGGTATAACATAAAATAAGTCTACTTATATTGGCTTAATGTGCCTCACTGTGGTCAGTGTTGATATCATAAAATCTGTATTTCCACAACCTCATGTTTTCTTAACATCTCTGCTCTTAGGATGCTGCGTTCTCTGGACTCAGATCGTTTCCAGGTCATGTTCCGATACTTTGAGGACAGAGCGATACAGAAGGACAAGTCTGGTAGGCAGCAGTCAATAGACACTAAACTTTGAAAATCACATAGTTAATTGACTTCACATAACAGTGCTTTATATTCTCTATCCAGGTATGATGCAGTGTGTGATTGCAGTTGGTGACAAGGTTTTTGAGGTCTTCCTGCAGATGATGGCCGAAAAAGTAAGGAAAATGTTTTCTCTTGAGAGTAAATCATGTCCTATTTACACTGTGTTCTGATTCTAACCCTGTTATTCATGACACATGTATCTGAAAATACCCCTTTTTTTTTCTTTTTTTTCAGCCAAAGACTAAAACCCATGAGGAGGAACTAGAACGTCACGCTCAGTTTCTGCTAGTCAACTTCAATCATATCCACAAGAGAATCCGCAGAGTGGCCGACAAATATTTGTCTGGCTTGGCTGAAACGTAAGAGTGCATTGATACACATACGCTCTTATACAGTAAGTTGTAAAGAAAACGTGCTAACTGTGCTATCTCTCTTTTCAGTTTCCCCCACCTTTTGTGGAGTGGCCGTGTGCTGAAGACCATGTTAGACATACTGCAGACTCTCTCTCTCTCCCTCAGTGCAGTAAGTGCTGAAAAATGCATGCTGTGTTCAAAATCAAACTTCAAAAGGACTATGAAACCACTTCCGTTTATTGCTTATTATATATCTGTATAAATGGTTGAATAAAATATGACAATAACACTGATGCTTTGTTTCAGGACATTCATAAAGACCAGCCTTATTACGACATTCCAGACACACCATATAGAATCACTGTCCCAGATACATATGAAGCCAGAGAGGTAATGTTATTCATTCCAGCATTTGTATGCAGCAGTATTTATTGATCACTTTGCTTATTCAACAATTACAATTAAATTGATCAGAATGTATATGAAAGTGTGACAGAAGCGTTCATTTTAATCATCTAATATGCAAATACATGTCTATTGTTGTAGAGCATCGTGAAGGATTTTGCTGCTCGCTGTGGAGAGATCCTTAAGGAAGCTATGAAATGGGCACCATCTGTGACCAAATCCCACCTACAGGTATCATATTCACATGTTTGAAGTCTCCATGTCTGCTCTGATAGAAACATTTAGTTCTATACATTAAAGCCTCCATGAGTAGACCACATATAGTGGAAGCTAAAAGTTTGTATTATGGCCTTTTTTTATTATTGTATGTTCTCTTTTTTTAGGAGTATCTGAACAAACATCAGAACTGGGTGTCAGGTCTATCCCAGCACACAGGCCTGGCCATGGCCACAGAAAGCATACTGCACTTTGCTGGTTACAACAGACAGAGCACCACTCTGGGGGTAGGTCACAACACTTCATAAGTTATTGTTTGTTTTATTATATTTGCATTTTAAAAGGCACAGTGCTAATACTTCAAAAGAAAGACAGAAAGGCAAGAAGCAAACTCAGTTTGTTTTTTCCACTAGCTGTAGTTGCAGGTAACACTGCTTGCATAGTAGCAGCTAAGTCATTGGTGTAGATGACAAACAATAGGGGCCCAGTAATGAGCCCAGTATGATACATACATGCAGTGTTTGTCCTATTCATGTACATTTACTTAAAGTTGTCTGTTGTAAATGTAATTTTAGAGCTGTTTCATGAAGCTTTGAAAGATTAAGCATCTGATGATTAGCATAAGAGCACAAAATATGGTGACCTGTGTATGTAATAAAACACTTAAGCCTATCTTTCAGACAGTCTAGCTTTTTTTCTAAATAATGCTCTCCATTATTTGTTTGAAGGACAAATTACATCTCATTTCTTTATTTGATTTTTATTTCTCCCCTAGTCCACTCAGCTTACTGAGAGGCCAGCCTGTGTGAAGAAGGACTACTCCAACTTCATGGCCTCTCTTAACCTCAGGAACAGATATGCTGGAGAGGTAAAATCACCCAGTTGTACCACTTAAAATTCTGATGAGAAACAATTCATTTAAGTCTTTACTGTAATATTGCTGCTCATATTTCTTCTTTTGTGTCTGTAGGTATCGGGTATGATCCATTTCTCACAGGCAGTGCGGGGCCATGCAGATTTGAGCCGGCTGATGATCAAACAGATGGCAGAGGCGTTGGACAGTGGCCAGACTGAGGCGTTCACTGAGGCCATGTTCAAACTTGCTGCCTTGCTCATCAGCACCAAAGGTTTGCCTTTGTTGTTGGCACATGTGTTGATTTACATTGTCTTTTTTAAGGGTTATCTGTTCACATTAATATGCACTGAAATTAACTGCTGCCATTATTTTTGTGTGTTCTCCTTTTTTGGCTGGTCCCTAGACTGTGATCCTCAACTCCTGCATCACCTGTGCTGGTCTCCTCTCAAGATGTTTACAGAGCATGGCATGGAAACGGCCATTGCCTGTTGGGAGTGGCTGCTGGCAGCTCGAATTGGATTGGAAGTACCGGTACATATACATGTTTTATTGTATTTCTATGTGTGACTGTGTCTCTAACTGCATTTCTACAGTATGCTGTACTTCCTCTATACGCTATACTCCTGCTAACAAGCTCCTCTCCATTCATTCAGTTTATGCGTGAGATGGCAGGAGCATGGCAGATGACTGTGGAGCTGAAGATGGGCTTGTTCTCAGATGCTCAGGTGGAGGCTGATCCTCTAGCTGCATCAGAGGAAAGTCAGCCTGTACCCTGCCCTCCAGATGTTACCCCTCACTATATATGGATAGAGGTCAGTGTGTGTGTGTTTCATACCTTATGGGACATCCATTTCTCCCAGAAGTCAAAACTATTTACATGTTTCTACTCCTCTGTATTAATCTTAATCTTTTATTTCTGGCTTTATATTTGTGCCACATTTTTTCCCCTTTACTCTAGTTTCTAGTACAGAGGTTTGAGATAGCTAAGTATTCTAGCGCAGACCAAGTGGAGATCTTCTGCAGTCTACTACAGCGCTCCCTCTCTCTCAACGTCGGTGGGGCTAGTAGCAGCCTCAACCGCCACGTAGCTGCCATTGGACCCCGTTTCAGGTAAATAAACAAGTACACACATACTGTACACACAAATAGCTCAAGGAACTGCATAGTATGCTCTATAATTCTCATAATCTGCGGGTCCCTGCCTGTGCAGGTTGCCTTCACAATAATCTAAATATTGATGAAAAATTCATTTGAAATTGCAGTTGGAACATAAACAACTTACTATTAATTTTGCATAACACTAAGTATAAGAGCTAGATGTTCTTACAGATGTGTTTATTGTGAACATATTCATGCGTCCTGCAGGCTACTGACTCTGGGTCTGGCTCTGCTGCACTCTGATGTCGTCACCAATGCCACCATAAGAAATGTGCTCAGAGAGAAGATCTATTCCACAGCCTTTGACTACTTCAGGTACACACACACTTGCTCAAAATTATGCATCACAGTGTATGCATTTTCTGTTTGCTCTTTCAGTTCAAATCTTTACTGTCCTATGAGGGAAATATTGTTCACAAAATAAGCAATAAAAACACCTAGGACCACAATAAAACATGAGACCAGACATGGAATCAATAGCTTCATATAGTACAGTTAAAGACATTTGGCATTAGCTCTTCATGTTCTCTGTCTCTGTTTTCCTCTCCAGTGTGTCTCCAAAGTTTCCCACCCAGGGCGACAAGCGACTGCGTGAGGACATCAGCATCATTATCCGTTTCTACGCCAGCATCCTGTCTGACAAGAAGTACCTGGCAGCATGCCAGCTGGTCCCACCCGGTGAGCTTGGTACTACCCCGGCCCCGAGCACCCTCTCTGCCGGGATATTCGGATCGCTTATCGTGTCCAGCACTTCTCCAATATCTATCTTAAGTAAGCCTAAAGTGGTGGAGCGGGAACTTCACTGCAGCAGGGGCATGCTTTTACGCAAGACAAATTTGCCGCTGTTAGTCCTCACTATGCTGCTCGTAGATCCATGGATCTATCGGTGATGTGGACAAATCTTTCTATCTTTCTTTAATTTCTTTCCTCAAATAGTATGTCTGGCTTTCCTCTGCCTTCTTTTCTCTCCCTCTTACCTTATCTCTTCTTACAGTCACTCTGTTTCAATCCTGAATATTTCGCAGCAGTGAGGAAAAGCGCAAATTTGTCAGATGCGTTAAGATGCATGGATGACTATTTAATTCATCGTGTCAGCTCACCCGTCTGCCCCTGCCCTCGATTTGTCAATTTGCCATCAAACGAAAAGAAAGTACAAATTGAGAAATGTTTTTTCTCCACCAACCCAGATAATCCAGTCCTCTTCGTTCCCGACGACCCCAAGAAAAGACATGGTCTCATTCTCATTCACACGAAACCATTGCAGGTAGACAAGTACTCTAGCCTCAGATCCTGGATCAGAGTAATCTACCTCCATTTGCACATCAACAAGATGCAATAATGTCTGACCCAGTATCAGCGGTTCAGGGCTACTTCTACTGACATGTAATCCCATTGGGCTTGCATTCTTACCGTCATCACAATAGTAGACTAACTCATACAGCTCATCTCGCTCGTCAAAACCTGTCTCTCCATCAAATGTTCCTCAAACGACATCATATTGTTTGTGTTTTCCACTGTTTAAATGTCTTACATGTCTTATTAATTACATGGGACTCAGAATGAAGTTATAGGTACTGTATAAAAAACTCTAATTTCTTAGTTTGAGTATGAGAAATGTTGCTAATCCAAGTCTAGCTAAAGTTAGTTAGTTTTCCTTACTATTATGCCCAGTTGTAGGATTTCAGCATACTGGGTTGATATTATGATTTGATATGATGATGATATTATGATTTTATTATTGGGTGCACTGTTCCTTTGCGTAAAACAGCTGCTTCAGATGAGATTTATTTGAGATCACAAATACCTCATTAAACCGAAATGCATATCAATAGAATGCTGCATTCAAAGTCTGCTGGGTTAGCTACATGGTTAGATCTACTTATATGCTCCCAAAGTCTGTAAGAGCACTGATGAAAGTTCTTAGATACTGAAAAGTATCTAAGAACTATGCTTATGTTGTTGTTTTTACCACACTTTTGTGCACTTGGGCTCCTTTTTTCACGGCAAGAATGGAAAAAACCCATAAGATCACTGATCTTTTGGCCCGGTTACGTAATAAGACACAATTTTGTTGGCATTTTGGTTTTCATTTCATGTTGTTGGGCAGGTTTATAGTAGGTTTGGATATTTGAGTCCCCTGAAGCTGTCTGCTGATTGTCGTGTTGGAAAAAACTGATTTTCATGAAATGCAGATTGGCAGAAAATCAATATGCCATTCCAGTTGTCAGTGTAGGACATCAGGACATACTTATGAAGTGTGGTATCACTTGGACTTGTGGTGTGACAGTTACAGACCAAAATGTAATATATGTGCCGTAATGTCACCATTTAGCCAAAACATTTCAGGTTCCTTCCTTGAGTAGCCAGTGACCACAGGAGCCTACCTGCCATATTGATAGTGTAGGGCTTACAGTTTCTGAGATGCAGACAGGAAGAATTACAGCAACTCAAGTAGGGTTGCAGCATTTTTGGTGCTTGGACTTCTAACCATTGAGTTACAGTGGGTCCAGAGAGAGATGGAGACAGAAATTGTCCCTACTGACTGTGGATTTGTATGTACATAGATAACCAGGACCCATCGCTGAACAGTCTGTCAGTGATGAACGCTGCTGACCTCAGATCCAACATGGACTCCAGCGCTCGCTCTCAGCAGAGTGGCCAGGGTTGGATCAACACCTACCCACTGTCCAGCGGCATGTCCACCGCATCTAAGAAATCAGGTACCACTTATATTCGGTTTATGAGTGATAACAATTTAGAGAAAAGCTCTCAAACCAACACAGAGGTTTGATCACCCCTTTCGTGCTCCTAGGCATGTCCAAGAAGAGTAACAGAGGAACTCAGCTCCACAAATACTACATGAAGCGCAGGACTTTGTTGCTGGCCTTGCTGGTAAGAGCTAAGACTGAGGTGCATTGTCACACAATTTCTTGTTTGGCACTAATCAAGCTTTGTGTAAGTCATTTGTGATTCATTTGTCACTCTCTTCCCCTTTCTGTGTGTGTCTGCTCCGGTCTCTCCAGGCCAGTGAGATTGAGCGGCTAACAACGTGGTACAACCCTCTTTCAACTCAGGAGTTGGCCATCTCCACAGAGCAGTCAGTGGAGACCAGTATAGCCAACTGGAGGTCCAAATACATCAGTCTGACTGAGAAACAGTGGAAGGACAATGTTAACCTTGCCTGGAGTATAGCACCTTACCTGGCTATGCAGCTACCATCCAGGTCCTCTCTCTTTCTCTCTCTATGAACCTCTCATTTGCTCTCAATCTGTTGTTCTATCTAACACAAAACAAAACTGATAATGAAAGTTCATTAAATAATGAATACCTGTGCAATTAAAAATAAGTTTTCAATTGAGTGAAAAGGGCTGCTTTTGAATTTCACCCATAGATAGTAGAAAATAATATTTCAACCATATGACCTTTTTTTGTTGAGTTGGGATATTCACATGGGCCACCTTACATGATTCATGGAGGTCTGTGACCGCGGGATGTATTAGTTCTTAGTGACAAAAATTGTTTTTTGATAACAGAAAGAACTACAGAGTATCCAGCTTGAAACAGAAGAAAATGTGAAAAAAAAACAAACAAAACAACCCCCCCCCCCCCTCTCCCCCCAAAAAAAAACAAAAACAAAAAAAACAATGTTAGAATAGTCTTCTTATGTGGTCTAATCTCTCTGTACTGGTCTGCAGTTACAATGGTGGCTTGCATTTGAGGAGGAAACAAAGAAGTTAGCTGTAACAATACTTGATCTTGAAAGAAAGTTATTTTTGTCCTCCTACATGCATTCATGCAGTGATGCAGTGATGCAGAAAACTTTTATAGTGTAAAAGTTACCACACATTTTAGGATATCGATAACAGGAAAAACATAAACAGATATTTGGGCAAAACTGTTGCCCATGTGTATTTGGTAATCATATGATCATTTTATTGTCAGAAAGTAACCAGATGTTAAACCCTCTTTGTGTGGGGAATGCAGTTATTTAGTCCACCTGAGTGGCAGGACGCTAACGGCTGCTGCTTCTAGACACATTTCACAGAGTGGAATACAGTCTGAGCAAATAACAAAATGCGATAGTATTGTGTTTTTATGTCCCTTTGTTGGCAGGTTTAAGAATGAAGCCATAGTTGCAGAAGTGACCAGGCTGGTGAGATTGGATCCCGGAGCAGTCAGTGATGTACCTGAGGCCGTCAAGGTTAGACAGATGACCTTAGAAAGGCTAAATGAGTTTTGGAAATCTGACCTCTTTGTGTGTATGTCTGTGTGTATGTCTGTGTGTGGGTGTGTGTCTGTGTGTGTGTGTGTGTGCGCATAATTACATGTATCTTTCTCCTCACTCCCTAGTTCCTGGTGACATGGCACACAATTGATGCTGATTCTCCTGAGTTGAGCCATATCTTGTGTTGGGCTCCAGCAGACCCTCCCACCGGTCTGTCCTACTTCAGCAGCATGTACCCCCCTCATCCTCTCACTGCTCAGTATGGGGTTAAGGTGCTGCGCTCCTTTCCTCCTGTAAGTCACACTCATGGTAGATTTTAGTATGCTGCCATCAGCTTAGGAGCAATTTTATGTTCTTGCTTTTGCACTATAACACCACTATTACAACAAATATACATCTTCAGTATATTCTGTCTTTTTTTCCATAGGATGCCATCCTGTTTTACATTCCTCAGATTGTGCAGGCTCTTCGTTATGATAAGGTGAATGTTCAGTTCTTTCTCCTGGCCAGTCATCACTCTGTCTTCACTGTAATGTCATTACACACACCACAAAAGTGAAAGAAAACAACCATGTAATTTATAATAGGCTACAAATGATTTGACTCTAGGAAACCAAATATAGATAAAACTTTATTCATCCCCGAAGGGAAATTCAGATATCCAGCAGCTCATTCAAGACTCAATATAAAACTCTATTACAGTTTATTGGTTCCTTAAGATTGTGTCCTGCTCCCTTCACATGAATTGTTAGAGTGATGTCCTGCCCACTGGATTCATTGTAATTGTGATCAACTTGGGGATCAATAGGATAAATAGATACACATGATGACAAACAGGTGGTGCTTCAGTGATATATAATAAACAGGGCACTTGTTTGAGTCTGGTGAGCTAGTTATCACACATCTCAACATGGTTTCAGAAACAGAAATCGGGAAAAGCTGAGGTGACCAATGAGCCATCATATAAACTAAAGGAAAATGACAAGTCATGAAATGGCAAGGAGCTCCAATACCATCACTAATTAATATGATATGCACCCTATAACTTCTTTTTTTTTTTATCAAGGGACATTACTAATCAAATACCCCAGTGCAACCTGGGGATTGATAGAAATAATCAAATTAAAACTAATCAGGAAAGAAGGTGGGATTTAAATGATATAAGTCAATAGGATACTCACTCCTGAGTCCAACAAGCTATCAGTCATGTCAGTGTAAGTTTAGCATTAGCAGATTTAGATGATAGGAACTAGGACAATTTGTTTTTTGGGAGGGATAGACTAACATGGATTAGTTTCTGGTTGTAGTTCAAAAAAAAAAAACTCTCTTCATTCTGCTTTTACCGACTTTGACTACCAAGTGAATGAAACAGTTGTTGTATTGACCTGTGGTGCTGTGACCTGCTCAGATGGGATATGTGAGAGAGTACATCCTGTGGGCGGCCCAGAAGTCTCAGCTGCTGGCCCATCAGTTCATCTGGAACATGAAGACCAACATTTACCTGGATGAAGAGGGACACCACAAAGATCGTGAGTCACTCTTTCTCTCTCCTTCAGCTAACACAGACACACACACACACACACACACACTCAGTGTGAGTGAGAGCACTGCAGTGGCATTAATTTAATTGAATAAAGAGGAACTGATTTAAGATTGGTGCTCCTAACCCAGAATTCCACTTCATTTTGCTCCGGCTCATGGACAATGAACATGATGTACAGTATCATACCTTTCTGTTGAATCAGTTTTACATTTTTAGTGAATATCTACACATAGAAATGTCTTGCCTTTTTTAATTAAAATTTATTGTCATTGTGCAATTGTCCGTATAATTGTGGGCTGTTTTTTTCATTCTACTACTGAATAGTGCTACTGAAAGTGCCAACTAAATGTCTTGCCTTAATTGTTTAACTATAATATCATCCAAATAAATTCCAGTAATTATATTGTCACCCATATAAGTTCATTTTATTACATGTATTACTTCTTGATGTCCTCTCTGTTCAGCTGACATAGGAGAGCTGTTGGAGCAGATGGTGGAGGAGATCACAGGTTCTCTGTCTGGTCCAGCCAAGGACTTCTACCAGAGAGAGTTTGACTTCTTCAATAAGATCACCAACGTGTCTGCCATTATCAAGTAAGTTCATTAACTGGATCGTACACATCCTCCTATTCAGTGAAAGATTTTGTTTTCTAGTGCTCTGCAAATCATTTACATTTTGGTAATGCCAGAAATATGGAAGTGTCTGTCGTGTAACTTACACTTGGGTTTCCTTTTGTTTTTCAGGCCAGTTCCAAAGGGAGATGAGAGAAAGAGAGCCTGTCTTAAGGCTTTATCAGACATCAGAGTCCAGCCAGGTAACACACTTTTGTTTGTGTTTGGAAGCCTGATTTAAAAAAAAAAAAAAAAAAAAAAAAGGCAAATGCTAGGTGATATTTTTATAGCAACAAGCCAAACAGTGAAAGCCTGATTGCTTACTAATTTCCATTGTTGTTCATCTTGCTATAAAACCAAGCTTGTTACTTTTGCTTTTCTGAGCACAACCTACTGTTTTCTGCCTGTTCTTGGTGTTGTCATAGGCTGCTACCTACCTAGTAACCCTGAAGCTATAGTCCTTGATATTGACTACAAGTCTGGAACACCCATGCAGAGGTATTGACAGATTCAATTTTTTGTTACATTCAGGGTGCTTGACTCTTACATGTCACTAATGATTTTAAATGGGTAAAATTCCTCCTTGGTACCAAAAGCAATCCATCCATATGATCTTTGTCCTCCCAGCGCTGCCAAGGCGCCCTATCTGGCCAAGTTCAAAGTGAAGCGCTGCGGAGTGAGTGAACTAGAAAAAGAGGGTCTACGTTGCCCCTCAGACTCCCTGGAAGACGGAGAGGAGAATACAGATGGAACACGCAAGGTTTGCTGGCAGGCTGCCATCTTCAAAGTGGGAGATGACTGTAGACAGGTACAGCACAAAATATCTTACCCACAATAACAGTAGTATCATGATACAGGCAATTCTGCAATACGCAGTATATTGTAAGATAATCTGCTATGATATATTACAATATCTGTAACTGAAGAAGAACAAAATACCCTGGAAAAGGCCAAACATTTTTTTTTTGTTTTAATCTGCACACTAACATCAACATGACAGAATAGTTCCAGTTAAAATACCTAAATGCAGGGAATAAATACGCCTCATAGAAACTCTACTGTGCTATGGAACTCACAGCTAAATCTTAAAGTTACTTCCTGCTGTCCTTATGCAGTCGTTTCTTTTTGTCTCTCTGTTTATCCTCTACAGGACATGCTCGCTCTGCAGATCATTGGTCTCTTTAAGAATATATTTCAGCTGGTGGGCCTGGATCTGTTCGTCTTCCCTTACAGAGTGGTGGCCACTGCCCCAGGGGTAAAACTTCTCTTCCCTAGTTTTCACAAGCCTACATCTCCACCATCCACATGTTTATGGACTGATCTTTTCTTCCTCAGTGTGGCGTGATCGAGTGCATCCCAGACTGTAAGTCTCGTGACCAACTTGGCAGACAGACAGACTTCGGGATGTATGATTATTTCCGTAACCAATATGGAGATGAGTCCACCTTGGCCTTCCAGAAGGTGTGAAGATTCAGCCTTGAGTTTTGAGCTACATGACACAAATACATGAAATAACTTGATTTTTAGGCTTCCCACTTCTCCACATTCGCTAAAGCACCACTTTTCCACAGGCACGATACAACTTCATCCGCAGTATGGCGGCCTACAGCCTCCTGCTGTTCTTGCTGCAGATCAAAGACCGACACAATGGCAACATCATGCTGGACAGCAAGGGACATCTTATCCACATAGGTATGTACACATTGATGTGTAGTCAACATTTTACCAACACGAGATAACTGACATGTTCAGCTGTGGTCAGGAATCATTTTTGGATGGGATCCAGCATGGCCACAGTAAGTCATTTTGGGAGCCACACATGTGTAGGGATGGAAATCGAGAAGTGGTTCCAGTTGATAACTGGAATCATATTCCTCCGAGCTTATCAAGTCCGAACACTGCTATTCCCCTACGATATGAAAATGAACTCTCAGAAACCGCAGCCTTTATTCACACCAGTATCCCATCTATGTAATAAAGCTGTCCACATTAGTTTACCTAAATAGTCCAGTCATTTTATGAAAAAACCTAGGACAAACTGCAAGAGAAGCAAACTCAATTGATTTTGTATCCTCAGTTTGTCCTGAGTGAGGGGAAAAAAGTCCCAAGAAATCCCATTGGTGGAAAGTTTTGAAAATCACCTATATATGACCATATAATACCAAAAAACACCCTTTTTAACACACAGGGGAAAGGGGTTCAAAAGTTTACTTTCAGATATCACTATCAAAATTCACAAGTTGATTATTAATTGGAATAAATGCCGGAACAGTTATTTAAACAGTGAATTAAATGGTTACTATATATAATGTAACGTTTTAGTTCACTGTTTAAATATCTGTTCTGGCATTTATTCCTTATATTCCTTATTAGCGCATATCAGATCAGATAGTCAGTTTAACCCTTTAAACCCAGGAGGCCACAGGCGACTCTCGAATCCACTTCACTGCTTCAAACCAAACCAGAGAAATTAAAAACTGATACTGAATATTTTTTTTATGTTTTTTTTTTTTTTTATTATTATTATTATTATTATTATTATTATTTTTTAGGGGTGGGGTGGGGTTGTGGATAGTGTGTGTGGGAGTGGGGGGGTGGGAGTAGTGTGTGTGGGGGGTGGGGGGTTGTGGATGCTGTGTTTGGGGTGGGGGGGGTGATTGCAAAGGAGAATGGACTGACATGTAATGGTTGTGTGTGTGTGTGTGTGTGTGTGTGTGTGTGTGTGTGTGTGTGGTGGGGTGGGGTTTTACTCCCTCCTCCTCCTTCGAGGAGTCAGGAACTTGATGACTCTTCCCACCCAGATGCGAAACTTCGACTTCTTTTTTTTGCGAGGCTTTTCCTCGTCTCTGTCTCCAGAGTCGACGCTAGACGCTTTGCTGCAGTGGAGGGCCTCCTTCTGCTCCTCCTTCTCGTCGTCGTCCTCCTCCTCCTCTTCCTCCTCCTCCTCCTCCTTCTCCTCTGCGCTCAGCTCAGTCTTCATTTCTCCATCCTCATTCTGGAGCATTTCAAGCTGGCTGAGGACCTTCTTTTTCTCCTCCTCCTCTGCACTCAGCTTTGTTTTCAGCTCCCCAATCTCTGAGTCCTTCTCCTTGATGACTGACTCCAGCTTCCCGATGGTCTGGAAAAGGCACTTCTCATCCTTCTTGGCCCTGATCAGGAGGTGCATGTCCCGCCGGGCCATGGTCTTTTGTTTGAGGATGATGTACCTTTGCCTCTCGATCTTCTCCTTGAGGCCTGAGTTCTGTGTCTCATAGAACTCCCTCGCCCTGGTCTCAGCCTCCAGTTTGCTGGAGAGCTCCTGGTTCTTCTGGATGGCCTCCTCCAATTTTTGAAGGAGAGTCTCCTCCTCAGGGTTCTGGAGGGCCTCCTCTCTGGGCTCCTTCAGCTCCTGCTGGCTGCTGGAGGTCTGGCAGGTGTCCTGCTGCTCCTCCCTGCAAGCCAAGCACTTTTCAGCCTCGGAGGTCTCAGGAGTCTCAAAGGTCTCAAGGATCTCAGGGATGCTGGAGGTCTTGGAGGTGTCAGTGTTGTGAGGAGTCTTCACAGGAGCCTTGCTGTTCTGGCAGGTGCCTTGCTCGTCCAGCCTACAAGCCCAGAAGTTTTTGGCTTGAGTGAAGGAGATTTTGGACGTCTCAGATCTGTTTGCAGTCTCTGAGATCTCAAGGGTCTCTGAGGTCTCAGGGCTGTTGAAGCTCTTGGAGATCAGAGTGTTCTGGCAGGAGTCCTGCTGCTCCTGTACCCAAGTCCAGAAAATCTTAGTTTGTGCAAAGCGCATTGCGAAGGTCTCCGCGGTCTCGCAGGGCGGAGTGGTCTTGGAGATCACAGGGGTCTCGGGCTGTCCTTGCAGCCCCTCCATGTTTTAGCTAAAGCGAGGAAGAAAAACCTTGTTTATATTGCACATTTCATTTCATGTGGAAACACAATTTACTTCACAGAGCAAGAACTACCAAGGAAGCTGCAGCCATGAAGACTGTGGCTGCTGTCCAGAGTCAAACATCAGACAGACGGAAACACAGTTCAAACAGACATATCAGATCTGTGAGGAAAAACAAGGGATGCGCTGATCCAATATCAATACTGATATATATTGATATCAGATGTCGGTCCAATGGTGACTCAAACAGCTGGATCACCTGTCAGTGACAATAGGGCTGATCTGGGACCAAATCATTAATTTCTGTTCTATGTTCACACATCTACATGCATGTACAGCGTCATGAATCAGCTGTTTTGCTCAGAGTCCAGCATACATAATAGTCTAGAATAAAATATAATAAATACACTGGTGAAAACACATGAATTAAACCCTTAAAAAGCACAGCTGGCAGAGTTTCCAGTACAGTTTGAAAAGACAAACACAAGTTAAACACTGAAATTTAAACCAGATGCTTTTCAGCTTTTCCTGTGAGCGGCACCTTGCAGTCGTCTAGCTGACTGGAAATACAAGCATGGACCACCTTTTCAGATTAAAAGCTCCTTACCTTCACAATAATATACAGCAGGTAGCTCAGCTAATTGTTCAACCGTACTGCACGCAGCTCAGAGCAGGTTGGTGTGAGGCATTCTGCAGCCCGTCTGCTAATTTTGTGGCTCTATCCTCTGATGATGTCATGTTCTTCATGACATCACAATCTCAAGTCACAATCTCAAAACGCTTTCAGTGACTCCACATTCCAATCAGCACATTCCAAACACTCAAACTTAGAAAGTCTAATGTACAAGTTTATTTGGAAGTTTAATTTTTAATTAAACTTAATTTAATTTTATAAGGAAGTTTATTTGTCATTATACAAAAGAACTCATTATTGACTTCAGAAAGAGCAAGGTGGAGCCCCTCCCACTGTTGATTAAAGGCAAACAGATTGAAATTGTCGAGTCCTATAAGTACCTTGGTGTGTACTTGGACAATAAATTAAACTGGAAAGAGAATACCCAAGCCTCACTGAAGAAGACTCAGTCCAGGCTCTTCTTTCTTAGGAAACTCAGGTCTGTCAATGTTAGCACAAGGCTCTTGGACATCTTTTATCAGAGTATCCTGACTAGCATCCTTTTCTTTGCTGTACTATGCTGGGGGGGCAGCATATCAGTTGATGATAAACATAGGATCAATAAGATGATCAAGAGGGCTGGATCAGTTATCGGCCTCGTCCCAGAGTCTTTCGAGGCTATTGTTGAAAAGAGAACCAGGTCTAAATTAAAACTGATTCTGTGCTACGAAAACCATCCTTTGCACAATGTTTTTATGGGTCTCGGAAGCTCTTTTAGTGAGCGTGTTGTGATGCCTCGGTGCTCCACTGAACGTTTTAGGAAGTCTTTCGTTCCTGCGGCTGTCAGGTATTTTAACAAACATTGTTAGGTTCAGATTTGGCATTGCTGCATAGCTTTCTTTGGTATTTATTCAGTATTTATTCTTTTTTTTTCTTTTTTTTTTTTTTAATTCTTGCACGCTTCTGTGTTATCTTATCATGTCCTCTCTTTGCAATTCATGTCCTACTTCTAGATCGTCTCATTGGTTTCCATTGTCCTATTGTTTTTGTTGTGTATCATGTCATGTCATGTTTTTTTTTGTTTTTCTGTCTCTGCTGGTGGTAAAAACAGTTTCCCCTATGCGGGATAAATAAAGCTTACCTTACCTTACCTTACCTTACAACAGGTTGAATAATGAAATTAAAGTGTGGTTCCCTCTTGATTGATTAATTGATTGTATAGAAAATGAAATTATTAAACATGGAGGAGTTCAGATGGTGCATTTAGTAGTCTCACAGCCTGTGGGAAGAAGCTGCTCTGTAGTCTGGTGGTACGGCAGCGGATACTTCTGTATCTTTTGCCTGATGGCAGCAGGGTGAACAGGCTGTGGCTGGGGTGGGTGTTGTCTTTTAGGATCCTTTTGGCTCTGCGCAGGCACCTCACCTCCCCGATATCACTGATGCTTGGTAGATGGGTGCCAATGATGTTTTGGGCAGTTTTAATCACTCGTTGCAGAGTCTTCCTGTCCTGGGCCGTACACATCCCATGCCAGTTTGTGATGTTTCCAGTCAGGATGCTTTCAATCGCTCCTTTGTAGAAGTTGACAAGAACTTGGTGTGGGAATTTTGCTTTCTTAAGTTTCCTTAAGAAATACAGCCGTTTCTGAGCTTTTTTAACCAGGGCAGAGATATGTGAAGTCCATGACAGGTTCTCTGTTATGTTGATTCCCAGGAACTGCTCACTTTCTCCACCTCAGCTCCATTGATGTAGACAGGGTTGTGTGTCTTTGCCTCTTTTTTTCGAAAATCAACTATCAGCTCTTATGTAATCTTAATGTAATGCTATATTTTATTTTTATAGTATTTCAGTTGTGATTGAGAATAAAATGCTGTGTCTTAAAACGAGTCATAATGTTTTGGAGAATTCCACAACACAGCGCCGCCTCACCTCATGTTACACACTAAAACTCTGTTAACACCAATATAATATTATATATATTGTAAAATGTGATGTCGTTGTCAGATAATGTGTGATATGCATGTGTAAACAGAATAATTCAAAGAACTTGTAATTGACTTTTTTTCTTGTCTTTGTGTGTGTAATCAACTTGTGAATTTTTATAGTGATACCTGAAAGTAAACTTTTGAACCCCTTTCACCTGTGTGTTAAAAATGGCGTTTTTTGGTATTATGTGGTCATATCTAGGTGATTTTCAAAACTTTCCACCAATGGGATTCCTTGGGACTTTTTTTCCCCTCACTCAGGACATACTGAGGATACAAAATCAGTTGAGTTTGAGCTTCTCTTGCAGTTTGTCCTAGGTTGACCCCAATTTTGGCCTAAAATTGCTGGACTAAAAAGCGGCAGCACTGTTGTGTTTTGATTACTTGAAATTGGGTGGAGTGAAATGATCTCTGCCGGAAAATGGTCCCCGGGGACACGTTTGATTTGCACAGCCAATTATCAGTTCTGAAGTTCAGAAGCAGAGCATTATTAAGTACCACTGCGTGATTTGTGGAATGGTTTGTTGACGTAAAATGTGGGTATATTGTAGGAAATGGGCAAAACATGGGCTGGATCAGATAATCTTGAGGCAATGGTATTTCTTTTAAGTCTTTTTTAGCTTTATTTTGGCTGTGTTTCAGTAGATTCTACTGGGCATTATTTGTGTATTAATAGGTTGAATAACATACTGAAGAGATATCCTGTAAATATATTAGAAAAGCTGATCACTGTTGTACCAGAAACATCATCAGTTGGCGTAGACACAGATTTAAAGAACAACATTTAATTTTTCCTAAAAAGCTTTGGTAATCATGCAACTGTGGCTATACAGAATGGTAGTCATTTGTGTTTGTGTGTATTTGTGCACGGTATTGTCTAGACTTTGGCTTCATGTTTGAGAGTTCACCTGGTGGAAACCTGGGCTGGGAGCCAGACATCAAGCTGACAGATGAGATGGTGATGATCATGGGTGGCAAGATGGAGGCTACGCCCTTCAAATGGTTCATGGAGATGTGTGTCAGAGGATATCTGGCTGTACGGTAAGAAACAATGTGCATTGTTATGAGTTTTGTTGATGTGGATAGTAAGGGGATTGTGGGTTTGAAGGTTTAGTTAAAGAGGAGGGCCAAGGTCCACTAGAGAGATAGAATTTTATATTGCTGATTAATGTTTTCTGTGTCTCTGTGGGACTTTGATTGCACTCTTTTCTCTTACAGTCCCTACATGGATGCAGTGGTGTCTTTAGTAACTCTCATGCTGGACACTGGACTGCCCTGCTTCAGAGGACAAACCATTAAACTCCTCAAGTGAGTGCAGTACTAATATGTCTGTTGGTAATCGCAGATTATGGCTGCAGTGTTGTTGTAGAAATCCAGTGATTTTTGAAGTGAAAAAACCTTGACTGAATTTGCTGGTGTTGCAACTGACCTCATTAAAAGAGTAATAAGGAGGTGAACACACTGACAGGGGTCAGGAATGACAGTGAGATTAACTTTGCCTTTTGATCATCATGTGCAAAACATGAACATGACGTCAACAAAATTTGTTTTTACATGAACCTCCCATGAACGTTCCCTCCTAAACTTTAATAGATAGAGCTAGATAGATAGATAGACAGATAGATATAGACTTTTTCCCCAGCATTAAGATCATCTGTCATTTTCAACTCAAGTAAAATGCAATGCAAGTAATGCTTTCACATGTTTGCAGGAAAACAAAAATATGGCAAACCAATTATTATATTTTTTGGTGTCTTGTGTGTAAACTTGACATTTTGCTGTGATGGTGGTGGTGGAGAAAGCGATATGAAATCACCATAGTTGACAGAAATGTATTTTAATACTGTTACATTCATGACTCAAAGGATAAGTCACATTTTAAAAAAAAATATTTGATCTGCGGGATTAATCACAGGATTATGATGCAAACAGTGTGTATGAGCACAGCGGGCCAGATGTGAAACACTCATGGTGCTGCTCTCAGACTGTCATTTCTCAGCTGAGGATCTGAGTTTCTTTGTCCGCTCTTTGTCAGCGTGATGTGAAAGTTCAGAAAGTGCGCTCAGTTAAGCTAACACCTGCAGCCTTGACATGACCCTGAGACACATGCAGCCCGCCATATAGCCATAATAATCACATTTTTAGAAGCTTGTTTTGGCTATTTCCTCAGGTGTTTCTCATTTTTTTCTGGTTCTTTATCCCATTTCACCTCTGTACTCGTTTCAGCTTTAAATGTTTACATTGCTCACTAATACTATGGGTGCATGAGAAGGAAAGGACAGTGAGTGGAAGAACATTAATAGTAAAACGATATTTTGACAAAAACTGTTGCATTTAGCACTGATGTCTTGTTTTTCAGAGGGCGTTTTAACCCTCAGATGAGTGAGAAGGAAGCAGCGGCTTACATCATCAAAATCATCCAAAGTTGTTTCCTCAGTAGCAGGTAAGATAGAGACTCGCTTTTACTTTCTTTGAATGTTTAAAGTATTTGGTAATCTTGCCTGTCAGATTGTTGCAGATAGTTCTTTTGTGTATTTTATTTTAATATCTTGGGGTAAATCTCCTTCACTAATGGTTCTTTATCTTGTTTTCCACAGGAGCAAAACATATGATATGCTTCAGTATTACCAGAACCAAATCCCTTACTGATCACATCATGTCCTGCCTCGCCTACAGAAGATCTCCTCACGGTGGAAGACGTGGATGCATTTTGGAAAGTAGGCTTTGACTTGGCTAAGGTGGTGGATGCATTTTACATTTATGAACTGAGGCTGTTACCCCCCATCCAGTTTCTATACTGGCATGCTCCAAAAAAGCCACTGTGAGAAATCATGATGTGGCACTTTCATCCTCATCTTCCAGATTTAGTCAAAATAGATCATAAGAATTTTGTATTGTGCAATCCAAATATCAACGAAACATACTGTTTTCATTTTGTGTGATAGTTAAGTGGTTCTTTGTCTTCAGGGTGAAGAACACCTGACTTTCACCAACAGAAGTATTCAGATGATCCTTTAAGTATTTCGTGGTTTATACTGTAACATGTGACACAGTAAAACCCAAAGTGTCACACTTAAGGATCTTGGCCATAAACAGAGCCATATTTATAGTGTTTGTATTTAGTTAAAGCAGGCGTCATTATTATTCCAAGATCATTCATTATACTATGCTGTTACCCACTTTGATGCACTTTATAGATCGCAGTATTTGATTTGCTCACATGCCTATGATCAAGAGCTTTAAACAGAAATCAGAGATTAAAACAATCTGCAATTCAGTCAACTTCAAACTGAATTTAATTCAGAATTAATCAGGAACAGTGTTTGTTTAATCAAAATCCCACTGACAAAGCACTGAACATTTAACTCTTCAGCAATATAAAGGTATTTATAAAATCAAACACAGTTACATCATAGTATTTAGAAACATGGATATCAAACTTACTGTACCGTGATTGACTTGGAATTGATAGCAAGTCACATCGCGTGTGAAAAACATATTTACTGTGAGAAGATCGGCTAAAAATTTCAAACGTACAAGTTTGACTGATGGCTAGCCTCAAAGCCCAGGCAGGCCACACCACCTTATATCACAACCTGCGAATACAGTAGGTATGTTTTTTTGGCCGGTCACAACAGGATGTGTGAGGATTCAAGTGTTATTACATGTCTGCATACCCTTTAATCGCAGTGCAACCCCCGATTTGAAACATTCCTCTTTGTGCTCAGAGTATTTTAGTTGTGTCTGAACCTCAAGCTGCACTTGAACCTCCATGGTTTGGGTTTTATTTTGTGCTGTTGCTGTTTTTGATGCTGTCAACCGTTCTACCCAAAAAGCCATTTCTCTTACCCTCGATACAAACAGAGCTGTAGTTATACTTGAGAAAAAAAACCCAACCTTATGCAATATACTTTGTCTAATGGTATTCATGTGTTAAACAGATGATCCTTTGCTGTAACTTCCTCCTCCTCCAGAGTCTTATGTGAGAATCATTCTATGTTGCAGCTATCAGTTTGTGTATCCATGTACGACATAATATAATTTAGGGGTGAAACATGTTTTACGTCTTCAGAAAAGCATTATGTTTTAATGGCATATATAAGACATACTTTAAAGAGTTGTTTTTGCTGTGATTATGGCTGACATCCCTTGAGAAAGCCATTTTATTGTAGTTGATTTTATTGGTTTACTGCTTTTTAAGTATTTTAATCGTTCCTAATGTCTACCACGTTATGTTTGAAAATCAAGATAGAAACAAATGTACAGTTGCACATTTCTTTCTTGTCATTTGATCTGTACATAATCTCTGTGTGTGCATGAGTGTGTGCGTGTGTGTGTGTGTGTGTGTGTGCGTGTTTCTTTCTGTTTGTATGTGGTAAGTTTGTGGGAATATAACCTGTTTGTCTCATGTGGTTCATGCGGAGAGCATGTGTGTGTGTGTCACTCTGTGATCCTGTGTGGAGACATTAAATCTTAGATACAGACAAAATGTGGTTTTGTGGCAGACAGTTGTCATATTATTGAGGAAAAACACTTAAAGGCACGCACTTTTCACAGGTGCTGTACAACTGAAAAACAATGAAAAATAAAAAGCACAAAGTCCAGACCCTTCACCGCTCCCGTTTGCACATTTATCTGCCCGTTACCAACGATGTTGTGATGGCATGAGCCGTTGTCCTCTTCATCTTGCTTGTCATTTCCATGCTGCTCCCCTACTTATTTTTTAGATAATGGCCATCATGTTCTGGTATAAAGATACTAAATTAGTCTCAGATGAGGTCTTTCAGGAACAGCACAGCCAAACAAGCTCATCTCATCAGTTATATGCACTCAATCGATCAGAATCAGATTCAAAAATATTTTATTGATCCCCAAGGGGAAACTGGGTCAGCTGCAGTTGCTCATCTTCTAGAGATAAATATTTGTAAGCATAAGTGAAATGATAAATAGAAAAAGAAAAGAAGTGTAAAAAAAAAAAGTATTAGAATTTTGTTTTTTAAAAAAGTGCATTATATGAAAAGAGTGCATTGATCCTATAACAATATTATGAGCAGTCAACAGTTTGAACAGCTTCACTGCTTATTCTTGTAACCTATTTAAAAAGTTTCTTTAACTTTAACTTAAGTTTAACTGTTTAAAACATATATTCTTATTCTTACATATATTACATATATATACATACATTCTTACATATATTCCTATAACTTTGCAGTTAAATACCACTTACAGTATATAGCTACTTCCACTGTCTTTGTAAAGAATAGCAGTACAAAACCAGATATTTTTTCCCATACATTTTCAGTTTAAAATGAAATTATTTATAATTTCTGAACTTATATTTAAGGTTTCTTTGGTTGTTTTTAAAGACAGTGGAAGCATGGTACATGAATTGCTTTGCTCTAATATATCAAAAATGTTAAGCTTTTTTATTTTCCAAGGGGCTTTGGTATATTAATATTACTACGGACAGATTTTTATCTTAGTAGTTCATGAAAAGACAAAACAATATATGGTGTTTTTGAATCTTAAAAAAAAAAAAAAATACTGATAATATCCCCAAAATATTTAACTTACACTTAATGTGGCTTTATCTTCCTTGCTTGCTTTCTTAATTATAATAAAAAAGAGAAATGTATTCATTGTTGTTGCCTGGTCCACAAACAGGTATTTAAACACAAGGCAATCAGCTTTGTGTGATGCAGTGACAGCCTCGGAAATTAAATGACCCATTTGTATTTTCTGGTCATTTTTAAGGAGCATTTTTCTGAAAACATGGCAGGGAGCAGAGGAGCAGACATCAGCGGTAGCTCTATAGTTCCCTCTCCATCCTTTTGTCCCTTTTGTTGCTCTTATCAGCATAACCATGACAAACAAACCCAGCAGACAACATTGTGTTTGAATCGAGAAAAACAGCTTTCCAAACGAATCCGCTCACGGCGTAAACATCAGCCGTGTTATGAATAATGCAGATTCACTAACTGCATTCAGCTAACTGCATTAATTACAGTTTTCTTGTGCCACATGTGGCCCCTCTCGTCCTCTGCGAATGTCATCTGAGCCTGACGAGACAAAGGGATGAATGGAGACGGAGCAGCACAGGAGCGACATGGAAACGCAGCCCTGTTGTGATGGACTCCAGCTCTCTGTCAGCAGCACTCTGCACCCGAGGGGGTCGTCACATGTTGTTGGATGATGGCTGGCTGATGTTGAGACAAGCTGGAAAAATCAACAAGAAGCGCTGCTCCTTGACTTAGTGGGAGAAAGACAGGAGTGTGGTTGACATGTGTGTGTGTGTGTGTGTGTGTGTTATATGTCTGTAAACTCTCCCCAGCTACAACTGACAAGAATCAACTTAAAGTCGACTTTGCTCAATAAATCAGTGAAGACCATGATACAAAAGATTATCATTCCTTTTCCTTTTTTTGGTTGTTTATTTGCTTTTTGTATGTGGAAAAAAGTGGAACTGTGTGTTTTTTGTGTGTGTTTTGGTGCCGACACTCGGCTCATATCTCTAGACAGTGCTGTAGAGAAAAATAATTACTATACAAGGACACTCCAGGACCTAAAATGAACTTTTGTGCAGAATATGAGTTAATCAGTGAATTGTTATAAAGTAATTAAATGATAATATGCAGCTACTTTGTTATGTGGGCCCTCTTTCTGCCAACAATGTGAGACAGGCGGCTAAGTGAGAGCATTTTGATGATTATGCGAGTGAGCACAAAGAGCAAGACGGCTGTGGGAATGCAACTTTGATGTGCACAAAGGACACCCCTGCAGCTGGCAGGCGAAACCCCCGTGTCTCCTCTTCTGCACATCAAACTGGACTGAGGCCGGGGCCCCCGGGATTTCAATCTGTCCCCTCCCATGTGCCTCTGCTGCAGCCCCTCTCTGCCCTCGCTCCTCTGCTGGACAGATATCTATACAGTCCTGCCTCACGCCAAATTTATCTTCCTAGGATGATGAAGTCATTTAAAAAACATTTTTCGTGGTCATTTTCTTTATTGGTTAAGTTAGGGTTAGGCTGAAGTTGGCTAACATTAGGGAAAGGCTGTAAGGAATGATTCTAAATCAAATAGTTCATACCTTAGCCATCCTAGGAAAAAAAAATGTCATGCCTCCAGTGTCAAAACTATTCTAATCAGCTTGGCATCTACATTCTACTAGTGAGCTTTATAAGCTGAATTTCCTGAAGTTAGACTCACATCTAAACACACCAGTCAACGATAAATTCTGTAATCATTTTTAATGAAAAGTTTCAAATATAAGCTGTATCATACATTGTGATGATTACTTGGCTGCCATGGCTCTCTTTTTTTTTTTTTTTTTTTTTTTAATGAAAAGCTTAGAAACTATATTCTTAATGGGCTATAGCAGTGTATACACATAGCAAAAAACAAACCACATGATTATGGTATGGCACAATGGTCATTAGGCTTTCAAACTACTTGCATTCAACATGTTTGGGCCACTGTACAAATCATACCAAAAAGAAAAAAAAATATATGTATAAGCATAATATAAGCATTGATTCTTTTCATTCATATTTGAGAAATATTTGGCTGACACAGCAAAACCTGCTGCTAAAATTTAAGGAACATTTGTTGTTTTCAAACCACTGTTTGTCTCAAAGCAGGCCCACATTTTGACACTCGCAAATAAAGGCCAATTAAATCTAGGCAGCGGCAGAGGGTCTTTTCCTCAATGTTTTCACCAAAATTAAATAATAGATTGATGAGGATGATGATGATGATGATGATGACAACATGCACATGGACACTCAATAGACATGTGAATGTTAAAATGCATTCAAACTGCTGGCACTGGTGTTTCACTTTTAAACAAGTTAGATTCTCTTTGCTCTTAAACAGGAATTATGAAGCATTCTAGTATTTTACTTTTGATGGATCAATGCTGGCATTTTGACAAGTGAACTGAAATATTACTTTGTTTATCGGTGAAGTTATAGTAACGCTAGTGCAAAACCTGTATTTTGATCTGCTTGCATCTTTTCTCAAAAACTGAAACTGAAGCTTCCAGCTTGATGAATTTGCTTCGGTTGTGCTTGAAAACTGAAGCAAATCCATCATCTGATTCCACTTTAACATGAAAAACAACAAGCATGCTTATGTGGACTGTATCTGCAATGCATGTCGAATGACATTATGTGGGAACAACAGGTCAAAGTGAGGTTTTCAAGAGGCAAGATAGCCACAAAAAATCTCACTCAGTATACAAGATATGATATAAACTATGTGAGCAGGGGTAACCAATATCTTGAAATGCATTTTACACTTTCAAACTTGAAAAAAATATATATACATGAAATCACTGAGACAGAATGATCTTTCAATATATTTTACAAATGCAATGGAATGAGAGTTTTGGAGTTATGGATGGATGGATAAATGAATGACAGCCTTCAGCATCATGTGTCCATTATCGGACATTAACAGGCATAAAAACACTCCAGAGTCCATGATAATGAATCTTTAACCTGTGTTAAAAAAAAAAAAGAAACATCAATACATTCAGCGGTCGTCTGTGTGAGTGACCTGAGTGTATTCTGTGAATTCTTACTGTAACGCCTATACATCTGTTCCATAGCACTTTGGTTACAATGCTGAGAATGGTTGTTTGTTTTTACCTTGACATTTGAAGATTCACCATAATAACTTTGTGCATGCAGTTTGTTCATTTGGGATACATACAGTGTGTACCGAGAAACTAGGAGAAACTGTCACAGTGTTATCTTATCTTCGTCCAAAAACCCTGAGGAAAAGTTTGGTGGCAAACAGTACACCCAAAAGGTTAGTCTGCACTACTACCCACTGCTTTAATTCTCCACTGATGACATGACTGCATGTTTGGACATTTATTTACATCCATATATCAGAGTTTCTATGGTCATGGAAATCCTGGAAAACTTATGGAATTTGAAAATGTGCTTTCCAGGCCTTTGGAAAGTGGCAAAATATCCCTAAAGATGTGGAAATGTTGAGGAAATTCTTCATAAAGAGCAATTAAGGTTATTTATTTTTACTTTGTCAAAATCATCACTTATATTGTTCCTGAGACGTGGCGGTTGCTGTGAGACATTTTTTTTTAAAATTTGTCTCGCGATTCAACCTTCATGTTGTAAACATTTCTCATTACACTACAGAGATGAAATAGTGGAAATTTGATATGTGGTTGTGGAAATCTCATTGAAAAGTTTTGGAATTAGACTGGCACATAAGCGTGCAGACCCTGATATGTAGTCAGTCATTGCTCCACACATTAGATAATCACACAGGGTCTTTAAATTTGTTATGGCACGGCAGTCAGAAAGAGACGTTAATTTAATCTTTGTGAAAAGATCTTCTGATAAAAATACTTTGGCTTTACCTAAGAAAGGATGTGCGTGTTTGTACACACTGGGTCAAAGACATAAATATATACCTAAATATATGTTGTTTACCTTAAGAAATGTCTGTTGGTACTACATTGGCTCATAATTCATTATATATACACTACATTGCATATCCGTGTAAGGTCCACAACATAGGATGCATTGTGTCTGTATGGATGAGGTATGGTTTATTTATGTCAGAGGAATTTATGTATTTAGATACGCATATGCTGCTTAGATATGTGTGTCTCTAGATGCCTGCCCACTAAACAACTGAGATAAAGCTAAGTCTGAAAATGAGACAATAGCAGATCACCCAGGTGTGTGGTCATGAAGGCAACGTGTGCATTCTGAAATGGCTGATGAGGTTGCGTTGCTGCGTGAACTTCCTCCCGCACAGCTGACATCCGTATGGTTTCTCTCCTGTGTGAACCCGCATGTGCTCTGTCAGACGGTAGTGCCGCGTGAAGCGCATGCCGCACTCCTCGCACGCAAAAGGCTTGAGACCGAGGTGGCCGCGCATGTGCCGCGTCATGGTGCCTCTCTGGGTGAACAGCCGCCCACAGATGTTGCAGGGGAACGGCCTGGTCAGCCAGTGGCTCTTCTCATGCTGCCTCAGCAGAGCCACGTCCATGTAGCCCTTGTTGCAGATGGAACAGACGTGGCAAGGCAGCATTTGGTCTGATGTTGTTTCTCCCTTCATGGAGTGTGATTCCTTGGATGGATTCTCTTGGTCTTGATCTTCATCCTTGATGGAACCTCTTTCCTCCACATCCCTAACTTTGATGTTGAGCTCCTCTGCGGTGTGTGATTCTACATGCGTGTTAAGCTCCTCTGAGGTCGGGAAGGCTCTCTTACAAGGGATGCATACGTACAGGTAGTCGTCTAAAGCTGGTTCAAACCCAGGCTGCGGCTGATAGATGTAGCTGGCGTTCTTGTTTCCATTCGTTGGCTCCTCCTCGTTCTCACTCTGGATGCTTTTCTCACTGTTCTCCAGGTCATTCTCTAATGTTAACTCTGCCTCTCTAATCTCCTCTTGGTCCTCCAGCTCCGATGGCACCCTCTCCTCTCCATGGTCCAGCTCTCCACTTGCCACTCCCTGACTCTTACCTTGCACTTTGTCCATGGTTTCCAAAGAGCTCTCGCTGCTGCTTCTGGGCCTCTTGCGACCTGTGCTTTGCTGGGAATCTGTGGCCACCTTTGGGTGCTGCTGCACATCCCCTTGCTTGGGTCTTTGATTACAGACAGCTGAGGTGGAGTTGGACGGTATATCGTCAGACGAGGTGCTGTTGCTGGTGGAGTGGGTGCCAGACTGTGGCGAGCCCTGCTGTAGGCTGCTGGGACTAATTTCCTCTGTGGCTGTACTGCCTGTTGGACTCTTTGTAGTCAGCTGCAGGCTGAGGTCGAGCCCCATTTCAGTACTGTTATTGATTTTAACCACTGGAGATGGGTTAAGAGACAGATACTGTGCAAAATACAGCTCCTCCTCAGAGAGATCCTCCCTTTGGTGCCCATTCTGTATCTGCTTATGACTCCTGGCTACGTCCTTGGAGTGGTGATTGTCGCTGAGTCTGAGGGGAGCGCAGGAGGGGCGACGGGGGTAGAACAAATGCCCATAAAGTGTTAGAGAAGTCGCGGTGGAGGACGGTGTCTTATTTGAGCTGGAGGATTTGAGTGTCCTGCGACAGAGAGCTGCTAGGTCTGACAGCTGGAGGTAGGATGCAGCTGTGAGGAGGGCAGACACATCCTGATCATTAACATGATAGGAGTGAGGCAGCTGGCCTGTGTAGATGAAGTCTAATACCTAGAGGAAAGAGGC
Source organism: Myripristis murdjan (assembly GCF_902150065.1). Taxonomy (NCBI): domain Eukaryota; kingdom Metazoa; phylum Chordata; class Actinopteri; order Holocentriformes; family Holocentridae; genus Myripristis; species Myripristis murdjan. The sequence goes on from NC_043991.1 coordinate 16,630,496, forward strand.
GGCAGGAGGGGAGGGAACAGAGAACAGCCATGTCATTGCTATTATTAAAATAGCTCACTAAAAATGTTTCAAGATAATTACAAATCATCATTCTTGTGAAACACCTCCTGGACACGCTCACCTGTCTGAACGCAGAGGGCTTCACCATGTCTGTGTCCAAGTTGATGAGGTTATCATGGAGCACCAGGGATTTAAAGTAGCTGCTGCTGGCTGCCAGGATGTTCTTGTGGGCCCGGAAGAGAGCGTTGTCCACCATGATGATCACATCACACAGGTATCCTTTGCATCGCTGCTGGTTCAGCTGCATCAGAAGCTGCTTGGCATAATTTGGCTGCTCCATTACAAAGACTTTGGTTTAGAAACCTGCGAGACTGTGGAGGGGATGGACAGACAAAAAAGCCTTATATTCTCATTTCAAATATTGCACAACCAATTCAAAGACTTGATTGAAGTGCAGATTTTTATGTAACTACAAGTTTTAAAAGTCCAAACCAAAGCCTATAGAGAGAGAAGGCTGAACCACGATTTACTGCAGTGAGACAGAAAAAAGTGCAGTACTGTCTTTTGGCCATCGGTTGTAAAATTAGGATACTTTCAGAGGATTTTTATTAGCATTGAGACTATATATTTCCCTAAATCATTACAGATTTCATTCATCAAAGCTCATAGAACCGTGTATGTTCTGAACCAGTGTCTAATCATTTTCAATAGTGCACAGTAAAAAAAACAACTATAATTTAGAGAGCTGATTTTATAGAAAAGTCCCATGGACTGCTGTTCATTTCACCCTGTTTAGCCAAGTTGCAACTCTCTACATCACCCCGTGGAGGTGGCCTCACACATTCTTGAAGGTGGGATATCGCCTTTTATAAACTACCTCTGGCCCAAACTGTCTAAGCTGCTTGAGTCACCATAAAGGATAGTCTTCAGCAAATGCTCGCTAAACGCAACTGTTTATGTTATTTACATTGACCCAGACTTGTTTCTAGTTTCTTGGCTACACAGTTGAAGATCAAAGAAAGCACTATGGATTGGATGCTCTATGTCTGTCGCATAATTTCTCAGCCTCTGCTGCCGATTTTGTTTGAAACTTGGGGGAATGATGGTTGAATATAAACCTGGCTGTACCACCACAGCGGCACGACCAGCCAACAGGGCTCTAAACTTCACAATCAGTTTCTCAAACACTGCTGGGTCAAGTCTGATGACTCTTTAGGTAATTTTGCATTTTTACATGCAAAATTTTACACACATTTTTGCATTTTTATCCAGTATTTAGAAAACGAAATTTGCCCCAACACATCACACATACATAAAAAACAATTACATTCAGGGTGACTTGCACCAATCTTGGGGAACATGATTTGAACTGAAATCCAAGATGCCAACTGACCCTGGGCTACTTTAAATACTTCAACAGATACCCAGGGGCAATATCAGGGAGATAGAGTGGGTAAAAATAGACAGAGTGCCCCGCCCTGGCCCGCTCTATCTGCTGCAGCACAGTTAGATTCTGGTGAAACGGAGTGAAACAACCCTGATAGCTATCCTGCCATTATCACTGCTCCCAGCCCCATTCGGCCTGAGCCAAGCTCTGCTGCACTATCTGCACCCCCAGTATTGACTGTTTGCCATTGATCAACTAAAATAGAACGCATTAAATGGTTAAAATCATGACTGGTTTCCACACACACAGTAAAAAGTCACTTTGCATCCTTGCAGAGATTTCAGGTTCAGCTGCAGATGTTTCCTGTCTCCATCCTCAGTGTGAGAAATCAGCTCTCTAGTAGTCTTTTTTTTTTTTTTTTTTTTTTTTTGAAAGTGCAGTGTTATGCATTAACACAAAGCAGCAGAAACATTATTCAGCTGGGAAAATACAGAACCAAAGAAAGATGAGGAATAGTACAGACATGATGAGCACATATGGTGGCAAAAACTGACTTTATTCAGTTATTTAACTTCTGAGCAGATCAGTCTCTTCAGGTATTCAAGACATCTGTGATAAACGGTTTTGATATAACCTGACCAACATCTCATGTCCTTTTTGGTACACGCATTGTACAAAGCAACGATTGTCAAACTGTGGGTCCTGGCCCACTGGAGGGTCCCAGCGTGGAGACACGTGGGTCATGGGAAAGCTGCATCAAATGCATTCTTTTCTCAATAATCAGGGATAGAAATGTGTCATTTATGCAAAGCAGGCTCATAATGATAAATGGCAGAATGACTACATCCACCATTTTTTAGGTTTAAGGGTAAATATATATATATATATATATATATATATATATATATATATACTGATGCTTTTCAGTTGATTTAAATGTGATTTTATGTAATGTCCAACAAATAATAACACATTTTATTAATTTATCTGCAAAAACAATTCAGTGCCATTCCTGGAAAAAAAAAAACAACTGACTGCCTGTCTGTAAGGTTTCTCATTCTTTCTGAATCCAAAATCCAAATTGTTGTTGCAAAAGCCAATATTACCTATGCATTAGCCTCCACAAATGATTTCTGAGTGATATGTAAAAAAAGGAATACAAACAAACAAACAAACAAACAACCATAGTTTATAGAAATGAGTACAATTGGAGATAACTGATTTTGCAAATTAACTCAAATATTGCAGGATCACCTTATTTCACCCTAATGATGGATATAAGTGCACTGAATTTTTTTTATTTATTTAACTGTTGAAAATATGTGATAGGTCCTGGGCAAACAGCACCTCAACATGTGGGACCTAGCAATGAAAGGTTTGGGTTCAGAGTACCGCTTCAGTGTCTGAGCAGCATCTGTTTTGCCACAGATAGGTGCTGAATGGTATCTCGCGGGGACACTGGTATTGGCTGGCACAAAGTTAGAATATTTCTGCTGATAAGTCGGAGCAACATCTGTTTTGCCATGCACAGATACAGAATAGCCCTATCTCACCAGAGCCGCTCCTTCTAAAAATACACAGGCCGTCTACCTATCTGAGAGGTGCACACTTATTGGGTTTCCAGCCACCCGACCTCGGGGTGCCTGACCCAGGCAGCGATCCGGTCACACTGCATAATTTAACACGCAGCTCTTTGCTTGACTGTTGCTGTTCAATCAAATGTCTTCAGGCTCAAAAATGTCTAACTAGACGCCCAAGAGTGCAAAGAAAAGTCTCCAGAAGTTTGCTCTGAGGTGAATTCTCTGTTAACAACCATGTTCCCTCAGTTTTACAACGTGTGTGTGTGTGTGTCTGCAGCAAGAGCACCGACAAATGTCATGACAAATAAAACAGATTCCTTCACTGAGTGGGAAAAAAATGCATTCAGCTAATGCCCAACAGGCTGTGATGGACGCCTTAAACTGTGAGGAAAGTTAAGTGATATTACACCACAGTGACCTAATTACATTTACTCATCTTACTGTAACTGAGTAGCTTTTTAGTACACTTTTGAGTATTTTGAGTCAGTAATCAATCATTTTCCATTCAGTACATTTTTGCTTAGGTATTATACTCAGCTACATTTTAAATCACACCATCACAGAGTACAAATTTTTGTTGGATCTATAACCATCAGCCTTTTGTCATTTCCAAACTCCAAGTTAAAACAATAGCAGAATCTCACTTTTGCAGCTTAATTATGTATTTTATTTTTCTTAAATTAAAGCCCTGTTCTGAGAGTTGTTACTCCCATATCACTCCCAGGTTTGTTATTTTTGTTATTGACTCTGGGAATAACAAAACCTGTGTGGTAGCACACTCATTCAGCCCCTCTTTGAAAAGCAAATCTGATTAAGAGGATTATTTCATCCCTACTTGATCCTGTCTGCCATCTGACCCTCTAAGCAGACGGACAGTTTAACTCTTGGAAAAGTCCTGCAAGGGTCAATCTGATTAATTAAATGGCAAGTTAGCCAAAATGATCCCTATATTCATACTTAGAGAGCACCGCTAAACTACACTTCATCTTTAAATGTTACTAGTTGCACCTCAGGAAGCAAATGACATTCACAAAGATGCTCCCTGTTAGTACAAGAAAATGATCCCCACTGCAAGAAGCGAGGACACACACTTAGCCAGACATCACACAGCCTCAAAGTAATCCACACAACTGAGAAAGGATGATTTAATGTTCTTTCAAGCAATAAACCATCTACATGCTGCCTGTTTCCTAATAAACAAACAAACAAACAAAAAATAACTAATGTAACTAAGAGAGTCATCCATAAAACTGCAGTAAAAACACACACTGAGCCTCTGTAACGGGGCAGAATCCCGTCCCGTGTCATGCGGCCTTGATCCTTCCTCTCGTCACCTTTAATCCTCTGTTTGTTATAAAGTCTCATTAGAACATGAGGATCCGTGCTCAGGAGGATCACAGATATACAGACCTACTGTGACCCATCGCCTGCTTTTTATATCCTGTGTGTGTGTGTGTGTGTGTGTGTGTGCGTGTGTGTGTGTGCAGGGCTATAGCCATCATTTCAAAGCTTAGGAGGATGGCATGTACAGGCCCTTGAAACCAGAACAAAAAATAAAATAAAATAAAATAAAATAAAATAAATTGAAAAAAGAAAATGAATAGCAAGAAAAATACTAATGAAATTGCCACAAAATGACCAAAAATGAAAATAAATAAATATAGAAGTAATGAAAGAAATGAAAGGTGCTTCTTCCAACCAGTTTACAACCCTGCAGTTTACATCCACGTCTGTCAGGACATGGATGTAAACTTGTATGTGTTCATATTACTTGGCCAATAAAGCTGATTCTGATAAAAGACAGCACTGTAGCCATGACAGCAGACGATGTTTCACATATGGATGTCGCTGCAAACAAACATCAAATTCTAAAAGATCTGGACAGTCACCACAGATTCGAGGTGGACACCCAGGATTAGTGTCACCACTTCGGTATCTGACCAAATGTGCAATATCGTCTCAGTTTCCCCCTCTGTTCCTGAGTTATAGTGTTGAATAATGGCCAGGAAAGCCCTTTGACCTTTGAACACCGAAATCTCATCAGTCCATCCCTGAGTCAGAGTGGATATTTGTGCCAAATTTGAAGAAATTCCCTCAAGGTGTTTCTGAGATATTGTGTTCGCGAGAATGGGATGGACCAACATGTGGACAATAATTTGTACTGAGGGGGACATGTCATTCCCATCCCCCATATCCAGTAAACCCTCTCTCTCTCTCTCTCTCTCTCTCTCTCTCTCTCTCTCTCTCTCTCTCTCTCTCTCTGTGTGTGTGTGTGTGTGTGTGTGTGTGTGCTCAGGACATTTTCAGTGCAGCAGGGTAAAAATAACAGAACCGTTTCTGCGGTCATGAAGAGGCGAATTCAGGTCAGTCAGGCAGTGTGGGGCACCTCACTCGTCTACACCTGCAGCACTTTAATAAGTATTTTTCTACAAAAAAAAATACTTATTAAGTGCTTTTCAGAGAGTGACATGTAATTAACAAGAGGAGGAAAAAGCACAACTGCACACCTTCTTGACTGTTGCGACACAAAGCTGTATCTGTTTTCCAGACAAGTTGACAAACACCCAGCATGGGTATTTTCATTTTTAGGTACAAAGAGATGATCCTTCACCTGCAAAGTGGAACAGCAATACAGATGTCTCCTATGAATATATCGCCCTCTGAGCCAATCAGTAAGAAACATGTCACTTTTTTCAACCTGTAATTGCCTTGTCATCCTTCTGCCAATCAGTCTGAGAACAGAAACTGAGCAAACAAACAAATAAATGGAAAGATAAAGCCACATTACTGAGCACCAGGGCACTTTAACAGCAGCCTCCATCCTTAACCCCTGACCCGGAGGACCGTCAGCAGGATAAACAGATGTAAGGTGCCAGTATTTCAGAATGAAGGGGGGTGGCATGTCCAGCATTAACACTTTATTTATTTATTCATTTAAACATAAAATAAGGTTTAGTACAGTTTTGGTTTTAATTGACCCTGTTTGCAATAATCACTTTATTTCACTTTTTTTTAATTTATTTATTTAAGGGGAATTTTTTTTTTTGTCTTTTTTTTTTCCTTTTTTTCCTCAACACGTTTTGGGGGTAATTTTGTGGTAATTTTATAACAAATATAAATAGTTTTCTTGTATTTATTTATTAATTATTTTATTTAGAATTTTGTTTTATTTTATTCCCAGCAATGTTTAGCTGATTTTCACCACTTTTTTTCTTTTCTTTTTTTTTAAAAGAAATAGGGACAGGTGAGGGTTAAGGTAAGAGACAGAGCGGACAGGTCTCAGAAGTGAGAGGGACATGTCCCCTTCATCCCCTGTGTGTGCTGCGACACCATCATCAAGTTGAAATAATGTGGAACAGACACTAACTTCAGTGTTCCTCTAAACAATTAATAAATGCATTTCTTATTTCATGTACCAGCTGGTGGCAGGCTTTCAGTTTTGGTGTTCATTTGCCCTTTCTAAATTTCTGCTTTCTCAAAGCATAGCCTGACTTAAATAAGTTATACAAAAAGTTACAACTGTATCTTTTTCCCTTGACAGGAGCTTGTGCTGGAAATCCATGCTGCTGCATGTGTCCAGTTTTCAGCAGGATGCTCTGTGGCTCCGTGCAGCAAAGTGTTTCCTTCACAACTTACATTTTGAGGTCAAGGCGGAAAATAACATGCCACCTGAATGTGCTGGTTGTGGAGATGATGATGCTGAAACTAATACTGCCGTTTCACCACAATTCACCGCCAAAACCATTTCCTGGTCAAATTCTGAACAACTAAGCCTGCCTTAATGAAACTTAGTCTATATTAGGACATCAGGACATCACCAGTCATTTCAGCGTCAGTTTTACCATCAAATATTCACTTTTGTACACCTTGAGATAATTTGTTTTCAGTAGGCTGGGTGGGCTATCTTTAAAAAAAAAAACAACCTCAGGTTAATGTGAAGCTTTTAAAATAAAATAAAATAAAATAAAAACTTCTTAGCGCTGCAATTTCTCGCTAAAACGCATAAAGCCGACAGTGAGATGCTGAAAATGTGAAGTTCATACCTCTGCAGAAGATGCTCCGCAGAGGGACCCGATGAAGTTTTCTGAGGCAGAGCCAGAGACGCATCATAAACTACTACTACTTAAATATTGTTTTAAAAACAATCAAGGTGTGAATATAAGGTTGCATACCTTGGCGATCCGATCCCGTCAGTGAAGCCAGCCTCGGGAAGGGTTTTCTGTGAGTGGCGGGCCGGCAGGTGTCAGAGGAGGTGAGTGATAAGCAGCCGCTGCAGTGTGAGTCTGGTCAGGGTGAGGGGAGCCCAGACAGCGGACTCATAGCCGGACAAGAGACAGAGTATCCACAGATGTGAGCCCAGCCTCTCTCAGATCCAGCTGCTGAAACCCCGCACCATCCTGAGGACAGGCCCGCTGACAAGCTCTGTACACCGGGGAAACCCAACCAAACACCCCCAAAACTCTTCCACTAAAGAAAGAAAAACCATCACATTGTAAGCCATAACATCATGCATTATCAGCAGCTTACTGGTTTGAGTCTTTGCCTAATCGTATGCACTAGTGTCCCTAGATGAGGCTGTACGTTATTCGTGTTTCCTGCAGCAGTGCTGAGAAATCACAACTGAGTCGGAAAAGTAAAAAAAAAAAAAAAAAAAAAATCTATGTGCTTTAGTGAGTCACACCACAGTTACCAGATTCAGACAGGATGCTTGCTGTTCCACAGTCACCACTGTGTGTTATAACTCTGACGTCAGACTCGACCAGACCTGCACCGGAGGGGCTTTTATTGGAGTATAACAGTAAAAACTACATTAAATAAAACTGAGTCAGAAAAACTTGAAAATTAAGCAAACAGTTGATAGGCTGCAGAAATTAGTTTGCTTGAACAATACACACACACACACACACACACACACACACACACACACACACACACAGAGAGAGAGAGAGAGAGAGAGAGAGAGATAGACAGCATTAATACATCCTAAATAGGAAAAAGAAATTCAGCTGTTTTTAATTTCATCATCAAAATTTGTTGGATGTTGTGGAAACACTACAAAATTAGACATCCTCCAATAACAAATCTGCAACAAATTGAACATTAGATTTAGACAAAACTTTTCTAGCTGGCTGATGAATTTTCATCCAAGTTTTGATCTCGGTTGTCTTGTGTAAAACTTACTTAAGGCTGTCCCGTGCCTGAAGTCTTTCAAACTTAAAATGTTAGCTCTGCTGCAAGTCCATCAAACAGGATGGCTTTACCCTGTGTCACAGCGCCTCCTTGTGGCTCAGATGCACCATTGCCATATAACGTGTCTATGTGCCCAAAAGCTTCCAAAGTTATTGATACTAGAGAAAACATACTAGAGAAAAGAGACATGAAGACAAGAGGTGGAAATGTAGAATACATAAATAAATAAAGATAATATATAGAATCATTAAAGAAAATTAAAGAAAATAAATTAAATTAAATTGAAAAATAAATAATGGTAATATAAAAATCATTGAATAAAATTAAAGTAAATAAGTAAGTAAATAAGTGAAACCAGACTCACTGTGAGACTGTTGCAGCCACACTCTTCGGATCTGCAGTTAGCTTTTGTCTCCTCAAAGCACCAGTGCCACGCAGACTCCAAAAATTCATCTGTTTGTATTGAACTTGAATAATGTTAACACGGTGCTCAAAAGTGATTGTTTTGTTTTGGACAGATGTAGAAACCTTTTGGAGCTTCTGGTTTTAAGCAGATCTTCCAGTGTCCCTCTCCCAGTTTTTTCTGAAGGTCCACAGACTCTACCATTTTCTCCAGAGTGGATTCTGTTTGTGTCAGGTCTGCTGCAGCCACATTCTCACATTCCTTCAGCAGAAAGAAAATTCAGACTTCATAATGTGAAAATTGAAATAGATGATCATTATCCTGACACATAGGACCATAACCCTGTCACTGTAGGCTTATTTTCAGTGGAGTGTAGAGCCTCCTGCTCTATAGTCCCATCTTGTTTCTCTGGCTTTTGACCCATTGCCCCATTTCAGATGATCTCTATAACTGAGGGCAATATTAGTAAAGATCTGGAAGGCTGAGTCATCTGTTGTGCCGATTAACAGTCATTTTGTTGTGGCTGACTCTTGTCCTGTCCTTCCAGATGAACTTTTTATTTGTAACCTTGCAAAAAAAAGATAAGAATTGGTTTAGCAACTAAAACACTGGCAGTGCAATATATACATTTATATGTGGAGACAATGCACATTATTATCATCATTTAGCTGCACAGGGGAGGGGAAACACACAAAATACACATCACTGGATGTACTCATTGCAGTGTTGCCCACAAATGGAGATGCAGATGTAAAGAGACAGATTTTTTTCTGCAAGTTTTTATTTTATTGGTACAGTTGTTTATTATGCAGAGACAGAATAGGTGTATAGATGCTGCCTGTATATTGCTGTCAAAATGAATGAAATCAACAAAGCTTAAAAAACTGACACTTGTAAGGACAACACAAAGAGTATTTGGGAGGGAGTTCCAGGGTGAAGGTGGTGTAAAACCATATTTCACATGATGTGTAATACAGTACAGGGGTGAAGGTGATATCAGGTGACCAGGGGCTGTGGGTTGTTGAACCACCGGTGGTTTTGAAGGACAAAGATGATGAGAGAAGAGGAGGGTGTCCGTCTGTAGATCGACAAGTCCAGTATGTGTCAAATCACAGGGCAGACGAGAATGGATGAATCACTGAAAAAAATCATCAATGAAAAGCACTTTGTTTATTATTTGTTTTATGATTTGTTCTTCTTCGACATTGTTATGAAGGAAAGGAAAGAAAAAAATCAGGCAATTATTGTAAATGCGACTAGCAGGAGAAAATTTCTGAGCCAAGCTGCTCTGCCACTGCTTTCCCTCTCCTGCAGTTTCACCAAGCGCAGTGATGAGGGCCTCTGGAGGCTACGTGTTTTGCACAGGGTTCAAGTGATTTTCAAAAGTCCAGTTGGGCAGCATTAAAGCTCTCCAGCACTTTGAAGTGTGGTGGAATGCTAAATATTCACAAAAAAAAAAAAAAAAAAAAAAATCGGACGTGCACTGAACAGGATTAGCATTAGTAAAGAAAATAGAGGAGGTTGAAATTGACAGATAAAGCCTTGACACAGCTTGAAGTGCAACTTGTGCTAACGGACAAATTGCATGTTAGCCCTGGCAGCCTCAGACTTGGTGCAAGCCCATAAATACTGTAGCCTGAGGGGAACGGCCTTGGTTCACACATTGTGCACACATTCCTCTGTGCAATGCAACAGGCATGACAGTGAGGTCACTACCATAACACAGATCCTATCTGAATTCATGCAGTACAGCCATTAAAATAAATTGTCAACAGCTAAAAGGAACTACCCAACACACTTCTCCGAGCACCATCAGTCTGAAGAAATTTGAAGAAATCCATCCCTAATTTACACAATATCACAGCTTTTTATTCTTTGAATCGGTAACAACTTGACACTGATTTTCACACGCTCATTTTAGTGATTTATCTTTCTGGGACATTAGGAAGGCTGAGCTGCCATGATAAGAAATGTACTGGAAAAACAGTCAAGTTGTGTCAAACCTCAAACATGTATGAATAAATATTTTAAATCATAAACCTGTATTATTTTACATTATTTGTTATGATGATGCTAAAAATAACCATTGTTATCATTACCATCATCTTCACCTCCATGGCTGCAGAGATAACTGATCCACTATGAATGAGGTATTTTGTAACTAAAAATGCAATTGTATTATTTTTAATGTAAATTTAAACCTTCTACAGCACACATAAGTGGCCTACAGCTCGTCCATGCTGTAATCTCTTCTACCTGTTACCTGCAATTTTATGATTTTCTATAAGGGTGCTTGGCACAGAGAATCCAGATCCTCAGGCAGATTTTTACATGCTTTTCCACTCACATTTCAGACTTGCTGTAATGATTTTTCTATCAGCTGTGGCTGACCTTCCTTGTACTTTTACTTTGATGTCTTTTCTCTTGCACTGAGATTTCTTGCATCAGTGTTTTCTCTGTTATTGTATTGTAAATGCAATAGAAACCATGATGATGGTAATTAGCCTGGTAGTAATAGCATGCCTATTGCTTTTCTTTTCTTTTTTTTTTTTTTAATCATTAATAGGGATTACAACACACAGCATTTGGGGTCGGGGAGGTTAATCACCGCTGTATCATGTGTGCACATTAGTCATAGTATCACTGTCCAGGTGTGAGGTGTCATTTCCTCATTCAGCTCTCCTGCAGGTAAACTGCTGCGTCTGGCTGCACCCTCCGAGTGACGTCAATGGGATGGGCGGGTCACGTGGTCCCGTCTGCGGGAGACCTGTGGTCTAATGTTACTCAAATGGGAGAAAGAAAGGAAAAGAAAAGGGAGGAAACAAGGTAAGCGAGTTAGCCGCTATATATGTTATATGAAAAGGCCAGACTTGTGCTGCATGCGGTTAGCAGAGCATCGACTGAGGCTGGTTTGTTGTTCGAGGTCGAAAAGTTGCTGTGTTCAAAAGTCAAGCGACACAGTCCGAGTAAAGTTTATGCCTATAGGCGCTGTTGTTATCGTTATCATTTAACAGGAGAAAAACAAGTCATGCAGAGCGACATTTTAGGAGGCCATTGCCATTATACGTTCAGGAAAACACAAGAACATGTCGTGCATAGTCAAATGTAAGTGTTGTGGTGCTGTAGGGCTGGAGCTGAACCCGTATAGGTTAATAGGTATGTTTATTAGGCCACACAGGCCTCCCGTACACGGTTATGGTGACTTTCAGCTCCGTTAAGTTAGTACAAGCTGCTTCGCCCTGCTGTATCGATATCAAGGTGTTACTGCAAACAGCCTCTCCTGATAACAGGGGAAGGCGTCCGTCTGCAGCCAACCTGGAGTTTTTGTAGGCCTGCCTGGAGAGCTGATCCCTTTCACAGAGCAGGCCAAGTGCGTTTAATGCTACAGTGTTGCAGCCACTTCTTCATAAAAGGTCAACAGGAGATGCCACATTAGAAGTGATATGCATGATGCCAAAGCTGTGAACCTGAAGATTAACTTCACATGCAACTCCATACTGTGTGTCAGGTTGTTATAGTCATTAAACTGTAATAATCATTGTATTTTGGTTAGGCACCGTTTTATTTTATTGTTTATTAAGAGTGTATAAGGGGTATTATGGGAGCATATGATGGCCATTCCTGTGATCGATGACATGTGAGAATTTGTTGCAGCAGTTTTTATGTTGATAGCATTTATTATTTTATTTATTTATTTATTTATAAGCATTATACATTTTTGACCTCTCAAAAATAAATAAAAACGGTCAAAAAGCCCTCCAGGATACCGCATTAGGACATCAAGACTTTGAGGAACGCCACAGAAAAATTCATGACTTGATTTGGCGTCAAAAACTTTTGTCATTTGGAGATTGCTGTAGGAATTAAAAATTTCAGCGACTGTGTTCCATAAACTCCTCAGAAACTCCACTTTATGGTCAATATAGCTGGAAAACCAGGCATCCTCTGAATAACCTTGGTGCCTTAGTGCCTGTGTATACCTGTAGGTAAAAATGTCTGCTGTGCAAAAGGTCTGTGTCTGAGGAAATAAATTTAAACCACTGACCGCTGACGTTTGGTTGAGAAAATCAGACTTATTATTGATTTTCTGCAGCCCTTCCCGAGTCATAGGGAATGATTGAATCCATACTAAGCACAGTGTACATAGCTAATGACTAAATGAGCCAACAGTCCATGTTTGTCTTCACAGGTGGCTCCTTGGCACACTGTACGTTCATACAAGGTTTGCATTCTGACCTGCAAGCCAATGTAAGTCGTGTTGAGTGACTGCGTGTGAAAGAGGTAGCTATTCAAGCACAGTATCTTTTTTTTTTTTAAACAATAAAGCTCTCAAGATCATATTCATAAAACAAATGGGCTCTTGTGGGCTGATTTTTTTTTTTTTTTTTATCATGAATGTATTTTTGTGCCACCTGCAACAACTAATGGGCTGATCATTTCTGCCTACAATGCATAATTGGTTGTTACAACAAGGAGGGGGGGTGATTCTGTTTCTTATTTGGTTGTGGCACAAAAATGTATTCTTGCCTGAGCTTGCATGGAGGGTGCCTGGATAACATCTTCACCTACAGGACTCTGGATCTGGAACATCTTTTCTCTGGTGACTTCTGATGCTGGGGATAGTACTAGATGTAAATTTGCTAGATAATCCTGTATCACTAGTTTTGGAGTAAAACAATGTTGCATGAATATTTTATTGATGTCCTTTACATTATCTTATGGCTTCTTCTTTTACGCTTCCATGCTTTCTGCCTGGTGATGACTGTCCTCTGTTAATGGTATATAATATGTCAAAATTTTAATATGTAGGTAGTCTAGTAGATTCTGTTACAAATTGTGATTTTTCTTGATAATTTCTATATTGCTGTTCTGACTGTGAATTGATGTGAATAAAAAGATTAGAAATATATATATATATATATATGTGTGTGTATATATATTTCTAATCTTTTTACTCATTAATTACCATAATTCTAAAACTATAAAGTCCTTAACTTAGTCCAAAATTGCATAACATAATATTAAATTGCACCACTCATGGAATTACAGCAATAGAGAATTGCAATAACAAGTTAGCCCCTAAGTATCGTAAATCATATCATATTGCGCTGTCCCTGCTGATTTTCATTCCTAACTAAGAGTGTAGAATCTTGTTATTTTGATGGAACTAGAAAATTGGCTCACATTAAATGATTGTGTGTTGTGTATGCTTGCTTGCTTGTGTGTGTGTGTATGTGTGTGTGTATACATGTGCACTCTCAGGGACCATCACCTTACTCATGTCATATGAAGACGACTTTTATGGGCACAGTGACCGTGTCCACCAAGCGCCCTACTATGACCAGGTTCCCCAAGGGACTTTACCCAGAGAAGACTCCTATAATCCTCAGCCCCTGAGAGAGCAGAGGGCAGGTCACCTCGCTAAGAGTGCTGACCCCCTACCACCCCCTCCTCTGCCAGACCAGCCACCCGTGGGGCCCAAGTTTGACCCCAGTGGCAGCGAGGACAACGCGGATCCAGACCCCGACCCTGCCTTGGACATCAAACCCGTCCACCGCTTTATCCCCGACTCCTGGAAGAACTTCTTCAGAGGAAGTGGCCGGAGCAGTAACAAACCCTGGTCCATGCCTGCCTCCTCATTTAACAACAACAACAGCAGCAGCAACGGGGTGCGCTGCTCTCCTCCGCACTCGCCCTCTGCTCCCGGATCCTACCACGATCCCTATGGAGGGTCCGGGAGCAGCTACAACTCCCGCAAAGAGCTGTTGGAAGTCCGGGAGCCCCATGAGTCCATTTCAGGGCGCACCCACCACACGGGTTTGACCTATAGTGAGCGAGTGGAGGAGTACCATCAGCGCTACGCCTACATGAAGTCCTGGGCTGGGCTGCTGAGGATTCTGGGGTGCATTGAGCTACTCCTGGGAGCGGCGGTATTTGCCTGCGTCTGTGCTTATATTCACAAGGACAACGAGTGGTTCAACATGATGGGGTACTCCTCTCCTGGGGGAAGTTATGGGACTTTTGGAGGAGGGATGTACGGCGGGGCCTACTACACAGGTCCTAAGACTCCATTTGTGTTGGTGGTGGCAGGACTGGTCTGGCTGGTGACTGTGATAATACTAGTCCTTGGGATGACCATGTACTACCGCACCATCCTCTTGGACTCATCCTGGTGGCCGCTGACTGAGTTTACCATAAACCTCGCCATGGCGGTGCTATACATGGCGGCAGGTAGGTAATACATCGTCTGTCACGATGGAGGAGGAGTTAATCTCAGGTTATTGGAAGTCAAACTATAAATGTCTTTAAATGTCTTGTCTTTTTTTTTTTTTTTTTTCAGGAATTGTGTATGTCCGCGACACAACCCGCGGGGGTCTCTGTTCCTACCCTATGTTCAACAATGCCATAAATGCGGTATTCTGTCGAACTGAGGCCGGCCAGATTGCTGCCATTATTTTCCTCTTTGTCACCATGGTGGTGTATCTGATAGGAGCCATGGTGTGTTTGAAGCTGTGGAGGCACGAAGCCGCACGCAAATATCGGGAGCAGTACAGCCAGGAGGTAAGATCTCAGCAGTGTGTGTTTTTTGTACGTGCTCATATTTTTAGGTCTGTGTTTATTCGTGCTTCGGTCTTATTTTAACTGCATGTTTTTTATATACTGCATATTAGTTTGGTTTGATGGTTTTTGTTTGTTTTTTTGCACAGATGCAGGCAGCAGACATTCAAGGTGCACAGTCCTTGGTAAGCATTCTGAGAGACTTTTTGCTTTCAAGAAATTTGTTGGTTGGTTATTCAGGTTATAACATTCCTAGATGTTACTCAGTGTTTTTATTTTTTTTTATCTGCCTCTAATTTGTAGAAGGTTCTTCATGCTTTCATTTCCTCATGTCCACGTCTCGATTACTGCAACTTCTTCTATTCTGCCCTCCGTAAAAGAAACTCTAAATTGCTTGTAGTAGGGAAGCATGGTATGGATTACTTTCAACCGATAATTACCTGCTTCTCATGTCTGACATCGATAAGATAACTGATAATAATTTCACATTTTTGCATTTTTAAAAAGAAGTTCATACGCTTTAGCTCATGCACACCTAAGTGTAAGAAAGGCTAAGATGTAGTGAGCAAAGATGATTTATATTTCCTCATCTCTGACACTCAACAAGATCAACCACAACCACATGACTCCCATTTTATCTGCTAACTACATTTAATTTGACTTGATTGTTTTTTCTCTCTCTGTAGATGGCTCCGGCTCGCAAACCCAAGGCTCCAGAGCCGATCCACGACTCTACAGTGATTCCTATTCAAGCTGCTCCAAAGCCCGGACCTCCTAAAGTTTTGAAGGGAGCCATACCATCTGGACATATTCCAAAGCCTGTTATCATGCCTGACTACATTGCGTGAGTGCTTGTCTAGTCTGTAAAACCGCACTGACTAACATACTGAGTGAAATAAACAGGTTAAGCCACAGCGGTGTAGAGAAATGTCATACCAACACACTGAAGTCTGTTGTACAGAGTTGTAAAGTATCTGTGATAGATGTCGGTATACTGTGCTGTACTTCCTGTATCTCAACAGAAGCAAATGAAAGAGGCATTTGCAAATCCACTTTGATCAACCAAGCTGAGGCTTGTAATGAAATTTTCATGTTTATATATGCTATTGTTATCTTGAGTCCTGTTTTATTGCTAAGCTTAATTGGATAACCGTTAAGCAACTACAGTATATCTACCATTGTCTAAAAGTTAAATTCAGTACCCCTTAAAGCTTAATTCTTAGGGCAGCCTGTGTTGTAAAGGAATTTCTGAATCTGAAGGAAGTGTAATTGTCTATCTCCATCCTGCAGTAAGTATCCAGCCATCCGGTCTGATGATGAACGGGACCAGTACCGCGCTGTGTTTAATGACCAGTACGCTGAATACAAAGAGCTCCACTCTGAGGTGCAGGCTACTCTCAAGAAGTTTGAGGAGATGGACGCCATGATGCAGAGTCTTCCTCAGCACCCGAGCAGCCAAATGGTGATCACCTGCACCCATCCCTTTAACTTCACAAAATAATTCTCAACTGCATCATTCTCTCGTGTTTCATTCATGTTGGCAGCTGGCAGATTTTCTTTCAGTTTAAAACTTCTTCCACATTAAAGGGCCACCCCAGTTATTTTGCATGTCTAGCCTGATATTTGCAAATTGTATAAACTTCACATTTCTGCTTATCTTTTCCCAAAGAAAGCAGTCATATTTTGGAACTCCCCATATCATTTTTCCTACTTCTCATCCAGCTGCTGCGATATGCAAATGAACTTATAGAGATTTCAGACTTTCTTCACACTAGCGTTCAGCAAGGGAAAAGAAAAAATTATTATAAAGTACAGAAAATAACACAAAGTATATCTGATGTACAGGTGAGCTCCACACACCTTGCCATTACATTTAAACATGTTTCACCGCATTTTCACGATGGAAGTTACTCACAATACGAAAAGTGAGACTATTTCTGGTTTCCCTTCAATTTCACAGTTCCATGTTATTTCACATTTGTGACAAGAACTAATTTTCAACACCGAGATTGTCATTTCTACACACGTAACATGAAAATGTGTTATATGGTTTCATGTGAGTGTAAATGAAGCATGAGACAGAGTCAAATTGTGTCTCATGAATATTGCAACCAGTTTTGTTGTTGTTCAGCCATGCCTCATTTCCTCATCCCAAAACTTCCTCTGTCTTTGTTTCCTGTTCCTGCTGTACTTCCCCTCCACCCTCAAATTCCTTCCCTGCCCCATGTTATATTTCATGGCGTCAGTTGTTTGCTCTTGATTTGTGTCAGGAATTTTGTATTTTAGTCTTACGACCCAATTTTAACACTGCTTCTCTCTTTTCCAGGAGTTCGATCGCATTAACAGAATCCTTCAGGAGTACCAGAAGAAGAAAAACGTGAGTCCGTTGTCGTGTCTTGTCATTGTTGGTTGTTTACACGTGCTGCATAGCGAAGTGGCCTTGTCTTAGTTGCTCGTGTTAAATAACAGTACACAGGCTTGGCTGCCTCTCTGCCGTCATTGATGAAGTTTTTCGGGCTGAAAATCTCTAGCCGCTCAGAATACAATCCGTTTTTGTAGCTCAATATATTAATTACCTTTTCAAACATACACAGCAGTAAATGCATTGTGTCTGTCAGTGAAAATAAACGGCACGTCCAGTAGAGAGGCTTGATACTGTAATACATTCATTGGGGAAAAGGAAAAGATCTTGCAGAGTGATAAGAATATAAATAGCTGCTTCAGAACATTGTTGAATTTGCATGTTTAATGCACAGCAAGTGACTGGTTTGCCTGATTTGTCTGAGAGTAAAATCCTTGTCACTCTGCCTCTACTGTACCGTCCCAGGATCCCACTTTTCTTGAGAAGAAGGAGCGCTGTGAGTACCTGAAGAACAAACTCTCGCACATCAAACAGAGGATCCAACAATATGATAAAGTCATGGAGTGGAATGACGGCTACAGCTAAACTACTGCTGCTCCTCTGCCTTGGGAGGCCACTCAAAAGACATTCAGGTGGAGGAATACTGTGGGAACCACTGGACTAGAACCACAGCAGGCGGATAGTAGTGAGAAGTTGTATTGGCACTGATCTTTCCAGTCTGTGTTGTCTGTCACATCTGCACAGCGGTTACGTAGCTGTCAGCAGTTTAGTGTGTGTGTGTGTGTGTGTATTTATGTGTGTGCGTGCCTGTGAGCATGCACACTGCAACCAAAGGGGGAAATGTGTTTACTTTTCTACTTAAAATGGTCTGAATATGCAAAAGATGCAATGTGTGTGTGTGATACTGTGACTGTGTTTGTACCTGGGGCTCACTACTTCATTTCATGAATAACACTGGGATCTGACCTGAATGTTTCCTGTTATCAGCCTTAAGGAGTGAGACGCCTGCATATTTTTCTTTGTTTCTTAACCAAAATAAAATGGTTAAGAACCAAACCAAAATGAAATAACTCGTAATTTAACATTTTTTCTTCCTCCTGTCTATGTACTTAAGTCTTCAGGTTTATTTAATTTGCCTGCACAAGCTTTACAGCTACTGACGTACAGCTCATGAAAGGTTCACATCCCAGCCGAATCACTGAACTGCCGTTAAGATTGTTTTGATTGCACATGATGATTTTATGTTTAACTGTTTGACAGATGTCTGAATTGAGAACTATGCATTTCCCACAGGGGTGATAATGGCATTACTAAGTAATTGTCAACAGGTAATGTGTGTTTTTTAATGCTTACTACTGACTTTGTTCTACCATTTCATAAACATTTTATAATTGTACTCACTTTCAACTTATGTTTTAATATTTTAGTGCCTTACTATGTAAGCCTTATGCCTTAACATATTCATTTGATCCTCCTTATACCACTTTGTTACCATGTAATGTCTTAAAATACAGCTGATAGTTAACGCTCTTTATTAATTGATCACTATCACAAGTTCTACATCCTTCTGACTTTTATGTTACCAAATATAATTGTAAATACATGGCTGTGTCCATTTTTTAAAAAATAAATTAATTAATAAAACTGTACTTGCTGCCTTCTGAATACATTTTGGCTGAGGCACTTTCAGCTTTTGGTCTGCTCCTTTATTTATCAACAGCCACGTGTAAATTGTAGTTCTGGACTTGGGACAAAAATGACAACGGTGCACTGATGCGTTTATGAAGCTTGTGAAAAGAGGCATACTAATCCTATAATCAGTTCTAGTATACCACACAGAAGTCACAGTAAAACTAAGTGTATAGAGAGTGTATATATAAACTGTTGGAACAACATAGCCTATGGTAATGTTTACACAGTCCCTTAAGCGTTTTTCACTGCAGCCATTTTGACATGAAACAGCAGGGTAAACACTGGGTTTATGACATTAATTTTGGTTCCATTCCATAGAAATAACTGGAAAGTAACCTTAATTATTTTCATTATTGACACCTGTGTTTACCCTGCTGTTTCATGTCAAAATGGCTGCTGTGAAAAAGCCTTGCTGTGAAAAAACCTTGAGAAGAGATAGTGTGTAGTGTAAGTCTCTAAGTACAGGGATATTATTGGAGTAGCAATACTGTAGGATCTCTTATCTATAAACTTAAGCAACTAATAATTAGCAGTATGTTTTAGTACTAGATGTATAGTGATGTTTATTCATCAAGTCTATATAACCCATATGTTTAGTAATTCTTAAGTAACTAGTAACTAGTATTAATCCCATGTTGGTTAGAAAGTGAGCGATTCATGATCAAACCTTTCTTACTGCTAATGATACCTTAATTGTACTTACTAGTTTATGTACCTGTAAGTAAAGTGGAAAATAATTCTGTGTTATTCAATTGTCTATGATCTATTCATAGCATGAAAAAATAAATAAAAGTGGAAGCAAGACTACTGACGCTGCCCCCGAAACAAGTTCTGGTTTTGTAAAATATCTAACGACTGTAAAGTTACACCATTTTCCTCACAAGGCAGCACTTTGCCTAGCTTTGTGGCACTTTAAAGGTGTAGTATGCAAAATTAGAATTAAGAAATTTTGGAATACGCACATAATTGAGCAGTACTGTATTGAACTGCATTAATGCTGTTATGGTGACAGATTTTTCAGAAGCAGGCATTTTACAATAGCAACGTTCAGGTGAAATGTTATTGTGATGTCTCACGTCACCTTTAAAATGTGCAACTAATGATTAATTTATAGATTAAACAGGTGCTGCCGGGAGATATGTCAATGTACAATAATTTCTTAATATCTGAGAAAGGACCTGCCTTTGTCAGGCTCAATGCAGAAGTTCCCCCACCGTGGCAGGCCACCATGGTAAGACCATCACCAGCAATGTTTAGCATATTTTTTTTAAACAATCAGTTTTATCAAATCAGATGTAGGCTAGCTTATTTCTGCCAAGACATGCCTTCATTATCAAAGTGACAAAAAGCGATTTGTGGTCTTGTGCAGAGTGAGAGGTGGACAGACACACTGCTGCGTGTAGTATTCCTATTGTCATCCATTAATGTCGCTGCTGCTGAAAATATGGCCACCCAGATGATGACACTGAGTAAACCGACTGTATTAATTTGTAAGGCAGGTGGACCAAACATCAGGCAGCACTCAAATTCCTATCTGAAGGTAAAGGAAACAGTCAAATGGACTTTTTTTATGAGTGCACACCTTCCCTCCATGACTTATGATGGCTCAATTTAGATAACAATCCAAACAATGACAGGTCAAAAATGGCATAGTCTGTGACGTTGACATGTTTTTGCAGTCGACAGTAGGCTGCCTTTCAAAAAAAAAAAAAAAAAAAAAAAAAAAAATCAACTGTTGAATGTGCAACTTTAAAATGTAGACATTTTTACCATTTTATGGGGCCCTTACCGTGACTGGCAAAGACATGTGGTGATCTGAAAATGCTGCAATAATGACAATTCTGTTTAAAAATTGTGCTGATGTAAGCCTTCAGCAAAACCAGAACTTCCTTTAAGAGCCATAAAAATTGCAATAAAATGTCAGAAAAACTCCTGTTTCCTCTATTTGTTCATGTTCATGTTTTATTTACAGCGCTTTTGCCTCCACTGAACAGGGGTGGAGATGAAATTTCAAAAGTATTTTATTTGGTGCATGCAAACAATTATATTCTTTTTTTTCTCCAATAAATAGTGACAGTTACACCAGCAGTATCTGGTTAACTCCACATTTCCCCATATAAGTCCATTCACAAATTGTTTTCCATTTTACATACGGATTCATTAAATAATAATGGTAAACATCTCATTACTTAGCCTACTATTAATGCTTGTACATACATCACTCACAGAGTGAACAACACCATGTGTGAATGTTTACTTATTTAATCATAATTTAACCTTTGGGTACTCCATGATTGATGAATAAATAAAATGTCAACAAAATATTATTATTATGTATTATTCAGTACTATAATTTATTATCACTCATTAATAACTTGGTCCACTTACATGTCTAGTAATTGATTTATTTATCAAGACTCATTATCATTATCAGCAACAGAAACTGTAAGTCACAATTGGAATAGTATAGTCAGAGGTGGAAAGAGTACTACATATTGCTACTCAAGTAGAAATACTGTCACTTGTTACTTACCTGATATTTTACTACTGTAAATTTGAATTTTTAATCGTGCACCTTCTATTGGACATTGGAAATGACAAAAAGTAGAACCAACAAAATAGAATCAGATTCTTCTTCTCATCTTTGCTGATGGACAGTTCATTGTCTTTGCTCATTTGTTCTCTAATGGATGTAATTTAAAATGTAGTGAAGTACAATACTGAAACAAAAATGTACTTCTGTAAAAGTAAAATCACTGACTTTAAAAAAAAATACTCAATAATTACAAGTTCACAAAAAAGATACTCATTTACAGCAACACGACTTAATCTAAATAGTGACCTCCACCTCTGATTATAGTCGCACTATAATGATAGAGGATAGAAACAACAGCAGCAGCAAAAGGTACAATAAGAGCAGAATGAGTTTATTGTTGGTGAGTCGCTGAGGAAATATAATATTATAGGAACGGGATATAAAAGTGATTTCTCATTGTACTTTCTGAATCCAGCCTCATGAATTAGTCTGAAACTATTCCTGAAGTTGTGATCTGTCACCCAGTGCTAAGTGGCAGGTTGCTGGCCGCGGGCACGCGTATTGCAGCGCGGCCACATCAGGCGCGTCCACGGCTGGGACGAGGTGTGTCAGATGAGAGGGGGCGGGTCCGAGTTGACGGTGCGCTGCTTTGCTCAAGGTGTGGCCTTGTTTTTATTATCTACGGGCAGTTTCAACTGAAATATTTCAGGCGAGGACAGAACCAGCGACAGGTGAGTGTCTCGACCTCTGCTTTGTGGCGTTAAAACCAAAGTCTCCACTGAATTTGAAGAGATTAAGATACCTGACTCTGTTACCTGTATGAGCCACAGGTGTGTTGTTGGATACAGGTGAAATCGCACGGCAGCGTGTTTTGGTCTGACAGTAGTGCTGGAAAATTGGTTTGATAGAAATATCATGAAAAGTCTTACTTTAACTGGATTTATTATTATTATTATTATTATTATTATTTATTGTTAATTATACGTTTACCTATATTAGCTCAGTAGTAATCACCACAGATTAAGAGGTGTCTTTGTTTCACACTGTTTCGTGTCAGTCTGCTAATTGATCATTTAAAATCATATGACATGATGTTGTAAAATTATATCACATTTTATTTTCCGTTTATCTTTATTTTGAAGGAGCTCAGTTTAACCACAGAAGTCCTCTTGTCGATCCTGCGTGTGAAGCAGCAGAAGATTCAGCAATGTCCTCCAGGCCCAAGGACAGTCCGCCTCCTTATGAGTCAGACAATGGATAGTGAGTCTTTTTCCAATCAATACAATATATATAAATCTATCCTATTTCTGTTATGTTTTTCAAATATGGTTATGAATAACTGCCAGTCACATTATAGTGGATTTCTCACCTTCAGAGTCAGGTGAGTATGGGTTGTCACATGTTTCTCTCTGTTCGCAGTAACATCCCACCCCAGCCAGCTTACTCCTATTACCCAGATGATGAGTTCCTTCATTTCTACCGCTGGACATCTCCTCCGGGCATCATCAAAATCATGGCCATCATCGCCGTCGTACTGTGTGTGGCCATTTTTGCTTGTGTTGCCTCCACGCTGGCTTGGGACACCCAGATGGGTCTGAGTGGCTTTGGGGGCATTGGAGGAGGCTATGGGGGCTATCAGCCGGGATATGGCACCGGTGGGTACGGCTCTTTTGGTGGTGGAGGATATGGAGCTGGAAACAACTACGGCTACGGTTCACTAGGAGGTAACTACACCGACCCTCGAAAGGGCAAGGCCTTCCTCATCGCTATGGCAGCCATCACCTTCATCGCAGTCCTGGCCGTCTTCATCATAATTGTGTCTCGGCAAGGCCTGTCTCAGTCGAGGAGGTTCTATCTGGCTGTGGTGATCGTGTGCGCCATCCTTGCGCTGCTGATGTTTATAGCCACCATAGTGTATCTCATGGCAGTGAACCCCACGGCCCAGTCGTCTGGATCGGTCTATTCCAGCCAGATAACCGGCCTGTGTGCCCAATTCCAGCAACCGCAGGTTTCAGGAGCGTTTGTCAACCAGTACCTCTACCACTACTGTGTTGTGGAGCCACAAGAGGTGAGTGCAAAGACTTAGCCGTGTGTCCCTGTTTCACCTCATCCAAGATCTGTTTTCTGTGTCAGGACTATTGTATTGTGTGTGTCAGTATCTGCACAGCTACATGCACCAGGAGTGTGTGATACAAGCATCTGTGTGTGTTTTTCCCAACACTGTGGTCCATCTGTTGTGGCAGGCGATCGCGGTGGTGTTTGGCTTCCTGGTTACTGCAGCTCTGATCATCATTCTGGTGTTTGCGCTCAAGACCCGTCAGAAAATCCAGAACTATGGAAAGAGCAACATTTTGTGGAGGAGGGTGAAGGAAGTGGATGAGGTAGCGCCACCTCAGGACGTCGAGGCATGGGTGAGTTTGATGATTTGTTCTGTTACCAAATCTCCCATCCAGAAATTAGCATAGTTTTGATAGAAGTGGCTGCCTAAATGATGTAACAAGTCCCCGGTCACTTTGTGCAGCCAGCCAGATCAAGAGGCTTTAACAAGCCAAGTCGGTGTGTGGCTGCCTGCTTGTGTAAAGCGTAGCAGGAGTGTGTGAGCTGAAGTAGTTCAACCTGTTTGGTGACAGTCACCTGTATATGAGAGGGGGGAGGGGAAGTGTGGAGCAACAAGCCTCTCTGACTGCCTTGTGTGCCTGGTTTCTGGGTGTGGCATGTTGATGAAGATAGTTTCAATGTAATGTTGTCATGCTGCACACTCAGTTGAACAATATAAGATCCAGATTTATTGCTGTCAGTAGGCTATATTTTGGAAATCAGCAAATGCAACTTAAAAATCTTTATGTCATGATGAATCGTGATTTCTGAGTCTATTTTTAGCAGCCTTTCTTCCACATGCTTGCCTGATCAGTGACTAACAGATGAGACATGTTGGTGATAATGATGGTGTGATTCAGCGCAAGAAGTTTAGTTCACTCCAGAGCAGTTCAGAGGAAGAACCGGTCCGACTTGCATTCAAAGCCACAAATCCCAAAAGTGCGCAGACACACAACACCAGGACAGCAACATGATACTGTGAGCCCAAGGCATTTCAGTGCAACTTGTGGAAACCAGTCTAAAAACACTGAGACAGTGTCACTACAGTGATCTGCAGAGACTTCGGCCCTATAGACCGTTGTTTCTGGAATGTACAGTAAAGGGTGTAGATGCATAATTTAAGGCCTCTTGCAAGTCCGTGCCTGTTTAGCTTAGCTCAGTCGATAAAGGTCCAACAGATGTTAGTTTTCTTTGTGGATGCCAAACAATTGATTTCAAATCTGTTACAGATGGAAGCACGCTGCAGAATATTTAGAGTAACTTGTGCTGGGTTTGTGAGCTAAACTGGAATGACTGTTTTTCCCTTGTGTTCAAAACAGTGTAGGAACACCACAGAAATCTGTCACCCAAATTACACCCTTTAATGCCATTATCTTCCACTACTACTACTACTAAAATATAGAAATGCAGCTCAAAGTACTGTGCAATATAGAAATTACATCTACTAAGTGCTTCACATGTAAATACAGACATTGAATGAACATCAAAACAATGATAGTATGCCATAAGTAATGTAACATGAAAAGGCCATTAGGATGGTCGGTAACGTTGGATTTTGTTTCCACACCAGTGGACTGTCCTTATGCATTTACATTTATAGGTCTAGTAGAATTTAAAGCTGTTCAAATATTGTGTAAAGCAAGTCGTAACACACTTCCTGGTAACGTACAAAAAATGTTTTCAAATAGGGACAGGAGCAGCAATTTAAGAGGAGAATGCTATTTCAAATACAGTATGTTAATTCCATGCTGAAGACGATGTGCATTTGAGTTTGTGGGGTAAAACTTTGGAATAGTCGATATTTGGAAATGAACTCTGTACAGATTCAAAGCAGTTTAAAAGTAACTTTTACTTTTTTTTGACAATTATAAAATGTAAAATGACCATTAAATTCATATTGTGTCAGTCTTTGGGTTGTTTGAAAATGATGATATGCTTCTTGTTTATTGGTTAGTTGTGATTATTGAACGGACACAGTAAAGCATATAGCATTATTATCAGTAGTAGTAGTAGTATTTAGGTTACATGTTCACAATATTCAACAATGCTGAAGCTTTTCTATCTAATGAAGCAATTATATACTGATTGACGTATGGCACATGTTGCTAATCTGTTTGTGTTTTTCCCGTTTTATTTTTGATCTCCAAAGGTGAACAATGTGTCAGTCGTTCCCGAAGAGATGCCAATGTCGAACTACCCCGCGCATTTAGCAGGGTCCAGGAGCCACCTCGATGACAACAGCACAAACTATGACAAGCCACCGTACAGCTACACCCCGGAGTGAGTACACGCACATACACTCTCTCTCTCTCTCTCTCTCACACACACACACACACGCACATGCAGGGGCTCTATGCTGTTTCACATGTGAACACTTGCTAATAACGGGGGATGTTTGCAGCCCACATGGGGGCGCATGATGTCATTTGCACCGTGTGCCAGGATACTGCAGATGGCAGCACAGAGAGTGCCAAGCTCAGCAAGGATTTGTTTGTGGTGCATTTTTTTAAATCTAGCTGTGTTGTTTTTCCCAGACTGCTGCTGTAGAATGGCTTGCCAGAACATGTTCACATGAAAAAAACAAAAAAACAAATAGAAAAACAGGAACCTGTGTGTGTGTGTGTGTGTGTGTGTTTTCAGCAGAGGTCGACAAACATGCTGCACATTTACCGACTGTATTTCAGTGGAATGAACCTTCATTCCTAGGTTTGCTTTTCACAGTTTTGGCAAAATAGTGACGGGATTCATGAGGCCATGTAGTCTGTTCCAGTTTCAGCTTAAAAAAAAAAAAAAAAAGACAGTGAATCACATTTCCCAGCCGTGTCAAATACCTCTGTGCTGATGAGGAAACATTTAACAAGCAAACACATAAAGAAAACACAAAGTCATTGTTCTCCTTTGCTGTACTCATCTGACATGAGCGAGTTGTGAGATCGTCACCACGTTGGCATGATCTGTATTTACACTTCCTGCTCTCTTAAGGGAAGGAATGTAGGAGACTTGATTATTGCATGTGAGCTCATAAATGTAAAGATAAAGGAGGATAAAATACCGACTCAAACAGAATTGGGCTGGGTGATATGTCAACATGTTGATACCGTGATATGAGACTAGATATCGTCTGGGATTTTGGATATTGTTGCATTGTGATACAGCACAAATGTCTTTTCCTGGTTTTAAAGTCTGCATTACAGTAAAGGGATGCAATTTTTTTTTATTCATCTTGGTAACCATCATTAATAAATGATAAACTGATAATAATAAAAACACTAGTAACAATAACGATTGATAATGGTTGATTATAATACCTTGTTAAATGGGTAATAAATATCTTACTTTGTAAACCATCTATGGACATTATTTGGATGGCTATTATAAAGTTGTAGCTACTGCTTGTTGTAATAATACTTAGTTAATGACAATTAGCCACAAGTGTTATAGTGTTAAAGTCTTATTAAATATATGATTCATCTATCTATGTAATGTTTGTAGATAAAACAAGAAAAATGCATTGTTTGTTAACTGAAAATAACTGTTATGTAAAAATTAATATACCATCCATTTAGCATTTATCAGTGATGGTTATTATAAAATGTTACCCATCAAAAATCAGCCGTACAATATTAATTTCAAGGTATTTGGTCAAAGATTTTGTGATGTTAGATTTTGTCCATATCATCCAGCTCTAAAACAATATAAATTGACCACAAATACATTTTCTTGGATTCCTGCTAAGTGCTCATAATTTCAGGGATGTAGCATGAGTCATGGCCTCAAAAATCACTGCAAATTGGTCAAAGCCACAGGCCTGAGCTGGGAATAGCAGCAGTAATCATAGCTTTTCTGTTGTGTTTCAACACACTCCCTGTATGATTAATCCGACTCTCCTCCTTTCTCTCAGGCCTCCAGTGGAGGACCGTGAGCTTGTGCGAAACGGCACCCCCTACAGCGGGAACCCAGAGGTGGCCAGCTCAGCCGGGAAGCCCAAGAAGAAGCGCCGGCCACGTCGCCGAGCCAACGGACAGGACTACGACACGGACTACGCCTCCTCTGGAGACGAGCTGGACGACAACGACTTCGACAGGTACAAAGGAATCATGGACTTTTTCACCTCAGCCGCCGGCATGACAGGAAGTCGAGGCTGTGGTGCTGTGATGGCATAATTTTGACATGTTTTTGCTGTTTTTTTTAAAAAAAATTGTTCCTTCTGTTACTCTCCATCTACTACAGTGAATTTCCTCCCATAGCGAATGAGCAGGAGCGTGCTGACTACAAGCGCGAGTTTGACCGCGACCACCAAGAATACAAAGACCTTCAGGCAGAGCTGGATGCCATCAACAAGAATCTGTCAGATGTCGACAAAGAGCTGGACGAGCTGCAGGAGGGCAGCCCGCAGTTCCTGGTGAGATATTAAAGGAAAACCCTTTTTTTAGGCATTGGGATGTGTGGGTCCTCAAATGATTTCTGCAACCTTACATCAAATTCAGACCCACCTCACCTGCTGT
Source organism: Myripristis murdjan (assembly GCF_902150065.1). NCBI lineage: Eukaryota > Metazoa > Chordata > Actinopteri > Holocentriformes > Holocentridae > Myripristis > Myripristis murdjan. The sequence continues at coordinate 16,658,806 of NC_043991.1, forward strand.
TCAATACAAATAAGCTGAAGCTTCAGTTTGGGCCACCAGCAAATATGGCTTAAATAGACACTGCACTCCATTTGAGGCCAAAATCTATCAGTGCAGTGATTGATTCCTTACAGAAAAATAACCAAAGTCACTGGGTGAAAGGTCTCCGGTCAAACATTTTTGAAGCAATATGCTCAACAATGCACTACTCATCAGATATCATTTTGATTTTTGCTTTTATGCTTCACCACTCATACAGTCCAGGACCGTTTGTGCAGAATGTACAGAATCAGAATCAGAATCAATGTTAATGGCTAAATGTGTTTGGGGCTCTAGTGCTTAAATATCACACAAAGTAATGGGTAGAAGAAAAAAAAGGGAAAAAAGAGACAGAAATAGGAATAATGAAGCTTAGTTTTAGACCAATAATTAAATATATGTTTTTTTTTTTTTTTTTTTACAAAGGTAATGACCAACATAGAAGTCCATATATATAAGATAACACTATTTTATCATTTACCCCAGAAGCAAATTTTCACTTGCACTAAATCCCATGCAGCTTCATTTTAACCAGCATCAATAATCAAAATGTTTTAAATGTCTAGTTGATGTAAAATTTCTCACTGGGAAGAACATTAGTGGCTTTAGAACTTATTAAGTTGTTTTTTTTTTTTTTTTTTTTTTTTTTTTTTTGTCACGTTGTACATCTTTAATTAAAGCAACTTTGCTTCAGATGATAACAATAAAGCCCTGCACTGAGAGTTGGGGGGTCAAAATATTTCACAGGTACAGCAGCGCACCAAATGAAGCATTTTGTATCCATGAAATGGATAACAAACAGTCACAGCGAGAAGGTGTTATCCTCTGGAAACTTTCACTGAAAACTCCCTCCTGGTTAGATATTAGTGTTGTAATTGTTTCCAATGCCCTATATTCTCTCTACAGGATGCACTGGATGAGTACCACAGACTTAAAGACATTAAAAAGGTATGTGCGGTGCAGCAATTGATATTACCATATCTAATGTACAAATAAAACATCTTTTTTTACTGAAGGCATACTTCATACTTTAAGGGGCTTTCTATATTTCTTTCTGTTGTTCCCACAGTCTGCAGATTACCAGATGAAGAAGCGCAGGTGTAAATATCTGAAGGGCAAGCTGTCTCATATCAAGAGGATGGTCAGCGATTATGACCGCAGGGCCTGAACCTTTCCTCCAAGATTACACTTGTGTCCCCGACCGAGGGGCTGGATGAGCTCTGGAGTGCGCTGGAGGCTTTACTGACAGTCACCAAGCCTGAGGAGCATCGTGTAAAGGATGGACCTGCTGGTGTCATGCCAGTCTAAGCTGTGCATGGAAGCTCTCGCGGTCTTCCTGAACTCACAGCAGGTGAAAATTTTTAAGGGCTGTTGTTGGAATTTTTGAACCGTGGAAAACAAATTTTCTGTCTTGTATTATGCCCACATTTGTATTTTGAATATCAGCTGCCATGGATACTGTTATCCTGATATCTTGATATTTATTTTTCCTTATGCAATCTGTATGCATTTGTCTAACAAAGCTTCTAGTTTGAGGAGTGAACACATGAACACATTATTAACACAAGTCCATTTTTACTACCAGTTGCTTATAATGACTCAGGTTGAGATGATCCGTTTTACTGTCTTTTTATTATTTTTAGTTTGTAATAAATTTTTTTAGGTCAGTGTAAACATGTAAATATGTGGGAAATACTGTGATGTTCTTAATATTCTAATAGCATTTTTTTTTAAGTGTGTTATGGTATTTTTCTTTGTACAAGCCACACAACAGACAGGACACTTCACAATGATAATGCATTTTTAATGCTCACTGCTTTTTTTAACAGCTACTTTTTACAAGTCTACTTTCATAATGATTTGTGATACTTTTATTGTAATAAATTGATTTATTAACCATTGCTCTCTTCTTACACAGTATACATATGTACTTGACTGTACTAATACACTGATTATCATCTTACTGCTGAGATGGTTTTAAAGGACCACGCTGGTGATTTTGCATGTTCAGTATAATATCTACAAACTTTTATGCTGATCATTTCTCAAAGGAAGCAGTCGTATTTTAGAATTCCCAAATGATTTTTCCTCCCTTTTAGTCAGCCGATGGTTTCTTCGCACCAGTTTTCCATCACCGTAATAAAGTTGTCCACATTAGTTTTCCCTAAAAGCAGCAGGACTGTTTTTTGATGACTTGACACTGGGTGGAGTGGGTGAGGCGGTCTCTCTGCCAGGGAAAATAGTCCCCAGGGAAACATTTGCTTTCCACAGCCAATTATCAGGTCTATGTTTTATGAATGGAGACGACTTTGTTAGCCACAGAAGCAGAACATCATAAGGTGGCTTTTTCAACCAAAAATTCCAGTTTGAAAATGGAAGGATTTTAATTATATGTTGTGAAATATTATATGTCGGTAGTACGCTCGCATGATTTGTATAGTGGTTTGCTGCAATGTAAAATGTGGGGAAATTGTAGTAAATGGACCAAACATTCAAAATCACTGATATGGTCCTTTAAGTAAAGCATTGTGGCTGATCACACCTTCTCACAGAAGATTATTGAGGAAAGATGGAGCGAATCAACAAACACCAATTTGGGAAAAACAAAAAACAAAAACGCATAACCTTAATGGTTTCTGCAGAACTGAGGCACGCTGACAACTGCAAGTTCACAGTTTACAGTGACAGAACTCAGCACATTGAAGCACAGAGAGGCAAATACGAACATTGTTACATCCTTCAGATTTTTTAAGAGATCTCTTTGAGCTTCCTCACTGAATTTCACAGCACACAAAATTTGCATGACAACATATTTTATGCTGAAGTACGCTGATGAACACTGTTGCTATCCTTTCTCTCAGGCTTCCTCCGGTTGTATTTGTTTCTATTGACGTATATCCCATTAAGCTTTTGTTTTGAACTGCTCTGTCTGCATGGAGTGTCTCCTCAGCAGCATCGCCCGGGTTGGCTCTCTGGGAGGCCCAGGGGGAGCAGAAGGAATCAATGTTTTTAGGCCAGCCTCTGTCCCACAGAAACCCCTACCACTGGAGCTGGGATCATACATGTTCGGGATGTGTGCGTTGGGGGAGTTGATGTTCAGAGGTGGCAGAGACCTGGGCCGGGACTGGGAGTTGTAATCTAAGAAGAAGGCTGCGGACCCCCTGCGCTCAAACCCAGAACGGACACTTCTGGTCGGACCTGAGGCCAGCAGCGACTCCCTGGAGCCCAGCGTGGTGGAGGAGCGCAATTTGACCAGCCTCTTACCCTCCGCCAGGTCTTTTTCTCTCTGCTGGGGCTCCTCAGGAAGATTCTGTGTCTGTACGGCTAGCTGTGGATCAGAGCTGTAGAGGTCAGCCCCCAGCTTGCGCCTCTGAATGATGTTATGCAAGCTGGAAGATGCCATGTTGTGGAGTGGACTGCTGACATTTTTGCCAACTGGAAAGGAGGAGGAAGAGGTGAGCGAACTGAGGTTTTGAGAGTGGAGGTCAGGATGGGAGGCAGAGTGGGATGAGGAAAGACCTGGTAAAGATGCTTTATGTCCTAGTAGATCACTACATCCTGATTTTCCCTTTTCCTCTCCCTCTACCTGGATCTCATTTCCTTCCTCCTTTGCCAAACTTCCTTCAGACTTGTTTATGCCATCGGTGGTTGAATTCATGCTTCTTATCTGTTCGGTGGAGCAGTTACACGTCTGAGAGGTGCTGCAGTAGTTTTCACCAGCAGCACCTCTCAGAGTGGGATATCCAAGAGAGAGATCCTCCTTCAGGTTGAGTTCTGGAAGGTTTTCTGTGGATGAGGGGCCTGAATGAGGCTTCTGGGCCAGCAGAGAAGCTGGGATTTTTAGCCAGGGCTCAGAGTTCAACCTCAGGAGGGGCTGCTGCAGTCTACTTGCCTCCCCTTCGCCTAGCGCTCGAAATCGTGATGGGGAACATGGATGAGAGCAGACACCGCTACTGCCAGAACACTGGCTCTCCTTAAAGGAGAAGGCCTGCTTTGCAGAACTTGAGAAAGAAGAGACGCACTGGGGGGAGGCAATGAGCTGGATTTCAGAGGGGGATGTAGGCGCTGCTAACGGCATTTTACCTGTCTGATCAAGTTGACCAAGAGGAAGCATGCTGAGATACTGCTTGGCTTGCAGTTTCCCACAGGGGAATTTGTCAATAGTTATTATGATCACTTCCTTACCCTTGGCCTTGCATGTGTCAAGCAATAATTTCAGAACTGTCCGGTCACCGGCTGTGACCGCATAGACCAGTGCTGACATCCCAGACCGATCCTCCAGGCCAACATCTGCTCCGCTGGCCAGGAGCAAAGACACCACCTCAGACCCAGCCTGCTCTCTGCAGGCGTGCATCAAGGCGGACCGGCCAGCCTTGTCCTGGATGTTGGGGTCCGCTCCTCTCTCCAGCAAATACTGGACTAGTTTGACCCGGCTGGCGCTCTGGGCGTCAGTATGCTGGGTCCTGCAGGCCACCATCAGGGGTGTCTGTCCTTGGCCATCACTCTCATTGATGTAAGCCCCTCCCTCCAGAAGCAGCCGCGCAAGCCGCAGGCGACGAAGGAAAACGGCTCTTAGCAAAGGGTTGCCTGAATCCACAGCTGCCCCGGAAATGCATCCCTCTCCCTCCATGGCTCTCCCTCTGCTGGACACACCTGGCAGTTTTGGAGATGCAGCAGGGCAGGTTTCTGCAGGTAGCAAAAAAATACTTTTAGCGAATTATCCAGAATCAGAGTAAATTTATTTGAACAAAAATATATTTTCACATTGCTTCTGCATATAAAAAAAACAACCCAAAAACCTCAAAAGTACAAGAAAAACAAAATCAATAAGACTCAAATGACCATCATTGAGCAGACCTTGAAACTACTGTGGTGGAAAAAAAAATCTACCTAAATGTGTTTTCACATTCTTGTGGTGTACTGCATGAAGCACCTGCCCTCCGCTTTATCAGTAAATTCATTATTTGTATGTGGGAAATCAGTGGCTATCATGTCTGAAAGAAGACATAAAATTCTTGGTTTTATTGCTTGCTGATAGGATCTATTCCATGAACAGCTCCTTCTCATGTGGTTGTCCTCTCCAGCCCAAGGAGAGGCAGACAGTTTCTATCAGCCTTTGTACTGTGTCCTTGCTTTTTTCTATCAGACCGGCTGAAATGGTTGTTGCCTGTGCTTCAGACAGTAAGATAAGGTTTTTTGTGGATTACAGGCCATGAAATAATTATTGTATATGTATATATATATATATATGTATATATATATTGCATACAGAGCAATAGAGATAGATACATGCCATTGTACAGGTTGAATCTTTTTATGGTTCACCTTTTTTGCAAAGTATAAAAGGTTATCAAATGTATGTGTATCTGTTTGTGTGTGTGTGTGTGTGTGTGTGTGTGTGTGTGTATGTGTGTGTGTGCCATAATGAATCTCTAATGACTCTATTTTGTGTTGAGATTGAAAGACCCACTGAGCAGAAGGAACAGTGTCGCATGTGGGCGTCATAAGAGGCAGGAGAGTCATCTTTGTCTCGCTTCAGGTCAGAGAAAAACATCACCAGGAAGGGCTTTTAAAAGTGTTAGGGGAACAGTATATGCAAGTTGTGTCAGTAAAAAAAAAAAAAAAAACAACTTACCCTCATTATGAGGCGCCTTCACAGATTTCCACTTGCCAGGACTTTTAGTTAGTGTGTGCTTGTGTGTGTGTGTGTGTGTGTGTGTGTGTGTGTGTGTGTGTGTGGAGGGGGTGGTGGGGCTGCTAGGTAGGCAGGACTCAGAGTAAGGTCAAGTCCATTTGGTGAAAATGGTCTACCGGTGTCAATCAAACACCACTCAAACTGAATGAGCCTGCACAATATGGCCAGACATTTTTCACACTGCAGTTCCGATCAGTGCCTTTCTCTTTGATGCAGCAGGTTACAATGTGTCATTTCTGAGTGTGTTTTTATTTGTGTGCATGCCTTAATGTACACTGTAACCGAAACAGTGCCTAACATTTAACGCTATGTATCGTTCAGCATCTATATTTGCCCTTAGCAATGTCCTAATCTCTGTTGTGTAACACATGGGTAATCTGCAGTGTGTTTTTATTCAAAATTCACATATATGCATGTGTTCATACATTGTCACCCTCTCTGTTGTTACTGTCACTGTCCTCTGTCCTGTGAACTCCACTTTGACCGAGGCATGTATGTATGTATGGCATGTATGCGAGAGCCCTGAAAACACACTCTTGAAGCGCATGCATGCCATTCATATACACAGACAGAGCAGCAAATAATGCTAGATGTTCACTAGTTTTGGTGCCAGCATGTTCCTGACAAACTCTGACTTCAGCGAGAATTTTCACTGTCCACATGCTCCATCTCGATATGTGGTTTAAAATGCCATATCTTCACCAACCACATGCAGTAAATCGGTATCCAACACCTTAAATTTACTTCAATTCCATTATCAACCAGATTCTGCCCCATAGAAGAAGTTTTAATAATCCCAAATGTACTTACAGAGCGTGCTGAGAGCAGTAATTTAAATGTTAAATCTGTGCTACTCACCAGTCTTCAGTCAGGTTTAATCCTCTCCTGCACACACTCACTCCTCTGTAGCAGCGCCGCAAATAACGTCCTCTCTGACCAGGTGGTGCAGAGGTGCTGTGTGTCTGTGTGACAATAAACCGGAGAAGACAGGGACTGCACACAGGGTTTTGAGAGTGTGTTTGCTCCCTGGAGGAAGTGTGTGTGTGTGTGTGCGTGTGTGCCAGTGAGAGAGAGTAATGCAGGCTTGTCGTCAGCCAGGTCTAAGAAATAATTAATCCATCACCAAGCAGCAGAGCTCTTAAAAGGAGAGAGTTACACAGCGGGGCGAACACAGGGATGGGTGACAGAAATGAACAGGAAGGGTGAAACGCTCATAAAAAAAAAAAAAAAAAACTAATGCCGCAGCTCATCTGATTTGTTTTTTGATTGAAGTGAATCTGATTCAACAAGGGGGGCCTGCTCAGCGTGTGAAACTACTGCACAGGAGTCAGTTATGAAGAAAAAGAAAAATTGTTTTGCTCACCTTATCAATGACATCTCCATGACAACCATCAGAGAGGCGGAATGACGGCAGTTTAGTTATTGTACCAGAGCAGCTATTCACTCTGTGTGTGTGTATGTATGTGTGTGTGTGTGAGTGTGTGTGTGTGATTGTGTGAATAAGTTTCCATGCATGCACAGTGAATCCATATGCATTAACACTGTGATTTCTATAAGAATACTGACGGATTGAGTGACTGGGTGACAGATTGATCGATTAGATACTTTTTCTTGTTTACATGGTTTTGAAAATACAACACACATCACAAAAATAAGTAAACACAGACTTTATCACGGCGAATTGATCATTACCATAAGATTAGTTCAGTTACATGTCGCCTAAACAGAGATAACTGCACCTTAGTAAGTGCTGCACATATCCATCCACACACTGCAGTAGATAAGCAAGAGTAATGTAACATTGATTATCATGGATGTGCCAGTATGCCTCAGGTAAGTGCAGGCTGTAGTTATGGTGCAATCATTGTAACAATTAGATCCTTTGAATTATCAGTTTGTACCTTGTTATTAATTGAACTGTGAGAGTAAATGCATTGTTAATTGTCCAGAGTGTGGTACTGGGTCTCCATCACTTGGTTGTAGCCATGGTAACACTGTGGCTCAACAGGACAGTTCATGGCTTCACCACAAGATGTCGGCATATTAAAATGTTTTCCCACTCTGTGTAATCACTGCAGTTTTAGAGAAAGGGCAAAGGGACTTCAAATGAACCGCTTTAAGAGAAGCAAGAAATGCAGATTTGGGCACAGATTAATATAGATGAATCTAAAAAACAAAAGACCAAGTAGCTTATAAAAACATTTCATCTAAAAAAGAGTCAAAAGTAAAAAAAAAACAAAACAGAGCAACCAAGATGACAAGCCAAGACGCAACTAAATTAGATAACCGAGTCTAAATGACAACAAAAACACTACATGATAGAAGGCAGGAGAGCAACATGATATCTGAAAAAATGAGCACTAATGTTGGTCGTCTGCAGCTGGTCCAAATCTAAGGTTACATAAGCTCTGATGGGTGATGGCTTGTATATATAACACTAATAAAGTTCATTTTTACAGCAAGAGTGACATGAACACCGACCATGTCACTGGGTGGCTTAGCTGGCAGAGGTATTTATTCCCCCCCTCTCTCTTTATTTGACTGATAGCATTTCCATTGTTCAGATTAAGTGCATTTGCTCTTGCAGCAGAAAGTCTTTCAGAAAGCCCGACACTTGATGTGGTGAGTCACTCTTCCATCTCAGCCTCTGATGTATTGGACTGGAGCTGCTGTTGGCAGACAGGTACCAGGTCCATGTCCACTTCCAGAGGTCAAACAAAGCCGCTGGAGGACTGGAGGTCAACTTGACACAGGTCTGCTCAGACTGAAGCCACAGCGACTCCGACTGCACTGACAGGACTGACAGGACCACCACGTTGTAGACGTGTGGCTCAAAATGAAGCAGACACCGAGAAAACATAACAATCTGTCTCACAGACTGTGATAAACATAATTAACATTATTAGCCTAATACTGGCCAGCTAAAGTGCTGAATTCTCTGCATAGTCACTAATAATTATTACCTATAGTCTGTTACCATGCCATCCTAACACTCTGCATCTGTTAGTCTTTCCTTTACCTCTGTATTTTTACTTTATAAAGTGAGAGGGGTATTTAAGAGCGGGTATAAAAGCTGCTTCTTTTGTTGTTGTATATTTTATTCAGTGGACATTTTATGTCCACTAACTCTAAGAGCAGCCTTGTCCCAAGAATTTGAATGCCCGGTCTGACCTGGAGTTATAGTCTGTGCAAACGATAAATAAAAACCCAGAGCCTTGAATCTTATTCAATTATATAATTGAGCAAAACAACATTGAGATGTAGTGGCTGATGGAAAATAGTATTTCTGCAATTTTCATCTCCTACCATAAATAAAAATACAGTTCCATTACACTTCAGTGTTTATAATCACAAGAAGGAAAACAAAAACAGCTCAAGTTTCATATTCAGACTAATATGCACAGTGACTACAACATTAACATTAACATTGAGGTGAAAACTCAAATATTGATACTTGGCACAAGAGCCTCAATAATGTATCAGAAGACAAAGTATCGTTATCTATTGCATTATCGATTTATTGTTCCAACCCCAGTTTATTTTACATTTTGGAGCAGCGGTCAAGAATTTGGTTTGATTTAAACTACTACTATGTAGCAGACATGTTGCAGCCAAAGCCTGGACTTTCTGCTGCATGTAGTTAAAATCTCTGGAGAAATGCCTTCATTTACATAATCATATTCCTAGGTTTAGGCTTAGGTTTCTTTCCGTTAGTAAGTCCTGGATAGGTCCTAACATGATTTTGTCATATCCCCCATGACGAAATCAGGGCAGGGACTATGCATCAGCACTGCTACACAACTGGTTAGATATTGACAAGACATCAGGGAATGTGTGTGTGTGTGTGTGTGACATTGCTATCCTCCAGAATTTTGAAAATCACACTGACGACATGTAAGGGAGGCACCATACAATACAGGATATATGCAAATGTCTCTACATCATCATGCACAACATCTTGCATGCTGCCTATCACGTTTTCGCAAAACATTGCTTCATTTTAGTACTAAGTATTTTAGTAAGAGGGGCACAACAGCATTTATCTAACTGAGTAACATGCAACATATCGGACGTTGCTGTGTATATTGGTTAGATATGACATATTTTGTTGTTGCACTATGCCATTTTCAACACCACAAGGCTTGTTCACTGATATGACGATGCTTTCCTTGAGGTAGAAATATAGGACCTCACTGATATCTTATTAATTTATTTCTAAAGTGTAGTTTGGGTATTTTTCTCATTCGGTACATCTGGTCCTGTGCACTTTAAATGTTTCCATCTCATCCGGTAACGTCAAATATTTTAGCACAGAGAGTATGGCAAGGTACATAGCTTTTGCTATAAGAATATGGCTTTGTAAACTTTAATAAAACACGTGTGTTTTCCCTGTTTGAACTAGCAGGTGTACTAATGATATTAATTATCATATTATTAAGAACAGAACCTTAATTAATATAATTAGTAACATCTATTTTTACCTGCTATTTCATGTCAAAATGGCTATTGTGAAAGAGATTTACACCAGTATATAAATAACAAGGTATTTCCAAGGTGTAGCTATAGTGATGCAAGCCTGGATAAACAGATGTTTAGATCAGGAGGATGCATTCAGATTACATCTCAGTCTGAAAAGCGCTGCTCCTCTGCACAACTGTATGTTTAAATATTCATTTAAATGTACAACATCAAAACAATCAGCCATTCCATGCACTTCCTCTGCCCTGTTCTGATGGAAATCACCACTGTGAACAAGTACTCTCAGCTGGAAACAGCAGACACCCACGGGACAGTATGTTTAGCAGTCATGACTAACCAGGCAACTGCTTGATTGCCCTCTAACAGTAGAACACTTTTGGGGTTTTTTATGTTGACACTTTTTTTGATAACCTACATAAAGTATACTCAATTTCAGAAAGCCTAAACCTTGCATTGTGCTTTGTCTGAGGTTTCTGTTTTCCAGTTTTTGCAGTTTTAGTGTATCACACCAATCAGTACTCACAGTATTTAGACAAAAGAGGCTTTGGCTGTGTGTGCTATGTCAACACCTGGCAGCAACACCTCAAATTCAAAACACAACCTGTGTATCTATCTTAATATAAACTCAGAAAAATAAAGGCGCCAGCTCGAACTGTAAATGCTTCTTCAGAGTGACGTTGTGGACCCTTTTCTGGTTGCACAAAGAACCTTCCAGACCACAGTTCTTTATCAAATCATTTCTTTAAAGTCCCCCTCCAATCATTGATTAAATCCCTAAAAAATCATCTCCGTTCAACAATATTGCAATTTTTATGCCATGGTCTGGCTGAATACTCTTTTCTGATTGGCCAGCAGGTGTCCGTTGAAACCATGAATTGCACACGTAGTTTGGCTCAAGTTTAATCACCGTTCTAAAGTCATCTGCTACTCAATGTGTAACCACAGCAACATTACAAAGCACAGCTGTCAAAGCTTACTTGTTATCAGCTGTGGAGAACACGGCTGAGTTATCGATTTGATAAACTAACAGCAAATCTTTTAGTTACACTAATATCTTTCATGTGAAATAGCCATTTCAAGTTGTTTTTGCTGTGTTTTTATTTAAAAATAAAAAATACAGGCAGCTGTCCAGCACCAGCACCACGACTGGCAGGGCTTATGCTAATGATATGCAAAGCAGCCCCTCATCAGTTAACGGGATTGGCTGTGAGATTTGTGACGTATCAAATCCAGCTGGCCCAGGGTTCACCTGAATTTCAGATTTTAGGGGCGTGCACACACACCTCCGCCTTCAACAGAGGACTGTGAAAACACCTCTCTAGTGATAAAATTTGCACTGACACAAGTCAACATAGTCAAGGTCAGACATTTTAGGGGAAGAAAAACACATGTTTGAGTTGAGTGGGACTTTGAATTATGACTTTGAAAGATGCCTAAAAAATCCATAAAAATCCTATAATGGTTATTTTTCTGTGTGTGAATTAATGTCTGCTGTGGCTGTCATTGTTGGCAGCTGCTATTAAACAATACTGATTCAACCAACATCCCGTTCATCCTAATTTTGTTGTTCCAAACACTTCTGCTGTTCCTGGTCATGCTCCCCCAGAAAAAAATTCACTTGTTGCACAGGGAGTGATGCATTTCATGTCGCTGATTTTGACTGAGTTGGCTAGAGGATGAGCTCAGAAGTCAGCATGAGCAGTTATAGAAAAAAGCACCACCTACAGACAGTCAAGCTCCATCGTCAGGAAGCCCAAGGAAAACGACGCTACAGGACTGGACTGAACAGTTTGATTGACAGGTGACATCACAGAGACAAACACTGCAGAATCAAAGATGTGAACAAACTAACAAACATACACACACACACACACACACACACACACACACACACACACACACACACACACACACACACACACAGACACACACTTTCATTTCCATATCACTGCAGAGTGAAAATAAATTGATAAAAAGAAAAAGAACACAGAATGCAGAATAGTAGAATGGTTGTTAGTTAAACAGAGGTAATAGTTAATAGTAACTGTATTGGCTCAGAGAATTCAGCATTTTAGCCAATATTAGGCCAGTAATGTTGTTAATTATATTTATCACAGCCTGTGAGACAGATTGTTATGTTTTCTCGGTTCCTGCTTCATTTTGAGCCACACGTCTACACCGCGGTGACCCTGCCAGTCCTGTCAGTGCAGCCGGAGTCGCTGTGGCTTCAGTCTGAGCAGACCTGTGTCAAGTTGACCTCCAGTCCTCCAGCGGCTTTGTTTGACCTCTGGAAGTGGACATGGACCTGGTACCTGTCTGCCAACAGCAGCTCCAGTCCAATACATCAGAGGCTGAGATGGAGGAGTGACTCACAACATCAAGTGTCGGCCTCTCTCTCTCTCTCTCTCTCTCTCAGTGTGTGTGTGTGTGTGTGTGTGTGTGTGTGTTAGAGAGAAAGGGTTAAAATAGTCCTGTCTTCCTAAAAGGTAGCTGTCTAAAAGTGCACGTAATTAATGTTATACTTTCAATACACTGAAGTCCTCACCCGTCCAAGTTACAGTGACTTTTACAGTAACCACCTTAGTCAACTCCAACTCAACAAGTGTCACAAGAAAAAAAAAAAAAAAAAGTAACATTTAATCTTTTTAAACCCTGGCAAATTCGCTTGTTGTCTTTCAGAGACACAGGAAAGAGGATGATAAGCAAATTAGCCAGAAATGACTTGAGAGAAATTAGTAAAATTAAATTAAATTAGTAAAACGTTGGAAGACAATTCCCGCAAGATAACTGGAGCAACCCATTCTTTGGAAAATAAATAAGCAGAAAATTTGTAAAACCTTACAAGAGATGAAAAAAAAATTCTTAAAAAAAGAGAAAAGAAAAAGGAAAAATATGTATAATTATTCTAAATATATATTTTAAATTAAATTACAAGAAAACTACAAGAAATTTACGAAACAAAGAAAGCATGACTCGCGACTTTATGGGAGTCACAGGCATGAAAGCATGATGGGTTCACATCTTTGACCTGACTGGACTGATGGCTCAAACTACCTGAGTTATCACACCAACAGCGTGCACATTTACTCATCTAGTTTGGTTCTGTGATGCAGTGAAAGTGAAGTGAAATTATGATATAGAGAGAGCTTAAACAGAAACAAGAAATGCAGGTTTGTCTTTGAAGCAAATGCATAGAAGAAGTGGATTTTTTTTTTCTTTGGGTAAAAGGAAGGAACAGGCGTGGTGTGTTAGGAATATGCAAGCCTTGTCACGTGGCAGTACACAAATTCACAAATTAATTGAAATAACCAGAGTGCTGTGCTGCTGCAATTTCTATGAATACTGATTTTTAGAACCACTCTTACTCAAAATAACAGACAGAGAAAGAGAACGGCTTATAAACAATATGTTCATCTTAACTCGGTGTGTCTGTGTAATATTTCTGTCACAGGCACAGACATGTCAAAGGACCGGCCACATTAACCAACACTTAAAGAAATAACCGCTAGAAATACTAGAGCAGATTGCTAAGAGATCTACTGTAGTGTTACATAAGCCGTTCAAATACTCAGGAAAGTAAAGTACTTTTATCTCCACCGAGCACATTCACAGTCAAAACTGGCTCCACGGCAAGGCAGGACTCAGTATTTTAGTCTACAAAAAGTCACGACTTGGTTCAAGTATAAACCGAATGTTATGAAAACCTGAAACTATGTCCTGCTTCTATTTTTAAATTAACTTACAGAGCTCGGGGCACTCTGGGCAACACAAAGCAGCTGCTAGATATTATAAAATGGTTCTTTGATTGTCAAGATTCTTAATTGATTAGAAAGGCAGCCGTTATGTGTGATGGCATGAGAGCGTGTCAGTTTAGACCTAGGCCTACATGTAGTTAACTCTGCACACTGCTGAGAAATGAAATGAAATACGAAAATACAACAGACAACCAGAAATATCAAAATAAATAAGATTAGCTAGAAAAGTGTAGTTCACTCCTCTTTTTTGTTTTCGGTTTGTGCTCCAATCACCACCTATCGGCTGCCCAAATGTAAACAATGCAGATCATGATCAGTAATTTGTGGGATCTATGTGTGGCAGTTATTTCGGTAGTGGCAGACATACAGTACTAGTAATCCCCCATAATCCCCCGTTGGCTACATCCACAGCCATTATCCAAGCCCTTGACATTTTCACCCAAGACCACTCACCCTGCCCTCTTGCCCACACCAGCTCAAATAAAACTGCCACGTGAGGTCGTTACCGCTTTCATAGGATCCATCAAGGAACGCTGAAGGAAACACTGCTTGATTTTGTTTGTAATCTCACAGATTTTTTGGTGAATTTTAGTGAGTGGTGACTCTGTTCCTAACAGGGGTGTGTTCATGCAATGACTGAGATGACGATCGTTTCACTGCGGCTCGTCTGCAGCCACGTCGACGCCATGGCTACCTCTATATGACCCATCCTGGTCATGTGAGGTGGAGCCGGACAGATTTTTGCTAATGCATATGTTCCCAACAGATGGTATGATTGCATAAGAACAGTTTAAACTGCTGGTAAATTATACTGAAATCTGCACCGATTTCTATAAAGGGGAACCAGGCTTTTCTTGGTATCTTTTTCCGCAACACATCTAACTGCACAGGGCGTTCAGTCACAGGCAGATCCATGCTCTGGAAGAGTGGATTACATGAAGACTGGAGGTAAACGAGAGAGGAACGCTTCATTTAACCCCCTGCAACCCGAGCAAACTCCTGTGATTTCTTTCAAAAATGTTGGAAAAATCTGATGAGCCAATTAGCGACAAAAGACTTGAAACTTGGCAAGAAATTAGTAAAAACTTACAAGAAAATGACCAGAAAAGGACTGGTAAAAATAAATAAAAATATAAATAAAAAATAAAAATAAAAATAGAATAAAAATAAATAAATAGAAAATTTGTAAAACATTACCAGGAAAAAAATGACAAAATACACACATAGATCTAATTAAAAAATAATAAAAAAGGATAACTATTTATTATTGTCATTACTAATATATATATATATATATATACAGTACAGGCCAAAAGTTTGGACACACCTTCTCATTCAATGCGTTTTCTTTATTTTCATGACTATTTACATTGTAGATTCTCACTGAAGGCATCAAAACTTTGAATGAACACATGTGGAGTTATGTACTTAACAAAAAAAGGTGAAATAACTGAAAACATGTTATATTCTAGTTTCTTCAAAATAGCCACCCTTTGCTCTGATTACTGCTTTGCACACTCTTGGCATTCTCTCGATGAGCTTCAAGAGGTAGTCACCTGAAATGGTTTTCCAACAGTCTTGAAGGAGTTCCCAGAGGTGTTTAGCACTTGTTGGCCCCTTTGCCTTCACTCTGCGGTCCAGCTCACCCCAAACCATCTCGACTGGGTTCAGGTCCGGTGACTGTGGAGGCCAGGTCATCTGCCGCAGCACTCCATCACTCTCCTTCTTGGTCAAATAGCCCTTACACAGCCTGGAGGTGTGTTTGGGGTCATTGTCCTGTTGAAAAATAAATGATCGTCCAACTAAACGCAAACCGGATGGGATGGCATGTCGCTGCAGGATGCTGTGGTAGCCATGCTGGTTCAGTGTGCCTTCAATTTTGAATAAATCCCCAACAGTGTCACCAGCAAAACACCCCCACACCATCACACCTCCTGCTCCATGCTTCACAGTGGGAACAAGGCATGTGGAATCCATCCGTTCACCTTTTCTGCGTCTCACAAAGACACGGCGGTTGGAACCAAAGATCTCAAATTTGGACTCATCAGACCAAAGCACAGATTTCCACTGGTCTGATGTCCATTCCTTGTGTTTCTTGGCCCAAACAAATCTCTTCTGCTTGTTGCCTCTCCTTAGCAGTGGTTTCCTAGCAGCTATTTGATCATGAAGGCCTGATTGGCGCAGTCTCCTCTTAACAGTTGTTCTAGAGATGGGTCTGCTGCTAGAACTCTGTGTGGCATTTATCTGGTCTCTGATCTGAGCTGCTGTTAACTTGCGATTTCTGAGGCTGGTGACTCGGATGAACTTGTCCTCAGAAGCAGAGGTGACTCTTGGTCTTCCTTTCCTGGGTCAGTCCTCATGTGTGCCAGTTTCGTTGTAGCGCTTGATGGTTTTTGGGACTCCACTTGGGGACACATTTAAAGTTTTTGCAATTTTCCGGACTGACTGACCTTCATTTCTTAAAGTAATGATGGCCACTCGTTTTTCTTTAGTTAGCTGATTGGTTCTTGCCATAATATGAATTTTAACAGTTGTCCAATAGGGCTGTCGGCTGTGTAGTAACCTGACTTCTGCACAACATAACTGATGGTCCCAACCCCATTGATAAATCAAGAAATTCCACTAATTAACCCTGATAAGGCACACCTGTGAAGTGAAAACCATTTCAGGTGACTACCTCTTGAAGCTCATCGAGAGAATGCCAAGAGTGTGCAAAGCAGTAATCAGAGCAAAGGGTGGCTATTTTGAAGAAACTAGAATATAAAACATGTTTTCAGTTATTTCACCTTTTTTTGTTAAGTACATAACTCCACATGTGTTCATTCATAGTTTTGATTCCTTCAGTGAGAATCTACAATGTAAATAGTCATGAAAATAAAGAAAACGCATTGAATGAGAAGGTGTGTCCAAACTTTTGGCCTGTACTGTATATATATATAATTATATGACAAGAAGTACATATATTTACCAAAAAACTACCCCAGATAGTTACAGATGGCGTGAATGTTGTTAAGAGGGTGAACAAAAGTCCACACGTTCCTGGAGTTCAAATTTTTGAGAGGTGCTCTGTTATTCCTGTGGTTTTAGGATGCAAATATGCAGTTAAGATGCAGCTTCTGAAAATGTCTCTCCTAAAGTCTGAGTCAAACTTGCAGCGTGGAGCTTTCGGGTGAAAACGCAGGAGTTTCTGGTTTAGAGATAACGGCATGAAAAAAGGCTCATTTGGCAACAGAAAAATTCATAAGTAGATCAAAGGATGTGCAAAACTAAAGATAACTATAGTGTAAATGCGCTCTGTGAATTTCAAACAATGTCTAATTAGAGCAAGAGGACCAAACAGATCCAGGGGAGGGTGGTGTGCAACGTTTAACCCTTAAGCATCGAGAATAATGAATTTTTCGTGTGGAAACTGACAGTCAATAGGCTGACAAACTAAATTGGTAAAACACAAGAGTGAATAGCGACAATAATTATGCAAACAGTCCCTGTAATTAGTATAAGTTAGAAACAAATGTACTGAAGATAAATTAATGATGTCCTAAATGACAAAGAAGCAGGTTGTTGTTGGTTGGTTGTTGCAGGAGTAAGTTTGGGCAGAAGAGCAAGCGGAGTGAAGCATGAGTAGCAGGAGAATGAGGAAGTTTGTGGAGCAAGCATGCAAATTGTCAAACTGAATGGTGTTCCCCTTCAGGGTGAAAAACACTGCGGCAACGACTGCGCCCGGCTGTGATGCAGCAGGCGTGTCCTTGCCCTCTCCTTTGACCACAGAGGCCTCGTTTCTCTCTGCTCTTCTTTTTTCATACACAGGGGTCAGACATGACCTGTAATACGATGGAACTGATGAGACGCGACAGGATGAGGTTAATCCACCTCAGTGATTGCTTGGTGACCTGTACGTCCAAAAATTAAAAATAATCTCAACACCTATTTTTATTCATTGGTTTTTCACTTTGTCTGACATGTTCACTTTTACCCATACTCCTTTATCTCTTATGTCTTATGCTGTTTGTGTTCACTGCACTGCGTCCTTTTTTCAGTATTGTGTACTCCAGTGCAAACTCAGCCTGGTCTCTATGAAAAAATGTTGGCTTTTTACATTTCTGTCACATTTTCAATTTCATGACTAATACAAAACAAGCAAAAACACCATGTCAGGAGGTCAGTGGGACTGATGGTACAATCAACAGGACTTTGATTCGCTCAGTCTCCTCTTAACATTTGTTCTAGAGATGGGTCTGCTGCTAGAACTCTGTGTGGCATTTATCTGCTTCTGCAGACTGAGGTTTGAATCCTGTGTTTTCCTAACCTTTTCCATAACAATAAACCTTTTCCAAACTTTAACCATGACCCTTTCCTAACCTAGGCCATGAAAATGAACCTTTTCCTAATCTTAACCATGATGATGAACCTTTTCCTAACCTTATCAATGATGACAAACCTTTTCCAAACCTAATGATAATTTATTTATTTTAATTAATTAATTTATTTTTGGGCATTTTTGCTTTATTTGACAGTCACCGAAGAGAGAGACAGGAAAGGCAGGGAAGTGGGTATGACATGCAGCAAACTGCATGGGGTCAGATTTGAACCCGGGATGCTGCTGTCAGGACTCAGCCTTGGTGCATGGTACGCTCACTTATCCGGTGAGTCACCGGGGCACCCCCAACCTTTTCCCAACCTTAAGCAAGTAGTTTCGGTGGCTAATGAAGCTAACGAAGCAAACAAAAGTGGCTAAAGCAGATAACAAACTAATGTTGGTTGGCATAGGTGCTGACATTGATGCAGGCTCCACCACATTGATGATAAGTCTAAATGTTGATGTGCAACACGTTTTTGGTTCAGAAACGTTGACATTTCAAGCATTTGTTGGTTTGCAGAAAGACAAAATGGCAACATTTTATTCTGGCGACTGGATTGTGCAAACTAGTTATTTTTTAAAACATGACAGACAAACAGTCCTGCTCATAATCCCAATGGTATATTTTAGAATGGCCAGAGCTTGGTGATATCACAACAACAACAACAACAACAACAACAAAACAATATAGGAAATCAACCAGAATGTATAAATTATTCTCTGGACACATAAAGTCCTTTTCCAAACATCTGAAGGTCTAGTCTACTGGCCCTGTGCCTCGAGCCCCGCCTTCCTCTGTGTAGGGCCTCCCACAACCAATCAGATTTTTTTTTTTTTTTTTTTTTTTGAAAGCTCAATTAAATGTTTGTGAGGCTGTGTTTAAATGGCCTTTCACAAACATTTAAACACAAGAAATCTGACATCAATCCAGCATGACTGACCTGATTTTAAATATAGCATGCTTTTTTTTGCTTTTTTTTTTTACTGATATTATGCAAATTTTTGACTAATAAATGAGAAAATTTGCAAAAAAACAAAAAAAAACAAAAAAAAACACAACTGCAAAACGATATTTCCATTCATTATGATTATGTATTTAAAATTATATTAGAAGAAAAATGCTCAATAAATAAATAAAATAAGATAAAATAAATCTCAAGAAAACTGCCCAAAAAGGAAAAATAAAAAGACCTGAAGTGCAATTTTTGTTCAGAGGGTGAAAGAAAACCTCTCATGTTGTTCATCTTTTGGACCTGCATTGATCTATTCATGTGAAACGTGAGGCCCCCCTGTCTCTTGGGACGGCCCTGCTTTTAATAGTGCAGTTTTTTGCTGTTGTGCCATTATGTGTTCCCTAGTGTATTTGTTTCCATCGTAACCCTTCTCAGACCAAACAGGAAGAAAAAGTTTAGAGCATTTGTGCCTCTGCTGAGAGTTTCAACACTGTGGTGGGTTATGAGTTGGTGTCTGCTCCCGCACCAGGCCGTGCTGTTTGTTGATCTCAGGTGGGCGCAGATCCTCACCAGTGTGGGACTGATTATTCTCAGTCAGCCCTGCTGATGTGGGTGGAGGCATATCTGTCACAGTGGGGAAACTCTATCATGGTATCGCCCAAATGTGTGTGTTTCTTTGTCACATTATTGCTCCATCAAATTAACTCCAACCTTCATCAGGAGTGAAGGTTAGGGTGAAGGTTAGACTTGAGCACAGCAAACTGATACAAAGCTGCTGTCTTTTGATCTGAGTGTGTGTGTATGTGTGTGTGTGTGTGGTGTGTATGTGTGTGTTGAGGTGGGGGGTTTTAGCACCCCTGCCCTCCAACTTTCCCCAGCTGATCACCACTGATACATGTACAGCACTGCATGTATAGAGCACCAGCTGTAAAAAGCAAACACTCAGTCTGGCAGCTTAGTTCACACACACACACACACACACACGCATGCATGCATGCACACACACATAGACACACCCTAATAGCATCTGTCGCCATGCATTTGCACACACACACACACACACACACACACACTGCATACTAAAGCACTGTAACATCTGTTAGTGCTTTCAGGCTGGATGGGAGTTTCAAAACAAACAAAATCTTTTGAACCACATCACCATCTCGTGAAAGCAAATGCCTTTGTCCAACTTTAAACTGTGTGTGTCCTTGCAGAGAGAGAAACACACTCAATTTGGGAGATGTTTCAATGTCCTCTTCTAAGGCAACGAATTGCTGCAATACCTAAAAAAGAAAACTGCATCAGTATCTCCTTATAATGTATGTCTTGTTATTGTTATAACAAAATGTTTTTCACATTATTTTCATGTTATTACGATGTTATAACAATAAACTTTCCTTGTCACAGCAATGTAATGGTTATCCTGTTATAACATAAAATATTTTATGTTATAATGAGATAACTTAAATTGTTCTCTTCTATGTTTTAATGTAAAAAAAAAAAAAAAAAAAAAAAAAAAGAGCTCTCGCGCATGTCGTCATGCTGCAGTGCATTCTAGTAACTCCGTCTCCATAGTAACGTCTGGCAGCTCCGCCATGATAGGAGGACGGCTGCACAGCTATTGGGTGTTAATGCTTGTGATGGAGTCTTTTGCTGGTAGAGGTTAAATCTTTGCTGGAGTTATTATGGCTTTCAAAAGTTGCTGTTTGACAAGCTGCAACAGCCATTCACACATCCTGCAGAACAGTTTTTACAGACTTTCTTGGATGCAAAATGATGGAAACCTTTGGTCCAGGGGAAGATGAGACAACACAGACAGGAGCTGCTCCATCAGCCCAGGAAGATGTTGCATTAATGCCACAGGTGGGGCTGCCCTTTACTAGTTTGCAGCTGAGAGGAACATGTTTGGATGCAGCTCATGTGATGACAAGCTGGCTGTAATCACCATTACAAACATATAACCTGTATAACAGCACATCAGGGAATCCATGTGGAGCAGGTTATAGTCATAGTTGTGGTAGTAGGTACACAATACTGAGTGGCATCATAAGTTACCGATCAGTATGTTGTTGTAATGTGGTTATGTCACCTAGCAGCATTTGAGCTGCTCTTAATGTCTCTGCTGATAACTGCGTTTTTGTGATATCTTCCTAATAAAGAAGCAGTTTTTGAAGCAGCATCACACCTTTGTGGTCTGTTTTGTTCATTATGCTATTACATTTGTAGCTGTGGACTTACCTATGTTTCACAAGAACATGAAATCAAATCCAGATTTATTTTCTCTGGAATTGAGCAAACAGCGAAAAGACAATGTCAAGGGAAAGTAATATTAAATATTCAACATCAGTACTAGCCTTTTTTATAATCCCAGTGCAATGAGTGCTCTTTCTCACATCTGTCTGTACATAAGGTGTACAAGACAGGATTGCAATCAAATGAGTATACACAGCATTGTGTTATAGAGCCTGTGTACAGGCTTTCATCAATATACAAAGCCATAGATATATTTACGCTATGTGGATATAGCTAGATAGCTGCATTGTGATGAAAGATGCACAAGGTATGAAGAAACAAGTGGATAAAGTGAGGAATGGCTCATTACACTGGGTTAAGACAGAAATGTTCTGCTGAGGATGATACTGTGATATGCGTAGGCCTGAAAAAAGAATGGTTTTAAAATGTATGGAGCTGTACAGAAGAAAGAAAGAGTTCAACAGAAACAGTTGCAGTTGTTCAGTTGTTTACTAAAAAGGTTCAAGGACTGGACAATTGATTTTACATGTTTAGTGTGTTATCTACAAAATGTATAACTTCAAGTTTTTGCTAATCTTTTCCCAAAGCAAGCAGTCATATTTAAATCTACAATTCACACATATTTGTCATATGCTCTTATCCAAAATGATGTACATATGGGCAAAGATCTATTCAGGAGAGAACGACGACATCAAGAGCCATAAAGCTCTGGTTCTGGTCCACAGAGCCGGCCCTAGGACTTTGGTGGCCCTCAACAAGATTTTGTTTGTGGCCCCAAAACACATCCAGCACAGCCATCAAATGAATTAACAACAATTTCTTACTTTATTTTAAACAATGTATATTAAAATATATTAAAATTTGAGAAGTTACAAAACCCAACCAAAAATATTCATAATGCTAAATAAAGTGAACATATTGCAGCAATAAAAGCAACAAACCTGATTTAAAAAAAAAAAAAAAAAAACAACAACAAATAAATAGCAATGAACAATCAACTTGAGTGCAAAATATTCAAAATAAAACTGCAAAAGTGTAAACTATTGTACAAAGCAAGATGCTGAAGATGTTTTTTTCTGCTGCAGCAGTAGATGTGCTAAAGAACTTCAGTAATGCCCCTGAAAACATTATGATTTAAATAATTTTTTATTCTTAAATATGAGGCACTTAAGGTACATTACATGTATCTGTCGGTCCAGAGGACAGAGGAGCTACAAGGTAGTGCAGAGAGGGAATGTACAGGGTTCATATAGAGCACAGAGGAAGGAAGAAAGCATAGAAGCAGAATTATTTTGCATATATGGGGGATTACACAGTCCATTAGGTGAGAAGGTGTTCCCTAAAGAGCTGGTTTTCAGCCTTCTCTTAAAAAATGAGAGAGAGTCTGCAGATGGAATGGATCTCCCATCTCATTTTTCCTCCCTTTTATCCCACTATTAGTTTCCATTCATTCCACTACGTTATGAAAATGAACTTTAAGATACTTAAACTTTCTTCAAACCAGTATTTCATCAAAGTAGTCCACATTAGTTTTCCTAAAAGCAGCAGCACTGTTATGTTTTGATGACTTGAAATTGGGCGGAGTGGAAAATAGTCCCTGGGGAAACATTTTGTTTTTCCACAGCCACTTATATCAGTTCTGTGAATTATGAATGCTGACGACTTTATAAACCGCATAAGGTGGGTGTTTCGACCAAAAAATCAAATTTGAAAATCAAAAAAATTTTGTTTTTATGCAGGGAAATCTTTAGTAGTCCCTCATGATTTGTTGCATTGTAAAATGTGGGTGAGCTGTAGTAAATGGACCAAACACAATGCTCTTGAATAACATATAAGTGTGGTTTGGTGAGCTATTGTGATTAAATATAAATAAGTAAATTAAATAATAATAATAATAAAATAAAAATAAACAAGCATCTGATAGGATCGGGCACAGGACTAGGTGAATTTCATATTAAACAGTGAGTCAGTTCAGTGTGTCCAAAAGTCAAACACTGGCGATATGGCGATTAAGGTCTAATATGGACGTCACAAAACCACCGCAGGTCATTTCCACTGCCTATTTAAAAAGCCTCGCTGTGATAGTAAACTCTTGGCCGGCTCCCTACTGAGACTCACCTCGGTCTCGCAGCGTTTCACCTTTAAAAAGCAGTGCGCTCCGGCGAGGCGCGCAGGACAGACAGCAGCGCCGCAGCGGGCTGGAGCGACCTGTCTCTTTAAGTTGGTGTCAAAGCCGATTAACGCTGATCTCGGTCGTGATTCTGTTTTCACCGTCTGTTCCCTGAATCTATTTTTGTTTTACGTTGCTGCCGGTGCAGATAAGCTTTTTCTTTTTGTACAGTTTTACCACTCGTGCAGAAATAGTCGTGCGTCAGGTATCGGGGTCAAGCGCCTGGTTAACTCTTCGCCAAAGTTTGAACCATGGAGACGTCTTAAACTGTTTCTGCGGCTCGGCTCGGTGGGATTCCCTACAATAAACCCCAATCTGGCGAGCTGGCCAGTGTGATGTGCGCTGCACCGCGGCCGCTCCAACTTTTTGTACCATGGTAAGCCTGGATTATACCTTACCCCGCAAAGCAAGATATTAACCACTTTCTCTCCGGTAGCTGTCCGAATCCATGATCGTGATTTTGGCAGATGTGATGTGACGCCTCGGGTTAGTAGCTGAAGTTGGCGCAGAATTAAAAATACATAAATAAACAAACAAATACAATATAGCCTATTCAGGGTGAACATAAGATGCAGAAGAGCGTGCGGTACAATGAGGGACACGCTCTGTATCTGTCGGTGGTTGCGCGTAAAGAGGGCACCAAGCGGGGCTTCCTGAGCAAGAAGACCACCGAGAACAGCCGCTGGACCGAGAAGTACTTCGCCCTCTACCAGAACGTGCTCTTCTACTTCGAGAACGACCAGAGCACGAGGCCCTCCGGTATATACCTGCTGGAGGGATGCACGTGCGAGCGGACACCGGCGCCCAAAGTCTCCTCCATCAGCAAGGAGCCCATGGACAAACAGCAGGTAGGAGACACAGTTTATCCCTTTTTAATCTGGGGGGGTCAATCTTCAGTGATACTCAGATTTGGTAGTCTGCAGGTTTTTCATTTCAGCAGGCCCAAAAAGTTACTAATGATGAGTGTGACTGCTCCTCCTTTTTTGCCTTAAGGTGATGAGAAGTAAAATGAGCGGCTGTAGCATGTGGTGGGAATAAAAAACTGACTCTGAATGGACCCAGGCTGAACATAAACTCATAATATGTCATTTAGAGGGCTAGGGTCACAGTCATTTGAGTTAGATGGAGATAAGGTTTTTTTTTTTTTAAGATAGAAAGAAAGAAATAAAGAAAAAAATCAAGCACTGATTAACAACTTTGTGAGGTCATGCATTATAGTTTTGTCTATAATGATGGGCGTTTGCCTCACAATGATCAGGAGGTCATGGATTAACCTGCACACCTTGTTTGACATGAATCTTTGACAGTGATATCAGTTTTAGTTATCAGGAAAACGCACATGTATTCATCCTTCTCCTGAAAGCAGCCTATAGTTGCTTCTTGTTTATTTTGGTGGTTGTTGGCCTCATAATAGTCACCAGCTTTAGGTTATAGGTCATGCACTTGCCTTTTTGTTTTCCACTACATCAGTGATGTAAGTCTGGACCGGGGATTGCTGCCAACTAAATTTTGACACAGTATACTCTGTGTTTTCTTGTGTTAAACGTTACAGAAGTGTCAAGTGTCGTTTGGGACAACACACAAATATGTCACTTTTCATCACATCTTATGCTCGTGGTTTTCATGTTCTGTTGAAAAGCAAAGCAAATGAATGTTGTTGTGCCATAACAGATGTGCTGAAAATGACACATTACTGTAGAGTGTGCCCTAAGGTCAGTAAGACTATGGATAATTTAACTGAAAACTGAATTAGCTCTTCTGAAAACATTTGCTCTGTGAAGGCAAGTGTTAATTTTAAATGACCCGTATTCCTGTTTGGCTACTTCAGGGTATGAAGATATGTTTCGTCCCGTGGGCAGCTGGGATGATGTGGGTTACATCTAGAGTAGACAGGCTGTTTCATAAACTTGGGTCCACCAAGCAAAAAAAAGAGCATTTCTTTCTCAACCACAATAAACGTTGGACTGACAGGTCTGTAGACATACAGCAGTATGTGACCCTGTAGAAAAGTAAAGATTAGACATGTCAGAGTATATTCTCAACTTTAGTGTTAATGTGCACACACTATCCTAGTAATAGGGTGAATACACTAAAGAGGTACCAGGTCACTGGATATTTGCTGTCTGTTTTATGTTTTAGACTAGGAAAATCAAGGAATTATCATTTTTATATCCTTAAAACACATTTTTATAGATGGCCATTAATATCTCTGTCTTTATCTCTCTGTCTCTCTGTTCCTCCCACTGACCCATTAGTGTCATTTTTATTTCTTTATTTGTTTGTTTGTTTGTATATTTAATTATTTATGTCAGATCAGTTTGCTGGCTTGCTCTCCCTGGAAAATGATTTTTTTAAGCATTCTCATGCAACCTGGACTACTACCCCTTGCAGCTCTGGGCACACAGTTGTTTCCACATGTTACTTTGAATGTAAGATGTCCCCACCCTCTGCCCAGGGCTTAAACACACAGTGTGTAATTTCTGCCACTAGGGGTCTGTCGGACAAGACGATCGCATGATCATAAGAGTTGTTGTCTTCATTGTTAATGGCACAGATGAAACAGATGAGCGACGACAATCTATCTGATGTGACTCAGAATAATTAAAGCAATAGAGGCGAAATTAGTGTGGCTAGCTAGTTCACCCAGTTCCATCCTCACAGTCTGCCATATCATCTGATGTTTCCCAGGAAGTTATAACAACTAGAGGGCTAAGCGAGTTTTTTTCCCCCAGAAAGCGATTTTTGATTGACTTATGCCTAATTCTAATTTTTAGACATTTTAATGTGGAAACAATCATATTATGCTTTTAATCAAACTCGCTAGCAGGATTATGTCCATGTTTTCAGGAATATCCCTTGAAAAATGAGGGTTAGATCTGCAGTGTGAAAGTAAAGTTAGAGCAAATGCAGTGGTGCATTTGCTGTCCAATCAAATCAAGTGATGGCACATGTGGACGGCGTTATCATTGGTCTAACCCCAACCCCAGTTTCGGTCTGTGACCCAGGGCCACTGTAAGGCCCGGGTTAATAAGTATGAGTGAGTGTGAATGAAAGCCTAGAGATAAGGACAAGGGAATGCAAGAGTGAAAAGGGCTTTAACTTATTTTTAAAATAGTTTTTTCCCCTGGTGACTAGGAATCTAAAACAAAGAGTTTAAGAAAGAGATTCATACAAACAAAAACTGACATAAAACTGAATGATTTGAAGACTATTTCAATGTCAATTTAGTAATATGAATACACAGTATAACAACTTGATGGGCTGTTTAATACGTAATGAAGGGCTTTATATATTTCAGCTATAAAGTCATTCTAAATATATCTCAGAAGTTTTGTAGAATGAAAACAGGAACGTGACTCAGGGCTATATACTGACTTATGAATAGTGTAACAGTTTTGTGGTTACACCAACATGTTCGCAGGGGGGAAGTCCACCTCAATGGTAGCTAACAGTTAGCATTTGGAGCATTCAGACAGTGTCTTGCACTCAGTAATGATGTGAGGAATAATAATCAAATGCAATATCATTTTTTTTTCGAAATGGGTGAACTATCCCTTTAAGCATGGTACCCTTTACAGGATCACACAGTTGTAAGTCTGCAGGTGTCCAGTGGGATTGTAGGTGGGTTCTTGGGTACCTTAAACAAAAACAACAACAACAACAACAAAATGGCCTGAATCACAATTGCCCTCCCATCCCCACTTTTGCCAGTAGTTATTGTTCTTTCTAAATGTGACTTTTAGCAGTGCGGTCTGATTGAATTCCTTCCCCTCAGTATCTCTGCTCTACATCTGTGTATTACAGCACTCCCGGTTGACAGCACACACACACACACACACACACACAGAGTGTGTTACTGGCACTCTTTGTACATGGCCTTTGAAATTTCCCTTCAACCAACACCTGGGTCCCTTCTTCTGCAGAGGAATACTGCCTGCTCCTCTACAGATAAAAAGAATGAATCAGTCATTTTGCTTGAAGGAGGAGTTGGAAAGTGCCAGGAGAACAGGATCTACCCCCAAACCTTTAGTGAAAAAACAATTTCCATGATCATAAACTATTAGTTTTATCATTAACTGAATGCAAGACAGAGATTTCTTTGTTTGTGACGCCATTTAGTACAACCCCCCTCACAGACTAGAGAAAGGACCGCCAGGGTGTCTTAAATAGCTGTTGTGAGTGTGTCTCGCACCTCACCTGTGCTAAGCTTCCTAACTGTGGCTGTAACACAAATACATGGGTAGCAGGAGGCATGAGAGGACATAATCCCTCATTATCGGAAGTAAACACACTGTCAAACACACTCATGCAAACCTCTTTTGTACATGCCTCAGTGTCCAGGAAAAACATCACTAACTGTTTAGGGAAAGGTGTCATTTCTCCTTTTAGTATATATTGGAATGGGAGATATTTATGTTAGCCATACATGATTGCCCTAAAATGAGGTTCCTCCATGGCTACTAGCTTTTCCCAAAAACATCATGAACTTTCTGGGTGTCAGTATCACAGTTAGTTCATCTTACTCACAGGGTAAGTTGTCAGAAAGTTGCTTTAATAACAAAGACAGGATGTTTGGCATCTATAAAAAGGCAAATTTCTTGAGAGGGAAACTTTTATTGCCTTGTATTGCGTGCCATTTTCAAACAGACTTTCATCTGCTGCTCTTTTTTTTTCTTTGCATTGTTGAAGTTAAATGAGAGAAAGGGGAATGGATAGACGACAGAAAGAAAGACAGACCAGAAAACAGCTGTTTCTTCTTCACAGATGACACTCTTTGGTGGACTTGTGGTCAGTCAACAACATCAACTCTCTCTCTCTCTCTCTCTCTCTCTCTCTCTCTCTCTCTCTCTCTCTCTCCCTCCCTCTGTGTGTGTGTATGTGTGTGTGTGAGTGTGTACACATGTGTCAGCCAAAGATAGTAGAAAAGGACACTACTGTTGAGCTACTGCCCATGCAGTATGACAGCATGCCATTAGAGCCACAGGGGGCTGTCTGCCTCTGACCCCACAGCAGCTTCCGTTTACTTCTTTAGTCCTATGAGTTCGGCCAATCACGCAGTCAGCCGGGCAACCACGGAGCAAACTGGACTGTGCAGCCGCGCCGCGTTAAACACCTGCCAAGGCATTAGGCATCGGTGCAGAAACAGGGTGATGCAGCAGTAACACTCTGTAATGATTTGTGTTTTATATAGGTCATTATAATTACAGAATTGCATAATGATACTGTTGTAACACATGCAAATTTTAAATGAGTTACAACGACACTCTGAAGTAGTTGCATAAGTATGGAGATGTAATTCCATGTCAGTAACCCTGAGCATTTGGCAACAGAAAAGCAGTCCTCCTCGCTGTGCCGCTGAGAGGAGGCACATCTAACATCCAGACTACAGGTAACAATATTCATGACATAACAAATCATTGTTTGATCCAAGCCCTATTGAAATCCACTCTTTGGATTTTGACAGCGTGCTGAGTCTAAGGCTGGGATTTTAAATGCAGGAACATTAAAGTCAGACGAAACATCAGAGGACATGAAAGTGCTCCAGCACAATTGGTAACTCAGTCCTTTTGATGTTCAATCTCTTCCCAATAGCTCAGCTACTCTCGTATCGACATTATTTATTCATTTCCTTGCTCAACATGTTACTCTGCGTTCAAGTCATAATAATCTTGTTCATTAACATGACTGTGATCGCAATTTTCTTGTCTTGCACTTAAATAGGTGCTCTTGTTTACAACAGCTATTTCAGCTTCAAAGCAGTTGTCATCATTTCATATGCAGTTCAGCCTCAACAAACCTAATCCACTGTCCTGACATTTTATGCTTATGGTCTTATTCTTATTGTCTGGTCAGGTAGTGTAATTTTGAAATTTGTGTGGCACATTGCAACTTTTAATGTTTTAATGTTATGAAAATGAACTTTCAGAGACTTCAAACTATGGTGTAATAAGTCATGCACATTAGTTTTCCTAAAAGTATCAGCACTGGTGTGTTTTGATGACTTGAAATTGAAACAGTCCCAGTCCCTCCCCTGGAAAATAGTCCCCGGAGAAACATCAAATTGGAAAATCTTGGAAAATTTTGATTCTATGTTGTAAAATCTTTAGTGCCACCACATGATTTGCAAAGTGGTTTATTGTGATATAAAATGTGGTTAAATTGTAGTAAATAAGCCAAACATTAACAAACACTGGTATGGTGCTTTAAAGAGGGCAGGGATTTTGGCCTCTAAATAAACCCACGTCATTGAATGTTCCGTGTGTAATCCTAAAAATAGAAAAAGCACATGCTTTCAGTGTTTTGCTAATAAGTTCTAGAGGGCAATTAAATGCTCAAAGGGTCAGTGTGGTGCACAGACACCCCATATTCAGCACTGAGAGATGTAGGCAGAAATCAGCCTACAGGATAGTGTGTTGTCCTGGAAAAGCACAAGGTAAATCAAAGGGGGTTGCAATGAAAGATGGAGGGTCCTGTCCTGTCCATGCTGAAACACTGTCAGTGGTGCTGCTACTCTCTTTCTACATTTCAAATCCTGGATTTGTGTGTTTCACTGTGAAGTTGTTGACATCATCTTGCTGTGGGCTGGAGGTTCCCTGTTGGTCACTGGATGCAAATTGATGTGGTCAGAGTGTGCTGCTGGCCTCCCAGTAGTCATCACACGAGAAGTCCTTGTTTGTCCACTGATGATGGGCCACACCAGTGTGGCAAACCAGGGGGTGTTTAACTGTCACTGCAGTGAAAAGGCCCCATGTAAGGTGTGAATCAGCCCCTCTTTTAGTGGAAGACGTTCAATATGAAACCTGCCTGCATGGTGTCTTGATGGCTGAGCTGGCTAAGGTGCACAACATCTGTCTGCAACATCCTGGATTCACATCTGGCATGAGACCTTTGACCAACATCAGGCTCCTCTCTCACACACATCTTTCCTGTCTGTCTTCACCGTGACTGTTCAGTAAGCAGCAATACCACTAAAGTTGTGAACAATTTAAGAAGACAAACGCCATTTAAGAGCATGCAAAGGAAGTGATAAGACTGAAGGACACAGTTTTAAACCAGCATAGTTAATTTGATAAACAATGCATCAGGTTATTTGAAGATGCAGTCCCATTAAGTATGAGGCCCATGTCTGTGAATGTAATTACATTGTGGAAAGAGACTAACATGAATGCATGTCAAAGGGACTTTTTATTATATTCTCATCACTCCACAAACCTCCATCTGTTAATTACTGTGTGTTATATTCTATTCTGAGGTAAAATAGGGTGAGTAGAGAGGCCAATTAAAGATTAATTTAAAAAAAGAAAATTAATAAATTAATTTTAACAGGCCAAGCCAGGTTTGATTCCACTGTGATTTTTCCCCCCTGCACGCCCTTGCTTTATGCTAATAGAGCTGCCCACTATAAGCTACTCGACCATGCAGCAGGCCACCTGATTGATGTGTTACCATGGTGATGAGGATGAATAGTTGAAGTGGCTTATGTAGCACATAAGTAAGATGTGGTAGAAACACAAAAAGAACTATAGTGGAAAGAAATGTACAATGAAAATGGGAATGTGTTGGTATAGAGGACGAGACCAGAGAAGGAAAGACAAAGAGGTGGTCAGTGGTGAATATGATGATGATGATAAAGAAGAGGAAGCGAGTTGCGAGCTAGAAAACAGAAGTGATAAGTCTTGTGATAAGTGCAGGCAGGGTATGTGATGGATGGTAGTCGGCTGTTTTGTAGTTTCTGAGAAAGATCATGTGAGCTGACATGTATATATTTGACTACAGAAGTGAGAAATGAGGATAAGAAAGGTTCAGTTTTAACATTTACTGCCATTGCACTGAGGGATTTCTGTAACGTTAATTCACATGAAAATTCATGGAAAATAAAACTGGAGCACCTGGTATTGAGTTTGAAAGTGTGATGTTCTGTGTGTTTGCATGTTTGAGTTACTACATAAGGGTAAGGGTGGCAGCGCTCTGGGATGCTGCTGTGCTTGACTAAGAATAGCAGCCTTGCTGGTCCTTTTGCCTGCAGACAGTGTCTGAATACCAAGTCAACACAACTGCACCTCACACAGACTCTGCTGCTTGTACCTGTGGGATTGTGTCCTGCCTCGTACTGTACTGAACCGTGTGTGTGTCTGTTCGGATGCATGTCTGTCCGGCTATGTTGTTTTAAAAAAAGAACCAGCCGTCCAAACAGCCAGCCAGCAGTTACAGCTAGGCCATATGGCAGGGGTGATACTTAAGGTGTCAAAATGTCCCTAAACCATGGAAATAGCTCAGTGTGTATGTCTGTGCATAATTGTTGCGAACATCATCCTTGTGCTGTCTTATGAACAGTCCCATGTTTTCTCTCCAACTCATGCAGAGGAACCGACAGTAGCCAAGTAACAAAAAAAAAAAAAAAACATGCATGAAAATACAGACTCCAGACTACATACACACAAGGCTCTCTGTCCTGTGAATTCACAACACGCATATTAGTTGTAATCACATCAGTTTTAAAGGACCACACCAGTGATTTTGCATGTTTGGTGTAATATCTGCAAAATATGTTAGGTTCTGTTTATTCCGATATGAAAATTTCAGAGACTTTCTTCACACCAGTGTTCCATCACTGTAATAAAGTTGTCCACATTAGTTTTCCTAAAAGCAGCAGCACTTATGTGTTTTGATGACTTAAATTGGGTGGAGTGACACAGTCCCTCTGCCAGGGAAATAAGTCCCTGGGGAAACGTTTGCTTTACACAGATAATTATCAGTTCTTTTGTTGATGAATGCTGTTGACCTTGTTAGGCAAAAAAGTAGAACATTATAAGGTGGGTGTTGCGACCAAAACTTCCTATTTGCTGACTGCTCAGAGGAATCTCAGTGACACATCTGCAGAGACAAAGGGCTGAAGTGGAGAACTTGGCTCTTTCATGTCATTTGTGGTGACACCGAAGTTACATGGGCTTTTGAGTGGAAGCAGGAAATGTAGTACACAGGTTTTTTATTTATGTGTCACGAGTCCTACACTGAGCTAGAAGAATTGTAGAGAACTGAACAGTTTCATCAAATCAAAAATAAATGTACTCGCAGGAAAATCCCAGTAGTTATGTTCCTTGGTTCCCCCTCTGCTTTACATTATTCCTGATGCATGGCGTATGCACACAGTCAACATCACTAAAGACATCAACGCTGGCTTTCTCACCTTCAAGAGAGGCCATTCATTGCCACTCATTCTTGTACAGCATGAAAAACTATTCCCACAGACTTGAAAACTGCCTGAGCTAATTCATCCTGATATCCTATTGTTCTTTGAAGCTAATGTTATTTCCACCTAAATTCTCAGGGAACACACACAACAGTAAAGGAACCTGACTTGCTAATGATACCATGAATGATGTACAAACACACAGCAGTCTAAGCATGTGCACAACTCTGGACTGGGGTGACCGTATTTTCAAACCCTCAAACTCGGACCCTTAAGTGCACTGCACACACACACACACACACACACACATGTATGTGTTATGCACACATCATAATTATTTCAGTACTTAGCACAGCTACAGAGCGTATCTTTCATTTTAGTGTTTTACAGATATTTGTCAGGACGTGGGACACCCTGCTTGAAACCGAAGTAAACCTGAACAAACCAGGATGTCTGGTCACCGTGCTCTTGACGGAAACACTGATGCATGGTTTTGAGACTGTTGGACTGTACCACTGAGTGAATCCATGTTGTGAAATCAAATGAAATCAAACCCTAAGTTAAGTAGCTAAGTAGCCCAAATTTTCATTGTCTGTCCTGTAGGTAAGAAAGATACAGTATGAGACAGATAACTTGGAAGCAGTAATATTATCCGTCTCATGTTGTATTGTAACGGGCGGCGAGTCTCAACACTAAGCGCTGGCCGTGAGTAGAGGCTCTTGTATTTGTCTGCATGCCAGACAGATGAACTGATGATTGTGACTGGACGTAGTGATGCTGGACGCAGGGCAAGCCAGGGCTTTAAGCTCCCTCTGTCTGTCTCCCTGTCATTGTTATCCTCTAGCTTAAAGTGGGCCTGCGGCCGGGGAAGCCGCATTAGCAATGCAAGGAGCTGTACAAGCTCTGGTGGTTATGTAACCCCTCCCCCCTACACACACACACATGCACACACGCACACACACACACACACACACACACACACACACGCACAAAAACAAGCCCTTAAGCCTCTCTCTGGTCCGTAGCCGGCACACGCTAGCTAGTGTCTCTCACCCGCTTATCGTTATATCATTATTATACAGGCCTACTTTCCCCCTGTGGTAGCCCCACAGGAAAATATATTGTCAGACGTTATAATACAATGTAAAAATAAATAAAATATACTTTGCACAGAAAGGTACTGTCAACATCGATATGCAGGAGTGTTTTTGGTTTGCTTCTAGAGGCACAAACTACTAAAGTAAAAAAAAACCACTGGGGCCCATCCATGTACCACATAGGTTATTGAAATCATTTTTCACAATGTTTACTGCTCAAGTTTATTGAATGCAGTGATAACTATGTCATTTTAAATTACTGATAAGTAAGTACACTTATGTCCCAGATACCTCTCAATATTTAAATTTACATTTCCCGAGGGCTCAGTGCAGTTTTGATTTTTCAGTTACAACTAACTGTTGTTTACCTTCGCTAGATCCCTAAATCAGGATGTCAGCTAAATAATCTGCAATTACATCAAGAGCCATACCATAAAATGTGTGTAGTAGCCATGCTCTTTACGTTCTAGCAATGAAAAATCAATACCCAGATCAATTTGTTTCTATTTCTCTGATCTCTCAAGATGTTATATTAACAGTGGGATTGTACTAGATGTCCTGATTATGTAGTTGTATCAGTAATAAGCATATTAAAACCTCCACTGCAAAAACAAATCTGGCCCTGCCACATACAGATGCCATGACCGCTGACATCTTGGTAACAACAATGTTTTTTGCTCATTCTTACAGCAGACATTGTTTAGCTAATGCACTTATGTAATGGGCAAATGCAGCACTAAACACTTTGGTCAGTAGGAAAATAACGATTGGTCAAGAAAAAGGACAAAAGTGTTGCATTGTAACTGTCATGCTAATCATTTGGCAGAGAAATGTATTCATGCATACACACGTGCAAATCACATGTATGCAGTTCAGAAGACGTTACACAGGCATACATGTGCTTTTACATTATTTACACTCAGACTTAACCCTAAGTCCCTGTTTAGCCTGAATATTGCAGCAGCTGAGCATCAGGCATTTTCCTTTTCTCTGACAGCGGTTATCAAAGTCGAGCTCAAGTTTAACTGTCACAGCTGGCATTATGCTTTGATTTCAGATGAAAACATAAATGCAAGGATCATAATAACACAGTCACCAGATTTGATCACTGACTTTGTGGTCCTTGTCTGGACCTCGTTGCCAACATGTTAACACTTACAAATCTTTGCTTTCCTATTTACACTATAGAGAAAATGAAAAAGTACGGACAAGCCTGAGGGCAGAATTTGGCCCTCATTAGAATTACTATGTCCTTTTTTTTTTTTTTTTTTTTTTTTTTTTTTACCACCTGACCTATGCTGGTGTGTGACCTTTATGTATCCATGTGATGTGCACTGTTAACACGAGCAAACACCGAGCAGTATGTTCTTACAGCAAGCAGAATCACAAGGCGTCCAGTATAGATCATTTTTAACTCCTAGGATGATGTAATCGACCTTAAAGCAGAATGCAGACCAATGCAATATGATGCTTGACTAATAAATATGCATATTCTGACTAATAATGTGTATATTCTGTCTAACTGAACATGCATATGAGCTGTAACGTTTTGCATCCTTGGCGGTGACTTACCTGCTGTACAGGCAACCTCACTGTCTTGATCACCAATAAGGAGGCTAATAACTGCAAACCCAGTTTCTGCCAATGTAATTTTTTATGAGGCTTGTAATAGAGGAGCTGAGAGACAGGAAACTAGTTTGTCTCATTCAGTCATGCTCACGTTTTTGTTTTTTTATGTACATTGTTTGTGTTAGGCCAATATATTGGATTTAAATGTAAGCAGTCTTAACCAGTAGGTAGGTTTTAAATAGCTGGCGTCTTTCTGAAGACTATTAGCACCGAGGAAGAAGTTGCATGAATATAATAATAATAATGCATGAATCTAGATCCATATTTCTCTGCAAATGCAACACATCACACGTCACATTGCTCCCATGGCCAGAAAAAGTTGCTCAGTTTTGTTTTGTTTGTTCATTTTTGCAAAATAACGTCACTCGGAGGTCTGAAAAGTTGTGAAAGGCCCTCCCCTGTCTCAGCCAGTCCACTGGACAGGCCTTTGGATGTTTGCATGTCAAAATGATTAATATCAAAATGTCAAACTGGGGACATAATGTGGTGAACAGATATGCTGGTATGAAGATCGTTTTCATACTAGAGGATATCGGTTTTAATATTGAACCTTGTTGTTAAACCTTACCAGTAGTATTCTTTTTTTATTGTAGTAGTGTAATAGTGTTTTCTTAATTAAAATCTGCCACTTAATGTTTGCTAATATGTTTGTGGATTATTAAGATATCCTGATGTAGTGACTAACCTAATTTGTCTAAATGATTTTTTGTCAGACCAGAAACACTTGGGGCATAAGATCACAGTTGAAGATACTAAGAAAGTAATTTTCACACAATATATAAAAATCAAAGGAACTGAGTTGTAAAATGTAACAACCCTCCAGAAGTCAGGAAATCTACAATCAATCAGCAATCAGAATTATAGAACTCTGATTTTCCTCTCTCTGCCTTTGTGTGTCTTTTTTATGTCTTGAATAAAAAAGAAGTCAGATAATAGGGAGCTTTTTATGGCATTATTATAGCATTTATAGCTTTATATATGCCTATACCAGTACAGTTAAATTGCAAAGAGGCAACTGTTGAATAATTTTTTCTATGAACGTGCATACATGTGTCACTGTGTTTCCGTGTGTTTGTGAAGAAAGTGTGTATCGCAAAAAGTGCCATTTCTCAACACTGTGTCATCTGGCCTTACTTGTGCATACCGACCAAAGACTTGTCATAGCCACTCAAGTCACTTAATTAGATCATTGATTTGCTTGGGCTATGCTGGGGGTGATGTAGCCCATTGTGTCACATCAGTTTATCATTGTTAATGTGTTTTGACGGAGTGGCAGGACACAGTGCGATGAAGAGTAGCTGGTCATCTAGGTTATTTCAACCCAGAGGCGTCATGATATTCATAGACAACATGACCCATTCATGGAGCAGCGTTAGTGGTCACAGCCACAGCTCGGTGTTTGTAAAGTGCTGGTGCAACAAGTTATTGGGACCTTCATCTCGGCTCAGGCAAACTAGATCAAGGATCAAGTCAGCACTGTGACACAAGCAGAGTAGCAGAGCAGTCACGCTGGCAGCAGGAAGCCTTGATCCTGACAGCATGTGTAAGATTTCCAAGTGTGAAATGCTGATGGGACTTTGTGGGTGTGGCGTCCTGACACAATGTTTTGCGAGCACTGTTTTAGTTTTAAGTCAAGAAAATGTTCATAAGTAAATATAATTTGCTTATGAACTAGGCCTGTACAATATAGCCAAAAGTCAAGTCAAATCCATTTGGTCATGCTGCAAAATCCATCCACACAACAACAAAAAACCACAAAAGTAAAACAAAGAAATATTGCACAAACAAAAAAAGCCAATGAACAGTCAGGTTCAGGGCCAACTGGGGAGAACTGAGATAGCTGCCGGGACAAAGGCAGTGTAAAATCACAATAAAATTGATCATATCAGTCAATATCAATAACATCACGTCAATATCAAGTAATTTCTATAATACATTTAAAGGCTACTTTTGGCTTCTGGGTGAAATCTGAAGAAATACACTGGCTATTTGTGTGTCCATCACAGAAAATAATCAATGTTGAAATTTAGTGACATTTAATCGAACACTGAAATGATTTTGGTGTTGATGGTGCAGCTGCTGAAGCCATTGTTGTTGAAAGTGGAAGTGTTGTTTGGGCCTTGTTTAGTGTCTGATCAGTGCCGTGAGTGGTTATCGAAGGGAATGACACTGGGATGTTAGAAATAACTGTGAAGGATACTGGAAGTGTTACTGATGTCATTCAAAGTTAGTACTCATCTCAGAATACTGTGTGAGAGGTATTTTACATCAGATATTAAACCGTGGATCAGATCAGGCTGGACTTGCAAAATGTCTTTGGTTGATGGCAAATTTGATTTAATATTCAGTGATGACTTTGCATGTTGTGGGCGTAGACACACATTGTCATGCACTTAAACTTTGCTCATGTACCCTCTGTGGCTCTAATAGATCAGGCTGGGTTAAACTGCAAACAGCTGCTTCATCAGGGCCATGTGCAGCACATAAAAAAATATCTTGCTATATTTAGTGAGGTTTCAGTCACTGATTTTGAGCAAAGATGCAATATCTACAAGCTGAGCTCTCCAGCGGCAAGACAGCAAAAACAGGAAGTGACCATGCCATAAAGGAAGGACTTTTAAAGTAAATGAGATGCCATGCTTATGTATTTTTTAGTATATTTGTTAATATATTGAAAATAACCTGCATTTATAATTAAGATATACAATAAGGTGTATAAATAAGTTAGCTGGCACTGCAGAAAAACTGGGAGCTCTGACCTGTAGAGGTTGCCCTTTAACCCTTTGGAAACCCAGGAGCCCGTGTTTAATATATACGGTATTTAGAAGTATTGAGAATTATTCTACCTGAGCAGGGAGTGGGATTATGGATTACCTCTGTGGAAGGACATATACCCATGGTGATGTTGTGTCTATGTTCCTTAATTCAGCACTACTTCCTGGTGATCTTCGGCCATGACGGACAGAAGCCTCTGGAGCTGCGGACGGAGGAGGAAGCAGAGTGCAATGAGTGGGTCGAGTGCATCCAGCAGGCCAGGTGAGAGTGCATTCAAATGCAGGTGGCACTGCTGTTTTTAATCACATGCTTATTCTTTGTCTATGTATCTCTTTTCACACTCATTGTCCAACATGTAAGGAAATGTGCCTGCGCAAAACCTGCTTTTATATTATATTTATTGCTGTGGTCTGTTGTGGATTTCATGGAATAAACCCTTCCCTTCCTTGTGGTTTACTTGAAGACGCTTGCACATTTGAAATAACCACTGCACATTATCCCATGTTTGTTTTACATCTGAGTGTGTGTGCATGTGTGTGTGTGTGTGCTTGTGTGTGTGTGCGTGCACGTGTACATGCACAGAAATGTTCTGCTCGCAGCGGTTCACATTTAGGTCACACTCTGGTGCTGTATTGCTACACTGGTTACATCACAGACTTGATCTGCCACTCGACCTCTATTTTCTCTCCCCCTCTCTCTCTCTCTCTTTCCTATTTTTATCTTAACATTCACTAGAAAATATTATGCATGTCATAACACCTTTGTTTATTCTTGTATAATGATGTTTTACACACATATTCCAAATCTGCTGTGATGGATTTTAGTGCAATTTATTATAAATGTGAATTGCCAGTTAATGCTGTGTGTGCATGTTTAATGATCTGCTTTTCCCATCTGTCTTTTATGGCTGCCCGTGTCATTTTTTCTTATGTTGCCCCGTAGTTACTCTGACATCATCATAGAGCGAGAGGTCCTGATGCAGAAGTACATCCACCTGGTCCAGATCATGGAGACTGAGAAGATAGCAGCCAATCAGCTTCGGACACAGCTGGAGGACCAGGACACTGAGATAGAGAGGCTTAAAGCTGAGGTATGCATGAAAGCATCCACATATGCGTGTGCATGCATACACAAATCCACATGTGGCCGCGCACGCATGCATTGGCACAGCCACTGGAGGCATGCGTATGTGTCTGACAGGCCAGAAGAAACACTCAATTTTAAAGCATAAGCTCCACGTCAGTGTAAATCAGCAGGACTATTACTTCCCTGTCATTCAGCATCTATCGTTTTGAACCTCTGCCATGTTTTCATCAATATTTTATCATTTGTGTCCATATATTTACATGGAAATTTGTTGGTTTGCCAGATTGTAGTGTTGAACAAAACCAAGGAAAGGATGCAGCCTTACCAGAACAACCAGGAGGAGGAAGATCCAGACATTAAAAAGATTAAAAAGGTACATAGCAAGCAACTTTATGAGTAACTTTGAACTAGATGGACAGACAGAGTGATAGATGGCTCAAAGTTTGTGTGTTGTGACTGTGCAGGTGCAGAGTTTCATGCGTGGCTGGCTGTGCCGGAGGAAGTGGAAGATCATCGTTCAGGACTACATCTGCTCTCCTCACGCTGAGAGCATGAGGAAGAGGAACCAGATCGTCTTCAACATGGTGGAGGCAGAGACGGAGTACGTCCACCAGCTCTCCATCCTGGTTAACTGTTTCCTCAGGCCGCTCCGCATGGCTGCCAGCTCCAAGAAACCCCCCATAAGCCATGACGATGTCAGCAGCATCTTCCTCAACAGGTACATCTTGTGTGTGTGTGTGTGTGCGTGCGTGTGTGTGTGAATCTTATAGCTGTTATTTTCTGAGAAATATTTGATCTTTTAGTCGATGGCGATTTAAGACGAGTTCTCTTTCCCCAGTGAAACCATCATGTTTTTGCACGAGATTTTCCATCAGGGCCTCAAGGCTCGGATAGCCAACTGGCCCACACTAGTTTTGGGTGAGTGTACCGAATAATTTATCACTTAATACAGTGAGTAGCAAGCTTAATTTCAGTGTGCTTTTGTTGTACAATACACTAGGGCTGGGCGATTCATCAGTTGTATATCGATATTGTGATATGACACTACATGCCATCTTGGATTTTAGACATCGTGACATGGTGACATGGCACAAGTGTTGTCTTTTTGCTGGTTTTGAAGACTACATTACAGTACAGAGATTGAGTTTTGGAACTCAAATGTGCAAATTAAGGTGAAAACCCAAATATCGATTCTTAGCACAAGTGTATCAATAACCTCTCAGAAGCAGAGGTTTCGCAGTGATTTGCATTACTGATTTATTGTTCCAGCCCTAATCCGTACGATATCATCACATTATTGAATTTGAAGCATTTGGTCAACGATATGATGATATTTTATGTTGTGCAGATCATACCAGCCTTTACAGTACAGTACTGCAAAACAAATGATGTTATAGTCTTAATGTTTCTTTTGTCTGTTGTATTAAAATATGTTTTAATATTTTGTGTGTGTGTGTGTTCCTACCCAGCGGACCTGTTTGACATCCTGCTGCCCATGCTGAACATTTACCAGGAGTTTGTGCGTAACCACCAGTACAGTCTGCAGGTGCTCGCCAACTGCAAGCAGAACAGAGACTTTGACAAGCTGCTGAAACAGTACGAGTCAAACGCCGCCTGTGAGGGCCGGATGCTGGAGACGTTCCTCACCTATCCCATGTTCCAGGTACCACACCTCTGCTGTCTGAAGAAATCATCTGCAAATGTTTTTTTCCCCCTCACACCTTTGATTTAAACCCACTCTCCATCCATACAGTACCTTTGTCATAACAGGCAGGCAAAGCTTTCCCACAAAACACGTACTATGTCACACATATTTTCACACGTATATGTTGTTGGTGTTTCAGATTCCGCGGTACATCATCACTCTCCATGAGCTGCTGGCACACACACCTCATGAGCACGTGGAGCGCAAGAGCCTGGAGTTTGCCAAATCCAAACTGGAGGAGCTGTCAAAGTAAGTGCACGTACGATCCTGAGGAAGTGACACACAGCAGTCAGAGCCACTGGGGCCCTGCCCTCCTCAACAGAGGGCCCCCACAACCAGACACGTGTGCCTTTCACAAGCACTTAAACTAAACATATAGTTTTCTTGTCTTGTTTTCAAATCCTTTTTTTGCAAGTATCTGGATTTTTTATGTTTATCTACTAAATCCTTACTTAGTTATCTTTACCTATATTCTTTTTTTTGTTTGTTTTTTGCTAATTTGGTTGTTGCCTTTCCGGTTGTTTTTTTTTTTCTTTTCTTTTTTTTTAAAA
The DNA here is from genome assembly GCF_902150065.1 of Myripristis murdjan. NCBI lineage: Eukaryota > Metazoa > Chordata > Actinopteri > Holocentriformes > Holocentridae > Myripristis > Myripristis murdjan. The sequence continues at coordinate 16,700,519 of NC_043991.1, forward strand.
AAAAGAAATCAATTGAACTTGTTCAAGTTTGAAAAGGTTAAATAAAAGGCTGTAATATCAGATCAGCAAAAAATTTGTTGTAAATCCATAAGAAACTGCAACAAAATTATTCAAAAATTGGCAACAAATTGTCAAAATTTGTAAACTCATTAAAAAAAACAACAACAGGAAACTATATATAATTGTTGCTATTATGATTCTATATATTAAATTATATTACAAGAAAAACAACCACAAAATGTGTGTGTGTGTGTGTGTGTGTGTGTGTGTGTGTGTGTGTGTGTGTGTGTGTGTGTGTGTGTGTGTGTATGTGATGGCACAATTATGGAAATAGTTATGATGATGATGGGGATGGTGATGTGATGATGATGATGATGATGATAATGCAGATGATGGTGATTGTGATGACGGTGATGATGATGATGGTGATGATGGTGAGGATGGTGATGGTGATGGTGATGATGATGATGATGATGATGGTGATGATGATGATGATGATGATGCACTGTGTTGTCAGGATGATGCACGATGAGGTGAGTGACACGGAGAACATCAGGAAGAACCTGGCCATAGAGAGGATGATCGTGGAGGGCTGTGACATCCTCCTCGACACGAGCCAGACCTTCGTCAGACAAGGTGAGCTCTCTCTCTCTCTCTCTCTCTCTCTCTGTCTCTCTCATTGTCTTATTCAGCGTCACCACAACTTTTCGTTCACTCGTGCGTCTCTCTGGTGCCAGGCTCGCTCATCCAGCTGCCGTCCAGCAGCGAGCGGGGCATGCTCAGTAAGGTCCGCCTGGGCTCCCTGTCGCTCAGGAAGGAGGGAGAACGACAGTGCTTTCTGTTCACCAAACACTTCCTCATCTGTACCCGCACGTCTGGAGGCAAACTTCACCTGCTCAAGGTCAGAATTTATCACACCACACTGGCAAAAATAACCATCTAACTAGTTGTTTAGTCTGGTGCAGTGTGAGGCAAGGGATTGGAAACAATAAAATACACATTGTGTTAACTCATATCTGGTGTTGTTGGAGATAGAACACATAACAGTAAAACTAGGCATTAACATCCAGCTAGTGACATTTTAAGTGCTAGATCAATTATCTCTTTTTCTGCAGTTAAAAATCAGATGTTTTGTTGTCATATACCTCACCTCCTACATAGTCAGAGTGATTAGTGTCTAGTGACAAAACTTTGTTTAGACTCGGCAGAAGAAGAGCTGGGCAGTTAGTATGACCAGAGAGAGCCACTATGGCTGAACAGACCAAGAAAAGAGCAGCACTTATAGAAACTTTATCAAAAGAAGACCCAAAAGTGACAAGTGGGGCAGCAGCAGGGTGTAGTTAAAAAAAAAAAAAATCACAAATACAAACCAACTTGTTCCTGGAATTTTCCCTTATTGACACTTGGTGTGTGTGTGTGTGTGTGTGTGTGTGTGTGTGTGAACTGATTATTCCACCTTCTCTGAAGATTTTTTCACATCTTTCAAGAAAATTCTTAAAACTGCACGATGCTGTAATTAAAATAATTGAATTCAGCAGAACTTTTCTCTTGCTTTAGAAGAACAAGACCTCACTCCCCGATGTTTTAGGTGCTGAACAGGTTTCATGATTTTTTTGCAGTGTGTGCGCAAAGAGAGAAAGAGACACAAAGAGAGAACAAAAGGCATAGAAACATTAAAATCTTGCTAAATCTGAACTACAAGGAACACTTCTTTTCTCTCCCCCCCAAACAGCAAGGAGGGACTTTATCTCTGATAGAGTGCACTCTCATTGAAGAACTGGATGCCAACGATGAGGACTGTGAGTATAAAAAGTTGAATTTCAAAGCTGATCCAACCCTGATGAAACTTTTAACAGTTTTAGTTTGTGTAATTTAGTTTTGATTTTATGCTGTCGATTCATGCATGGTCCATTCATTTATAGACAATGCAGCAGGCCAGGGCTTCAATCATCTGGAGTTCAAAGTTGTGGTGGAGCCCCCTGATGGTCAGTCCTTCTCTGTTGTCTTACTGGCTCCGTCCCGCCAGGAGAAAGCTGCCTGGACCAGTGATATCAGTCAGGTAAGACAGTGTTTCGTGGTCAGGTTTGAATTGAGCTCACTAAGCACAGTCAGCAGCAGTTTTAAAGCAGTGTTACATGTCAGGGGTGTAGTGGACATGGGGGACGACAGGAGACGTGTCCCCCTCACCAGGGGAACCTGTCCCCTCTGTCCCTCACACTTTATTACACCTACAAAGTGTTAGTCCAGTTACGATATAGTTCACCCACTGTCAGGAGTCGACCATCTCATCCTTTCTGTATCTTTTATTCATTTACTTATTTATTTTGGTTTCTTTCATGAGCAATTAACCCTTTGATATCTGACAAATTCACTTGATTTCTTTCAAAAAGATGAAAATGGTGAAGAGCAATTCAGCAAGAAAAGACCTGAAAATGAGCAAAAACTAGTAAAAAGTTGAAAATGACCAGAAAAAAAATTACATGCAAAAATTTGTAGTCTAAAAAAATCCTCCCCCGAATGAAAAGCAAAACAGAAATAAAAGAAAAAATTAAAAAGTGAATTTTGTTAAGAGGGTGAAATAAAAAGCTTTCAAAGATAAAGCCAGCTCCTGGTTTTCAAAGGGTTCATTTGTACACACAATTAAAGTGACACATTTACTGATTTATTTTTATGTCTTGAACATTACATGCCCCTCACTTTTGACATGATGGCCCCTCCCAGATGTGGACTTGAAGGAATGCGACGGTGATGTTTTCTTAACATTTCTCTCTGTATCTCCTGTGTTTTTTGCGTTCTCTATGCAGTGTATTGATAATATCCGCTGCAACGGCCTGATGACCAGCGTGTTTGAGGAAAACTCCAAAGTCACAGTGCCACACATGATCAAGTAGGAATATATTTACTGTGTCATACCAACATCATCCTCTGTCTTTCAGATTATTGACACTTACATCCAATAAGTCAAACTTGGCGACTGATTGTTATTTTTGTCGTTAAGGTCTGACGCCCGACTGCACAAAGACGACGTCGACATCTGCTTCAGCAAGACGCTCAACTCTTGCAAGGTCCCGCAGATCCGATATGCCAGCGTGGAGCGGCTACTGGAGCGGCTGACCGACCTGCGCTTCCTCTCCATCGACTTCCTCAACACGTTCCTCCACACGTACAGGATCTTCACCACGGCCGCCGTGGTCATGGACAAACTGGCTGACATCTACAAGAAGCCGTTCACCTCCATACCTGTCAGGTGCATGTAGCTGCTTTTAATATGAATATAACTGCAGTTTTGTGTTAGCGCTGCCGTAGGTCTAACTGTGTGTTTACTGTTATGCATATTCAACCATCTTCACTCTGCCTCCCTCCTCTCTCATGTGACAGACTCATGCATGGCTGTCTGCAGTACCTCTGCCATTCACTCCGCCTTTCCACTTCCACGTTTTCTCTCACTCCCTCGTCTCTCCTCTCATTCACCTCCTCTCTTTACCTGTCGCCGTCTTCCCCTCCACTCCTCCTGTGCTCCTCTTCCTCCTCCTGTCACTGTCCCTCTCAGGGTCCAGTACCACTCATCCGACCGTCTATCCATCACATCCCTCTGTCCTGACTACAGTCTGAAGATCACTCAGCTTGCACTGGACCAGTCCAAGTAAATATCATCACTGTCTCTGCCTGGTTACTCATCTCATGCACTCTGTAATCTCCTTCCACCAGCTGTGTTCATATCTAATATCTAATATCTGTTAATATCACTTGTTGAGCCAAACCAAGAAACAGTGAACAACCAGCTGGCCAATTTGAACAGCAAAGGTGATAGCAAATAGCAAAGGTCACGCTGCGAATAATGATGATGATGATGATGATGATGATGATAGTAATAATAATGGTAATAATGATAATAATAATCATAATAATAATAACAATGAGAAGAAGAAGGAGGAGGAGGAGGGGAGGAGGAAAGAGGAGAAGACAAAGCAGTAGAAGAACTTAAAATAAAAATTATCCTGAAAATAAGGATGACAAATGTTTAAAGGAAAATAATCAAAATAATTATAAATAAAGAGCTCACAGAAAAGCCAATCTACAAGACACATATTTAGAAAATAATAAAATAGATAAAAATAAATAGGCATTTGCAGAAAAGCCAATCTGTATGTTTAAGACCATTTGAAAACATTGTGGAAGCGCACACACACACACACACACACACACACACACACACACACACACACACACAACCACATTTTAGGATCACTGCAAAAAAATGTTTGTATATGTATATATTGGATGATATATCGATTTTGTTTTTAACAATGGCTTGTGTGAGCGTGAAAGGTCAACGAGGCCAAATAGCTGGCTTGCATTTCATGTATGTTTGTTTGTTAGTAGCAATAGTGCTAGATTTCATAATGCTTCCTCTTTTGCTCTTACCTTCAGGGTAAAGTGTGAGAGTCTTGTGCCGGAGTCTCGGTCATCAGCTGCAGGCGAGATACATGGCAGTCTAGTGCCGCTCTCCTCCAAAGAATCAGAAAGAAGAATCAGAAATACTTAATTGATCCCAGAGGGGAATCTGGATAAAGTGGCTACTGGTTGCTTGAATAGCCACTATAGGTTGCCCAGGGGGGGCATTATGTTATAAATTGTATACAATACTTATATCTGCTATAGCAGGGAAAGCTTTCATGTCCTGTTGGAAGTGCTGTGATTGAAAGATCTGCTTAAATGAGACAAACAAGCAGGGGCGCTGCCAGGAATTTTGGGCCCCATGAAAAAAAAAATGTATTTACTCGATGATGGTTTAATAATTTTATATTAGTTTTTACCTATTTTTGGGGCCCCTGTCAGGCAAGGGCCCTTGGAATTGTCTTAACTTTTCCCCCATATACGGCGCCCCTGCAGTAACACAAATTTACATTGCACTGACAACTGCACTGACCTGCTGCCAAAAGCTTTAGGAGGCAGCATATTAGCATTGTTCTCCATGGTCTGAAAAAGTAATTCACTTTGTCATTAATAAAAAGCTGCCAGAGAGGTCTGAAAATCAGATAAATCTGATAGAACTGTGTGATAATCCATGATTTTACACAAATACGATAACCAGCAATTAATCCCCTTGAATATTATAATCACAATTACAATAAATTGTGATTATAATGCTTATTAATAGAAAACCTATTTTGTGTTGGCAAGTGAAAATGCTGTGTCAGATGTGTACTAATGCATCGTCTTCTGCATCGGGCGAGCTTGGTTCAGCGTTATTCATTTTACGTAAGAGCCCGTCTCTGCACTTGTTTTGGCTGTGTGACGCTGAAACACACCACTATTAGCCCACAGGAGTGTGAAAGCCTCAGATTTGCAAATACATTTGCAAGCTCAACGTGTTACACATTGTTGTTGGAGGTTGTAATGCTCATTTGCTGTTTAGAGCAGAAAATGTGATTAATCGTAATCTCGCCTGATATGCGATTAATTGCGCAGCCATAAAATCTGACAGCAAAGCCAACCAATATAATTTCTGCCTAAAGAGCAGCTCTGCCTCAAGGTAGTTGAGGAGCTTAACCTCCCTAATCAATGGGCTTGATATTGATTGTATCAATATCAGTGTAATAATGTTGCACGTCTCATCTTTAGGTATGTATTGATTGATTGATTGATTTTGTTATTTATCGGTCATCTGTTCCTCATTGCCCTCGATCTGTTCTCTTCCTCTCAGGTCTCTGGAGCTCTTCTTTGCCACCAACCAGGGCACGTGGGGAAGCGACCCCTTGAACAACAAATCCCCGAGGCTTTGCCGGAAGTTTTCCTCTCCTCCTCCTCTCTCAATACCTTCTCGCACCTCCTCCCCCGTCCACTCCCGTAAGCTCTCCCTCAGTTCTCCCATCAGTGCTAAAGCAGGAGCGTTAGACCTATCCACCACCCCCTCCTCCTCCGCTGCCAACTCCCCCACCTCCAGTCAGAGTCCCTCAATCTCCTCTCCTCCTCCCAACTCACCAAGGCCCCCTTCTGGCTTTTCCTCCCCTCCACCCACCGCCACTCGCTCTCCCAGCCTTCCCCAGGCCTCTGGGGTGTCGTCTCCGCCCCCCATCTCCACCAAGGCCCCTCTAGACCTCAGCCGCGGTCCCAATTCCCCAGAGCTGAGCCCAGCTGCAGGGGAGGACATCAGCGGAGAGCTGCCGCGCATCGACGCCTTCTGTGGAAAGCTGAGGCGTAGCATCCGCAGGGGTATAGCTGGAGCACAAAAACATATGATTCACACTCTGCCAGTCACATACGCACATCAACACGTGTGTAGGCACATTCCTTAATGCAGCAGCACAGACAGCGATACACCTATGTTGAAACATAATTTAAGAAACTGCAAGTGTACAGACATAGACTTTATTTTGCTCACATTTTCAGTAGCAAGCTGGGTGTTTCACATCTGGCATAGAAATACTTTGAAAAATTATTTGGAACATTAGCACCATCTACAGAAGGGCTTAGGACGGCAATTGCAAATGCTTTCGAAAACTCTTCAGGATATCAACTTTTCCAGAATTGAAGAAAACAATCTTGTTCTTAGCGCCACCCTTGTGCATTTATCTAACTAGTTTTGAAAACATTTCATTTACCCAAGCTTTGAGGAACTTTCCTAACCCACAGAGGAGAATGTAAATCTCAAATTAAGTTAAAAAGAAATTGAAGATACAGGGTTTTCACCCCACAGAGACACATCAGGAACATTTCGGCTTGATCGTGACAAAGCACTAATAATGATTTACCAGCCCACTGGACCAGGGGAAGAGAGAGAGAGTGAGAGTGATGGAGAGATGTAAAAGGATCATTTTTACTCCCTGGAGGAATGGTCTTACTCTTTGCTCTTGTCTAGTTTGACCCTGTTGAACCAACGTCACCATCTGGCCAGGACTGACGGGCCAGCCATTACAAAACAGTGGCAGAGTACCAGGTCAAAAAATATGAGAAAACAAAGTGGAGAGGAGAGAAAGGAAATGAAGAGATAAATAGAGCTCTTACATGGTAGGCTGAGTGTCTCCTGAGAGGAAAATTACATATTGTTAAATGGATAAAATGGAGAGCCGTCCCGTAACCCTCAAAAATGCTCTACTTTCCTGTCCACCAGTCTACAGATGCAAATTGGCAAACAGAAAAAGCAGAAAAAGCCTGGAAGACAAAAAACAAAAAAAACAGGCTATCTGGATGTACATTCACCTTGAGGTTATGCTGCTGATTTTCTTCCAAACTCCTAATTTTAGGTCATCGTTGAACCAGCTGTAAATTTTACAGTGGCATATTAGGGCCATTGAAGGGAAAAAATTTGTGGAGTCCGACACTGCAGTCACTGCCGCTTGCTGTGTATCTTGCCTGCAGTTGGTGACGTCATCAAATTATTATTTGCAATCGGATTTAGTAACAACGAAATCCTGGTGATTTTAGCCCAGAATCACAATATTGTTTTCTTCTGAATGGGCTCAAGTCACGGCAATGTCTCTTCAAAGTGCTTAGATAGAAAGATGCTAAGAAAGATGTTACATGTTTCTAAATCTGATAGTATGAGGAAAACTTTTTCTGAGTTTTTTCTCATAAATTTATGACTTTGATCTTAGAAATTTCAAATTTTTTCCTCATAAATTTCTGAGTTTTTTCTCATAAATTTACGAATTTAATCTCAGTTTTTTTCTTTTTTCTTGGAATAATATTCCCCTCCCTGGCTCCGTAATCTTTTTTTTTTCTCCCTAATGGGGAGCAGAAATCTCTAAGCACATAAATAGAATATGTAGGCCAATAAAACCAAAGAAATTAAATGGCCCTAATTTGTAAAAATGGGTATCAGAGACTGGTGGCATCAGCAGCCAGTTTTCTGTGCCATGTTATCACACCAGTATAATCAATTAAAAAAAAAAAAAAAAATGTGTTTGATGTGGAGTTGTGTTTTTGGTTCCATCAGCTGTCCTGGAGTCAGTATCCCTGGACAAGTTCCTTCCTGAGTCACCAGCCCCCAGTGAGTCAGGGGACATGTCTCCCTGTCGCTCACCCTCGACACCGAGACATCTGCGCTACAGGCAGGCAGGAGGTACAAAGGGCATGATTACACACACACACACACACACACACACACACACACACATACAGCTGCCATGTAAGCACTGTTCCTCCATGTATTGTCATATACCTGTTGATCTCTGTGTCCCTGCAGTCACAACAGGGGAAAACTCTCGCTGTACAATGTCACCGGCTTCGGCTTTTGCGATCGCCACCGCTGCTGCCGGGCACAGCAGCTCTCAAGGTGAGCCTGGGCAAAAAGAAAAACAGTCCCAAATTGTCTTTTTCTAGAAATTTGGAACAGTAAAATAATTTTCAAGAGCAATAATGATAGCAAAGCATTTACAGTAAGGAGTTGAAGCTCTTGTCTGGGCTCATGTTTTGTTCTCCCCCCCAGGTTTTAGTAACTCTGAAAAGGCCTGTGACAAAGAATTCATCATCCGCCGAGCTGCTACCAACAGAGTGCTCAACGTGCTGCGTCACTGGGTTTCCAAGCACTCCCAGGTGAGTGTACAGCCTCTGTAATCCCACTTCACTGAGAATTCTGCTGCTGTACGATTTAATTAGAGCCCACGATAAACATGACATTCGCCACTCTTTCCACAAGCTTCTTAAGTTCTTCCACAAGTCCTTACTCGTGTTCACTGGCCTTGAAAGTCTGCGTTAGGCCCAGTAAACCAGTGGAAGCTGAGCACAGCATTTAGCCCCTCCTCTTTGCTCCTGCCCCCGTCTCATTACTCCCGTCTCATCATCCCACCCTGTACTTTTTTTCTTCTGTCACTTGTTGCCCTGATGGAGGTGCTCTTTGCTCTGCCTGCCTCTTCTCCCACCCAGGAAGCACTCTGAAAGGTCACAGTCCTCCTGAGGGATATCTAAGGACTGTCATTTTAATTCTTAAGATTTGAGATTATATGTGTTATTTTTATGCCCTTGGACTTTTTAGCCTGGAGGTGAACATGCACTACTGGTCTCCGCTGATAAACCTGGCACTGTGTCCTTGCAAACAAGGTCCACGTCCATGCAATGCTAGTGATCACAGTTGTAGCGGGGAATAAAAAGATTGGTCAACTCTAAGCGCTCAATAGTGATCATCATGAGGAAATTAACAAAAATATGAACAAAAAGTCATATTGTCAGAATTTAAAAGACCCTGTAATAATTACTCTGATGTATACTCATATTTAAAAAAAAAAAAATCTTGTCAGATTAAAAGCATGAGTAAACTCTATGTGGCAATTAAAAATCGGATGCAGATCCACATCCCTAAACACCAAAATATTAACAACCTACTGCGGATGCACAACAGCCTACCACTGTTCCGATCTAGAGTCAAGGATCAGATATTGGACTGATGTTACCGATCTACATACCAATACGCGACAGGCATGCACACAGAATGCTGCCTGTAACATTTCTATAATATTTTTGTAGTTACTCTATCACTACTGCCTGCACAACAGTCTGTGAGGCAGGTCAGAGGTTATCTTCTCCTTTGGCAGTGCCTTCCCAGCTGCATTGTGCTGATTACAGTAAAGCGCCACAGTGGAGTGTGCTGATACTGCAGTCAAATTGGAAACTACTATTGTAGTGCTCACTGCTATTAGTGAAATCTACTTACTAGTAGTTGGTAGTGCATCAGTGTGCACTTGATTTGTTTAGGTTTTTCAAAGCATTAAAGGGGTTGCCATTGCAATTTGCCTGCACCTGTAACATACAGTTAAAAAGAAATTGTTTTGGAATACATTTAAATTGAATGCCTTTTTGTATATTTTTTTTCTCTTTTAATAGGAAGTTTTGTGTGGTTTAATACAGTCTCATCTAACCTTGCACATAATTCCAATAACAACAGCAATAATAATACTAATGATAATGATAACCATCATCGACATTATCATTGTAATAATAATCCAGAAAAAAGCACTGTGATATCGGAGCTGTACTCTGTATCAGTCAAAACCCAGGTATTGGAACTGAAATAAAAGTGTATCGGTGTATCCCTACAGCCTAGCTGACACACGACCATAAGACTTTGTAGCACTCTGTTTTGTGTTTAGTGACAGATTAGGTGCATCAATAATTTGAAGTCATGTGGTTTGGCCTTGTGTGTCTATAAGCTGTGAAAATAAATTTTGCCTCTGGAGGGACATGATCCTATAAATCCAGCTCAAGCTCCACCCCACTATGCACATCTAAATCAGGATTAAGAGAGTGGAGAGTGTCCTATCTTATAATCTGGATGTCATATAGACAGCCAGGCCCTCACACAAGGAATTGGAAAGGATGGGCAGTTTGGCCACTACTTCAGGGCTGATGGTGTTATTGTAGAGCTTGTTTGGGTATGACAATCTAGACAGACATGTTTACAGAATAAACACGTACATACTGTCTTTTTAATGAAACTTCTATGCACCTTTTAGTATCCAATCACACTAGGCCAACTTTTTTTTTTCTATGAAGGACCACCAAGCTTCCTAACACATCACAGAATAAATGTTTTCTTGTATTGGAATAGAGTTTATAAAGGCAAATACTGATTCGTATGAACAGTGTGAATTCTTAAACTGAGCATTATTACTCTTCAGGCAACTCATGTTTATTTGCATAGCCCTTAGTCACAGTTACGTCTCAAAGGGCTTCACATCCTTATTAAGGATGTGTGAAGGACAAATGGCAACGCCCAACCACAGCCATTAATTACAAAGATTTTTCTTTCTGTCTGCTGGGACATCATCGTAATGTCAGTATGCTTCCTCTGATATGCAATGAATACCTGGAGCGGACTGGACATTAGTTGGGCATATCGAGCGAGAATCAGTAATTTGCTGTTAATTACCAGTTCATATCCCTAACTGTTATGCTTTGTACTACGTTTCTTTAATTTATGTTTACATGAAATTGTAATTGTATCTAAGGAATGAAAACATCACCTAAAAGCTTGATGGTTATAATGAGATCAGAAGTTGAAACTCTGGCACTTGTTTGGTGACTGAAAAAATGATTTTGTCCTCTAGAGGGCGACCTCCACACATGCACTTCAATCTCTGAGCCACTGCAGTGGCTGTGGGCATGATGTCAAAGGCTTGGAGCAATGCCTGGGACTTTGGGATTACTGATGACTATTTTTTAAGTACATATTTTAAGTTAATTATAAACTAAGTGGAGCATTTTTAACAAGTACCTGGTACTACAGAAAGAACTAAAATCATAACCAACATGGACAAAATCTTCCAATAGACCTTTCACAGCAACTATTTTGACATAAAATACAGGTGATCACAGTTGTTATTAATGACGTTAATTAAGGTTCTGGTCGATTTGGGTCTAAAATAGAGCCAGGGTCCTGTTGTTGTTGATGCTGCCTCACTGGAAACACTCTGCTACACTCAAACAGAGCAGAAATCAATTAATGTCCTTTTTCATGTCAGAGTAGCTGCTGTGAAAAAAGGTCTATATTCATATCTGGGGGTTCAGCAAAACAGGCCAAGTCTTTCTGAGAATATCTGTAAAGTTGCCAAACCTGCTTAAGCCTATCTGTCAGCAAACACTCAACATCTACACTCCAGTTGTAACTAAATGTGTGTGTGAATGCCTGTCTCATACATCAGGACTTCGATATGAACAGCGAGCTGAAGCTGGGCGTGATCATGCTCTTAGAGGAGGTCCTACGAGATCCGGACCTCCTGCCGCAAGAAAGGAAAGCCACCACAAACATATTAAGGTAAACACAAGCACACAAAAACACACATCAGATGAAACACTGTTGATCCCTGTGGTGACATTTAGCCCCTGCAGCAAGAAACTGCAGGGGAGCAGAAATCTGTAAGCACACAAATAGAATAAAGAAATAAAACAACAACTTTATTTTGTACAATTATATAATCCCACAATCAGCAGTTTCAACATTTAGGTGGAGAAAGAGTGTTTCATATGGTAATATAATATTCACACACACACACACACACACAAATTGTATCAAACATTGTATCAGTCATTTTGTAACATTGTCTGTGTTGCTCTTCAGTGCCCTTTCTCAAGAAGAACAAGATGATGCACAACTCAAGATAGAGGACATATTACAAATGGTGAGTGTGACTGCCTGCAGAATTATACAGTACCAAACAGGAGGGACTTATAGCCTAAATAAATAAATAAATAAACGCTGCAGTGTGCCAAGCTTTTAAGAGAAATCTTGAAATAGTGTATCTCCTGATTGTGAAACAGAAAAGCTGTCCTCTACTACACTTCATTGTGATAAGACTATTGGTTTCTTCTAGCAGCTGTAGTTATTGTGTGTGTGTGTGTGTGTTCCTGCAGGCGGAGAGTCCTAAGGCAGAGTGTTTTGAGTCTCTCTCAGCGATGGAGCTGGCAGAGCAGATCACCTTACTGGACCACATTGTGTTCAGGAGCATCCCCTATGAGTAAGCTGATGCTCAAATACAGCTCATGTTAGGGAGGCAGGTCATATAAAAACAAGGCTTTTCTTTTTTAAATTTACAGCTCAATATCACTGTTTACAGTCTGAAAAGGCTTTATAGGCCCACAGCTTTACAGCTTAACCCTCATACTGGGTCAAAAAATAAAACAAAGATGAAATTTAAGGGATAATGGAAGAGATCTTGAGTGGGACCACAGAGAGAGGAGACCCCTTCCTGGCCAGACAGGTGTGCAATAGGTGCCGATCCAGTAAACAAATTATCAAGAACAGGAATATAAACATACAAAAGAAAACACACTAGCAGACATAGTGAGGAACAAATCCTAAAATTTAAAAAGCAGGGGCTTCCCAAACTTTACAAACACTTGGCCTAACTGAAAATCTCAAAAAATATCTGCAGTCCACATCCACTCCCAAATAACACAGGAGATGGATGCACTCTGAGAGCAAGTTCAATTTACTCACCACCGGTGACAGCCTACAATAATTTCAGTACCAATAAGCATATTTTCATTAAAACTGGTTATATTATTTTGCCAATAATTGGGGACTGCAACACCCTCATGGACCACTAGGGGGGCACAGTCCATAGGTTGGGAATGCTTTTTTAAGGAAGCTGGAATAACTATGTGTGGAAAAAACTGGAGAATGATTTTTATATGTGTCTTAAGAGACCAATATAGCTGAGAAATGTCATATTGTGCTGAAGGTTGTGCTGTGTTGCAGGGAGTTCCTGGGTCAGGGCTGGATGAAGGAGGACAAGACAGAGAGGACTCCCTACATCATGAAGACCAGTCAGCACTTTAATGATGTAAGTCTCCAGAAAACAAGCACATGTGCCACTTTTTTGGGTGGTGTTTTGCTTCTGTAATCTGACTTTACAACTGAATGTGAATTTTGGGCTGGGACAAATGGTACAGAGGGAGTGGCAAACATAGATACTCTCACTTGGATAAATCAGAAGAACATAATGGAAGACAGCTGACCTCTTCTAGCACATCTACTGCCCTGTTATTAGAGCAAGTCGAGAGCAGGAAGAAGAGTCATTTTCAAAGTTGTGATGTTATATAGATAGATAAATATACTTTATTGATCCCAACCAGGGAAATTCTCGAATGTGTTTCATATAAAGGGAGGGCTTCTTAAATCCTAAATCCTAAATCTTTTTATTATGTTTGCCGACCAGTGCACCATAAAGAAACCACTATAAATACACTGTTTTCTAGGAAGCAGAAGTAATGGAATATTGATTAAAAAAAATGCACACAAGAAAACTTATTTATTTGTCTTTTTGTACATGTGTTAGGTGTTACTTATGTCTGCTGGCTGATGAAGAGCTAAGGCTTTAAACACTTTAGTAGTAATAAACCCGCTTTGGGAGCAACAGACATAATATGCAGATTTTCTCATCTTTATGCATTACTTCTGCAGTACATGTTATTTTTATGTGGTGTATTTCCAGTAAATATTTACTTTGGTGTAAATCAGGGCATGGAGGATTCAATAATGAGGTGAAAAAGTAATTTTTCACTTTTTTAAATGACCTATATTTTTCTTTATTTTTTTATCTCAAAGACAACTAAAATTCCTTGCAGAGCACATAAAAAATACAGCAAAATACATGCAAATAATACATTATCAAGACAAAGGACAAGATGAAAAAAAGAAAACAAACAAACAGACAAATAAATAAAAAATTAAAACATTAAATCATTAATTAAATAAATAAATGTAATGAAATAAAAAGAATAAGAATAAGAAAACAAATTGCCATCAAACACATAGCCTTCTAGTGACTTCAGTTGTTGAAGAGGTTAACAATCTTTTTCATTTTTACAGATTTAAGGTCATAGTCCCAAACCTGATGATGTGAACAAATATTCCCCCTGCTGCCTTCAAGCATTAGGAAATCCAAAAAGAAAAAAGAAAGATCAACATTTGGAATTAACAACATCTGGCAAAGCCAGACAACAGGCTGCCCACCAACAGCGACTATTTTAATGAATGATTTTTCACTCTGTGTGCTGAACATGCCAGTCCACCTCTCATCCTCTCCCTGCAGATGAGTAACTTGGTGGCGTCTCAGATTATGACCCATACAGACGTGGGATCCAGGGCCAGCTCCATAGAGAAGTGGCTTGCAGTGGCTGACATCTGCCGCTGTCTGAACAACTACAACGGTGTGCTGGAGATCACTTCTGCCCTCAACCGCAGCGCCATCTACAGGCTGAAGAAGACATGGGCCAAAGTGTGCAAACAGGTTGAAGCTTTTGCTGGTTTACAGTCCAATTTCTTTTGCACATTAAATTAAACCTGTAATCCTCCCAGGCAGAATTGTCTAATGATTTTCTCTGCCTTTGTGGCTGTCTGCTCTCTGGTTGCCAGACGAAGTCGCTCATGGACAGGCTGCAGAAAACTGTGTCATCGGAGGGCAGATTCAAGAATCTCAGAGAGACACTGAAAAAGTAAATATTGCCCTTTGCCAAAAAGAAGCCACAGTGGTGAATGTTGAGTAAATCCAGTAGTTACACGTGAATCCTCTAATGCTGGCGCTGTGCCCGTGTCTGTGCAGCTGTAACCCTCCATGTGTGCCCTACCTGGGCATGTACCTCACTGACCTGGCCTTCATCGAGGAGGGGACACCCAACTTCACTGAGGAGGGCCTCGTTAACTTCTCCAAGATGAGGATGGTAAGGAGTGAACTAGTCATTTTGTGCCTCTTCTCCTCCTCCTTCTCGTCCTTTATAAGCCTTATTATTAGGTAATTGATTGAATATTTTCTATTAACTTTCTCTCCTCCCTCAGATTTCTCACATTATCCGAGAGATTCGTCAGTTTCAGCAAGCCCCTTACAGGATAGAGCACCAGCCCAAGGTGTGCCGAATAAACTGGATGCCTCTGTTGTTGTTTTTTTATCATAAAATATCTTTGTGTGAGATGAAATGTTAAGACTGTAACTGTTAACCTTTTAAAACTGTTGTGTCTCTCTCCCATGCCTCCTGTCTCCTCCCAGGTGACCCAGTTTTTACTGGATAAGACATTAGTCATGGATGAAGATACTCTGTATGAGCTGTCGTTGAAGATTGAGCCTCGTGTGCCACCTGGCTGATCACAAATGCATCTCATCCATGCACACACATACACATACACACACATACACACAAACATGCATGCAGAGTTTTCCAACAAACATAACACAGCTTTCCCTGACAAATACCACTGCTCATACTTCCCTTGGATAGTCCACTATAGATGTTATATAGAATGTCAATTGATATATAGGTATACCTACAAGAGGTCAGGAGAAGATCAACAGCCATAAATTATAGAAAAAATGGCTGGTTGTTCTATATGATCAAACAAAGATCAAAAATGTGTGGGGTGCTCTTGGAAACGGGGAAACCATAAATTATATTTCATATGGATACATATTGCCATATCCATTGACATTCTGTCAATCCAGTCAGTTCTATAATAACGCATGTGGGATTATTATGAAACCCACCAGAGTTCTGGGCCAGCTCTGCCCACAGGGTTAAGGTTGTGGATGACTGAGGGCTTATGTCAAGACTGTTTTAGCAAATGGGCAACATGCCAAAAAGTTTTACAGCCAATCACAGCACTTGTGGGCAGATCTTGCCCAGAACTCTGGTGGGATGCATAATAAGGTTTGACAGACATGTTGTTGAAATGTAATTTATGGCTTATTAATGCTCTACTGAACTCTTGCTGATAATTAACTTGTATATGAATTTACATTGTGTTGAACATGTAAAGGTGACTATCCAGAGAAGGTGTGGCTGACACATTATTCATTATCACACAGAAACCATGCATTGACTGAACTCAAGCTTCATGAATAAGTAGAGAGTGTTACATCAAGCACCACCGATTATTGTGCTTGGAAAACTCAGGTGAAAATGTGCCTTTTTGTGTGGATAGCTAATGCACATATTCAGTAAAGAGAATGACCAATGTTAAAGACATCATTCAATATACCACTCTTTGCCATACACTTCTACAGTTTGACTGTTTGTTTCTAACTGTGGCACTAGAAAGTACCAGTTGCTGCTATCATGTTGTAAATACCGTCCAGTTCTGCCTCTTTTAGTCTTGCACACAAATCATTTTCAACAAGGAAAAACATCTTCAACAACTCAGAGTTTTACTTTATTTGTATGATAGACTTTGTAGAAGATGCACGGGCTTTCCTAAATGGCTGGAGTGCAATTTAAATATTTTATCGACCTTACTATTTACTGGTTGCTTTGTTTCTTGATGTTGATTTTCATAGGAGATGCAGGCGTGGTCTTCACCGGCATGTTCATGTTTTTCTTTACTCGCTAAGGCTAGAAGATTATGTTGACTATAGCAGTTGGAATATTGTATTTGCATGTTACAGCAAAAATATTCACATTACATGCATTTCAAACTGGGTAATGGCTTATTTCAAATTGTATTTTTTTTTTTTAGCTGTCTTTCTTGACAATCTACTGTGCAACTGCTACAACTCACCATCTTCTCAGTTTTGTAACATTAGTAATTTTGTACACAAAAATAGCTGACTTTGTGTAATGCAGATCTTATTTCCTGCTCTTTCAAAAAGGGAATTGGCCTAAAGGGTTTCTTACAAGCTAATATACTATTTATACACCGACTACAGTTGCATTTATTTTATTTAAACATTTCTGAGTGGTATTATTAGTTCCTCATCAATGTGGTCATTTAATCATATTTACTATTTTTAAAAACTTGTTAGACTGTCTTAGATCAATAGTAAGACAGTCTTTGCACTGTTGATTTGTACAGAATATCTCTAGACTTTTAACTTTTTATAGCATGAACATAGCATGTTTTCCCTCTCTGTCCTTCATTTAATTTTCATGCATGTCCGTCCCTTTCACTGGGAAGTGTAGCAGATCTAGTTTTATTAGTTTTGTTTCTTTCTTTTGGTACATTCCTGATGTCGGGAAACTTTTAAAGCTAAAAAACATTAATAGTCTATAAGATCCCTGCTTTTATACATTACAGAATACTTTGTTAACATTCCAGATGTATTGTTGTATTTTTCCATGCACTTCCAGGCTTGTAAATAAAAGTAATCCAATGTAAATTATAATGTAGTTGCACATGGTTTCATTTGGGGGAGGGGGGCAGAAACCTTGTATGAGTGAGAGGAAAAAGCGAAAGCATGCGCATGTGCTGAAACTTGAAACACTTGAAAATACTTGAAGATAGTCCAAATAAATAGCAATTGAAACTATCAAGGTCAAACAGGACAGTGGCACAGGATAGGCCTGCCACTGGTTCCTGGTTAATCGTGGGTCAACATGACTGGTCTGCACTGTAGCTCATGTTCTTGGTCCTCTCTATTGGTTTATAACTGGTTGGCCCTTAACTTATGATTGGCCTCCAGGTTGTAATCCCACATTAGGGGGTGGAGCCCCTTGTGACAAGAGGGTGAAAAGCTCTTTAACAGAGGTCTTTACCAAGGAGCAGAGTGACTTCTCAACAGGTACCGTACCTTTTCCTCCTCTTTTTATAGCACAGAGAGGCATTATTATTTATTATGCATTTCAGACTTCCAGTTAATGCATATAAAGAGCATGTATCAAAGTCAAAATAGCAGTTAAGTCACATTATATCAGAAAATCTTTGCTGTATCACATTTATTATTACTGCATTCCTTTTGCCGGTTTGTTCACATCAAACCGAGTAGGTTTGAGTTTATTCACTCCAAAAATACAGGTGCCGTGCATGGGAAAATTGGATGCCAGCCAAAAACAGGATGTGCTGATGAGTTCATAAAGGCAGTTCATTTTCCTAATTAGACATAATTGATGTTAAACTGTCTCAAAATTAATGCAGCTGGGTGGAGCTGAACTTTGTCTGTGGTAGTTTTAGCTCAATGAAATGATATAGTTGAACAAATTGAGCAGCAAAGCCTGCATGGCACAGTTTAGAGAAACATAGCTTTCAAATTATAGCTTGTTGAAAACTGTTATAGTGCTTTTTTTATGAATTTGAATGAAAAAAGCATTACAGTAGGGAATAAGCAGACTATGAGATTTTTTTTAAGTGATGAAGACAAGTGTGAATGTTTTAGACTGTATCTGCTCTATAGTCTGACATGCTGCTCATTATATGAATGCATGATTGTCAACAAGGCAGAGCTATAAAACTACTGGAATTATTATCACCCGCCCAGTCCTCATAAACTCATGAGGCAGTGGTATCTGGCAGTGCTGCTCCTGTGTCCTCGGGTGAGGAGGACAAAGCTACTCCTGTGGCCACCGTCCTGCTGTAAGATCACACGTACACCCTCAGTAGTAAAGGTCATCAGTTAAGTGAGGGGAGGTTCAGTCCAGATCTTCGGCTGTTTTGGTGTAATCCCAACCATAACACCATATAATCCACCATTTGGAAGCCTGAGGAGGATGAAACACAGCCATGATGTCAGACTCATGTAACTTTTAGACTCAACTTTTACCATTTTTCAGAAATCATTCTTCCATTGATTCAACTCTAATTCAGACCTAATCTAATTCAGAGGCAATTTTAATCATTAGCTTTGCCTTGGCTGTCTCGTTTTATGTCCTGCCTATATCTATCTCTCTGTCTTCCATCTCCCCATCCTGCTGGCTTGGCCTGAGAGACAGCCTAGTCTTGTGACCGTTTCAAAATGTCACCAGCTTGTGTGCCAGAGAAGGTTTAACACTGGATCCTGGCAGTACTTCTTCCCACCACAGATCTATAAATAATATTGCCATTGACCAAACCTTCTAATGACTCCACTGTGCTTAACCCCCCCACACTGAGGGGAATAAAGCCAGTCTGTTCTGCTGGATTAATGAAGTGAAAAGGCTCGTCAGACTTCTGCATGGTGTATAAAGGTGGAAAGGACAGTTATCAGATATGCTGAGCTGACACTACTCCAGACCAATTACAAACCTGAAACGAGTGACACACTTGGACATGCGGTACAGGGGATAGGGCCACACTGTTTGAGCTCTGGCCAGGATTAAGGAGAGTAATGATGTCCTACCAGCCTCCCTCTATATTAAGACACAGTCTCATGGAGCCTACCCACCCTCATATGCTCTCTAAGACACAGTCAAGGACAAACCAGAGTACGACCAAATATCCCGTAGACACTTCAGCCTTATCACCTTATCATCGAAAACAACCTTAAACTGCAGTTCAATTCTGATGAATGTGGAAACAACAGTAATATTTAATAATATATTTGCTTAACTAGCAACTGGGATTATTCCTGAGCATTAAGCTTTACTGAAGTCCCACCTTTTTTCTGTGCTGAAGAAAGAAATCGAGGCAGGTTTCTGTGGTCGATACTGAGACATTAGTCATTTATGACGGCTGCCATTCCGTGGTAGACAGTGTGATAATGCTAAGAGGCTATTCTCTCAGAATAGCCAAGTCAAGACAACGAGCATCTGCCACTCCACTTCCTACTATAAGCTTGTTACTGAGCTATTCAAGATCAGGGCGGGGGAGTGTGTGTCTGCTGTGGTGGTGTTAGGGGTAGGGATGCTGTACATGCTTCCCACTATACTGGTAATATTTGCTCTCACATACTTTGCTACATGAACTATGTCTTTCTTTGGCTTCCTCTTTCCCTACAGTTCCTTCACTACTGAGAAAGAACTATACAACTGTTGAAGATGGCAAACTCTTTCACACGTCTGATGTCTGGCCGCAATGCTGCCGTTGTATTGGCCAGCTTGGGCGCAGGTACAATGGCAACTGGCTTCCTGATGAGTGAGAATGGCACTCTGGCTGCTGATACAAAGAAGAAGCTTTATCCTCCCAGGTGAGCTCAGATATGGTGAACATCACAGATATGGAGGCACTGTGTAAGGCATTGGCACACACTGATTTCCCTTATTAAATCTGTGCAAAAGAGGATAGGAAATAAATGAGTTACATTGCTCAGTTGCATGGGTTGAACTGCACATGAACTCCTAATTCATGTGGTTAAAAAGTGAAAATGTCCTGCAACAGGGGCACAGTGTCTATAAACACATTGTAAATCCGAATATGAGACAGATATTGCCCCGTGAAAATTCTCAACCTGATCACGTCTGAGCGCTGTGCGTAACGTCCTGAGAGTATAAAAGGGCATAAGAGGTCACTGCTGAGACTGGCGACATCCAACAATATCACTTACCCTCTCAGGTTTCATCGGCATTACCTTTGACTCAGTCGCTCTCTCTCCCACACACACACACACACACCCACACACACACACACCCACACCCACACACACACACACACACACTTCTCTTTCTCTCTCTCTCATTTCTGTGTCTGTCTGCACTTGCAACAGATTGCACCTGACTGTGGTTAGAGTCATGACAAATACCAGAATTGAATATTACTCCAGTGTATCTTAATAAAACGACAGCTTATTCAGGGATTTAAGTTTAAAACTATTTACATGACGGGTTGTAAAAGAGCCAGAGAGCAACTGTTGAACCGTTCAATAGGGTTATGGGGCACTGACTGCAAAAGATGATATTAAAGTACTTATTTTACACCATTAATAGTCATATATATCACAACAGTAATAGAATTAAAATTGTCCAATTGACTTAATATTTTACAGATTTTGAAGTGTTTTACACTACTGGTTCAGTAAACCAGTAGTGTAAACCAACAGTAAGTAAAGGATTACAGTTTGAAAGCAATCTTCCATCCCTGTAGCGCTGACTTCCCTGACCTGAGGAAACACAACAACTGCATGGCTTCTGCTCTGACTCCAGCCATTTACGCCAAACTGAGGGACAAGCTCACTCCCAACAACTGGACCCTGGACCAGTGCATCCAAACTGGGGTGGACAACCCTGGACACCCCTTCATCAAGACCGTGGGCTGTGTGGCTGGTGACGAGGAGAGTTATGAGGTAAACAAAACAAAAAAAAAAAATTGTTCATCCATCTGTCTGTTTCAATCTGCTTCTCAGAATCACCTG
This sequence comes from Myripristis murdjan, assembly GCF_902150065.1. Taxonomy (NCBI): domain Eukaryota; kingdom Metazoa; phylum Chordata; class Actinopteri; order Holocentriformes; family Holocentridae; genus Myripristis; species Myripristis murdjan. The sequence goes on from NC_043991.1 coordinate 16,721,980, forward strand.
CACTCTGGCTTTGATTTAATTTGCTAAATGTCCATAGACAAATCATTCTCTGAACAAGATTGGCATGTATTTGTGTTCATACATTCAGTTCTGTTGATAATAATAGATGTGGCTGACATAGTATTTTCCTCACTGAGTATGTAGCAGTTTTAACAACAGACTGAGTCAAGCATTGCTATGTTTTCACTGTGAGTGTAAAACTGAAAACAGTGATTTTTTCCATGTGTGTTTGATTCCCTGTCTGCACTTTTCCTGCAGGTGTTTGCTGAACTCTTTGACCCAGTCATCAAAGACAGGCATAATGGCTACGATCCCAGAACCATGAAGCACCCCACTGATCTGGACGCCTCCAAGGTGCTCCGTTTACACTGTAACACCCCATCCCTCCTCCCCCTGCAAAACAAACATCTTTAAGAAACAGCACGTAACATTACCTCACACTCTTTCACACATACTCTTTCAGTACTGAAACAGTTCAGTTGAATTTAATCCAGCATCACTGCCCTGATGTTTAAATATATTATTTTAATCATTAATAATATAGTTTTCTTATATTAAAAAAAAAATCTGGGATTTTTTTCTAAGTTTCTGTTTTTTGTTAGGTTATTTTTGGCTAATTTTCTGGTGAATTTCAAGTAATTTATTTTTATATATATCATTTTTTTGCTACATATCTCTGAAAGATATCAAGTGAATTTTCTCAGTTTTCAGAGGGTTAAGCCTTTGGGACCTGTGTAATAATCAAGGCAGTGATGAGAAAATCAGCCAGAAATGACCCAAACATGAGCATGAAATTAATATAAAAGTTACAAGAAAGTTACCAGAAAATGACCTGAAAAAAAAAATTAAATAAATTATAAATAAATACTATAAATAATATGTAAGTAGTATATATAATATATAATAAAAAAAAACATACAAAATGTTAAATAAATAAATACATGTAAATAAAATGTAAATGTAAAAAAAAAAAAAAAAAAAAATTAGTTAAAAAATTTTCTCGACATTCCTCTGCACTGATCCTTCCTACATGTGTCCATCTAAGGCTATATTTTCTTGTGTTCTCTCAACATCCAGATCACACATGGCATGTTTGATGAGAACTATGTGTTGTCGTCCCGTGTCCGGACTGGCCGTAGTATCCGTGGGCTGAGTCTCCCCCCCGCCTGCAGCAGGTCTGAGCGCCGTGAGGTGGAGCGGGTGGTTGTGACGGCCCTGGCCGGCCTGAAGGGAGACCTGGCCGGCCGCTACTACAGTCTGGGAGAGATGACTGAGCAGGAGCAGCAGCAGCTCATTGACGTGAGTTACTGATGACCTAGGAGCAAGTGTTATCTCTGTTTTCACTCCTCAAGCCCTTCTCATCTCTCTGTACTGTTTCTCAAAAACAATGTATTTCAGTCACATTTAAGTTTCCGCTGGCTGGACTGTGATAAAATGTCATAATTAGAGGCCAGATCTTGTTGTACATGTAGACACCAGAAAGCAGTTTGCTTATCGTATACCTATGAACTTGAATTATTACACCAAAAAGTTATAATGAACAAATTCTTCCAAAGCTTGAATTTACACAACCACTTTATCATTATTATTTTTTCTATTTATTTATTTATTCAGTCATTGTCATCCCAAGATATAACCTGGACCTAAACTATTGTAGATGTATTGGAGACAGTCTTTAGAAATTATATTTCTTTGAGCTTTTACATCCATTACATTGTTAAATTAACAGTATTTATAGTTTCCTGGTTGTATCTCTGTGTCCGATGAGTGGATCGTCCATGCTCTTTCAGTGGTATTACTCCAATGATGCCTTTTTAATAATGTTTAGTTTGGGGTAAAACTTGTTTTTTTTTCTCTCAATGACTGCCCAGATTATTGGTGGAGTACCTTTTTCCATAAAATTAAGGGAATGAAAGCGAATTTGACAAAACTGTGCTTTCAATTACTTATTCCAAAACAGCCAATTTGATAAAAAACAATACAAAACAAAAAAAAAAAAAAGCAGATTAAACAAGAAGACCTTAAAAAGGCCAGCAAGAATCCATAGTCCTAGTGGCTACGAAAACATTTAAAAGATTTTGTGATTCACAGTCTTGACTTCTTATCCATAATTTCAGAAATTTCAAAGATGTAATCATGTCACCCTCAGTTACATGCAACTCATTTATAACTATCACATACTATCAGATTATTATTTTTCTGAGTGACAATATGTGTCCCATATAGCATGTACCATTTCATCAGTCACATAGTGTAGCTTCACTCTCACTGATCTGTCTCCTCTGACCCTATTCATGCTGCCCCACCTAAGGAGCACTTCCTGTTTGACAAGCCTGTGTCTCCTTTACTTACTGCGGCCTTCATGGCCCGCGACTGGCCTGATGCCAGAGGGATCTGGTAAGACCAGCACAGTTCCAACCCCAACCCTGTATCCCATGTAGCTTTAACTACAGTTGCTGCTATAGGGAGAAAAAAAAGTAAATATTGTTGCCCTCATGACCTCTGACAGAACAAAAGATGACCCGCCATAGCCTGAGCTCCCTATCTCTTTAAAATTCTTTGAAACCCTCACAATCAGTTTTCACCAAATTATTGACTTGTATATGAGTCACCCTTGTACTTCCCTTTGACACTATATCGTCTTCTGTTTTCTTCCTCAACTTTTCTTTACTTCCCCACTTCCCTAATCCACCCACCTGTAGGACCACTTCTTGTTTGACAAACCCGTCTCTCCACTGTTGACATGTGCCTTTATGGCCAGAGACTGGCCAGACGCCAGGGGCATCTGGTACGGCCTCCTTGACTCTCCCTGCATGGTTTCTGTGTGATCATAACGGCATAAGCACCTCGCAGCCTCTGCATCCTAATCCTTTTTGAAATGTTGGCTATGAAATTACATGAAATATTTCCTGCGGTTAATCCTATTAGAGTGCTTATAAGAGGCATTTATTTACTGCACGTCCCTGCATGCTTTGTCAGTTTTGATGCATGTAGGTGGAAAAATGCCTGCTTTCTTCTGGCTAAATATTTGCCTGTTTTTCTGTTAGTTTTTTTTTTTTTTTAATCTGTAGGCAACCATCCCCCATCCTCCAAACTAACTCTGTACAGACAAACAGCATGAATAGAAAAGAATCTGCAAATAGTACAAGGGTTCTCATTCGATCATTTGTTGTCCTTCATAGTAATGAAAGTTCATATAAACTTTGGTCTTTAGGCACAACAATGAAAAGACCTTCCTGATCTGGATTAATGAGGAGGACCACACCAGAGTTATCTCTATGGAGAAGGGAGGCAACATGAAGAGAGTGTTTGAGCGATTCTGCAGAGGACTCAAGCAGGTATAGTCTATTAAACAAACCACAACAGGTGTGACATCTTAATGGGAAAAAACATTACAATCATAGACAAATCAGCTTTTATTTTGTGTGAAAGAAACCGAGGCAGTAGGAATATTTCTTTAGATGGACACATACACACATATTATAGTTTAATGGCCATTATATTAAACATCAGATACTGAACAGCATTGTGGTCGACTGCCAGTACAATGGATGTTTCTCCCTGACCACAGCTACAAGAAAAGTCCACAACCTACAGAGACATTTTATTTAATCTTTTAAATTTTCAAATATTTGAGGCAAATTTGAACAGTTTTTGCACAAAAATGGTCAAAATTAAACATAAGGAATAGTGGCTCAAAATTCTGTGCTTTTTTTTGTTGTATACTTTGTGCATTTCTCTGTGTATAAAACAAATAAAATGCATACTTTATGCATACTTCTTTAATATTCAGCAAAAAATGCTGGTCGGTATGCTCTGAAAGTCCAAATATCTCAATATTTAGTATGACCACCATTTACATTAATAATCACAGCTTGCACTCTGGTATTGATTGAACAAGTTTTTGCAGAATTAAATAGATAGTTTGGCAGCTACATTAGCAGCTATTTCCAGAACACAGGAGAATAATTTGATCCTGAACAGCTTCCCTAAGCTCTTTTGATAGTTACAAGCAGCTAGATATTTCTCTTAACAATAATCCCCACAGTAACTCATAAAAGACCATATTCATTTAGACCAATATCTAAAAGAATTGTTAAAAGACCAAACCAGTTCACACTGTGTATTAGGAGCTTATAAATGGTTCTGTTTGAATGAAATATACAGCGTGACAACAGTTAAAAGTTTTCAGTAACAGATGAAACTTTTGGAGTCGACCCTAATGAATCTTGACTTGTGATTCTTGATCCTCCAGGTGGAGAAGCTGATCCAGGAGAGAGGCTGGGAGTTCATGTGGAACGAGCATCTCGGCTACATCCTCACCTGTCCCTCAAACCTGGGCACTGGCCTCCGGGCTGGGGTGCACGTACGCCTGCCCAAACTCAGCAAGGTACAGACACACACAAACACACAGCAAAAAACACTAATGATAAAACTTTTCACTGAGCAACACCATACATTTCATGCCTTTGAATAAAATTACCTAACTAATTTTTAACTGCAATGTCCAATTTGCACAGAGAGTGAGAACAGTAAAAAAAAAAAAAAAAAAAAAATACAAAAATCCAAAAATCCACATTTTGTGGCTCTCTGTTGTCTGGTTAAATGATGTTTTAATTTGCCAAATTCACTGCAGGACCCACGTTTCTCCCAAATCCTGAACAACTTGAGGCTGCAAAAAAGAGGCACAGGAGGAGTTGACACAGCTGCCACTGGGAACGTTTTTGACATTTCCAACAATGACCGTCTGGGCAAATCTGAAGTAAGACGCTTTGTTAATGGTTTGATGTATTTTTCCTGTTTTGCATATGCTGATAATTGTGCTTGTGTAAGCCATCAGAAATGGAGTTTCTACCTTGATAGCTGTTAATGAGGAACCAAACAACTAACCGTTCATAGCCTATAATCTAGCCTTTCATCATTAACCTTTTTGGTCAAGAGTTTCAGACTCAGAAGAGGGCTGATCTAGCCCACGATTTTAGTTCAGAAATAACCTTTGGTGTGTGTTTGTGTGCGTGTGTGTGTGTGTGTGTGTGTAGGTGGAGCTGGTTCAGCTGTTGGTTGATGGAGTCAACTACCTGATTGAGTGTGAGAAGAGGCTGGAGAAGGGCCAGGACATCAAAATCCCAGCCCCCGTTCCCCAGTTCAAGAAATGAAAGCTGTAGTCATCATCACGAGAGAGTCAAAGAGAGAGAGGGCAGTCGCTCCAACCATCCAAACTGAGTCAGTTTGAAACACACTAGCAGAAACACGTCCACCTGTCAGCGCAGGGGTGGACGTTTCTTTCTTTATCCTTCCTATGAAAATTGCAGATCTTTAGGGTAGTCTAATTGTAGACGTGATCTGTGGTTAGGGACAAATTCTACCTCAGGCTAAGGTCTTTACTGTATCCCTAACTTCAATAAAACCAACAATGTTAAACAGTTTGGCTTCTGTTTTTATGCTGCTTTTTGTCTCTTTTTTTCCCTTTAATAACACAGATAAATTTTATTGGGCTGCTATTCTCTTCCACTGCCATTTGTGCAGTACCAATGGCAACTTCTTTCAGTGCAGACGAGTTATTTAAGAGCCGGTTAACATCAGTTCCTTACTGTCTGAGTGACTGATCTCCTAGTTAAACTACTTATTCAGTCTCAGGCTCACTGACCTGTGGTGAACTGCTTAATAAAAGCTGATTTCTTCTCTATTACTGAGATCTCAATAATTCAAACTAGAAGAGCCGGTGCTATTGAATTACTGACAGAAAAAAAAGAAAGAAAGAAACCAGGGGACATAATTTATTAGAATAAACCTCTTCAGAGCTCTGTGACCTGTGCTGGTGCTTCTTAATCCATATCTGCCACTAAATCACGGCTTAAAGCAGGGGATAGTAGAGGGGTATGTCACACTGACCCCCAACAGAGATCAGGATGAAACTGCAGGCAGGTATTTATAGCACAAGGCTGTTCCCTGATCAGATTGCTAGTTACAGTACATGACACCAGGAAATGGTTATGTAAAGCTGCACTCCCAACAAATGCCACAACAGGCTACAGCTTCAGCACTTCTCAATTCTCACGTCTCAGATCAGATATCCTTGATTAATTCTCTTCAAACTGATTTATTAATTTTTCTACCTGCAAAAATTGTGCATTGCCCTGTGCTCAAAGTCTTGAAACTTAGAGGGATCTATTAATGGGACCTAGAATAATTCTGTCTGGGGAAAAAGTCTCAGACCCTAATCAATAAATCTATATGAAATGCTAAATCTATACAATTAAGAGCTGAAGACAGGATAATTTGGATGTTTTGTTGCACAAACACAACAGTTGTTATAATCAGCATGAATTGTGATGCAGCATTTAATGTGTACCATTAAAGATTTCCTGTGTGACACAAAGGCACAAAGTAAACATAGTGAAAATGAGCAAGAAGTCATATACTGTAGGACTCCCCTAGTTATAAAGTGAGATAGGTTGAAAATTAAAAAAAAAAAAAAAAAAATCTTGTGACAAGCATAATAAACACCATGATGTTCAATGAAGTCCCCTCTTTATTATTCTAATGAGCAACTGTCCTCTGCCTGCAATTTAATAACCTGAAGATATGACCTTACCTGGTCTATGACGGGGGTTTTCAAACTCATAAACTTGAAACTTGGGAAATGGTTTGTGTTAATTATGTAAAGATGTGATTAGGAAAAAAAGACAGCATATTAGCATGAAATTTCCACCAAAAAAGCTAAATGCCAGAAAATTAGGGGGAAAAAGTAATAAATAAATAAATAATACCAGAAAACTTTCACTTTTCTTGTGTTTAAAAGCTGGTGAAAGGTGCTCTGACCCCACCCTCAAACCCGCTGTGGAATGACGCATTTCCTCCTACAGCCTCCTTTACACAAGTGTCTTCAATTTTACCATCAATCATCATAAAAAAACTGTGATGCTGGACTTCTAAATATTGCCCATCAACGTTTTCTGATCACAAGCCTCCTCTCATCCACTGATGTTGTTCTAGTATCATGTCATCTAGTATTCTGAAGTCTTCCCAGTGTTGCTGTTCAAGAAATCATATTCAAAACATCCCGTATATCATCAGCGTGCATTCTGTGGCAAAAAATATGAAGGAAGAAAAGATTCCTGCCTCATATTTATTGCCTTTTTCCACATTTCTACAGTTTTATCAACATATATATCCTGTGATCCAAAGAAAACAAATATATACACTACAAAATGGGAATAAATAGAATAAAAAATGAAGAAAAATATCTCAACATTTACAACTATTTGGACTTAATATATAGTCCAAACATATAGTTTTTTGTTGGAAATCTGTCAACATAGTTAAAGCACACAGGAAAATCGTTGGGATTTTGAATCTGTTTTATGCCACAGAAAGTAGAGATGCAAACAGCATAACAAACAATGATAATTTGTCATTAAGTCTTTCTTAAAATACAGTCTACACACATGTTAAGATATAAAAACATAAAGAAGACAATACAATGTTGCTGCTTTTCGAAAATCTTTGTTTGTGCAGTTTCTTTTACATGTGAAACTCAGCGTCGGTAACAAATTTAAGATATAATATAATGATTTCATGGAGTGGAAAAGCCATTTCCACAAAGTGCAACTTAAGGAAAAAGAATACAATGGGTTATGAAGGAATGTGACAGTAGATAAAAAACAACAGTATAATTGCCGTGCATTCAGTAACTTTAAAAAACAGTCTCAAAATCTGTAAACAGATCTGTATAAGCAAATTATTTATGAAAACATTCAAGACTAAAGAAGCACAGCATTTTTTTTGTGTCTGACATTTTGATTTATAAGATGCCCCCTCGTTCATTTTCACAAATTGTCTAATACAGAAATCAACAGAGACACTACCACAAAAAAAGGCTGACACCTAGAGGCAGGAGCCTGTCTATTCACCAAAAAGTCCTGCTTTCATGGCAAATTGAAACAAAATTCCACCACTCTACTAAGGAGTGGACAGCACGGTGTAGTGCTGTTAACAATGCAGATATGCATGAACAGGGCTTCACTCATAGTTTGGGGTTAGAGCAGAGAGTGTGGGAGCCATCTCTGAACAGGAGACAGAGGGCCAGAGGCAACACATCTCCAAGCTCTGCTCTCAGTCTACAGGTCGCTTCTCACCATATCTCTTTGAAAACTCTTCTGCCGTCTTCAAAAATTTCTTGCGGTCCTTGTAGTATTCCTCAGCGAGGTCTGCCCTCAGCGGGTGCTCAGGCTCAGGGCAGTTCACCAGAGAAATAAGACACTGAATCACTAGAGGAGACAAGTAACAGAAGATAGGCGATTTGGTACGCACAATACTTGCACATCATCTAGTTTTAAACTACATTCAAGATCACTACATACTATGCTGTGCAAATAATTACCTTATACAACTTAAAGACAACGAATCTACTTTAAATGACCCAATCCTCACACAACCTGCCTGATGCTACTTCAGTTATGTTTGCTATAAATTTCATATCAGATTTCCCTGAAAAGGAGGATAAACCAAGTTTAGTTGGGTTTATCCCATATAGAATGGATGGGAGTCATTCACTTTGTATGGTTTTTCCTCCTTTCCATCCCTACACTCTGCCTGACTCATACCTTGGTGAACTCTCGTGGCTGGTTTCCAGTTCTCTGAACTGATCAGTGACAGGCAGATCTGACCATTCTCATCAACGTTGGGGTGGTAGATTTTTGTCTTGAAAACCACCTTGGGTGGCTTGAAAGGATAATCTGCAGGAAATAGGATCTCAACCCGATATGCTGCTTTGTCATATGGAGGATTGTCCTTGTAGAAAAGAAAAAGGATGGATCTTTGAGACTAGAACAGAGCTGTCTCTCCAACACTTAACATATGACATTTACATAAGAAATAATAATTAAATGTTGTATTAACAGCAGTAAATACGTACAGGAAAAAGGAGCGCTTGCCAGGTAAAAAAATTTGACTCATCCACTTGAATGCTGAAAGATTTCATTCCACATTTACGGATTTCCTCAAGTTCCTGCAACAACAACAACAACAGCAAAATTATGATAGAATACAAGCTGATGCATAAAAAGTTATACATTCATACACACTTAACACTGTAACTTCACAATTTATGTACAAGTCCATACACTGTCTGTGATAAAATAATGTCAAACTGTGTGTTGTGGAGTTGTGAATAAACAGAACTAGTTTCTGTGTCAGCTAGTGACACAATGGTTTTCCTTGAGCAAAGTTGTTGGTAGTTCTTATGTAACTAGAACATGAAGTGATGATTATTCAATACTTTTCAGTGCCCAAAACTAATTTTAGGAGCATGCCTTTCATCTGACTTTCCCAGCAGTCTCAAGGCTTTGGATTTCACTGAAACAGTAACAGAGCTGCATTCATTTCTCCTTGATTTCTCCATAGACTTCTCATAAAAATCAGTATTTCAAGAAAGTTATGGCTTTGTTATGGCTGTGAGATGGCTCATTACATTGCTTAAATTGACTCCACACAAAATTATTCAAAAGATAGATAGATAAATTTACAACGAAACCATGCTAGCAACAAAACTTATCTGTCTGGACTCCCAGACACACTCAAGGCCGTTTTTATCACCATAGCAACAGCTCTCTGATTGGTAGAACTTGTTTGACGAATTGTGGGTAATGTAGTGTCTCTGTAACGGGTCGGAAAAAAAGACTATTTCTTCAAAAAGAAGTTGAAATCAAAACAAACAACATCTTCTGGAGGAGTATGTGCTATCGTATGACAACGTCGTGGCTGGTGGTAAGTGTATATTGAACGGTTCAAATTGATATGAATGGAAATTTGACTTCCGGAACCCTATGTGCCAGACGTTAACTTACAGATGTTAGCTGTCCTACATATCTTGTACTGAACGGGCCAGTTTAGCTTGAGACTTACCAAGTGTACTACCAAATGTTAGCAGTATGTCAGGATATTACATTTTGGAGAAAGGGCACCAAAAACAATTAGGCGGCTTACAGAATAAAACGCCTTAAAAGTTTTATCTGTCTTGGTAACATTTTGGGTTGATTTCTATTTTCACATGAGTGCAGTCACAGACAGCTACAGCTGATTTCACTGAATGTTCCTCCGTTGCTAGCTAGCACCATTGATGGTGTCGACATGTGAAATCGGATATACGGCTGTAATTAAAACCTGGACTGTCTTATTTTACGATGGGACGTGTTTGAGAACCACTGTCTTCAAAGAAAGGCGGACAGTAGGGTTTATTATGCAGAATCACATCAGTTTGAGTAAGTAGTTACCGTTACACTAACTCGGTCAACCCTCCTGTCGGATTCAAAATAGCCAGCGATAACCTTACATTTCAGCTGGCAAACGGACGCTATTACTTGTGGCCATTTTCATTTAGTAAACATGTCGTTATAGCTATAAAACAGCTCGTTTACCTGAAGAGGTTGTTAATTCAATGATAGAGAAATTTACCTTCTGTAGCCTCCTATTCGCCGTCATTGTCGAGCCAATGTGTCGTCCTCCTGCTGATATTACGTGTGACGCCGAAGGTCCAATGCGTGCCTCCAACTCGCTTTTTTAAAGTTTTTTTTTTTTTTTTTTTTTTTTTTTTTTTCCCCCAGTACCATGTTTTGTTTGAATGTCAGCGCAATGAATTATAGCAAAAGTGTTATTCAAAACGTCTGTCTATATTTAAATTAAGTCTGTTATTACAATCAGATTGGTCAGTCATTTGTAAACTAGGTGCCTTTTTGAAGAATGTCTTTCCTCTGTTTAAAACTCATTTGTTGTACTCCAGCCATGCCATGTGCCATCACTTTGTGACTATTTTGAGTTCTGTTTGGGTTCCATACCATGTGATCAGGGTGTTGAGTAAATAAAAAAGTGTCTGCCCTGTACACCAGGTACATTTCTTGCCGAAGTGCACAATCCGCCCTTATCATCTTGTGATCTGTATTTACAATAACATTATTTAGAACACGACGAACTATAATCAGCCAGTCTAAATTTTATTTCATTCGCATTTGTATTTAAGAAATTACTGATTGCAGTCAAATCAAACCTTTACAGGATTTTTGATGCACCATGTATATGCATTTCTCTAATTTTCCAAAGACATGTTTTTCTAGACATGTAGTTGTCTCTAATGTGAAGATTATATAGCGGCTGGCAGTTTAACGCTACAGTAATATGATTCTATTTCTTGTGTTTTTCTATGTTTTCACTCTGCTGCAGGGCCTTTTCATGTGAAATAGTCCATGTGGAGCATGAAGATGATAGCATCAGCCACTCTGATGTGTACTTGCCAGGCGCACTGCAGGTGGTCAAGTTAGGTGCTCATTAGAGAAGATGGTTGAGCAACAAACTCCCAGAGATGTTTGAAGTCTGCATGACAACAGATGAGCATACAGCAACCGAGAGCTGTGCAGAATATTTGTTCTTGTCATTTTTCTGCAAACTCCATGTATGACTGTCCTCATCATAGGCTACCTGCCAGCCTCCATATAAACTGATGGCAGATGTTTTTCAGTGGAAATATAGTGAGAGCTGTCCGTGGTGCTGTATCTTTTTCACAGCAGCCATTTGGACTTGACATGCAGGGTAGATCCAGGTTCATTATGGTTCCACTCCATTTAGAGCCAGGATCGTCATGTTGTGCATGTTGGCTCACTAGAAAGGCTCTGGTACACTTCACTGGAACAGAACGTCTAAATTAGCTCCACCATTTTGGACACCAGGGGGCTGAAAGGAGTGCTGAAAGTGAAACCAAAACAAACGTGTGTTGCTGTGCAGCCCTAAAAGCCATTTTTCAGCTTTGTGCTGCCTCTCAAAACCACGTTGTTTTCTGGTTTCTATCTACTCCATTCATTTTGGAGCAGTGCAGTCCAGGTGAAGCTCTCGTTTTCACTGAAGGGAAGGAATTAATGGACCAAACTGTGGATGTGTTACACCCGCTTGAGTCATTCCATGAAAATGGCACAATTTGAGTCCCTCTCACCTCATAAGGTGTATTTCATCTACTGGGTAACCAAACTTTATATTTAAACAGCTTTACATATACATTGAAATGCACCCTTTAATACAGTGTAAAAAACTGAACTAAATTTTATCTTTTTATGACAAGTTTTTTCATTTGACACCACCTATTTTGTCATGTCCCTCATGGCCTTGATGAAAGTTTACTTTGAAAATACCAAATGAAGCTATTTAAAAAGTCAATCGATTTTGATATCAACCTAAACATCCATTTGTGCTCTTTTGTTGGTAATGTTTTTTTTGTTTTGTTTTGTTTTTTTTTTCAAAATTAATTGTTAATTATTCATTAAAATCACATTATTTCTGTACCTGAGTAACCCCTCAACCCTGTTACACGAATGATCCCACCCCCATAATACAATGGTATGATCCATAATTGCATATACATCAGGAAGTGACATCACTGAAGTCTTTTGGACAACAGGACCACAGAGACAGGCAAGTTGCTCCCATCTTTTCCTTTATTTTGGTCATTTATCTTGTGATATTGTGGTCGTCAAACTCAATGACTCAACACCATAACATGAAAAAAAGATAGAAAACTATTACTTATGAAAAGTTTTTTTGTTATTTCAAGAATATATGCTAATTCTGAATTTCATGCATGCCATGTGCTCTCTTTCTGGTATTCACTACATTTAGCAGCAGCCACTGTGTGCAAAAATCGCAACCCCCTCACACTCAACCCCATTATGTGTTTGATTGTAACGGGGTTGTTAGATTGTGACGGGGTTGAGATTTTAATACTTTGGTTGTTAAGTTAGCCAATTATTTAAATTAATTACTATTATACACAACTTTCAACCACAACAGGTAAGTCCTGTGATTTTCAGCTTGATATCATTAAAATAGACCATTACAGCAGGGGGAATGCATCATGACAGCTTTAAGTATTACTGTCAGATACAGTTCCCTCTCTGTTCAATATGAAACCAGGCTCACACAACTCTCAAATTCATACTGCTGATTAGTTTGCCCACAACAGGTAAGTCCTGTGATTTTCAGCTTGATATCATTAAAATTGACCATTACAGCAGGGAGAACGCATTCTGACAGCTTGGAGTATTACCTATACTGTCAAATAGGAATAAGGACGAGGTGACTTTTAGCACACCTCTCATGAAGCTCTATTATGCCTAGACACACACACACACACACACACACACACACACACACACACACACACACACAAACAATACACATGTTACATTTGAGCAATTCACGTTACAATGTTTGACTGTTAGTTGTTAATATGCTCTTGTGGTTGTTTTTACTTTAGATTAATAAAACTCAATTCAACTGCAATTTGTATCTGGTGTCCTTCCTATGGTTACAAAATGAAATATAATGCTAAAAAAAAATGCTAAAAATGTTCAAAAATAATTTAATGTTTGTTGACTTTTGTCTAAAATATTGTGAGCTATCATATGATTATTGATTTTGATTACAATTCTTCAGTTAAACTAAATTTCTGATGAAAAATGACAAGAGTGCTTTCACTTAGTTACATTTCAGGATTTAAGAGAGCAAAAATGTGTGATTTTATGTAATTTTTCTAATTAAAATTATTGAATTAGGATGGGGGACATCTGATTAATGTGAAAATGTTGATTTCTTTAGAAATACATTTTATGATAATATTCACAGAGCCTCCATAGTGTACATAACGGGTTTGAAGAATTACAGTGACCACATCTTGAAATAATGATCAATAATAAAAGAAAACTAATGCTTGAGATGGGAAAATGTGTTTTTCTGATAGTTAAATATATCCTTAATGATGTGGGATATACATAGAAATAATGAATTTTGGTAAAAAATGTGAAAATATCCAAGTCCAATTCTAACCATTCTCATGGAATGACTCACATATACCAATAAAAACCACTATATGTATAAAAATCTGAACTATTTAATTGAAATCATTAGCAACGCTAGTCTGTGGTATTCATAGGAGCTAGTTAAAATCATTAATTAATGCCTCCACTCTGGACAACTGCACACAATGAGGGCGACATCATATACATTTTCACTGACTTTTAGCAGTGACTGGTGGACACTAGATGGCACTGTAGTTTTAGTTGATAGTAACAACTGGTCTTTGACCTGTATATTAGGCCAAAAGAGGTAAAAACAGTCTGCAAGGAGGGGGGTTGAGCATGAGGAGAGAAACTGCAAATAGAGCAGAACGCATTTTCTCTATTCAGTGTCATCATAGTTTACAAACACAAAGTCTGCTATTATTATGTTTTAAATTGTGGAATAAATAAACAGTTTTCTCCCTGATTAACCAGATATGAATTGTTACAAATACATTAATGCATTTAACCATGCAGATAACCATGCTGACCCCTATCCTGGATACTAGACCTAACTTACATGTATAGAAGAGACCTGCATATAAGGATATGACCGCCTAGATATGTAGGCTACAATCTGATATTTTGATTTATTTTTATTTATTGTGTTTTTCCTGCTTTGTCTCTGAGGTTTGTCAAAAGGTGAGACAAGGACATTTTAATGCTATAAGATGAGGATGTTTTTTGCTTTTACTATTCAGTAAAATTTGAAATTTCAACTATTCTGTAGCCTGTGAAAGAAAAGAGAAAGAAAGATCTGTCCTTGCCACCCACAGTATGAACAATATCTCTAACCTTGCATCAGCTCGTAGGCCTAAGTGTTCATAGACATGAGCAGCCTTTTCAACCAAATGCTTTTCAGCACTGGCATGAGGGCAGCTACTAAGGGTTGTCAATTAGTGGTTTTATGAAAATATTTTTAAAAGAATAAAAAAAATGCTGCAGTGCAGTGCAGCTTAACCTTCAACAGGCATTTTTTAATCACAGAGGGAAAAGAAATCATGGGTTGGTACCTTCTTGTGGCTCTCTTCTCCGGGCATCCCAGACCTTGGGGCTATTTATTTTTTTATTCATTTATTTTGACATTGCTTGTTTTCTCCCATTGTCTTGCATTTAATGCTCTCGTAACACTCCTGCAGCATTGTTCAAATCTACCCTACTTTAAAACTGCTCTTACAAAAGACTCTGCTTAAACACTGAAACTGTAACACTATGGGCTCTAGTTTCCCGGCGCAGCGCGGGGTGGCGCAGTGAGGCGAACCCCGCGCAGAGCTAGTTTCGACCGGTGAAACGGCAGAGGCGGACAGTTTCCAAGTTTCGCAGGCGGAGGTTCGCCGAGATGGGAGTGGCGGCGCAGCGGGGGGGAGGTGCCGACAGATTCGGCTTGGCGCAGTGACAGTTTCGTGCCAAAAGGCTTCGCCGAGGTGCGCCAAAAGCTCGCCATCTGAAACCACGTCTACTTTCAGCGCAAGGCGGAGCGGAGCCGGCGCAGTGGAAGTTTGGCTGCCTGGCGCACATCACCAAAACCTCACAATCAGCACAAACGGTGCCAATCTCCTTTGATCTGACATCAGCTGTGACGGGACAGTTGATATGGAGACATATGTATGTGCTGATTGTGATCGTAGCATTGAATTGAGTTTTTTTCGGTATTTATTGCATCGTTCATGTGCCTGACATTCCGGAAACCTGCCTGTGAGGTTTTGGTGACGTGTGCGCACTGCTCGCCGGTCTCCGCTCTGCGCCTGTCTCCTGGGCTCCGCTCCGCCTGTGGCAATAGACCTCCATGTCAGCTGTGAAAACTTTTATTACGCCTTCACGCAGCACATTTTAAAGGCAAGGACAGGGGCTCATTTGATTGGTTACATGTGAATCGGCTGTGTCAAACCCACTCCATGCCTTCTCTCCTCCCCTACGCCGGTAGGAGGGACGGCGGAGTACTTGCGCCACCGAGAACGGCGTGCCAAACTTGGAAAATCCGCCTGGCCACACCCAGTTGGCTAAGCGCATCTGCGCTACACCCCCGCCTCGCCTGGTCTGCGAAACTAGAGCCCTATGTGTTTGGCAGGTTCTGGTCCTGTTAAAGGCAAGAGCCACAATTATATAAATATAAATAAATTTATTGAAAGGTTGAAGTGCTTAATGCTTTCCCAAAATCATATCCGGGAAATATCTGAGAAAAATTATAGTAAAGAACTGCTGCGCTGTGACCTGGTTCATGCAAAGTCTCAATTATTCAAATATATTCAAATATCCATCATTTGGTAATGTTAGTGAAGTCCTTTTTTGTCATAATTTTTTCTCTCCTAATTTTTGTTGTTGCTTTGGAGTGACGTGTCTTTATAAGCCCTTGCAGATGTCTTTGTGTCCCAGCATAGTCTCTTTAAAAGAGAGGACATGCCCCCCTCACCTCTGGAACCAGTCCTCTGTCCCCCGCACTTTATTCCACCTAAAAATTAACAAGAAAGTAGTAAAAATTACAAGAAAATGGCCAGACTGTTAATAAATTGACAGAGTTATCAGAAAATTCAGAAACATTCCACTCCACCCTCCTCACCTTTGAAATGATGGCTATACCCCTGGTTTGCATCACTTCCATCAAAGAGCTAAACTTAACCATTCTGCAGTTCCTTACAGTACAGTACTATCAGAACCTAGTCCATTATTTTACATATACAGGGCAACAATCATCTAGGTTCTCAGAATCTCCAACTGTGATTTGACACGGTCGTGATCACAATCAAGCACCCTAGAAATATGCAAATGCCTTGTGTTTAGACATTAGAAATAGTACTTCATGTGATGTCACAGGAAAATGTATAATGTCCTTGAACCTCTTACCACTGAAGAAGACTACGTCTGTCTTTTAATGAATAACCTGCCAAGCTCTCAGTGTTTTTAATGGAGAAGTTTGGCATGAGTCAAACACAAGGGCAGGTAATTGTATCAGGGGAGATTATGTCAAGTATCAGTGTCATCTATTCCAGTCCACAGGAACATTGGAATCAGAGTTTTGAATACCTACAGAAGATATTATATCCCAAAAAATAGATTGCATATTTTTATTTGATATATCAATGCGACATTTTCAAAGGGTGGAAGTAGCAAAAAGTTTGGAGGAGGGGTTAACAGCAAATGATGAAAGGCTTGTGTAAGTAAAACAAAATGTGATGAAAATAATTAATCACTAAAGATACAAAATTACAATTTGAAAATTGTTTAAAAGGGATGAATTGAACAAATAGGGAGGTGATGAAAATTAAATGGAGCATGATTAAGAGGCATGTGAATGGGGAAAAAATCTGAATGACAAATGTAAAATGTGACAAAGAGCTGAATAACGATTTGATTAATCAACCGGTGATTTCACACTTTTCTTTCAAGCACCACAAAATTAGGTCTTAGCCTATTCAATGTGAAAGGTCTTGTGCTCATTTCTTATTTTTCTTACTTCCAAACTTCATGTAAGTATCAGTCAAAAACCACTTCCACTGATGACCCTAACAAATTTTATGCTCTCAACTTGCAAACTTGATGATGGCTGTTGGACACTGGTTGCCATGGTAACAAGCTTTCCTCAGTTAGACTTTAGAGGGGAGCAGCAGTAGAGCAACATGCTGAGCATCGGTGCAGGACTGCCAAAACGAGGAAATGAGAGTCCACTAATATTGATTTTAAAAGTGAAAAGAGGAGCTGAGGGTTAATAATGTAAAAGGAAGATCATTACTGATGTAGATCCCCAGGACTCCACAATTACAGATTTTTTTTCAGACTATTAAAGAAAAGGTAACCAAAAATTCAGAAAATTATTCATATGTCACCCAAACTGCACTGTCATTACTGTTTGCCCTGTTTTTTTTTTGTTTTTTTTCTGCACAGGTTCTGCTGAAAGCCTCTCCTCTTTTCACGCAACCTCGCTTGCAATTTAACTCCCCTGTGGAGCAATTTTAGAATCCACCACCAAAGTGACAGAATATTTCTGCAAATAAAAGCATTGTGTCATTCACAAAAGTGGTTGCTGCTTTTCATAAGAGAGTTTAGCGAACTTTTGCACTTTTGCAGCAAAAACTAATGTAGGCCTTCTATGAGCAAACACCAGGGAAATACAAGAAATTAGTAATCATGTCTCCTTAGATGAGTAGGCTACATCCAAACAATACACTCACACATCTACAATACAACCTCTATGTTTTGGTTTGTTTGCAAATGCATGCTGAAGAAGTGAGTAGTTTTAATTGCTTGATATGACAGTTTTACTATTATTTTCCAAAATCAAGGATAGCAGTGAAGCTGTTCTTAATGATTGGAATTTTGCAAATGTAATCATGTAATCTAAAAAAAACAAACAAAAACAAAAAAAACAATATTTGGTGAGCTACATAATCCTGTTGATAACTTGGGGTGGGCTATCTTTAAGTACAAAGGTTCAGGATATTGTCAACAATTTTTTTTTAAAAAACCATGCACACAATCAATATTAAGGGATGTTACAGGCGAAGCTTCTGAGGGACAATCTCTTCTCCCTCCACAACTACTGTTGAGGTGCCTTTTAGCAAGGCACTCAATCCCCAGTTGGTCAAACAGAGTTTTTCTGTAACTATATTAATAATATAACCTATGCTTTTTGGTTGATCCTTTTGCTCAAAGCATCCAGGCCTACTATGAATGCATATTTTAAGCACAGGTGGTGACAAATTCTGTATACCCAGTAAGCTACTCATAATAAAGCTTCCCAGCTTCAGCTGTTTATTATGAGACATCACATGGAATTAAATAGTGCTGGTAAAGACTCAGGAGGCAAACCATGTTAAGCAACTGTTCCCTAGCTCCCTTGACAGCCCCTCCTTTCCTGAACCCAGCAGCTGTTGTGTCTGGTGTGACTGCTTGGGGGTGGGCATGTTTCAGGAGAACATCTAAAAAGGTCCCCCTTCACCAGCCCTGTGGGTGTGGACTTTACAGGGTTTAAAGCACTTATGTCAGGTGGCTGGAGCATGCAGGCTGTGTGGTCAGGAAGCAGCTGGACCTCAGTCTGGTTAGATTGGCAGATGCTGATCATCTCACAGCTGGCATGGGTTTCATGCTGGTACAGAATTAAAGACAGGGGGCGCTCTTTTGCATCATGCTTGACCAAATTTCTTAACACTTAAATGAAAAGCTCATGCGTCCTATAGCCCTGTTAATATAAGTCAATAGAGATTATATCCATAGGACCGTCCAGCACATATGCAACACTCTGAAGGCATAAAGGGAAGGGAGTGATCGTTCAGTCTCCCAGCTACACTCACGCAAACCTGAACTGTTATGTGCTCCTTGGTTGTGACTTTCTGGCTGCATAGCTGTTATCTTCTCTTCTGACACACTTGTCTTTTAGTTTTAGTCCATGTTTTTTGTCTTTTGGTCCATGTTTTTCTACAGTGTTCTGCAGCAGTTATCATTCAAGCCATTCTCCAAATAGACTTTTTCATAGCAGCCATTTTTACATGATATAGCAGGGTAAACACATGTGTTGGTGATGACATTAATTGAGGTTCTGTTTCATTGAAGTGTAGCAGAGGCTTTACAGTGAAACAGAATGCACAATACCAGGGTGCTTGCTCCTTTAGAATCAAATGGACCTGAATCCTAACCAATGTCATTAGTAACAATTGTTTTGACTGCTATTTCACGGGGAAATGACTTCTGTGAGTATGGTCTATTAACGAATATGTTCCATTTGCTCTTTTTTAAAATCTCTAGTGCCAGGTACTTGATAACCTTCTGGTTCACACAATGTAACTCACCAGGTCTGGTTCCTCATTCAGGGTGATTGGTCTGTCTGGATGGAGACCCATGTGTGAAATGGACTGCAGTGGTACTTCCCTGTTTTGTGATCAGCAAGACTAGTCTTGTGGAAACCATATTTCTCTGAAACATTCCTGGGGCTTTCCTCTTCTTTCACTTCCTCCATAGCCAGGATTCTCTTTTTCTCTGAAATTCTTCACTAACATTTGAGGATGAAGAATATGTTGTTATTGCTATAAAGTTAGTCTTTATGGCAATTTTGTTCATTTATGCCTCTTTCAATAAAATGATTTGCTAACGATTAACTTGTCCGTCCTTTGCTGTGCCTTAAAGATTGCTTTAATATGGTAGCAACACTATTCTTGGCTTTTTGTTTAATGCAAGTCATTTATGCTTAATGTTGCAAGTGTCTCTCACATCTTGTCTGCATGAGTGTACTTCATTTCTGCAGAGAAATTTTTCACACAATAGGACTCCTGAGACAAGCTATGACAAATTTAGTGGTTGTGTGTGGTTTTGCTGGTTAAATCATGTTTAAAACGTGTGTAGAGGAAGCATATCGTTAAAACGCATCTTTAAATATTACAGTTTCCCTGCAGGAAGTGCACATGAACACCTTCCAAATCATTTAGTCAGCTCAGTCAAATCGGAATTCCAGTGAACTGCTCCAGTTGTAATGATAATACCTTTGATCTGATAACATATGACTGAGCTATAGCAGAAATTATAAAACGTAAAGTAATACAAAGTCCATGGGGGCTTCCTTTGTATTATGACTAATACAGTTTGTTGCTGTTGTTGTAGTGGTCTCTGTTTCCGAGTCCCGAAGCACCTGAACGCAACGGGATTGTTTTCTTCTAACTTTGCAAACCCGGAACAAGCCCGTGAATCCGACGGTCACCTGAACGCCACATTTGCCCAAGGCTCTCCCCACCCTCGCACACAACCCTCCCCCCTCCGCCATTTTCGCATAGTGAGAGGCGCACAGTGGAAACTTATTCTTTGTTTTCGCAAAGCAATGGTGTGGATTCCTCCTCTGTGGCCCGAGTGTAAAAGGACGGAATCAAGGATGACACCGATATCAATTTTATCCATGACCTGGAAGTTTTAACTGTTAAAATCTGCCTGAAAAGGTCAACTGTCCGGGAATACCGTGATGCAGTGAGTCACATTAGCCAGCTAACATGTCCAATAACTAACAACATAAGGTGAACTTTAGCAATGTCCACCGGCATTTTATCATGTTAAATGCAAAGTGACAACCGACAGGCTGTTGTGAGTTGAGGTCAAGAGCTACCAACAGTTAGCTACGGACAGCGTCAGCCATTGCGGCTCAACATGTAACGTTAACGCTTAAGCTCAGTGTCAAGTGTATTTTGTTTTGTTGTGATCTAGCGTTGCTAACGGGGCTGCTAACGTTGCTAACATTAGCTCTATTTCATAATATGCTGCTTGTTTGGCCTTGGGCTTGCCCATATGACATGCTACATTTTATTGTCGTTACACATAAGCACAGTTAACATTCATGCTGACGTTGTGAGATGTAGTCAAAGCTGCTTTGATGGTGATATTTGGACTGCAAGCCGGTGGTTAACCCGAATAGAGTACTGTTAGCTAGCTATTTGGAGTTAAATGCTCCTCTACTGAAACGGCACAACTGCAAAACAATAAGTTAATATTTGTCCTAGATGGGTATAATCCACCGGTTAAGTTAGGCTTTACTGCATCCACCTTTCCTCCACTGCGGAGACACTTTTAACCAGCGACAACCTCGCCTGTGGCTGACTCCTGAAGTGATGCATGGGCAAACATTTTGGGCAAATTTGGATCATTTGATAAATTAATGAGTGCAAGTGACTAGGGTAATTTATTAATAATAATGACAGATGGGTGCTGGGCTTTGGAGGTGGTCAGCTAACGTATTTTTTCCGAAAATGGATTGCGTATGGACTGATTAATGTTATGGCTTTGTAGTGTGTCTGGCTTATTTCCTGTCACAGCTAAAGCGATTTTAAGTAGTCACTCTTTGACACCACAGTACACGGTGGGTCAACTTGGCTGTTTCTGCTATCAGAAAATTAGAATCACTGGCCAAGTATGCTTATGTATACCACTCAAGGGGGAAAAAAAAACATAAAAGAAACAAAGAATTAATTGGGAATACTAAGTTGAGTATAGGGTGTAAGTATATACAGACAACAAGGTATGTCACAACTATAGAGAGTGTTGTTATGGCTGAGTAACATCTAACCCTTTTACAGCAGTTGTGTATGTATTTACAGTTGTACAGTATTTACAGTCTGTCTTCCTGTACTGGGCTACAAGTATCATTTCACACAAGTGTACATTACTGTGAGATATGATAGGGACAAGAGTCAAGTTCGTTCTGTATTTGATACAGTTGATGCAATTTGTGTATGACACAGGTAAACGTAAACTATTGATGAATATGGGAAGACTAAAGGTGTCTCAGCATTGGTCAGATGGCAGGGAAACACCTTGGACAGATCAGCATTCCATTACAGATCCTCATTTGCTCACTTCCCAGAAGTCTCAAACCAAATTAGTTTTCTGACATCTTATCACTATTTCAAGTTGAAGTTTATTTTGAGCCCTTAATCACTGTTACAATCCTAAACATGAGGAAAGTAATTACTTTGCTCATGGTTGTCGGAGACCAACAGGCCTCAAAACAACTTTTCTCTCACATCATGTTGGCTAAAAATATAGTTTCAGTAGTTCACTTCCCATCCATGTTACTTTGTCATTTAAAAACAAATTAACTTTCACTTTTAATACTGGCTCAATACTTTAATACTGGTTCTCACAGGAGTTTTTCTGGTTTCTGCAAAATTTGCCATTACACTTTGCGGAGACATACTCACCTTAGGAGAGAGGAGCATTCACCACCTCTGTACATGTCTTCAACGGCCTTGGGGAGGAGTGGGACGAATACAAGTTGCTGCCCTCTTACAACTGCTGACCCAATTGTGGAGATATAGTTCAGCTGATCTCTATGGAAAAGTTTCAAGTGCTGTGCTGCCCAAGCGTGGCGGTCAAAGTAACTCAAAGTCGCATGGAGAAAGCTTTTTCGTCACTCCACAGTCTCCCTGGTACCTATAGTTGTAGGCGCTGTTTCATTTACAGCTGTAGGAAATTTGTTGTGGTTGCAATAGGGAATAGGGAAAAAGTATTGGCTTAAGGCCAGGGAACATTCATCCCAGCTTTTGTGGTGCCGCATCGCTATTTAGAAATGTTCAGACTGTTGTTCGCAAGCAATGTTTTTTTTTTTTTTTTTTTTTTTTTTTTTTAATACAGTGGTGTGGTCTCTTGACTTACAGTTTTCATTGGTTGTTTATGCCATCCACACTTTGGATTTCTTTTTTTCCCTCCAAAATGGCCCATTTTCACACCCAGTAATACAGCCTCTGTCCTGACGTGCAATGAGGTCCCATTGAAAATAATAACATAGCAATTAGGGATCAGAATAATACCACATTTGCAAATGTACAAATAATAGGTTAGCAGCAAATAATACATTTGTATGAGTAGTGCCAGTAGTATTTGGATTTTTTTCTAAATGACCATCATTTCAGAGACTTATTAGAAAACTGTATTTTTTGTCTTTTGTTATTGCATGATGGGTGATGAAGTGTTGGCTGAGATACTGTGGTTGTCTTCCTTATCAGTCTTACTCTTGAGTGATCAGTGTCAGGTAAAAATGATGTTTGGCTTCCAGGTGTCATATCTCCATGTTGAGGCTTTGTTGGAGTGACTACACTATTGATCAGCATTTCCAAAGACTGAGCACCACAGGTGTATGGCTGGTACCTCCTCGACAGTGCATCGTGGAGGTAGCCAGTATCTCACTCAACACAGTGCAGTTTGTTATTACATGTCATTAAATGTCCTCCCATTTATCTCAAATCGCTATTAATGCACAGCAACGGAGTTAAAAGAAAAGAGTTAGAAATCACAAATACAGGGTTAGGGTTTGTCATCTTCCTTTATCTACTAGTGTGTTTTTTTCACTGATGCAAATTAGCATGCGAAGCACTGTGTTTGCAGAGGTCAGGTTCATGATGTCAGTGACTAATTATATCACTGATTTCCTCATTTTCTTGCATAGGTGATGAAAATGCCCAGATATTGATAATTCCTTTGACAAACATTTAGGTATAGTGATGCTGCATTCATTGTTATGTGCTTGGTTCCTCTTGACAGCTGTGGGCAACCTGAAATTTTGCAGAGTGGCTCCTGAGGGACATGAGAGAGCCATGATATGGCTCTCGGGTGGTTGTGCTCACAGCTCAGTAGGAAGAGTCTTGAACTTTCCATTTAAAAAAAAAAAAAATACGCAGCATACTAATTATGTTAATTATAAACATCCATTATTGAATTCTATAAAATTAAGACTGCTTTAAGGGTAAGTTCATTGATCTTGTAGGAGTTATATAATATAAAACTTGGACCTGCAGTGAATATGAGCTTCCAGCTGTTGGCTTTTGGTTGAAACAATGAGCTCCTGTTGCTAACCTCTTGCTGCTAACAAGGTCTAGACAGGATATGTCAAAAAAAAAAACAAAAAAAAAAAACAAGATACTTTTACCAGAAGGCTGTTCATGTGGTCTGTTAACAAAGCTGCATCACTTGTATGTGGTTCTGTGCCATCTCATATCTGCTACCTCATTCAGTCTCAACTTAAAAGCAGCTCAGCTCCACTCTGGTACAATATGGGTGCCAGGTTATGGACAGAGACTAAATGCACATCACCTCCATTATAGCTATGTCAACCTCTATATCTCTGTGTTGATTGCTTGTTTTAGAATTGATTTAGGATTCTGTTGTTTAATTTTAAGGTTTGGGTATGTCTGATACCTGGCTAAATCTCAGAGTTTGAGCACAAGTGGCTGGCATAATTGGTACAGTCGTTTAAGGTTGTTACATTGTTTTAATTTTTATTTAACCTTTTTTTTAATTCTTGTTTTAAATGTACATTCTTTATCTGACAGTGATGACATTTCTGTTATATATTAGATTGGATTTTATTGTCTGCATTTCTGTATTGAGAAAAAAAAGTGTCATAAAGATACATGTACTGCTTTGCCTGTAGTGAGTAAACAAGGATGTCATACTAGATTGATCCAAATAGACTTGAGCGAATTCGGACTAGACTTAATTTGCACTCTTGAAATGGCAGCTCAAAACAGGCAGTTCTTATCTTGACTGTGACGTCTTATTAAATCTTTAAGAAGATTTCTCCACTCCAGGCCAAACAGAGAAGATGTTAGAGTCTGAAGTACCTTTTTTACAGATCTTTTTTTCAGCATTGAACTCTTGAGATAGAATTGCTGTTCATTATATTCAGAAATGTATAATAGTAAGCAGCAACACATACATAATAGCTCGCTTTCACATCCTAGAAAAATAAAAAGCAAATGTGTTTCCTCATACCAGATGCTGCCTTCCAACAACATTTTTTTTGTTGTAGGTATTTTAGGTGTGAGAAGAGTCATCTG
Source organism: Myripristis murdjan (assembly GCF_902150065.1). Classification (NCBI taxonomy): domain Eukaryota; kingdom Metazoa; phylum Chordata; class Actinopteri; order Holocentriformes; family Holocentridae; genus Myripristis; species Myripristis murdjan. Next base: position 16,747,157 of record NC_043991.1, read on the forward strand.
TGTTAGCCCAGTATGGACAGCTTCTTCAAGGCAGCTGTGTGTGATCTGGACAAGCTGCTTGATGACTTTGAGCTCAATACAGGTAATGTCATTGACAAAACAAAAATGCAGTGACACTGATGGCGTGGCATTGATTTGTACTCCTCAAACAAAAGTTTTCTTGTGGAAGTTAGAATTCCCCAAGACTGACTCTTGTTTTCACCAGATTCATGAAGTGCATATTTTGCCTTGAATATGTTATTTATGTAATTTAGATGTAGATGAAGTTTGTTTATTAATAGCCCATCCTCCACAGATAATGCATGGTCTAATACATAATATACACAGATAGGCACTCATATGCACAGTCTTATTTTTACCACCCATTTAAAACTATGTAATGAGACATCTGTATCTGAGTCTTAAAATCTATACTGTGTAAATTCATGATATAAAATTTTTGTGTGTGTTTAACTTGCTATGTACTGTTTCTTCTCCCTTTTTTGTTCCAGATGAACTTGACTGTAAATCAGTCCTCTTAATGCCCTCTGCATGCCCTTTTTCCTCACTGGGCTCCCAACGTTTATCCTCAGAAGCTTCCACAGTTTCGCAAAACCTCCCTGACCTTAATTCTCTTCATTATGGCTCTGCCCCAAGCTGTCCTGACCGCCCCGCCAGCCATAACCACAGTCCCAGTGACAGTGAAGTTAAAGGCGAACCTCTCATTGCAGTAGATCTTCTCTCCTCTGTGGATCACAGGCCAGCAAAAAGCTCTGCGCCCCCCTGCCCAGATCGAGCTCTGAAGCCCGTGTGTGACCTTGTCAATGACACAAGCTCTGCCATCCTGGCTAGGGCCAACAGCCATGATGCTTTCAGTGAGCTGGACATGGTCGAAAAGCAAATGGAGGCAGAGGGGGCTCTGCTTGTGGACTTCAATAGCCCGGCTGTAAGTGGACTTTCAGAGGAAGTAGGAGGACTAAGCCTGGGCGCTGATACTGACACAGAGGTTCAACAGGCCTCTGGAGTGGATTCTCACGAGCTGGTTGGTAGATATTCTGCCTCGCTCAGTCTGTTGGATGTTATTCTTCCTGCAGCAGTGGAGAGGGGCAATGAGTCTGCAGATGATTCACTGTCACCAGGGACCGTTGAGTCTGCTGACAAAGAGGAGGAAGAGGATGAGGAGGTGGCCAGCATGAAACAGCAAGTGGATGTCTCCTCCAACTACTGTGAGCAAGAAGCCATTCTTTCCAGTGATATTGTAAAAGGCAACGCAATAACAGAGGACAATAAAGAGGAGTCACAAGGATCCTTGGACGCTGGTGAGGCAGAGTCTCCTGCAAGTCTTAGCACCTCTGACAGTGAACCAGTGGGTTTGTCCTGCCTGCCCCTTGCTGTATCTATGTGTGGAGCACTGGTGAATCCAAAAAAAACAGATGAACAGTCTGGGCAAGCTGCTGGGCAGAGTAATGATGCAGAAATATCTAAGAGCACAGAGGAGGAATCAGCCTTGGAGGACAGAGAGGATAGCTCCCATTCAGAGGAGCCTGTTAACTCTGCAGTCTCCTTGTCTGAGCAGACTGCAGAGGGCAGGGTATCGCCGGAGGAGCAGCATCTCTCTGTTGGATCACCCGGTGCTCCTTCTGTGGACATTTCCTCCTCCCATCCCCCAGAACCCAGCTCAGTAGATTTTCTTGAGCTTGGCCTCGACTATCTGTCTGAGAGTGACCGGGCTGAGCTGCTGGTCACAGATGAGGAATTGGATGCATTCTTGCAGGCCCATGCAGATGCACAACAGGTGGAAGGTGTCTCTTATTGCAGCAGGTCTGAGGGTATCTCTGAAGTGAACGGGGATCTGGAGGACAGGCTGGTGGAAGAGGAGCTGAGGAGCTGTGGCCGGGTCAGACAGGAGGAACTAGAGGGCCTGGCTTCTCCAGAAAGTGACCGAACAATATGCATGTCTGTAGAGGGCAGTTTTAACCCTGCACTTCCTTCACTGTCACAGGACTCCTGCCAACTAGATACAGAACTGCCCTCCAGTGTGAGCCACACTTTGACCAACAACACTTATCAGTCCCAGCACAGTGGTAGCCCTGATCCACAGCCCCCCTATGGAGGTGCAAGACCTAAACAGCTACACTGCCAAGCCGCAAGATCTCCCCCAGCAGGAGGAGACGTAGAGGAGGAAAAGACTCAGCCTCCCAGTGATACTTCAGAAGGGCCAAGCGCAATAGAGGATGAAGGGAATTCACCCACATCCCCACCAAGCCCCAATCCTACAGAGGATCCTTCCAACAGCAGTGAGCCTAGCCCTGTGTATGCTCCTCAGGAGCTTCAGGGCATTGTGGGGTATGACGAACTCTCAGAGCCCCCACCTTACCCTGGGGAGCCATCCAGGGATGGTGCTAGGACTGTGGATGAGAAGGGAGAGGATATGGAGGGGCTGGGATGCCGGCAGCCTACCTGGGTGCCAGATGCTGAAGCACCAAACTGTATGAAATGCTTGCAGAGGTTCACCTTTACCAAGAGGCGGCATCACTGTAGAGCCTGTGGGAAGGTATATAAGTCACTTTATACTTAGACTCATACTTACTTATAATCATAGCTTCATTTATCTCAACCTCTCTAGCCTATCTCCAGCCTCATCTTGGTTTCACAGCATAAGGTGGCTGGAATTATTTGAACTTCTGAAGCAACATTTTGGAGCCAGTGGGTCTGTAATAACCAAACCCCTCCCACTTTGCATTTATTTCTAGGGGCCAAAATGTAAACCAACATTTTCTGCGGAGCCAGTTTGTGCATTTACCCTATGTGCTCTTGGTATTGTTGATAAGAAGGAAAACCTGTCTTTCATTTGAGATTACTAAGGTGAACGCACAGATTGCTAGAATTCTTGGAAGTGGTTATTCTCCCATTTCTGTGACTATTTTTACCTGCTCTTGGCACTGTCACCTCTAGGAATGTCATAAATATTAAACTCTTACGGGACATTAAAGTTTAACATTGTGAATGAGTCAAGCTTGTAATCTGACAGGGAGATATTTTGAGCTTTCAAGCGTATGACTATGACTACCAATTTTAGTGTTTGTTTTAACTGGCAATGCTGGTTTTGTTTTGTTCATTGTATCACAGTAGAAATGGAGTGCAAAGTGGGTAATGGTATTACATGCATTTTTTAACACAGGCATCATTCGCGAAATGTTTTCCATAAAGAATCCTTGTTTCAAAGAGAGCTAAAAAAAAAAAAAAAAAAAAAAAAAAGATTACCGTCCAGGTCTAAATATAGCTCAGTGGATTCACTCAGAACGAGAGGGCATGAGTCAGCAGTTCTTTTTTCAGCTCTTCTATAGATCTTTACTGAGCCCTGTGTCCTTAAGCTGGAGCTAAGGGGTATTAGGACAGTGATTAAAACAGCATTAGAGAAGACTTTTTCGGATGTATCATTGTCCACAACATAACCGACCGCTTCTAATGGGTATGGATAGATGAAGTATAGTTAGATATGCATCACTGTAGTTGTGTTCTTATTTATGGTGGAAATCATATTTCTTAGTTCTTTGAATTTGGTTCTTTAGTATGTTTTCTGAATGATTCAGAACAGGATCACACCTAACAACACCAGTCTTGGTCAATGTCCAAGGTAGTTGCATTGTGTTACAAGTCTTTCCTCACTGTCCTCCTTTCTCCTTTCCACTTTGGCAGGTTTACTGTGCTGGTTGCTGCAACAGAAAATGTAAGCTGAAGTATCTGGAGAAAGAGGCCCGTGTGTGTATCATCTGCTTTGAAACCATACACAGAGGTAAGCCCATAGTTTTGCGTGTTTTGAATGCTGACTCTACCATTTAATGTTAGGTTTGCTGGAATACATTTGTACAGACAGGTGGAAAATGACTAAGAAAAACTAACTTTTCAAAATGCACATCTTTATGCTTTTTCCCCCCAGTTATCTGACAGGTATTTTTTGCTACCACATCGTTGTTAGTGATTACAGATGACAGTCATAGAGGAGTAGTATGGGTCATTGTCACATGGCCTATTTGTTTTATCTGTGTGAGCTTTAAACAGTTGTGTGTTATTGAAGCGCTAAAAATTTGCTGTTGCCTAACGTAGGTGTCGTGACTTCGTTGTTTACTTGTGCATAATTGTCTTTGTGGAAGGGCGTGATGGAAGGCTGTAATTTTTTCCTTTTTACTGTTGTGATTGTTAAGGGAAATTATAATGGTTGTGCAAAAAACCAACCAGTGTGCAAGTGTCTGTGTGCGTGCATGTATCTGCCTCTGTTGTGAAGAGAAAGCGTTTCCCATCATGCATATGACTGATCCCTGGGAGTGGTCATGTTTTGCCTTCCTACTGTTGATGAAGACCTCTTGCTTACCACTGGGGAAAAAATGAATTTATAAATAGAATTAGTGAACATAGAAGTTGAAGTGGAGGTTTTTGTAGAGATAGGACTTGCAAAACACTAGATGTTTTCAATCCATGTGTTATTGTGGATTTTTTCTATATCCTACTTAATCCCACCACATTAATATACATTTTAACAGTTTTATCACAGTTCATTTACAAAACATTGGCTGTGAAGTTACTTTCAAATCACATCTAAAAATGTGTTAAAAGAGAAACAACTAGTGTACAGGAGACTGTTTGGAAAAAATTAAGGCAGAACTATGATATGGACTAGGTCTGCATAAAGAGAATTCCATTGATTGGAGTTAATATTATAGACTTTCATATGACTGGAAATGGGAATTTTCTCTTGCATTTTGTTTCACTCACAGAAATACACCAGTCACTAGGCATCTTTAAAACTTAATAACTTTTTCATTATGTGCTTGATTAATATTTAAGGCATGAAGCACAAAAAATATCAGCAGAAAGTGGCTTCATTCTCATGTCTCTGACCCCACAAACAGTTAAAAGGTATTCTGCCCTGTAGTTTGAGAAATAACTGTTTTAAAGATTTATTGGGAATGAAAGGCACACTATGCAAGATTGTCCAAGACTGACTGATGTCAGGACACTTTTAGACTCAAGTAACAAAGCCCTGGAATAAGCATTATCTGATGGTTGAATCTGCATGGTTATCATTGACTGATTGATTGATTATGTGCTTATTTCACATTTTTGTCAGTTGGGTCCTCACTTCATTGCACCTTTTGGCAATTCTGCGTCATGCGCCTTTAAAGCATTTATTCAAAGCATTGTTGTGAGTTTCTTTCCAACAGAAATTGTAAATACTACACTTATTCTACATTCCTGCAATTATGATGATGCAACCCCTCTCTTTTCCTTAGTGCACGGGTTGTTGAAAATAAGTGTCGATTTTTTCCATTTGTATGATTTCCTTGTCTGCTGTGATGATAAAAGGAGTGCTTCAGAGAGGCATCCATTACAGCTAGAGAGACTGCAGTGTGGAGATGGAGAGGAGGAGGGAAGCAGGAGAAAGATGAGAGGGGGAAGATGGATGGAAAAGGAGGAGGAGAGCCATTGCAGGACAGGGATTTGTCCTTGGCTGTGTGTGGTACCGGACTCACCTAACGCAGTGGTCATGTGATGCTCACACATATTGGCTAATTCCCTGCGCAGGTTGGAGAGAGTAAACGGAAAGTGTTGATCTACTTTTTTTTTGGCCGGTGAACGCTAGAGCAGCGTGATCAGATCCTTCCCTCCTTCCTGTCACCCCTCTCCTTCTTTCCTCCCTCCCTCCTTGCTCTCCATCTCTCATATCAGTGTGGCGAGCTGCCTTTGAGGCTTACCGCACACACCCCTGCCTACAGCTAACAGACTGTCAGGGCTAACAACAGAGGAAATAAACAGAGCAGCTTCAGGAAGGCTGTAATGGGACTGGGAAGAGTAAAGCTAAGGAACAGAGTCGATGTGACGAAGAAGATTGGTTGAGTTTTAACAGAGAGGATGAGGAGCATGAGGTAAGATTTGTCTGACTTCTAAATGACTAGACCGTTGCTCTTGCATCAACATTTGTTCACTGCTGTGTGTCTTGCTCTTTTGTCTGTTAATTCGTTGCCTGTGTGTGTGCGTGTGTGTGTGTGTGTGTGCGTGTGCGTGTGTGTTTGTAAGCTAGGCAAATATTACTAATGACCCATCTGACATGTTTGTAAAGAAACCTATCTGCATATTTCAGTGCCAGACAAAAATGAGGTCACCACTTGATTCATTGCTTACATCTGAAGTAGTTTGCTTCAAGCTTCGGGTGTTTCTTTTTTTGTGCCTTGTCATCCCAACCTTGCAAATGAAGGTGAAACGACAACTCTCTCGCGTTGTAGTGAGATTGATTCATAAGGGACTGCTCGCTTTCTCTTTAATAAAGGTCTGATTGCTTATAACATTTTTGCATTTTGCTGCTGTTTGATGTGGCTATGTTTCTGTGGTTTGTATTTGTAAGCTGCAGTCTTGTTGTTGTCAGTATAACCAGGCTGATAAAGATCTATGATGTTTAATCAATATAATGTGGACGAGTGCCACATCAGCACTTCTGGGAGTACAAGCGGAAGGCATTGAGTGACCCAATCTGTCAGTCATAGCCAGCGTTCCTGGAAACTACAACTCATGTCTGTCCAACATGAAATATGTATATTTTTCATCTCTTACTTCATTTATCTGCACTATCCAATGCATTATAGATAAAATAACAAGTTGTTAAGTGTGATGTAGGACTGGGCAATCTGAAAATAATCAAATATCACAGTATTTTTGACCAAATACCTCAATACTGATTATACTGATTATAACAATATTTAGGGGGTGACTGTCTAGTGACTGTTTAGTAATATGGAAGTGATAATGCTTGATTTGACAATTTTGATACAGCAATGTCTTAATTTGTTATTACTGAGGGACTCTAATTCCTACCATGTGAATCACATGGTTGTAATACATCAGAAATGTACCCTTGTCATACTGATCTCAAATCAAGACTTTTCTAAGGCCAAACAAAAGTGTTGATTTTGGGACACATTTGAGAACCAGATTTAAAAATAAAGATGAAATGACAGAAGAACTAAGTTAAAAAAAAAAAAAAAAAAGTTTGTCGGCCCTGACACAAATGAAAGGCTCTAGCTGGATGCATAGACCATCAGAGACCTCTATGGCTCCACTGCAGTGGTCATAATGAAAGGTTTATGTAAGTCTTATACAAATCATATGTTGTATTTAAGTAATTATATTATCTTGTTTAGACAGAGCAGAAAAGTGAAAATATATTAACAATGTGTTAGGATGGAATTGGAGATGGTAACAGCAGATCATGAAGTAGCAAAGACGACAAATTACGACGACAGATTAAACGGTTTATATCTCAACAGGACTTTAGATTCTCATCATGTAATTCTATGGATTGTTGCACCTGGATTATCAGTTTCTCATTGTCTGAATCCACTGTGATTTTTTTTTGTTTGTTTTTGTGATGTGGTCCATAACATCCAGTTGTAAATTCCATTGCAGAAGACGGCAAAAAGTAAAAAAAAAAAAAAAAAAAAAAAAAAAAATTAACTGTGGACGGCAGTTTGCCATTGCCGTCGCCGGCGCAGTCTGCCGGGCTCGTCTGATCTTACTGTCCTGCCCTCGTCCACAATAATGACATCTGGCTTGTCTGTCTTATTCAATCTGAACGCAGTATAAGTCAAGGTGGGGACCCTTTTTTTTTTTTTGGAACTGAAATGTCCTTTGTCTTTGGCAAGGGTGGAGGTCTGCTGCTGCCAGTCAGATGCATTCAGTGATGAGCACACTGAAGGGTAAGGTGAGGTGAATAACCGTGCAAGGATATTGGCTGCATGCCAGTCAGTGGCAGCTCACTGAGGGGCCGTTGTCTGTCATTCCTCTATCCTGTCAGCAGCAACACGAGTCTAGCTTCTTCCTCCAAGCTGCCCAGTGTGATCTTTTTACCTTGACAGCTGCTCCCTCGACTGTGTCAGCCCCACAGTAGCTACAAGGGCCAGATGTATACTTTCTCAGTTCTGATGGGCCTACTGAAATAGCACTGTTGTCTGCCAGTCTATTCTCTGATTTATCAGACAATAGAGATACTTTTCATCTCTACTACAACTGACAAATAACGGTGATGAGCTGCATTATCATCGCTGAGTCACCTTCACCCTTCAACTCTTTTATCTGTAAACAAAGGAAATTGATCTAATTAAATAAAATGAAAGAAAAAGATTTTTAGGCTCAGATAATTTCTATGTTGTTAAGATGTCAGTGGTTGATTAATTTAATTTTATTGAACTTCATTTATTCTAACCTACTTGTCAGTGTTTTAAGTGACATGGACGTTTAATTACGTTTCCTGTATATATTCTTGAGCTCAATATACGTCTACATTCTGACACTTACAGGTTCACCAGGAGCTCCACTGTACAACACAGATCCTCTGTTTTTCACTTCTGCATTCATGTTTATTGCATTATCAACACAACTTTCAAAAACACTTTTAACTGAAATACGAATAAGGTACAAACATGACTCAAACAGTATTACATAAGGAAGAGGTGGTCTCATGTTTTTTAACACCGACTAAAGAATTTTTGTAATATAACTGGTTGAATGAGAGAGTTGATCCAGTAAACTCAAAGTTGATCCGATGAACTTGAATCTACTTTATCATTCAGTTACTATGAAAATTTGGCAGTCAGCATTAAAAGAAACATTAGACCACTGCTTCCTCATTTGATAATCTGAGTCATGTTTGTAACTTGTTAATAGTTCAGTAAGAATTTTTTTTTTTTTTTTTTAAACTTCCATATTGGTTTAAAAATGTCCTGTCCATATTTCTTACCTGGTGAACAAAACCTCCAACCTTAGTCGTCACTATCAAGGCTCACTGAGCGCAAGGACTACAGGTTTTGCACAGAAGGTCCAGGGATTTTGTGCCTCCCTGGTTCTGTAAAACTGTTTAACATTCAGAGTGAACTAAACATTAATGTGGAGTTAAACAGGAATTGTATCAGAGGAAGTATTGGTAGCAAAATGTGTGCTTATTTCGGACTGTATTATACCCAAATTAATATACTGGATAGCTAGAATTGGAAATAAATTTGTCTGAATTGTGATTAACACAATCAGTAGAGTTGGACTGGGCTTATGTTTTTAACCCCTTTCTGCCTGTTTGTCTGTTATTAGGTTATATTAAAAAGGATGTTTGTGATTTAGCACAAAATTATTGAAAACTGCTAGGAAAGGTTAGTCATTGAGAGCGATGCATCTTGATACATGTTGAACGATACGATGCATCTAGATACATTTTAAGTAGCTAACTGATCAGTATGATTTGATTCAACCTTGTCTTGATGACATACGATGCAGTGTGATATGATTCAGTGCAACCATGTAAATCTTTACATTTTGATTCTACTGATTTTATAATTCTGTTATTTGTTGCAAGAGGAAATCCTGATAGATTTACTAAATCAAGTAACAGGAGGGAGAGAGAGCTAGAATGGGGGACATTACAATAATAACACCTTAGGAATCTCTTTTGTTGGTAGTAAAGCATGCCATTCAGTCAACTGTAAACAATACTTTAAAGCGGTCCACTGTTTATAATGCATTTTTACAATGAGATACTCTGTTCTAAATGATACACAGGGCACCTGTGTCTTTCACTACTGTTCAGCATAAAAGTTTTGCATAAAAGTTAGCAGCAAAGTTTCCCTTCTTTCTTTCAAAACCAAAACATACTCCACACCTGCAATTTGTGGTGGTGTGTCTTAAATTTCTGAAACTGATTGACATAATACCATCAAGGTTTGCTCAAGCTCATTTCTGGTTTAGAACTGCCTCATCTTCACAAAGCTAAGGATACAAGTGAATCCTTATTGGCTATAGTCATTGGCTACAGGTTGTTGAGTCAACATACGCTCCATTTATAAAATATATGTATGTAAATATCCCTTCTGGCCCTTTTTGTTATTGGTGTTTGCTGTGAACAAGCATCATCTACCACTTCAGGCATTTTGGCTCAATAATTGCAGTAATATTGGTAGCAGCAGTGGTAGTAGGGCAATTATTGTAGTAGCAGTTAGAAGCACGAGCAGTAGTACTCACAGTATTCGTGTGTGTGTGCGTGCGTGCGTGCGTGCGTGCGTGCGTGCGTGCGTGCGTGCGTGCACGCGCTGGTGTTTTATGCCCATTAACAGTATCACCCACTTTGAACATGCCACCAATTAGTCTGTGTTTAAAGATATGAATTTGATATGAATAGATTTGAAATAAAAACTAATATTTCCAAACAACATAGACAGTTTCAAGTCGTCAGCAATTACAAAGCATAGCTCAATGTTCCAACTCTTGTGACATCCTAGATTGTTTGTGTATAGTAACCGATCCAACTAAAGCACAGTACATGTCACGTGTTCATGATGTGATTTATTATTGATAACGTACTGGTAGGCTTGCTTTGCACAGTGCAACTTTGTGCAATTAGGTGCAGGTTTATTTTTATGTATTGATTTATTTGTTTATTTTTCAGGGACAATACTCACTAATGAACAGTTAAACTGTGAGTGAGTCAGAGTTTGCCGGCGAGGCTAGTTTTCACTTGCTGTCCCTGCCCAGAGTATTAAAAGGCATCCTAAAATTACAAAACATTTAAAATGCATGTATTACAGAGCTTAAAACCTACATACGTAACTTAAGAGGAACAAGAACACATAAAAGGCCCAATCAGCAGACAATGGCAATCAGACAAAAAATGTACATATAAGTGTAGTAGATTTAATTTTTACTCTGAATGTTCCTGATTACTTTGGTAACACAGCAGAAGTGATTTTACTAACCCAATTTATGGTTTTCATTGTATGTTTCTCAAGTGCAGCTTTAATACAGCTAAGCTGCCTGACTTGACTGTCAGGAAATTCAACATTACATGACTAGTTGACTGTCAGAACATACTCGTCATCCACACAACAAACAAAATATCAGTGCATTCAAGCAGAATGAGACAAAATGCCAAATGTGAATCAAAAAGCTGTTGAATGTATTTACCAGCAGGAGCATTCTCTATAGTGATCAAAGTAAAGTTATGTTTGCATGAATTTTTAGGGGTTTTGGCACTGCGTGTATCCAAGGCAACAAAATAAATGTAATGTATATGTAATGTTTCTGTTTGGCAATACTTGAGATTACTTGAGATTTTAGTACTTGTAATTACATTTTAGGGTTTTTTTGCCACATTGCCTACCATTACCACTGTCTGAAACACACTTACTACTGGAATTTTTCATTATTAATGGAGAAAATGAGGTTGACAATTTATTGAAATAGATTACCAAAAGGACACTGATGTTTTCATAGATTTTGCTGCCCTAAAAAGGAGTTGTGAAGAAGCTTGACATTTTTGTGACAGTAGACTAAAACAAGATATTGGCACCAAAATTAACACTGTCCCTGTGACATTTTTCTCCCCTTTAGCCCAGGCCCTAGAGCGGATGATGAGTCCTACGGGTCCCAGCCCAAATCCCAACGTCCCGTCTGAGTACTGCAGCACCATCCCCCCTTTGCAGCAGGCCCGTGCTGCAGGCACTCTGAACTCTCCTCCACCTACCGTCATGGTGCCTGTGTCTGTTCTCAAACACCCAAGCAATGACAGTATGATTACTTTCTTATATAGTCTGTATTTAGCTAACTCAGTCTCATAATAGACCTTCATGTCAGCATTGTTTATTTTAAGCTCCAGTCTTGAAAAGACTTCCTCTTTCCTTATGTGTCAGGTTGTCCTCGTGAACAGAAACGCGTGTGGTTTGCTGATGGCATCTTGCCCAACGGAGAGGTGGCAGATACAACTAAGCTTTCAGTGACGAGCCGCAGGAGCCCACAGGAGTCCAGTGGTACCAGTCCAGACCCAATGACGGTAAGACTTGAACACAACACCCACACAGCCCGCCCACAGAGGATACAGCAGAAAGCTGAACCAGTATCCACTCTTTCCCTAAGGACAGACGTCAGGGTCTAAGGACAGAGGATGTTGTATTGCTGTAAAGCCCCTTGAGGCAAATTTGTAATTTGTGATGTTGGTCTATAAAAATAAAAATTGACTTAACTTGACATAAATCATTAAATGTGATGTGAACTGTTATATTTCGTCTTTTCATTCTTTCATCCAGTTGAATATATTTGTGTTTATCCACCCAAACCATCCTCACTAAACATAGTCAGCAGTAAAATCTCAGTCATTAAAGTGTGGCAGGAACAACACTAATATTCCACCTTCTCCGTCCAGTCTAGCCCAGCAGGCTCAGAAGGTGGGGTGGCAGGCTCAGTGGCCCCTGAGGCCTCTGGGACTGTCGAGGCGGTTCGACCCCTGGTGTCTGGACCCTGGGACTATGCCTTGTTGTGTGCTATCAGCTCTTCAGTGGAGAGGATGCCCACTCTGCTGCCGGAGAATGAGGAAGAACTCCCCCCGCTGCTCATCATCACTGGAGAGGACGAAGCAGGAGGCATGTACAGTGTGTTTCCATGCTTACAAGGTGTTAAAGGGATAGTTCGAAAAAATTCCTCCTCAGATCATTACTGGACCCTCTCGAGCGCTGGACACTGGCTGAATGCTCCACATGCTAACCATCAGCATCCTGCCATTGAGATAGACTTCCCCCCGCCTAACATTCTTAAAAATATCCACCTTAATCCACTCAGAGTCAGAGGCTAGGTTGAGGATTAAGTCAGGGGGTGTTGTCCTGTTTTGTTGTTGGAATAAGGTTAAGGGGTTCACCTCTATTGCTCCCTGTATGGAAAGTCTTTCTTTGCACCAAGGGACCATGTCCAGCTCTATGACTGGAGAATTAATGTAGCATCCATGTTTTTGATAGTGGGGGAAACCAGAGTTACTGGCGGAAAACCATGCAAACACAGGGAGAACGTGCAAACTCTAAATAATTGGCTTTATAGACATCTAAGCATCTACAACTAGCTACTTTCCACTACTACGACTAAAACTGTCCCGTCACCAAGTATTTTGTTATTCCCTCAGTCAGATTCACTCAGTCAAACTTTTCCACCTGGGGCTGTCCCACACAGCAGAGGCTGCTGGGTGACATCTCCTGATGTGATTTGTTAGATTCGACTGTTTGCTGGTTCCTTTTGAATGTAGATATAGCAAATGGCCTCTTCCAGTTGGTGGCTCTCCATTTTCATTTGGTTAATCCAAAATGGGCCCAGATCTAACAAGCTCCATCTTGCCAGTGTCACTCAGCAGGAGAATCAGATTGAGATTGAGATTTTGATGTTAGGGTTCCTGCATAATGTCACATTTTTCAAAATGGAGGAGATATACCTTTTAATTTTTCAGGCCATTGCCTCAGATATGTGGATTTAACGCTTAATGTGTTCTGCTGTTTTACTTTCAGATGTATTAGTTGAGGAAAGGCCTGCTCCCTGCCAGATTCTCCTTCTGTTAGAGGAGGGAGGGCCCCGGCCTTTGACCTTCGTTCTGAATGCCAACTTGCTAGTCAACGTGAAGCTGGTTACATGTGAGTGGAACACTAACTTATCTCATGTCGTTTTCTGGGACTTCTTTGATCATTTTTACATAAATTACATTTGGATGAAGGGCAGAATCATGGATGTCTTGATATGCCCTTCCACATACCCACCACCAGTTTTTACCAACTCTGTGCATTTCTTCTGTTAGACTGCGGTCGACGGTGCTGGTTTTTTGGCTCCAATGGACTGCAGGCTTTGGGCCAGAAGGAGCTGGTGTTTTTGTTGGAATGTCTGCCAGAGGAGAAAACTCTGCCAAAAGACTTGTTCACACTTTATCTCAACATTTACCAAGATGCCCAAAAAGGTAAACATCCACACCCACTTTAACTGGCCACATAGTGTTTCAAAGGCAATGTTGTGACATGCAGAGACACTGGTGAACACGGTCCCGACAATATGATCTCCATGATGTGCGATACTATCCATCTCACATCATTGCAGTAGACCGCAACATTGACTTAAATGAAGACATTTCGAGATTTGCGAGTGATTATGTGTGGGAGCTTTATAGGCTATGCAATAGTAATACTTGTCAGCATGGCTAGGGAAGCAGGCTACACAGTTTTCTGCTGCAGAGAAGTGCAGTACATGGAGTAGACAGAGCTCATGTGCAGTTAGGCTCTGTTGTATTCAAATGCATCAAGGGTCACAGTTTTGCTTTTGTCAACAAAATGTATCATCACTATGAACAGGAGAACTGCTTGCAGACTCAACTCTAAACAAGGGGAAATTATTTGTTTTTTTCTGGGAATGAATTGCTTTGCAAGGAATTTGATGCTGCTGTGATGTAACCAACTGCTGACAGAAGGTGATCTGCAAACTGGAACAGACAAATGACAAAACTCGCACCTCTAACTCAAATTACAGCAGTGTTTTGGATCTTTGTGATGTTGAAAGAGTGCATGCACCTGTAAACAAATTTTTTCACTTGTCTTTCTTTGCCATTCGTTACAAAATGACTGTTTTCTTACCTTTACATTTTCCATTATGTGCAAGAGTCTATAATAAATCATTATGCTCTGTGCTACAGGGAAGGGATTTGTAGAGGACTTGGGTAACGTGACACTGACAAGCAGCTTCCTGGGTAGTAAGGAGCATGGCGGAATGCTCTTCTTCTCTCCCACCTGTCAGCCTCTGGACGGCCTGACTCTTCCTCCCCAGCCTTTTCTCTTCGGCCTGCTCATTCATAGATTGGAAGTGCCCTGGGCTAAAGTCTTCCCCCTCAGGCTGCTGCTAAGACTGGGAGCTGAACACAGTGGTAGGTGGCTTTCTGTTGTATAATGTCATTTTGCTCATTTCCAACTTTTCTCACACCAGTGCACCAAGAACTTAACCCCGCTCACACACAGTATCCAGTAATACTCTTAACCTATTTCTGTCACTCCAGATTCATGCCAGTTTCAACAGTATTCAAAACCATTTGCAGAGAAATGTTATCCCTTAATGGTGTAATCTGTTAGTGCAAAAAATAAACCATTGATCATCTATAGTGTTAGTAATGGTATGATTTTATATCTCTTTTGCTCTGTTATTTATCTCCTTTCACTTACACGAGGCCAAAAGAAAGATGTTTACCTGAACATTATAGTGTTTGATAAATGTAGATGAGATGAGATCTACATACAACTGTAAGTTGTATGTAGTTTTACCACTGAGGAAGACTGATGTTGATGTTTCAAATGCTAACTTATAGTGACGTTTCTCTTCAACTAACAGCACTGTTAAGACTGTGCAAGGATGGCCAAATAATTCCTGTGTGTTTTTGACAGCATACCCCACTACACTGATTAGCGTTCGCTTCAGGGACTCTGTGTATCGGGAGACGGGACACACCATTATGAATTTACTGGCTGTAAGTAACACAAGCTAATGTGTGTGTCTTTTGTGTGTGAATGGGATTGCAACATTATAGAGCGAGTAAAGTTAGCTCTTAAATACCCTCTGGTGGCTGGGTGGAAACTGCACCAAATTTAGCACATGGCTGAACTCTGTTGTTAACCCTGTGAAACAGAACAGTGAAAGCTCATTGATCCTCCCATTGGCAATCACTCAGCGGTGCTGTGCTGAATTCAGCTCAGGCTCTGTGCAGGTCAGAGATTATACACACAGAGATCAAGGCTCAGCTGCCCTGCCTTAGTTGCACTGCAGCAGTTTTGGCCACCACCACGTATTCTCGTTAGGTAAATAAACCTATGCTTTTGTTATTCTTCAAGGTAAATATGTTGTATTGAAGGTCCTGAAAACAGCGCTAATTAAAGTAGGCCACTGAAACATTCCAGGATTTAAGCACTAATGACATTTAAGCCCAATATGAGCCAGAGGCCAATATTATTTAGGCCACAGCTGCATCGGCAACCAGGTGGGTAGATTTGTAAAGCAACGCTCACTGGTTGTGGCCAAAAAGTTTGATGTTAATCAGAATTATTTTGCGTAAGATGTGGCTTTTTAGCAATTTGAATTTCAAAGTGCCCCTTCGTCTTCAAATTTTATGGAATTTGATGTTCCTGAACAAAATGTCACTTCAAACAAGGATTCCAAATTTGACAATATTTATGCAGATGCATTCTATAATCCGTATGGTCCAGGCTATGCCACTTTGACCAGTCATGACCCAAATCATGGTATCCAAATTTAGGACATTGACCTAGCACATATGTACTGAACTGCAAACTGTTGCAGGATTTTGTATGGACTGTTTTCAAAATCCCATTGTAGTTTTGCTTTCTGAACTCATGTTGATTGCACAAGTGAGGATTGAATCATGTTAGACCAACCTGGTTGATGATGGCCATGTTGTTTATTCATTTGGGACTGTTTAGCATCATCAGTTTTGGTCTGTCCTTTGGACACCAGATTTCATGGCTTCTGCCCCTCAAGGCCCTGGAGTAATTTTTGCCGCTAGTTGCACTGGTGCTACCTACAATAATATATTAGGACCAGCACAAAGATTAGTAACACCACTCAAATTGACACTAAGAACAGTATATTGTGTTCTTTGTAGCCTATATCTTATTGTTTTTGGTTTTCATAGCTGCCCATTAAAATACCTATCATAAATGGGCTCACAGGGGCACTGCATTGTTTACCTCATAAGATAGTCAACGTGCCAAATGCAGTTAAAATCAATTACATAATATGGATTCACAAATTCTGTTACATAACAAAATGAAAAGGGACCAAAAAATGCCAGAAATGGCAACTGAACAAGAAGTTGAAGCAGCTTAGCATGCGCTGTTGGTGAACGACAGCAGGTTATATATCTAACAATCCCAAAGCTCAGTAACAGGACTTTGGGCCAATTTTAAAATACTTTTACAGCCCAGGTTTGGTACCGCTAAACTGTTTGATTACAGGACCTGAGGAACTACCAGTACAGTTTACCCGTTGTGGAGGGGCTGAGGATCCACATGGAGATGGGCCACAGCTATGTTGACATCCCCAAGAGTCGGTTCAATGAGGTAAGAGAGTCGCAGAGAAAAAGGCAAAATACAGCTGCAAATAAACACTAATTCACGTTGAGAAAGTTCATTGTACACCGTATGTTTTTGCATTTTGCAGATGATGAAGGTGGTGAACGCATCTAATGAGCATGTCATCAGTATTGGAGCCAGTTTCAGCTCTGAGGCCGACTCTCACCTAGTGTGTTTCCAGAACGAGGAGGGAAACTATCAGACCCAAGCCAACAGCATGCCTGGCAAAACCCGCACAGGTGGGTATTATTATTTTAAGTTGTTGTAATGAGTGTTGCTGTCTCATTGGGCTAGTCTGTATAAAAATGTACCTTCTGATTGTGCCTTGATCTATGTTTTGTTACAGTTACTGGGGCCAGTTTTGTGGTGTTCAATGGAGCGCTTAAAGCCTCTTCAGGGTTTATCGCCAAATCCAGCATTGTTGAGGGTAAGGTTACCAATTTATTGGCATTTATTGCATCAGATCAGTTTGTGGGTCAAGCAAGAAAATAGTCTTCTGCCTGATATTCTGTGTCTAAAAATATTTTTCTGCCTCTGGATACCTTACTTTGGCACTGTTCATTCATTCTCATGAATGTGATATCTTAGGAACACCTAGAGAACATTTTCTGGCCATAACTTGAGAATGCCTACATTAATTACAGTAATTATGACAAAGTTTCACACAAATGTGTAATAGGATAAAATGAAGTGATGACATTCTGACCATTATTCAATGCCATGACTCAGCATTTTCACTGCAGGGTCATTCCATGTCATTTCACCAAATTTTCAGGACATCCCACGCACTTAGGTCTCAAAAAAATCTGAAAAATTCACCGATTCTTCCTTATTTATCCAATAGGCACACTGAAAATTATGGGGGTTTTGTTCTCGACCATGTTTGGGCCTTCAGAAAACAACTTTGTATATGCCCCAGCTTCTTGATTTTTTCAGAGCTTTGAGATACATACATGGACTGTTCAAAGCATTAATGGTTAGTCAGATATATGTATCGGTTTCTGGATGGCAGCCTCTCCAAATCCAAAAAAAAGTTTTCATGTCAGATTTTCATTGGCCCATAACTGCATGTGGGAATGTCTTAAAAAATCTGATCTCTGTTTTAATTTAAAGTTCAAAGCTTACTCTTCTTTGGGATATAAAACATTTTTTCTTTATGCAAGTTCTTAATTTTTTTTTTTTGGTATCCAAAACATGGGGCTATTTCACCCCTCGTGAATATAGAAATTCCTCAATATTAAACCATTGTAGCTTGCGTTTGTGTCTTGTATTCATTTATTGTTTATTATTTGTTCATTATTAACCTAAAATACAATGACCATTGCACCAGACCATTGCCTATTGGATAAATAAGGAACAACTGGTGAATTTTTCAGAATTTTTTGAGACCCAAGTGCGTGGGCCATTTGGTGAAATTACATGGAATGACCCTGCACTACCTTTCCCTGGGTAACAACCTGGGCAGGGGGTGTCCCGTTCCTCTGCTATTCCACCACAAGATCATTGGTATTACTGATATTGAGCTTCAGATGATTATCAAATTGCAACTTGAATGGTTGGTGGAGGCATACAACCCATGAGGTGGTATTTCTGCATGAAACACTATAGTCAAATGCCATCCTACCTGGGGAAAAATATATTGTTTTTGCAAGAGCTAAGATTTAAAACTGTCATCAGATATGCATTGCAAATTTAATCTGCCTATGTTGTTTGTTTCGCATATGTTTATCCCATTGTTTGAGTGCTGGCCAGAGCCCTAGAAAGAGAGTTGTGTCATCTCTGTTCTTGCTGCTGTCTCTTTTTGTGCCGTGTTCGGATTGCCTGCCATGATTCGTTTGAACCTTTCTGAAGGCTACATGAATCATGTGACCTTCTAGCATTTTGACCTTTTAATGACATGACTCTCGCTTTCTAGGGCTCTGGCACTGGCTAATCACATTTTACCTCAGTCACACATGTCCACGATACATATGTAGAAGTAATTACCTCTGAAATGATCAAACAATAGATCAATACTTTATAGATTTCCATGGGGAAGTTAAGTAGCCAAACAGCAATGTCAAGGACATTGACATTAAGTCAAAACAAACAGTAAAAATAATTAAACATATTGTCCATCAAACACCGGTCAGGTGGCTTGACCTTGTGTTAGATAGAAGTTATCAGTGTTTTTTTTGTTCAGCTACAGTGGAAATGGGGCCCAGCCTTTTTCTTGTGGCTGATTTTGTCATGCCTCTGCTGTTGGATTATCCTAACTGGGGTGTGTGTTTGTGTGTCAGATGGGTTGATGGTGCAAATTCCTCCAGAGACCATGGAGTCTCTGCGGACTGCTCTGCGGGAGCAGACAGACTTCCAGATACCCTGTGGCAAGAATGACGGAGGGGAACTCAGAGAAAATGTCACTGTTCGCTGGGTCAACTGGAGTGCACCTGTCAACATGGGGTAAGAGCACACCCCCGTACACTCAAACACAACCATTTACACTCTTGCACAATTTATCTGCTACTGCATTACTGTTATCCAACCCTTTACCTCACGCTGAAACAGCAAGTCATTTTGTTGAGAGCACAGTGACACTTCAGACTTCATCTATGTGGTGGTCTGTTTTGAAC
Source organism: Myripristis murdjan (assembly GCF_902150065.1). Lineage (NCBI taxonomy): Eukaryota > Metazoa > Chordata > Actinopteri > Holocentriformes > Holocentridae > Myripristis > Myripristis murdjan. Next base: position 16,766,706 of record NC_043991.1, read on the forward strand.
ATTAAAACCATTTGTTTTTGCTGCTTTGGTGTTGCCTTTCATAAGATGATGTTTTTTAATGAGTTTTCAATAAAATAACAAGTTCACCATTAGCCTCTACAATGGTAGCAGCTGTTCTCTCATTATCTTTTTATCTATAATGTGAATTGTATTCGTTTTGTTTTTTGACTATGATGTGCTTCTGCAGTGTAACTAGTGGAGTTGATGGACGACCCCTCGATGGAGTGCACAGTGTGCGAATGCAGCAGGACACAGAGTTCGAGTCAGACGGACGCTCCATCAGATGCACCGAGGTGAGTTTCGCTTTAGTCGAGCGCCCACTTCATGCTCTTTTCAGTCCCACATTTAGACACAGCTGCTAGTCCAGGTGTGTGACTGTACCTGAACGTCCTTCCAGGTATTCTACCAGTTGAAGAATCCCGACTCTTGCCTTGCGACAGTGCTGCCGTCCTGCAGTGTGTTTCAGAAGGAAATGGCTTTGGCGACGTGTAGCGCTCTGACTCCTCACCTTGCCGTGCTCACCGCCAGTGGCATAAACTCACTTTCTCTTCGAGTCTCCACACAGGCTGACATGGTAACAACCTGATCCTGTGGCAGTTGATATCATGAAAATCTCAATGCCAGATCAAACAGCTTAAATATTAAGTTTATGTGAGTTTTTCCTCCATGCTTGTCTCACAGGTGGAGTACCAGGCTGGTTCAGGGAGCAAGCTCCTCCCGCAGCGCTACATGAATGAGCTGGACAGCGCTCTGATCCCTGTCATCCATGGAGGTAGTGCAAGTGTACCACAGACTGCCATGGACATGGAGTTCATCTTCTACATCACACATACCATATAGTGCACATGTTCACTCTCACTTTTTGTGAACTCACAAAAAAAGTAAGTCAGAAGAAGTAAACTTAATAGCAGGATCGCTGAGTGCTGAGAGAAGCTATTGATTGTGGCAGGACATCCGAATGCACCAGATAAATGATGCACAGTCGGACATGCAGCCAGTCATCCAGCCAGCGGCAGGACATTCCCCCGACTGGACATGTCCTCTGTGGATTTGGGAGGGATTCAAACTAAGATGTGACATCAGTTTTCTATCAAGGAAACGTCCTATGTTTGTCTGTTTTGTGGTCACCAAAGCTGCTTTAATCCAAGAGGCCAAACACTAAAACGTGGGACAACCTGACCAAATACAACCAGACCGTTCTGACCATTTCCTTCTGCTCTGCCTTCCAGGCTTCAGGCTGGCCTCTGTCAGCCAGAAGCATCTCAATGAATGTCCCCCACAGACTGTCCATTTAAATGTCCATTTGATTTGGATGTATTTATTATTATTATTATTAGAAGGGTGATTGAATGAAATGATGGACAACATTGAAGCAAGTAATGTTCTTGACAGCTGTATTCAAAACCTGAGAAGAGATACATGTAATCAGGTGCTACTGTAAAGCCACTTTACACAGCAGGCTGTTTTAAAAATATAAAGAGTGGGGATGAAAAGAAATTAGATTCATCTCATCTGAGGTAGTGTCCTCTCCTTTTCTCCACATGGTATTTTGTCTTGATACTGCACCGGAAAAACAATGCACATAGGGATTTGTATATCCATGTTTAGGATATTTTAACACCAGCTACTTGCTAAATAATACTTTTTTGGCTGTGGCTGGTAAGTTAGTCTGCCTGCCACTTAAGGTTCACCAGCCTTAGTCTAGAGTTTCTCTTACATTCACAGATTATTTTTGGCTGGTGAAATAATGAATGTTGCCTGTGTATTTTGGAATCCATTGACCACTACAAGTAGTGGATCAAAAAGTTTGCTTCCTGTCCTGGATGTAACCTCAAATCATTTAAAGTAAGGGCAACTTGTTGCCATTATTTTGTCACTTTAGTTACTTCTGCGGTCTGCCACAATACTTCCTTATATATATAAATTTTTTTGGTTGCTCTGCTTTTTAAGATCTTTAGACAAGTAGCAGAATCTCCTTTCACTGGTGACCAGTATTTGCCAGCTACTGTTCAAATACCAATGATTTCTTCCATCAAAGGTTTTAATATGTCTGCTTCATCATCTCAGTCTGTCAGTTTAATAACCACATCATGCACAGCCGATGGAATATTTAGATTGTGCTTTGTGGTTACTCTGGCATGTGCACTGGTAATTGTTCAGCTTTATTTCTCTTCGAAGATTCAAAACAGTATTCCCTATTCCCCCCACCAGTACATGTGGGTGCCCTGTGCACAGCTGTAGTCTTCTCAGGTGCTGGTCAGAGTGGGAACAGCCATCTGCGCACAGATGACAGCATGTTATGGCACACTGAAAATCTTCAGGCATGTTTCAAGATTAAACTGTATTCTGTGTATCTCTACAGCAGCAGAACAACACAATGAAGGACTTCAGAACCATTAAACAGGTCTGAGGCTTTTTAGTGTGTGTTTTTTTTTAATCCGTGAGTATTTTATTTCTACCTGATCAAAAGGTGGGTTGGAGCAGGATTTACTGAGACTTCCACTAGCTTGTCATCTTTAAAAAAGAAAAAAAAAAAAAAAAAAGCCAGAATAGAACTGCCATTTCCCTGGCACGAGAGCTCTGTGTGACAATGTCTGATGAAGGTGTCATTGTTTTAATTTATGTAAACCTTTTACAAGTAGAAAAAAAAAAGCTTGTGTCCAGACAGGTCTCCACCCTGTGAAGGCATCCACAGGTCTGCCACCCAGGCTGTCGTGTAATGTTTGAAGTAGCTTCCTGCACTCCCCATGAGTCAACACCAGGTAGCGCTGTTCTCTCCAAGGGCAAAGTGCAGTGTCTCATATTTTGTCACAGTGTCTCAATTTTCTTGTCAGGAATTTTTTCCAGTCTGCTTTGTCCAAATGTATAAAAGATATATGCATAGAGATTTATCTTTTTTTGTATATTAAAGAGTTATTTTTGGAGTCATTGGTATAAAGGATTTAACACATGGATTAAGAGTTGATATTTTTGATAGGAAGCATGCTACATCAGTTTTGCAGTTTGTGTAGCAAGTTCCTTGAGCACAGAAAGAAAAAAAAAACACTAGCTTATCTCAGAAATTGAAGTTCTTTTTCTTTTCTTTTTTTTTTCCCAAAGTCATAACAATAACTAATCCCAGAATCTACCACATAAATAACTTAAGTTTGGGATTGAATGTGCCGGCAAAGATAGGAAAAATCTTAAGAATAAATATAAGCAGCTTTACACTAGCCCGTCAGCCATGACCTGTCCCACAGTGGTTGATGTTATTTCCACTAACATTGTATGAGTAATAAAGTAACATGTCAGATTAAGTGTTCCTCACTTCTTACGTTGCATGCTGCAGTTTTTCGGGATTTGTTTCCTGCCCTACAAACACACAGCTGATGCCGCTGAGGCCGACCCGGTTTAGGCGAGGCTGAACGCTCATCACACCGCAGCCTTATCTGTCCAAGCAGTTATGATGAATTCCACTTGTCATCTCAATAAACCTCTAAACTTGAGAAACTGTAAACTTGAAAATGGTCAGAGATTACACATTTGATGTTTAGCAGCTTAAGTAATCACACACATGAACCAGGGCATGACCAGCACTTCACTTATGTGGCAACCAAGTAAAATGTTGGACAAATTGATGGGAAATTGTTAATTCAATCGTCTGTATTACGTTGAAATTTGGCTGCTTCAGTAATGTTGATAGTGATAAAACCCTCACTTTATAAATTTATTACATTTTGACAATCCAGCACCAGTAACTGGATTTTATTCTTAAGTGCAACCCCTCAGCTCTATCATTTATGAAGTAAGTTTAATTTTGGAGGGTGAGAGTGGCAGGTTGTCAACAGCCGGTTTGAACAGAGCAGTGCGAGGTTAGCTTTGTAACCATTAATCAGTTCATTGGAAACCTCACTTTTCCATACATGCCTGGACTTCAAACACATCCTTATTGATCCTTGCCCACTGTTTGTGCCTGAACTTTAACTTTGTTCTCACTTCAGACATGTTGAGCTGCTGATTTTAGCTATGTACAGTATAATAAAGTTAACACTAGAGAGGCCATGCGCCATCAGTTGACTGGTGTTTTGAAAATCATGTGAGGAAATAGTTTTAACTGTTTCCTACAATACTACAATTTCTGTTGTCCAGTTAGGCCCACAGAATGCAAGCAGTGCTGGTAATGATTAATGTCAACCCCAGTACTTCTCTAGCATTATAAGTAAAATCAAACAAATCAAAACGGAGCAATCTGAGTGAAGGCCAAACCCTGTTTGAAGGAGAAACTATGAGTTTTTGGGGTTTTGAGTCTGGAGAAAACAACAAGTGAATTGGAAGATCAGCATGTTCTCACCTGTTGTGCAAAATATCCTGTACTGGGAGCAGTGATTTTGTAAAAGCAGATTGATCCGGATCTGAGTAAATACCACATTGTTTTCATTAGTTGATATTTCAATCATGGGAAAAACGAATGATCACGTTTTGAAATATTTTCCTAGAAACGGACGTTTTCTCCATACACCAAGAGAGTAATGTTTTGGGAGTTAAATTATTTTTCTGACTCGGGTGATTAATAAAACTTTCCACAGTGTCAAAATGAAAAGTATTTTTATGCTTTGTAATTTAAGTGTCATTGTGTGTAAATCATCTATTTATTCGTAAGTACCAGCTTTATTTGGTGAACCTGGTATCTGGGTCTATTGATCTCTTAAAAATAAGTTTCTAAACAGCTTGTATTTAAAAAAAAAAATAAAATAAATAAAATGAGTTTTATGAATGTGGTTGTGTGCAGTTGTTTTTTGTGTACACCCTCATGCACACCATCTCACCTTGACCTGTTAGCTCAGGGCCACATCACGTCAAAGTCTACATCTTTATTTGCTTTTTTCCCATCCTGTTAAAGGTTTCTGCCATCCCAACCTACTTATTCTTAGTCTGGCATTCAGAAAAAAAATCTAAGAAAATACACATGCACAGGTGCACTTACACACAGTTATTACTCAACACAAAACGGCAATATGAATTTAGGACCCACTGCCCACGGAAAATATTCTTTATTTTTTCTGAAACTTTTTCAGCAAGCATTGATCAGGTTTAGTGACGTTCTACCAGGACATCACTGAGGAAAAAAAAAAATTCTTTACCAGTTTGAACCTACTACTTTTCTCTATCACAGATGGTTAACAGTCAGAAGGGTTGTGCTGCTACTGTGCAACTCCCATTATGCAGCCTAATGCACCTCAGGCTGGTCCACTGTATCCTGAAAATGTCAAATTAAACATTTGCCCCTGGGTGCTGCTGTCATTTTCATGTAGGCATCAATTAAAGTTAAAGGTACCAATCAAACGTCAGAATCGGCTAGAGCCCGCCCCCTGGTTTTTGGAGGATGAAGTTGACAGATGAAGTTGACAAAGGCAAAGTTTGATATAATTTTGTGGACAGTAAAGTTAGTATTTCTGATATTTGGTATCTCATCCAAACTTCCTGTGGAAGATAGCCTATCTTTTTTTTTTTTTTTTTTTTTTTTTTTTGGTTACTGGTAATGAAATGTTAATTATCTGGAGGGGGGGACAATAATAATCATTGGAAGCACCTATGAACAGTATGAAAAGTATTAATGCACACTTAACAGTTTCAGCGGTTCGTGGCCTCAGGCTGGCCAACACAGCAGGAGGAAGTGGCTCATGTGTCACACCGCTGCATCAGAGCTGGTCCACTTTGCATGCTATGAGCTTTATTAACGAAAATGATATTACATGTGACTAAAAGCAAAAAATTCAGAAATGTGATGTTGTAGCTTTACGTTTGTGAATTTTGTCTTGTTGTTATCTATTAGATTATTACCCTTGGAAGCCTATTTATTTAACACAAACTATTTTTAGTATTTTTCAGAAAGAACATTGATACTTCACAGAGATGTTTTGGACTATGCGGGCTAGGCCGGGGCTTTCCTAACTTTTTCATGTCTCGGACCCTCAAGTTGACATTCATCAAGCTGCACACCTCTCAGCTATTTCAAGCGAGAGACCATGATATGAAAAAAATATTTTGTTTTTTGTTGAGTATTAAATTGTTCAGATATATTTAAACACTGACAAATAGATTCAAAGTGGTGAAATTAACACATAATGCATGTTTAAGTGATGTAAAAATAATTACTCATACTTTTTTTTTTTTTTTTTTTTTTAAACTTCCTAATTTTGCTGAGTACCCATTGGAAGCCCTCTCTAGGACCCCTGGGGGTGCCCAAGGTGATTATATTTCCCTAGGATGGTGAAGTCATGACTTAACTGACTTACATTCATTCTCCACAGCCTCTCCCCTATCTGTAACCTCGCCTTACCTGTAACCTTACACTCTCAGAAAATAAAGCACATAATTGTACCTTTTAGGGGGCCAGAGGCTTGTCACCGGGGCAGTACCTTCTAAGCTGCAGCTTTTATACCCTTGATATCAGGTACTTGTTTGCACTCTTATGGTTTGTACCTTATAGAGAGAGTTAAAATCTGCCTTAAGTTGATACTTAACCTAAATTCATGCATTCATTCATACATTCATTCATTGCATTTGACCTAATGCTGTATCCTGCTACTGTTCCTTAATATTTAGAGGAAACTGGGCATATATGTATCTTTTCCTGCTTGGGAACATATATATGTACCGTTTTGGCTCTGGAAATAGATACACATAATTACCTTGAGGTCCTATAATTATGCATAGGGGGTATATTTGAGTAGATCGCACCTTAGGGGACAGAAATGGACTCCTATTGTACCCTTATACCACAGTGATTTGGCACGGGCTTGTTTTGGCAGCGGGGCGGGTCCAGGCGGGCGGGGCGGGGCGCTGCCTGCTCCATCTGCGCTTCCCTCCACTCAGGAGTTCATTCATACAAGTTGGAGCGGCTGGGAGCGACACGGCGGACATGAGCGGACGAGTTGGGGACCTCAGCCCGAGGCAGGCACAAGTCTTAACCGAGGTTGGAAACAGAAACTCTAATCTATTGCATTAATTGCAGGGCTGTGCAGTATTCTCCATAGTACACTTCATATAGGTGTGTGTGTGGCCGGTACTCAGTGGTGTTTTGTATCCCTATGCCCGTGTAACGTGTTGGAGTTACTCATGAATGAGCTCGTTACCATGCCACTGCAAGGACTTCTGAGGAAACTTTAGATAAACTACAGTTCCTCATTTTACACTTAAAATATGCATGTCACAACCTGTATGCGTTCATAGCAACCTTATTATATTATTATAGGAATTTATCCCCCATAATAATCCTAAAGAATGAGCCTGCTTTGTGGCAGCAGTAGGCAGGTATTTATAGCCCATTTCCCCAAAAGTGTCATCCAATAGGATTTCAGGAGGGTTTTTCAAACAGTTGGCTATTAGACAAATGATCAGTTTTAATGATGTGTGCATAATGTTCCCAAGGTAGACATTGCATTACATTTAATTGCTCTGTTTTATGAATTGATAAATTATTAATAATGTATTTCCCCTGTTATTGTGTTTGCCTTTGGTTTCTACCAACTGTGTTGTAGAGCTGGCCGTGTCCCTCTGTTTTTCTTAATGTTGCTGGTTATCATATATATTAATTAAGTTATTTTATTAGCATTGCATTGTTTTTTTCTGTCCTGGTGTATTAAATAATCTGATGGTGTTTTTCTCCAGTTTCGGGGAAGGGTCCAGGACATCCTCCCGGAGCTTCCTGCACAACATGACCACTACCTCCTCCGCTGGCTCAGAGGTAAGATACAGCACTCGCGTGGCTGAGACCGGCCCTCCACACGCTTCTAGTACCAACATGGACTCTCAGTGTTTGTTTTGCATTTTCTCATTGTGGGGAGGATGCTGGCAAAACAGTAGTGATGCATCTAACCAGTAAGGTCACTTCAGTTCATCTGGAATGCAAATAAACTGTACTGGCTTGAATGGAAGAAAAGCAATATATCCAAAACATTTCAATAGCCTGCATAGCGAGGTTATTAATCCATGAGATAAAATATTGCAAATTGATAGACTTCAAAGACAGAGAAGAAATAAATAGAAAGTGAAAAGCTGACAAAGAATTGAAAAGTTCGGTTTCAAAGCAAGAAATGATAGTTAATCCACCATGTGGGATTCTCAACCCTATTTTTGTAGCTGGCTGCCAAATCCTCACCTCCTTTCAACTTCTTATTTTTATTTTACATTTTTAGTGTGTCAGGAAACCATGTGTATCATGGGATTTGCCAGTCACACACACCACACCAGGGATATAATGGGGGGAAATCCCACCCAAACTCAGGTGGCCCACTAAGCTGCTATAGCCTATATCTTGGATTCACAGCATATTGGTATTGGTGATACATGGATAAGATATTTGAAGGGGCTAAAAGCTGAAGTAAATTGATCTTTCTCCATAAATATTACTGATTTTCTTTGTAGGTAAATGAATGAATGTAAAAAAGACTCCCTAATGTGCCCAATCTGGCAGGTATCGATAGCACAGTCCTCAACTCTGGTATTTTCTCACAGTCGTAGTGTGAAACTCACTGCCTGTCGTGTCTAAAATCATGGAAACAGGTTTGGTTGTGACAATCCAGTGCGGGACCTCAGAGAGAGAGGAGAGCATGTAGCCTCTTGGTTTCGCCTGTCTGCCCCGAGGCACGAACCTCCCACAGGCGTCTGAAATCTCATGGTCACAGCCAATACACAGCCGCTGGTTTAGTTTTTGTAACCTCTCCTCAGGAGGGCAAGTCCCTCTCGTCCGCCTGTGAGTGACAGCGCTTCATGATGCGAAACACAGGCTGTTGTCTGCTCAGTCTGTTGTTTACAGGCACACCAGCATATTGAGACACATGGGCCTGTTTAACCCAGCTGTGAGCCACTGACTCTGCTCTTTATCTTTACTGTGGATTTATATCACAGCTCACTTGGCCTCTGTAAATGGCATGACTATTCCTAATCCAAATAATGTCAAGAATAAGGGAATAATATAATATTCATAATAGAGTATGTCTGTTTGTGGAGATACAAATCACCAAAATGATTCTAAAATTAATATATGCAAATAAATTATAAAGTTTTGTGAGCCCTCTTGTGAGAATTTTGTCCTATTTTTTCCGTAATCACATCTTAAAATTCATATTATAGTTGTGTGTCAGTGTATTAATTGTTCAGTACTTAAACATTTGAACTTAGAGAAAGTAAGCATTACACTTTCATATGGAATAAGCCAGCAAAGGATAAAGTTACTGTTGCTGCAGAAAGGTTTTCTTTATATTTCAGAACCATTTATTGCTATGAATTAATTTGTAATTAACTCCTACCATATGACAGAAGCAGCGACAAGCTTTTCATCAGTTTTCCTCACCTTGCCAGAAATGAGCTCATCACATTTTTGTCAACTCGGTGACGCACCCAAACCAAATTCATTTAACGAGACATTTAACTGAGACTGAAATTCAAGTTGAGAGTTGCATTAGAGAATCTGGGTGTGCCTGAGGAGTTTCATTAGAAGGCACTTATAGTCTGAAAAGAAGTGATTAAGGCCCAAAAAAGTTGGAACACACACACACACAAAGGGAGAAATTGAAGGTGGTTGTCTTTAATCACAGAGCAGGGCTGACTTACAAAAGCTAAAAGCCACATTTGACGGTCTGACTTACGGTGTCTTATTTGGCCACGAGTCCAAGTTTATCTCAAGTGGAAACAAGTGTGATTCATCTTAAGGGTTTTGTCAGAATATTACTGATGATGATTATCCTCCTGCTCCAGCCCCTGCGCCCATGAGAGCATATACACTATTTCCTCAAGACAGGAGCGTTTCAATTACCTGGAAAGTCAGTGTCAGCTTAAGGCATATCCCACGTGAAATATTTATTTGGTACAAAATAATTCACTGTTTTAGCTTTACAGATGTTTAAGTAGATTTCTGTACTTTCTCTATCATTTATCATTATGTTTCAATTTGTTTAAGGAGCAAAAAAGAACCAGCTTATGAATTTTAACAAGCATGAAAATGATGTGTGATAAGGATTACAGCAGATTGGATGAAATATAGATGCACAAGTTTGGATATCTATCTATCTATCTATCTATCTATCTTTTCTCTCTCTCTATAGATAGATTGATAGATTAATAGATACACATAAATACATAAAAAATCTGGGTTAATAATGAAAAACATACACATTTTCATTAATAGTCACAGTGAGTCATAAATAACTTTCTCAATCATTTTTCACAATTCTGTAACTTCTCTGCTTTTTTTTGCGTGTTAATCAGTCTCAGATGTCCTTCCAGCACACCCCGTCTTGTTGAGCTGGACGTGTGTGTGCTGCAGGACACATCGGGGACATCTTGTGTCTGTTGACTCTCCTGTGCAGCGGCCAGTAGTTCAAGGATGGTCGAATCGATAGAGGACCCAGTTGGTTCAATATTTGCACTGACTGTCCACCGAGGTCAATTTAACTCTGCTGCACTAAAAACAGGCCGAGTGTTTTTAACATTTTTGCTATGGTACCATCAGAACACACTGTTGCACTGGAACCAGTGCCACATTTGAGGAATAGCAAAGTAAAAATGGAATGCACTGCCTTTTGTGTTGTATGATTTCTTAGCAAATGAGTATTTGCATAACTCAGCTAACTCCAGTGTACATTTTGCAGAAGTCATAGTTACTCTGCTTGTGCTAATATTTGAAGACATACAAAACATCCAGACATTTTTACTGCCACAAACTCACTCCAGTTTTTTTTTTTAATTCCCATGTTCTCCTCTAATTTTTATTTTTTTTTTCAGCCCGCAGCTTCAATGTTCAGAAAGCCGAGGCCATGATCAGGAAGGTAAGGTGATCTGTTGAAAACGTGTCATCGCCCATGTTATTTAGTGTTGCTTTGATGATGACAGCCCATTTCCTTTCCTCTGGCCACATGTGCACCCATCAGTTACACCTGCTTGATATATGTGGGTGGTAACAACTGAAGAAAGGACATAGACTGCATGTGCAACCCAGTTTGAGATGATAGAAACACTGAGAATATGGGCTGGGAAAATGTTGCAGTGAGCGTTGTTGTGGATCACGAGGATTAAAAATTATCTCCTATATAAAGTCTGTTCGTTAGCCACTCAAGGCTAATTGTTATCCACACACACACTCACACACACGCACATTAGGATGTTTATAGCAGTCCTCTGAGGTCAAACAGTGCCGAAGCCTCTTTTAATTGCTGATGAATAGTTTTGCCGGTGGTTACTGTTGCTGTCACTGCTGCAGATAATGGTGCTGCATGACTATGAGGTCCAGGCCTGCAGCTAGACGTTGCTACACTATTTTTGGGCAAGTTTCACCCTCAAATATTTTACCTCACAGTGGCATGGGAAGGGCCATAGTGGATATTTCCTACAGCTGACTCAAGTCGTTTAACATCATTGCAGCTTAGTGACTGCCCCAAAGCAGGGCTGTCCTTAAACATTTGGGGGGCTTGGGCCAAGAAATCATATGGGGGCCCTCATGTTTCTAATTTTCATTTTTTTCTAATTTTCAGGTAATTTGGTGACCGTTTTCTTGTATTTTTTTTTTTTTTTTTTAACTAATTTCTTGCTAACTTTTGGGGTTATTTCTCGCTATTTTGCTCACTGCTCAAGTCAAAGAGTTTACCCTATGAAACCTGAAAAGATTCACTCTTTCAACCACATGGGGAAAAAGCAGTGGGATAATTAGCAAAACAAAATCACAAGAAATTTACCAGCAAATTAGGGAATAAACAAACAAATAAATGGCAAGAAAACTATATTCCTAATTATTAAAATTATATATTTAAACATTAGATCAGTGATGCTGGATCGACATCTGATTTCTTGGGTTGAAATGCTTGGTGGTAAGCCTAGATTTTCAAAACCCTCGCAAACAGGGTCGAACTCGAGTGTGGTTGCGAGTGTGGTTAAGGTTGGGGCAGTCAAGCGCTGCCATGCTGAATCAGGTGTGCATGTGCAAGAGCTTTTAGGATCTAAATGCCAGCTAAACGATAATGCTAGTAAATCGAGAGTTACCTTCTAAACATGACCCTCTGATCCGGAGTTGCCTTAGTACGGACAGCCATATGTATGTAGCAATACAGAGATACTTAATACTGAAGCACATGCACAGCACCTGTGAGAGCTTACTGAACTTTTGCTTGCATATCATGACTGTATATCATGGTGTGCATATCATTGAGGTAATGTGATTCTCTCTACTAAGCAGAGCTGTAACCATTCCTTCTAACAAGTCCCCCCCCCCCCCCCCCCCCCCCCCCTCTCTCTCTCTGCAGCATGTAGAGTTCAGGAAGCAGATGAAAACAGATACCATCATATCTGACTGGAAACCTCCAGAGGTACAGATGCTTTATTTGTCGCAATATGTATGTATTTGTATGCATGTATATATGATCATAACTGTTAAAGAGATTTGTCTTGCTTGCTTGGCTTTATCTCTATTATTAGTACAAAGTGGCCTGCAACCTGCGCTTTGACATCAGAAATGTGTCTGTTGCTGTCCATTACAACCCATGGTGTTGCCCTTAGGTGATCGAGAAGTATGTAGCTGGTGGGATGTGTGGCTATGACAGAGAGGGAAGCCCCGTCTGGTATGATATTATCGGCCCCCTGGACCCCAAAGGCCTCATGATGTCGGCCACCAAACAGGACTTCATGAGGACAAAGATCAGGGACACGGAGATGCTCCACAGGGAGTGTCGGAGACAGTCTGAAAAGGTCAGGGGAAAAAAATATTTTCGGTTTTTTATTTATATTCAGACTGGTGTGTGTACTCTCTTGTGTTATTTGATTAAAATTGATCTTTTCTGTTGTCTTCATATTCCTCTCTTCCGCTCTCCTCCCTCTGGCTTTTCTGTGACATTTTGATGCCCGTCTTAGCTCGGGAAGAATATCGAAGCCATTACTCTGATCTATGACTGTGAAGGCCTGGGGCTCAAACACATGTGGAAGCCTGCAGTGGAGGCCTATGGCGAGGTTTGCCTACGACTCACACCACAACAATAATAATGCAACAGTGAACTGAAAAGCATTAAATTAGTGCCAATAAATCTCTGACATCAACGTGCACTGTTAAATCTCTCTGTTCCTCTCCAATAGATCCTCACCATGTTTGAAGAGAACTATCCAGAAGGGCTAAAAAGGGTGTTACTCATCAAAGGTGCGTTACTTCAGCAGATTTGAATAATCTACTTCTTTGTTGCACCTACACTGTGCCAACAATTTTAATATTATGTGCATTTTTTGAAGTTCCTGTCATTGTCTTTGTCTCTTTGCTGCAGCTCCCAAGATTTTTCCCATGGCCTATAATTTAGTCAAACACTTCCTGTGTGAGGAAACACGACGTAAAATTATCATTTTGGGAGGTATGGCCATTTTTTACTTAGCAGAAACACTGCCAGTGACATGTGCATGTTGACAGGAATCAGTAATTATATGCTCCTCTATAGGTAATTGGCAGGAGGTGTTACGTAAATATATTGATCCAGAGCAGCTTCCGGTGGCGTATGGAGGGACTCTCACTGATCCCGATGGAGATCCTCGCTGCCGGACCATGGTGAGAGGAAGAACAAGGAAGGGGAAGATCTCGCTCAACATCCCGAGCTGACTTTGTAAATGATGAAGTTTTTGTATGCTGTGTTTGCAGATCAACTACGGCGGCACGGTGCCCAGGTCATACTACGTTCAGGACTCTGTGAACGTTCAGTACGACCACAGCGTGACCATCAGCCGCGGCTCGATCTTCCAGCTGGAGTACGACATCACTGCACCCAGCAGCCTCCTCAGGTAATACTGCAGGTGCAAAGGCAGCGGTGCAGAACTGGCAGAGACAGATCTGAGCGGGCGTGAAGTCTGTGCATGCTCACCAGTCGATGCCTGTAGAGCTTCTTATCTGTGCTGTTATAGACTCCTGCTGCCGTGCAAACAATGAAAACTGGGTTTCATTGGTCTTTACTTAACATATGAACAAATATTCCCAAATAAAGCTGTGCAAATACCTTTAAAGGTAGGAAAGACATTCAACAGGTGTATTTACCCTCCGGGACAATAACAGTCTGACAGGAACATTGTTTCTACAGGAGACACTGCTTTGGGTACCTTTAACTGAGGCCTAATATTGGGAAGACTGCTATAATATATAACAGACATATAAGTACTGTTACTTTGCTGACATTTTACTTAGGAAGCAGTAAAATTACTGATGAAATATATATAAAATATATACATGAAAAAAAAGATGTTCTAAACAATATTCTAGTTCATATTCAATTCTTTTAAGAATTAAAAAGAAAATGTCACAAAATGAAGAGCATAAACAAAGTAAATCCTCTTCCTTCAACACAGTTATAAATGATGGCCAGTTTATGGCACAGTGCTCTTGCAGAGCCTTAAAAATTTGTAATCTGACAGATGAGATTTAAAGCGTACCATGGTGCAACATTTAAGAGATAGTGTGCCCATTTTCAAAAATCTGACATGGTATGATATAAGACAGTAGTGGTGCTATCTTCCTCTCATTGTTACTGAGTGCTGGATACTGGCGGGAGTACACATTTTTATTTTTAAAAAATGTGTACAAAACCTCAGAATAAAGAGAGTAATTGTAATTTGTTGCAGAAGCTCTCAGTACTTATGATCCCTCCTCTGGCTCCTGTTCCTTCACAGGTGGCAGTTTGCCAGTGACGGGGCAGATATAGGTTTTGGTGTATACAGGCGAACCCAGGAAGGTGGCGGTCAGAAAGTGTCCGAAATGCTCCAGGTTCTGCCGAGCGAGCGCTACAATGCACATCTTGTTCCAGAGGATAGCTCGTTCATCTGCTCCGAGCCTGGAGTCTGTGAGTAGTCAAACCAAAAAACCCTCAGTAAATTTGTTTTTAAACCTTGGAAACAACTCTGCAGGATTCAAACTCGCTTCCTCTCACAGTGTTATTTCCTCCGCCTTCATTTTGTGTAGATGTGCTGTGTTTTGACAACAGCTACAGCCTGATCCAGTCCAAAAGGGTGAGCTACAACGTTGAGGTTCTTCCTCCTTCAGACTACCAGAGTCAAAGCCCACGGAGCAGAGGAGATGGCAGACTGCAGTGATAGAGCCGACCCCCCCAACCTCACCCAGCCTGTCATAGTGGGGTCAATTGTTATCCCATGGCTTGTGATCACCCTTGGTTGGCAGTAATCAGTCATGGCAAACTCATTTCCCATGCATTTTTGTGTTATTGTGTTTTTCTGTGGCATTAATCAACTATTATATATCAACAAAGCAAATAATTACTAGTAAAAATCTGGTAGATCCTGTTTCACTGGTGTTTTATATTAGAACCACAATTACAGTGCAGTTGTAGACAGAAAAAAAAATCTAATAATTTATGACTTTGTCGAGATTTTGTAATTAAACCAATAGCTTGCAAGGGGATGCTGGTGGAGCACAACTACGTTCCCACTGACCCGCTCCATGCAGCGCCTGCAGGCAGCTCCAAGGTCACACAAGCCACACACACAGGTCAAACACAGGGAGCTGGCTCTTTTTGTTAACTGGAGCCTCAGCATAAACAAAGCACTGCTGTTCTCAGTGTAGCCAGTGTAACCGGCTATTGTGGGATAAATACCTCATGGATACTGGAATTACTGGCTTTTGAACAGGACTGACTCTTGTCCACCCAAGTGCAGATCTTTTTTGTTTGACTGGTCTAAGCCCTTAGGGACCAAACGTGTTCAACGACAGAAGCCACAAGGGGAAGCCAGGCTTTTTTTCTCTCTCTCTCTCTCTCTTACCCAGTTTCTGTTTTGTTTTCCACAATAAAAGCCCCTGGTCATTCATTAGTGAGAGAGTTCTATCTCTCACTTCATTCAATTTGTTCTTACTATCCTCCCTCTCTTCATAACATTTTATAAGGGAAAATAAACTTTTGTATGATCATGTGCTGGAATGGAGAATAATAATGACAAGTGCTTGATATGTGTTATGTGAACACAGCCTTCAAAGCCAATGTGAAGTCTCATTAAGACAGCTAATGTACATAAAAGATGAGGTGATTTATTTTTTTTCTAATTTATGAAAACTCTTTTCTCAGTGATATTTAGGATGTATATTCATGTAGCCTACACATGCAAATCCCAACTGAACACTGAGTGAGTTATTAATATCTATTGTACAATTAAATAGGGAAAATTTGCTTTTTAGTATCATATTAATTTGATTTCATTCTGTTTATTAACATTGTTTAGCAACTGGGATAATTTTACCCTAGTAATTTAAACCTCCAGAGAATTATTATAATAAAAATTGCTGCCCAAGTTTATTTTTGGTAAATAAATCAATAGTAACAACAACAATGTTATCATGCGTTTAGAGACGTTGAATAGGGTTTACCTTCTTTGTTTACAATTATTTTTTTGACTTGGAAACCAAAAGCCTTTACCTTCATTTTTGCTTGTGACCACTAGGTGGCACTGTCAGCGCGGACAAATGTAAATCCCGAAGCGTTCATGTTACATAATTGTTTGTCGCTGGAAATTGTGGTTTACAAGGAAATACATTTTGCTAATAAAATTTGAAACCAGTTCACTGTGAATACTGTTAGATAAATGTGTTTTATTGACTGACCAAGCTGTCAAATGCAATGTAAAGACGAATAAAATTGCAATTTAGCATTTGGTTTTGGGTCAATGCCTTCCCTCCTGTAATTGTCCACTATTATTAAACATTATGCACATCTAAATAGAGAGGCAAGCGGGGTATCCCAGATCGCAGGTTGAAAGACGGGCCTCCATCTTCATTTCCAGGGAAATCATCGCAGGAGAAATGCTGAGTCGACTAAAACGCATCACCAGACTAGTGGTTGCCTGTCTCCGCATCCAGCAGCTGAATGTGGGCGGGCAGCGTGCCAGAGAGATGCAGGGTGCTGCTGGAGGGTGTGTGTGTGTGTGTGTGTGTGTGAGAGAGAGAGAGAGAGAGAGAGAGAGAGAGAGAGAGAGAGAGAGAGAGAGAGAGAGAGAGAGCAGGGAGGGAGGGTGTGTTACCCAGATGCCATGTGCCTTTACATAACAGCTGCGTCTGGATACAGCTGGATAGGAAAACCGCTGGCCGCAACAGCATCCTCTCTGCCGCATTACTCGGTGGCTGACAGAGAGACACCGCGACATGCCAGGGAGTGAAAAACAAAACAAAACAAAAAACAACAGCAACAGCAGAGGGATGACACATGAGTCATGCAAAATTTGGTTCATTTACCTTGAGTGGAGCCTGGCTGCAGCTGATGTAGTTTTGCAGCAGCAGATAGTTTGGCCATTGTGGTTCAAACTAGTCATTAAGGGACAACAGTAGCCAACTCTAGGGAACTTGAATGGCTTCTTATACATATCGCACAGCTGTGAGTCCCAGTGGGAACACCTGATTACACTAATCATATTAATCAGTGTGATGGTGATGATGTGAGACAGTGAGAGAGGTGTGGCGTGTGTGTGTGTGTGTGTGTGTGTGTGTGTGTGTGTGTGTGTGTGTGTGTGTGTGTGTGTGTGTGTGTGTGTGTGTGTGTGTGTGTCCATGCCCCCCCTACCTACCTATCGCTGTCCGGTAGGCGGTGTTATTAGCGGGGTGGTGATGCGGTGGGCGGGGCCGCTCGGACATGCGTAAATGACGTCAGCTCCCAGGTCGCCGAAGAGTGAAACAAACATGGCGACAGAATGGAGCGGGCAGCAAGGCTATGTTCTCACTGTAATCATATTTCTATGGAGTGTGGTCGACGGACGCACCGACACAGCGACGCCCGGCGTGAGCGGCAGCGGGAGCCAGGTGCTCGGCATGCGGCTGGAGAGGAGCGACAAGCCGTCCGCCACCAATGACGACGGTGTC
Organism: Myripristis murdjan; assembly: GCF_902150065.1. NCBI lineage: Eukaryota > Metazoa > Chordata > Actinopteri > Holocentriformes > Holocentridae > Myripristis > Myripristis murdjan. Next base: position 16,784,554 of record NC_043991.1, read on the forward strand.
ATCCAGGTAACCGAGGAGAGCGCCGTGCAGCTCCGGTTTTACGGGGTGCAGCTCCACTCGGGTACCTGGACGCAGATCCGCTTCACCGACCTATCGGACGGCGACGCGGAGGAGGAGGAGGAGGAGGAAGCGGGAAGAGAGAGGGGAGATGAGGCGCGGGAGCCGAGGGTGGGAAGCGGCATGGACGCGCTGGACAGGACTTGCGTTGATTTCACTAAAGACATCAGCGTCGGGACCTTCATGAACGTCAGCAATCGAGGGACGTCAGGGCTTCTTACCGTGAACATTAAGCCGCTTCGCAAGAGCGAGCCGCAGAAGGCGTATGCGCTGTGCACCCTGAGCGCAGAGGAGAACAGGTGGGTGCTGGTGGGAGACAGTGATGGCAAGATCCTGGTGGTGGAGGAGAAGAAGTCCCTGCTGCCCATGTGGCTGCAGGTCATTCTCATCTCCTGCCTGCTGGTGCTCTCTGGTATGTTCAGCGGGCTCAACCTGGGTCTGATGGCTCTGGACCCCATGGAGCTCCGCATCGTCCAGAGCTGTGGCACCGACAAGGAGAAGAAATACGCCCGGAAAATCGAGCCCATCCGCAGCAAGGGGAACTACCTGCTGTGCTCCCTGCTCCTGGGCAACGTCTTGGTGAACACCACGCTCACCATCCTGCTCGATGACCTCATCGGCTCTGGTTTGGGTGCGGTGGTTGCCTCCACCATTGGCATCGTCATCTTCGGTGAGATCGTGCCCCAGGCGCTGTGCTCCCGCCACGGGCTGGCCGTGGGGGCCAACACCATCCTTGTGACCAAGTTCTTCATGTTCCTGACCTTCCCGCTGTCCTTCCCCGTGAGCAAGCTGCTGGACGTCCTGCTGGGTCAGGAGATCGGCACCGTGTACAACAGAGAGAAGCTTGTGGAGATGCTCAAAGTGACCGAGCCTTACAATGACCTGGTGAAAGAGGAGCTCAACATGATCCAGGGTGCCCTGGAGCTGCGGACAAAAACCGTCGAGGATGTCATGACGCCCCTGCCAAACTGCTTCATGATCCAGGCGGACGCAGTGCTGGATTTCAACACCATGTCAGAGATCATGGAGAGCGGATACACTCGCATCCCTGTGTACGACGACGAGAGGTCCAACATCGTAGACATCCTGTATGTGAAAGACCTGGCGTTCGTGGACCCGGACGACTGCACCACCCTGAAGACCATCACCAAGTTCTACAACCATCCTGTGCACTTTGTGTTTCACGACACAAAGCTGGATGCCATGCTGGAGGAGTTCAAGAAAGGTGTGTGTCAGCTGACGCACAAATCTGTCAGTAGACTGACCGATTATGTGTGTGCGTGTGTGTGAGCACATGCTGCATGTGTGTGACTGAATGATAGTTGTAAGGCAGTAGCTGTCAGTCAGAAGCCATCATGACTCTCATGAGCCCAAAATCTGCAGGTTTTAATTTCAAGCGATCACTACAGCAGCTGATTTCCCTGATCATCACCTTCAATCAGAGAGAGAGCCAACTAATCAGTGGGATCAGCCGCTGTGCTGACTGGTTGGAGTTAAAAGCTGCAGACTTGTGAGAGACGCATTGTCTTGCAAGCACTTGTCTGTTGTAGTAAAGACCCCTCCCTCCTTCCCTCACCCCGCAAGCTCTGTATTGATCAGTGTATTGACAAGTGGAACATCCAAGCCCACATTTACACACACACACACACACACACACACACACACACAGCAGCCAACAGCAACACAGATGTGACGCTCCATGTAACAAACACGTTTCATTCATCCATGCAGTCGTCTGTGCTCAGCTCCGTGCAGCATCATACCTGCTGTGCTGGAAATGTGACACGGACCACATGTAGTTCATGTTTGGCTCATCAGCACCAGAGCTAGACGTTTCATATAGCCAGTCAAGTCGAAACAGAGCTCATGTGTATTTACAGCGTTTTTCTAATTGATGCCATAGTTACCCATCCTGCAGCCAGCTATTCAGACAAGGGAGAGGCACCGTGTGAGAGTGGGTGCTCTAACGCTGTATTTATTATAATCATTACTCAACATTTAGCCTGTGGCCTGCAGTTTATTCACTGGTTTATTCACACCAGCGCTCCCTTAAGCCATTGGGTGGGCAAAACATATAAATAAATAATATGGTATGATACATGATATCATTGTGCAGCTGGGTTTCCCAAGTTGCAGAAATAACATTTGAACTCCTAAATGTGCAGGTGCAATGTATTTTTTCCATGTGTTTTATGTATTTATCTTTTTCATCAAATTATTTAAATTTTCGGTACTAATAGAAAAATGTTTTTTTCTTATGGTAAGTAAAAGCCTATTATTTTTTTTTGAAGACAAAAAGTTACATTTGAACTCTTAAATATGAAAGTTTTATATGTTTATTTAATGCATTTATCTATTTCATGATGTAAAAAAGACAAGGTCATCTTATAAAGGAACTATGTGTTCTATAAGTAGTTTTGCAGTGTAAAACAAAATGACTCTTTGGTTTAATCAAAGTGATAATTTTAAAGACCTTATAATTCTCGTTTAGTAAAAGTAATAGCTTAATTGTAAATATGCAGGACTTTATTTCCATACACCACATGGCGCTCTTGTCTCGGTACAGGGCTTCATCAGGATAAAGGGTTTTGCCAGAAATCGGCAGATATTTTTACATCACAAGTTCTGCAGTGCGTGTTGACTGAGCCTTCTGTCTGTTTCTGCAGCATTGTGGTCGTGTGTGGGTGGAGTAGGAAGTAAGGCACTTGTCTAAATGTGTGATGATCAAAAAGGCTCATGGTTCGATTCCTTGTTCCTCCAAAGAGGATGTTGAAGTGCCGAAGTGTCGCTGAGCAAGGCACTGAACTGATGAGCAGGTCGGGACCTTATGGCATGGCATCCTTTAAATGTAGTCCATTTACCATTTATGAGAGCTGAAGCTGTAGTGATGCCTGGAATATATATATATATTTTTTATCACAAGTAGTTATTTAATAGGCTGATCAGCAGTCGGCCAATCAGCACTCGCTTGAATAAAGCAACAGGCATGGTGATTGGATGAAAGATATTGCAAGATTTGCCATTTAAGTATCAAACTTTATGCGGCAAATGTTTTAACAACCCCCCACCACCCATCCACACACACACGCACACACACACACACACACACACACACACACACACACACACACGGTCACCTCATTGTCTCTCTTGGCTTATCACAAGTGTTGAATGTCTATGAGAGCAAATAACAGCCACATGATCCCATAGGCACAGGGGAATTAAATATCCAGGAACAACCTGATAATTGCTGTTCGACATAACTTTAAACTGCACGCAAATACATAAAAAATTCATTAAAAAAAGGCAGACTCCGAATGCGTGTATTAGCTTGTCTGACTCTGGTAGTAGTAGAATAGTAGAAATCTCTAACTAATCGACATGACAGATATTAAGTCTCTTGTACAGCACAGGCTGCTTTTGATAACTAATAAAAAAAAACAATGTGATCGGTTCAGTGCCAGAGAAGAGCCGGGCATCGGTACTCAGCCTGACAAGGGACGCCACTGGCTGAGAGGGAACGTTGCACGAGCCGTGGCCACAGAAAATCACCCTTCAATTGGAAAACCCAGTTTCTAGCCCCTGTGGCAGCCAGTGTTCACACTGCTGAAGTGTCCATGAGCAAGACACTGAGTCCCTGCCATCCCTCCAGGGCTGCTGCTCTATAGCTGATCCTGACCGCTGACCTCTCCGTGGAGGAGAAAAAAAAGAGGGAGAAAAAGAGCATTCCCACAGGGGTCAAGATAGTATCACTGAAATCACTGAAATGCCAAAAATAAGCGCTGTTGGGTGCTGACATCGGGCCAATGATGCTGCTTGAGACATGAGTCATAGCCGAGTTGTCAGCCGGGATTGTGCACATACATGGCAACGGCCGAGGTCTGTGTTGTGTCATTGCAATGTGAACTCATAGACCAAGCCGCTGAGATTTATGTGAGGTTATTGCTGCTTTCTGTGGCCCGATTTTTGCATGGAAAATGACTCATGAAACAGCACCTGGGGCACCAGTCAGTAAGCAGCCCTGCTCTGGTGACCGCTGGTCTCCCTGCTTTTTAGTGAGAGACATAAATGCTCTAAGACAGGAGGGTTCAAATTTTTCATGTTCGCGAGATTCAAGTTGACTTTCATTAAGCCAGGGAACCCATGCTTGACGTGGTTTTGTCCTAGGGACCCTGAAATGAGGAAAAAATTATTTAATTGTGGTCAAACTGAATTTTTCCCCATTTTGCTGAGGATCCCTGGAAGCCCCTCAAGGACCCTTGGGGTTCCCCGGAACGCACTTTGAAAACCGCCAGTCTAATGTAAACCAGGGTTGCAGGTCATGTTACCAGACTGTGAATGGAGCCATCAGCAGAATTGTCAGAATCCTCTCTGTGTAGACTTCTGTAAAACTCAGTTTCCCCTCGAGTCGTTTCATAATCAAGAAGAGCGAGCCCATGTTTGCACTGCGCCTCTGTAAAGTTTCTATTCTTTTATCTATTGATTGTAGTGCTTTGAGTTTATTGAGTGGTTCAGTGTGTTGGCACATGGTAAAAATGATCATAAAATCATCAGTCATAAATACTATAATACTCATAAATTATTATTACCATGCACTTCAGTGTGATGAATAGTGCTGGGAATCATTGGGTAGCTCAGAATACAATGCTATCACAGTATTTTACCCATGATAACCATGGTATCACGATACAGGTGATTCTGCAATATGCAATATATTGTAAGATAATCAGCCGAGATACATTATGATATCTGTAACTGAAGAGGAAAAAAAACACCCTGGAAAAAACAAAAATAATTTTCAATACGCAGGAATCAATGTTTTCAGTGTTCAATGCTTAGCACAAGTGTATTGCGATATATTGCATTATCGATTTATTTTTCCACTTCTAGTGAGGAACAAAATTTTTCAGGATTTATTTGATTTTTCATATGTTAGCATATATCATATATTTATTCATTTTACTCATATCTGGTATGAATCAGAATGGCACGCTGGGATCTAAACTCTCCATGTTTGCAGATGATGCAGCCTGGTAGCTTGCACTTTATGAGAATAGTTACTGTTACCAGCTAGTAGTGATTCAATTTTGACACGTTGGATCCACGTGCATGCGCGATTAGGCAGACGTCCCAACATTAAGGACGAGGCCAAGTGTGGGCAGCCAGTGCCTAATGGAGCTAATGGCGTCCCTGCATTATAGCTGTCATCAGCCTCTGCGAAATGTGAGATCGCTGATTTGTGTGAGCACCTGTCATTGACTTGTTGGTTTTATCGGCACAGCCAGCGCCATCTGAACTACTTTCTGTCAACATAGTAGGTTTGTCATGCCTACACAGAGCTGCAAGCACACATGCATTTCAAGTACCAAAGCATTAGGAAGTGAAATTTAGTTATGCAAAAGGAAGCCAGGAGTGGATTACTCTTTCTTGTTTTTTTCCCCCTTTTTCTCTTTACCACACCGCTCTTACTTGTCGGCTTTTTTCTTCCTACCGCCTCTCCCTCGCTCTCTCCTCTTTATCTCATTTTGGCAGTTCCTCCAACGCCTTTTTTCCAAAGCTCTTAGTCCAGTCTGATCTATATTAAGGAATCAGACTGAGTCTGTCCTCCCAGCAGCCAGGCTAAATCCACTGACAGCTCTGACAGATCTAGCAGTGTGGCTGCAGTTATGGCGGCTCCAGTATAGAGAAACAGAATGCAGTGTTTCATCTGGGGGAGGGCTCGAATCTTTTGATGACCAGCTGCAGCGGCTCTGTCTAACCCTGCATGCTCCCTCTTCTCCCTTGATGCTCGCAGCCTTTTGTGAACTCATGAGTTGTGTTTGATACTGCCCCACTTTTCTGCCGATTGATCTGTTAATAGCTTTGTGCTGGTAATGTATGCAGCGTGCAGCTAAGTGCCTGCTTCTATACAGAGCTGCAGAATCACCAAAGCGCCAAGGCGGTGTCATTAGACCCAGCAGGGTTTTAAGACATGCCGGTTCTGCTCAATATGTTGTTTAGCTCATCTCACGACACAAGTGATGATCATGAGTATGACTTTGCAAAAGCATTTTTTTTTTTTTTTTATTTCAGAGCCACAAATCTTTCTAGTAATGGCGCTGGAGTATTTGCAAATGTTGTCAGTACAAGTTACAGGTTATGTAATTTCAAGTGGAGAGTTTGTGATATTTTGATGGGGGAGGCATCTTATTTGTGATACAGCAGAATAACACCTAGCTGATATTTCCACCCCACAATCCACATTGCCGCATTTTTGCATTGTGATAAATTGCAGAGGATTTCAATTTTTTTTTTCATGTTCTGTACCCCCAAGCTGACACAGACCTCCATTTGAAGTAATGTTGCCCTTTTTGGACCCTATTTTGGTTTGTGTCAGGTATGAAATGCTTATGAAAGGCGTCTGAATGCGTTTGGACAAAAGAAGCCTGACTGTGATCCAACATCACTGACCTGATTTTTAAATATACCATTTTAACAGTTTTATTGTAATTTAAATTTTTTTTTTTTTTTTTTTTTTTTTTTTTTTTTATTCTAGAAATTTTTGATAATTCTCTGTTAATTTTCGTGGGTTGATTTTTTAAAAATGTATTTTCTTCTTTTTTTTTCTTTTTTTACTAATGTTCTGGTAATTTTTTGCTGATTTGCTAATTACCCTTTTTCCCGTGGTCTTGAAAGAAATCAAGAGAATCTGTGCTCACATTTGCAGTGAAATTGAACCATTTCTCATTTTGCTCAGAACCCGGTTGGAAGCCCAGTTAGAAAACCACTGATCTCAAGGATTTTAATGTAGCGTCCCGTCTCTAGTTGTAACCCCCGCGTTGCTTTTCCCCTTACCAGGTAAATCCCACCTGGCCATCGTCCAGAAGGTGAACAACGAGGGGGAGGGCGACCCCTTCTACGAGGTGCTGGGATTGGTCACCCTGGAGGACGTCATTGAGGAAATCATCAAATCAGAGATCCTGGATGAATCTGACCTTTACAGTGAGTCAGCACTTGGAAGTTGCCATCACAGATTTTAAAATCTTCCGCAGACACGCATGCAAACATACACAGCCGCTCTATTGAAAACACACTGATGCGTCCAGGTTTTGTGTTTGAAGAACTGAGCGTCACTGATGACATGTTCTTCTGCTCTGTTTCTCTCACTTCTCTGTCTGCCGGCTGGTTTTCTCCCTCCAGCCGATAACAGAAACAGGAAAAAGGTGGACCCCAACAAAAACAAGCGTGATTTCTCTGCCTTCAAGCACGAGAGCGACAGCAAGGTGAAGATCTCTCCTCAGCTGATGCTGGCAGCTCACCGCTTTCTGGCAACAGGTGAGCAGCGAGAGCGAGGCAGCTAATCTTCCAGCGCGCCAGAGGAGATTTGTTTGAATGTCGTTGAGCAGACCTCCTCCCCAGTCCAGGCCTACAGTAGATTATTTAACACAGATATTCGTGGGACTGGATGATGTAGCTTCTGCTTGTTCTGCACGTTGACCTTGTTGTGATGTAGAGTTGGGCAATATATGGACATTATATCGATATAATGACATAAGACTAGATATCATCTGGGACTTTTGAATATTGCAATATCATGATATGTCAAAAGGGTTGTCTTTCCCTGGTTTTAAAGACTGCATCACAGTAAAGGGATGCAATTTTCTCAACTTATTAGACTGTTCAAGCTGTTTTATCATTTGCCTTTACCTGCTTGGACATCAAATCCACATTACTAATGAGTGTTTATCAAAAATGTCGCATCAGTATTTCATGAAAGCACCAATTATCACCTTTACAGTACCATCAAAATATCAATATTGAGGTATTCGGTCAATTGTGACATTTGATTTTGTCCATATTGCCCAGCCCTACAGTAGGCTGTGTAAATTCTAACAGCCTAGTCTCTCAACAGCTTTCAGGTGTTTTGATCCAGGACGCATTTTGATCTGAGCACAGCATTATCTTAAAACACTGGGACACTGTTGGAATAACAGCCGTCGGCACTGTAATTTGCATTTACGTCATTGTTTAGAAGTGTATTTTCATTCTTCCTGTGGATAAGTGGCAAAATGTGGACAACAGGATGTTTCCAGTGCAGCTGCAATAGACTTTGATCAGAAGAAAAAAATGGATCTATATAAAACATTCGCAGAGATAATGCACTGATGTTAAAAAAAAAATTAAAAAAAATTAAGTAATCCATCTTGGAAGAGGCAGTGATGCATATTTCTCTGCTGATAGCAGAGTGAATCAATAGAAAATAAACAATAATGCAGTATAGCCACAAGAGATGTTGTGTGTTGAAAGGAACAAGTTCACTTCTTTTCTCTGGAAGTTGTTGGGAGGCATTCTGGGAAATATAGGAAGTCACCAAAATCAATGTCACAGGTCAATAATACATCGTAGCATGAGAGATTTTTCTTTATTTTTCCCTGCTGATTTTTAGGGTGACATCACATCCTTAAAACGTCTCAAATAACGTCTCAAACCTGTAGACATCCTCAGATATTCACACCTTTCTCTCCTATCTCTGCCTTTTTCCTCTTGCCCCCCACCCTCCGCCACCACACACACACACACACACACACACACACCATCATCAGAGGTGAGCCTGTTCAGCCCTTTCCAGATCACAGAGAAGGTCCTGCTGAGGATCCTCCGACACCCGGATGTCATCCAGGAAATCAAGTTCAACGAGAATGACAAACGCTCGCCGCAGCACTTCATTTACCAGCGGGGCAAACCCGTCGACTACTTCATCCTCATCCTGCAGGTACGCCACTGACTCACTCAAACTTTTTTTAAACTCCAGAAAACATGGCGCAGTGCCTCTGGCAAGTGGGTCAAGATGTCATGTCATATTGATCACAATTATTTTTTGCCACTGTTTTCATGTGTATTTTTACTGCATAAATGACGATTTTAACTTGATCAATGACAATTAACTGATCCTAAAAATGATAATTGATTAATTTTCTGTCAATCAGCTAATGTTTTATTTTACTCTAATTAATAATAAATAAAATCAGTCAAATAATTACTAATAGTTAATGAAAATACTTGTCACAGACAGTCATTCGTTCAACTTTTATTTTACCTTGAAAGATCATTTAGGGGGAATACCTGTTGTGTCGATATTTAATAAAATTATTGATAATAATAATGATAATAATAACAGTGTGTGGTAGGTAGAAGCCAAATACAGATTAATAAACACACTATGGAGGAAAATATAAAATAGGAGAAATAAATACAATGAAATATAAAATATGATAAAGTAAATATATGCAGGGGAAGTAAACAGATAAAATTCCTGCTCCTCATCTTGTTCCTCACTACAGGAACCTGAGCAATATCCTGTTGCTCCGAGGCTTCTGTCCCAAAAACAGTCTCCTTGAAAGTTTAGACAGATCATTAAATGTGCAGCTTTGGTTACTTGCCAGAATACATTATAATATTAATATCCTCATTATTTGAATAATTACTATTCACCTCGTCTCTCCTCTCTCGCTTTCTCCCTCGCTCCCTCTTTCTCTCTCTGTGTTGCTGATGTGCCTGGGCCTGGCTGAGGGGCACCAGAGCCAACATGACCTTCACTTATAGATCCTCTTACATAAGAGAGTGAGAAAGAGTGGAGGGAAAGGGAGAGAGGGGTTAGACGGGTTAAGGAGGATAGAAGAGAGAACCAAAACTAATGCGAGCAGGCAGGGAGCGGGGTTGAAAAGGACCGCCGAGGCGACGGAGATAGATGCACACCAGATAGAAAACACAGCAGAGACAAACAGCATGGAGGCTGAAAAATAGAGGTCGAACTGGAGGGAAAAAAAAGCAGAAGGGATGAGGATGCCCGCTGCTCCCTGTTGTCTGTGAACTTGCCAATAAATCCCTCCCCTGCACCAAGATGTGAGAATAGAGCGAGGCGCAGCAGAGAGGCAGCGGGGAGGATGTGAGGGTTTATTCTGAAGCCAAGAGGGAGTCAGCGTGATGCTCTCGCTTCTCCTCTGCAGCCTCTTTCTCACACATGGAAACAAACCAACGAAACTCCCCACTGTCCGCTCACAGTTTATAAGATTTCTTCTTCCTCCTGCCTCTGGTCGGTCAGGGAAGGTGCATGAATAGGTTAGGGTATCATATATTATCTGCTGTGTGGAATTTTGATTTGGAATGACGCACAGAAACAAGCAAAATAAAATAATGAATGAATTATGGCTGAAGAGATAATCAAAATGGTAAAATAGCAACATTGCCAAGTGCGGTATCCAAATCGCAGGATCTGCCATTTTGTTAATGAAGGTAAAATGTGTGAGAAAACACGGTAAATAAAGTCGTATGGTGCCACAGAGATGTCCTGGCCTACTAATTATATTTTCCAGATGTAAGAAAACATGTGTTTGGACCAGACCTCAGCAAAAATCATCATTATTGTAGTGGCTTTTTCAGTGTAAATGAATGCAGTGTTTTTTTTTTTTTTTTTTTTTTTACCATATTGTGGAGATGTGAAAATATTTACCTAGCATCCAAACACACATATACATATAGGTATTTCTGTGTGCATGTATATGTGCAAGTATGTAAATATAATATTCACTTTTTATGAAGACACTAACATATGTTGAGGAGTGCACAGTGTGAAATTAAATTGCATTCAGCTTTCAGCCCCCCTCTCTGATGTTCAGGCCAAGGTTACCCCTCCCCCTCCCTGAGTCTGTCACACACACACACTCACACACACGGAGACACACGGACGACACATGTGCCCTCCCCACTCTGTGATTGGGGACGGGATTACCCAGCTCACCCTGGGGCAGAGATCACAGTGATGTCTTAAACAGCTCAGTGTTTCCTATCTGTTATTTTACACTTTGCTGAATAACCCGCACACACAGCGGCTGTTGAACTGAGTGTGTGTGTGTGTGTGTGTGTGTGTGTGTGTGTGTGTGTGTGTGTGTGTGTGTGTGTGTGTGTGTGTGTTTGTTTGTATATCGAGGCTTTTTGCTGTTGACACCTGAGGTGTGGATAAAGTGACTGCAGACACTCAGCGTGCAACTTGAGCACATCTGCTCTTATTCCACCTTTTAAAGAAGGTGGAATGTGTGTTTCTGTAGGGTGTGTGTGTGTGTGTGTGTGTGTGTGTGTGTGTGTGTCCGTCTCACACACCTCTTGGGGTTCATGTGGATGAGATGATCTGACTGAGCCACAGTGATATTGGATGCTGGGTGTGTGTGTGTGTGTGTGTGTGTGTGTGTGTGTGTGTGTGTGTGTGTGTGTGTGTGTGTGTGTGTGTGTGTGTGTGTGTGTTGGATCAGTGAATGTTTTAGAGGCAGGGCACTGTAACCTCAGCTCGTGCACCTGGGAGCAGATGTAATATTTATAAGACTGCAAAGTGTTTCTGTTACCCTCCATAGGAGACCAGCCATAGATATTGTACAGCCGGGCGACATGGACAACATCAAATATTATGATCATTTTGTCCTGTTGCCTCGTCATCAATGTTATGACGATGTTATTAGAATGATTATTGGTGCTTTCATAATATAAACACACCCAAGACATTTCTGATAAACAGCCATTAGTAATATGGATATGATGTCCAAGCAGGTAGATGCAGCAGTAATGCAGTCTATAAAGCAAAACTGAACTTTGGAAGTGTTTGGGTTGTACAGCTACTTGGGCATGACATGAGTGCACATGGTGGTCAGATATCCACATTAGTTGCTCCATGCACCCCTGATAATGACGATAATCCACAACACTGTATTTCCATCTCTCCATTCACTTCCATAGCAAAACAGCTCCCAAAATAACACTTTTAGTGCATAAAACAACGCCAGGAAAGGGGATTATACCAATATTGCAAACAACTAGTCGTAGTAGGGATGTCACAAGAATCGATACTCGGTGAGCGGTACTCTTCCCGCTCCTCCTGACCTGCAAACCAACAATAAACCTTTGGAAAGAGCAAATTATAAAAGCCACATATGGAGGTATTTTGCCCTCAAGGCAAACGGAAAAGGCAACATCAGCGAGCAAATGATGCTTGAGCATTTTCCAGACGAAGGGTGGAAACACATCCGACCTATCCCACCACATTCATTGTTTCTAACCCGTTACAGTAGACAATTTTATACTAAAGCATATGGGATATCATTTTCTCCAAGGTATTGAAACTGTTATTGACAATCGTGGATATTTACTGGTACTGGCATTGACTATCAATATTATGGTATCGTGACATCCTTAAGTCATAGTACCCATTTGTTTTGGGTAATTGTAATTGTTTGTGAAAGCATCAGTTTGTTTCTTCCTGGCACAAGGATACTACGCAGAAGTTGCCTGCAGATGCCGTATCTACTTTCCACTTCAAATTGGAAAATAGCAAGAAAAGAGCTGTTTAATTTCCTCCAAAATGGTACTGGAACTAGGTGTTTTCTATATTGGTATAATCTGCTTTCTTGGCATTGGTTCATGCATTAAAAGTGTTATTTTGGGAGTTGTTTTTCTATGGAAGTGAATTGAGAGAAAGAGGATTAGCAGGCCAGAGGAGCACGGACCAACTAATGAGGATGTTTCACCACCATGTCGACTCAATGCTGCCAAAGCTCAATTTTGCTTGAGAACCAGATAAAGAATGTTCTGATATCCAGAATGCCTTTTAAAATCCTGTTATCTTGACTCATGTCATGACCTCGCTCCCGTGTGGAGTAACTCAGTCAGATTCACTGTGCGGTAACAATACGTTGTGTTAACGCGTCCTCTGTTCCTCAGGGCCGAGTGGAGGTGGAAGCGGGGAACGAAAACATGAAGTTTGAAACTGGGCCATTCTCTTTCTACGGAGTAATGGCTCTGAGCTCGCCACCACTGGGTGAGAGCGCACACACACACACACACACACACACACACACACATACACATGGAAACACATGCACACTTAAAACACGGCAGCACTTTCACACTTTGGTCTGTTCTCTACCTGTTCAGTTGACATCAATTTAAACATATGTTTTATTATTTGCTTTTTTTTTAATTTTTTTTTTTAGTTTTACTAATGTTATGTTGAAAGGATCAGCGATGTGGGGAAGCTGCGGTTTGTCTTAAAGGAATATTCCGATGTTTTGGGCAAAATACCCTTTTTCTAACTTGCGGAGATTGAGACGAGATGTTTGATACCATTTTCACCTCTGTACGCCCAGTGGTTCGGTTCCTATGGGTAGGGTTTTGTGTTAGCTTAGCATAAAGACTTGAAGTCTATGGGAGTCATTAGCCTAGCTCCATCAAAGTGAAAAAACAAACCTCACAGCAACTACAGAGCTGTCTTATATTCACAGTCAATCATTTGTATTTGAAAAAAACATAAAGGTATTTGTTTACTTATGTTTTTTTTTGAGTGAGGTTCATATATTTATTATAATACAGCCTATTATAATATTTCTTAACATGATTTGCTTTTATTTATTTATTTTTTTTAATGAAATGACCACAGTTGCTTCTAAAGTCTGGCGGCTCAGGTAAAGGGAATAAAGTAATATTAAACCGCTTCACAAAGACCTTTCAGCAGTGGAGTCTTAGGTCAGCAAAAGGCTCTCTAATGACCATTCACGTTTCTCTGTTTTAACCCAGATCAGAGGCTCACTGTTGACATGAGGTTGTATGGTAATGGATACTGAAAAGCTACCTGGCCACCTGATTAGACTCTGTAACACTGACCTGAAACAGCTGAAGTTTCTGTTACGGAAGTGAACTGAGATTTTAAGATGGGGCTCGTGGGTTTGACACAAATTCACCTTAATAGCCGACAAGCACAAAAAAACAACGTATTTTTAGAATAATTTTGAATCATGTACTGAAGTTGATGCCTAAAGCAGGTTCATACCGGATATTAATAGAATGACTTGAAAGAGATTCAGAGCTGAGGCGAGACAGGTTCACAAGCTGTGAAAGTGAGGCTGGCAAACTGTAGCCTGAAAATAAGTCATCACATTTTATCACGCTGGGACTTTACACATCTTTCATACAGTGTAATATTACAGCCATTACAGCCTGCTGTCCTTACTTTGAAGGCAATACAGTTGGCTTGAAAAACAGAGGACGAACACAGGAACTTAGAAACATAGAGAGAGGCTGCGTTTCCTGTTTCACTGCACACAGAATATCAACACATTAGGGAGTCTTACTTCCCTAAATCCCATCACATCTTTAAAAATAGTCCCCACAATGACAAAATCCAACTAAATTTAGGAGAAAGACATGAGTTTGCCACAATCACTGCAAAATACATCTTAGATACTTGTCCTAATTCAAGTGTGGAGGCAATGGCAATCTAAAAACATTTGTCAACAGAAAAATAATTTGATTTGAATATAAGGTAAATAGAATCTACCAATTACTTTTCTTTTTGCTCTTTTATTGGTATTGTCATCATCTTTTTAATTTTAATTTGTGTTGCAAAGTGTATATGCTTTGGCATTGTGAACTTAGAGATTTGAATTGAATTGCAGCTGAATGGAGAAGCCAGTCTGCTACAGTAAACATCTGGAAAATGATGATGAATCCTGTGTGGGAGGCATCAACACTTACTGTCAATATATTCACAACACATAGCATTGTGAAAAATGCTCTTCATATCTGACAATTATGCAAAAACCAAAAACTGGGCTTAAACTGTGCCACTGTGCCTTGGTATAACATAGCAGGAAAAAAACTTTACTTAAAAATGCAATTACTATAATAACGTTAATTAAAAATAAAAACCGCTTAAATGACCAACAGTAATAACTGACGACAACGAGTTTTAGTCAAGAATCACACATGCGTGCAGCTGTTTTTTCAGCGGCACAATACACCCTCTGCACATACACCCGTCCTTGCACGTGTGTGTGTGTGTGTGTGTGTGCGCGTGCATGATGCAAGCCTACCTGAGAAGGCCACCATTACACCTCGGAGGTATCAGTGCCCAGGTGGTATCAAAAACACATCACTTTTTCAGTGTCGGTCGGTCAGAGGAGAGGTCAGCACACTCCAGGCGGTCTCACACTAACAAACAGCACAAGTGGAAAGACACTGGTGACTCCTAGTGGTTTGGCATCATAACTGTTGATGAAGTTTTGTAGATACTGAGAGGGAAGCCAAGAGGGAAGTTAGTGCAGGTGAGGTCTGCTCCAAGCACTTCCTCTCTCTCCTTCCCCGTTTTCTTCCTTTTCTCACCAGTGTCTCTGTCGGCGTTTTTATCTGTCTGTCTAATCTCACTGCCATGGGTAAACTGCTTTATGTGGTTTGTGTGCACATTATGCAGCTCTGTGTATATGTATGCATGTGCAATATCATGTGCAGTCATGTGTCAAACAGTTAGTCAAACACTGTTTCTCACGCCAATACCCAATGTGAAAAAATGATTTAAATGACACAGGTGACATTAAAAAAAATAGCAACCTGAAAGTACAAATGTGAGGTGATGGGGGATAATTAAATCATAACTCTCACCAGCTATATTGTCATTTAAAAAAAAAATAGTAAAACAGTTCAGCTCCCAGGCTCTTTATCAGCGCTTAATTAATTTTATAGATTGACATTCAAATTTAGATCTTCCTCTTTATGTGTCACAAAATCTGCCATGGCCTCGGGGAACTCTTTGTTCTGATTGGATGGTGTCCCTTGTGTGTTCACTAAGGCAACTTATAGCCCATAGAACTTGAATGGAGTAGAATCAGCTAATAGGAGAAGCCCTACTGACTTGTTACTGTACAAAAAACTAAAATCGCCATTTTATTTTGTACCAGCCAAGTAGCCACAGTAAATAGAAGAATGTCCATTCTGCTTCCTTCAAGTTCTGTGTTACAGCCTTATGTTAAAACAATAATTAATCCAAATTAATCCAATATCAGGTTATTGGCTGTTTGTAATTTGAAATAGACTAACCAGACCTTTTTGTTTACAGCTGCACTTTTTTGTGTACAGTTGTTTAACCAGTTGTGAGTATAATTAAAACTAAATAAAAGTAAGTTAATTTAAAGATGAATCCCGCGACCAGATTAATCCAGAGCACACACTGCGGTCTTGGACGGTGCTGTTTTGTATGTGCTATTTATCTCCTCTAATTTTATTCCTCCTGCCCACACTGTGTTTGGGGAAGTCCTACACACAGACTGGTGTTGTACATACCCAAATGAAATCAGGATGAAAATATTTTGTCTGTTTAATCCAAACTGTTATACAATCCATCAATATTACAGCACAGATAATCTTCAATCCATGCTATTGTATGCATTAGGAGACGCATCCAAGGTTGCAAGTTACCTCGTAAAATAAAACAAATCCCAATAAAAAAGACACATCACCTAAGATATAGGATGATGAGATTTGTTGCATTTTTTCCATCAGGACAACCATAATAATTTAAATAAAATAAATTGATGGATTTAGTGATGACCTATGCTCTCAAGCTGCTTTCTCTGGGTATCAAAAACATATAAGTATGATTCTTATTCAGTTCAATATAAATATATTAACAGCAGAAGGACATAATTTTATGTAGACAGAAACTATTGCAAGTGTATCAGTTGACCAGTGGTGAAATTACACCTCTACCAAACTGAAGTTTATTTAAGGCCTTTTCCATCTTGGGAAATAATCTGGACAATAATCTGATCCCAGTGCTTAAACACCCCGTCATATTGTGGCTATTTCCCTTTAATTCAAAGATAACAGTGGATTATTTTGGCTGTACACATAGACAGCTTTAAGGAAGTCCATTTTTTCAAATTTTACTTGACATTGTGTCATGCACCTCCTTCCTCCTTCAGTCCTCCTCTCTACATAATATGGGCTGAATATCGTTGTTCATAAAAGCACAAAACCAACTGTTTGGTTTAAGAGTAGCAGAGTGTTTCCAGTGAGCCGGCATGAACAACAGCAGGACTCTGGCTCTGTTATAGACTCAAATGCAACAGAACCTTGATTAAAGTCATTAGTAACACATGTATTTACCCCCTGTTTCATGTCAAAAAGGTCCATTAAATGCAAAATGAACTTAACAAACTGACTTGACACCTGTCTCCGGCCAATCAGAGTATCAGAGTATTCATCCAGGCCATAGGCATAAGCAAGATAATATATAAGGATTGCCAAAGGTTTTTAATAGTGAAACATTTGACTGCATGTCAGCACGGTGGTCCTCCTTTACTTTTCATGACAGTGACCAATGCTTGACCGGTGCCCACTGATGGGAGTATGTCTGCTACCTTAAAAGTCTTTATTCTAAACTGAGGGCAGCAGCGTACAGCTAAGCCCACGCTATAGAGACATGTCTTTGTTCTGATAGGATAACCAAGGTTTTTAGCAGGAGAAAATCTAACCATTCATTTGCATCGTTCCATTTGCTCTCCTTATTCTGCCCAGTGCACAGCTGGTGTACTATACTGTGCAAATGCACCTTCTACCTGCCATTGTTGCTATAAACTTTGGGGTCTAAGAATTTCCTCATACAGAAGACTGCAGCTCATGCTCAGGAGCGTTGCTGGTAATAAAACCTGTGCTGCTGGTTTGTTGCCTAGCAAAGAGAACATGAATTATGTTATTGGCCAAGGCTGCAGCTGCTGGAGTTTGCAAAGATGGCGCTGGCTCTGTTTAGGTTCTTCTGGAAAATTAGGTCAGCTTGGATCAGATTTAGCTGAGGTACACAATCTGTATACACTATAAACAGAATTCCTTAATCTTCTACAATATGAGGGTGATGAGCTGGTTTGAGTAAAACAAGCTTTTTTTTTTTGCACAAAATGCATCATGCATAATACAACATAAACCAAGCAATGAGATTCGCTATAAAAGATGTTACATTTCACCATGCAGTTGAGAACATTTTTTGTGCAAACTGTGTGTAGATCTTTGTGTTGCATATAAAGCAAGCGTTTTGCAGACTTAATGCTCCAAAAACATTCTTGCATTCCTAACTTTAGTCACAGCTCTGAGAGCATAATATCTGATCTTATTTATTTAGAACAACGCTGCACGTGCACCTGTCTGAACATGGCACTCCTGCAGAAATGCAGAATCAAACATTCACCCAGGCTATGATACAATGAGGCTTGTCCTGTTTACTGACATTCAGTTTGCATAAGAACCCCATGTAGTTGTTGTCCAGGATGATTGTCGTTTCAGGTAATATAGTCTGATCCACAGAGGTTACAAGGGAAAAAGAGTTAACCAGAGATATTGGTAGCAGAGAGTTTAATATTTAATGACAAGCATCCAGAAATGTTAATGAACACTCTGAATTTTTAATCTTTGGCCGCTGGAGCTGGGGCTGTACTGTATATGTGGGCGGTTCTAGTTCATGTCAGGTGGCTCATGGCTCCTGTATCATCCAAATAAAGTGGTAAACATACACATTGTCAGGTATCATCCATTACATAATTCCAAGGACAACATGGGCTCATCTCCTTCTATCACATCTTCACTGATTTGGAACATTTATTAAGTGGATTTCATTATGTTTCAGGACTGCATTTACCATTCAAGCCATTATGTAATCAATGAAAATTTCAGTGTGCGTTGCTGTCCATGATGTAGCGCAGTAGATCTCAGCCACATGCCGCCGATCCCAGGGGCCTGCAGGTGTAGCACGACAGCCGTTGTGTTTGCTTGAAATGAAAATTTGCAGAGTCTTGGGTCACGATGGCACACTGTAGAGAGCCACCGATGCAGCGACGCGACACCTTAGGAGAATAAAGGCACAGGGATGCCGAGGAACTCCAACGTGGGCTATACTTGACGGTCTGCTGCCCCTCCTTGAGAAAACAAATAAACAAGATGATCTCTCTCTCTCTGCCCCCCTCCCTGCCTCTCTCAGCCGTCACCCCCCCTCTCTCCCCTTCAGTGGCATCCCCCCCTCCAAGACGCCTCTCTCTTAAGAGGTTTTCTCTGTTCTCTCGTTTCCCAGGTAAAAACTCGCATGGGCCCAAGGAGGGAGGGAGGGGGGTTCCTTTTTTTTTTTTTAAGACGATCTCACCATTTCCTCTTTCATCATTTTAAGAGCCCTGCTCCAGCAAGTGCAAGGCTAGAGTAAATACTGAACACCTGTCAGCTGCCGAGCATTAGAGGGAATAAAACTCATGCATTTTTAAAATTTAATTTGCCTCTTAGCTTTGCTGTTTTGTTTTGTTTAGTATCGGAGCAAAAGAATGAAAACTATTTTATGCCAGTTTGAGCCAGCTTAGAGCATAATCAGACTGACAACAGGGGCCTGCTTCAGTGGAAATCAGGGTGGCAAATGAGCCGGGCAAAAGAACAAAATGTAACATGATACTGTTTGCTTTGCCAAATTTATGTCTCAGATAAGGGGCAGTTCAAATTATTGTTCATTGAAATTAACCAAAATAAAAGCATTTGGACCAAAGACTTAATTTGCCATCCTGATGGAAATCCACGGTTTAATATGTCAAATCACTATGAAACCAGAATCGCTTAACACAGCATGCATTGCACCTTAATCTACCCCTGAAAACATACCAAACCCTTTAATCTAAATAGTATAATAATATAAATTAAAATATGAATACCCATCAATTAATCCATTAATTGTGCCCTCAAAAACCTTAATTACCTCCTTATCAATGGGGAAATTAATGGATTTTTAAGATCCAAATATGATGTTTGACTTCCCTTAATTGAAAAAATGCAGGTCCTTTTATTGTACATACAGTATCATGGGGTGATGATATCTGGGGACTTTGAATGAACAAACAAACAAAAAACAAACAAACCTATAAACCATGGAAAAAGAAAAATCTTAAAATATGAATTAATCCATTAATTGTGCCCTAAAAAACACATGAAACAATATGTTAATTACATCATTACTAATGGGAAAATTAATGGATTTTTTAGGTTAAAAAAAAAAATAAAAAAATTAAGGGGTTTGGTTTCCTGTGACAGATAAGTCCTTGCACCGACTCAGCTGAGTGTAACTGGGTGCTGCGTGAGCTCTTTGAGCTACAGTCCTTTGAGTTTCCTGTGCCGCCCTGAATGGCTGATGATAGAGGGAGTGTCAGGTTCAAGGACACGGCCTGAAGGCAGCGGCTGGAGCAGCCTATCAGCAGAGCCGAGCCGGGCTCTCACCGCTGAGGATGCTGCTGATGCTGCTGACAGATGGTCCATGTGTCACAGCAGATCAGAGGGCAGTCCTCAGTCAGCAAGCATCAAGGCTCAGACATTACAGTGCGGCGAGAGGTGGGAAAACTTGCTGGATGGGGCTCTAGGTGGAGTGTTGTAACTTAGTGCCGCCACCTCTCATTGCGCCCTCTAATCTCTGATCCTGACACTATCTTCCTTCCTTTTAACCACTGATCCATGGTCAGATTATCACAAGGGTAGGCTAGTCTGACCATAGACCTTCGGTTAAGCATAAATGTTATCTTGTATTTCCCCACTTGATTTTTTTTTTTTTTCTGTGACATTGAACTCAAGTTCTATGATCATCACTCCCGTCACTCTCCTTTATCTCCTTCAAACCGAACACTCAGCAAAAGTGACTTCCTGCTCCTACACCACCCTCCATTACACTGCTAAACTCAGCCAATTAGAGGTTCGTCCTCTGGGCTCACCGGGTCTTGATTTAACCATTCAACACTCAAACAAAGCACTAAGCCTCATTGCATTGCATGTTTGTCCCATGCCTGACAGACTCGTGAAAAGCTTTGTCATATTGTAACTGTCAGTCATGCTAAATGTATCTGTATGTTAACCTGTTAGTGCACCTGTGTTTGTGTGCAGTGTTTTGCAGTGTATTCATTGCTATTGATCTCCGTTACTGTCATCACCGCTGTCCACAGGGTCAGCATCTGCTGACTGCCTTCATCATCCGCAGTCACTGTTAACATTTTTTTGTCCATCATTGCCGATGCATTCACTTTCCTCACATTTTCATGTATTTTTTCTTGTACTCCTTTGTCTGATTTCTGCTTTTGTTAAAACTGAGTATGTATGCATGCAAGTCTGTGTGTTTGTATGTGTGTGTGTGTCTGTAAACTTGCCCTTGCCTTTTTCCTTCACCCTTTTGCTCACTATGTTTCTCTGTCCAATCCCAGAGTTTCGTTCTCCGTCTCATGGGGGCGGTCTGAACCGCTCTGCGTCTCTGAGCTGCACTGAGCGCGCCCCAGACAGCGGCTCTGTGTGTAGTAGCAACACTCAGATCCCAGGCACGCCGTTCCAGTACACACCAGACTTCTGCGTACGTGCGCTCACAGACATCCAGTTTGTCAAGGTAACACTCTTTTAACCATGCTCATACAGTTTCAGTAAGCATCAGCAAGTCAACTCTGTATCATTTCAACGCTGTGTACTACTGTTAGCCTGTAATATATTAAAGAATCATACCAGTGATTTTGAATTTTTGGCCCTTTATTACAATTTCCCCACATTTTACATTGTAACATAACATTTTGCACATCATGTGGACATACTAACGATTTCACAACATATAATCAAAATCCTTCTATTTTCAAATTCAAATTTTTGGTTGAAACACTCACCTTATAATGTTCTGCTTCTTTGGCCAACAAAATTTCCACCATTCATAAACCACAGAACTCATAATTGGCTGTGTAAAGCAAACATTTCCCCAGAAACTATTTTCCCTGGCGGAGCGACCGTTTCACTCTGCCCAATGTCAACAGTGCTGCTGCTTTTAGGAAAACCAGTGGGGGTGACTTTATGATGGTGATGGAAGACATATTTGATTACTATCACGCTGTGTCTTATCATTATATCGGCTGTCTTTGTGCTCCTCAGATCACTCGTTCCCAGTACCAGAACGGTCTCCTGGCTTCCAGGCTGGACAGCAACCCCCAGTCTCCAGAGGGCAGTCGCTCTCGCCTGGACACATGTGCCTCCATGCCCGCCGTGACGCCACCAGTGGCACGCACCCCACTGCCCCTGGCCACCCCGCCTACAAAACGTCCCCCGTCCCACCCTCAACCTACACCACCCGCCAACCGCTCCGCTTTACCCCCAACCGCCTCCTCCTCCTCCAGCCCTAGGCCAGCTCAATCCCTGCCCAAGCCAACGCCCCCTCCGAGCAACCACGCCCCGCTGTCTCAAACCCCTCCATCCTCTTCGGTTACCTGCACCCCCTACCCGCACCCAGCTTTCGGCTCCTCGCTCCCGTCCAAGTCGCAGCTGTCTCCGTCCTGCGCTGGCCCAGAGAACGGGCCGGGAGAAACCACCACATTGCTCAGTGAGCAGCAGAACTGTATGGGCCCTCGCAGGCCAAGCTACCCGCACGCACATCCTCACCCTCACTCGCATGTGCACACAATCAGCCACGCGCACACCGAAAGCACCATCTAGCTGCAATCCCTGGGGGGTTTTGAGAATACTACCCAAACACTCACATTGTTCACATACATACATAGACGCTTGCATTACCCCTTGTTGTCATTTGCTTGTTGTCTACAACTTACCCAACCTCTAGATGTATGAGGGATCATATGTATTTTAGGAACAGATCCTCCTTTGTACCCTCCTGCATGTCCCCTTCCAGCCCTGAAAGGAAAAAAGCATCGAGTGCAAAGAAAAGGGAGGCACAGGGAACACTATTGAATCTGCCCGGAAATGTGAATGTGGTGGGACGTGTGTCAGTAAGTGAGGAAAGTGACAGGGTCGTACATTTTATGCTGCTCTTAATGAATTTCTAAGCCGCTAATAGAAACTTCCATACCCACCTGGCATGTCAGTTTCTGTGATAACCGTGTAGTGTGATCGACGCTGGATCCTTTAAGCTGCCTGAACAAGTTACTGTTTAAAGGTGTCTGTTCCATAACTTCATTTTTATCTCTGAATTTCCTTTTTATTTGCCCAGAGACTGAAGTTTCCAAACAAATTACTGGTCAAGGTTTTATTTATGATGAGGAGATTGCTTTTAGATAGGCCTCTCTGTAGAGTGTGTGTTTTATTTAGTATGTTTTTTGGTGACTTTGGTAAAACTTATGAGGGCACAAGTTCGACAGAGCTGAACAAATGAAACTCGGTGTATTGCCCTGCATTTGCAGTTGTCTGTGATTTAGCTTCCAGACTCTCAATAAGCAGTCGTTTCGATCAGGTTAACTACCAGATTATCGACCAGGAATTATGTTTCTGTGGGCATTAATGAGAGTCAAAGGTTCTGTGTGAAGAAAAAAAACTGCATTAGCAAATTGTGCTGACTACTGAAGCTAAAGTGAAAGTTAAGTTGATTTTCAGATTGAAGGAAAGGTGGGTGTCTCTCTGGCCTACCTCTTGACCACAGCAATATGTTATTAATTGCTTATTTTAAAGAGTAATATATTTATTTAAAGTAATATTCATTTGTATTCTCACAATGTTATTTTTTTTTTTTTGCTTTCTTTGGTTCTTGAGAACACTGAAGTAGAAGTTCAAGGATAGGCTGCATACTTCAGATGACACTAAATGCACAGAGACTGTTTATTGTGACCAACTCCCCCTTACACCTCCTCCACAAATACACCCTCACTGTGAACAGAGCACGGTACGTCACCTGCTCTTTTCCTTGCTTCATTATTTCCAGACATGACACACTAGCCTTGATCTCGAGTCGCTGTGACACTGTGGATTCACCGACACGAACTGACGGACTGTTAACAGAGTGATTCCATAACGGAGCTCAGAACTCTTGGTTTCCATGGTTTCCTTGGTCGATATCACACTCGACTTTGTTATTTATTTCCAATGACTTATGTCTAACCAGAGAGTTTTGGGTGAAGTTTTGCCTTTGTTATTGCATCACAAAACAAGCATAGTAATGACATGAATTTAAAAAAAAAAAAAAAAAATGCTCCAGAGCCGCAGACAGACTTTGGGCACTGGCCGTTTTTCAGAGGAGAGCTCGTTTGCACTCCAGTCCAGTGCTGTGGATAATGTTTTCATTCTAAGCCATCTGATTTTCTAAATATTAAGGCAGTTTTGTCACATATGAGGTGGCAAGAATACTTTGTTACAGAGAACAGGGCAACAGCTTTGGCCCACTAATAAAACCTGGTCATCCTCGTCCTGCTGCAGGCTCGGAGCTGCTTCGGTCGTGTGTCACAGTGCTGTTTAAATTCCTTGTTTCCATGGCGTTGCGTGCCGTGGTTACAGTGGAATTCAGATGTCACACTGGAGTTCAAAAACTCTTTATGTGTTTACGTCATTCCTATTACGTTTTTTTGTTGTTATCATTGGTTATGACATCACAAAGGAAAAGAATATTGGTGGTCGTAACCAGTTAACGTTCCATACAATTAAGCTACTGTGTGTGTTCCGATGACATTCCAAACCAGGGATGAATACATACGCGGCACTTGATACAATGTGAAATATATTTTATTGTGTGTATAAATGATACTGTACCTAGTTAACCCATGTTTAGAGCAGACAGGAGTGTCTGTCGGCGATTTAAAGAAACTATAGGCTGGGTTCTGTTCCATTAGACTGGAGAGAGGAGGACTGTAGCTAACGTACTCACTCCTCGCTCCCTGTGGATGAATGGAAACCCAGACAATAAAGCTGCTAGCATGTAATCTACCTATTTTTCCTATGTATGCAGTGACACTGAAGTAATTTAAGTGACTGTAAAGACAAATTATTTTGTTGATAGTGACAATGATTATTTACTTAGAGCAGCTGCAACTTAAAAAAAAATTATAAGTTGCACAGATTTGAGAACAGTTTAAACTAGTGAGTTACATAGTGCAAATTAAAAGAATTTAACATTTTGAGTCCAAAGCATTTCTCCTCCACAGGATTATACCCTGAATGAGATGATCAGCACTCTTCGAAGACCAGAGTTAGATTTTTTAGACAGACAGGACTTTTCACCGATCTGAAAGGGAATACCCTGCTCTTTAAAGACAAAAAGTCTATAGTCCACATAGCCTTACCATCTATTTGAAGAATTCTTAGACCTGCCTGCTGGTTCATATAGGTCTCATGTAGCAATTGGTCTTAATGCTGGTTTCCAATCAAGCCACTGGTTGGCTGCGTGGCTGCCAGTTTGTGTACCAGGAAATGTGAAAACAATTGTTCAGTTTAGTAAAGTTGTATTTATTGTAAACATTCTATTTATTGTTGTTTCTGTTATAGGCTCACACCTGAAGGTGTAGTTCTGTGAAAACGGGCTTCCAGCTTAAGGCACAAATTTCAGTGGGTCACTTTGGCCCGCAGAAAGACTGCATTCGGTTCCCTAATTGTTATTTGTCTTATATTATTGTAAATATTCTGTACATTGAAGAGGTGGGCATTGGTGTGAGAGATGTTGAAAATAGCTCACATCTATTTATGAGAGATATGTTATTGCATTTGTTTTGTTTCTGTTGTTTTACTAGTAAGGCATTGCATAGCAATAAACATTGCACAGACTTGACCTCAAACAATAATTTACTCCACTGTTCTGTAGCTTTCTACTATATTTTGTCATAAGACATGAAAACCAAAGCATCGTCTTTTTCAGCCAAAGTCCTGTGAACCCCCCCTTGGCCCCCTCACCCCCCAGCCCCAGCCCCCGTCTGCCTACCTGGCATGTCTGACCTTCACAGGCCATCCTTCCCTCCTTGCCGTACACTCCCCTCCTGTCTCACACTCCTCCTCCTTATCTTCTGTCCTGCTCTCTAGACTCCCACACTTCCTTTTCACTTTTCACTCCTTTCCTGCCCTCCCATTTTTCACTCTGCCCTTATCTCCCCTCCTCTCCTGCCGCTCAAAAATATTGAAATTCCTCTTGGCTTTGACTGCTTGTCCAATCTGCTAAGCTGTTTTTATTGTTCAGACTCTTTTCTTTTTTTTAATCACGGTATCCAAGCAGTGGAGCAGGGCTTATCAGCAACTCCTGTAGTGTTGTTTTTACCTCTACATCGGTGTGATGATTAGACCTGGAGGAAGGTTAAAGATTTCTCAGGCCAGTGAGCTTTCCATTGTGTATAATTCACAACTGGATTGTTTGAATTAGGTTTCATGTATGTGGAGTTGTGGAGAAACAGAGAGCAGTGCAAAAAGAGGGGAGATGGAGGAACAGTGACCCCCATATTGTTGGATCTATCGTTTCTTTTACAGTTTCATTTGGACTGTGATCACTTTGCACAGAAAATGGTGTCTTAGGCACCAGCTTGTAGTAAACACATTTCTCAAAGTTGGAAGCGCAGATTTAGGCTCATTGATTAGGTCCTCTCATTGAAGACCTGAATGCAAATGCAATGCAAAACTAATAACAAGCATGCATTCCAACTTCTACACTTTTGATGAATACAGGTGCTGTTATCTGGCCTTCACACACCCAAGGTACTTGAGAACTTTTTTTGTTTTCTTATTTGGTCAGTTCATGTCCCCTATTTATTTATTTAGTTTTACAATTGTTTGTTCCAAATTACTGGTTTGATGCAATTGTTGTAACATGTTTTGACTTTACTGTTACTTTCTTCTCTTACTGGAGTAGATGACCAACGATCGAGGAGTATTTCCAAACACGGATTGTTTAACTTAAAGCAATGTGTACATACTGTTTTATAATGACCGTTAGGCGTTTTGAAGAAGTCTATAAGGTTAATAAACCTGAGATATATTTCTCTACTGAAAATCTGCCTGTGTTTTGTCATTTTTCTCACTTTGCTGTCAAGCATGGGCCTTTAGCAAAAGTAAGGAATGTTTGTTTAAGATGCTTTTTTTTCTTGTGGGTTTAGACCCACTTGCTAACTGTGGGATTTGCTCATTGCACATTAACTGGACTCAGCAATAGTTTACATGAGATGAAATGTGGATGGATCCTCAGATCAAGAGGATGACCATTAGACCCATATTGTTTAACACTGCCAGTCCTGTGGTTCTCATACACTGCACAGATTAAATCATTTAATCCATAATCTGTGAAAGATACAATGAAGTGGATGCCTTTGTTTCAATTAAAAAGACTGACCATGTGATTAAAAGTAAGACATGCCTCACAGATATCACTCACCAAGTGTACTTCAGTGATAAATACACAAGACGGAGTACAGAAGTATTTTTAAGTATTGAGAAAGACTTTTAAAAACAGCCAAAGGAACAACCCACTTCTAGAAATCTGTTATAATAATCTGTACAGTGAGTGTAAATATGCAGTCTCTCATGCATTCAAAGACTGGCAGAAAGACACAACGTGATGAATGACTTGTTTTCAAGAAACTAAACAAAGATAGGCGTGGCATCCCTCGTTCTTGTTTTCCGAGTTCCCATTGGCCGTGAACCCAGTCCGGCTCTAATTCGCCAGGTTTTAAGAAGGGGGCGGGGTGCGTGAGGAGAAAACATCAAGAAATGCGCTTCATAATGTACAAAACTGTTCTGTACGGGCTAATGTTTTTCAGAGCCAAAATGGCTCCGACGGAGAGCCAGTTTCTCTGTGCGCTGTGAGTGGCTGGCTCGGCCGCGGTGGGCGGCGCCACGCGGAAGAGGTAGAGTCACATGATTCGCGCAGAGCCAGGCTGACCAATTCCAATATGGTGGCCAGCTTGGCAAGTCTACGGTTCTTGTTAATGATATTGTTTTTCTGCGGGATCAGGTACGGCGCCTGCAGCCAGCAAGCCCCGCTGCTTCTGGGGCTGCGACTGGAAGACCCGGCGGGGCGGGTGTGCATGAAGGAGCGGATCATCTCAGCGCCGCAGGGAGCCACTTTCAAGCTCCGTCTCTTTGGCTCGTATCTGAATGGAAGCTGGCCGTGGGTGGCGTTCGCCGGGGCACCTCCTGGGGAGGCAGGGGGAGTGGGGGACGCAGCTGACCCATGTGGGCAGGAGCCCCGCCGCCAAGCGTCCGCTTTCCAGGTAACGGGGGAGTTTGTCGCGGACGAGGCGAACAGCGGGCTGATAACGGTGGAGGCTCGGTCACAGAGCATCTCCTCAGCCCCGGGAGTAGGAGGAGAGCCGACCTACCACCACCTGTGCGTGCTGAGTGAAGGGAAGTGGGCATCTGTGGTACCGGACAAAACTGCGGATAAACAGCGCTCTGCCCCCGGACTACATCCCGCCATGGGGTCTTGCCGTGCTGGTGGTGGTGCTGGTCGTGGTCTGCGGGGTGTTGAAGACCGTGAACCTGAGCCTGCTGTGGCTGGACCCGCTGGAGCTTTATGTCCTGCACAGCTGTGGCTCCGAGGAGGAGAAGCGGGCCGCCAAGCGCCTGGAACCCATCAGGAGGAGAGGAAACTTCTTGGTGAGTTTCTGTCAGGACAGCAGAGGGGCAGGAAGGCATGTAGGATTGTGTCAAACATATGAAATACGGCTGTTCTTGTCTCTTTAGTGCCAAAGAATCCTGTTGGAAATTTGTGAAGCGATGTCACATCTCTCCTCTCAAATGTCTCCACATCCCAGGTGTGCTCCCTGCTGTTCCTCAGTGCTGTGGGACACTCGGTCCTGGGTGTGTTGTTGTATCGGGCGCTGGGCTCCATCGCCGCTGCAGTCTTCACCAGTGGCTTCCTCATCTTCCTCTTGGCTGAGTTGGTGCCTCACATAGTTTGCTCCGGCTATGGCTTCCAGGTGGCGCCGGGTCTGACCTGGCTGGCCCAGGTGTGTATGGTGTTGACCTGCCCCCTGTCCTGTCCTCTGGGGCTCATCCTGGACCTGGCGCTGAGACGGGACATCAGCACCTGTGGAGTGAGGGAGAGAACCATGGAGATGATCCGCACCAGTGTCAATGACCCCTACAGGTAACAAGCATGTACACACAGAAACACACACATTTATCTTTATGTAAATCTACTTAGCTTTGATCCAACATCATGGGTTCCCAAACTTTTTCATCCTAGTATCCACATGTAAAGGTCCTATGTGTCCTGAGACCCACCAAATATCTTATGAAGTGAAAGTTATCAGTAAAGTAGTTAAGCTCACAGTGTTCTTATATTCATCATTATGGTGGTGCCAACTTTTCATTGGTTCTCTATGTTTACTTCTTTTTCCCACACACTGCAATAGGGAAGACTGACCATAAACACAGCTTGATCTTTGACATGCTATAAACCCACAATCAATTAGTTGTACTTTCTATATGACACCTTTTTTGGGAGTATTATCCTTGTTGTTTGTAGGCAGCACATTGGCTGCACTTGGTTTTAAAGATGTGTCCATGGTGTCAGCTAAGCTAAGAAGGCTGCTCCCATTCTCCAGGCATCATCATTTTTGTAGGGCATCATAGACTTGCTCTAGGAACAGGGCTGATGGGTGTATAAATTCTGCCTGCATTGCATGGTTAAAAACTTTCCAAGCTCCTTCATCCAGGAAAGAATGCATCAACGCAGCCTTCTCACGACCCACCTGGCTCCACGTCAGGACCCACATTTTGAAAATCCCGGCCTTAGCTGTGGCTTTGCAGCATCTTGTTATCACCACCATGTCTTGTCTGTAACCACGTCTGCATGTCGGGGTTTGTTTTCTGCAGTGAATTTGTGAAGGAGGAGTTCAGCCGCGGGGCTCTGCGCAGCAAGACAGTGGAGGACATCCTGACTCCTCTGAAGGACTGCTTCATGCTGCCCAGCACAGCCATCCTGGACTTCTCCACCATGTCTGAAATCATGCAGAGCGGCTACACACGCGTGCCCATTTATGAGGAGGAGAGGTGGGCGCACAATTAAAGGAGATTTTTATAACCTTTTCCAGCATTTCTCTTTTCTCATCCCAAAATACAAACATTAATTTCAGTGAGGCTGCAAACACTGCACGTCAATGTAAACAACAGATACAGTGTGTATCAGAAACACTTTACTCTCTTAGAACAACAGTGTGGAGTTTCTGGTGTTAAAGATTTTGAGTTTGAATGCTCCATGGAAAAATGCACTCCTAGTTATAAGAAGACACAAGACAAATTACTGCACACGAGAAAATAGATCCAAAGCATTCCTTAATATGTTCTTACCCTGAGCTGAAATGCACTGACTACAATTCTCTCTTTTTTTTTTTTTAACAGCCAAATAGAATTAAACTTTTATTAATATTAAAGCAATCTGGGTGTCCCAGACCTTTTTTTTTTGCTTAGATACAGTATTTTTTTTTTTTTACTTGTTGTAACAAAGATCTTCCTATGTAAGCACAGGTGGCACAAGGACAACTTGACCTCCCATTCAGTGCAAGGAGTTGGTGCTTTATGTATTTTAGACACCACATGGTTTTGTATGTCGCATCGCATTACACATTTCCACTGAGTGTGTGCATGTTTTGTCAGGTCGAACATTGTGGAAATCCTTTATGTGAAAGACTTGGCTCTGGTGGACCCAGACGACTGCACGCCCATGACAACCATCACCAAGTTCTACAACCACCCGCTGCATTTTGTCTTCAACGACACCAAGCTGGACGCCATGCTGGAGGAGTTCAAGAAAGGTGTGTTTACACTCGTGCTCACAGGTGCATCCAGTAGGCGCAAGCACAGGCACATTTCCAAGGCAGGAAAAACACCTGCCGCTTTATACATTTTGATGATTTTATTTTGACCGCAGCAAAGTTAACCTGAAAAATCAGCATTGCAATAGTGATATGATACATCATTTTAGAAGGAATGATCATGATTATAATTTTCACACAACAAAGCTATTAAAATCAAGATAATGGGATTTTTGTGGGGGTCTGTACCAAACAAGCATGCTGTTTGGATATCTGGAAAATACATTTTGTAGTCAAAGGCTTTTCTGTAGCACCATAATAGTTTATTTACAACAATGTTTTGTCTCACATTTTACCTTTATCATCAAAACTGCAGCTCCTGCAATTTGGATATTGCACTTGGCGATCTTGCAGTTTTCAAAATATTGTGATTCATTTTTCAGCCTTTGTGCATTTACTGAAATTCAAATCTATCATCCAAGAGTTGGAACATAAAATGTTTTTTTTTTTTTTGTCTGTGCTGTATACTGAAAACTGTTAAACCCTATCCTCTTTCCCAAAAGCCTTTAACTTACTTCTGATGACATACATAGATACAAAGATACAAGGATACAAGGAAGCTTATTGGTCATTATACAGCAGATTGTATAATGAAATTAAACAGTTTTAGAAACCATATTAGAAAACAGGGTTCTTTATAGAAACACAAACCCATTTTGTTTTTAAATATTGTATATTTCAATTTTTATAGACCGATTGTTCCTTGTAGCACAGCCCTGTACCTCGCCTTACCCTAGCTGCAGATAAAATGCTGCACATTGTGTCTTGCTGTAAAGTCACTGTCACAGTGTTTAATGTGCCAGAAATGTTGGAGGAGGAGAAGAGCAGGAGCACCTCAGAGAGATTTCAGTGCATGCACGGCGCTCAGTCAGGGCATCACGGACCACAACAGATGCCTGAGCAGGGATTATGATTAAAGGCTCTTCTTTTGATTTGACCTCTCACCTTGACCTGTGACCCTGACTCAGGCAACTCTCACCTGGCCATCGTCCAGAAGGTGAACAACGAGGGGGAGGGTGATCCCTTCTACGAGGTGCTGGGATTGGTCACTTTAGAAGACGTTATTGAGGAGATCATCAAATCAGAGATCCTGGATGAATCTGATGGCTACTGTGAGTTTTTGTACAAAAAAAATTGGCTCTGGGTTGGAATGTTTTAATAATGGAGATGGTTATTATAACTTTCTCCTTGTCTTTTCACCTTCCACGTCCTGCTGCAGTGGACATGAAAGTAAAGCGGCCGCTACCTCCGCTGGACATACCAATGGAGCCTCGTAGTGTCCATGAGGAGTTTTCCTCTTTTCAAACTTCCTGAAGGAGAACCCAAGATCCGCACCTCACCACAACTTCTGCTGGCCACACCCGTTCCTTTCCAGAGGTATGCCTGTGTGTGTGTGTGTGTGCGCATGCAATTATCCGTTAGCCGGTGCTTGTATGTTTGCTGAGAGTCTGAGACAAACAGGGAAAAGGTGAGTGAGATTAAAGTTGCCTATTTACCTTAACATTGAGTTATTTTTAGTGACACTTTAACACAGTGCCCATAATGAATACATCACTGTTAGCTATTCCAACTGAGCTGGAGGGTGAAGGCTCACTGTTTACTTGTTAACGTGTGTGAGTGGTAGCATGTGGCACTGTAGCCATGTCTCAATAGCAACCAACTTCTCTTTCTCTGAGCTGCTTTTTCAGGCTGTTGTACCCTCAGCTTGTAATGGATAACTCAGGGCTTTCAAACCTCCGGACCCCCAGGTGACTTTCAGAAAGAAAGTATATAATATATCATTTTAATAATTACAAATAATGTTTTTTGATTTTTTTAAAGTAATTTGATAATTTACTTTTTTGTTTTTGCTAATTTTCTGGTAATCTTTTTCTTCTCCTTCTTCTTTTTAATAATTCATTTATTTTGCGCAATTTTTAAAACAATGTTTCAGTATTTTTTGCCAGTTTTTCTAAGCTTTGAATTTGCAGAGCTTTCAAAGGGTTAAATTGTTTAGCTGTCACACTGACAAATCATAATGTGATTAGACCAAAAAGAAGAAAATGTTATTGTTGTTAATCCCTCTTATACATTTTCTGTATGGGACAGTCTTGTGAATTAAATTACAGTGAAATTAAACCATTCCTCATTTGCTGAGGAAACCCCGGTAGCCCCTCACTGACCCCTGTGGGTCTCCAGACCTCACCTTGAAAACCACCGGGTTAACTGAGGTTGGAAAAAAGTGGCACATATTTTGCTTGAATTCTCTGAAATGCAAAAAAAAAGGAACCAAAGATAAGCGGCTGCTTTTGAGCGTGCAGCTGTTTGAGGTCACCAGGCTGTGTAAACACAGTTGATCCCATGTGTGACATCACTGTCTGAGCGCTATACATTGCACCTTAGACCGTAACCCTAGACAGTAAGTGTATCTGTCCGTGGCCCCTGTCCCATGTAGAAGTGGAGCACTTCAGCCCTGGACGTGTGTCTGAGAAGGTCCTGTTCCACCTGCTCCGTCACCCCAGTGTCAACCAGGAAGTGCACTTTGACCCCAACAACCGACTGAGTCCAGACCACTATCTCTACACACGCAACCACCCGGTGGACTACTTTATCCTGCTGCTGCAGGTACGTTTGTTTTTGGAAAAGACTGTATTGGCTCTGTATAGCATCATTAATGCTCGGTCTGCCTGATGATGGGAGAAGAATCACAATCACTATATTTTGGTCAATATTGAGATCATGACGATTTAACACAATTACCTATCGCCTTTGGGAACATCATGCATTTAGTGAACTTTCAGAAAAAGTTTTATTTTTTAACAGTGGCTTTCCTTGAACTTTAAATACAAACATGCCACAGGCTGGCTGAATTTGGGCTTTAGCTAGGGGTGAACACACACCTCTGTAAGCAAGGCGGTATGCTGAATTTTACAACACAAGACAAAACGAGAGCACCATTGCCAACCCATTTTATTTATGTTTTCATAAACATTGGAAGCCAAAATCCTAACTGAAAATAAAATTCTATTAATTGCCCAGCCCTGATTTATATCAGGGGGTTTTGTTTCAGTTTTAGTGGATTTAAATGCTTGTGAAAGGCATCAAGCTTTCGCAAGCATCACTGATCTAATGTTTCAATATATAATTTAATAATGACAAATATAGTTTTCTTGCATTTTTTTATTTCCATGTCATTTTGCTTTAATTTTCTGGTCATTGTGTTTTTTGCATTTTTTTTTTTTACCAATCCAATAACGTTAATTAAACATTTGTCAATTCAAAAAAGGTTTGTTTTGGCATTTCTAATACTGTAAATTCTGATAATACCCTGATATCGGTTATTGGTGTCCTGGGTTTCTAACAACTCAAACAATGTTTTTTTTTATTTTTTTTTTATTATTCAATATTTTGCCAATGAAAGACTGAGGAAATATAAACCTTTGTAAATGATGGATACTGCATGCTGGATGTGTGTTTCCTCAGGGCCGCGTGGAGGTGGAGATCGGTAAAGAGGGGCTGAAGTTGAGAATGGGGCATTACATACTACGGCGTGTCTGCTCTCACAGCACCATCTTCAGGTGAGAAAGTAGAATTACAGGAATACCTGCCACCTGAGATGATCCCTTCTTATACGAGTCCACAGCACAAGCTTAACCATTTTTCATGCAGTAAATTACTGAAGCACACAGCCTCGGTCACCTTTAGATTAGTTAGTGTTTGATGACACCTTTTGAATAATGAGACTGTCCATACTGTGGTTATATAAATGAGGTTACAAATACAGTAGCTAAAAGTAAACTGACAGTGATAGCATCATGGTAGAAATTTGTGCGAACAAAGAGTTGACTCTTTGTGTGTGTGTGTGTGTGTGTGTGTGTGTATTTGGGTGATAACAGTGCACCAGTCTCCGGTGTCGACCCAGCGTCACTCTCCCAGGGATCCATTTGAGTTAGGAGACGCTACAAGCCCGTCCAGCTATTGTCCTGACTACACCGTCCGAGCTCTCACTGACCTGCAGCTCATACGGGTATTTTGTGTGTGTGTATGTGTGTGTGTGTGTGTGAGTGTGTGTTTACACTGTTAGTGCTGTTACTACTTACTTACTTACTTACTTACATTTTGAGCCAGTACGCCATTTGTGGAGGAACACCTTGCCAGCTCTTTCACTGCGTGTGTGTGTGTGTGGTGTGTGTGTGTGTATGTGTGTAAACTTCACTTTACCTGTAATTTAAACATCAGTTCTAACCTTTAGTCATAATGGTAGGCCAGTACGGCTCGGTCAGAAACTGCCACAGCAGATCACACAACTGCACATAATTTTTTTTTTTTACGCTCCGTGCTTGATCGTTTGCAGTTGAACACAAAGGATGTGAATTAAACAAGAGATAGCGTACCAAAGAATCCTTGTTGACAGAGTTATTAGTCATTTATACAAAAAGTACCAAATAACTGGAAAAATGTCAGTTGAGTCATACAAGGTTCTGCCGTACAAGGGTGAGCATTCGGGGTGGGAATCACTGGGAATCGATGGCAGAGAAATTCATAGAAACAGTTGATTCTGTGAGATGTGATATATTGTAAGATAATCAGCCATGGTACATCATGATAAATGTAACTGAAAAGGAAAAAACCCTTGAAAAGGCTGCATCATGTTACAGTAAGCAGCAATGAGTCATGTTTTTCAGTGTTTTAATCTGCACAGCGACTGCAACATGAGTAACTATTTGTTACTGTTTTCTGTGCCCTCACAAACATGTTTCCTAGTGTTGTTCAAACAAAAGAGAAACATCCATTCATCGTTGAAATACTTTTCTATTTTTAGTGACAATTTGTGCGTTTTTGTATGAATGGATGTTTGTATGATTGACCTTGTGATTGGTCAAATTAACATTTTTCAAGCAATTTGCTATTGAGGCCTTCAGAGCACAGAGCGTTCATGTGTGTGAAAACAAGGTAGTTCACAATAGCCCTTATCACACTTGCATTCCTTAGCTGGAGGCAAACTAAGCCGTGGGTTAACTGTAGCCCAGGGCTGAGCTGAGCCTTGACTCACACTAAGGCCCGCGGCTAAGGTCCTCAGAGCGCTTGTAGCACAGTTTTGATTGGCCAACATGTTGTCTTTCAGAAGTATTCTATTGTTTTTGTTCTAACCTTGATTCTAACCTCATTTTACACCACAGACCTTATGTTTTTACACCACAGACCTTATGTTGCATGACTCACCTCGACTTTCCCCGTCTTGTGTTTTGTGGCTGTGCTGCAGGTGACACGTCTACAGTATCTGAATGCTCTCATGGCTTCGCGTGTGGCTCAGAGTCCAGATCCCCCCGAGATTAAGATTCTGCCCAACAGCCAGACGAAACTCCTCAACGACAGAAACACCACACAAGGTAGCCCCTTTTTGCACCCCAGAGCCGTGTGCGTCTGTTGAATCTCCCAAAAAATCTGTGTTTTTCATATTGTTTGTCATGTTACATGCCGCCTTCCTCAGATAAGAGTTTGAAGTGATTGCTCTCTTTTCTGTTTTGACTGCAATTTTAATCTCTGACTAATAATATCTATTTCTATCTGTATAACCGTGTTATTAGTTACCTGTTCACCTTCCACTGAACTAAGAAGTATAACTATTCTCTCTCTTTCTCTTTTTTCCCCTCTTTGCTTGCCTCCACATCCACTCTTCTCTTCTTCTCTGGCCCTCCCAGAGTTCCCTGTAAACTTTTCATTCTTTGATACCATTGAGAACTACTGTTAGTATTTTTTGCATGAGGTAAATAAAATGCAGCCTGTCTCTGGCATGACAACAGACACCTACATATATTACACACACACACACACACACACACACACACACACACACACACACACACACAGGCACACCCAGTGTCTCTTAACAAAATGGCACCAAGGAGAACACAGTTTACCATGCACATTAATTGTACCTTTATATTGGTACATATGCCATTAGCAGTATAAATATAATTGTCCCACTCTTGATTGATTCATGAAGGCAAAAACAAGTGACATTATGACTGCATTCAGGACGGTTTCTGCCTACAAAATTCTCCTTGTTTTGTTCAGAGCTCACTTGGTGTCCATTATTTTCAACAAACTCATGTTTTCTCTGGTAATATGACCGGTGGTGTGCACCTGATGTATGTGGGTGTGCTGTGGAGAGGCTTCATAACCTCTGTTTCCTCTGTATTCTATTGTCATTGCACGTTTCTGTTCCTCCCCGAGCACATCTGAGCTCTCTTTGTTAGGTATGTACACCTACAGTATGTTGTCACGTCCCCTGCACTGTCCCTCAGAGAGACCGCACGTCTGACCTGAAATGACTGTTTGCAATGCCCCTCCTGAGAAAAAAAAAAAAAAAAAAACAGGACCGGGCAGGAATCCCATTGCTGTGAGGTGGCATTGCAATGTCGTTAAAGGTTTGTCCGTTGTCTAGGGACTAGAGGGCTCTCAGGTGAAGCAGTATTGCCCCGTTGTGGCCATATTCTGAACTTACAACTTTCAACAGCGCATAAGATAAACGTTCATCATCTGTAGATCAGACTGCCTGTCTGATACATCTGCTTGATTTTGTGCTTAGGTCATTTGAGCTTTTAGTTAGCGAGTTAACCACAGTGTCCGCTCGGACAACCATCGCTGTCTTGCCAACTCTTCTGCCCAGCAGCTGGTACATGGCTCGAAACCAGTGCTTGAAGTAGCATGTTAAAGTGTAACTAAAGCCCAGACCCAAATGTCTGTGACGCCTGACCTGTAATGGTGAAAAGTAGGGTGTCTGGTCTTTGGTGGCAGGTGATGTCATCCCTTGTCACCAGAGACATTTGGCTTTTGGGTTTAGTTACTCCTTCAAAGGTCCTTTGTTTAATTGGCTTGCTGGCGAGTTTATTTATTTATTTTATTTGCTCATTTGATAAGGACAGAGCACAGTAATGAACACAAAATGTAAACATGCTGGAGTTGGCAAGAATGCTAATTTACATAGTCAGGTAACAAAAACACAAGCAATATAAGTAACAATATGCAAATGCAAATATACAAATACACACATAGAAAAAGACAAAAAAATATTAGGCGTATGTCCGGTTAAAAGTGAACACAGTTAAGGCTAGGTAGCAAGGTAGCACAGCTTAAAAAAAAAAAAAAAAACAATAGTTAGATAGACTGCTGGCTAACTTACAAGTTTCATTGATTCAAATTCATTAGATGCATTGATGATGAAACTATCATTTCCTGGTCAAAAAACAAACAGGAATCCACAAGAAACAGTGGGAACAAAAACTTCCAAAGCACCCTCAGAGCATAATCAGAAATAACAAGGTTGCGGTTTTGTGTTTGCAATCAGGAGCTTCCAGCCTTGTCATTTTGATTTTTCAAACTTTTCAAACAGGCAGAGCAGAGCTGAATGCTTCCAATTTGGCTGCCGGAGCGGCTCTCCCGTCAGCTGAGAGCTCTCTTCTGTGTTGTTGTGTCGGTTGTGATGTCATCATCCCCGCTCACCCCAGCTCTCCTCTCATTGGTCGGGTTCCACAAGGTGGCAGTAAAGCCCAGGAGAGCTCCACGGAAGAGGAGGCTCATGGGTAGTACAGTTCTCTGCCCTCTACCAAAAACCTATTCCAACCAAGTGGCGCTTTTTATTTTATTTTATTTTTATTTTATTATTATTTTTTTTTAATTATCAGTGAATCATCTATGGCTGGAACGTACTTATTGGACTATGGCGTGAGGAGTACTTGTGTATGTCTACATATCCATGGCATTTGCATCTCAGCCATTCTCATCTCCTCCCTTATTCCTTTTATGTGCTTTTCACTGCAGTTATTTTATGTTATTTTATACACTTTAGGCGGCGTGTGTACATACATTTTGTTTTAATTTGGTGGTGCCTTTCTTCCAAGTTTAGCCTTCCTTACTAAATGTTGCATTGTCCATTCCTTACTTTTGCCTGACTGAGTGCCAAAGCTATGTGTGTGTGTGTATGATTGTTTTTGTTATGTCTGTGTCTGCATCGCTATATCCGTTTATGTCTTTATGTTTCAAAGAATCCGTCCATTAGACACTGAACACATCATTTGGGTAAAATTTGATTTGCACCTGAAGTTGTGCCCTGTTGACAACATGAATCTGTTCTACTATCTGTTAGGTACGTCCAATTTTATTTACACCCTCGTGCAGCAGTACTGGTGTACATAGAGGTGTGTCTAGCCAAATAATATTCCAGTGCTCTGTCTTTTGATGCCTGATTGGAAGTTTATATGTTTGTTCCAGGTAAGCTGAATTGGAGACTGGTGTGTCATGGATTTATCTTTCTGTTTTATCCAAACCTGGTAAAGGATACTACAACTTATACAGATTTGCAAATTATGTCTAACAATTACAGTAGTAATCAAGGTCATTGGTTAGCTCACGTGGCCGTTTGAATATCACTATATCCCTTTTCACACTTGGCCCTGTAGCCCAGATCTCAGGTCAGCCTCGGTTCACACTTGTACTTAAGAACCCAGACTTTACATTCAGCCCAGGGTTAAGGCTTCCCATTTAAGGTGGAATTTTGGGGTTAAAGTCCTCAGAACACTGTAGCACAGTTTTGATTGGGCAACAAACATGTTATTGCATTTCACCAGTATTATATTGCCTTTATTCTAACCTTTATTCTAACCCTGATTCACAAAGCAGACTTTAACCCTGACTTTTGGGTTTTTGGGACAACCCTGTTCTAGAGTGGGCTGTAGTTAGTCCCAGGTTAAGAGTGGGGATATCCCAAGTTCTAAGTTACAAGTGTGAAATGACTGAAAGCTCAGGGCTAATCATAGTGTGAAAAGGGCTCATGACTCACAGGGAGAAGTAGTCATCGTCCCAGGAAACCACCTGATTCCACCTGATGCTCATATTGATGCTTATCAGCAGTGGCTGCATCAGGATTTAGTCTGGTATGTGAGGAGAGCATCAGTCCCCCGCACCTTGTCCCTCCCCGTGGCACCCATCTAGAGCCATCTAATGTGTACAGTAAGCAACAGGCCATAGGAGTTATATAGGGTCCCAAACAGGGCACTGTGGATCTCACCTAATTGCCTATATCAACCTGGTCATGTGTGATCTTGGACCCCTGGGATTAAAAGTACAGTTGTTTCAATAGAACAGACCTTTTTTGCAGCAACCATGTTCACATGGAAAACGCAGCATAAGCACAGGTGTTGCTAATGACATTTATTAAAGGACCGTAACGGTTGCATGTTTAGCCTCAAGATTCAATTCAATTCAAGATTTTTATTTGTAACATGCATGATGTACGAGTACAGCAGCAGTGAAATGCAATTGCAACAACTCCAGCACTGTGCAAGTAAAAAATAGGTAAGAATGAAATAGATAAAAAATAAAATAGAAAGTATATATTACACGCCTATATACAATATACAACCTCTGTACAATATACAACAATATACAATAAGTCCAAATAAGTCCAAATATCTACTCATATTTACAAAATGTACTTCATATTTCTGCGAATCTTTTCCCAAAGCAAGCAATCATGTTGAACTCCCATATCATTTTTCCCTGCCTTGTATCTGGCTATTGGTTTCCATTCATTCCACTGAGAACCAAAAATTCAGATTTGAAAAATGGAGGGATTTTGATTATAGGTTGTGAAATACTTAGTTCCCCTGCATGATTTGCAAAATGGTTTTTTTGACATGTAAATTATGGGTATCGTGTAGTAAAGGGTCCGGACATTCAAAATCACCAACCAAATTAAGGTTGCATTCCATTTAAGGTTAACAGAGCCTTTTCCGGTGAACCAGAGTGCACAACTGCAGGGACTGCGGCTCTGCTAGACCTGAATGTAACGGAGCTAGCAGTGACACCGGTGTTTACCCTGCTATTTCATGTCAAATGGCTGCTGTGACAAAGGTCTACTGGTGCATGTGCATCGTATGAGTGAGGGAGCTGTTGCCTTGGGTTGACGGCGGGGGACAGATTCAAGTTTCAGCCTCCAGCTCGCAGCTCCTCACAGGGAGCTCCGACCACAGCCATACAACACTTGTGCATTCCATTGGTTCGGCCACGGAGATTAATTGTTTGAGTTTGCTTCACTTATCGCATAAAGCACCTGGTGTGTCATCTCATCGTCATTTTCCCAGATGGTTATGTTAACATTCCAGCATGTCTGTACTCGTGTGCATCTCTTGTCTGTCTCTTTGTGTCTGTCTTTGACTTGTGACATGTCAACAAAAAAGCATCCTGTCTTCACCAAACTTCATGACATCAGGTTAAGTTTCTGCTCAGTCTTTAGCTGTCGCATGTATGGAAACAGATTGATGTCTTCATCTGGAAACACCCCTAAACAAAATGAAACAAAACCCTGGACTACCTATGTTCTTGAAGTACCTAGAAGCCAGCTGGAGAAAAAAAAGGCTATGGCTGCTTTTTTTTTTTTTTTTTCCATCTGACTTTACAGAGCCGTTTGGCAGAGTAAAGAAAATCAGTGTTGAAGTAGCAGAAGGGTTGGTTAAGACTACGTTCTGCACCAGCCAATACTGTGCAACTTGTTACGGTGTTACATTAGCACTATTGACTGCTTCCTTGCATTTTGATCCTGTGAGAGATGTGTGTTTGGTCATCCATTGCTGTCCACATGCAAACATAATGCCATATATAGGAGAAATTATTGACTGTGTGATTTGGAGTAAATATTTTTCAGCTGTTTACCTATATTTTGTTTGTTTTTGTTGTAATAAGTTCATTTATATGATATCAGAAGACTGAATGTACAAAATGTAATCATTACTTGTGCTACTTATACTGATTGGGAGCAATGCGAGGGTGGGGGGGTTGATG
Organism: Myripristis murdjan; assembly: GCF_902150065.1. Classification (NCBI taxonomy): domain Eukaryota; kingdom Metazoa; phylum Chordata; class Actinopteri; order Holocentriformes; family Holocentridae; genus Myripristis; species Myripristis murdjan. The sequence continues at coordinate 16,825,827 of NC_043991.1, forward strand.
ATGTGGAGAACTGTATATTAATATATGAATACTTAGAGAAAATATAATTCAAGGATGTAGTTTATAGGTCATCAGTCTCAGTTTTCAGGTACAAAAACACTGTTACCATAAGAGTTGATTAAGTCTAAACCTTTTAATCGGTTCCTCTTTCTGTCTAGGTTACATTTGTATAAAATTTCTCTTTTTTTTTTTTTTGGAATGCTGCCAGTTTTGGGTGCATTGAGACCCCATTGCATATAACACTTTAAGATAATTAAGTTTTCTTAGGAAATAAACTCAACCCTGTTCTAAACGCGTTTGTCTTCCCTGTTTTCTCCTGCACACGGAAATATCGCCTCAGCAGTAATATATTATTTTGATGTTTTGTTGCTCTAGGTGAAAAACACGACCAAGTGCCAGTGGAAGTGTTTTGCATGCCAGTCCTTTTTCAGTATTCCTGCTGCTGTGCGTCTGCCCAGGCAGGCAGGTTGAACTCCGTCTGCATAACACACTGATTTAGTTGCAGAGCTTCTAAAGCACTGTATAAACCTTTCAGAGAAGTGAAAGTATCACTTCTCGTCTGTAGAGATGAAGTTCTGCATAATTTCCTTTCTCAAAGCAGCCTATGTTTCTCTAAATGCCAAGAAACAATGATAGGCGCTATACCTATACTTGAGAAATTTGGTCAAGTCACAAGCTCATCTTTGAAGCAATTTTGCCATTTCACCACACAGAGAATTTTGTTTGAATATTGGTTCATTATTCTATAAAATAATATACAGTACAGGCCAAAAGTTTGGACACACCTTCTCATTCAATGCGTTTTCTTTATTTTCATGACTATTTACATTGTAGATTCTCATTGAAGGCATCAAAACTATGAATGAACACATGTGGAGTTATGTACTTAACAAAAAAAGGTGAAATAACTGAAAACATGTTTTATATTCTAGTTTCTTCAAAATAGCCACCCTTTGCTCTGATTACTGCTTTGCACACTCTTGGCATTCTCTCCATGAGCTTCAAGAGGTAGTCACCTGTAATGGTTTTCACTTCACAGGTGTGCCTTATCAGGGTTAATTAGTGGAATTTCTTGATTTATCAGTGGGGTTGGGACCATCAGTTGTGTTGTGCAGAAGTCAGGTTACTACACAGCTGACAGCCCTATTGGACAACTGTTAAAATTCATATTATGGCAAGAAGCAATCAGCTAACTAAAGAAAAATGAGTGGCCATCATTACTTTAAGAAATGAAGGTCAGTCAGTCCGGAAAATTGCAAAAACTTTAAATGTGTCCCCAAGTGGAGTCACAAAAACCATCAAGCGCTACAACGAAACTGGCACACATGAGGACCGACCCAGGAAAGGAAGAGCAAGAGTCACCTCTGCTTCTGAGGACAAGTTCATCCGAGTCACCAGCCTCAGAAATCGCAAGTTAACAGCAGCTCAGATCAGAGACCAGATAAATGCCACACAGAGTTCTAGCAGCAGACCCATCTCTAGAACAACTGTTAAGAGGAGACTGCGCAAATCAGGCCTTCATGGTCAAATAGCTGCTAGGAAACCACTGCTGAGGAGAGGCAACAAGCAGAAGAGATTTGTTTGGGCCGAGAAACACAAGGAATGGACATTAGACAAGTGGAAATCTGTGCTTTGGTCTGATGAGTCCAAATTTGAGATCTTTGGTTCCACCTGTCGTGTCTTTGTGAGACGCAGAAAAGGTGAACGGATGGATTCCACATGCCTGGTTCTCACTGTGAAGCATGGAGGAGGAGGTGTGATGGTGTGGGGGTGTTTTGCTGGTGACACTGTTGGGGATTTATTCAAAATTGAAGGCACACTGAACCAGCATGGCTACCACAGCATCCTGCAGCGACATGCCATCCCATCCAGTTTGCGTTTAGTTGGACGATCATTTATTTTTCAACAGGACAATGACCCCAAACACACCTCCAGGCTGTGTAAGGGCTATTTGACCAAGAAGGAGAGTGATGGAGTGCTGCGGCAGATGACCTGGCCTCCACAGTCACCGGACCTGAACCCAATCCAGATGGTTTGGGGTGAGCTGGACCGCAGAGTGAAGGCAAAGGGGCCAACAAGTGCTAAACACCTCTGGGAACTCCTTCAAGACTGTTGGAAAACCATTTCAGGTGACTACCTCTTGAAGCTCATGGAGAGAATGCCAAGAGTGTGCAAAGCAGTAATCAGAGCAAAGGGTGGCTATTTGAAGAAACTAGAATATAAAACATGTTTTCAGTTATTTCACCTTTTTTTGTTAAGTACATAACTCTACATGTGTTCATTCATAGTTTTGATGCCTTCAGTGAGAATCTACAATGTAAATAGTCATGAAAATAAAGAAAACGCATTGAATGAGAAGGTGTGTCCAAACTTTTGGCCTGTACTGTATGTTTTAAAATTATGCGTTCTCATTAATGGGTGGATAGATTAAATCACTACCCACATATGGATTGATTGATCAAATTCCAAAAAAAATCGTTTGCAGTGATAACAACAACAAAGGCAATTAATTTACGTCAGGCACATGTGTGATATTTCCAGTTTTTTGTTGCCTTGTGCGCAAAAGAGTCAGCTGTCACAGTGACAACAGTTTGGAAATCACACGGTACTTCCATCTTGAGGTTTTCAAAATGCAGAGTGGACAGTTTGTGACACAAGGGATCAGCCCAATATCCCTTCAAATCTGACATGATGGAAATGATGCTGGACATGTTTGGGATTAATTTCTGTCAGTCACAAATGAGCATCAATTGGACCTTTGAAATGAGCAAAATAGGTCATTTTTCAGTGATTTTCTCAGTGTAAGTTCAGATATGGTCAGGTGTGTATGTATGTGTGTATGTGCGTGTGTGTGCTGAAAAAGGGAAAAGTGAAGGGGAAGAAGTTGTGAAGGGGAAAAGTGAAGGGGAAGTAGTTGTGACCAGCACCAGTGCAGCAAAAAACCCTATTAACCCAAACTGTTGACATGATCTCATTCATGTTGCTGCCCGTTCTTCAGAGTACATTAATATACATTAAAAGGACCAAATTTGAAAACATATGGTGATGAGTGATTAAAACCTGGTTGTTCAAGTTCACTAATGTAATTTTTTTTTTTTTCTTATACAGACTTTTTTCACAGCAGACATTTTGACATGAACTAGCAGGTAATCACAAGTATTACTAATGACATTAAAGGTTCTGCTCCATTTAAGTCCAACAGAACCCTAATTAATACCATTAGTAATGCCTGAGTTTATTTAAATAGTTAAATAGGTATTTTATTCTGCAGAATCAAATGTATTCCACTTTAAAGCTGAATAAGAACTAATGCACAGCTCGCCTACGTCTATGAAAAGTTTTAGTGGGTAACAGCTCATACAGCAAAATTACATAGATTATATGTACAACTATTTAATAAAGAAAGAAAGAGCTAAAGAAGCATGCGCGCCTTTTCAAATTTGATTCATGATAATGCTCAACTTTCATTTATATACAAACAAGAATGAAAAGAATGGATGAATGAACAAGAATCTGAAAACATTTTTAAAGTGTTAATACAAGATTGATTCAATGCAGTATAAAATATATAGTATCAAGTCATGATGCAGTCTCACTTCTCTTATAGCAAATTCACTGTTATACCGCGAGTCAACCTAACACTGGAAAAATGCTCGAGACTGATAATTTCTTCCTCAAAGCAAAACCAAATGGAAGCCCTTCATCCACCACAGAGCAGAGCAGAGCGGCGGACCACCACTGCAAAACAAAGGTACTCACGCATTTCATTTCTTAGAAAATCTGCCAGACCCTTGCCTTTTCCAGTGAAACAAACACACTCTCTTTTAACTTTGCTCTTTCTTGGAAAGTATGTTGACACTTTTTACTTTTCAAACACTCAAAAATTGCCAATTTTCCTTTAACCCTAACCCAAACAGCAAGGTGACTTTTGACTATTTCTGATCAAAAGACATAAGCAATCCCTCTAAGGTACTTTCACGCTCTGAAAATGACAATGACAAATTGTTTCCACCACACCACAGAAGGGACAGTCATTACAAAATGTGAGATGCATTACATACAGAAGCGCTGACAGCCCCCACTCCACTGCAGGTCACCAGATCATTTTCTTGAGGGGAGCTAATCTGCGTGTTAGCACCAAATTCTCTCTCAACACTGTGCCAGCTTTTACATTTAACCTGTTTTTTTTTACTCTTTACAGCAAATAAATCTACTTCTTTTACACGTCACGTACCGCACACTTTTCAGACCATTGGTTGTAAATATACTTTGTGTATAGGATTTAAATCTAGCCTGATGTCATTTCGTTTTTTCCCCAAACCACGCTGGTACTCATAACTAAAAACATTATTTAAAACCACAGAATAATCAGTGAAACCTACAGGTATACCATTTCACACATTTTTAACACTACGGTGTTGTTTGAGCAATAAAATCTGTCACACCTGGCTAAACAAATAACATCGTCTCTGACATGCACCGTGTCTTTTCTTGCTCTCGTCTCCAAATATCCACCAGATCATGAGTTTGAGTGAGGTAGTTCGGTATACCCTCTAATTCTCTGTGAGATTTGACTCAATCTAAATAATCCTACTGAGCGCAATTAAAATCAGAATCAAAAAAAAGATCAGAATCACAACTAGTCAGAATGTCACTCAAAAAATAATGGGAGTCTATTTAGACCCACAAAGGGTGTATATATATTTATTGAAAAAATTTTATTTTTTTGTGTCACATTCAAAATGTGCTTTGACTACCAAGAGCCTTCGCCCACTACCTGTTGCTTTAGTTCGTGTAAAACAGGATGTCACTTGATGAAAATGTATGACAGCCGTCACGCTCACTGGTGTAAGCTCTCTGATGTCAGCTGTCACCTCAGAGAGCTCTCCTTCTCACTCTACATTCCAATATTCATTCTTGTTATTACGGTGTGTCTCCAGGAAAAACATTAAGTCATTAACGTTCATTTTTACAAAAGTGCCTCCCCCTGCTCCCGCCACCTTTGCTACAAATAACACAGTGAGTAATTTCTTGACTTGTGCTCTTTCCTTACTGACAAAAGTGACATAGTTTGTGGTGTACCTGGTAAAATGGGAGCAATGACTGATCACAAGACAGCTAGCACCACCAATCCAGGCCAATCAAACACCTGTTTCTTCCTCAGGAGAGAGTTCTGACAATGACTGAGGTCATGGTGTCACTGCGGGGGGCTTCCCCTTTCAGTTTGGTAAACTCCTGCTTCAGTGCTGAGCAGCCACTGGAAACTCTGCTAACTTACCACAACCTCACTCGCTGGTTCAGAAAGTGAAAAAAGAGATTAATAGGAATGCAGAAAAAAAAATACATTTATCAAAATTGATAGGTAAACTGGAAGGGCAGTATGGCCTTCCCTAAAATCTACCCTGTTGAAAAACCCCACCAAGACAATATGGTGACATAGTAAACAGTAGTAGACATAGTAATAGTAGACTTAGTAATGATTATAAAAATAGTAGACAAAGTAAAAGTAGATAAATGTGTAAATCCTGTAGCATATATGGTCATGAGACCTGCTTTTTAGAAACAACTCTGCATGTGCAGAGTTGTTGTGGCTGCATGTGACTCAGATCATAACCTTAAACCGCTTCGTAATTTTTCTAACACAAGTCATAACTCGGGGTTACCACTTAAAATGAGTGACAATCATGAAAACACATTTACACAAGACTAACTGTCAGCATGGGGTGGCTGAGAGTAGAGGTGCTTTTCAGATGGCCTGAAAGAGAGGACGCAGCTGTGAGCATTTACATATGTGATGTCACCATCATCTGTTCCTGAAAAAAGTAAGACTATATTCGCAGACACTGTGCAATGTTTCAGCAAACTCAGAAAAACAAGCAATCGTGGCTGGAACACGGTGCAGTGGCATCTTTTATGTAAAATATATACCTATTATACCTTATATTATACCTTATCCAGTGAACTTTCAATTCACATTTGGACTCCCAGGAAAATGTCAATAAACACAAAACATTTTTGCGTGGTCAAACCAAAAGTGAGCCTCCATGCAAATCTTCTCGATCCTTTGATGTGGAATATGTTGCCATTTTCAATTTGCAGAGGAGTTTTACCCTCAAACACATGGACAAAACATGCCCAGCCCCGGACTGTGGCCAGGCAGAGTCCTTTTGAAAATGACCCTCCAACTTTACCAACAGATGTCTGAAAGGCACCATGTTAAAAAAAAAAAGTCACAAAGCCTTTTTCCTATCATTATATTATATTCTAAAGTTCTCCAACTGGGATATTGTTAAGATCTGGTTCACTGACTTTTTGCTGTGGATATCCTAAATAAAATAACATATTTCTGTCACTACATGGCTTGTGTCTCAGGTTCAAATAGGACATGTCTGAAGATTGCCTGGTCCCGTTATTCGATAAAAACAACAACAACAACAACAACAACTTGTAAATAAATGACTAGTCAGCTGAACCAGTCTAATCAGTCTGCTGCTGCTTTTATTATGTAAGCTAGTGTATATTCAAACTGACCAGGTTCGACATTTATTTAAAAGCTTAAGAGAATTAAGCATAAAAAAAACAAACTCCCTGAATGTTTGATTTGTTAGCGGATTCATGAAAGCAGGCTCAGTGTACTTTCCTCTGATGCACATGCAGTGTAACCTTTGTGATGATCTGAGAAGAACCACGTGGAAACTGCAGCCCGAGGAAGGAAGTTGAGAGGCGGACCAGCGGAACTGAGGTTTAAAGTGCCCATATTAGAGGCTCTGACTTCATTTATTTGGAAACCCTCAGCACGACAAGTGGAGCTTCCAGTCAGATCGAGCCTCACGGTGAATCTGGTCAAAGAGAAGAAACATTCACCTGATTAAGAGTCTTCCATTTTTACACAATGTCCAACTTTGATCTGTCAGACGCCCTTGAGGGGTAAGTTTAAGGCTATAATTTTAATTTAGTAGGCTTTGCAAAACTAACAAGATCATATTTTTACAAATGTGTATTGATTAGTTCTTGTTTGTGAACAATCAAATTCATTCAAATGTATAAAATTTAGAAAAGTCAAGATAACTTCTCTGGGTGAAGATTACTGCTAATGTTGGAATGTGCCATTAACATCCCATGCATTTGTGTTTTAACTATACATAAACACATCCACCCAAAAATAGTAGCTCACTGACTACCATCTGAAATTGCCAATTGATAATTCTGATGAAAAGACCATTTGGGAAAGTTTCAGCTGAAGTGCCATCACCCACATGGCGGCTGTGCATTTCCTCAGTGTCAGTCTTGAGCTGCAGCACAACGCTGAGTTTCAAAATAGAACAGCAGCCACCAAATAAGCAACTTTTGTAATATAGGATCCACTTTGTTATTACATTCAGCCAAAACCACCTGAATGCAGCGATAGAGTTACACTTTATGACTTTGGGAGTCGGAGGAGCAAATGAAGGCAAAGTTTAGGTGAAATGGGAACTGCTCCTGCCTCGCCAAAAAGCTGTTTCTTTTTCAACGTATGCAGCAGTAAAAGGAGCTCACTCCTGTTTGTTTGGAAATGCTTATGAACTCAGATTTTCTTGGAGAAAGATGCCAGGAGACAAAAGACAGTGTGTGGTCTTTGTACAGCAGCCCACTCGCCTACTGCGGTCTGTTTGAAACAATTTAATATAGCACTGCCTGAATGCTTTGGTTAAATTCATGCGCATTTGTATTTTTACAGTTGCTGAATATTATGGATACCTCAACTTTCCCTTTGGATCAACTTGCTCTTCTAAGGCATAAATGACCTACAAATGTCAGCTACTCTTCTTTCTTTCTTTCTTTCTTTCTTTCTTTCTTTCTTTCAGTAACCAGCAAGGTCCCAACTCGTCTTTCAGGGATCCCTACTCAAGATGGCAGCAATCAGTCATAATTTCACTATTGACTATATGCTTGTGAATAATTTCTAATGTATTTGTATCACTATAATGATCGATATCGGTCTGATTTGTGTTTCAGCTCACTTCAGCTGAAGGAGACAGGGAATGGACACTGCTCCCGTGAGGTGATGGTAAGATGGTGAACTGGCATTTCTTTGTTATTTATTTAGCACATGAATGCAGGCTGCTTTCCCATGATCCCATATCACAGGAAAGCATCACAAAGTCACACACAGAAACATATTTGCAGTAAAATCATTAACTGACGTTGCCAGCAGCAGCTTTGGCTGCAGCTGTATATGACTCATCAGTCGGGGAAAACTGGTAAGATCCGATGAGTTATTTCTGTCCGACTTCTGCGCAGGGTTTGCACGAAGAGCAGTCCGATATCAGCCCAAGAATCAACATGGTAGTTTCCCAACGGCCCAAGAGCATGCGACACTTAGCCACCTTAATACTAGTGCCGAGCAGGATGAAAAAGATCCTGCATGTCACAGATGAGCAGCTGTGCAGCATGATCATGGACAGCCCGGTCGAGGGTAGGCTACAGCAACAGAGCACTTAATATTATTGTATTTTGTACTGCAATTTTCTTGCCTTTGTAGTTTTAATTTGTCTGTCACTCTCCTCTTTCGCCTCCCTTTATCCCGTCTCCTCTCTACAGAAAAAGCTTCCAAAGAGCTTCAGGACCTCACAAAGTGTGAGAAAAGAAGCAGATTTCAGCGTGTTAGCAGTGCGAGGCAGTGCACGCTGTGTGACACCTCTCAGAAGGATCTGGTCAAGCCAGCAGAAGACCTGAAACTGCTGGCCATCACACTGAAGGGAGGGAGCCGCTATCAGAAAGGTATGAAGAGCAAGCGACAACGACGAGTGTATAGGACATGTGGGACATGTACTCTATTAATCTACAGTCAATACCAAAAAAATAGCTTTCTCTCTCACATACCACTGCTGTCCTCTTATAGTCTTGTCAACCTCAGCGGCCTTTGTAATCATGGTACAGATCAAAAAACAAAACCTAGTTTTGAGATCAAAGTCAGAACTCAGTTTACAGTCAGAATTTTGAGAAGAATGTCGGGAACAAGAATTAAGTCATAATTCTGTTATTAAAGTTGAGAATAGAATCAGAATTCTGAGAATAATGTCAAATGTAGCAATATATGACATTATTAAATTTCAGAATTCTGACCTCCCCAGAATATTAATCAGAATTCTGAGATAAAGTTATAATTCTGACATTAACCGCAGAATTCTGAGTTAAGTTTCAAAAATCTGAATCAATCAGATTCTGAAATCAGAATTCTGACTTTATTATTAGATTAATTCTGAGATTAATTAATTTATTTTAATTAATTTATTATTTAGATTTAATTAATTTTTCTTTCTTAGTTTCTTTCTTTCTTCCTGTCTTTCTTTCTTTATTCATCTATTTATTTTGTGGAGCTAATCCTTCTTTGTAGACCTTCTCATTAAAGCCCTCACAAATTCATCGCAGATGTCATTTGGCTGCCCGCCTGCTCACCTCTCTCTCCTCTGTCTCCATGTCTGTCCGGCTCAGTGAATTTCAAAGTCTTCGAGTACATCAGTCGCCACCAGCCCGTCGACACCCAGGCTGTTACCTTGTCAATCACCAACAGCAACTGGTACATTTCCTGCTCCATGGAGGAAGACGAAGCTGCCTTGCACCTGGAGGTAAACACACACACACACACACACACACACACACACACACACATACACACACATATCAGAGTTTCTCCCACCTCCAAAAGGACATTAATTTGACGCCTTTGATTTGATTTGGGGGAAAATTGTGTCCCTTTTGGGGCTGTTTTGTTGAACTCTAAAAACCATGAAAGTGTTATCAACATTTTTCACCATTTTATGAGGTTTTACTGGACTAAACAACTAATTGATAAAATAATCGATAATGGAAAGAATCGTTAGTTGCAGCTCTAAGAAATGGCCTGTCAGGTGTATTTTATTTTATTTCATTTTTTTATTTATTCATTTTCTTGATAATTTTCAAGACAATTTCTGGTAATTTCTCCACTGATATTTCTCTCATTTTTAAAAAAATGATATTTTCGCTTGGTTTTTAAGATTGTTTTCCAAATTTGTGGCAATTTTCTTATAAATTTCTGTTTTGGAAATCTATCTATCGATCTGTCTGTCTGTCTGTCTGTCTGTCTGTCTGTCTGTCTGTCTGTCCTCTGACAGAGTTGCAGTGAGGAGGATTTGAAAGTTGTCAGTACGGATGGAAACATGGACCGGTTCCTCTTCTACAAGAGAAACACTGGAATTTCTATGACCACTTTTGAATCTGTCAAGTACAGTGGATGGTTCATTGGCACTTGTGACGTTGAAAACCAACCTTTGGGGCTGCACAAAGAAGACAGTAACAGCCATTGCACCACTTTCACCGCTCTCTGAAGGGTATTTCTCAGCTGCTGAGAAACTCCTGAGGCCGGCCCAGCTGTGCACTTTTTGTTTTCATCGCTAGATGGAGCAGTTCGCTGCATTGTTTCCATGTAGTAATGCTGGATCGTGCTGAAGACACATTTAATTTATAAAATGTGAAAAATCAACAATTCACATTTATTTGCTCAGGAAAGATGTAACAGGACATTCCTGATATTCCTGTAACATTATAGGTGTAAGTGTGAATTAGTTACTTGTATTGTATTAATACTATAGTTAACATGTCATGTTTTTATTCATGAAAACGTTCCTTGTAATGGGTAATTATGTTGTGTCTGTGCACTGATAAGTACGAAGAGGGGCACTTTAAAGGTTTGAAAAGTGCAATGGAATACATGCCCCATTACAATTAGGTACGTTTTCTGTATAGACTTTTTTTCCTTTGTGTACTCATTTTTTACTTTACCTGTTTCTGCAACAAGAACATTGATGTTCTGTCACTGTTATGCATTCATTTAAAATATTTTTCTCTCAATTCTGTATATATTGGTAAGAATACTAAAAATGTGACCCAAGATATTGTGGCTTGTCAGAGTGTTTTTAAATCATACCACATCTTGGATCTTATTAATCTTGGTGGCCACAAGAGACACTCAGGATAAATATGCACAGATGCGATATTTGCTCAGTGATCCAGTGTAGGACATTTTTCAGCACCTCGTTCAATGGAAGAACACTTCACGTGTTACACTGCGGTTCTGAAAACTATACATTAGACAAGGAGAAGTCGGTCGTGTGTCACAGGAATGGGCATTGCTAATATACTGTAGGGTGACTGATACTATGTTTTGCATCCATAACCTGAATTAGTCTTGATGGCCAGTGTCAGAGGTGCAAATAATTGGGTACAGTATTGGGTGCACTGCATGGAATTTGGTGAAATAGTTATTATCACCCCCTGACAATTAAATGTGCAGTTTGTCCTCTGCTAATCTCTGCAACATCAGACGTTCTGCCTCTGCATCATTCTGAAGTATTGTTCATTTAAAGGCACACACACACACACGCACGCACGCACACACACACACACGCACGCACGCACGCACGCACGCACGCACGCACGCACGCACACACACACACACACACACACAAATACACTGTATTGTAAATGAATGGTAATTGTATTATGAAGTTCCCAGAACTGGGCACATAAAGCATCAATCCGGGCATAAAGAAACTCAACCAATCAAACACAAGTCAGATGGAGAGAACTTCTTGCCATTGGTACACTCTGTACGGGTTTGCATGGTGATATACCTCAGGCTTTTTCCTTGACTCTTATCCACCAATGAGAAATGCTGCATTTGGTAGCTGTGCTTTACATAATGTATGTTGAATACTACTGAGCCGCAGATTATGGAGTGATGTGGATTTGAATTTGACAGGAAAAATAGGACAGACAAGTTGAAAAGCTTGTCAAAACGAGGGCCAGGGATTCTTCTTTTTATGCTCTTCTGGATAAAAGTCACACACATATTAGTTTGAGAATGCACTTTAAAAACGTACTGTGGCAGGTTTAATTAAACCAAATGTAGCCTGTTTTTAGTTGCAGCCTGCAGCATTCGCACATTGCAGGGACTTCAGATGGCTCTGACAACAGAAATTGTCAGGTGATTTGGATGCAATTTCCCCCAGAATATCTAAAGCTTGACAGCACAGCGCAGTTCTCCAACTCGAAGATGGAAAAACGGTGCGATTCTCTGAGTGCATACACAGGCATGCATGAAACACTTCGCTTTGCATCTAATTGGGATTTGAGGAAATGGTGCCTTGTTTTTACAGATGCAATATTAGTAAGAAACAGAGAGGAGAAGGAGATTAGTGTTCATTAGGGAAGGAATAAAAATCTCAGAGAAACAGAAACGTGATGCCTGAAAAAAGATCATTGATTCAAATCATGCATGTAGACAGACATGAGTTCATGCACACACTCTCTTTCTCTTGCTCTCTCACACACAATAGGCTCACTACTGACCATGCACTTCTGCACGAGTGCATGCAGCATGCATGTGTATGTGTGTGTGTGTGTGTGTGTGTGTGTGTCTCCCTCTACCGTGCACATTCCGGGCACATGGCAACAGAAGCTAAATATAGCCCGAGCAGTCCAGCATCACAGTGGGATCATGCTTCCTCTCACTAACGTAGGATTCACCATCTCTCATCTCTTTCTCTTCCTCCTACAAACAGAGTGTTACTGTCATCCAGCTGTCTCCCTCTCTTCCTCCTTTTTCTCTGTCTCTTAATCTCCCCTTCGTTGCTTTCCTCCATCGTTTCCTCTTCACACTTCTCCTCTCTTCAGATGCTCTCCCTGCTCTTCTCTCTCTTTTTTGCCCTCTCCACATGTTGGAGGGCGCCCTATGGGAGCTCAGTGGGATGCAGCAGAATTTGAATGTTTTATCGGCGAAATAAGAAATTGTGATGTTTCATTAGTCATGCTATCGCTGTATTTTCTCTGTTACACACAACATCCACACACTACACCACACACACACACACTCGTGCATTCATATAAGTCAATGGGGGTGGATGCGAGTGATACTAGCGTGATTGGTAATGGGCTGCTGGGAGCATGGGTATAATCCTGGCTTGATTTGGCAACGGTGCCTCCTGAGGTATTACATGGCTCACAAGCTGCATTAGTCCCACTATTCATATGTGCCGCTGCACACATCACTGCTGTGCTGCTGGGGAGGTGAATGTGGGATATACAATTGGGATGTGGGGTCATTGGGGACAAGGACTCTTCAGCTAGGAGACAAACCTATTTCCACAATACAGGGTGGGAAAATATCATGAACGCTTCCCAAAGTCATGATGGATCTGTCAAGGCGTGGAAGATTTTTTTTTCCACTCAGTAAAGGCACATTAATCTGAAAAAAAAGCTCATCATTACTAAGAAAAAATATATTTTGGGTGTAAGTGGAGCCACAGTTATAGCTGCCGTTGCTCCAATAGGGCAGGCCAGAGCTCAGCAGGTGTGACAGTCAGCTGAAGTCTTCCCGAATCACAATATCACACCGCTGACTGATTGCTTGACTGAATAATTGATTGATTACAAGGTGACACATATGTATCCCCTGGTCCCTTCCAGCAATTTCACCTGGTGATGTTGCTGCCTGGCATTATGGGTACAATTTTTACAAGTTTACAAGTTTTAATGGGAAAATCCACCCATTTCTTCCTTCAAAAACACTGGATTGAGGCAGAAAAGGAGGAAATGACATGATTGTTATTATTATTATTATTATTATTATTATTATTATTATTATTATTATTATTATTATCATTATCATTATCATTATTATTATTATTATTTCATAATTTACAACTTTTCCTTGGATTTGGTGAAATGTTTCCATATTGGTGTCCTTAAGTACGCATAACTAGTCTTCTCAAAATTTTGGATTCCAGAGTTGTTCTCTCCTGTAAGTTGAATTTACACTCTAGTCCTACAGTATATAATAGATAAGGGAATTTGAACACCACTGTGGATACAATTCACCGGTGCTTGAACTGAAGATACAGTATCTCAGTGCATTTTTGTAAATAACTGTTGTTTCATTTTTTATGGTAGTGCCTTATCTTGGTGCCGTTTCCCTCACAGGAGTGGCTCCCAATATGTGGTACAGTATAGAGCAGGTGTCAGTCAGTATAGTGAACTACGTCCCTACCACCACCATCGACCACCAATCACCAACCAGGGTGGTGAGACAAAAATTACAATGTGTGCTTGTGTTAACTCTAAGATGGAAGAAAAAATCTGCCATGTTACAATTAATAATTAAATCTTTGAAATTACACCAGACATTTGAGACTGGAGAGCCATATATTACCTAGTCAGAACACAGGAAATAGAGCACAAAAAAAACCCAAACATAAAATCTAACAGTCTCATTTAGCGAAAAGAGCAACGTGGGCCAGTATGTTTGTTCAAGTTCAAATGTTGGTCCTATGACCCTGAACAGATGAACAAGACGGCCTGAGCTCAGATCTGGTGGTGCCATCAACAGGCACTTCAAGAAGCTGCTCCGCTGACAGTGAATAAGAGACTGAGTTTTAGATAACAGCTTAATAACACCCTCATTCACAGACTTACTATGCATTTTGGCATCTTCAAGAGCCCTGAGGATGATTTTACAAGAGCGCAGACAGAGAATGATTGTCCATAGGTTTGGAAAAATATTAGAGCTAGGAATTGATGTCACATAAATTTCAGGTTTGCATTCTTGCTTCTGCCCTTTTTTGTTGCAGAGTAGCAACATGTTTTGTCAAAATGGAGGCTGCAAAATTTCACACTTCAGAATATCAAAAAATTATCATTGCATTTGACTGTGCCTTTGGGCTGCCTGACAACATTTAATAATGCATAGTCGGTAACCTCTGATGTACTTTCAGTATGTAGGACAGCTGTGGGAAGAAGTGTTGCAAAAGTCAAAGCACTGCACCAAGAAATGTCACCAAGTGATACATGTTTTCAGGGATGCATTAAATAGTAATGTTTTATTCATAATTAATCTGTTGTAGTTAGTCTGAAAGGGTGCAATCGCACAGAATGGTGTCGCAGCTGAACACTGAGCAATTACACTCAGTGTGTGATGCGGAGTGCAGTGGCCAGAGCCACAGCAACCTGACACGTGCAGATACATGTGGGGCAAGTCAGTCTAGAGTGAATGCAGAACAAGTTTTATTACTCAGGAACGTATACGTCTTATAATCCATGTCATTGTTTCTATTTGAATGGGCCGATTGCATGTATATGTGTGTGTGTGTGTGTGTGTGTGTGTGTGTGTGTGTGTGTCTGTATGTGTACATATAGGTATACACATACACACATACATATATAAATAGTATAGTTGTAAATAGACCATGCTTTTGGTAGAATAAACATAATAGACAATTATAGATATTAATTATTATAATCATATCAGTAATTACTCATATTGTGGAAATGTAACTGAATATAACTCCAGAACTGAATTTATTATGTATTGTCTTGCAATTAGTTGGTGATTAAGGTCTCAAAATCTCTTGTTTTGGTATCAAATGCCATAATGTGTTTCTCAACTGGGGGTACGCGTACCCCTAGTGGTATGTTTGAGTACTACAGGGGGTACGTGAGATTTTTATTATTTTTTTTTAAATGTTAAAAAAAAAATGTTTTGTTCATGCATAATTCCTAAAGTAATTGGCCCATGCCATAATAAGGTCAATAAAAAATGTAAGTGTGATAAACCACATATTATATTCAGTATTTCCTCCAGGTTTCCTGAGGATGTCAAATGTGTGTGTTTGTGGTTAAAAATCTGCTGCTATGGTCATCAAGTGAGGATATTTCTTGCACTGGTCAGGGGGTACTCTGCTGAAAAAAATATTTCAAATGGGGTACATTACTGAAAGAAAATTTTAGAACCACTAACATAATATACACAATGCCCTGACATATGTACATGAAGCATCAAAAGCATCAATTATACTTGAAAAGTATCACAGTTTCAAATCAAGCTGCTGTAATTGGAAATGGATTTCGAAAGTAATATTTAGTGAACCTACAGTATGCATCCAAATTTGGCAAAAATAGGGGATAAAATCAATCATCTGCTGATAAACAACTTGATGTTACTGGTCTTATATGTTGGTGACTCATCCCTCTTATGAAAGACTAACTAGTTTGTGCTCATGTATTGTGGTGTTTTACTGATATATGTCTGTGTTCATGAACTCAACACTTACAGTAAGGCCATGTAATTTAACACTTGTTATAGTGGTTTCCATGTATGCACAGGTGTTAAATCAGTTTTAACATCAAAACAATTTAACCCTTTGAAACCTGCACATATATACTTGATTTCTTCTAAAAAAAAAAAATGTGAAAAAAGCCCATTAGTAAATTCATTAGTAAAACAAACAAACAAACGAAAAAAAAAACATTAGACTACAAGGAAGAAAAAAGAACAGAAAATTACAAAAAAACTGAAAAACTGAAAAAATAACAAAAAGAAATACAATAAAATAAAATAAAATAAAAATGACAACAAAACTATATTTATAAGTATTAAAATAAGCTCAGATCAGTGATACTCTATCAGTGTTCAGATTCTTGCGTTTACATGGCAGCATTCACATTCGCCTTTCACAAGCATTTGAACTATTCCTCATTTTGCCGAGGACCCCCTGGAGGAAAATCCCTGGCCTCTCACAAACCAAAATATCTCTCAATATAAGGACCCCTTTAAGGCAAATCACTTCAGATGGGGGTCTGTGGCTTATTGATAGTCGCCTTGGGGATCCAGCACTTTAAAAAGTTTGAAAACCCCTGGTCTAGCCTACCAGATTTTAAATACACAAAAGTAGGCCTGAATCTGCACGGCAAGTGCACCAGGGCCACAGAAGCCTTAGCATTGGCACAAGCAACCATGCATGGAATTCAGCATCACACACAAAAACCCAGGAAACTGACAGCAGGGCAAAGTCACCATCGTGAGGACGTGCCAAGATGTGCCAAAGCCATTTTTCAAGCTAAGCAGGGGCAATAAATGAACTTGGAAAAAGTGGAAAGGAGGATGCTTAGCTGGAAAGATCTTTGGAAAATAGGGGCATTGTATATTGAATGAAGTGCTCACGCAAACCTTTGGTGAGCTGCCATCACCACAAAAACTCAACTAGGCGATGACACCGGGGACAATAAAAATCTGTAGCATAACCACGTGCTGAAGTCCTTGGGATCAGCAATTGAGATTAATTCATCAGAAACTAATTCCTTAGCCATTAGGAAGCAGAACCCAAGCATTATGTTAGATTTGTACATTAAGGACAACAAGTCAGGAAAGAATTACTAATGAGTACTGGCACATGTAGAGGGGCTAAGGGAGGCTTAGGTATGAGCAGATGCAGGCCCACAATTTGGAGTGCTGCTAGAGATCAGCAGCAGCAGCAGCCTCTGACCAGACCTAGCACTGTAGTCCAATACTCAATAGGCTGTCTGTTTCATTATAAAGCCTTCTATGACATCAAAAGATGCTGCAGATGAGACATTTGAAAGAAAGTACCACACTGAGCCAATGTTGAAAAGAAAGCGAAGATGCTAATCCAGGCTGTGCCCTGTGGAAACTATGTGTTACAGATTTATGGAGATATTCACCATCATTTTACTTAGATTTATGGTCACGGCTTATGTAAGGGTAGACCATAGAAAATATATGATCTGGACGTGCAGCTATGTCTTCAGATTTCATTTTACAGTGGTCGTATAGATCCAAATTCCCTTCTGCTCCTTAATTGAGTGTTTCTGCCAGCATTTGGTGGAGAAACAGGACAGTGATTTGCTGGGTGGTTATTTTTGTAGGTGCACAAGGGCTTGTGAGCAATTTCACAAGGCCAAGTGGGGGCTATCCTGCAGGGGAAAATACACATTTTGTGATAACCAAGCGTGAAGTTGCATGTATGTTCTGCAAACTGAATACATCCAAACTAACCATTGCTTCCTGCTTCCTAATGAGCAAGAAATTGTGGCTGGTTAAACATGGCTAGAAATTGTTTAAGGCAAGTCAGTTTCATGGTAGGAAATAATCAGTGCTTCTTTTGTGTAAGGAAAAATGTGAAAGGAAAAATCCTCCCTGAATGTGAAGATGTGATAAAGGTGCGCTGGTCTGGCTATGCAGAGCTGTACTGGGCTTGAGGATGAAAGGCGGTCATGTGGCTTTGTTTATTGGTGTGACATATTGGAGCTTCGCAGCGGCCCTGATTGTCATACTGCAGGGATGCAAAATCATGAATACACACAATGAAAGTCTTTGAAACAGCAATGTTTGAGGAAGAGCCAAATGGAACAGGGAAACTTGGATGACTTTCCTACTTACAGGTCAGTGGCAAACAGGGTCACCATTACTACTTTCTCAAAAGTGGGATAGTCACACAAAGTAAATACAATTATGCTCATGAGATAGGATACATTAGTTGAATTGTACCTATAAAAGCATGGTCAGGAAATTGATTTTCATTCACTGATTTACTCCAAGGGACATTATTATTTTTTATGAAGCCACTATGATTTCTGTCTCCCTCACAGACACACCACTACACACACACACACACACACAGACCATTACCAATAAAAGACGCAACAACAGTCAAACAATATAAAATGCATGTGCGTGACAACATATTTCAGTTGCACTTTGTGTGTGAATCCAGAGATAGTCGACACAGGGAGATACCCCGCCTGTGAGGCCACATCCAGGGGGCGACATCCAGAACTAAAAGTGGGGTAAATAGTGAAATGAGTCAGTCAGCTGGACTTTTCCATAACATCAGTTCTCTACATTTTTTTTAAATGTGCATTGATGGTTAAGAAGAAACACATTTCTATGTACTGAATAAAATCTGGAGCAACTGAGTCAACAGCAGATAGCCTCAATGTTAGTGGAAATCTGAAAGTAGCTATGTAATTATGTCTTTGTTGTAAATATTGGGCTGTGTAACAATGGCAGTTTAAGGTGTAGTTGCTGGTAAATATCTGGAATCAATAGCATTTAGCACCATTGACCGCCATTCTACTCAATCTAGCAAGTGCTCAGGACTTCCCCCGATGGCCAAAAGACTGTACTGCATTCATTTTTCTATCAAAGCTTTAAATAGCTGTGGCTTGGCTATTTCTCTCTATGGGTTAGGGTGAATCCCACCATTATACTGATGGTGTACAAGTGTAGGAGCTTGAACAGGAAAGTTATTAGGGTCTTATGAAACTGCAAACCAACTAGCTGACCATGCTGAAGAACTAAAACAGCATCATCTTACTACAGATTACAACATGGACATGCAATGCCAAAAAAGTCTGATCAGGATACTGCCTTCAGAGGTCTCCCCACCATGACAAACACCTCTTATGAGTGGACCTGTTTATAAAGCCTCTCTGTGTAAAAGCGTGCACTCACACAGTACCTACGTATTGGAAAAGACAGTGATCATATCTTCTATTGGGTTTGTGTGCCACGTGTGAGCACATCTTAGCACAATCAAACCGTTATACTAGTGTGTGTCCCCAGGCAACGAGGCCCTAATGGCACAGCTGACTCCATGAGCAGGAATGTCAGTCGGTCGAGGCCTCCTACATTAAAATAACCAGCAAGCCCTGTCAGCACACCCTCACAGCATTCACATGGGTGCCCCGACAGCTGCCCTACTCCAAATTTACAAAACTCCTGGGTGGGGGGACATCGAGGAGAAGCAAGGAGAAGGGGTCCGGAGAAAAAAGAACCACCCAATTGGCCGCAAGAAGACATGAGGAGATCACTGCAAGGGGAGGAGACGAGGGAATCAAATTACCCTGATGTCTCCTGTCTCTCCTCTCCACCCCCCAATCCTGAAACAAGAGTCAGAAAACAAGCTGTCTATGTATTTTCAGGCAATATTATCATCTCCTTAGTGCTCTGAGGGATGTGAAGCATATGAACTGATTAGGACTAAATGGCACATCCTTTCGATTTTTCACTGTCGCAGACCCCTGAGAGTGGTGGTGTTGTGTTTAACAGAGTGCAGCTAGACTGTGGAAGCCTGTTTCCTGCAGATATCCTTTATTAACTGTTGAATGAAGAGGTCTGGCAGGGTCTGACCACAGACTATACACACTTAAGAGACAGCTGCCGTGTCACACAAAATAGGGTGTGTTGGTTGAGGGCGTGTGTGACTGCTTTAAAGCACATGCTCCCACTGAAGACAGGTTTGATGTTGAATTCTACTTTTACATCCTTCAAATGCTGGAATGAAAGGTTCTGGACAACAAACACTTTCTAACCTATCAGATCAATACCAAGGCAGAGTGAGAGATGAAAGCCTTAAGTGCCACATATCTATATTCCCTTTTACACAGCCTGCTCAAAGCATGAATGTTGCAGCATTACTCCACCCCTGTTCTGAGCAAAACGTACAAATTCGGAGTGGGGGGTGGGGGCACTGTCGTTCTGGCATTAAGCCGGCAGGAGAGGTAGTCACAAAGCCGAATCGACATCTGTGTAAAAGGGAGAGCTGGCAGAATGGGACTAAGCTGACTTGAGTATTTTAATGATTTACACTCATTCTCTACAGCCCTTCCCTATTGTTACCCTTAACCAGCTTATGCCAAACCTTAACTTATCTTAGCCCTCCTAGGAAAACAAATTTGACAATGCTGACGCTTTTGCGTTACGTCATGCCCCTGCTACCGTAACACTAGTGCGCTGTGTAAAAATCATATTCTGGGGCAAGACTATATCGGTTTTGTTTGGTTCAGTGTGAAAAAACCAAGCCGGTATAAAGACGGGTCTTCATTGCGGCAGTATTGTGGGATCTCTGTGTGAAAAGGGCTTACGACTGTATCCAAACCTGAAGAAACTGGAAGCAAAATGCATAGGTCAGTATGATCTGTGGGGGAAAAAAATCCTTCCGAATCAAGTCTATTGCCTTAGGATATGGTGTTTTTTATTCTTCAGACTAGGGATGTAACAAGAATCAATACTTTGGTACCAAGTCAAATAAAGCAAATAGGATTTGTTTTTGCTGTGCTATTGAGAATTTTGTAATTTTGCTGGCATGGTATCAGCTGCCAATATTGTGGAATGGTGACATCCCTATTTCAGCCTGACCTCTAAGCGACATCCTGGATATCGCTTCCCAGGAGGCATTGCTCTGTTCCACATCAATTGGATCATGCAAGCTTAGGTAAATGTTAGCAAAAAACCTATTAAAGAGGTCAGCCAGCAAAAGGACAACTGCATGTCAATGCAGATGCCTGACTGACGATAACATTTAACATTGTAAAAGACCATAAAACATTGCAATATTTAGGCTATTGTTCAAAATATAAGCTCATTTCATTAATAATTACAATATGACCTCTTCCTGCTCACCTTCAAAAAATTAGGGCACAGAGAAGACTCATCTCTTGAAGGTGGTAGTGAAGGCAGGAAAGAGTGGGGCTTTTTAAAAATATACAGTCACAACATAGGAGTATTGCAATTGATCTTGTTTTAATTAATGAATTGTTATACTTTCACTCTAAGAAAATTCATGTGAATTTTTAAAAAATCCTGGAAGTTTCAGTTGCAGCATTGTTTTTTGTTTTTTTACGAAATTAGCCTTTTATTTATTTACTTTGTCTTGAAATTAATTTACAACATACATTTTTGCTTTTTTAAGTATTTCAAAATATCTTTTGCTGCTTTGTTCAGTACTTTCTTTCTTATAAGTATATTCTCATTTCAATATAGTTCTCTTTTGAAAAGAAAAAAAAAGAAAACAAAAAACAAAACAACATCCATCCATGCGTTTCTGTCCAGAGTCTTTGTGTGTAGTCAGCTGTTGTAAGCTAAGCCAGTGTGTGGCCAGGTGCTGGCAAGAGAGCTGCCTTTCCAGCTCTGACCACCATGGAGAGGCTGATGGTGACTTGTCACTGACGCTCCACAGTCCACCGGCTCTAGGAGCAGAGCTGGAGGGCCGGGGAAGCTTCATCCCATCTGAAGCAACGCTCCCCTCTTAACTGCAGGACATTTGGACCCTAGTGGCTGTGGGAGTAAATGTGCATCAAAAGGTCCCATAACTTATGTTGTTCCTTGTGGAGCTGGCTCCCACTAAGCACACACAGGACGCGTCCTCTCTCTGCTTGTTGGTTTTTCAGAGCTGTCATTCTCACACACCAGGGATGCACTGGTGTGAGGGAACTCATTGCTTTTCCATGCTGAGCAGATCTTAACAGATGCTGCAACACGTTCACTTAAATAAGGGGCGGTACTCTGTATATTGCTGAGACTGTAATAAAATGTAAAACGTCCAAACTGATCCGTTCTTCTTATTTTCTGTGTTTGAATGTGGCAAAGACAGCAATTATCAATGTGAGGTCAAAGCTTGAATTTAGTCTCAGAGAGGCCCTTGTTTTGGGGGGGGCTTACACATAATCCTCTCAGTAACTTCCTGTAACATTTTGGGTAATCTTTTCATTTAAGGGCCTGCAAATGCACAGCCCATGTTACACAGCTCTCCATCTGTTAACACGTCAAATGCAATCCTCCACAGAGTGACAGCTGCTTTCTATACATTCCTCTCAGACTCATCTGACTAACTTGCAAGAATCCCACATACTGCCCACAAAGGAGAGACCTGGACTGGAACAGGAATACAATGGATGCTGGTTCTCTCCTTACAAGGAGCAATGGAAATATCTATGACAATTGGGTCACGGTAGACTCCTTACTCTTTAAATATAAACTATGTTGCAACAACAAGAAAGATTTTGGCTTTTTTCTAGTTATAAAAACCAAATTGCTGGTTTTAGTAGGTTCTCTCTTTCCTTTGTGTTTATAAAGCATAAATCACTTTTTCAACCAACGAAAATAATCTCATTTACACATTTAGTCCATGACTAGCACTTTCTGAGATTCTCACAACCAATCCAACCCCTCAGCACAGACTTCAGAATAATAAACCAATAGTTCCCTGCAAATGTACTTCTTTTTTTAACGCCATCATATTTTAGTAGACTATTACAGCACGATTCGTCATGCACTTTAATTCTGTCGTTTCTGCGTCATTTTTTTTTCTTTTTTTTGCAAAATACCCCTATTGCGGATCTCACTGAACTGAACTATCAGCTGTTTCCCTAACAAATTTCTCAGTCGTCATCCACGTCATCTCCCTCAGACTCATCTCTCCTCTCGTACATTTTATCCTGCTGCCTCTCCTGGATCTCCCTCATCAGCTCGGCGTATCTGCAGAAAGTCCCTCCAAACTTGCCCCAGGCTTTGAACGGGATGGTGATAGAGTTCCTGTAGCTCGGCTTCACCTCGCTGACCCGCAGGAACACTCCGTATTTGTTGGATCCGACGTCGAAAAAAAAGCGTTTGGAGTCCACGATGATGGTCGTGCCCTGGGGAAGCTCGCCATAGCCGCCGGCCGCGGTTCCCCCGGCCAGCTCCTCGTCGTCTCCTCCGTAATCATCAATAAGCTTGGCAAGGGCGTCTCTAAACTCAATTAACCCCTGGGCCGGAAGGGCTATGGTCTGCCCGGCTAGCATGCCGCCCACTGGGCCCCCGACTCCAAACCCCGGTCCGCGGTTAACGGTCTGCCGGATCCGCAAGAACCTCCCCCGCTGGTTCTCTTTCAAGTCCAGGTAGTATTTGCGGTTCTCCCGGACGAGAAACTCGCTCTTCAAAGCTCGCCGGGGCCCGCCGTCCTCTCCAACAGTGGACTGGGCGATTTGCTCCGGACTGCTAGGCCCAAGTTGGGCGTAGTGCTCAATGAAATCCCCAAGGTAGTCGCGGAACTCCGCCGCCACTGACAGGGAGAGTGTCAGGCGACTTTTGGAGCCCCCGGCCCCAACCTCGGCGATTTTGATGAACCTGCCCTTGTTGTTCTGCTTGACGTCCAGGTAGAAGCGCTTATTCTGGATGTCGAGGCGCTTGGACGCCAGCTCCTGGGTCTCCTGGTCCCTCTGGAAGTGCTGGAAGCCGCTTCCACCGCCTCCCCCGCTGCTCCCACCGCGCTCACTCCCGCTGTCGCCATCCGCCATCTTCAGCTCCACCATTCAACTTCTCCCTCTCTCCTGCGTAGATTCTTTCTGCGTGCACACGGCCAGCGCGCGCCCCCTCCACAGTTACCAGGGAAACGCCTCTCGGGGTCTTTTCATTGGTCTATCCGTCTGCCACTTTCACGCGTTTCACGCTCTTCCCGCTTTTCTATTGGCCCTTGGGTGTTGCCAATCACCCCCACATGTCATTTCTCTTATAAGTCATTGGTTCATATTTAGGTTCCGTTTACGTAGTTGTCAAACTTTTGTAACTTTCCTCCACTGGACGTGTAATTCTGTCATTTAGCGACTGCTTACATAATACACTAAACAAAAACAGACAACAACACTACATGAAACAGTTTCAAAAGTTTACCTCGTTCCGGTTCATATAAAAAACATCATTCTGAAAGCAATTCGTGGTGGAAAAAAGTGCTCACAAACAAGCCTACAGACAAGACTTAACAACAACAACAACAACAACAACAACAACAACAACAACAAACTTTACAGAAAAATGATGGGGGATGTAAATTTAGCTCATGAAACTTGCAGCCACAACTTTACAGGTTGTATTTATATTTTTATTCACTATATTTTTTAACCATGACTATTTAATTGATCTAACTGCATCAGCTGGGTATGGTAAAAATTGTCTCCAAATGTGATCTTGAGATTTTTATTATTTTAAGGGTGGATCAGAGAATTCAGGGTTATTCAGGGGTAATTATCAGTCACAGCTTTGTCCCCAGAGCTATAACAACATAACAAGGTTTAATGACATATGCTAATGACAATGGCAACAACAATCTGTGTCAAAATGTGAGGTAAAAAGAGAGTAAGTTGTAAAAGTCAGTTCTGGCTCAACTCTTCCATCTACCTACTTTTTAAACTTTTCTTCCTGCTCCTCTCTTACAGTAATTCCCCTCCACTGTTCCATTTTTTCCTCTGTTTGAATTTGTTTTTCCTGTGTCCCTGTTAGGTTCCGGTCCTCCCTTCCTCTCTGATCCTTATTATTTTGTTCTTTTGGTGTCCGAGATTAATTTTCACAGAGTATAAAATCTGACCTCCTCCAACTGAAAACTCAGTTCCCAGTCAAGCTGCAGCCGTCAGGTAGAGTGGATCGGTGCTGTGCATGTGGTTCTCATCTAGTTTTCATAAAGCTTTTAACTCTGTGCAAGATACTTGCTGTTTCAAAGCCATCTTAATATTAACACCAAGAAACTATAAAACATTTATGCTACTCAGTGTTAGTTCGTGTGCCAACCTTGAAAATTCACACACACACACACACACACACACACACACACACACACACACACAGTGGCCAGTGAAAGAAGCTAAATTAAGTCAGTGCTTTGCCCAAGGAGCCTCAAGATGTCACTGTCACTCATACTTTTGTCTGTGGCACCTACTGCAGTTTCTAGTTACATATATCCAGACACTTGAATACTTGTATCACTAGTCAGGTTAGAACTGGAGACGCAGCTGCCATTATAGTGCTGCAGTATCTCATTCCTGCAGTGTGTGCACGGCTCTAACTATCACAACCATGAAGCATTTACAGTAAAAGCGTGAGCATTTACCTGTGTTGCGAAAATACTTGATTTGTAAAAGCCTCGAAGAATTTGAAGGTGTGTCTCTCTAAACCTGGTGATCAGTTCCTTGAGGATGTGCGATGACTTGGGAAACATCAGAATTAATATGAATGATTGCTCTGCAAGTTTAATTATCTAAGCTTTCATTTTATTGTTGCTGGTGAAAGCTTAGAAAAATCAGTGTTATATGTATCTTAAGCATATTTGCAGAAAATAAAATAAGTGTGTGTGGCAATGAGCATTCTTGGTCAGAGAAAGAAATTTATTAAAACACAACCGGTCATCTTCTCCTCCCCCCTTCGTCCTTGCAGGTGTGATGAGATATGATTGTTTGGATGGGAGGAACATGCAGACGACTGCATTGAGCCGCCAAACTTTTATTTATTAATCCTTATTACTTAACCTTACTTACTGTATACTTTTATATATTTATCTATATCTACGTCCATATACATATGAACTTTGCCTTGTTCGTTTTCTAAACATCTTTTGTAAAAACTAAATGACATTTTGAGTGTGTAATGGTAGTTTTGTTTCATGATTTTTTAATATCACTCTTCCTCAAACTTTCACATCCACAACTTTGCACTTAAACTGTTAACCTCACTTAGGTCAGCTAGCGATTGCTTTCTAGCAAACATAAATGAAGAAATAATTCTGTTCCAACCACAACCCACTTAGCTCAATTCACAAATATTCAGTGATATTTTACTGACTGACAACATGCACACAAACACACTGACAAACTGCAATACCATTACAGGGGACTATTTTATTTTAACACTCTGGTGCCACATTGACATAACTACAAAAATCAAATAAAACAATTTACAGCTTCAAATTTAAATAGAACAAAACTATACATCAATTACAGGTCAAACTAACATAAACACACATCAAAATATTATTGCACACTACCCTGTTTGATTCATTTGATTAAGCTTCCAAGCAGTAATTGTGCTGTGTTTCTTACAAATTATATATTTCTATTTGCACTCATACTGCCATGATATGATCCGTGACAAGATTAAAGTCAGAAAATATCAGGAAATAAAATCTTAGTTCTTTCAAAACAAGGACAATAATGGCTACTTTGGAACATCAGGAAACCCTCCTGGCATCATATCAATAATGTTGAGGATATGTCTGATAGGATCCCATGAGCGGAGCAGTCCCTGAGGGCAGCATCATGCCGGGGAGGCTCGTGTACTGGCAAAATGAGTTCAGGGGCAATGCTGAGACAGTGGGAAGAGCAGAGGTGGAGCTGTACTGCAAGCTGGGTGGATGGAGATAGGGGGCGGACGCAGGGCTTTCATGTACCGGGGGATATCTAGGGTAGGGCCCGGGCCTGTAAGCCTGCAGCTCAGGGTAATGCAGCAGCTGAGAGGCTACATTTGCCTGGCAGGCGTGAGCCAGGGCGTCCTGCACCGTCCTCTTCAGCTTCATTCTCCTGTTCTGGAACCAGTTGCGGATCTGAGGGGAGAGAGAAGCCTTGTTAGACAAAATATCTTTAGAATTAGTGAAGACAGATGGCCTTGTGTGATCAAGGATTGCTTGTTTTTTTATCTATCATAGAGAATAAGAATAGTACAGGAGAGATTTGATGCAGTAAAGCTCAGGTATTTACCTGTTTGTCAGACAGGTTGAGTTTCTTGCAGAGCTCAGCTTTGTCCTGCGTTCCCAAGTAAGCATTCCTCTTGAAGGCTTTCTCCAGGCTGCTGATCTGCTCTGCTGTGAAGGCTGTGCGAGGTCTCCTGCCCGACGGAGGTGATGGCGGGGAGGTGGAAGCGCTGTCTGACGGGGCCACGGGGGAAAGGGAATGACCCCCTTCGCTCTCATACCCTGAGGTTTCCTCCTCTGTCCCACTGCTGAATCCTGCCTCAGTCACTGGAGAGAGAACAAAAAGAAAAGTACACTTAGATACCATTCAAAATAAACTGATAGTGTCCATTACAACAAGTCACCAATGAATTTTCCTCATAATTTCCAACTCCTCAACATGTTAAATTTATGCAAAATCTTGAACTTACCTTGTGTATTATGAATACTGTGAGAGCTCTGTCTGTTTTGATTGTTCCTCTCTGAGCCTGTGAGACTGGAAAGCCTGTGTGCATCAAGCATCTGGTTTCCACTTTCTTGGTGCGCCTCATTTTGCCAGATCCCTGACTTTTGTCTGCAGTAGAACCCAGGCAGGCTCTCCGAATTTGTCCCAGAGGTGCTGAGTCCAGTCATGGAGCCAGTGGAGGCACTGAGGCTCTCTGTGGCTGCTGGCTGGCTGCTCTGGGCCAACCATTCAATAGAGAAATGTCCTCTCATGGTCACTGAGTGCTGTATTTTTATCCTGGAAGCTAGATGTAATCTCTCCTTTGGCTTTGATGGATAAAATCACATAAAAAGCTCTGACAGTCTTCTGAGTCCTGGAAAAGTTTCTTGGGAGTCTCTGGTATGTGCTGGTCAGTGTCCTGGTGGAGTTATGACCTGCCCCATTTGAGCCTGCCTCTATTTATACGGGGCATCCCTCCTCATTTAAAACTCCCACAGCCCAGGGATCAAAGCACACATCCTCCCTTCCCTCCCACCCTCCCTTCTTTATTTTTCACAACTGGAGTAATTAAGACGTCTCATTCAACCTCAATGAGGCTGTTACCCACTGGCTCCAGTGAGTCTGGGGAAGAGCACTCCCCCCCCTCCCGAAGATACTAGACACACCTCGCCCCAACTGTCTGCAGCTCCCTTCATCTGCTGTAGATTCATACTGTAAATGTGTGTTTAATTCACTGTTCAGTGACCGTTTTCCACTCTCTCTCTGTCTTCTTGGTTTTAGAAATATCATGTAGAGACAGCTGCTATCAAACGATGATGTGGTGATGGTGTTTAAGTTTATGCTGTTCACGGTCTTCATTAAATGTCACTCTGTTGAACTGATAAATTCCCATCATGAAGACATTTTTAATTTAATTTGCATCAAACAAATGTCAGGCTTAGTCCTTAATAAGACCTATGCAACAATGCAACAAAATGAGCACTGAGTGGCTTACAACAGAATGCCAATGGCTCATCAGGATGATCCCCAAGCCATTGTCAAAAAGTTGTTATTATTTCACTGAACTGCCATTCACTGATGACCACGACTCATTCAAGAGGGCTTTTTAGAAGTGATTGGTTTTGCTTTGAGTGATCTTCCACGCCACTGTAGAACCATTTTTTGTTTGGGTTTGGTGTCTCACAGATCATTAAAACATATGGAAGTTTCCTATTGTCTCTAAATAAATAGATAAATGAAATAAATACCTTAAAAAAGATCTGGTAATCTCATAATGTTATTTTTAAAAATCACAGTATAAACTATTTTGTCCATGTTATAGTTATATTGTAGTGATAATATATGAGGTTAAAAAAACACCACAGAATAGGATGAGACAGTTTAAATATATTAAAGAAAATAAAAATATTAAAGAAATATAACTACCCTTAAAAACATTTACGCACATGTAAGTACAAAACTACACTACATCTAATGGAATGATACACCCGGTGCAACTCTCTATGGAAATACTGTAGGACTAACGTGAAAATATCAAGCCATTTAAAAAGAAAAAACAAATGTCACAAAAACGGAAAATGTGGCCGAGTTGCCGATCAGTGACAACATTCATATTTTTTTTTTTTATTATCATAAAATGATTTGTGGTTTGGGATGATTTATGCCAACTTTAAAATATATTAGCCGATATTCAAAAACAATGTGTAGCACCAGCCTCTGCCTCGTCAGGACGGTGTTGTGGTCCCTCTCGTTGGGTGTGTTGGTATCAAAGCGCGTCGTGCCTTTGAAGTGCCCAGTATCCGTAATGTGCTATTAGCGCCAGGCCTCTCCACTGCGCACGGAGACAGCTGTCTGGAGGCGCGGAGATAGCGCACAGTCCCCGGATCTATTCACCGGCTCTGGCTCTCTAATTATCTTATCAATGGACCATTTTGTGATTGACCCAATTAATCCTTAAACCCACAATGTATTTGCACCATTTGCACACAAAACAGCCCCCCGCCCTCCTCCTCCTCCTTGTCCTCTTCCGAGACAGGAGTCTTGGATCCAGGCCGGCGATGATGATGATGGGCACTTCACAGGTTGGATTATTCAGCCAGTTGAGCCCGTTATCACTCAAAACGGAGACAGGATAACTTGATCCCAAGATCCCTATTTTAGCATTGAGAGCGAGACAATGGTTTAGAGATGATTTAAGGCGCCAGAGATGAACGCCACGTCCATCAGTTTTCATTATGCATAAATGTGTTGTTCCAGCCTATGAAGGGTTTGTTAAACCTTCCAGTGTCTTCCATTGATTCCCCTGATTAATCAGTGATCAGTAAATTAATATCTAATGACTGCATTATTGCATTAAAGGAGCAATGAATCAATATTGCCACGTCACAAGGACATTTGAAAAGATGTTAAAATACTGTAATCTGTTGAATGTGTGTGTGTGAAACGTGTTGTCCTTTATGTCTTTTTTATACCTGTCTGCAACCAAATTGGCCAAGTTGGGACAAATAAATTATACTTGACTTGACTTGACTTGTAATATAAACATGTATAATGATTGAAGCTGGACAGCACACTTGAATTCATGGGGTATCTATGAGAGAGATGAAAGCAAAAATGGAGGATGGGAAGAGCAAGTGTGTGTATATATGTGTGTGTGTTGGTGGTGTGGAGGGGTAACAAGCCCGAGAGAGAGAGAGAGTGGGAGTCTGCTCTGCTGTAGGACGGTGGTGGGGTTTCTCCGTCTCCTGCTTCTCGTCTGCCTCAGATCTGCTGCTCCCTGTCTGCCCGTGTCTCCCTCAACAGGCCCAGACATCAAAGAGCCCAACACCAACCCCACTATCACTGATCAGGACGGGACATGACAAGGTGGAGCAGGGGGGTGATACCCATCCATCCCATTATACACCATACAGACAGTGGGGCAGCAAAGGAGTGAGAGGCACAGATAGGGATGTAGATATAAAACGAGGGAGAAAACAAATGATCGGGGCCCTTTGAACTGTTAACTCCAGCCAGTTGGCTCGTTGATGAAATCCTTTTTCTGCAAACGCTGTGATCTGTGTTTGTTTTGCCTCGGTATTCATTCTTAGAAATGTAACCTAGAATATTTCCACTGTCATCATTTTCGTATTCACATTTACTTTACAGTTATGCTTGTAAAATAAATCTGGAGTTTTGCCATCTTTCTGTCATGTGTACTTTGCTCTCATCACAGTGA
This sequence comes from Myripristis murdjan, assembly GCF_902150065.1. Taxonomy (NCBI): domain Eukaryota; kingdom Metazoa; phylum Chordata; class Actinopteri; order Holocentriformes; family Holocentridae; genus Myripristis; species Myripristis murdjan. Next base: position 16,856,614 of record NC_043991.1, read on the forward strand.
TAGAATATTACTGCCATAATAAAACACTTTGTCTACACTATAATTTGCTGCTCTCGCTGGTCACTGATCTGTTTATCATAGGGATGATTTATTTATTAGATATGATTTAAGTCTGGATCTGCTTTGTGCATGTATTTACTATGGCATGGGACCTCTGTTGCGTTTCCCCATTTTTTAATGGCTTGTGTGTTAAGTTTTCATTGTCATTGTCAGTTTATATTTGTGCTTTCTTTCTGTATAGAGAACAAGGAACTTTATGGGCTCTTGCTTGTTCATAACAGAACCTAGCCCGTGTGAGAAGAGTCAGGACAAATTCTGACTTGGGCGACTAATTATGAACAAATTATTTAAAAAAAAAAAAAAAAAAAAGATTATATTGTGCAGGTTTGGTCTATGTATGCATAGAGTGTGCCTGTGTGAGTTTGCCTTATCCATGATGAGGTGTCATTCCTCCCCTTCGGCCCCAGTCCCCAGGCTGCTGTCTGTGGGGTAACAGTCTCCTGCTGGGCCTGTCTTTGATTGGCTCCATTCAGGTCCTGTCATCTCTAATGGGCCTGTTTGCTACTCTGTTATGGACACAAACACACCACGGCCCCCTCGGGCACCGACAAGGACAGCCCCAAGGAGACCAGTGACAGACACATGCCCAAACAAAATCATCCCATATTGTCTATATCAAGGGGTGCCATTGGATTTCTGCAGACAGTCCTAATAAGCCAATCAAACTTCAGAGAAAAATACACCTCAGCTGAAACATTCTTCTTAATAGTTTCTAATTATGAGACGCTTTAACAGAGGTACAAAGAGGCCTGGGGAAAAAAAAGTTTCTTCTGCAACATTTAACTATTTCTGATAATGAATGGATCCCTCTATGTAGATCAAGGTGGTGATGACGCCTAATAATCATTGATCTGCATGGCCGGTAGTCTCCAGTGGTGGCCCGCCCCGTCTGTAACACAGTCAGTTAGGTCTTTTCCCCTGTGCTATTGATCCCTATCAACTCCATCAAAGGCTCCCTGGGCTTTGATGGGGCCAGTGGGACTGGTCCCGGTGGACGAGCAGGCACTGCGACTCCCCTCTTCAAATAGAGAAGGAGGGAAGAGGAGGATGAGGCGAGCCTTAAACATGAAATTTAAATTTCCCCTTAATATGAGCTGGAAACTGCACTTTCACACAATCTGTCCTGACACATCACGCTTGTGGTAGCACACTTATGTTCTCAAGCCTTTATAGCAGGTGAAAATTGTTGCAAATTTCACATTTAAAATACTGTGCCGTTCAACCTCTAGCTTGATGTTTACAGACTGACAGATTTAAAAATGCTTTACTTGTTACTTGCTAAGCCACAACTACCACTGTGTCTTCTAAAGTTCAATTCAATTTAATAAACAATCATATATTATTACAGTACACACATACATAGACATACTGAAGGAAATTATCATGGGGTCCCAACAAGGAGATGTGGAAAGCTCAGAATATGGCAACATTCCTGTATCTACAGCTGCCATTATTCACATTCATACAAATCACATTCACTGTATTGTGACACAGAGTGGCCCAGACTAATAGTCTCCCCGGTGCAGAGGGACGTCACTCTGCTGTCTCCCTCACACTACAGAAACTTTGCTTCACACATACGGTGTCAAAAACAGTGATGTGTCAATGGTGATTTAGGAACATGGTAAAATGAATGTCTCTTTTTCCAATGTCTGTCTTGTATAGATTTACATAAAGTATGCTTACTCATTATATCCTATCCTTATACCCTACCTAGATCAAAGTTGGCCAAAATAAAAAGAAAAAAGCAAAACAGCGATACCTGGAGAAGTGTGTGCACATGTCTAAGACGGTGTGAGAGGAGCTTGAGGTGTGAGCAATGACACAGCCTTTGAAGTTAAACCGGTATTTAGAGGTTAATGAGGCTGTTAGGAAGAGGTGAAGGAAACGCCTGTGAGCTCACACTCTCTCTCTCACACACACACACAGACACGCACACACACACATGCACACACACAGGAAATGTCTCCAAGCACTACAAAAAAAAAAAAAAAAAAAAAAAAATGAGGACTTGTTTGTTACGTTAAACCTATCAGGAAAGTATTTGCAAGAATAATGCGAACAGATATTAAATGTACAAAATAACTCAGATCTCACAAAATATTTAGGCCCCAGGTCTACGCAGCTGTGTGGTTTATATTTCAGAAAGGTACAGAGGAGGTTAACATGTATGTTGTAAAATACAGGTCATTGCTTAACAGGTGTGTATGTGGGGAAAGGAGGACATGCAAACGAAAACCACAACCTCCCTCCTTTCACATAAGCACTCACTTCAGTGTGTGTCCTTGACTGTACCTTCAAGCACACAGACAAGTAAAATTCATTTACTCGTTTAAATATAAATTAAACAGGTTGTGCAATAGTGCTCCTATCATGTTGAGTATTTGGATTTACATTGGGAGAAATCAAGAGAACAGATTGTTATTGTGTTTTTAATAATTAATGTCAGTAGGTAATTAATTTTTCAATAGAGGAGCTGGCCCAACAGAGCACCCCCTGCTCCTTTTTGTGTAAGCCTAACCCTAGATATGGACAATAAGTATTTTATAAATTCTTACTTACTTACAAAACACACTGTAGTTTTGATGGTATGAACTTTACCTTGACTTGTGTAACTGTAGCAGGCGAGTGCGCTGCAGTCAGTGCAGGTTAGTTTCCTCAGTCATTATCTGTGCATTCCCAGGTTCCACCAAACAAGTAAAAACTAAATCTGTAATCATGCCTACCATATAATATTTTGTTATTGAGGTGGATTGGTCTGGGGTGTATTTTCTGCAGCACAGACACTACTGAATGATCATAAAAAATTTTAATCACATATTAATCAATAGTTCTTCACCTTGCAGGTCTGCTTCACTATGCTCTTTCAGCATTGTTATGCATAAATTATTATTTTTTTTCCATTGGACATCCAAGGACAAGATTAAGCACTATAACCAGTCACAATAATGTGTAGAAAACCATATTAATCTCATTGATCAATATGCAGTATTAGTTGTTAAAAAGAGAAGATTTTGTGTATACATCTTTGTGTGTAAGTATGCATCTTTTTTTTAATGAAATATATGTGATAACAAGTTGACAAAACCTTACCAAACCTTACCAAACCTTGTCAGCAGGATATTAACTTTTTAAGTTTCATACAACCGTTTCAAGACCAATTTTAATCAGTCCTAATTAATATATTCCTGAAGTAAGAAGTATCAAATGAGTGCATAAAAAGGGCCTTTTTTCTTTTTGAAAGATAATGAAAACAAACAGTTCTTGGCAGGAGATGACGACTTTTGGACCCCAGTGTGCAGCATATTGTAACAAATAAATGTAAAGGCAAAGGCTTTAATTTATACATCATTTATTGCAAGACATCAGCAGTGCAAGAAGGCCGTACAGTTCATCTGATAAAAACACAATTAACAGGCACTGGTGTAATTACATTCACATGTGAAGAGGTAGCAGATGATGTTGCATTACTTATAATCTTAGCTTTTGACCTTTTAATGACGATACTTTTTTGACATTTGACATTATATTACCTATCCATTAAGTGAAAAACCAGCCTTTTAAAGATTCCCAAACTGGGACTCTTTGTTAAAAGAATTAATGATCACACTCTAGCGTCATAGCTTTCTGGTTTGCTATTCAGCCAAAGCCACCTTCCACAGTCCTAATTACCATCCTCTGTCGTGGATTGCACTTTCTCGGCCCTCTGGATGAGGTCAAGCATTTCTCTCTGTGGGTGGAATGTACTCCAGACCAAGATGAGCGAATATCTCCTCCTCTGAACTCGCCCTCAGATACCGGCTCTGTGTGCGAAAAAGAGAGAATGAAAGAAAGCAGGATTTTCCCCAAAAAAATATTATTCTACTGGTTCACACTGTATTATGGATCTGGAAGTCTTGGTGAATTTTCAAGCACAGGAGACAGGCATCAAGAATTCAAGAATTCCAAATCCCAGGACAAAATACCACTACAACTTCAATATTATGGTTTCTACAGAGATGCCTTGGCATATAAATCATATTCTCCAGACAGAAAACATGTTTGTTTGGTAAAGACCTGAGAAAAAATCATCATCATTGTTTTAATATTTTTTTTCCAGTGAAAATAAAAATTATGATCCAAAAATTAGCATTCCCACTAAAATTGGGAATCATTCTTCAATCATAACCTCTGTCAAAATGACTGCAAAATATATTTTTTTTATATTGTTCAGCCCTAGTCTATAGGCACCTACTTGAAGAAGAAAATGCATATGCAGTATGTGTATTAGCCTGTTTAAGTGTACCTGTTTGTTGTCATACAAAGCATGGCTGCTTAGAGACATGGCCTTCTCATGCCCCGCCCAACGACGTAGCTCTCTCTCAAACAACTGTGGAGAGAGCAGAGATAAAGTAAAGATTGTTCATTCTTAAATCAGCCAGGCAGTTGTTTTAAATGTGCACAACAAAGGCTAGAAGTCGGTTTTAAAAGGCTACCTTGGATCCTGTCCAGCCCAGCAGAGCGAAGGCAAACTGGCTGACAGGGGAGACCACCAGGTCGACTCTCACTGCTCTCCATGGTTTGTGTCCAGAGGTTTGCGCCTGGTCCACATCCAGGCTTTTCTCCTGGCCGAGCACATTTAGGGTGAGGTTGCTCGGGTGAATCTGGCTCAAAGGATGAGGATGTGACTGTGGATTTGGTTCTGTCTTCTGGCATGATCCTGTAAGAGACTCACTGTTCCCTTCACCTTTAGCCTGCGTGGGATCTCCAAGACTACATACTGTTTTAACATGACTTTCTATTGGCGTCGCTGATTGTTTTGTTCCCTGTTTCTGCCCCACACACCGATCCTTGGTCAGTTTGAATATCGAGAGGCACCTCTCAAAGCGGTCCATGTTCGAGGCGGGCCGACCGGGGCCGTCCTTCGACTCGAGGTAGGAGTTTCTTGTAGTTTTCTGATACAACAGGAAACCCTAAGAAGACAGAGCAAAAACACATCTGTGGTCTGCTGTAACAGGCTTTAGACATGAACCAAAAACACTGAGGTTCTTGATATCTATTTCAGCAAAACTAACACCATAAAAATCACTAATTAAGGCTCTTCAACAGCCACTGAACCTCAGACCCGCCTGACTTACCTGTGACTCCAACCAGGAGACAACTTTAGGCATTAGTCCTTCCTCTTTGCCCTCCTCTGGGTGCGTTATCAGGAAATCAACATCATGGCCTGTCAGCTTCCCTCTGTGAAGAATGTGGTGAAGGCAGTGTATTTTGTTTTAAAGGAATATATCACCCACAGTGCATAATATTTATATCAAGTAATCAGTGTGCTGCCTTCAGTCGCTGATGAATAAAGTCTTGCTCAGAAGCCTTCATGATAAACTCAAACTCCAAAAACAATTGCCATTTGTAATGGAAAAAAATGGAAATGGAAAAAACTGATTCTGCAATTTTAACTATTTTACAGTGACAGTGAGATGAATGCACAACTGTGTGTGTTTCACTTGACTAGGAGCTTGCACACACACTTCATGACTGCACATGTGAAGATTTGAGCAAACAAAAATATGTTTGGGTACACACTGAGCATATGACTGGATACCAGAGACTTGATGAGTGTGAGCTTTTTAAACAGAACTTTTGATAGTGTTTTGCTGTTGTAAATCAAAACATTATGGACCCAATTTTTTCTGATGGGTCAGAGATGGCTTGCCTTTTTTAATGAGGTTACCATGAAGGTTTGTGAGCAGTAGGCTGGAGTGACTTTTCCACTAGGCTGGGCTTACAGACCTGGGGAGCTCTGTATATTCTGGCTGTGCACATCCACTGTTGAATGTAGCAGAGAACCAGCCGCTGGAGGCTAGCAGTTTCTAAAGGTTAAAAAAGCTGTCTTTTGGTGGAAACATGGCAACTGCTTTCACTTGACAATTATCACCACAGAACCACAACCTTGACAAAGACGTAAGGACATTCATCAAGACCTAAAACAATAAATGCGGGGAATGATGCCAGCACGACTGTATTTCCTGTAGTGCCTGAGGTGGAAAATCACCCAATCTGGCAACACTGTGTGGGCGTATTTTTCCAGCCTTGATCCAGTTATTTTCAGCGTGCAGTGTCAATCAATCAGAGGCCACTCGGAAAAGCTGAACATATTACACTCATACCACCATATCACAGACAAAGACCGTAGGAAGCACTTTTTCATAAGTCATCGCATGCTTCCATAATAATGCATGATATATGTAACAACTGAGATACATCCACATACAACACAACAATAGCAAAAATGTTTTTTTTTGGCACTGTGGCAGTGTCACTAGATACTAACTATGTATGCACTCATGGCACAATACGACACCTTGGATGAAAGGGTGACCTTAATATTGTTATGTCCCATGATGTGTTACACTGTAATGACACAGGGAAGGAGTGTTACCTCCTGAATCCTCCGGTCAGAGTGATCTCCGCCCCTGGCAGCACAGCATGAACAGCTTTCTCCACAATCTCAGAGATGGCATCAGCCTCTGTCTTACTGACTGGCAGGTTGATGTCGTCATAGAACTGCAAACCTGAAAGATACAAAGTGGCTCGTTCAGAGAGGAACTCGAGCAAGCATGTGTGCACATAGCTACACACAGAAAAGCCCCAAAACACACACCTGCTTGCTGTGCCTGGTTGAGTGTATGTCCTGATTCCTGCAACTGTGACAGGCTGTGTATCCCCTCTCTGAACCATCGATCTGCTGTCTTCGCTCCGACTCCAAAAATACCTGTTAAAACCTGAAAAACACTTAACAGTCAAAGGGTGGCACAACAAGAATTATGAACTGGTGTTTGCAAGTCAATGTACACTGTACATAAGAGTATACAAGCATTTTTCCCTCTGTTTTGTGTTTTTTTTTTTTTTCCAGATAGTAATACAAATATTAACAGCCATACCATCCAAGGGTAAATTTATTATTGTTAAGGTTATTTACTATTATTATTGCTTCATTTATTTTCATATCTATTCTTGTTACTTTTTAGTTTTGTATTCATTGTGGGTCCTTGTTTTGTTTTAAATAAAACAATAATAACATAGAAAAGAAAAAAGGTATCAGAACAAGGGAAGAAAACAAGAGCAGCTTTGTCTAATTATGTTTTTTTTTTGGCAGTTTGTTCAATATGACTCACACAGACTTACTGTTTGCCAGCTTAATGGTTATAGGGTTAATGCAAAGTTAATAAAAAAAACAAACCCTGTGTCAGTTAATGGTGTTTAGAGAGAAATAAGATGCACTAACAACATACAATGTTAATTAAAAAATTGTATGGTTGCACATTTCAGGCAGAAACAAACTGATATCCCCCACACTTGGACAGGTAATGTGCCGAGGAAGAGGATCTCAACCAGTTAGTACTTGCAGACTGAGACTGATCACCAGCATAATTACAAGAACTATAAGATCAGTTTTTCCTATTTCTATTGTTTTCATTCTCCAAGTCATCTTGGCTTTTATTATAACTCGTACTGCAATCGACAAGTAGATGCCAACCAAATATTGCCCAGCAAAAGGTCAGAAGGAACACAGCTGACAGACCTTTAGAGCTTTGAACCGCTCAGATTGCTTGGTAGATTCAGCTTCACTTGACGCTCCATTTTCCAAAATGTCCTGCAGGAATCAAGGCAAAGGTGATTTATTAATTAGCAGTGCGACAAAGAGCAACCAAAAAAGGCCAGACAGGATAGAGTGGAAAGGCAGAGAAGACTGACCTTGATAACCCTCATTGAATGATCCCCAAGACAGGGCAGCCCTCTGAGCTGCTCCATGCTGCTCACTGCTTTAGGAAGGCACTTCAGCACAGCGGCCGCTCGCCTGAACGCAACACCTCGGCCCTCATCCTCGTTGAGCTCGGCACTCTCTGCCAGGATGGACAAGGCCTCCTGAACAGACCGGAATGGAAGAAAGGTGGAGGAAAAACTGTCAACACACTGCAATCTCTCTGCTCTGACACTGAGACCGACTCACATGTCTATTGTTATCTAGTCATTATCAATGCAATGAGTGTAATATAGGAGATCTGGATAGTAGGGCTGCATGATATATTGTTATCATATTTTTATCTCAAAAGGCGTGATGAAAACAGGAATGAGAAATGTATATCAAATTTCCATATCCATTTGGTACGATTATGCTGTTTTTTGAAGAATGCTTAATTTCACTGCTGCTGCATTTAAAATTTGTGAACCCATAGTCATATTGTGTATCTCATCACTATCAAGATATTTAGCAGGAATATTGAAGTATGAAATTTTGTCGATATGGTGCAGTAGTATTGGATAGTTGGGCATAGCTTGCCAGGGGAAGCTGCAGAAAGCACTCACAGTGAGCAGCGTGTTGTGGTTTTTGAGGGTGGTCCTTCTCTTACAAGCATAGCTGGGTGCCGAAAACACTACGACCTCCACTTTGTTACTCTGCTGCTCCTGAAACAAACCGTGCATTTACTTCACTTTGCACCAAATGGTTAATCCCAGGATACACACACAGGCAGAAGGAAATATTTCTCTGAAGTGAAACCTACCTGCAGCCTGTGTCTGTCCAGGATCTCCACAGGACGACCTTCACGCATGCTCTCTGTGTACCAGCTGATGTCCAGAAGGTGGACAGGTGGCCTGCCATGATCTCCCTTCTGTCCTTTTCCTCCCTCTTGCGACTCCAGCCACGCCCTAACCTCGCCTCCACAGTTGTTTTCCGAAATTACATGTGTGACTGATTTGCTGTTGAGACAAAAGCAGGATGGGACGTAACACAACATGCCGCAGGTGCCAGTGGAACATCAGCTTGAACGCAGGGGTTGTCAGTCATTGCACATGGAGGGATACAAAACAGGACTGCACAATATGGACAAAATTTCATACCTTGATATTAATGCCAAACAGTTGGCATAAATTTGACATTCGGCAGACACTTTTATCCAAAGATTTGTATTCACCACAAGCAAAGACTCGTTCATCTGTTCATGTTCACATTTTGGTTTGATTAGTATTTTCACATGAATGTAGTATTGCTTACGTATTATTATTTTTTTTTAATCAGCACAAATGGACATAGAAAATGCAGTAACTTCACAAAACATTGTATTGATCAGAGCAGACCAATCACTGTCTTAGACTGCATTAAAATAAATGTTAAAAAAAAAAAAAACAATTAAAATCATTTTGCTGCAATCTCTGTATCAACACAATGCTTCAACAATATTTAAAGTGTAACAAGAGTGAAAATTGAGCATTCTTTATAAAACAACATAGTAATACCAACTGGATGAAGAAAACAGTTATTTGACAAAATATTGTATTGATCAGAACAGACTAATCACTGTCTTAGACTAACCCCTAGCCCTGCACTTGTTATCGTCTAAATCATTGCCTATTGAGATATTGATATCGTGCATGTTCATATCTACATCACGATATATCGTTCAGCCCTGATACAAGTCCAGACACACACCACTGCAACTGACTTGATTGATTATCGCCTTCAGCCAGAGGGGATAAACTGATCACACACCTGAACACCTCCTCCAGCTGAAAGCCTTTGCTCCGTCCGAGCTGAGAGAGGAAAGCTCTTCGACTGGCCCCCATTTTTCTCTCCAGAAGAAACAAAACAACGTGTGGAAACCGGGTTTTCACACTGCTGTCAGCCCCAGCACCCGAGGAGACGACTTTTCTGCGTTTTAAAGGCACCATAGTCTAAAGTATTGGTTACGTCTGCTAAAATAACACGAATAAAAAAGGAGAATTTGATGAAAAAGTGCCAAATAAAACGCACACACCGGTACTAGTTACCCTGTCCACGCCTGGCTAAAATAATAATAATAATGATAAAACAAACTCAGCTGTTTTCTGAGGATGACAGGCAGACATGACGGCAGCCGTGTCAGTTTCTGCATGAGCTGTCGAGTGTCAAAACATTTTCCTACATGTGAACACCTAAAAGGAGGAGGAGAGGTGAGGAAACCACCTCCAGGGAAACATCAAGCCTCAAGCCGGGCCGGATGCAGCTGTGCGGAGCCGACTCCTGAGGTGCTTTACCAAAATATTTCCGACTGTGAACCGTGACCCGCCACTAGAGTGCCACCTGCATTTCCCTCTCCGCTGCTGACTTTTTTCTTTCCGCTTCCAAAAAACGGCAGGTCTTTAGAAATGTCAACAATTAATATTAATATTGTTCATGAGAATATATTTTGTGACCGGCTGTGTGAAAGCAATGTTTTTTTTCCCCAATTACAACAAGACACATACACGTTAGGGAATGCCCGTCATGTCTCCAAAATAGATACATTAGATAATTTCACATTGTCTTGCATATTAAAACACATTGTAAGAGCTCTGTTTTGCCTTTAGAGCTTTACCAGCAATTATAATCAGACGAACATAAACCCATTATTATCTTTCATTCAGGGCGATTTGTCGTGCATCAGTTCTCTCTGCCCGTCTTTCTCGCTGAATTATGAGCGCAGCCGCTAGATGGAGACAAGAGGATAACATCAATTGCTTGTAAGAGCCTCTTGTTCTGAGAGCTTCTGTGTAATGATAATAACTATCAGGAACAGAATCAGAAATCCTGTATTGGATTGTAGTAGCTCAAATTCTCAAGAGAAGAATATATCATCAGCATGATATGAAATTATAAGAAATAGAAAAAGAAATAAGAAATAAAAATAAATAGATGTGCATTAACAAATTTGTAAAGAAAAAAGTACTCCAGTGAAAAACTCCTTCAAACCTCATGGTTAAGGAGGGGTTCAACTTAAAACCTGACAAGATACTCAGCTTATCTAAAAGAATCAAGCCAGAAAAAAAAAAGAAATAGGGAAAAGTGCAAGGACAGCGAGAGCAAAAGCAACAAGTGGCTGTCCTGGTCGGCGTCTGTGCATTTTGACAATAATAATGACAGTTAATTGATATCTGTGCCCTCCTTCATGGAGGTCAGAGGTCAGGATCGCCACCATCATGGCACTACAACAAGTTGATGAGGACGGCTGAACACTTTTCTATGTTTGTGAAGAAAATGATGGTCATCTATCTGATGCTGTAAGAGACAACTCCTCCCCCCTTCAGTTCAGCAGAGCACCTTCAGTCCTGGTCTGTCTCATTCCATCCAGGAGAAGGCCAGGTATTTTTCTTCAGAGGGATGATGGGTCAGTGTTACATTAAATCACCCCAAAAAAAAAAATAAAAAAATAAAAAAATAAATAAATAAATAAAAAAAATCTCCACAATGTGAATGAATAGAATAAAGGAAGAAAGTTTTTCTGCTTGAGTTTGATTTACAGGAGAGCTTTCATGTGTGCATGGTGGCAGTGAGAGATTATCTTGTTGTCAGGGTGTGCACAAGTTAATTTAAAAGATCAGAGATATTTGTGTGGTACACCTGTGTGACTTAGTAAAATCCTGTTATTCAGCAGACTTATCGGTGAGCAAATGTCTGATAAATGGCTGTTATCTGTAGCCAGCCAAATGCAACTTTTTATATTCAGGAAATTCCCCACAGCTCGGCTGTTAACATCAATCTAGCTGCCAAGTATTCAAGTCTGATTTTCTGACTCAGACTTAGTTACTTCATCTCATGCTGACTGTTGCAGTTCTGTGTATAAATACCTCAAACTAAAATCTTTTTCCTTTTTTTTCATCTCCAGCAGGTTCAGAACATAGTTGTGAAGCTTATGAACTAAACAAGGGATGATCATGTAAACCTCTATAGAAGTCACTTATAGACCTAATTATGCAATCATATGACTGCCCTGTTTGACGAGGTACAGCGTGAGCTATGAACTTTGCTGAGTATTTTGCTTTGCTGAGTCCGTCATGCTTGATTCCAAGTTGCTGAACTGAGTTGACTTGTTTTGTATTGTGAATTGTTTCATTGCAGTAATACTGCACTTCTATAATGACCATTCTGGACTGTATGACTCTCTTACAGTAGACATTAAAGAATATCTTTATTATCCCCAAGGGAGCAATTTGATTTACAGACAGTTGTCATTCCTCATGAGTGAACCAGAAAGCAACACAGACTATTTTTAATTACATTCTTGTTGCCTATACATTACTCTATTTAGCATTTCTATGTATATCTTGACAGAAACAGTGTTTGAACAAGAACATTTAATTATTCAAATTAAAATGAAAAATTGAGCAGCTTGTCCTTACTCTGGAGAGTACAAAACATAATAATAATAATGATTATACAGCAGCTCTCAAAACCTGAAAGAAACTCTAACAAGGAGCTTATTGTCATTGTTGTTGTTATTCCAAAAAGAATGACTATTATTTTTCATACATATGTCAACACATCTTGGGAAAAACTGAAAACCCACACTTGGGACTTGTCAGATTAAGCCCTGATGCTACATAAATTAAAGCAATGGATCTTATTTTATTTTTTTTTTTTTTTCGTGTCTTTTCCCGTCATTATTCATGTGTTGGACTACAGGCCCCACCTGGATAAAGGCTTCCTCCTGCAGTCCCTCATCTGACAGGACAGTAACAGTCTGTCTTCATTTCAGGTGTGGAGACAACAGTGTAGTGAAGTGCATATTTTTCAGACATTTTGTTGACTGTAGCACCTGTAAGCTTTGTAACTTGATAAACAGTGAACACTCTGGTAAGACTGGTTCTGTTGGAGCCACCGCTCTGGAGAATTGTTATACAGCCTGCTCACATACTGTACTGCACAACAGGCCTACTGTACCATATTACATACTATGTTAGTGCAATGTTGTGTTCATATTACTTGTAGTTTCATTTTAATGCAATACGGACTGTGAAAGTTGCGTGTCATGATGTTTGAATTATGCTTACTGGACTGCATAACGCCCTCCTCCTCTTCCTCCACAACCTCCCTCCCACGGCTTGAAAAAAAAAGAAAGCCAAAAAAAAAAAAAAAAAAAAAAAAAAAAAAAAAAAAAAAAGTGATCATATGACCAAGCAGCCTACTTCCTCAAACTTTTGCAGCATACCCCGTGGTGGCTGGCCGGCCCCCCTCTTGCTCTTCACAAGTGCAGGAAACGAAACCTGCCTTCACACGAAGCATCGGCCTGCTTGCTCTGGCCCAATGGCAGCTTTGGGGAGCGGATCCGGACCGACGAGCCGCCGGCGGACACACCTCGCCGCTCTGACCGTCCCGTTCGTCCTGGCGCTGCTCACCTGTAGCGCCAGGTGTGCAGGAAGTGACCAGCCGAGCAACATCATCCTCATCCTCACCGACGACCAGGATGTGCAGCTTGGGGGAATGGTGAGACGACCATGCCATGCCATGACCATGCCTCTTAACTCGAAAGTTACTTAATAGGTCCTCCATAGTGATTGATAGTAACCCTATTGTAGTCTGCTTTATCGTATTTCTCTTACTGCTATAATGTCTTTGTAAAGGCGTATAGTGTGTTTATGTAACTAAGCAGTGACTTACAGTGACGTTTGTGGTGTTTTAGTATCTCTTTAATACTCATATACACTCAGTGGCCACTTTATTAGGTCCACCTGTACAGTCTAATATAATACAATCCAACTGTTCTGCCATAAAGTTTAATGTTATGCTGCCTATAATGCTTAGGTTTTCTTTTTGTCACACTAATAGAGGTGTTAATTCAACTGTTCATTCATTTCTATATTTGGCATTGAGCTCATAGTCAGTGGTGCTGCTGTACTGCACTGCATCTTATTGGGAGGTGTTTCTACTCTTATGTCACCCTCATGTATATAAATAGGGAGGACAAAAAATTAGAAACACCTCTCGGTATGATGTAGTCCAGTACAAGACCTCTGTAATCGACAATCGTAATAATAAGCATAGAATTAAATTGACACACATTATCCACAATGTCAACAAAAAAATAACATGATTAACTTTATTAAAAGGTAGAATTTATGGCAGAGCTGTTGCACTGAACTTCATTAGATTGCACAGGTGGACCTGATAAAGTGGACACAGAGTATGTAGTTTTGCTGTTATGTTGTTTTCATGGTTCCACAATTGACAGCAGTCATAACGAAAGACAAAACTCTTAATATAGCCTCAGTCTTTACCTGACAACCCACTATGGTTGTTTATCATGTCATGTGACTGGAGACAAATGACTTGATATCTGTTGATATAACATGTCAGGGATGATTGAAATTTTATTTTATTGAAAAAGACTTAAATATTGCACTGAACATGTAAATTCAGGTTTTTATTTTTTAAGTGGCATATCAGGGATTGTTTCAGGAGAGATATTTAAAAATATATATCCAATTAAGGTAAAACCAAAGAAGAATTATTGGAACTTGAGTTACTGTTTTAGAAATTTAGAAAGAGACCCCTTAATATTACATAACTGGAACTTTTCAAGCTGCATTTTATAGCACTGTTAGTTCAAAATGTCTTAATCCACACACAAAACCTCTTAATTTTTTTTTCAGGGTCTAGTTAAGAATATGGTAAGGTGTTCGAAGTAAGGGATCCTGTTTCCAAATGAGCATGGTTTCTCTTTCCAAGGGGCCCTGCTCTCTTCTGAGTTTACACACTACCAAACACAGTTTTTATGTGTGGGTTCCTTGCTTTGATGTTTTTTAAATCAATGGGACTTGTTTGACTTGTCGCCATTCCCATACCGTGCTTGTTTCCACATGTAACAAGACCACAGGGGCCCGTAGGAGCAAAGGGCAGCCAGGCAAGGTCAATAGGGGAGAAGTCACTCAAAAACGTTGAGATAGCAACCTGACAGCGCCTGCACTGAGTGTTCAGAGACTTAGTGTTTATTATACAGCAATTCAATGAGCATCACATACTAATGAAGAAGAAGTTATTACTTCAGACGGTCCTCTGAAAGGGAAGCCGGAGCGTCGTTTGCACAGCTTGTAGCTTGGAGGTTGTTAACTTAACAGCTATGCCAGTTTGCATGTTGTGAGTTTTGTGTATCACTTTTCATAATTACACTTCCCTGTCTGCATTTTACAGACCCCGATGAAGAAAACCAAGACCTTGATTGGCGATGCAGGAGCGACATTTTTGAATGCTGTGAGTGCAGAAAGTTAAACTGAATAATCCTTGTTCCTGTCCTCAGTCGTTCCCTCCTTTTTTGTAGTCACCTCTGATCATGTTTTTACCCCCCTTGCTCCTCTCCTTTTCCTCTCTCTGTCCACGCTTTCACTTTCTCCCGCTGTAAAGTTTACAGCCACACCGCTGTGCTGCCCCAGCAGAAGCAGCATTTTAACAGGACGGTACCCCCATAACCACGCGGTGAGGAACAACTCCCTGTCCGGGAATTGCTCCAGCCTGCTTTGGCAGAAAGGCCCGGAGTCGGAGGCCTTCCCTCTGTACCTCAGGAAACAGAAATACCAGACGTTCTTCGCTGGGAAGTATCTGAACCAGGTTTTGAAAAACACACGCTGTGCACACATGCAAGCATGATTTATATCTCAACCCCACCACTTTAACACATACACAAATGTTCTGGCACACATATGACTACTTTTTAGGAAATGACATGTTAGGGACAGGTCACTGATATGATCTGTGTTGATATCTCAGCTCATTCTTCCTCTTTCATAGCTTTGCTGATACAATCGGCTGTATTGAGCTTCTCTGTTTGTGTAGGGTATTGCTTGCAAGCTCTGATTAGCTTCTAATTTACCAAGGCAGGCTGCACAGGATGGTGCAACATACTTACAAACTTGGTATTTAGGAATTTCAGGGGAACTGAGCCATTTTAGTCAATAGGCCCAAATTTTTTTGTGGATGTGACTGGTAACTGTTTTCTCTCCCATCAGTATGGCAGGAAAGAAGCAGGAGATGTTGGCCATGTTCCACCTGGCTGGGACCAGTGGCATGCACTGGTAGGTTGTACACACACACACACACACACACACACACACACACACACACACACGCATACACACACATACACACACATACACACACACATGCACATAGCCACATATACAAAATGCAGTTTGTTGAAGTTAACTCTGTTGTCACACCTTATGCAATATGGCTGCAGGTGGGGAACTCGCAGTACTACAATTACACTCTCTCTGTCAACGGCAAAGAGGAAAAGCACGGAGACAGTTATGAAAAAGACTACCTCACCGACCTCATAGTAAGTTGCGGTCTCTTATCATATCCTATTTTTGATTATGACTGGCAAACACAGCGATGTCGGCCTGCAGAAATATGATGCAGAGGATATATGGAAGGAGTTCTGGCCACCTCAACATTATTCAGGGTGAAAGCACACTGTGCATATCAGCTAATAGAAATATAAAGTATGCAATATTTTAAGTGTTTTACCTCCTTTCTCTGAATTGCCCAATACTTTTAAAGCAGTGTAAAAAAGTTAATCATCAACAAACAGTAGCAACACAAGCAGTGTCAGAAACTAGAAGTGTAATGTATATAATTTATTTTCTAGGTTTTAACACAGATATCGTCATAAAAAGTCTGCGTGAGTAATGGTATTTTAGTGAAGTTTGTTTTGTTTTGTTTTTTTTCTTCCAGTTGCATTCTTTTTTTGGTGTCATGTTGCTGCTGCATGTCATCATCATCATCAGCTGACAGTTGCGTGCTGCTGCTTCACCAGCTGTCTGCAGCAGGATAAAAAAAAAAAAAAAAAAATACTGCCACACTCAGTGCCCTGTTCAGAGTTCATGACAGCTGAACTTTCCTTTACCATCAGCAGATTTGAGGTTTTAATGTGGGACAGTTATGTTATTACTTGTCTCAGAAACAAATGCTATGAGACAGTGGTTTTCAAAGTGGAGTCCGGGGACCTCCAGCGGGTCTGCAGCAAAATGAGGAATAGTTTAATTTCACTGTAATTTGAATACTTATGAAAGGCGTCTGAATTCGGCATTTAAACAAGAGAAATCTGCTCCAGCATCACTAACCTGACCTTTAAATATATCCCTGTAATAATCATGAATATATTTTTATCAGTTTTAAAAATATTTTGTTAATTCTCTGGTATTTGTTTTGCACATTTTCTGCTCTTGTCATGTTTTTTCTTCCAATTTACTTATGTTACGGCAATTTTTTTGCTTTTTTTTCCCACTGACATTTGATTGAACAACAGTCAATTAACTGTCAAAATCGCTTGTAGAGGTGAGGGACTTACATTACCAATCACAGGCAACATTTACCTGCATCTGGCTATTTTTAATTAAGTTCTAAGGTGAAAATAGTTCACAAATATGCAGCAAAAAGTGTGTTTTCTTGCAAACTCACCTTTTAATATTGTCACATCACATGCCATTGGTTATTTTCCTCATGTCTGATCCTGGCTCTGGCTTTACTTACCTTCCCCATCTTCAACATCCAGCATTTATCAGCTGTAAAAATTGAATTTGCAGTAATTCACCATTCAGTCCTCGCTTTTCTCTCATTCCAGTTGAACAGGTCACTTAGTTTCCTGGATGCCAAGAACGGCAAGCATCCATTTTTCCTGATGCTGTCTCCTCCAGCGCCTCACTCTCCGTGGACAGCTGCACCCCAGTACCAGAAGGAGTTCAGCGATGTTAAAGCCCCTCGCGATGGAAGCTTCAACAAACCAGGAAAGGTAAAGCCAAGCGGAAATTCACATGTACCCACATGCAGAATAACTGTGTGGAATGGGCATTTTTATTTGGGTTTTTCAATGACCACACCAGTGATTTTACATGTTAAGCCTAGTACTTACAAAATTTATAAACTTCATCTGTCTGCTAATCTTTTCCCAAAGCCAGCAGTCATATTTTAGAACTCTGATATAATATTTCCTACCTTTTATCCAGCCACTGGTTTCCATTCATTCAATGTCAAATATTCTGAAGTCAGTGAATCGTTTTAAGCAGCCTCTTGAATGAATCTCCATCTGTCTGTGCATGTGTGTGTTTCAGGACAAACACTGGCTCCTCCGCCAGCCTGTCAACCCCATGTCAAACAGTTCACTCAACTTCCTAGATGATGCCTACAGGAAAAGGTGCCAGCTGCTAATTATTACTCTGTACTAATTTTTCCAAGCAAATGGTTATTTAAATCGCTTTCGGGTGTCGTTCAAGTGACACTCCAGTGTCCCTGGGCTTATCATTTAATTTGCAATAATGTATTTAATTTTCTAGCTTTATATGCCCTGATTATGTGCAGGTAAATGCCAAAATGAAGCGAGGACTTGAGTACAGCAGGGATTACAACAAGCAGATAATGTCCCATCATTGTAATGTGCAAAAATGCAGGGCAGACACAGTTGTATTTAGAAAGGAGAGGTGGCTTTGAATGAGGCGTGGTTGTTACAGTAAGTTGGTCAGCAGCGCCAGTGTTGAAGACCGCTCCACTTATCACATTTCATGAGAAACAGTAAGGAGCTGTTGAGTAACTCTGAGGTGAAGACAGTACCAGGCAACTGTGGAAAAAGGAGTATCGTTTCAGCCGTAAAGTCTGTGTATCAGTTTGAAATCATCTCTGAGCCAGCTGACTGGAATTCTTGAGACGGTCACAGCGAGGTCAAGTGGCGGTGCATAAGCCCTTTATCACACCAAAAAATGCACTTTGAGAGTGAGGTCATATATCGAGATGAGCCGATCCTTCTCCCTTTCCTCAACATGTGAGGCGCACACCAAAAAGAAATCACCAGGCCTCAGTGCTTGTGTCCCTCGTGGTGTGAATTTGTTACAGAACCCTTTAGGGGGAAGTCTAAGTTAGAACGAAATGTCTTTGTGGAGATCATGCTCATCCTGTGTTGAAATATTTCTGCCTTTACATGACCATGCCAGTGTCATATGGTCACTGTCTGATGAGCATGAAAATGATGTAAACCATGAAGCACGAACAACCTTGCCACCAAAACAACTGACTGTAGTTTGTGGAGTGGCACCTCACACTTCTCCACCAGCATCAACAAAACACCAGGTGATGTAACCGTGTAAGAAAAATGTCACATCCTTCCAGTAAATGTCCCGACGCTTGAAGATTTAATGGCAAGGCGGTGTTCTGTCAGTCATGTTGATCTTCTTGTGGTTAATGGTGCTTCATTGCCCCATTCAGATGCTTTTGTTTTTGCCCCGCTGCAAGCCGGGGGCCTATACGGCACCATGTTGGAGCGCCATGTCTCCATGAATTTTGATTACTACATTCATGTTGCCTATAAGATGCAATTTCTCCATTGTGGTGAAGCTCTGACCTTCCCTCTAGCGCCACCAGCAGGACAAACTGTCATTACTGCAGTGGAAATATCTCAAAACCTACTTGGTGGATTCGTGGAGCATTCATGTTGGCTAGAGGATGAACATGCCTATTTGGATGACCATGTGACCTTCCCTCTAGTGCCACCATCAAGGTTAAATAGTTTACACTATGCACTAATATCTCTGCAAAAGCTAATGGGGATCTTAATAAACTCAAATTCAAACTCAAAATGTTTTTTTCTTCGCCAGTAAATTTGGTGACAACATTAAGGCAGCCCAGAGGATGAATTGGATTGACTTTATGACATTCCCTCTAGCACCACCAGCTAGTGAAAATTTTGGTGTTGACCACTGATGTACCAAAGCTAACTAAGCATTGCCATGACATTTGGTTACAACATTTACGTTGGGTAGATGATGACATGTGTCTAGAGTATGAAACCTGGCAATTTGGGTGATTCCATGACCTTCCCTTTAGCGCCACCAGCAGGCCCAGCAGGGCATCTGTGTCGGAAATAACACACTTGTCTTTCCCTTTATTTCAGGACCTGTATCTTTTTTGTTGCTCTTCATGCTTTTCTATCTGTAGGTCCTCAATATAAATAGCCTTTAGAACTCCTGATACAAAGCTGTTTTGATTTTTAAGCCAACAAAACAGGCAAGAATAATACCAAGCTTTGAGGTTTTAATTAATTAATTCATTAAGCAATTCATGAAAGCTGGCATTATCCTCTCCTCTGCAGATGGCAAACTCTCATCTCTGTGGATGATATGGTGGACACGCTGGTTAAGAAACTTGATAATATGAAGGAACTGGATAACACGTACATCTTCTACACCTCCGACAACGGCTACCACACAGGTTTGACTGTGTTCTGTGTGTCTGATAACACACCAGCCCAGCGGTCATAACCATCACAGCCAAAGCCAATCATATTTTGTCCTAGATGATTTTACGCCCTGCACTTGAAATCATCAGCTTCTTTCACTGTTGCAGGTCAGTTCTCTTTGCCTATTGATAAGAGACAACTGTATGAATTTGACATCAGGATCCCCCTCATGGTTCGCGGTCCTGGAATTAAACCAAAACAAGCATTGCAGGTCAGAATCAACCTCACACTGCAAATACACACAGTTGTGCTGCTCCACATTGTTTTTGTCTTCCTATCATTCTCAGGGCTGCTTCATAAATAAGTTAGATAATCATTATATTTCATGTCCACAAATGATTACTTGAATCTCTTTGATAAATATGTATAGTAAGCAGTACTCATTTTTGCTGATATGTTGCTGACCTGTTTTCCTGCATATGCATATTATTATTTCATTATCATAATGTCATTAATTTACTTTTTTATTTGGTGTGTTGCTCCTTTAGGCTCCAGTTTTGAATATTGACTTGGCTCCCACCATATTGGACATATCTGGCTTCAACCTGTCTCTCGTGAACATGGACGGGCAATCTTTCCTCTCTCAGATGGTCAGTTGCAACCTAAAATGTAAAAAAAAAAAAAAAGCTCTTTGGTGGCAGGTGATGTCACCACTTGCTGTTTTCTGTGGGCAACAACACCTGCCACCAAAGACTAGGCACCCTCCTTTTCACTATGAGAGGTCAGGCTTCATAAGATTTGAGTTTGTGTTTTATTAATTCTTTAACTGTTTTCATAAGTCTTATTTTTCTCTGTCCTTATAAAGTTTTGATATACTTCTTACTTTTAGGCCCCCTCATTGCGCAACGGCACTGCACGGCCCTTTTTCCTCGTTGAGTACACAGGAGAGGGACACCCCTTGCAAGATCCTGCCTGCCCCAAACTTGGCCCTGGCTTATCTGTGAGTTGCTGTCCCAAGTAATTCTTCACACTTGCCTCATATTTTAGCATATATGTAAAAAACTCTCTGTGACCCTTATGACCTTTATGGCTGTACCATAAATTGACTCTGCAGTTGAAGTCAGTGTGCCATGCAACTCAACACTGTATTTCTTTGCCATCGCACTTCAGCAATGTTTCCCAGACTGTGTGTGCGAGGATGCCTACAATAACACCTACGCCTGCGTCAGGACCTTTGTCGAACACAACCTCCAATACTGCGAGTTTGCAGACAGTGAGGTGAGTCAAGGGTGTTAAAAAGCGGTGAAGTGTGTTGTAGCTGTACTGCTGTTGTTCCTAACGAAGCACTTTGTGGCTGACTCTGTTCCCTGTCGTTTCTCCAGTCATTTGTCGAGGTGTATAACCTGACCTCAGATCCCCACCAGCTGGAGAACATTCTGAAAAAGGTGGATCCAACCCTCCTGCAGACTATGAATCAGCGGCTGATAAAGCTACAGTCTTGTGTGGGCAGCAGCTGCCATGACATCACGAGCCAAACAACTCGCAGCAGAGCAGACAAGGCAGCAGGCATGAGGCCAAAACTTTGGCTGGAGGACACCGCCAACCACTGACATCGCACTCCTAGTGGGACATGGGGTTGCTTCATCTGACCATCTGGTCAGAGGTAACTTTTACCACAAACAGTAAAATTTTATGAGCATGACAGGGATTTTTTTTTTCCTGAGCTGCACCCATACGTTCTTATCGTGACAGGAGGCTTTTTCTTTTTCTTTTTTTTTATTAAGATACTATTTTTTGAGAAACTCCTGGCATCATAGGTGGATTAGACATTGTCCACCTGCTCTCTCTCGCCAATCTGTGTCTTGTAGAGCTAATATGTATGAGCAGAAATGTTGCACTGTAGATTTCCTTTAGTGATTAACTTTACAAAGTACACCGTTTACAATACAGTCTGAATATTTTAAGAGTGAGAGGTCCAATACACGGTAGAGGGAGAGACACCGACTGTGCCAAATTAGCTGCTTGCAGCATGGAATAATGAAGTTAGTAGTTATATTAAGACATTTGCTTATACGTTTATTTTTGCAATACAGAATCAGGTGGTTTTTGTTTGTTTTTTAAAATACCTTATGATTTTTAAGTAGCTGAATCCCCTCAAAAGTGAGTTGGAGTGACGCCCTCAATTTTATTTGGCACAGAGACCCAGTTACTTGCCAGTATTTATGGGTTGTTTGTGTTTGTGTGTGTGTTGTTTTTTTGTTTGTTTTTTAAAGAGGTTTGTGACCAAAGGTTTGCTGGTAGAGTACATTGTAACTGTTATTGATTCAAGACCTCTTTAGGGTCTTCTTCAGTGTCTAAGAAATTCATCTTCACAGCACTTTTACTGAGAATGAGGTAGAGAATGAGTAAAGATGGAGCAAGTCTTCATCTTGAATGGAGCCCAATTTTTCCTGTCATTACTCTTTTATATGCCACTAAGTTGGGCACGGCAGATGATTTTTTTTTTTTTACATGAGTATTCATGATTACACTTACAGTTGAAGGGAGAAATGTCCTGTGGTTTTGATTAGATGTGATTACATTTTAATTGTGTAAAAAAAATTCAAGGGAAATTGACTTCATTTGATATGAACGAATGCTTTAATCTGTCTTCTATTTTTGCACTGACAGGGCTCATGTGCCTTAAATGTGAATGTTTGCACTGTGAAAATCAATAAAGAACCATTTGAAATTTGTCATGATTTCACTTGTTAGACACAGATGTGCAACAAAACACGACAGTGACAAGGCGATCAGATTTACAACATGAGGTGGTGTTTGCTGAGTCCTGGGAGACAACTGGTTGGTTTGTTGGACAAATATAGACTGGAAAAAATATAAGGCACGGTCTAGATTGAGTGTTTTTATCATTACATTGTGTCGGACCAAACCAGTGATTTTGGATGTATGGCCCATTCATAAACCACAGAACTGGTTGTTGAGCTAGTTTTGACCAAAGGAATCAGTGATTGATCAAAGCAAGAATATTGCAAATTATTCCATTAAACTTCTCCTTTTTAATTATAACTTAACAGCCAGGACAGTTTGATAACTTGATCAGATATGCAGCAAAAACTGGTTTAAATTATATACTTCTGCAGAACAGAAAAATCCAAAAGGACCAGGAATGACAATTCAGTGACAACCTTTGAACGTTGTGCACAGGAGCACAATCCACTTGCCTATCATGGTGGTGTACACTCGAGAGAATAATAAGTACAACAGTCATGCAGGAGCCGTGTACAGACTACAGCACACCACACAGTTCCATTAGAGGTACTTGTACACTACCTTATCCTGCAGGGTCTGAATCTCCAGTTTGACAGGACATTTGTACAAATGAGATAGTAACGACTCTGAATAGCCTATCAAGAAGTAAAACTTATGTGGTGGTAGTTTCTGTAGCATTAATGCACACACTGTGAGCACGTTGCCGCGCCTCTTAATCACAATTTCATTGGCAAGACAGCTATGGAAGGTCCCAAACACAAATCGTCTTATGAAGACATCCTCCACCGTCCGCTCGGCTGCCCCTCCTTCTCCTTGTAGATTACCTAGCAGGGAAGGGAAAAGTCAGAAAATCAAGGCACTGAGGCATTGAATATGAAAATCAGTTTGCCCTATGCATGATCAAGCAAGCGCTGCAGTTGTTTCTATCTAATCTGGATGAAAGTATGCTCAGTGACTGTAATGTTATGTAAATGTATGTATCTTTGTTTCCTGTCCTTATTTCTTTTTTGATATGTGCTGTTGCAACTTAAGCCACTGTTGCACGAACAATCTCAGCCTCAGCTAACAAACTGTACATCATCATCATCACGATTAAAGATGCTCACTTGTATGCTGGGACAACCATCCTTTGCGGTGACCGATGTGATGAGGGTGAAGAGCTTGCTCATAGGTTATAGGTCTGTCTCCTTTCCCCACACGGATACGAGCTGCTCGATTCTGATTGAAAACAAAAAATAATAAGGCAAGAACAAGCAAGGTGTCACTTTGTAATTTCTCAAGACAGATGTCCTACTGTATGGAATAATGACAGCTAAGACTAACACAATATAGCAGCCTGCCTCAGGGGTTCACAGCCCACAGGCTGAATCCTGTCCTGTGGATATACTGATGTTTGAGTGTTACCTTGCAGCACACCGCAGTGACATGGAGGGCTCGGCTTCCAGAGCTGCTGCATAATGTGCCAGACTGGGCAATGGCTCTCTGCAGAGAAAACAACATTAGACAAAACTCCATGAGGGCAAAGAAACAGTTTCCCCCCTCTAGCATTAATTGCCACGATTATACACTCAATTCTGCCTTTTAAGAAAGTTTAAAATGTTAAAGTCTTTGTTGACATTGCGGAAAATGTGTAAAAGGAATTATATGTTTATTATCGATAAGTTTGCAGAGGTCTTGCAGTAGACTACATTATGCTGAGAGGGGTTTCTAATTTTTTGTCCTCCCTATTTATAATACATGAAGGGGGACAGAATAGTGGAAACACATGTCAATAAAATGCAGCCCAGTACAACAGCAGCACTAACTATGAGCTCAATGCCAAACATAGAACTGAATGAACATCGCTCTTACTGTGACAAAAAAAAAAAAAAAAAAAAAAAAAAAAAAGCGTTACAGGCATCAGAAAAGTAAATTTTATGGCAGATCATTTATATTGGATTGTATCAGACCGTCCTATTGTCTTCGGGGTTCATTTCAGTGTTTAACAATACAATACAAGATTAATGAGGGTGGGGGCGTTATGTTTTACTTAAAGGCCTATTTAGATAACGTTAGTCAACAAGACACATGCAGTACTTGACTCATAAACTTAACAATTTAACAATTTAGGTTTGACTTACTGGGGTCAAGCTGATACAAAATTTGAGGGTAGCAGGAGGATTAAATGTGGTGTTTTCCTTGCGATAACATTCATGGCGCTGATTTAATGTGAATAGTTCGGTGTAGCGGGTGCTCTTTGTTGTGACAATGACAAAAAAAAAAAAAAAGAATTTACTATAGTCTCAGCCACACATGCAACCACAGTTAAATCAGCGTTATCTCTAGCTGCTAGCTGTCATAGCCGCAGAAGCTAACGCTGGGTTATACTTATCGTTTCTACGTACGGACGCCGTGGAAATCAATAAACTCCGGGCATAAACGTGTCGGGTACACACCTTAGTTATGTGTCGACGCGTTGTTAGCAAGGTTTCACACACATGTACACTGTTAAATGACTTTCTTACCAGTAACACCAAGCTCCGTGTGCTGTTGAAGGACGCCGCCATGTTTCCTTACCAAGACCGCAAGACACAGAGGAGAGGCGATGTAGCGATTTTTTTTCTTATTATTTGTCTCTCTTACAATTCTGTTATACTTTAATTTTCAGTTTGCTAGAATTGCAACAAGTGCATACCATATCAAAATGGCAATAAAGTGTCGTTTTGTTAATGTTTTTTTTCTTTATTTTTTGAACTGGAACTGTTTATCCAGTAGCCACTCGCACCAGCCGGACCACTGTTGACCTGCACCAACCGGAAGGAGTTATAAAACAGCTTATCCAATGAGTGCCACTGTTTATTAGTTTATCACTGTAAATAAACACGACTCCGAGTGATCCTAAGGTTTAAAGTTGTTTGTTGTACCACAAGACACATTTTTTTTTTCGCCTGACTGGTGTGGCGAAGAAGATGGTGCTGGGGGTGAAGTTTGACAGCGTGTTAAATTAAGTTTGTATGTCAGTAGATCTCTGTAAATGTACCAGAGACAACCCAAAGGGAAGTCAGAATAATATTGCACATAGTGTCTGTGTAAATAATCTATAATATCCAATCAAAAAAAGAGTCATAGTTAATGTGACTAATTGGTTCGCGCGTGGGACAGCAAGGAGCTGCCACTACTTGTCTGGACAGCCTCCATTTATTTGGCAGTATTCACTGAAATTGTGAGCATTGTTGCTGATTGGTTCCCATGTTTGAGTTTGTAATGTCCCTCGGCTGCCAAGCAAATGACTCAGCTTGGTGTGCCTTCAGCTACAATCAGGATTGTGATTCATTACATTGAAGTTGGTGATATCCAACCGGCATCAGATGACATGGGCACAGTCCCCTCCTTTTGCATAATAAGATGCAATATCAGAGGAGCCATTCAAGACTCCATATATGTATTAATAAATGAAGAATCTGGTATTAAGAAATGTAAATGCACTTTTTACTCACACAGCATGACTTTATTATATCCCTGACACTATCGTTTATTCTGATCTTTTCATATTTACTGTGCACAATCGTATGACCCCAAGAGGAAGAGCCCTGCTGATTCTGGTGAGCCCATGACCTTTCCTCCCGCACCAGCAGGGCTAACTTTCAGTTTGTGGATGCAACATGAAATCCAGTCTGAGGTTGTAGGAAGAGATCATAGACCAGAGAACAAAGGCAGCACAGGTTAGAGGCTGTTCCTCGGGTGCTGTGGAGCCCGCTTCTTCCTCTACAACCTCAGAAGCCACCACCAGCTCTCTGCCTGACAGCAGCCGTCCGGTCCAGTTGAGTCAAGGGTGCCAGACGACTCCAGCCGGTCCCAAAACCTGATACCAAATCCCATCAGTATCATTGAGTCATTAGGCATGCAGTGTGCTTGTACCAAAATCTAATAATGCTGGTGACTGGCTGGCTAATGTTATGCATCACTGAGGCATATGCAGGAAAAACACTATGTTACACCCAGAGATGCTATAAAATTGATTTTCTAATGCAATTTCCTAACATTTACATTGAAAAAGCATAATTCATGACCCGGTAAGGAAGTCAAGGTGTTGGCGCCAGTTCTCTTAGCAAACATTTCTGAATGATACCTGTTCCATAATATCCAGTCAAAAAAGCACATCCCAGCAAAGAAGTTGTCCATAGCTTTATGAAGGAATTATGCATCTGCCATGCACAAATTCTCATCCTCTGCTGGCCTGTTTTAAATGAAGCCTGGGGGAATGGTGGCTTTTGACACTGGGGTTTAGCATTTTGGATATGAACCTGATTGGCGCAACACAGCGCCACCATCAGGCCAACAGGATCCTCTTCATACTCAAAATCTTGGACACTGCTCAATCAAATTTGTTTTTACATTGATATCCAGTATCTAAAAATTGACACGGATTGGCATGCCACAGCTCCACCACAGTGGTACACTAGCTTTAGGATTTTTGTTTTGTTTGCTTTCATGACCATGCCTAAAGATGTTTCTCACAGCAGCCACTTTGCCATGTAATAGCAGGACAAGCACACGTGTTACAAATTACTTTAATTAAGGTTCCACTTGATTTAGGTCTAAAAGAACCAGAGTCCTGATGTTGTTCATGTGGGCTCACTGGAAAGACTTAAATGGAACAAAACCTTAATTAATATTAATAATGCCTGTGTTTACCTGCTATTTCTTGTCAAAAATGGCTGCTCTGAAAAAGGTCTTGTAATGGGAATGCTATTTTAGGAGCCTAAATATGTAGGTATTCATGATATTTCTGTGTCAGAACTGCTGGAGTAATATGTTAATGTGCACAGATATATTTTTGTTTGGAAATATTGAAATTGTTGGTTGATTGGTTTCACCTGACTATGGTTTGTCTTGTAGGATGGGCTTCGGGTAGAAAGCCAGGGGGTAGAGGCCTCTCTCGGCAGCCCTACAGTCAGCAGCCTGGTGTCTGTCATTTTTTCATGTATTTGACTTAAGTTTGCTTTTTGATAAACTGGAGAGTTGTGTAGTTAGTTTTTCCTGTTTTATATTTTTCTTTCTTGCAATATTCCTTGCACTTTGCACTGTGACAGCAATAAAAATACCAGGTGAAGATTTTGAGTCCTTGTCTCCTTCTCCCACCACTCGGCCAGTTCCTCCAGGTCTATTGCTGCCGGCTGATTCAGATAACAAATGATTTCCACTTTCGGAGAGGAATGTAAGAACCATTGAAATGAGCCAGAGGAGTGAGTCCTGCGGGCTCTCGTGTCATGATGCCACATGGTTGAAGACCACTGGTGTGATGATGATCAACACTTGAGTCTGCAATAGTCTTTTATTCCCTTTGCAGACAGTCAAGTGGCTTCACAGATGACAGAGCAGAGAGGTGCTTTATCAAGAGGTAGCGATCACATCTGGACCCAGTTGACTTGAAGAGACTATAGAGCAGGATACAAAGGCAGCCCAAATAGAGACCTCTCCTGTGGGTACTGAGGAACCATGGCTGACAGCCACTGGCTCAGATTAATGGGCTCACACAATGAATTTTCAATTCTCCTGTCAGACCGCTGTGTCTGTGGAGTTTTTGTTTGTTTGTTTGTTTGTGGTCTTTGTTATTGTGTTTGCCTATTGTCTTTGACTTTTATGTCTGTGCTGTTACATAATTGCACAAAAGAGTATTTGTGTTTTAAAAGTAAGCACATGAAAAAAAAAAAAAAAAAAAGATTGTTATGCTTCTGTAGGCCTAGTCCTGTAACGTATATATACTGATAAGTTAGATTAAGCAGTCATGTAATTTCTTGGAGAAATCACCCATCATTTGGAGAGGATACATGTACTGTAGGTAGTTTTCACAATGCAGCCTAAAGCAGGTGTTGTCCCCTTGTTAGGGCTGCTAAGGTTTCATTATCTGGTAACACTTTACAATAAGAGCACAACAATTCATGTTAGTTAATGCCATAATAAATATTAAGTAACAGGTAATAAACATTAAGTAACAGTTAACTAACCATTAACTAATGTGTCTAAGAATCATGTACTAATGCTGTTCATGCTAAGGTATTAATTTATGTTATTTAAGGGTTATTGTAGATATTATTAACATTAGTAAATGACATAATAATCATTAACTAACACTAACTAATCATTATGGCATCAACTAACCTTAACTAACGTTAATTGTTGTACTCTTATTGTAAAGTGTTACCCATTATCTTTCATTTTATTCAAGATTCAGTACATCAAAAACAGCTCAAATTCACCTATTAAGTTTCCGAATTTGTGGAGAACGGAGCAAATCTGCTATATTTTGTGGCATTTTGTCAATAGGTGGTGCTCTGTTAACATCATACATCTAAAAGACACTGACAGAATGGGCATGAGTCGGATTTGCTTGAAATTTTGCACATCTCATCTCATTTCATCACATTTCACATCACATCACATTTCACATTTCATCTTTATCTTTTGCTTTCAACACGAATCAGATGAGGTTAGCAATGGACCGTCGGTTCAGAATTCAGTGGCTATGTGGAGCTTTGGACCTTTACGTACTGTGTAAGGTCAGGAATGAACTGAGGGGCACTACAGTTGTAATTAAAAAAAAAAAAAAATCTGAACATTTAGACCGAGAGAGCTTTTGCCATAATTTAGCAATGGATTTATGTGGGATGTCAGAAGACTTTTATGGTCATGACAAATAATCATCGACACAAATCTAATGCCGACTGTTATCAGTTTGAATTTGGATATTACATACTGTTTTGCTGTAATTGATTGCCATGCAGTAGTTTGGACAAATGCTATTGGTGGGACTGATTTTGCAGGACTCATAAACACAATGTGCTAGTAAGTAAATATTTGAAAAGTTTAAAGTTCAGTACCCAGATGTCAATAAACCGGACACAGCATGCTCATGTTTACCAACCTGGCTGTCTGGTAATTGTTTATATCAAAGCACACCAACAGGATAAGTTTATATTCATATTGAAGAGAGCTAACACTGGTGAGTCTCTATATGGAGCAGTAATACATCACTGTTAAAGAAATATATGACTTCCTGGGAGCCTGTCTACTGGGGAAATCTGTGGGGGCTCGGTTAGGAGGAATGGGATGCTCTTCATTGCACCTCATTGAAAATACATTATTTATTTATAGGCTGACGAAAAAGGTGTATTTTTTTTGTATAAAATCCTGCAGAGTTGCACAGTTCAAATTTAGTGCATATATGCAGTCAGAGTGATTACACTGTACAGTCCTGCACAGTTCAATTCAATTTGGTTTTATTTGTATAGCATCAAATCATAACAAAAGTTATCTCAAGGTGCTTTACAGAGACCCAGCAGATTTTGGCTCATCCCATGAGCCAAATCTCCTCCATGTGCAAACACATGGTGACAGTGGCGAAGGAAAAAACCCTTTTAACAAGGAGAAAACCTCGAGCGAAACCTGGCTCTAGGTGGGCAGCCATCTGCCCCGACCGTGTATTGAGTATTAGAGCACAGAATGTGTGACATGTCAAAGATTGTTAATAAATTTAAAATGTTGTTTGTGTACATGTGCTGTATTTCAGGAATCAGGAGCAGTATCAGTCTAACCCTGATAATTACAGTGAGGCAGCAAGACTATTCTGACTTGGAGGTCTGTTTGTATGTTTCCAAAACCGTTGTCAAGGGTAAACAGGTAAACAAGGCTTCTTCACTGTTTTCTCCACCACCTGACAAACCAGGAGTGTGTGTGTGTGTGTGTGCGTGTGTGTTTGAAGGAAGGAACAGAAGAGAAAGTACTGATGGAGGGAGAATTTTCACATAACATCAACAATTAAGACTCAATGTGGACCCTTGGACCTGGATGCTCCGTGGTCTTGAGTACACAAATCACAATATTTTCTTTATTAATCTTATCCAAATTCACAATGCACACCAGTGCATGCACTTCTGAAAAAATTTGACTTGAATACTCAAGCTTGCTCATGTTCATTTCCAGTTATTGCTAAGTGCTCTGAGGTTTGGTGGAATCCAGGTCTAAAAAGAAGTGCATTCCACCGATTTCAAGAAAGGAAACTGATATAAACAAGATTAACCATGAGCACTCCACTTCAAGTCGATGTTGAGGAGCACGCTGCTTTGGACAAACTCACCTGCGGCTACCATCAGAAGCTGCAGGGCAAGCCATGGAGTCATGAAATGGTGAGGACCATGGAAAACTGGGCTCGGTTACACATTCAAATGAAAGCATTTTGCTTGCATGCATGAAACTAAATTGCAGAGGCCAATTAAAATCAAAACACTGTCCATTATCCAAACCAAGCGAGGATTTTTGATTTAGTTTCATCAATAACCCAGACATTGGTTGGACTGCCGAACACAAGACTCAAGACCAGCCAAGGGCACTTACCTCTAGATGGCGCTGTAGTGCTGGCTAGAATGAATGGCACCACATTAGAAGTGTATCGAGTTCTGACATATCAGGGTCAAACACATGTATCTGCACATTTTTCTACAGAAGGTGCATGAGATGCTGAAGAGGTGCTGGGATGCTGAGCAGTCATCATGCAGGGGAGGCAGTTTAACCCCGCCATATTTGACATCCCGTCCGGTGCTGTGCAGCTCTGAGGCGTGAACACATCCAAACATGTAGTGAACTGTAAGTGTACAAGTAGTTGTGGCACTGTCTCTTGTGCAGCCAACATTTCCATGGAAGTACACTGTGCAGGTTTTGGTTGACTTTCAACTCAACTCTCAAAGGAATACGCCAACGTTGAGGGCAAAAAAATACACATCTTGGAATTTGAAAAAAAAAAAAAAAAGACAGAGAGAATCATTTTAGTAGAAGTTAATTTGTGCCAGATCTTCCTATACCTTGAGCGGTGCTTGGATCACTGTGATAGATGAAAGGATAAATGTGTTCAGTGGTTATAGTTCCACCATCTACCTTCTCTGACACAACTCTTGTTTTTTTTTTTTTTTTTTTTATTCCAAGATGTGTATTTAAAATCCACATGATACGCTGTATAAATGAGACAACTTCTGAGTTGTTGTAACATTTATCTTTTCACTTTGACAGAGCCAGGCTAATGACTCCCATAGACATCTAGTTTTTATGCAAAGCTAACACAAAATGCTACCCATAGGAACCGAACCACTGGACGTACAAAGGTGAAAATGGCATCAAATGGTATCGGGTATGTATGAAAAAGGCCAATTTGCCAAAAATGTCAAAAAGTACTCCTGTGAGGACATGAGTAAATCCACCAGGTTTGGAAGTGAAAATTGTGACTCGAAAATATTTCTTTTAATGTCTGGAGAGTAACAAAATTGATAAATATCATATTTTGTATCCATTTTTATTTTTGGAATTATTTATTACTACTGTGCCTGCCTCTATGTCTGCCCCACTTAGTGATTAATATTAACATTATTATTATTACTATTATTATTTTATTTTTTGCCTCTTCCCCCAATGCCGCTAATCATTTGATCATTCATGTATTCTTGCTGCTGGGTAAATCATTTTTGACATGAATCTTCTGACAAAGACCAACGCACTTCATTCACTGCTCATGTTTCAACATTATGTTGCTCATGTTTCGTTAGCTGGTCACTGGTAGGATTTTTCCTTTTTCTTTTTTCCCTCCCTGTTTATTACTTTCTCTGTGTCAAGGCATATGTCATGTGCACACTTGAAAGCAATAAAATAATAAAATGAAAATGTGATTCTTGGTGAGTGATTATGTTAATCAGGTCAATTCAGCCACAACAACAGGCCAAATCATTGAAAAATTTCCATTTAATTTATCATTACATGCTGCTGTTAATCATTACTGTACAATAAAATGATATTTATTGCCAGTATTGGGATTTAAGAAACACCAACAACAGTCTTATCTGCCTCATTACACCATGGCACCGCGGGCCAGCTGATGGTGGACAGTGTTGCCTCATTGACCCTGAATTAAAATAAAGGCCATACTGCAGGTACACTGCTCAGCTGCAGTGTTAGTGTTGCAAAAAATGAGGAAAGAATATTTTACAAGATACAGGGAATTTAGAAAGAAATAATGGTAAAGCCATGAACAGCCTAGAAAGACTTAGATTACAGCTACTTGCTACACTATAGCACTCAGTACAGTACATAGCTCCCTCTGCCAACACTCTGCAATCATCGAGATATGCCAGTTCCTTGTGTTGGTAGTTGACCAAAAGTAAGTCCCACCTCCCCGCCACATACCCCTTTCGTCCAAGCGGTGAAAAAAGTAAAATTAACCAGTTCTTCCTTCCCCTGTGACCAACCATTCCACAAGGTTTTCATGCAAATCTGTTCATGACTTTTTGTGGTATCCAGTCACCACAGGCATGATTATGTATGCACATCGTGGCACCTGAGAGACTGAGTGGAGCACAGAGGAATCAAGGTTTCCTCTGTAATTTCAGTGCAGCGGTGGTGCTTTTGAGTGGGACAAAGTTAGTTATGATTCACGTTGAGGTTCTAAGGCTAAAAATGCTTGTAATCATTATAGAATCATTCCTTCTATGACACTGGACTATACAATGTTTATTTTATTTTCACATTTTCTCTTGGTGTGGTGATGCAACAGAGGACTTTCCTCTGTTGCATACACACCTATGTATCCACTAGGATACATAGGTGTGTATGTATATTAATAACGTTCTTTTTTTCTTATTTTACTGAAAAGAAAGGTCTCCATGATGAAATCTATCATTTAAATGCTTCATATGAGAGTGAAGAGAATATAAGATATAAAATAAAACAATCATAAAAAGAGGAAAACAAAAAGATCTTTTGTCTTCTTCTTCTACTTCTTTCCTTTGAATTCGGGAGAGGATAAAAGTGTTACACCATCTGCTTTTGAGTCCAGTTATCCTCTCCTGCCTCTATTCTTCCATTCATTCACCATAACTATGGAGGACTAAAAGGGACAGAATGAAATAAATAAATACATCTTTAAATAAATACTTAAAAGTGTCATTAATTAATTAAAATGGGAATTAAATAAATAAATGTGTCATTAAATGTGTCATGAATTCATTAAAATACCAGTTCATTTAATGTAAAAACATATATATAATTATTTCATTATTTATTTAATTATTTCATGGACCGGTGTTGCAGTGCTTCATGAATTAATTTTATCTGTCAAAGTCACCCATCAAAGTCAGTGGGCGGGACTAACGTGAATCTAGCCCAATCGATTGCTTAGGTCTGAAGCCTGGAAGTCTGCCGGAGCCGGAGGAGTTTTGCTGAGAGCCTCTCCAGTTAAAGTTACTGCTTCTCTGAGTAGTTCTGGGCAACTTCTCGACATTTTGTGGCTGCACCTATCTAGCACGCATCGCGCACCGCAGTAACATTTGCTCCTGCAAATCCCCCATTTGCTTGAACCGAGTAAAGGTTGCGCCACCAAGTGTGTCAGAATATCAAATCAAATCAAATCAAATCAAGCTTTATTGTCATTAAGCTACACATACAGCAGTAGTGCACACAAAATGAGATAGAGTTTTTCACTTAGGATCCCCGACTGATGGTAAAGTCAGCAGTTTAAAAGTCTAACAGCTTTCTGGAGGAAGCTGTTGCTCATTCTAGCGGTTTTGCTTTTCACCGTTTGCCTGATGGAAGCAGCTCAAAGTATTTGTGGAGCGGGGGAAAGGGGTCTCTGGCAATGTTCAGTGCTCTACTCCTGCAGGGATGGGATGTTTCCATGGAGCCATGTCTCCGCAAAAGCAAGCACACAGCAGTCTCTCTCCTGCGGGTGTCTCTTAGCAAGCGTAGCTCGTCCAGCTTGTTGTCGAGGGAGCGAACATTAGAGAGCAAGAGCCACGGTCCTGCTGGTCTGGAGGTGTTAGCCTATAGCCTTTAGCCTGTAGCCTGTAGCCTTTAGCCTGTAGCCCAGGGGTGTCAAACTCGTGCCATGGAGGGCCGAGAGGCTGCAGGTTTTCATTCCAACCGAAAACTCCACCAGATGATTTCACTGATCACCCCACCTCCAAGCAGAGAGGAGGGACTAATCAGTGAAATCACCTGGTGGAGTTTTCGGTTGGAATGAAACCCTGCAGCGTCTCGGCCCTCCATGGCACGAGTTTGACACCCCTGCTGTAGCCTGTAGCCTGTAGCCTGTAGCCTCTAGCCTAGCGTGGATCCCGGCTCTCTTCCCCCTCATTTGTTTACGTTCGCACCGCTTGCGCTCCCTCCTCTCCCTGGTGACGGCCGGTGTAGACGCAGGTAAAATCCCGTGCTGGCGTAGTGTGTCCACATCAAAGCATCAAATGCCTCAGTTCTTGCAGCATGCTTTACCTGATGTTTAGTAAAGTCTCTCGGCTGTAGGTTATGCAACCTGAGCGTCTGGGTTAAGCAAAACAGTTAAAAACTTTCACTCTAGAATATGTTTACTTGCTCTGCATCAATCGATTATCTGAAGTCGATCTGTCTTGGCTTGCTGTGCCGGGTAACCAATCAGGTGTTAGGTCCCTCCCACTGACTTTGATGGGTGAGTTTGACAGATAAAATTAATTCATGAAGCACTGCAACACCGGTCCATGAAATAATTAAATAAATAATGAAATAATTATATATATGTTTTTACATTAAATGAACTGGTATTTTAATGAATTCATGACACATTTAATGACACATTTATTTATTTAATGACACATTTATTTATTTAATGACACATTTATTTATTTAATTCCCATTTTAATTAATTAATGACACTTTTAAGTATTTATTTAAAGATGTATTTATTTATTTCATTCTGTCCCTTTTAGTCCTCCATACATAACTGTTCAAAATAAATAAATAAATAAATGATTCTTGAGCCCCTTTTATCAAAACGTTCATATTCATGAGATGTTATTGTAGTCCACTGTGTTAAGTGCCATGGCCTACATGTTGTATTGTGAAATCACTGCCAATATCCAGCCCTGCCATTCATCCATCTGCATACATACACATCCAGACAGTGGTGTTAAAACATCTGTTAGACATTCACTCTATTATCCCCCCATCTTTCCTCTGTAAAGATAAAGAGAGGGGAATGGAGGAGGACAGGGCATTGCTAATGTGTTGGTGGGAGGACTGACGGTGGATGAGAAGGAAAGGAAGGATGGAAAGACACAAGAGACAATAGGATGAAGAATGGGATAAGGCTTTAATTAGGCTGCCCTGCCACTGGAGGCCAGTGTTTGATCTTGTAGTCATGTGAGACCTGATTCAGAAAAATGTCCAATTCTGACTGTTTAGACAGCAGTACAAATATCAGATCTGTGCTACATATAGTTAGAAAGTCAGACAGTCTTGTGCCCATGCCAGTGCTTACACAGCTGAAAAATGTGAAGAACTGCAACAGTATTAATGTAAACCCTCCTCTCCAATTGTCGATATTCAGAGTTTTAGCCAAGTGCGTGCAAGGCTACTGTTAATGGGGATATAAAGACACATCCGGAACTGGGACTATATTTTGTATCAGGACAATCAGCCAACAGCCCTTCCTATTGGCAGCACTGTACCATAACCATTTTAAGCCAAAGAGTACCTCATAGAAGCTTCAGAAATGCATTTGCAAAGATGCACTCACTCACAACCATATACAGAGATGGACTGCGACAAAAAAAAGTGCCAGTGCAGATTCTCCACAAACCTCAACCTAACCACTGTCACACAGCATGCACAGCAGACACCAGCCCCTAACACCAGCACCTGTCTGCATCACAG
This sequence comes from Myripristis murdjan, assembly GCF_902150065.1. Taxonomy (NCBI): domain Eukaryota; kingdom Metazoa; phylum Chordata; class Actinopteri; order Holocentriformes; family Holocentridae; genus Myripristis; species Myripristis murdjan. The sequence goes on from NC_043991.1 coordinate 16,893,135, forward strand.
CAAATGTACATTAATCTACAAGCTTACTGAACCAAATAAGGCCCAGAGAGGCGTACTATTTTTTAGCATAAAGCAGAAGACCGTAATGAACACTCCATTCTCCCTAAAGAACAACACTGCATCATCAGAACATAATAAAGAAGACAGAGTAGTTGTCAAGACGTGCCAGTTCCACATGTTGGATATTCACCAAAAGTTAATCACGGCCACATCCCTTCAGCCAATCAGTGAGAAAAGCTAATCTGAGCTTCCTTGCCATGTGACCGACCTTTCCACAAAGTTTCATGATGTTGCGTGATAAACACAGGTGCCAATGACATTGATGAGGGTTTTGTTCCATTCAGGTCTAACAGAGCAGGACCCTGCCATTGTTCTGGTAGACTTAAATAGACCTCCATTAACTTAGCTTTGCTGCCACTTGACTATGCAGATGCTTGTACAATGTGGTGATGACTGACAAGGAGGGGCAGGGTGGGGCAAGCATGTGGCACACCCTGCACCCCTGAGAAATAATTTGGCTGAGATAGTCCACATTTAAATTTTATGTGACATGGTTTCTCACTTGTTTGCCCCTTTCAAGCACAGCATAACTTTGTCAGAGAGAGACCAGTTCTTGTAAAAATGATTTTTAATGTGGTGGGTACACCTTTACCATAGAAGACTGCCACAGCTGAGCTTGCAGGAGGTGCCTCGTTTAGTTTGATTCAAAAGTTAGATCCAGCAAATATTCCAAAAGGCAAAAATAAATTATGGAAACTTAAATGTAATTAAAGAGATTTAACTTAGCTGGCTGGCTGGCTGGCAAATGAATGACTTCATCAATGTGCAGAGGACAAACTGAAATGTTTTAAAAGTACAACATGAAGCTTGATGAGTGTTAATCACACAGTCTAGAGCACAGATATCTTTTTTCTTCTTTCTTTCTTTCTTTCTTTCTTTCTTTCTTTCTTTCTTTCTTTCTTTCCTTCCTTTTTTGAGATACTTGTAATATTTTATAAAGAGTCTGGCAGAGTCTGAATGATCTAAAAAAAAAAAAAAAAAAAAAAAAAAAAAAATCAGCTGTTTAGTGAGCTTTCACCTCAAAGGAAATTGGAAACAAATGGGAAATTTGTAGCTAACTACTAAAAAATCAAATATTATTCACTCAATATGTAAAAGGTCAGTTAAATTTCTTTATTCTATAACGATATTTTGATTGGCATGTCTTACCCCTATATAATAGATCCCATATTTTGTCTCTCGATCACCTGCTGCATTTATGTTACTGCAAATAATATTCATTCCTGTTCCATGGTGTATCTAAGGGGTGGCACAGGCCAGCAGCTGCAACCCTATAAAACCCCACCCCACAGTGCAGCCACCCCAATATTGGGCAATAAAAGAAGTGAAATACTGTCATTTGGCAGGAATTTACAAAACCAAAATTCTGTGAATGCGACTCCATTAAAGTGAAAGCAGCATTCGCTCTGCGCAGAAGCCAGCCAGTAGCAGTCAAAGCTGCTGGCAGTGAGGGAAACTCATAAAAGACAGCACATAGTGGATAATGTCACAAGTGATGGGACTATGTGGTAAGTTTCCCGTTTTTGTGGCTGAAAATCTGTAGCTACCTGACTGTTGGTGACGAGGCTGTAAGCAAGACGCTGCAGAAAACTTGGATAGTTTCTTGTCAAAATGTTTGATGCGCTCCGCTGTTGGGAAGGAGGAGAGCTGCCACACCCCCAACAACAAGGAAGGCTCAAAGTCCAATTTTATTCCCTAAAACCACAGATGAAAACAGCTTTATCACAGTCCAAATTTAAAACTTGCCATGAAATCCTGTTCTCTTGTGGCTACTGAGAGAGAGATGGCAGAGGACGCCTGTCATGCCCGGCTGGGATGGAGTTCTCCTGAGAGGCGTCTCCTCCCAGTTCCTGGGGAGCTTCACCTCTCTGACTGGACTGAATGGGCGTCTCAAGTAGCCTGTTGAAGAGAGGTGAATGAACTGCTGAAACATTAGGGGTACATTTCCTAGGAGCTTGTAAATTTGAATGTTTGTACCACTATTTCTAACTAGTGTTTGTGTCTATGCTTTTGTTTTTATATTTGCAAATAAAATTGAAATTTGACCCTGCTAGGGATTACTCATTTTTCTTCCTATTGGCTACAGTTCTTTTTTTTTTTTTTTTTTGCTCATTAACTGTGGGCCTGTACTGAGACTGTAAACAGTGATTGGGAGCTCACAATATACTTGGCCTACATTTCCAATGGTCTGGACCTTGAAATAGCTGCTCTTCTAATGAAATAGAAATCACAGATAATCAGAGAGAATATTAAGAGAGAATATTAGAGAATGTTAAGAGAAAGGACAAAAGTAGGGAGATCTCTAGCTTTTTCGGGAAGAAAATCAGAAGATAGGCCAAAGGACGTGAAAATGAAATAAGATGAAAGTGATTCAGATGGAGGGAAAGAGCAAGACAATGACAGAGAGAGAGAACAAGACAGAGCAACGGATGGACAGAAAGACAGGAACCAAGAGACAGGTGAAGAGAGACAGAGAGGTTAAAGAGGTCTCTGCCACATGAGCAGCTGGACCTCATAGTTCCAGTTTATAGCAATGCTTACAGTTCAGTCAGTACATTTTTTTTTAACTTACTGGCTATTTTCATTTTGCCCAATATTAAACATTGTGGTACAGATACTAGGACTGTGTTGTTAAATAATTAATCTCATACCAGTGGTGTATTGAATGCAAGAGCAATCACAGTTAGTTATTGTTACTGGAGTTTATAGTTGGGTATTCATACAATAATGCAGTAATCATAAACCATTTTCTCTGTCTTCTATTTGAATATGGTTGAGTAATGCACCCCTCACCCCACCTACCTGCCCACCACCCTGATAAAACCCCATGCCACCCCTTTGCCACCCCCATGTAAAAATTTCTAGATCCGCCACTGGCCCCGTTAAAACATCTCATATCGGGAAAGAAACGGATAGGTCATTGATTACAGAATTACAATGCAAATCAGTTTTTAATTTCAAGTTCGATTCATGCTTCGGCTAAATTTAGAGGCAGGAAAAAATGGGACAAAACACCATTCGGCTTGGGTTAGGCTATCAAACGCATAAAGTAGGTTATCTCCTTGCATCAGAGCGCAGCGCAAGGCCACTGGTGAGGCAAAACGCATCTCAAGTGGACAAAAGTGGACAAACTTCAGGTGCGTGTTACACATTCTGGGAAATCCCCTGTGTGTTGCACTTTATATGCTTCGGTGTAGTCTTTGCCACATCTTAGCATTGTAGTGATTTTTTACCCCCCCAACGAGAGGCAACGCCAGTGTTTGCAACAAGTCGCCTCAATTTTTATGATTGCCCCTCCTTAATCAAACGCGGCGCTCCCCCGCACTGTTCAGTCAGCACAACTCCCGCCGCTGATTTCCGTTTTTATTCCCTGACCAGAGAAGCGCGTCATGAAGTGAGCTCACATTACCATTTCGTGTGGTATTTAAAGAGTCCTTGCTTGCTTAGAGTCTTTGCCTAGCCGGGGACCGTCTGCTGGGCTGCAGCTCGACCACCCAGCCGTCCGGAGGTTTGAAGTGGGCGGAGATTGAGGTCCTCCAGTCCGCAGCGACACCGTCTGTTTCGGGCTTGGGACCCGCACCGTCCGAGGAAACACCATGGCAACGACTACTTGCACGCGTTTTACAGATGAATATCAGCTGTATGAAGAGCTTGGCAAGTAAGCCGCTGTTCCATTATGTCATTCTGACTTTGCATGCCGCTTGGCTTGACCCTGTCCTAATGTATGAGGGATGGGGGGGTTTGCACATCTGCGGATAGTGTGTAATGGATGCAGCTCCATCCCCTTCAAAACAAAAACACACGCCGCGGCTCTCCTGCGCGTCAAATTAGCCGCTGCCAAACTTAAAATATGATCATCGCTCAGTGTTTGGGCGATGGTCCGTGAGACCTCCTCGATGCAGTAGCCTTGTTGAGGCAAGGCGTCAATTAGTGAGATTTTGCATAAACTGTCGCGTCTTGTGGAAGGAGCTGCATGAGCTCAGAGGCAGTTAATGGGTCGGTACAGCACCCCCCCCTCCCAACTAACCCCCCTTGCCGATAGGCTAATTAAGGGGCAGATAGGCCTAATATCGGAGGGTGGGGGGTGTGTGTGGCGGGGGTGTGTGGAGTGGAGGATGTGATGGAATTAAGCTCCATCGTCATTTGTCTTTAATCACAGTGACACTGAGCCTAATAGAGAAGTCAGAGGATGCTGCTGCTATTCTGCTCCTAATCTTTTGAGGTGTGTGTGTGTGTGTGTGTGTGTGTGTGTGTGTGTGTGTGTGTGGCTTGTGAAAAAAAAAAAAAGAATGTGAGAGGGAATCAGAGACAAATGGGAATCTGTAAGTGGGATGCAGGCGAATTCAGAAAGAGGGAAACTGAAGAGGCTAAACGGTGTCACAGTGGGTAGGAGCAAAGTGGACTTTATGTCCCTGTCAGGTTGTGCGTGGGTAGAGAGGATCTCTCTGCACTGTTTGCCTCACAGGAACATTTATTCTAGCCCTCAAAAAACACAAGCGCGCTGCTTTGGTGCCTTTAGTTTCTGAATCTATGCTCGTTCGTAATAGACATGCCTTAATTTTTACAGTCATGCCATGTGTGACAAGGCTGTCCTTTCTGAGGATGTCGTTTTGTGTGGGTTGGTCTCTAGCCTGTGTGAATGTGGGGGGATGTGATAAGTTAGAGACAATAGTCATGCTGAAGTAGCAGCAGCTGCCCTCACTGATAACAGCCTTATTGCTTGTTTGCCTGTGTTGTCACTTTTTTGGTTGTGCGTGTGTATGTGAAGGAGACAAACAGCCAGTGAGGAATCTAGGCATTGATATGCAGATATGGACAGGAAGACATTGTTGGAGAAGAACCAATGATTAGAGATGGTGCTCTACCAAGTGAGCGTGAATGTACAGCATGTGGGAAAAGCAGAGAAAGGAGGGACCAACTTTGTCCCTGTCTATTTGAAGCGTTGGCTGCGGATCTTGTCAAGTCTGTTAAACTTGTCCAACAGACAGAGGACTTTAAGGCGTGGTGGGACAATCTCCACTTTCACTTAGTAGTGAGACAGTATATCTCAAGATATGATGTGTTATAAATAAACAACAACAAAGTGGGATTGTTATGTGTATACAGTAATAATGCATATCTCAGGACTAGTCTATAAACAGCTTAAAAGTTGTCATTCCAAATAATGTCAGTGGAGAGCTTGTGAAACCATGACGGACAAGCTTTCTTATGTGTGATTAGTGTGGCGCAATAAACTGTAGCTGATATCACAATTAATTTTTATGCCCTGTACATATTGTTGTCTCTTTGCATTGCCATACATCCCATCTCCACGTCCACCCACTTCACTGATGACACTTTATGTTAGAGCTCTTCTGCCTTCCCCCCTCTACCACAAAGCCAAGAGTGTCATGCTTACTCACCACATCCCATCACAATGTATGTGTGTTGGAGTGTCTATGAGAGACAGGGGCTCTGAGTGGAGTGTGAGTGTTTCATTGCGTAACAATAAGGTGAGCTAAAATTAGCACTCAGAAATGACAGAGGTGGTTATTTCTGTTTGCCTTTGTTGAGTTTGATGAGCAAAATCGTCCCTAAACACCAGCAGACACACAAGAAAGGCTGCTTTTCTCACTGCTTTGTGCTGCTGTTTCATGTCACTCACATTACCGTCACACTGATATGATTCCTCGCTAGACAAGCAAAGAAGAGAAGGCACCCGCAGGCCTATTGGGATCAGTGCGGTAGGTATTTGTTCTCCATTCAGCTTGGCTATATCAGCCATGCCATGCCAGGGTGGTTTAAAAAGAGAGATATGGTCCAGGCTAACAATGAAGCTGAGGTCACTGACAGCTGAGATGCCCCTTTGATGCTGACGAAGCTCATATGGCAGCTGACCCATCTGCTCCTCCTGTCTCCTATCTTTGTTTCCCAGGGGGGCCTTTTCAGTGGTGCGCCGTTGTGTCAAACTCTGCACAGGCCAGGAATATGCCGCCAAAATCATCAACACCAAAAAGCTCTCCGCCAGAGGTGAGAAAAAAAAAAAACACACACACACACACACACACCAAGAAAAAGAAATTGAAAGTCAGTGGAGAGAAAGTGAGAGAAACATAAAGCAATGTGATATGTATGTTTTCAGCGACTGAAAAGAATAGGACGAAGCAGAGGCATCAGGGTGATTTTTCATCATCATGCCGCCTATGTGTGTCCCAGATCTGCAAGCTCACATTAGCATATTTTAGCGAGTGTTTGATTGTAGTGTGTGAAGCATTCACGTCTGTTCCTCTGAGAGAGGCAGATGACTGTTTTAGTCAGATACACGGTCATATCCACTGCAGGAGAAGGGATCCGCGCATCCTGAGGACAGTTGAAATGAATAGACTTTTAAGCAAATTGGTACAAAAACAGACCTCTTCCAACAGCTAAAACAATTTCAAGGCTCATGCGTATTTTTCACACATGAAGGATGGTTTAGGACAGAATGTAAAAGTATTATGTGTCGCAGTTTTAAACAGCAGCACCTCAGTTGGCTGGGGTGCTTGCAGTGCAGCCACAGCATCTTGGGTTTGGGATCTTTGTCACATGTCATCTCTCTGAACAGAGTGCACAATGCATTACAGAATAATATCATCCATGTAAGGATGTACAGTTGTGTTGAGTGGAAGCAATGTCATTTATATGTACTGTGAATAGCTTTGGGCCCAAGATAGATCCATGTGGGACTCCCTTTGTGCTTTTGTAATTAGAAACCATAGCAGGAATACCGATATCACCTCCACAAAACAAGTTTTCAGCAGTAGCTAATAAATTTTTGCGCTAGAGAGCTTAAGTAGCTTTACCACATTTTGTTCCATGAATTAAATAGATTAAATAACAACTCTGTAAATGATCATTTCTCACTTAGTTTTTATATAGACTGCTGCTTGTGAAATGCAACTCATTTGGGAAAGTAAACAATAGCTTTCTGGCAGTTTGCTGTTTCTAAGCTACACATAACAACTATGAAAACAGTTTAATGATACACTTTTAAAATCTTAAATAATCTAAATACACTACACAGTCAGGAGGACAAGCTCTGGGATCAATAAAACATGTAGACAGGAGGTAAGGAAGTCACTCATTGGTGTCTTTTTCCCCTTTTTCATTTTATTTGCCAAAATGGACCTTAGAAGTATCATCACAAAAGTGATTATAGTGAATGTGTTTCAACCCCCTGTAATCAAGAATATAACTACACTACACTATATCAAACCATATCATGGATATCCATTCAACAAAGCCTTTATTTTTGGCATTTTTTGAAACTCTCAGTCTTATTTCCCTAGGGATTTTGGACTGCACACCAAATGGAGGAGATGTTTATCTACTGCATACAAATTCCCACAGATTGATGACTTCCATGTTAATTCTTTTTTTTTTCCCAGAAACTCAGAATCCTTTAGCTTTAGTCTGTGTTGGGAGAACAGCTCCCCTTTCCTGTTAGGTGCTATAAAATGATCTTGCAGATTTGCCACAAAATCTGATTTGGTGGCACAAAATGTTCACGGCAATGCAAAGGCTGGAGGAGGCTGATAGTCTCGTGATGACGTTAAAATAGTCACACAAACATCTCAAAATTTATATGGTAAATGATTACATTTACATTAGCACCTTTTTTAAAGCACATGTCTTGGTAACCACACACAAAGACTGTGCCACAGTAGCGTGGCTCTTTAGCCTCAGGTCGCAGCACCTTACCTTGACCTACTGTTTGATCAGTGAGACCGGGTCACACAACCTCTGCTGTTTTTGTAGGAGAAAGAGAAATCCCTCTGTTTGAACAGTGTGAGTGTGAATATGACTCAGCAGGACAGGAGTAAGTGTAGTGTCCTGGCAGCCGGAGTGGAGCAGAGAGAGCATAGGCACTGGGATCGCTCAAAGTAATTTCTCATCAAGACACGCCCTCCCCTCTGCCCTAACAGGACGCCTGGATTTCCTCTTCTGCTCTCCTCTGATATATTTTCATCATGAAATACATACAAGACAATAAACAACATTGAATCTGGAAATGCTTTCTGGTGTTTTTTTCGTGCCTACATGGGTTCCCAGTTTAAAAAAAAAAAAAGTTCTCTGTATGCAGGTTCAGCAATTTAAGAAGAGCCTTTCATGGATACATGATTCAAAACAAATGATGACATAACCTGTTTTTAAATTTTTGTGCGAGCAATCAGCACACCTTGTCTTTTTTTATTTAGCAATCTGTTCAGACCAATTACATAAAAAAAAAAAACACCAGGAACCTTCTCTAAATAAGTTTTCATGTATTAAACTTCTTGTACAGTTCTTTACAAATTTGAGATTTTTAAACTTTCTGCTTGATTATTTCTTTAGACCACCAGAAGCTGGAGAGGGAAGCCAGGATCTGCAGATTGCTCAAGCACTCGAACATCGGTGAGACTCCACCACTTTTAAGTTACAGATTTTTATTTTATTCAGGAGGCTGTGTTTTGATGTGCCATTAGATTAGACTGTATGAAGGTTTAATGAATGGCTGGTGAATTGGGGTCGCAGCAGCAGCAAATAACAGGATACAGCAAAGAATAAAGCATTGTACTGTATTGTATAGCATGTATGGACATATAAAAAATCTCTCTCTCTCTCTCTCTCTCTCTCTCTCTCTCTCTCTCTTTCCCTCATACCAGTGCGTCTCCATGACAGTATCTCAGAGGAAGGCTTCCACTATCTCCTGTTTGACCTGTGAGTTTGTTCATTTCCTCGTTTCTCCCACTCCCATCATGCTGAAATCTCATGAAATCTCCTCTTTCTTCTTACTCCCTGCCTCGACTTCACTCTCCGCTTTACTGTGCTACACTCCACCTCCCTCCTCCCTCTCCCCTGGTGCTTTATTTTCCACTCCCTTTTTCTCAATCCTCGCTGCATCTGTCTTCTTTATACCCCCCACTTTATTTATTTATTTTTTCCTCTCTTCTCCCCCTCTCCGTCCTCATTCCTCTTTTCTGTCCCTCTTCCTCTCCTTCTGTAAGTCTCTCCTCATCCCTCCTTGTTTCCAAGGCAGTTTCCCCCATTACATAACTGTACAACCCCCTCCTCTCAGCTCCCACTTTAGCCTGGGTTCCTATCACACACACACACACACACACACTTGCACACACATGCAGACACACACAAACAGAGCCACACTCCCCCGCACCGGAGCCAGTCTCCATGGCAACCCAGTCAGAGTGAATCCTGCAGCCGGGGTTTCCCCCTAATGAGGACATCCCCCTCCTGTCTGTGTGTGTGTGTGTGTGTGTGAGAGTGTGTGTGGGTGTGTGTGTGCTGCCTCAGTGCAAGAATGTGTGCTCATATCATGCAGCATTTTTAAACCTATGTCTTTCCATTCATCAGGGTGACAGGAGGGGAACTGTTCGAAGATATCGTGGCTAGAGAGTACTACAGTGAAGCAGATGCCAGGTAATTGCAAATAAATTTTGTCTGGCCTTCCATCTCTCTTCATCCCCTCCATATGTCAGTCTTTCATCCTCTGCAGTCCTCAAGCCCCAAGTGTCCTCACACACAGTTTTTGATGGATAGTTTTGATATAACGATGTATTACTGATGCAAAATGCCTCTGCACATTTTGCACAAATTCGCCCAGTGAAGAAAATTGCAATTGCGTTAAGTGCTTTCCCCCAGAGACAGAAATTCACAGACAGACAGACACATGCCCATGCACAAAAAAAACACACACACACCCACGCCTCAGCAAACTTAAATCAGTTTGGCTGTGGAGGTGTTTGGCAGAAGTGAGAGAGAGAAAGAAAGAAAGAAAGAAAGAGAGAAAGAGAGAAAGAGAGAAAGAGAGAACGAAGGGAGCAGAAAAGATGAAAGGAGGATATAGTGAGGTAAGACTAAGAGGCGTGGTAAAAGGGGGAGGAGCTGTTTTCCTTCACCTCTTTTTGCTCTTTTATATTTATAAAGCTCTCTCTCTGTCTCTCTCTCTCTCTTTCTCACTCGCTGTCTCTCTTTCACTCTCTCTCTCTCTCTCTCTCTCTCTCTCTCTCTCTCTCTCTTTCTCTCTTTCACACTCCTGGCTCTCATCACTTCATCACATCACCTGTGTTCATGTTCAGGGCTCTAAATAAACTTGTCTTTGCCTTTTTTTTCTGATTTGATGGCTGTGACGCTCCCATCCTAAAAACAAACACATAATTCATGATAAGCTGCCACATATTTGGCTCTGTGAAACCAAATGCAAAAACTGCAGCTTAATGGTTACCCAAGACAGTGTATCCTGCTCCCATCACTGTGAGGATAAATTCATCAGCAAAGTCCTCCGTACCAGATTCATCATAATTATCATCAATACAACTTTGAAATCAATAGATATAGACACTGAAAAAACAACCAAGCAGGAGAAATGGACAATCATTAATGACATCATCAATCAGTAGGAGAGCTTACTGAATCCAACAAGCCATCACTGGTCTCATTGTGACTGTGGTATAAATAGATATAGATGATCAATAAATAGCCTATGATGAAAGAGGGAGGTCCTTGAGTGACATCACCAGGTGGCTGTCACAACATGGTGTAGTCACTGAAATACAAATGGATGTCCAAAGTGCAATAGTGCCTCAATGTTAAAGTGCAAATCTAACATATTTATCCCTGCTGGAACAAGTGATTACACATCTCATTGCAACTTGGGGATCAATAGATACTGATGGTCCTGTCTCAGCCACCCAGTGCCGGGCATCAGGGACGCCACACAGACTCACATTAACTGCGATCCCAAGTCGTAGCATGTCGTGTTTCAGAATCAGGAATTACAAACTTGTTAACGTAACCTGTAAGTGACTAGAGCCATGGCTTTTTGGGCTTATACAGACAGAATAGGCACAGTGTATTCACACCGATCTCATTTTATTGTATATATCACTCCTGTATTATCTTATTTAATTTTTTACTTACTTTTTTGAGGTATAGGTATTTATGGAAATGTATTTCTTTGATGTTAACTCTATTCCCTGCTGTGTCAAATGTGACTTTGCCCTACGGGGGATCAATAAAGGTACATCTTATTAAGCGTGGCAGAGCAAGGGAATGGGCTTAAACAACATCACCAACTGAGAGGAAACTCTCCTCTGGGTTTGTCAAGCCATTACACAACTCAGGGTTGCTCTGCTGAGTCTGATGAGGTATCATTTGTGTCAGTCAAACTGCAGTGTCAATAGAGGAAGCTGATCCAAAAAATCAATCAGGAAACGGAGAGGGGCTTAGATAACAATAATCAATAGGACACTAGCAATGATGGATACTGTCAGGTCTGACATTTGTTTGTGCAACTTCAGGATTGCTCTCCTTAGCTGTCACTCATGTAAATGTGACTTCAGGATCAGTAGATGTGGACTTTATCACATCTAAGACTGGCTTTGTGATCAACCCAGTCAATCAGGAAGGGAGGAGGGGACTTAAATGACATCAATCAATCAGACCTTTTTCACAGCAGCCATTTTGACATGAAATAGCAGGGTAAACACAGGTGGGCTTGAGATCAGCTGAGCTAGATGAGAAAATCAGCACTTTTTTATTATTATTTTGGTTGACAGATTAACATATATTGGCTGGGCTAAAATAGGAGCAGAAGAAAAAAAAGTGTTAGCTGGGTGTTACGTGGCATCATGCTGTGTGTTTCTGACTGGACTGCCCTGTATAGTTCACACTAGTCTGTTGTGCGTGTTGCTCCTCATCAGGCCTAATAAAGTCTTTAATCAGTTAGTGAACGCTCTCTGCAAAATGGATGTCAAGAGGAAAGTAACAGGCATCAGACTTCTTTGACAGCTGGATATGACTGGAAGGATGGGACTCTATTAGCCATTTGGAGCAGCTCAGGGCAAAAATAAAATAAAATAGAATAACAGTAGCATTTGTTTAGTTACAGTTGGGTCGATGATCACAGAGGATTTTCAATGCTGCCACTAAAGTCAAGTAGGACTGTTGGTATGTCAATATTACATGTCCAGTCAACATTTAGGTCACATACTGTATGACACCAAAAGGACAGCACTTTAGAGCCCTGATGTTTTTACTGTTGTGGATTTCCTGTCTATATGTATCAGATATCCCTGTTTTTCCTTTTTACTCTGTGCCTCTCCTCCCCCTATGCTCTCTTTTCTCCCCCTCAGCTGCCCTCATTCTCCCTTGGTCTCCTTACATAAATTGTGTGTGCATCTGACTGTGTGTGTGTGTGCGTGGGCGTCACTATGTATATGTTTGTGAGATGGTGTATGACTGTAGCATGGCTTGATTACTATGCAACAGTGTGTCACTGATGGTTTTCTCTCCTTACACCATCTCCTTACACTCTCTGCTTTTATCTCCCCTCCTTATCTTATACACCTTTCCTACTGTCCTATATTTACCTCCATATCCCAAAACCTTAAAGCAATGATCCAGTGTTTTGGAGCAATGTTTTCTTTTTTTTTTACACAGACTAAAACAAGATATTTGATACCATTTTCACCTCTGTGCATCCAGTCGTTCGTTTCCCATGGATAGCTTTTCACATTAGCTTAGCATAAAGACTAACCAAACCAAAGCTGTCTGATTTACACAATATATCATGAGTAAATGGTATCAGACATCTTGTGTCAGTCTTTGTAAGTTGATTTTGCCCAAAATGTTGGAGTATTCCTTTAACAAAACAGTCAACATTGAATCCTGAGCCCCTCTTCTCCCATCCTTCCCCCTCCATCACCCTCTTGGCTTCTTTCTTCTTCCTATATCCTCCATGTTTGCTCCCTTTATCTACTCCTCACCCTGTTGTTTTGTCTCCACAGTCACTGTATCCATCAGATTCTAGACAGTGTGTGTTACACCCACCAACATGACATAGTGCACAGGGACCTCAAGGTGTGTGTGTGTGTGTGTCTCACTGTGTGCACTGCCCTGCACCCCTTTGTACAAGGGTTGGTCGTCACATGCTTGTTTTGTGCTCACCTTTTGCCTGTGCTTCCGATGAACTTGCCTGTGCCTGCAGTCTGTCTCTTTGCGTGTCTGCCTGTCTTTGGGCTTTGCTTTTGGGACTCTTGTTGCACTATTTTAGACAGTCTTGAACTAGAATTGCAATTTCCAGTGGGTCCTGGCAGACAGAGCACCATACCCTCAACCCTGTGAGAGAGCGAGAGAGAGAGAAAGAGCGAGAGTGAGAGAAAGTGAGTAAGCATGAGAGAGAAAGAGAGAGAGAGAGCATGAGAGAGAGATAATAGAGTTCAGTGGAGTAGCGGTAGAGCAGTGTCTACCTCAGATGCCTGAAAACCTGATAAAATTTTTTTGTCAAAGGCACTGCTGCTGTTTCTGAATAAATTACACAGGAGAATTTGCAGGTTAGACACACTGTCTCCCACATGGAGCCGCAGCGCACTCCTACACTGCCTGACTAATGTTTGGCCTTTTCCTGAAAATAGAAAACAGGAAAAAATTGCACACCTTCCTCAGCAGTTCACTGGCAGTTTCCACTGTTCACACTAGGATGTGTGTGTGTGTGTGTGTGTGTGTGTGCGCACACGTTTGCACTATCGCTTACAGTCTACACATGCCTGTTTTTCAGTCTGAGCGCGCATAGGGAGAGCTTTTCTGTATTATATATTTATAAATGTGTGTGTGTGTGAGAGAGTGTGTGCACCTATATATCAGAGTGTAAATTGGTGTTTCAGTGTATGACTGAGTGTGATTGATTGTGTGTGTGTGTGTGTGTGTGTGTGTGTGTGTGTGTGTGTGTGTGTGAGTGTGGTGTGTGCACAAATATTGAGATATTGCTGCCTTTGCATGAATCTGATAGCGGGGGCTGAATGTGTTCAGACTAACCTGCTCCCCCTGCTGTTTGCATGCAGTCATTGCATCCAGCAGATCCTGGAGGCCGTGCTCCACTGCCATCAGATGGGGGTGGTACATAGAGACCTCAAGGTGAGTCACCAGCAGGGATGTGTGTATGACTGTGTGTGTGTGTGTCGGGTGTGATTTATGGTTGTGTATGTATGCGTCTGAGTGTCTGTTATACTGTGTACCAAACTCTGGTAAGTGCAGAAAGGAGGGTTTTCAGAAGTCATTATTTTGCGTGGTCCCTGCATGTCAGTGCATGTTTCTTGGCTTGATCTGTCAGTGCATGCGTACCTGAGTGTGTGTGCGTGCCTTTTTTACGTGCGAGTACATGGACATTTTCATTTATATTTGATTAAAGGACCGTACCAGGGATTTTGATTGTGTCCCATTTAAGAAAATTAACCCTCATTTTACATTTCAACAAGCCATGTTGCAGATTATGCAGGGGTACTAAAGACTTCACTACATATAATCAAAATCCCTCCATTTTCAAATTAGAGTTTTTCGTTGAAACACGCACCTTATAGTGTTCTGCTTCTGTGGCTAACAAAGTCGTCACCATTCATGAACCGCAGAAGTGATAAGTGGCTGTGTAAAGCAAAGGTTTTCCCGGGGACTACTTTCTGAAGAGACCGTTTCCCTCCACCCAGTTTCAAGTCATCAAAACACAACAGTGCTGCTGCTTTTAGGAAAACCAATGTGAACAACTTTATTACGGTGATGGAGTACTAATGTGAAGAACAGTGGAGGATTTAAGAAATTTGGGGCCCAAGGCAAAGGCAGGCATGGGGCCCTCTGAAATGAGAAGACAACACACAAAACAGGGGCCCTGAGATACACATAATACGATAAGCATTCTGCTGGCATTTTAGCGAAAGGATTTTAATCAAAAACATAATTAATGTGCACAAATAAGTAATAACTGTATTAACCATAAGTGTATGAGGAGTTTTATGGGGCCCTCAGGAACTTGGGGCCCTAGGCAACCGCCTAGTTTTGCCTAATGGTAAGTCCGCCCCTGGTGAAGAAAGTTTGAAAGTCTCTGAAAGTTCATGTTCATATGGTAGTGGAATGAATTCAAAGCGATGGCTGGATAAAAGGGAGGGAAAATGATTTGGGAGGTCTAAAATACGACCTCTCGATAGGGAAAAGATCAGACATGAAGTTTAAACGTTTTGTAGATATTAGGCTAAAAATGCAAAAGCACTGGTATGGTCCTTACGTAGTGTACGTATTCATTTTAGTAGAGCGGTGTCTTCCAAGAGTGCCTCAGAGTGATTAAGATCAGTATGATTTGAGTTGCTCCAGGTACAGCGACGGTTTGTTGCATGTATTAATGATCCTTCACCAGACCAGCGTCGACTCACCTGATGTAATTGCAGTGGGACTCTTTGGGGAGCTCAACAATTTCTTTAACCTACAGATACATATCAAGCACTGCTCACACAGAGTATACCAAATGGGAATGATCGGTGGCTGTGATGTGATAATTTCCCCTGAGGTGTTGTATTAAATTACTACAAAGGAAAAGAAGATTTTATTGTTTTGTTTTGTTGTCCCGTCAGCTTTTCGTAAAATGAGGCCCAGTGATGTAGGCCGTTGCCATCCGCTCCTTTCAAAACCCTTAAGGCCAGAAGAAAAATGATGTCTAATATCCTATCGATCAATATTTGGTCCTCGATGGGCACGAGCAAATATCATTTATGGCTTATAGGCCGTAGTTACTGTGCATGTTTTTTTTTATGAAGGAAAGATTAGAAAAAACAAGGGGCACATATTATGTTTTTCACTTCTTCTTGATTTCCCACCAGTGCAGTAATTTTCATGCTTTTATGCAGCAGTAAAATAAATGATCCCACTCCTCCACATCATGATGTGGCAAGGAAAGGAAACAGGCAGAAATTTTGCCTGTCTTCTCCTCTCCTTAGCTTTAATTCTTTCTATTTCCCTCTCTATTTCTCTCTCTCTCGCTCTCCCTCTCTCTCGCTCTCTCTCACCCTGTCCATCTCTTTACCACTAATTCTCCCTCTGTGTCTTGTACCCTGTCAGCAAGTGAGTCTGACTTCACAGTGGGAACAACCACACTGTGGTAATAGGGGGAGAGAATGTCAACTCGCACCTTGCCGAATGCATTTATTTTTACGAAAAAACAGCTCACTTTTCCCCACTTACTTCTTTACTTTCCCCAGATTTTTCGTTCAGGTTATTCAAACAGAGAGCTAAAGCTAAATTATTTTAACAATTATTATTCATGTAGGTATAGACAAGGCACTAAACACCGCACAAATCCAATGCAAACACATCTTGAACAGATAATTGCTTTCATTTGTAAATATAATCACTGTCACACTGTTACATAATTTTATTTATTCAGCTGTTTTACAATGACTCACACCTAACTCCTCATCAGGTATCTCGTCGTGGAGACAGAGGGTCAATGTTCAGAAATAGTCGAATAAATTTGCAGAATTGGAAGCCGTGTGCAGCGTTTGTCTGTCATGCTATTGCACATGAAGCCTCTACACTCCAGCACTTGCAAAATATTTTTTTATTAGAGCATGTGTATATATGCTCTTGTGTCCGTAAGTAAAGAGTCCTGAAAACAGCCGCCGGAGGGTGACATGATGACTCTTATCACTGCAGAACATCCTGTTTCTGTTTGCCTCTGTGTGACGTAGTAGAGAAACCAGTCATGTAGATCAGTAACGATTATCAAGAAGTGCACATATAGAAAAGCACAGCTGTGTGTGTGTGTGTGTGCGTGAGACCGATGTAAATATTTGACTGTTTGATCAGTGGGAAAGACAGCTGTTGCAAAAAGAAAAGTGGTTGTCATTTTCAGTATAACAAAAGTCAAAAAACGCACCTCTTTGTAAGGTAAGGCCCATCTCCAGCTCAGTCTCTTGGTGCGTGCGAGTGTGTGTGTGTATGTGTGTGTGTGTGTGTATGCGCACACACGCACGCCTTCAAATATGCCATGAATAAGTGTGCACTGCATCAGTAGCTATTCTTAGCCCTGTGATCTGGGTTTAACTGGTATCATCTCAGTGGCCCGTCACAGCTTCCTTTCTGTTTTGCTTTTCCTTCTCATTTGGTCTGAAAATCATGAAGTGAAGGTCAATTTCTCACCCGTCTGCCAAACTTCATAAGAAACACTCCAGACAATTAAAACCCGAGAAAAGAAAGGAAGCTTCTCTAGCTCGTCCAGATTCACTCCATGTATGTGCAGGAATGCTCACGTGATAATGCCACAGGTTGCAAGTTGACAGTCTTGTGATGAGCTGTGATGTGTTAACTTTGAAAATCCATGAGAGAGGAGGATTTTGCTAAGGTGATGATGGTGTTTGGTGTCTGTCCTGTGCTACGCATGCAGCCAGAGAACCTGCTGCTGGCCAGTAAGTGTAAGAATGCAGCAGTGAAGCTGGCTGATTTCGGACTGGCGATCGAAGTTCAAGGAGACCAGCAGGCTTGGTTTGGTACGTTGCACGCACGCACACACACACACACACTTTGCACAGGTGCATTTAAAAACCAACATCGGCCTGGGTTGCAGAGGCAGATCTGATTTGTGTCTCTTGGTGTTTGTGCAGGTTTTGCGGGGACCCCTGGATATTTATCTCCAGAGGTGTTGAGGAAGGAGGCGTATGGGAAACCTGTAGACATCTGGGCATGTGGTGAGCTCTCCGTCTCTTTCTCTTTGTCTCGCTGCCTCCGTCTGCCTCTCGTCACTTAATCAGAGGTCGAGTGTTTGTTCATGTGTGTGTAGGTGTGATCCTCTACATTCTCTTGGTTGGATATCCTCCATTCTGGGATGAGGACCAACACAAACTCTACCAGCAGATCAAAGCAGGGGCGTACGATGTAAGTCTGCCACTTTCGCTATCTCTCTCATTCTCACTTGTGGATCTGCTGCTCACATTTTCAGTTGCTCAAAATTCTCAATGGCACGCAAAATCTTGCTTGTGTGCGTGTGCGTATGCATGCACGGGCGTGTGCTAGTTTCCCTCGCCAGAGTGGGACACGGTGACTCCGGAGGCTAAAAATCTGATCAACCAGATGCTGACTATCAACCCAGCCAAGAGAATCACGGCCCAGGAGGCGCTGAAACACCCCTGGGTCTGCGTAAGTACATAGATACACACACGCAGCGCCCTGTTACTAACGTGGCCTCGTTTGACAGGCCAGACATGTGTTTTCTGTGTAAAGCTGCCACATATCACATCCATCTGTTTGCAAACATCTCGAATCTCGGATATGTGTAGATTTAAATTCAGTTGTCATAAAAGATTTCTTTCACTAAGAGGGCAAAAGAACATAAGTACTTTTCTCTGCTTATCATCAGCAAAAACAATATCAGGACCACCACCATTATTATTATTATTATTATTGTTGTTGTTATTGTTGCTATTTTATATTTATAATTTTATCATGTAGATGATCAGTGTGATAGGTGCCATAATTCGCCTTGTAACCACAGTCGCATGTTTGCAGTTTGCCTGAAATGAAAGAAATACTGGATTTTTTGCCGTCTAAAACCAAAAACTTCGCAAAAACTCATCTTCACTCACTCAAAAGCAAAGAGACCCGATTACTTTTGTATCACTCAGCGAAGAATCTTTCTCGCTTGGAAATCCCCAACGCCTCCTTCTGCTTCACTGTGGCTTCACGATATGATTTTATTAAATTGGAGAAAATCAGATTTTCTGTTAACGGCAAAATAGATGAGTTTCTATCAAGATGGCAGCCCCTTGTAACCTATTTTAGAAACTCACAAGCGCTTCCCTCCAGTTATGAACTTCAATCTACTCAGCTAAAGAGCAACTACCCCATTTCATTTTTTTTGTATTATCTCATTTTTCTTAATTAATCAATTATTTGTATCATTGTCACTAGGTATATATTTTGTTTGGTTATGGGTAGGACTGATTTACTCACTTTCCTTTTCGTGTTCATAAATGTTTCTAAAATAAAACCATAATTTACTAGCCTTTATTTCTGACATTAATATGCCAAAAAGTACACAAGGGTTGTTTGGAAAGGATGGAAATCTTGAGTGATTATGAGTCAATCCCACTTCATACAGAGAGACACGACCTCTTAAACAGCTCCTGCAACCGGTCAACAGCATAATGGCATTCAGCAGCAGACATTATGATATAGTATATTATTGAGCAGCTGTTGAAAATAGATTGTAGGTGTTAATTTGGAGTGGGGTGATAGTCAGGGCACCATAAAAGCCAGGTGGTGTGTTTTTGTCACTGACGTCCAGGCCTAATGGAGCACTGCAAATAAGGAGTGAGACATAAAATCATAAAGTCTCTCCAGGAGCCTCTGCCCACGTCAACTAAATTGATTTAATTCTGGCTGACGAGAGCATTGTCATCCTCTAATGTTTTGTTTGGTGTGTTTCTCTGTCTCTTTTCGTAGCAACGTTCAACAGTGGCCTCCATGATGCACAGACAGGAGACAGTCGAGTGCCTGAAGAAGTTTAATGCCAGAAGGAAACTCAAGGTCTGCATAAATATTGGTGACTGGGCAGAATATAGCTGAATCTGAAAATATGTGGGCTTCTAATACCACGCTGTTTGTGAGCTTAACTGCCTCGGGACTGATGTTTTGAACGTTTTGACGTTCATCACATTGCACAGTCTTCCTCTGCAGCTTCTCTCAGCTCTCCTCCGTTGCAGTCTCCTCACCTGTTTTTTTTTTCTCGTGCCTCCGCAGGGTGCCATTTTGACGACCATGCTCGTGTCCAGGAACTTCTCTGGTGAGTGCTGCTTGTTAAAAAGAGAAGAGTCAAGGGAGCATCTCAGCGCCCCGCGAGGGAGATGAGTGGAGAACAGGATGACATGCCATCTGTCTGCTTCTGTCATCTCACACACTCTTTCCACACACACACACACACACACATACATGGCACACAGGCATGAACACTCAGCAGTAACAGCAGGTTCATGGGTGGCGGTGTCAGAGTAAGCAGAGTTTGACGGCGCACGGAGCGGACATCTTTGCTCGATCTTGTGCCTCATTACCCGTTATCCCATACGACATCATTTCTGTTTGCTCAGCTTTAACTACGCTCAGTTTGATGCCAGTGACAGCAAACAGATTAAGCCCTGATCCATCACAAAATAGAGAGGTGATCCAGCATTTTTTCTGTAAACAGACATTATTGTGTCTCAATATCTTGTCTGACATCATCATTCATATGTCAGTCATTTTCACATCACAGCGTTATGCACTTTCCCCTGATGTTGCTGTAGTACGTATTCCCAGTGTGGCCTGAGTTCTTCTCCGTAAGTTGCACTGTAACTGGAGTCAATAAACAGATAAACAGTTTTAAGGCACAACATGGAGGCAAATAACCAACAAATATTTTAACACACGCCTGCAAGTTGATTATCCTGCTTATACCGTGGTCATTTACCAACAATATAAAGGAAAGAATCTAAAAAATTTCACTGGTGTGTTTTCCTTCCTGGCCATTAGTTCATCAAGTCGATAACTCAGCTGTAACTCTTGCAGTTGATAACGAGTTAGCTTCAACAGCTACGCTTTTTAATGTTGCTATGGTTACCGGTTAGGTCGCAGAACAGTGATTAAACTTACTCTTTTCTGACCAATCACAAAAGAGTATTCCCCCAGACCATGGGGCATAATCAGAAATAATGCACCGCAGAATGTTTTAATTGACCAATCAGAGTCAAGTATTCAACATAGCAGTGTAATAATTGCTGTTACATGGTCGCATATACATTTAGTTGAAGTTTAGCTCTTATGCCCAGGGGCGCCACCAGGAATTTTGGGCCCCATAAAAAAAAAAAAAATACATATATATTTACTCCATGATGGTTTAATCATTTTATATTAGTTTTTACCTATTTTCTGGGGCCCCTGTCAGGCAAGGGCCCTAACTTTTCCCCCATATACGGCGCCCCTGCTTATGCCACTTTTTTTTTTCCAACATGCAATTTCGCTCTATGTTACCATTTTCACTCTGCTAAAAAAAGAGCAGTACAAATATAAAGTATATCTTCTTTTTTTCTCCTCTACGCCCTCTCACCAATTCATTCTCTCTCTCTGTGTGTGTGTTTTTGTGTTCCAGTGGGCCGGCAGACTACAGCCCCCGCTGCCGTCAGCACCGTGGCTGCAACCACTGCTGGCATCGTGGAACAAGGTAGCCTCATCTCTCTTACTCTCTCCGTTGCACAGTTATTCATATGCGAACACCTTCTCGCCGCTTTTAGATCTTCAACCACTCTACCGTCCTGTCTCAAATTTTTTTTATCCTCCCCTCTCAGTGAACTTCTGTATTATGGATAGACGTGATTAAAGGGAAATCGCCCAGAGTCAGATCATCCCTCAGTAGCTGTCACATGAGCCATTTCCCCCTCTCTCCCTCTCTCTCCCTCTCCCTCTCCCTCTCTCTCACACACACTCCCTCGATCCCTTAGCTTGTTTTAATCTCTCTTCCTAAATCTTTCCCTAATGCTTCTGAAATGTTTGCCAAGGTAAGCAGTCTCATCTCACATCTGGGAGCAGAGAGTATTACTGTTTAGACTTCTTTGGCCATCAGGAGTTGTGTGTTGTGCAATACAGTCACATGCTCCCGGCGGCATTAGGAGAAACACTCTTTGTTTTGTGCGTGTACGTGGTCGGATATTAAACACAAGAGGGACGAGTTTTTCAGATGTGCTAAATGTGAAGGAGGTTTCGGATGGGAAAAAAAAATTGTGTGGTGTCTTTTTTTTTTTTTGAGTCGGGGAATGCATGCCCACTCACAACCTCATTGTTGCCATGACGATTGATTAGAGTCAGCACTTAAGCTTATTGCACCATTACCTTCCCTGGCATCTCATGCATTTTCTCTTTCCTTCTTAATCATTTAGCATTTTACGGCACTGATGTTCCACAAGTATCATCTCAGGATTGTAAAAGATGGTGTGTGTGTGTGTGTGTGTGTGTGTGTGTGTGTGTGTGTGTGTGTGTGTTTGAGTGCGTGTATGTGTTCCTGATGGGATGCTGTAACCACGCTAAAAAACCTTCATCCAGGCTTTCTGGGATGGCAACCGAAACACATGCTTTTTGACTTTCAGTTGTCTATTTTTGACCTCACAGCCTCGGACAATAAAGTATGTTTTTTGCGTAGCACTCCATTTATATTATGCTGGCCATCAATGAACTCCACCACTGTAGTGATTTTAACTAATCCAACCTACTCTTGAGATTAACAAACCCATTATCACATACCTGCATCTCCATTCCACTTTCCTCATGCTCTTTCGACTCTAATCCCCACTCTGTTTGTGTGTGTTTGTGTGTGTGTGCGTTTGTGTTCGGATTATATGATGAATCAGTTAGACTGTTTTTTTTTTCTCCCCACATCCCTGATGCCCTCTGCTTATCTAATGCTTTGGCCATTGGATCAGGGTTAGGAGGTGCCAGTTGGATGGAGATTTTTAATGCGTGTTTGTCAATGTGTGTTTATACGTTGGTTTTCTAATGTCCTTTTGCAGGATGGAGGGAGGGGTGTTTTCAAAGGGAGGGATGAAATCTGTTTCCATTTTTTTTTTTTACCCCCGGGGAGTGGTAAAGGGGAGGAATGGGTGAGAGATAAACATTGTCCCCGTGTGCGTGTGGTGTGTGTGTGAGAGTTTTTTGAGGCTAACATCAAGTTTTAGGAACAGGTCAAGGGTAGCGAATGCATGCATCATCGTGTGTCTATAGTTGTTACTTAGAGAGCTTTGGGTATCTGAAGGTGTATGATGTGTACTCTTCCATCTGAGGGAGTTTCGTTCTGCTTCCATCCAGCAGCCAAGAGTCTCCTCAACAAGAAGGCTGATGTCAAGGTAAGGCAGCTTTTCTCTTCAGATGCCCTCCTTTCCTCCTTTTCTCACGGTCTCGTCTTTGTTGTTTATGTCCTTAGTTGCCTCCTTACTGACGCAATGCTTTTGTTTTCTGATCACACTTAAAAAAAAATCCTGTTATTCTATCAAAATGGCACTCAGTGGTTGAAGGGTGCTGTGACTTTGTTTTAGTCTTCATGGTATCAGATTCAGCAACAAGGTTGTTAACCTGAATTCCACTCCCTTCTTTGTCCTTTATATATTTTAACTTTTGAGGTGCACTGATACCAGTTTTTCATAACTCATATGAATATTTCATTATGTACAGTGGCTGAAACAAGAGCCGATCCAAGTACCACTCAGTCAACATTCATTCATTCATTCTAGCTCTGGCCAGGTGTGCAACAAGAACAGGTGTGATCAAAGTGTGCGCTGGAAAGTGTGGAAAGATCTTAAATAAATTTAAGTAAAATAAGAATAAAATAGAAAATGAGCAGAATGTGATTTGTCACAAACAGAGATGTTGTGATGTCCTGGCGTTGGTGAAATAACAAGAGGGGTCAAAATTTTACAGCAAAACCCATATTCATGAACGTGTGTTGCAGATTTTTTTTGAGTTATACAAAGAAATACCTTCTGAATGAACACATTAATGAATGAATGAAAGATTTTGTTATTTTCATACTATATAAATGGCTCATCCCACATGGGATTACATGACAATTATAGCAACACAGAGCTCAGACAAACTTAAAATACAAATATCAGGCATTATGATTATTTTACGAACATATATTTTCTGCTTTATCCAAATATTCTGCAAAGGTAAATGTTTCTTTCTCAAGAGTCTTTCACTGAAAAATAATCCAGATCTTCCCTATTAATCTTAGTAAACAAGCACAAACAAGATAAAACAAAATGTTGATTTTCAATTTCATTTTAGCCAAACAAATGGCAAAGCCTGTCCGTATCATCAAATCATGTCCAGTTTCTGCATGTAATGACAATATTCCAGACCTGATCTGCACTCGGGCTGATTAAATTTCCCATAATTTTCAATCCTGAACTCATTTCAAATCGAGCCCCATGTCCTGGGTTTTTGGCTTACTTAATATCTCAAATGATTTTACCACTTCCTCACACCCTGATCTCTGGAATAAGATAAGATAAGATAAGATAAGATAAGATAAGATAAGATATTCCTTTATTAGTCCCACAGTGGGGAAATTTCAAGCATTACAGCAGCAAAGTGGATAGCAAAATATGAAGCATAATTTACATTATAAACAGTGTGTGTTATAAGGTGTGAATGTGCTCTATTAGTGTATAGGTTTCATTCTTTTTTCCCCAAACAAACCGTACACTTTGTGTCTACTTGTCCCTTACTTCCAACATTAACCTGACACCCCAACCTGGTGCAGCTCACACCTTGAATCACCACGTTGCAGACATTTTGCCCCCTACTAGAGAACTATTTCACTGAGTTGAAACACAGCTCATGAACGTGTCACAGCTCCATTTGCTGATGGAAGCACTAGGGAGTCAGTGTGGTGCTGATTCCTATTCTACATATACTATCAGTGCACCTCTATTTGCCTTTTTTCTCCTGTAAAGTCCAATATGTGTTTGCTGCACTCTGTCAGAGGCTCTGCGTCCACGTACAGTACACAATGCATGCTGTGCTGTTGCAAATGTTGGTGTGTGAGTGTGTTAAAGGATGAGTGTGTACGTG
This sequence comes from Myripristis murdjan, assembly GCF_902150065.1. Classification (NCBI taxonomy): domain Eukaryota; kingdom Metazoa; phylum Chordata; class Actinopteri; order Holocentriformes; family Holocentridae; genus Myripristis; species Myripristis murdjan. The sequence continues at coordinate 16,917,618 of NC_043991.1, forward strand.
TCTGTCCTGGTGTCCTCATGCATGTGTGCCTGCATGACTCAGTGTCAACTCTGTGTTCGGATTTCAATTTTTTTTTTGTCAAGAGGGCTTAATCAGCTGGATTTTTGGAGTTAGAGGTGTGTGAATTTAGCATCATCGCTTTCACCTTCGGCTCCCCTCCTTCTCTGCTCCTTTGCCGCTTCCTTCGGCGCTCTCTCTCTCCTTCATTAACCTGCTTCTCCCTTTTCCTCCAGCCTCTCCTGATTTCCACCCCTCTCTTCCTTCCCCCGCTACCCTTCTCTCCTAGGGTGGGCTAAAGCTAATCTCAGATTATTTCCTACCAGATGATTAATCTATTGTTACATAATCTCAGTTTCTCCTTTGCTACATCCTGATGTGACAGGGACGCACACAACCCTGGAGCTATTTCAGTGCTCCTGCGTAAGCACAGGCACCTCCACCCCGCCCCACACCTGTGTGGCTGTGTGGAGGTATTTTACCCACTTCTTAATTTCCAACCATATCCAGGGAATACACTATTTTTTTACGGCCAAGCAGGTGCAATATCCAGGGGTGATCACTGCTACTGCAACTCAACAGTTATGTAACATCTGTAATGGACTAATTTGTCATCCTGAAAGGGGAATGCCATGCAGTTTAACAATTCATATATGTTGTTACAGCCTAAGATTATTGGCTTCATTGCCAGTGAATGAGCGAGGGAATAAGTGCCCCGGCCTTTACACCTAAAATTAGTTTCCTATAATGGGACTTTTACCTCTGAGCAATTTTTTGTGATACTTTGGGAGTCACTGTTTTTACAGTAACCAGACGTGTGCATCACTTCTCAGTGTCCTCTGGAGCCACTGTCGTTTGCTGTAACTGTGGCGTGTTTTCTAAATGTTGTGCATTTCTGTACTGTGCTATCTGCATGTTCGGTGCTTTTTCTAAATGCTGCACATGTGTTGTCAAATTGATGAAGATGTTCTCTTAATTTGCTCGTTTTATCTATTTGCTTGTGTTTCCTTAAGTTGCAGTGTGTTGAGCTCTCAGGGCCTCCGTACGAAGGCTTTATGGGTGCTGTTTCAGTGTAGATGTACAGTTACTTGACATCAGAGGAGGGGAAACTCTGCCTCAATTTGTGACATTGTGAAACAGAAGCGAATACTTACTAGCTGAACTGTCCTGCGCAGTACGAATTATATATTTTAAAGCTGTTAATCCGTGCCTCCCATTTTGCCTCTTCCAGTTCATTTATCCTGCACTGCACACCACGCTTAATCACTCCAAATGGGTGTGTGTGTGTGTGTGTGTGTGTGTGTGTGTCGAGGTCTGTGTGAGTGTGAGTGTGTGTGTGTGTGTGTGTGTGTGTGTGTGTTCTGAGAGAGCAATAGGATTGAAATAGATTTTAGAGTTACCCCTCTGGTGTTTCTTAGCAATCATCTTGCTTTGAAGTCCCCTGCACACAAAAGCATAATATCCAGGACTGAGCCAAGCAGCGAAGGGCTCTCAGAGGTTTTATCATTTCTGCATCTGCAATATTACGTGCAGGAATGCAAAACCACTTAACTGTAAAAATGGCTGCAACAATGTGAAATGAAGTGCACGGAATTTTGTTTGTGTTTCCAAAGGCCCCACTGGCGGCTGTGTGCCTGGTACCTAAAGCAGATTATTTTATCTGGCTTCAACACAGGAGGAGGTGAAGTGATGTCAACTTTCTGTTGTGTGTCCATCCCTCCTACATTTTACTCCACAAATTACGTCAGGACTAAGCCCAAATGAACCAGGTCATATTGGGTTATTCATAAATAAATTAAAAACAACAACAGTAAATATAAGAAGAAAAAGAACAACAACAACAATGTAATCATAATAAATAGCCTACATAAATAAATAGAATCTTTGTGCTCTCTGTTGTCTGTTGAATTGAAATATGTCACATACTACTTTTTTTTTTTACATTTTACTTTTGGACATTTCTGCATTCCTTGATAGTTACGGTAGAGAGAGACAGGAAAGGCAGGGGAGAGAGAGAGAGGATGATGGGCAGTAAACAGCCTCGGCTCAGATTTGAACTCAGGACTCAGCCTTAAGAAGCGGTACACGCTCTCTACCAGGGGAGCCACCAGGGCGCCCCACATACTTATTTTCTACAGCCAAAAACCACTGGTACTGCATTAGTATGTAACAACCCCCTAATAACTTTTTACTTTTGAATAACTGCTACACAGTTGCAGCAAAAAGTTGTGAAACAGCAGAGTTTTGTTACATGTAGTGACGCTGTTCCCTGATAATGGATATGAGCAATCATTAAATGGGTTCTGCCATTTAACGTCAACTCTTTGTTTCATCGTGAAAAAACAAATAACTAAATAATTGACAAATGACAATGACAAAAACAATATTCAAAACAAATCTTAATGGAGAAAGCATATGCTCAGTAGTATATTTTATAGAGAATAATAATTAAATTAAAAATAATAATACATGGAGGAGTAAAACAACATCAATAGCAATAAAGTGCAGGGGAAAGCAGGTGAAAAATAAAATAATGTTTGGTAAAACAAGCAATGAATGGCAAACATTATTGATGGTAGACTTTGGTTTTCAAAATGAATATGCAGTTAATGCACAAGCCAAGCAAACCATCTGCCCCCAGAATTAAACATGACACAAAACTTGTTTCAGTCCTCTGTGCTTCCAAAACAGACTTCATTTATTAAGGATGAAGAGCTGTAAATCACCTGTATTTCTTATCATGAACTCATAACTGAGGTAAATATGTGGTTCATTAACTCTCTAATGTTTCTGCAGTCTTGGTGGTTTGTGTGTTTCTCAGGGAGCTGCTGTCTTTTTTTTTTTTGTTTGTTTGTTTGTTTTTTTTTTTGCTCAGCCTCTTCCATCTGGCTCAAAGCTGCAGCCTTTTAGTCCCTCCAGGGCATTTGTGGCTGAAGTGTTTTTGGCCTCCAGCTCCCTGGTCATCATGCTTAACTCTCTGCATGGCTTGCTCCTCCGTCGCTGTGTTCATGCTTGAGGAGAAGTGAAACAGGAGCTCTTAGGTGCTGCTGGAGGCCGCAGTTCCACTCCTGTCAGCTTCCTCTTAGTCTCCTCTCAGTCTTCGCCTCAGAGGGAGCCCAGACCTGCCGACTTTTTCCTCAATGACCGACTCGTGGTTCTGACAGAGAGATGTGATTTGAATCGTCCACCGTTTCTTTTTTCTTCAGCAATTTTAATTCTGTCTATAGTTTTCACTCCCACAGAAGACCAATGCCTTAAATTCCCTCTTGTTCATAGGCCTTTGTTTTTGTTTTTCCTTTGGATGGGCAAGGGGTACAGTGGCCTGTTTGTGACACTTCAGTCAATTGGCAAATCAGTTGGCAAATCAGTTAACAATTAAAGAGTCATAATGAATTGACAAATTGACAAATCAAAAATGTAATAGTCAGTGTAACATCAATAAAGAGAATTTCAATTTTATTATCATTTTCACTTATCAGTTGATTAACTAATTGGCTATTGTTTTACCAATCTGTCTTATTTTTGTTTTCATTTATCAATTCATTTTTTTTGATTATCAACTTGCCGATTTATTCATGTATTTTTTTTTATCCATTTATCTATCAATTTTCACATTTCCATATTGATTGTTTAATTGATTATAGATTTGTCAGTTGATTTATCCGTTGATCACTTGATTATTGCATGTCACAAGAGAAAATATGATGTAGTTTCTTCATCTCCTGTCTGTCCCAGCTCTGCTGAAAGACAAGCAGTGTCAATGGAAGACGTCTTCTCTTTCTCAGTTTTAGAGACTCCAGTCTCTCAATCCTATTTCCCTTTCTTTCGGTTCTCCCTCCATCTTTCATGGTCTTTGCAGTTTTGTTCCTTCTGGATTATCCAGCAGAGGAGATTGATCCTGCTGCTTTTCAGTTCCCTGCTCCGTTGCGTTCTTATCTTTCTCCTCCATGCCACCTTACTCTCTCCTCCCTGTCTCCCGCTGTTCGCTGGAGGTTCTTTGCTAATTTTCCAAGACACTCGGTGCTTTTCTGCGAGTTTGTCCCAACCAGTACTCCCAGCAGGCGGTATCCTCTCCTCTCCTCTGTACCAGCTCACTGGTGATGCTTCCAAGGGTTGAACTCTCCTGCTGTTTCGCCCTCAGCACAGCCTCCATTCTGCTTTTGTAAATGACATCTAATGTTTTCTTCTCTCATGTGCCCGTTGCTGTGTCACATTGAGTCAACTGGAAATGTTGTCTGCAGGCCAGTGGTAGTATTATACCTTCAGCAGAAACAGTAGTCGTAGTACTGGGAGTGAAAGTTATTAAATAATCATAAATACGGTAATAACAGACCTTTTTCACAGCAGCCATTTTGACATAGCAGGTAAACACCGGCATTACTGATGACTTTAATTAAGGTTTGGTTCCTTTTAGGCCTAACAGAGCCGGAGTCCTGCTATTGTTCATGTTGGCTCACTGGAAAGACTCTGCTACACTTTAAATGGAACCGAACCTTAATTAATCTTATTAGACCTGTTTCTTTACCTGCTGTTTTGTGTCTAAATGCCTGCTGGGAAAAAGGTGTACTGGGTGCAGTCTCAGTCTTGCCTGGGTAGAATGTAGCAATTGAGCATCATGCTTTCTTTACCATCGCTGAATTATGGCATTTTTTCTGATTTGAGAATGCACCATGAGGTAAATATTATACCACAAATACTCAAAGAGAATACATTGATTTTTTATTGAAAATGTAGAGTACATGCTCAACAGTTTGGAGATGGAATTGGAATTGGGCATGGGGCAGATGTTTACAGGTTCAAGTCCAATGAGGGAAAAGAAAGTGAGTCAGTAAGGCTCCCGGCAAGCTCAGTCATCTTTCTCTGGAAAATGAAAGGTTAAATAAAACACTAATGGCCATCCTGGTGGCTCAGTGGGTCCCCGCCGTTTTTTGATTCCAGCCCGAGGTCTTTCTAGCGAGTCATCTCCCTCTGAATCCCGGTCTCTCCTATCTCCTTTTACTTGTTAATGAAAATAAAATGCCCAGAATAATCTTAAAAAGACATTGCTTATCAGGTTAATTACCACAGAAAGAAACATGGAGCCGTAGACCTCACCATTTCATCTGCCACTACATCTCTTAGTAAACATTTGAAAGCCAAAAGACATCACAACATTTCATGGAAATAGGATATTCCAAGGTTTAGCTCTGTGTGTGTGTGTGTGTGTGTGTGTGTGTGTGTGTGTGTTTGTGTGTTTTAATTTGCTCCGCTGTGCCAAAATGTCAACTCGCACAGAACGAAAGCATCAAATATCAGTGTTGCTAAGATTTCCACGTGTTGCCCTGAGGGTGCAGATAAATCTAATCAACTGTGTGGGTGTAAACTTCTTTTTTTCCAAAATTAGTCGAGTCAAATACAAATCAAAAACCTATTCTGCATTCTCTTTAAACGCTGTTGGAGCATAATAGATCAACCTTTTATAAATTATAAATAACTATCAATGAGCTTGGCATTGCTCCAAATGTAGAAATCTGGATATGGATTACATATGACGGCAGTGGCCCAAAATAACAAGATAATAAAGTATGTGGGTTCAAATTGCACTTTCTGAAGCAGATGAAATCACTTCGAAATCTGTCGTAGTGGACTTTGTAAGTGAAGGTGAACAAGTCAGGGAAGATTTGTTCAAGCTGGGCAGTTAGTTGAAGACTGGGATTGGGAAAAGCAAGACAATCTACATTGTGTCTTAAAAAGCAGAACATTGTGATTAAGTTGGACACTGTAATCAGTTTAATCTGCTGTGGAACACCTCGGCCAATTCTGACAAAAACAAAGAAATGAACCCATCAAACTGGAACACACCCTATCCCTAACAATGTGTAATGTCACCACTAGGGGGCTACAGTAGGTTATTTCTCTGGAAAAAAAAAAAAAAAAAAAAGTCAGTAAGACAGTAAGTGACATTCACATCCTATTATGCCAGGCCTCCTGCCCCAGCAGAGGCCTGGCAATCACATCAGCTGTTCATGCTGAAGTTAAAAACCTCATAAATACAAATAAGCCAAATCAATTCCTTTTAAGGCCATTTAAAATTAAATCTAAGACATTTTACTACTTTTTAAGGGCCCGTCGACACCATGCTTACAGTAATTTACAGTAAACTTAAATAATACATGCTGCAGAGTACACCTTGGTAGTTCAGGACTTACGATTAAAGGACATTGCTCTAAGCTATGTTATATGGTGTAAAATGAAAATAATATTAGATATGTAATGGACATAATAACGTGGTTGTTGCAACTAGGATGACATTATGTTGTCAGCCATTGAGGAAACCCTCTCTCTGGCATTTTATGTTTGCACCGAGCTCATGACGCACTCGTAATTGCTCATTTATACTACTAACTACTTATTTCAACTCCATCCTCGCTACTGATGTGTAAGCGGAGCTCTCGGGTGTTGAAAAAGGGGCACCCAGTTCCCAGTTTTGAGTTTGGGTGAAGACCATCGACTGGCTGAGTCACTTGAAACTGTCAGAACAGGGACCTTGAAACAGACAAAGGCAACACAGTGTTGGGAGCACATGGTCATGTTCTTGGATATTTATTAACAGCGTATGTGTATGTGTGTGTGTGTGTGTGTGTGTGTGTGTGTGTGTGTGTGTGTGTGTGTGTGTGTGTGTGTGTGTGTGTTTGTGTGTGTGTGGCGGATGGAGGAGAGGGGGGTGATGTACAGAAGTGACCACTGGATAACCTTAGTGACACACATGCAGACACACACATCTCCTGTAAGATCCATGTTAGGTCTCCACATACAGTATGTTGTCACCCAAAAACAACAAGGGACACTTACATTTGATCCAGTGTGTTTGCAAAATGTCCTGTCAACATCTCTCACTGCTCTTTCTCTCTCATACCTTTTCAGCCCCCAATTTATTTTTTTTTTCTGTTTCTTCACTCCAGCACAGTCAGTCAGTCAGTCAGTCACTGGCCACTCTGCTGAGAAAGCAAATTAGATGGGAATACAAAGCTAGTTGGTTTCAAGCATGATTCCAGTCTGCTGTGCCTGTATTTGTGTGTCTGTGCATGCTGTAGAAGTGGTGGAGTTGTTGATCGTGTTTGTGGGTGCCTATTAAACAAGACATTTGTGTATTTAGCATGTTGGCTATAGTCGTCTCTGCTGCTGGTGGTGTTTCATCCATGTGTTTGGTCTCTGTGTGAATGCCTGTCTTACCATTGTCTCTTCCGCTATATGCTCAACGGTATACCTCGTCTTTTGTTATACTTTTTTTTCCTCTACCTTTATCTCTATTGGTACCAGGCTGTTAAATGTTGAGCAGAGATGCATTTATCGCTGCTAAGATGCCAATGTAGTTTTACAAAATGGATTTGATGCTCATTTCTTTATATCTGGCAGATGTTGCAGAGGTGCACAGCTGTCATTTGTTTAGTTTGCCATCTGCCAAATAGTATTCTTAGCCAGTGAATGCCAATGTGATAGACCAGACAGGAATATTCAAGCTCTACCTTGGGTTTGATTTGGGCTCTACTGCACATAGAAGCAAATATACATGATGAATTTCAAAAGTAAAGTGTTTCTATGCTGTAGTCAGGACTGTGTCAGAACTCTTTTACACGAGCAGCACTACACAGCCCCTTCATTCTACTTCTGTTAATATAGCATTTGATTTCCATCCACTATTTTTTCATGAATGACTCTATTTTCATGTAACCAGTTGCTGGACAGGCAGCGGAAGACGTCACCTCTCACCGTTCCTGCTGGACTCTAATTTAGCCCTCTGTGTTTTCTGTGCAGCCGCAGACAAACAGCACGAGAAACAGCATAGTCACCAGTCCCAAAGGCAACATCCCTTCTGCTGCACTGGTATGCAGCTCTGAATCTGTCTACGGTGTCCTCCGTCTGTCCGTCTGTCTGTCCCACTTTTTAAATATATTTGTGTGTGAGTGTGTGTGTGTGTGTGTGTGTGTGAGAGAGAGAGAGAGAGAGAGGGAGGGAAGGAGGAGGTGTGACGTCTGGTCCCTCTCATAGTGATGTTAGGATGTTGTCGCTGTGAATTTCTGTATTTTTTTTTTTCAGATCTAGGTGTTGTGCAAATAAAACAGATTTAAAAACATAGTCGATTAACAGAAGTTGGACAATTGATTGATGATTGAGAGATTCTCTTTGAGCTGGTGTGGTGTGTGAGTGTGTATGTCTGATTTCCGTTTAAAAAGTGTTGCCGTAGCAATGGTGGCGTCACTCTGGGGGCTCTTATTATAACCATTCTCTATCATTAACACTTATGGTAACACGTGATTTGAAGCGGTGTTCACAAGAGTGACATGGCGCTGTCATTACCGTGTCATGACCAGCAGTCAGCTACTACAGCACTGCCAAATATCTGTAAGAGACATCCCAGGCACTGTCAACTTTACAGGGAAAGTGACACGACTGACCGAATGACGCATATTAATTAATGTTCAGGACAGCTGTCATGTCACGGTAATGACAGTGTTATGTCATTCTCGTGAACAACCCTTCAAATTATGTTAAGTGTTAAATAAAGTGTTACCACACTTTCTAATCTTCCTCTCTCCTTCTTTTGCTAATTTCTTCATCTTTCAGTCACTTGCTACGAGGCCTGGGTACCTTTTAAAATTTGTCGGTAGTGTTAAAGATACCCGTACCTGGAACTCGATACTGGTACCATTAATTGCACTTTTTTCAGTACCTTAACACAAGTTTTTTTTTTCTTTTCATTTGATAAGATAATGTATAAAATTTGAAAATTAAAAAAGCAGACAAAATGCACAAAATAGGCTGGTAGAAAATTCAACAATAATATAAAACCTGAACATCACCTCTTTCCCATGGGTGAAAACTTGTAAATATGGGCATAGTCTTCATTCACAAGCATGAAGTGTAACCAAATTTTCAAAGTCTTTGGGCCCAAAGACTTCGCCTCTCTTTTCTCTGTACACCTCTTTGTTCTGTGTCTGAAGTGGATTACACACCATAAGCCAAACAGCAGATACCTACATGTCGCACCGCATTCTCACAGACTTTTCTACTTGGTAGTGCCAACTTAATTCGGTCGGCACTTCTTAAGTGCTGAGTTTCGGTGCCCAGCTCAACTTGCTACCTCGGTTTTCCTCTCCTATCAATCTTTCTCTTATGTCTCTCAAACTCTCCGCTCATGTTGCCATCTCAAACCATTCACTCTCTCACTTCGCTTTACCTCCATTCATTTTTACGTCCCCTCTCTCTTTGATTTCTCTCCCTTTCTCTCTCTCCTTTCCTCTCCATTCTTCCTCCAGGAGCCTCAGACTACTGTAATCCATAATCCAGTGGATGGGATCAAGGTACATCCTACTCCCCTCCCTCCATCTCTCTTTATTTCTTGTCTTTCTGTCATTTGTCATTCTTGTCTTCACTCTTGTTTCTCTCAATGTGTGGGTTAAGCTGTATTTGGGGAAGAGGTCTGTTTTCGCAGGGTGTGTGTGATAATTTCATCGAGTGTGTATTTCTGTGCGCATCTGTTCCTTTCTGTGCATGAGAGAGAGGCAAAGAGACGCTGAAACCTGTGAGTTGCCATATGTGTGGGGTCTCTGTTGTCTTATACTGCCCCTCAGTGTTCAGATGAGCAGGGCTCTGCAGCTCAGCGAGCCCTGGCCAGAGAGCTGCTGGCTCTGCAATCTGTGGATGTCAGCAAGTATACTGCCAGATTAATAGTCATCCCACTGTCAGCCTGTATGCAGCAGCGGCTAAATGTGATGTGCTGTAGAGCTGTCTGTATCCATCAACGCTAAGACGGCTCAATCCAGATACCGGATTGTGCCAGTGTGCTGCTGAGTCACATGCAGAAATGTATGTTCATACAGTTCTGTGCTTTGACAAAATCTGAGTGTCACCTAGCACCACATGTAGATTTAACGATGGATACGTGTGTGTGTGAGTTTAGTTGTGCGTGCATGCATGTCTCTGTGTTTCTATGTCTGTTTAACTGGCAATTTTGTGTTTCTGTGTTGGCAGGAATCATCCGACAGCAGCAACACCACCATTGAGGATGAGGATGTGAAAGGTAGGATTCAGCAACACCTCCATGCGGTATTCGCAAGAAAAAAAAATCTCGACAGAGGTTGACGTACAAAAATAGAAATATATTTATATGACCAAACAGAAGGTGCAAAAAAAGTGCTCAGTGAGATTAAAATGACAAATGTTTCGATCATCCATGTCAAACACAAATGTGGTACCTCTATTTACAAGGAAATAGGTCGCAGGCAAATACAAATGAATAAACTAGAGGGGTGTGTCTCAGTTACATGGCATGGTCTTCCTGGAGCCCAAGCCACTACAAAAAATTTGAGTCTATTATATCAAGAAAAGGCTACAATTAATTGCCTCTCAATATATAGAAATACAATACATAGAAGAATAATATCCAAAAAAACAATGTACAGGGAAAGTGTGCTATGAGCTTCTATGTATATGGACGAAACTGTATATCTCACACACACAGCACACACCAGAAACTAGAGGTAGGATTGTGCAAACACACACATACACAGCTGTACATGATTGGGAGGCGCCCTCTAACTTATTTTGTGTCAGTGTTAGGGATGACAAAGAGAATACAGACAGATGGAAAAAAGGAAAATGTATTCAGAGACCGAAAAAAGAATAAACAGAAACAGAAAGGGAGATAGAGAGAGAGACTCGGAAGCAAGTTGAACCCTCCTGCTGGGCTGTCAGTGCAGGGAGGAAGTGAGGGGAGAAGGACACAGTAAATCTCATCTAAAGGGCCCGGGACAAGAATAGCATGATGAGCTCAACCAGCCTCACATGGCAGATATGACGGACGGAGCTGAAGAGCCACGCAGAGAGTAGAGAGAGAGCACAGACTTTGTTTTGTAAAAGAGAGTTACGCAGGTGAGGATCAGTGGGTATGGAGCTCCTTGGGAGGAGTTTTTTGTAATTGTTGATGGCTCTGTGGACAGCTGTGGCATTGGACTGAGCCATAAAACTCTTCATTTGCATGGAAGTAGTTTTGGTGTGTATCATGCCATGGAGTGGATTTTACAAGAAATCAATGAATGAGAGGGCCACATGAGAGAGACATGAACATTAAGTTTTACCATGAGTAACAAGCTCTTAGGTGAGTAACTACCCTCTGCATGGATGTTAAGATAATGTGTGTATGTGTGTGTTCTTTGCTGTTTGAGACGTACTGTGTGTTGCAGCTTCCGGGACAGTGGCTGCACACTGTAGGTGAATTGTCAAGAGGACTGGAAACACTTTGTCGTTCTCACGGTGCACCTCTGTCTCCCCGCAGCTCGCAAACAGGAGATCATTAAGATCACTGAGCAGCTTATCGAAGCTGTCAACAATGGAGACTTTGAGGCCTACGCGTGAGTACAGCACACACCTGCACACGGGAATTGTGTGGAAATGTACTGTGTTACTTATTTTAAAATGAGGACTGAAGGTCTCTAACAACCACATCCTACCTATCAATTACTTTCGCTTATGTTATTGTTTTACAAGCGTACTTTGTCCCTCTATTAGATGATTAAAGGGTAGTACATGATCCCGAATGTGTGTTTCTACAGGAAGATCTGTGATCCTGGTCTGACCTCATTTGAACCTGAGGGCCTGGGCAACCTGGTGGAGGGAATGGACTTCCATAGGTTCTACTTTGACAATCGTAAGACTACAATTTTAACTCTAACTGGAGTTGTAAGTGACATAATGAATGATCATTTTGAGGTATTCTTGGTATTCCTCAATTCTTGTAATTTCTTGGTATTCTTGGACGCCAGTCTCATAAAATGAATATGTTCCCTCAAATACCCAGACATCAGTTACCAGCGATTTTGCATGTATAGCCTGCTATCTAAACGTATATATTTCCCCTAATCTTTCCCCAAAGCAAGCAGTTGTATTTTGAAACTCTGATATAATTTTTCTTACCTTTCATCCAGCCATTTGTTTCCATTCATTCCACTGTGATATGAAAATGAACTTTCAGAGACTTCAAACTTTCTTCACACCAGTATTCTATCACCATAATAAAGTCATTCACATTAGTTTTCCAACAGCAGCACTGTTGTGTTTTGATGACTTTAAATTGGGCGGAGTGACACAGTTCCTCTGCCAGAAAATAGTCCCCGGGGAAACATTTGCTTTACACAGACAATTATCCTCTCTATGGTTTATGAATGGTGGCGATTTTCATTCTTAGCTCAGTTTTAATGTTGCATTCTTTTTGTCCCACATCTCCTCTATCCTCTTATCAGTCCTCTCCAAGAACAGCAAACCTATTCACACCACCATCTTGAACCCTCACGTGCACATGATAGGCGACGATGCTGCCTGCATCGCCTACATCCGCCTCACACAGTTTGTTGACGGGCAGGGACGTCCCCGCTCCAGCCAATCAGAGGAGACCAGGGTATGGCATCGCAGAGAGAGCCGGTGGCAGAACGTCCACTTCCACTGCTCGGGAGCCCCTGCTGCCCCTCTACAGGGATGAGGTACACAGCACGACACACACACACACACACATACACACAATGCAGGCAGTATTCACATAAACATGACACAAATGGACTGTACACTACTATTGATGCTACTACTACTACTGCCACTACAACTATTACTACTATTGCGACTAATAACTTGTTTATAATTGTTTATTAATGATTTATAAAGAGTTTACAATTTAATTATGAACCATTCATAACCCCTTTATAAGGACAGTCTTATTGTAAAGTGGTACCAGGTTTTTTATCGTATTGTTCAATGAAGGTTATACTTAGAACCCCTGGACTTAATCTTAATTTATACGCTCTCTTTTTCTCTGTTTTATCAGTTGTAAGCACTGCAAAATTAAAGTAAACTACACAAAAATTGACTAAAATAAAATGCTCTCCTCGTTTTCCAGGAACGTGAGACTCCTAGAGGAGAAGAGAGGAATGAATGGAATGATCGCAGGAGAGAGCGACAGCGCTGAGAGAGAAGCGCAGGTGGACAGAGAGAGATTAAAGGAGCCTGAGGAGCAAACGGGGATCGTGTTTGTCCGGCTCTCTCCAGACCCACCTCGCTCTTCTCTCTCCCTCTCACTGCAACCACAACAACAGACAGTAACACCAACCTGATCTCCCACCCCCGACCCCCACCCCGCCCCCGCCTCAGCGTACAAGCATACAGCAGAGAGCATATCAGCCACAAAGGAAACTCAGCAGACTCTACAGCCCGCGTCTTTTTTCCAGTCCGCCTGAATGTGGCTACAGCCGACACCAACACACCTGGGCAGCACCTGTCCTTGGCTACCCTACACTCCTTATCCTGCGCCACAAGCCTCCAGTGTGGCTCTTTCCCCCTTTTACTTCTATTAAAGCATAAGATTATTGTTACTTACTCCTAGTGTAATTATGGCTGCAGTCTGTTGTTGTTTTGGTTAAACTGTACAGTATATTTAATGGAGCATTTTAAACTCTCTTTGATTCCGATGTTTTCTTGTTTTTGTTTTGTTTTGTTTTTTTACGACGAGCATGACTCTTATCTGTATTAATATTGCCAGTGGCTAATTCTGCACGATAAAGGCTGCCTGTGTGAAATGAACATACAGTACCACGTGTCTCACAGAGAGACCAGTGAGTGCATTTTAATTCTGGTTTTGTTTGTTTTTCGATTGAGCTTTTTTTTTTTTTCTCCCCTCTCTGAAGTGTGGTCGACCCCAGCCTCCGCCTCCATGTGTTGACTGGACCCTCTGAGCTACTCTGTGAGACCCTACGCACTTGCAATGAAAATCATGCAGCATGCTAAGATATTACTGTTGTTCTTACTTGACTCTATATGTATTTAACATTGCAAGTAATTACTTAAATTATGAAATGACAATATCATGTTTAAAACTGTAGTAACACACTGTTATGTAAAGCTCCAGTTTCATCGTGGTGACTTAACTACAATATATTGTAGATGGTATTTAATTGCATGATATTCAAAGTTAATACATTGGTAAGTTGGGTGTTACTGTGTGTTTTGTTGATTTTTCTCTTTTTTGACTGACTGCTGGTGAACTATGAATTACTGTCTATTTTCTGAGCTTTGTAAGTGCATAAACTATTTTTGCGTTTCGATGATAATGCAAGATATGAGGATATGGGTGAATAAGATGACTTCAGTTTGATGTTTTTTTTTTTAATGAGCTGAGCTCGATCCAGGTCAGATACAAAGTGGGTTCCTATCAGATTAACATAAAATGCAAAGTAAAAGATCCTAGAACATTACTTTTCTTCTCAAGAATCAAAACCGATCTGGCTGATATAAATATCACAGCTCAAGAGTTCACATCAGGAACTGTGGGTCTCAGTTTGGAGCCTTTCAACATGTTTAATTTCACATTGCAAATGAAAACAGAGCATGGAAAAATTGAACGAGGTATAAAGTATAATTGTGGAAAACACCAAACTCTCATCAAGTGGTTGCCAACATCTCATAGCATAAAACTACAGCAGATAATGATGCTGAATTTCCCAAACGCATTTGCAGTCAGAATAAGTGTACATATTATGCTGCTTGTATTTGAGTCAACCACAGGGTGTCAAACGCTAATTCCTCAGCGTAAACACCACTGTACATACAGCAGAAGATGAGGGCAAGGGTGGGCCCCTCTGGGTCTGATAAGCAGAGAGCGAGAAGAGAGAGGCTATGTGAAAGATAATGACAACCTTCTCAATCATTTGACTGTCTTGGGACTATAGGGGGGGAAGTATTTTTCCAGGCCTTCACATACTCAATTCAAGCCAGTAAATTTGAAGTGATCATTCACCACACTTGCAGAAGAAAATCATGGAACCTGTGTTTAATTTGCAAACCAGTGTGAAAGCTTGTTTTTGTGGGTATTCAGTGGGTTTAGCTATGGGAGTGAGTGGATTTTTCAGACTTTCCATTATGCAGGCTGTCTGTGGTATTCGTTTCCTTTGCTGTTGACACTTTGTTGCTCCTATATGGCATGAAGCCAACTACTATTATATAATAGTATCTGTACATTTAGTGGGGTTAACAGCCTGGTCATTGTCCCCTTAAGGCACCAATCCATGTTCTGATAATTGTGTGGCAGTGGTGTAAAGTTTAGAATACAAATTAAAGGCGACTAGTAACCTCCACCTTAAGTGCTTTAGATGAGCCTCATGATTCTCTTTCTCAGTTCAGCTGAATGAACAGGAGATGACTGATGACTGAATAATGGTTATATGGTGTTGCTGCGTAAAAGCAAACATGTTTTCTGTTTCGTTTTTTGATGATGATGATGATGATGATGATGATGATGACGGTGGTGATGATGATGCTGATGATGATCCCTCCAGTGTGCATTCCCAGTCCTATCATTAATGAAATGTGATCAGATGTTATCAGTGTGTGAACCAATAAAATTACAATGCAGAGAGCACCCCACTCCCAGCTCTTATCTGTACCAGTGAGTGGTCAAAGAACAAAGTGTGTGTGTGTGTGTGGCCGGTGCAAGTGCCTCTGTGTTTGAGTGACAAAATACATTACATTGGTGATTTAGATACCAGCCGAGTTGAGCTGCAGTCTGCCTCTATCTCTCGACTAGGGACAAAGTTTAACTTGACTGTGCAGCTGCAATCAAGCCAGCTCAGCAAAGGAAATCATGGGGCTGCATTAACTTTTAACTACATCCCCCCTTCAAATTGTCTTTACCATGTTAAAAAAAAAAATACATTTGAAAATATTCATCAGGAAGTTAAGCACAGTCTTTTATGATTTAGTGTTTGTATGTCCTTTTATATGGCAATCCCAATGCTAAGGGTAGTAAAGAAACCGACTCTATAATGACAGAGCAAATATGCAGGTTTCCTCGCATAATTTAACACAATCGCTGCTCATTAAGTTTTGATGTTAATGTCAACAAGCCTGAAGGAGAAGATCATAAACTCTTTGTAATGTCAAGAGGATGGTTGATTAGGCATTTACTGCTTTGTCCTGGATAGCAATGTTGAGCAAACATGCTATATCTGGCACTGAACCAGAGCACATGAAGGCATGTGCCTTAAAAACACAGCGATCCATGTCAGATCAGAGCCAAATCATAGGCTACTACACGCCAACAGTGGCAAGGAGGCTACTATCACAGACTGAGGTAGGCTTGTAACATTAATTTAATTTGTTTGCACATGAATACAGTGTCATTAATACTGAACATTTGGCTCTCCTCATCCATCACAGTCTTAACCAACAGAGCTTTTTCACAGCAGCTATTTTGACATGAAATAGCATGTAAACACAGGTGTTACTAATGTCATTAAGTAAGGTTCAGCTCTGTATAAGTGCAGCAGAGCCTTTCCAGTGAACCAGCTGGAACTGAACCTTCAGACAATTAATAAACAGGAGTATGAATTTTTTTTTTTTTTTTTTTTTTTTTAAATAGAAAATAGAATAGACTCCATTAATATAAAATCATCAGAGAATAAGAAAACAACACATAAGTTATTCCTCTTTAAAGAGCTCTCGGTAAAGATTGGTATTATTTTTTTAGTGTTACTTGGGGATATAATTACATTAGGCACATATCCTACAGATACACGTTTCTGATGCAACAGGAGAGCAGGCAGTAATTGTGGTTTACGTGCTGACGTCACGGGCGGCGTGACGCAGATCAGCACCAGGGTGATTAGACAGTGCCCGACCGTCCAGAGAGCAGCCGGGTACGGCTACACCATCCCACTCAGGACGGGACAGCGGTCAATTTTCTCCACAACAACCACACCGGGGGCCGCCGAAACAGCGCCAGCAAGCCTGCGGAAAAGGTGACGTATTTAGTCGGACATTATAATCCCAGGTTTAGGTAGGCTGACTGATTTATGAAGGCGCGAGAAATGTCAATCCACTGTCGGAACGCCGCACATGCGTGATACTTCTCTAGACTATCTTGGACAGCTTTAGCGTGCAGAATCACGTTTGCTCGAGTTGTGTGTGTGTGTGTGTGTGTGTGTGTGTGTGTGTGTGTGTGTGTGTGTGTGTGTGTGATCCTGTGGGGTGTGTGTAAATCTTACAGTTATGAGAGCCTGACTTTTCCAAGAGCCGGCTTCTCCTCTGTGCTGCTCTATATTTAGGGTTTACAGTAGAGTTTATCATCTGATCTGGGCAGCCCGGGGACGAAGATACAGTTACAGCACTCATGATGTCCATGACATAACCGAGCTTAAAGATCTGTACACACGTACGGCTGGAGAAGACTGGCTGATTGTGTTTATGTTCTCATTTAACACAGACTTGGTGCACCATCCAGAGGAGAGGACACCAGGGGACCAGTGGGGAGACAGGTTTTGCAGGTTGAAGCAGAGAGGAGGAGCAAGAGCAGCAGGTGTTTGAGGAGCCCACAGGGACTCCTGGTCTGGGACATTACTGCTGCCATCTTCTTCCTGTTGTGGAGAGGAAGAGGAGCTGCGGCTGATTTGCAGAAATGCACCGATTAAGGACTACGGTTTCAAGGCTTCGGCCTATTACAGCGGCACAGACAGTGCAGAGCCTTTCACAGCCCAGGCCTGCGATGGCTGAAGGGGCCCTAAGGACGTTGCAGCCCACGAGGCACTTGAATGCATCTGTGGCTGCCGAGCCCTTCCTGAACGGGACCAGTTCTAACTATGTGGAGGAGATGTACTTTGCATGGCTGGAGAATCCCAGGAATGTGCATAAGGTAACTGTGTGTGTTTGTGTGTGTCTGTATCTGTCTGTCTGTGTGATGTCACATCCGCTTGATATATGCTTGATGGCCAACACACTGCACTCTGCTCTACTTTGCCCTCAGGGTCACACACACACACGTTTTGTGCAATATCAGCAGCACAGTCTGAGCACGAGCCATGTGACCTGAAGCTCTTAAAGCTGTGTTTTTGCACTAAATGTGTGTCAATGTGCTTGGACGAGTTCCTCACTTTCTTTTTAAGAACTTTAAAAACAGGGGAGAAAATGTTGCACAAATAGGCACAGTCAACACAAAGGGATCATAAGTAAGGGGGTGGATGTTAAAATTAATGTTGCAGAAACCATTTTAACTAAATCATTAACGTAACACTGGAACAAGGTGAACTGTAGCAAAGCTCCTCTCAAGAAATAAAGTTTTTCAAGCAAGACATGAAGACAGGCTAAATTTATGTAATGCTGTTTTCTGATTATAATAATAACCGCTGATTAATATTAATAAATGTAGAGTTGCAGTGGCAGTAATTCCAGTGCCAGTGCTAGTCTTAGGGGTTGACCGTGTCCAAGTGTCTCAGGAGGCCCAACTGGGGAGAGTCAGTTTATCTGCATGAAACATTTTTTAGTTATACTTGCAGATCACATAACAATAAATGATAGCAGTGCCAGCTCTTCCGTGACACACATTATGCAACGTGTATGGTGCCACGCTGTGTGTGGTGAAGGTATTCATGAATTACAATCCAACCAGTTCACCCACATTATTTGGTTCTCCAGACTAACAGTAAACATGCTGTTAATGGCCTGAAATGTACCTGAGCGTTATTTAATATCAGTTGTTACAGATAGTGACTCCACTTTTCTTTTCTTTTTTTTCATAAGTTCACAAGATTTCAGACTGTGTGAATGTGAGTTTCATGTCAGCCATTTACACGCGGACCTCAAAACTTTAGGAGCGCAGCAAAGAGTGTAACCACAGACAGAGAACAGAGTGGTTAATTAAATGAGCACTGTACATTTTGTAAAATGTCCAAAACTGGATACAAACAACATATACAGTAAACAACGCCTCAGGCAATCTTCGAAAGCAGGGATGATGTTGATCAGGCGCATGAGTGTTATAATGCAGGAGGCTGACCGAGTTACTTATATCATCACTAGGCAGGAGTGTGTGTGTGTGTGTGTGTGTGTGTGTGTGTGTGTATATTTACATGTGGTGGGGGGTGGGGCAAGGCGTGAGTGTTGCATGGCATGCATTATGGATAAACCAGTGCTAGATTTTTCTAAGGTGATAATTTATTATTTTGGAAATTGCCTCGATAAGACTGACCAAGGAAAGGTCTCACTTGAAGATAATGTTAAGACTTTTGACTTTTGAGACTGAGATTGAGAGAAAGGGTTCATATGTTCATTTTTTACTGGTTAGGAGCTCAACTGACCATTTTGATTTTGTATGTGCTGATTTCCTGCAAACTTACCACTACTGCTGTTACCAATAATACAACTTGAAGGAGATCATTCCACTGATGTCCATAGCCAAATTTAGAACAAGTAAACTAAAAGCACCAGTAACTTTCTCCAAGTCAGAAATGACCTTGTTTCATTTCTCAAGTGGCAGAAACAACTCTTTGGAATTCAGTCTCATAATTAAGAACAGAATCATAACACTTCTACATTACAAAAAAAAAAATAAATTAAAAAAACACCTGACATTAATTAACAGGTTGCAGAGATTACCTAGAATTTTTAACTTTCCTTTCACAAGGCCAAGTAGAACAACCTCCGATTTATTATCATTAAGCTGGTAAAGCTATTAGATCATTAAGCTGATTAACGTGGCACCCTTGGACGAGCTTACTGTTAGCTATTAGAGGATTTTGAATTGCAGGCCTCTCATAAACAAATAAATAATAATATTAAACAACTGGTGTTTTGACTGAATTCCTTCTAGCAGAATACGCTTGATGTGTAGATACAGGGGAAATGAGATAGGTGAAA
This sequence comes from Myripristis murdjan, assembly GCF_902150065.1. NCBI lineage: Eukaryota > Metazoa > Chordata > Actinopteri > Holocentriformes > Holocentridae > Myripristis > Myripristis murdjan. The sequence goes on from NC_043991.1 coordinate 16,937,322, forward strand.
TTAATGGCAAAAAAAAAAAAAAAACATATTAAGTGGTTGTGATTTTTATATTAGCCATATAACATATAGCTTTAGTTATTACTTCTGTGTTTATGGGTGTGTTTACAGTGTAAACACACTCATGTTGGCCCCAGTGTCTGTAACCAAATACTTCCACAGACACAGGCATTAATTAAGTAATTTATTTACTTATTATTTTCAGTTTTAGCATCATACTATATTATACTATAGCAGGATGTAGAGAGCTGGAGCTCATCATGCTTTGTCACTTGGTCTTTCTCTGACCAGCTTCTTCTTCTTTTTTTTTAATCTCTAATAACAGACACCCTACAACCATTGGCTGTTGGTAATGAGCTGCATTATTGTGCTACTAGGTATTAAGAGGTCAATATCCACAGTGCTGCCTTTAGTTTCACTGTGTCCTACTCAAACCTACATTATGTCACACACTACCTGTAACTCCTATCCCAGTGCAGACACAAATGCAAAGTAGGCCACAGGCTTGTGCTTCCTTTATGCAGTGCTGTAACAACACTGATCTTTCAAGCCTCTCTCAGCAATAATCCAATTACTTTTCTCCCTGATTAGAAACCTAGATGCAAGGTCAAACACTTGTGTGTGTGTGTGTGTGAGTGTATTTATGCATGCTTGTTTGTTGTGCCTCTGCAAGAGACCAAGAAGTTGAGCTAAGGTTACTTGGTATTACTTTGACAAGAGTGTGGCAAATGTCTGAAGAACAAACTGCTGCATGATGCCGCTGTATTTAACAACTTGTGTTCCTCCATTCCCAACATTCCCATGATTATGAAATACGGTGTCTTTTTCAAACCCAGGTCTAGTCGATTAAATCAAACCTGCATCTTTTGCCTTTCACAAGAGTCTTTACTGCTCCCTGTAGAACCATAGACTTTTTAAAAATGCCTTTTAAGTAGTCATTGAGTTATATCCACCTCTTTTCATCCTCTCTCCTCTTTCTTCCTGCAGTCCTGGGATATTTTTTTCCGTAATGCTAATGCTGGGGCTCCGCCCGGCACAGCCTACCAGAGCCCTCCACCCCTGGGCGGCACTGCTCAGGGACTGGCCCATGCCCAGGCATTGGTGGGGGCTCAGCCCAATGTGGAGAAGCTGGTGGAGGATCATCTGGCAGTACAGTCACTCATTCGAGCATACCAGGTAAACTATATGCCTGTGTTCTCAAAACTCCCACGGTCACCCTCTCTCTAATCTGTTTCCTTTGGTAGTGTGCAAGAATCATTAACAAGACATATTGGAAGGGTGGCTCTGTGACCACATTATGTTGTTTTCTGGCCACATCAGGGCAAGATGTAGTTATAATGAGGAAGAAAAAAAAAAACAGCGCCTTGAGAACCCATAAAACTGCAAAACACATGCAGCAGCTTGACAATACAAAAACGTGCTTCATATTGAAAAAAAAAATATAGAAACATTGCAAAATTCACACAACACAACAGAGGTAAGCTACAACACAATGGAAATATTTCTGTGAGATACTTAATAGGGAACACTGATGGATTTGCCGAGTTAGAGTGAGCCAACCATCATTTTAATTATGTTTTGATTTATAGGGTGGCTATTTATGGGTGCTAACTTGAGTGCTATATAGGCACAAACTGAGAAAGATTGAGAAAGGCTGAGGAAGACTGATTCGGTCGAGCATTTACACACAAACACACACACACACACACACACACACACACACACAAACCCATACACACTTTATTACACAGCTTTATTGCCCTGTGCCTACTGTAGGTACGTGGGCATCACATAGCGAAGCTGGACCCTCTGGACATCAGCTGTGTAGACTTTGATGATGCCCCATGTACCATTGGTTGCCAGAATGTTGGTGAGAAATATTAACCTGCTTACATGTTGATGAATGTTTTCTCTCTTTGTCCCTGTCCCTCTCTCTTCCTGCCATGCTTTGTTTTTGACACTTTTTGTCCTCTTTGGTTTATTCCACTCCACTCACCTTTTTGCTCTTTGATTTTGCCCCACCTTATTACTGGACGTAAACATTTACCCAATTTGCCACATTTCCTTGGTTGTTCAACTTTGCTTTCGTTATTCCTTTTTATATTTTCCTTGTTTTGCCTATTTTCCTCCTTGCTTATGATATTTGCCACGCCCACTCAATCCGACATCCTTGTCTTGAGTTATCCCCCCGCCCACCGTTCATCTCCCATTGTTCCCACTGGCCCTTCCCTCCATAACATGTAGATCCGGGGTCACCACATGGCTCAGCTGGACCCACTGGGCATCATGGCTGCTGACTTGGAGCCCACCCCTTCTGATATCATCACTTCCCATGATAAACTGGGTGAGGAGATGGGAATAACAGAAAAAGAAGGGAAAGAGAGCTAGAAGAAAGGGACTGGTTATAAACTTCCAAAACTCTCTCAACCCGTCTTCCCAAGGCACTCTAATTTAGAAAATTTTCTCTCCAGGCCAATGCTATAGCATGCATTCCACAGCATTTTCTCACTGGATTGCATGTATATTATAGGTTTTATCAGTAAAAACAACAAGTCATTGTGCTTTGTTTGTCTGTACATATGGGGAGACAAGACAACATGCTTTGTGGCTGGTAGCTTCAGAAATTATGTGGAGTATTTGTGACATATAAGAACTACCTATCTCCATACCACCTGCAGGAAATAATTCAACATGTTTTTTGATAATACTAATTCTTATGGCTTATTGTCTGGATATTTTAGCAGTCATTCATGCTCTGTTCTGGAAATATGCACGTGCATGTGTGCCGTGGCATGCCATGCACTCTCTGTGCATGGAGAACACTGCCATTGTGTGCTTAATGAAAAGGTTGGGCCTCTGAGTTCAAAGGCAGGTAATTGTTATGACCTGTAATAGGATGTTTCCACAGTTAATAGTGTTATTGTTAGGTTTCACCGAGTTCCGCTTTGTCCCAGTGGTGCTGAGGTTCACAGAGAGGTCTAACAAAAGGTCGGTGCAAACCGTATGGAGTCAGAATTGCCCTCAGAGAATATGTGAGAAGCTCTGTGTCAGGGGTGTCAAACTCACTCACTAAAGGGGCTGTATTAAAAATCACAACCAACTCAAAGGCCAAACAGGGCCTATATTTACTGAACACTTTTTCCCCACATGGTCATTCTATTGATCAGAATATGCCTTTCGTAAAAATGATTCATAGACAGATATGAACTCTACATGAAACATTTCTCCCCAAAAACGTCTTTCTAAGATATCTAAAACCAAACTGATTGAAGAATGGACAATGAAATGATAAAAATTGTGATCTACATGCTTATCCTGAACCATTTCAAATGACTAATAGTTTCATCAAATCTACAGTCATGCATGTTTTTACTCATACATGCACATCACTGGCACACAAAATCAACTGTAGTGGTGGTCAAAACGGGTCAAAAGTCAAACATCAAAATATAGGGAGGTTGACTGACAATAACTGTGTCATAATGTCTCGTAAAGTTATATTCTTATACTAATTGGAAGCAAACAGGTAATCGATCTCCTACCTCTTGATGCAAGCAATCCTCTGAGGGGGCACACAGGTGTTTTGTGGTGTCAATAGCGCAGGACATTGCAGTGTATGATGGGATTCGTAGTATCAGCATTGTGGGTAATACGGAACCAGGTCAGTATTAATAGAAAATCATCTCGCAGGCCGGATATCATTGTGCTATGGGCCTGATCTGGCCCGCGGGCCTTGACTTTGACACATGCTCTCTTTGCGATGCTTAATCCATGTATATTTGTGTCTCTCCATGCCTCCAGAGTTCTCTGTTTTTAAAGAACGACTCTGTAATCTGGCTGCCGGAGGTAGGATAAGACCCCCAGACCTCTGCTCCTAGTCATAAACTCTACCTGTTCTCCCTTTACTCTTGTAGTGGGAACTGACCCATGGCCTGCCTGTAGTAGTGTACTGTACATTCTCCCATCTACCTGGCCCACTTGTAGTGCTTTGGTTTTGGCTGTGGGTCGGTGTTAGTGGTGAAATAGAAGTTGAAACTAGGTTCCCCAAGGTGTATCATTAAACTTAAGTAATAGTTTTGGTGACAGGATTTTCTTCACTGTCCACTGTGTTCAGGAAAATGCTGGCATTGACTTGGAGTTGTGTGCTTGCGTGTGTGTGTTGATTCCTCCTGACCTTTGCCCAGGTGTCACGAGGTCAAATAGGGCCTCCAGGCTTACTATTACAGCCTGAATCATTAAATCACTACCATGATTAGACTGAAGGCAGACTGCTTTATTACTGCAGTGCAGTCAGACCCTACTTTGAACCCTCAACAAGAAAACAAGTTTGTGTGTGTGTTTACGTGGTGAGTGATTCAGGGAGGGGGTTAAAAGTCTGAAGATTCTTATGTAACAGAGAGCTGATATATTTGATTCAATAACTCTGTCCCTAGCACATCACTCTACAACACTTTAGGTATCACTATTGCAGAAACACAGACATGCTGTAGATAGAACCTGAGCTGAGCTTTCCCCCGTCTTATCTCCCGTGTTGTCTTATCACTGTGAGGTGTGACTGGGACATCATGTGCTTTGAACAAAAACAAGCTCTCCTATGTCTCCCCCCCCCACCCCCCAAGAGTACACATGTAGCCCAGTATATAACCATGTAGCAGCAAAGTTACCCATGAGTCCTGTGTGTTTGCGTTCAGGGTGTGAGCTGTCAGCTACTCTTTGCACTGCTTTCAGGGGAGATAAGCTACTTCTCGCTGTTTTGTCTAGCATATTGTGGAAAAGCCACTCAATTTAAGATTTCATAAATTTCATGTTCATGTTTCATGTTTCGTGTTCATGGTGTAGAACATTTTTAGCCAACAGAGTCTCCTTTACCAGGCTATACATCAAAGGTTCACATTTAGTCCACACATCATTGGCTTTGTGAGAGACTTGCTTATGTTCATAATTATTAATTGGACTGTTAAAAATCATGGATAGCCTCCAGCGGGACACCAAGGCATTCCCAGGTCGTCTGGCTTATACCAGGCTGGCGCAGAGTCTCCACCCACTGAGATGTGCCTGGAACACCTCCACAGGGAGGTGCCCTTTATTCATATAAACCATTCATATAAACCATTTGATTTACATAATTGTGTCAAGGATTTATACTCTTAGCTAAATCATGAGTACTGTCTGAATAACTACATACTTCAGATTTTTTTTTCCATAATGGGCACTGTCCCTGACATCCATGCAACACAGTGGAGCTTTCCAATATCCTCTGTTATTTTATCAGTGGGTACTACCTGTATTTGCATGTTGATTGTGGAGTTCATCAGGTTTGCCACATCTTAAGGGTGCCACTGATGGTATCCGCCACCACCCAACATATGGTCACAGCTCTGATGAAATGACTGCAACACTGATCATCAAATACTCCAGTATTTGATGATCATTTTGGTTTAGACTGGGTAGGCTCCTTCCCCAAGTTTCTCATTGCCAGTGAGAACGCTGCAGTCTCCTAGTAGTTTCCTGCTCACTTAGTGCGTATGTGCCAGCAATCATCAGAGTGCTCCCCTCTGCAATGAGAGGTTACAGTGAGACAATTAGGAAAATCTAGGCATATACTGTGAAAAGTGAAAAGTGTTCCTTAAAGTTTATCAATGAAATTTTCAAGGTCAGCGAAATGAAGCTAAATGGCCATAATACACTGTCTTTGTTTAAATCAGGAGGCTGGCTGTGGCAATGTGGACTAAATGTAATCTGGGTATATTCTGGTGCATTAAACGGCTCTATATTAAGTTATAATAGTCAAGATCTGATGAAATAATAGCATGGATCACGGTTTCCAAATAATCTTAAAATGAGTGGTATTTCACTTTAAGTCAGCTTGACCTTAATATTTAATGTCTGCCAATATCTTTTCTCCTTTTTTCTCCAAAATGAATATATTTACTGCTTTGTAAATCTTATGGTGTCTTGTTTTTCTGCTCCACTTCCTGTCTTCCAACACCCACCCCCACCTTGATGTTTGCATACCTCCTTTCTTTGGCTGGTTCTCCCCATCTCACTGTGGTTACAACAGGTTTCTATGGACTGGATGAGTCAGACTTGGACAAGGTGTTTCGGCTTCCCACCACCACCTTTATTGGTGGTAATGAGAGCGCTTTGCCCCTCAGAGAGATTATCCGCCGCCTTGAGGTAAAATAGACTTCCTTCATCATGGGATCAGTACGTCATGTACAAATGATCATGTACCAATGTACTAACTCCACATTCCTAAGTAGGACATATTGTACCTAAGATGTCACATTACAGTCTTTCTCAGCTTGTTTAACCTTCACACTCACACACTGATCTTTCCTGATCTCTCCTCTAGATGGCATATTGCCAGCATATTGGAGTAGAGTTTATGTTCATTAATGACCTGGAGCAGTGCCAGTGGATCAGACAGAAGTTTGAGAGACCAGGGGTGATGCAGTTCAGCCTGGAAGAGAAGAGGACCCTGCTGGCCAGAATGGTCCGATCCACTAGGTCTCTCTCTCTTTCGGATATTCCTAAGCATGCCACATTATTTAAGCATCTTGAGGGGAAAGTGTGTCTCTGAGTATGGGGAGATTTGACTAAGCCACAACCACAGGACTTGAGTGGAGGAGAATGGTCATTTAACTGTTTTTGCACGGTCGTTTGGCCGGTACATAAAAGATGGTGATTGTGGTTAGTTGCTATGATGGTGATGTACATTGGTAGGGCTTTAAAGCTTTTCACATGAGCACTGAGAAAAAATGTGGTCCTGTGGGAGCTTGCTAAAAGCAGTAGTCAGCATTAATAGTAAACACAAATTGGTCCTACAATCATCAGTTCCCCTCTAGCAGCAAAGCAGCAAAGATGGAGCACAAGACACCATCTTTATGCTCCATCCTCCACTGCTTGTTTGGGTCGTTGCTGCAAAACCTCTCACCTCAGCAAGTCAGCAACATGTCCCAAGTCAGTTTGCACAGAAATTATTCCAGTGCAATGGCCAGGTCTTTGCAATGTCAGCGATACACATAAAAATGGCCGCTGCTCCAATCATCTTGCTATGTTGGTTTGAAGTGGAAATTTCCACTCCATTCAAATTCTGTAGGTACAAAGTGAAGCAACAGCACAACCACTGTCTAAGATGTTTCCCCTGCTTCCAGGTTTGAGGAGTTCCTCCAGAGGAAGTGGTCATCGGAGAAACGTTTTGGTCTGGAAGGTTGTGAATCCTTGATCCCAGCCCTCAAGACCATCATTGACAAGTCCAGTGAGAGCGGAGTGGAGAGTGTCATCATGGGAATGCCACACAGGTACACATTACTGATGCATCGTTTTTACCCATAGGTAGAGGGAATTGTTGATACCACTGTGCATATGAGACTGTCTTATACGTTTATCATACGTAGACCTCACAGCATTTCTTTATGCTGCTCATGTGCCACCAACACATATCATTCAGCCGTTCCGAAATACAATGACCTTGTTATCCTTTGTTTAAGTCCACTGATACCTTATATTAGTTGTGCTCAGATTACTGCACTAAATTGTGGATGAAAGTTCCTCCCTGATGCATGTCTCTTTCTCTTGTGCTGCTTCAGAGGTCGACTGAATGTGCTGGCCAATGTGATCCGTAAGGAGCTGGAGCAGATCTTTTGCCAATTTGACTCTAAGCTGGAGGCAGCAGATGAGGTTTGAACATTTCTTATACAATCCGGTGAAAACTTTGACTAATGTGGTTTCTGTACAATTAATATAACTTGTCATGCATAATCAAAGCCCTATAGCTTATGTTAGCTGAGCTTGTAAAGCTTTTATTTTCTGCTCTTATTTCAGGGTTCTGGGGATGTGAAATATCACTTGGGCATGTACCACAGGAGGATAAACCGGGTCACTGATAGGAATATCACACTGTCACTCATGGCTAACCCCTCCCACCTGGAGGCAGTGGATCCAGTGGTGCAAGGAAAGACCAAGGCTGAGCAGTTCTACTGTGGGGACACCGAGGGCAAAAGGGTAGACTCATTTACGTTTTGAAAAATGCATACGCAAATTGTCTTGTGTTTGAGTTCTTGGCATATTTATAACCTATGATTTTGCAGGTGATGTCTATTCTCCTCCATGGTGATGCTGCATTTGCTGGCCAGGGTATTGTCTACGAGACCTTCCACCTGTCTGATCTGCCGTCCTACACCACGCATGGCACCATACATGTGGTGGTCAATAACCAGGTACGCACCGAGGATCCAGTTCAGTGTTGGAGTGCTTGAGTTTTGTCAGTCCTACGTCTTTCAGCCAAGATGTAAACCACATGAGTCAAGGTCCTCGTATTCTGGCTTGTGCAGCAGTGGTGCAGAGCTCTGAGTTGAGGTGTTGGGAAGACTATTTAAATTTTCCCTCTTCTGCCCGCTGGGTTTCTTACAATAATTGGTTCTTGCAGGTTGGCGCTCTCAGCAGACCAATAATGTCCCTTTGCAAGAGAAACACTTTAGGCCTGAAGAGCAACATAGATTGAACATGCCTAAAAGCTATGCCATATTTCCACTTATATGATGTCTTTAATTAATTATCATATTATATAGACATGTATCATTGCAGTTTTGGCTCATTATGTGTAAATTGGCTAATATGTGTTTTTATTTAATTTGATTTGAATATCAAGCCTTATGATTTGAAAAGGCCGTGAGGCAGAAGACATTCCCTGTTATGAATACAGTATTAATTGGGCGAAATGAAATGAAGTTGCTGTCTTTATCGAGGGTTTGTAGAGGGTTTTTACACACAACTGGGCAAGGTTTTTTCTGAATACAGATCCCATAAGAGTAGCTTTCGGTGATGCAGCTTGCATTCCGAATCTATTTCTGCAGTTCTTATTCCTGTGGATACCTGTCAAAACATAGGTGACTTGACAAAGTTAAAAACGGAAACATCTTTGGCTATACTCAGCTGAAGCCGGGGAATTTTTTTTTTTTTTAGACTTATAATTTTGCACCAACATTCACCATTCATACAAGAATAAATCCATCACTGAAGAGGCAGACACCAGTTTCTTCACCGACAGCAGCCTCAAGCTATGCAGCCCCAAGACATTTTGTGTTCTGAGTAAAGGGCACGACTCGGGATTTTTCTCAGCTGGAAAAACTAGAGCTCTATTTATATCGTTATTGCTTTCCTCACCTACATGTATATCCCACAGCTAAATGCAAAAAGGTCATGGCTCCTCTGTGGTGTATGTCAAAAGGCATTGTGGGAAATGTAGGAAATCGCTAACTGAAGTAGAAGTAAGCAAGTCAGTATAAGAGTGTCCGAAGGTGGATTTTTCTATTAAACATGCACACTGAACACACACAGAAGATTTAACACACACAAAGTACAAATAGCATAAACCACAAAACCTTAAATTTTGTCCTGCAGGATTGAATGGATGGAAATATCCCAACAGTAGATGGCCGAGCCCTCCAGTCAGTTTGTTCTGTGGTTGTTGCATAAAGAATAATCATTAAAACAGATATCTTACAAACACAAAATTCAGCTTGCATAATCCATAACCTTGATGGCTATAAGCTGTTAAATTTAGGGATAATTAGCTTGCTGAACATTCTGGCCAAGTAATTATATCAGTGAATGCAAAATAAAGATATCTTGTTGGTGTTTTTACCTCTGCAATTCTGTAGTGCAAGGTGGGAAAGAGGAGGAGGGGGGGTAGAGAACAGGTAGTGGACAGATCCTGCAACAGAGTAAATTATCAAACATTAACAATGGAAAATCCTGCAAAGCATTTCACTGTCAACTGGTGCATGCGTGGCTCTGACAGAAGGCAGCAATATTTGATAACTTAGATGGAGCTCAGTCAAACTTTTTTTTTTTTTTTTAACTTTGAGAGACATATAAGGAGTAAGCACAAATAAGCAGCTACAGTTTAGAAGCAAATCCATAAAAATGCAACCTGTGACCACCATCATTTGTAAGCCTCTTTACAGAAAAACAAGCCCAAAGTCATTTATAATAAGCAGACTTGGCAACAATGCATTGACCACGACATGTGGTCTACCACTGAAATACAAGAATATTGGTTCCACTATGGAAATATTAGTCAGATCTCTTTCAGACATACATTCTTATGTGTATTTTGTAATTATATTGATGTTAATTGACAAGAAAATCTTTATTTAATTGTTAATTAATCATATATTTAACTCAAAATGAACTCAATGAACTATATGTATAATTGACTGTATAATTGACTCTGATGGCAGCTATAGAAAGTGAAGATATATTGTTACAACAATAGCCAGTTAATAAAAAAGTTGTTTACACAGCACAGGCCCTTGGAGTTTGACCTCTAACCTTCCCTTCTTCTGTGCCTTGTCCACACAGATCGGCTTCACCACAGACCCCCGGATGGCCCGTTCATCTCCTTACCCCACAGATGTAGCTCGGGTAGTCAATGCACCCATTTTCCACGTCAATGCCGACGACCCGGAGGCAGTGATGTATGTGTGCAATGTAGCAGCGGAGTGGAGGAACACCTTCCATAAAGATGTGGTTGTAGACCTGGTGAGTATGTAAGAGTCTTTTCACAGCTACAGGTGATGTGCAAGGTGTTCCCACTGGTCATGATCAGGATAATAATGCAGTTTTAAGCCCCAGACAGGAAAATCAAGCACTGTTTCATAATGAAGCCATGAAATAGCGAGACATTTTACTGGTATCATTACCAGATTGTGCTGACTTAAATGTTGCACTTTCGTTCACATTATTTACATTAGATCTTTACCCGGTTTCCCCTCAGGGATCAAGGAATTATTCCCTGGCAATAGCTGCAAATATGCCTGTGACCTTAGAATGATTACAGATGACAGAGAAGTTGCAAGGAAAGGAAATAAGAGCTTGTTGATGTTATATAAACAAGCATAAGAACATTGATAAGGAGGAGAGTACTGGAGAAGGGAGTGAGTTCTGAGGTATTTTTTGAAGAGATGCAATTTCCTGTTGCGATGGAGGATGAAGTTTGGTTTTGCTGTTGTATCTGGAGTGGGAGTCTTTCCACTGTTAACAGGCTGTGACATGGAAATGAGATTTAAGCATCCAATAATTAGTGATGTAATGAATAGTGAAGCACAAAGCATAGCGGCTGCCTTGAGCTACGGGTGCAGCTGCCATTATGGTTTTGCACTGCAGTACTACAGGGTATTTTTTGGCCTGACAGATTTGGTATTAAGAGCCCCAGGCAGGCAGTGGAGGGAGTCCGTCAAGATGTGTGGTGGTCTGGACGGGATTCACTGTGGTCTTGTCAGCGGTGACTGCAGAGGGCAGTATTTGTCAGGCAAGAAGAGTAGCTCAGGCTACTCAACGCTGAGCTTGACATGGTGGGCAGAAAATGTCTGCAAGGCAAGTGGAGATGTGTGTTTCAACCTGACTGTCAAAAGCAGGTAAAAACAGTTAAGTTTAGTGTCTTTGGCAGTGCAGACCTAGCAGAATTTGTGGGATTCAATGTCAGAGTCAAGCATGAGGAGAGCATGCAGAACTGAGAGAAACAGGGGAAACCCCAGGAGAGAAAGTGTGCAGACACAAATCACCAACACGACACCCCTACCCTCATACACACAAGAGTTTCACCACAGATGCCCAGGTCAGCCAGGTTGGCAATGCTGGTAGATCTGTTTGACACTGTTAAGGAAAACAGACAGCTCTATTAATGTTAATCGTTTTATTCTCTGTATATGTGCTGGACATGCTTCATAACAGTAAACCCCGTCTCTCCATTTGCAGGTGTGTTACAGGCGTAATGGCCATAATGAGATGGATGAGCCTATGTTCACCCAGCCTCTGATGTACAAGCAGATCAAGAAACAAAAGGGAGTTTTGCAGATTTATGCTGAAAAGCTCATCGCTGAGGGAGCCGTCACCAGACAGGAGTATGAGGTGAGATATCCTCCTGTCCACAGGATACTGCCTATTCAACAATTTTTACAAGAGCAAAAGGTGTTAGTTTTCAACAGAGCTAAAATGAAAGAGTGAGAGAGAAAGATAGAGAAAGATAGATAAGATGAATGAGAAAAGCTTGAAATTAAAGGTGATTCATGGCACTTGACAGTCTCTGTCTCATCACACAGACGCAATCGCACCAGATGTGGGTGATTTCATTTAGCGTGACAGAGTAAAAGTGACTATGGTAGTGCTAGACGCAAAAGGAAAACATTGTCGCTTTGATTTTTCAATCGGTAGATATTGACCTTTATTTTGTAATGTAAGACATAAGAATAATATTAGATAATCTTCAGGCTTAAAAAAAAAAATCCCGCAGTTGCCTTCAGGCCATCCATGCACTCAGTTAACATTGTGAAAGTTATCTGAACGCAGCTGAAACTTGAGCACAGTCACTTGATTTCTTTGAAAAACATGGGGAAAAAAGACAGTGAGCAAACTGACAAGAAATGACCTGAAAATTAACAATAAGTACCTATGTAAGAAAAGACTAGGAAATTAGAAACAAAAATCATTAAGAGATGTGTCCAAAAATGACTCAAAAGTAGCAAACAAATTACAACAAATGCTGTAGGTCAGCTGGAACATGATCATTACATCTGGTCAAAAGTGCCACTTTTTTCCCATGAAACAGACTTTATATCAGTTACCTATGTAGTATAAGTAAAAACTTCATATTTTTACAGTATATGTAAAACACAAGATTCATTATGTTTTTTAACTTCATGTCATGCAGGCTACACAGCAACTGTTTGTCATAAGCTGAGGGTCCGTATTACACAGCCTATTTGCTAGTAAACTCCATTTTACTGTCTTGGTGTGGCCTAGGGCTGGACAATGAATCAATTCAATCAATTAATTTGAATTTATGCTGTAAATTGATGCCAAAAATGTCTGAATTGTAAAGTCAAAATTTTGATTATGTTATAATGTAGGGAAACTCATCTATTCACAGAACGCGCATAACCAGAAACACATGCATGAATCACCAGTTACATTATCATGCCTGCTATTAATAGTATTAGTTACTGAAAAACAAGGAAAATCTAGATTTAAAATGTCAATCGTGACAAGTTTGAAAAAAAAAAAAAAAAAAAATAGAGATTTTAATTTTGGCCATGTTGTTCAGCCTTTGTGTGTCCTTCAGTGAGATTGAGTTTTAGAAATCGTGAATCAACCAAACAAGCTTTTCAATATAATAACATGGGACAGTAGTCAGTGTGCTTAAAATTTCTCTGAGTCATCCACTGGACTGTTCGTGTTCTCTTTCCACTTACCTCACGTTGATCCGTTTCAGGAGGAGGTATCGAAATATGACAAAATCTGCGAAGAGGCTTACACTCGCTCCAAAGATGAGAAGATCCTCCACATCAAGCACTGGCTAGACTCGCCCTGGCCTGGTGAGACTTTGTGGAGTTCACTGTTTGTCTATAAGATGAAATCTACAGAATATAAGTAAATGTTCATGTATATATCTTTCTATGTGCGTACATATGTGTGTGCAGGTTTTTTCACACTGGACGGCCAGCCCAAGAGTATGAGCTGCCCCTCTACAGGCCTCAGTGAGGAGGATCTCAGCCATATTGGAAACATTGCGTCCTCTGTTCCCATGGAAGACTTCACTATACATGGAGGTGCTTTTTCCCGTCTCTGTCCCAATCTTTTTTGGCTTTTTTGAAAGCTCTCCCTCTTATCATACTCCCCTTTAAAATCTGTATGTTTCTGCCTGTGCACATGTTTTAGGGCTGAGTCGTATACTGAAGAGCCGTGCTACTATGGTGAGCCAGCGGCTGTGTGACTGGGCTCTTGCCGAGTATATGGCCTTTGGTTCTCTGCTCAAAGAGGGGATTCATGTGCGCCTCAGTGGCCAGGACGTGGAGAGAGGCACCTTCAGGTAAATGCACTAAACACGTAAATAGAGAAATCCGTTTTTGCCAAATCGTGCTGTCGTCTCATCCAGTGGTGGATGTTTTGCGGATTCTTGTCCTTTCCCTCATCCTTTCCTGCTCTGCTCTCTGTGTGGATTTATAGCCACCGACACCACGTTCTTCACGACCAGAATGTGGATAAGAGGATCTGCATCCCAATGAACCACATCTCCCCCGACCAAGCTCCTTACACTGTCTGCAACAGCTCTCTGTCTGAATATGGAGTACTGGGTGAGGAGCATACACTCAAACCAACTGTAAACACTCCACCTACACTCAGATGTGTTTTTTTTAACTATTTATTTATTTAATTTTTTCAGACAGACAGCCAACTAGGTGAGGAGAGCCCTTGTACCACCACACACCAGACCAGGGCCACAAAAGCAAATCAGAGAGAAAAAAAAAGAAAAATTTGAAAAATAAATATATCAACAGCAATGTATGTGCATGTATGCAGAAACGTGGAAATTTCTTTAAGTAACACGGGAAGATCTGCACTCTTCCATAAAATAGCAATACATTTTATCACTAGTAATTGCCCAGTGTTTTAACTTTGTATTTTCCCAGAACATGTCAAGGCCACCCATTTCAATTTTGCATCTAGGACAAAGAGCAGAAATCAAATCACTCATCCTATACAGGTCTTCCTGGTGTAAAATAAATTGTGAAGGTGATGTGGATTTGCAAAAGGTTATGGCAGCCATTGTACTTTATATATAGTCACCCATCACTTAACTGCTTACATTTTGTCTTTATCCCTTTTCTGTGTGCAGGTTTTGAGTTAGGCTTTGCCATGGCCAGTCCCAACGCACTGGTTCTATGGGAAGCCCAGTTTGGAGACTTCCATAACACGGCCCAGTGCATCATCGACCAGTTCATCAGCCCCGGCCAGGCCAAGTGGGTCAGACAGAATGGCATCGTCCTGCTGCTTCCCCATGGCATGGAGGGAATGGTATGATACTTTTTCTCTTTTTCTGGAACCGGTCCTGTCCAGTTGAGATTAAATTCCTAATTGACTTCTCTACTAAAAAGAAAAAAAAAAAACTGTTTGTCAATTCTTGATGTTGACATGCCAGTCAATGTGTACAAAGGATTTAAAGAAATTTTCATGTTGTGGTTCCCCAAGTTGACTTTGAAAAAGCTGCCAATCCATTTGAAGTGATTTTGTTCTATATGGCCCCTTCCATCAAGAGATACTTTGGTTTGTATTAGGTATTAAATACTTGTGAAGGGTCTTTCACAAGCATTTAGCATAAGAATCCAGCATCACTGATCTGATGCTTAAATATATAATTTTTATTATTGTAAATTTACTTTTTGTGCTAATTTTGCATATTTACTGATTTATTGATTTATGTATGTATGTAATTTGTAATTTATTTTCCCTACTTCTGTTTTGAATTAAATCAACTGAATTTGTCCAGGTTTCAAAAAGTTCAATTGTATAGTTACCATACTTTTATGACGAGATCACAGAAAGAGGAAAATGTTAAAATAATCCATCATATATTCTCTGCATTCTAACAATTTCTAGTGAATGAAATTGCAGTGACAGTTAACTATTGGAAGACCCTCAGCAACCCCCTGGGGGTCCCTTGACGCCACTTTGAAGGCCACTCGCCCGTAGGAGACATTGTGTTCTCTGTTTCCCGCTCTGATGGTTTTCTGCTCATCCTCCCTCCCACAGGGTCCCGAGCACTCCTCCGCCCGTCCAGAGAGGTTCCTACAGATGTGCAATGATGATCCCGATGTTTTCCCTGTGAGTTGGGGTTTCAGAAACTGCATGCGCCACTGCATCTGTATTTGTCTGTCAGCACCGTGTGTATGGATAAGCATGTTGTTAACACACCACTAAGTGACTCTGACTTTAACCCAGCCCATCAATCTTCATTTTGGCAGAAAGTGTCAGAGGACTTTGCAATGTGTCAGCTGTATGACTGTAACTGGATTGTAGTCAACTGCTCCACTCCTGCAAACTACTTCCATGTGCTGCGTAGACAGATACTGCAGCCCTTCAGGAAGCCTGTGAGTGACACAAGAGATGATTACATGACACAATACTCAACACTCACTCCTGTAAATACAATAAGGCTCGCAGTACTGACTACCCTTTTTGCTCTGTGTTCTCCCCTCTTTAACACCAGCTAATAGTATTTACTCCCAAGTCCCTGTTGCGCCACCCTGAGGCCAAGTCCAGCTTTGATGACATGCTGCCAGGTGAGCACAAAGTGACAGGGAGGAAAAAACAGATACTAAAGACAGAATAGTGCAGGAGACTGAGGATGGAAAGAATGAAGTATATCTCTTACCCTCCTGAATACACCGCAGTGTGGCTCTTTTATTTTCTAGTGTTGTGGTTTAAGAGTATGCATTTGTGTGTGTGTGTGTGTGTGTGTGTGTGTGTGTGTGTATGTTACTTGTCCCTCAGGCACCCACTTCAAGCGTATAATCCCAGATGACGGGCCTGCATCTGCCAGCCCGGAAAAGGTGAAGAGAGTGATTTTCTGCACTGGCAAGGTCTACTATGAGCTGACCCGTGAACGCAAGAACAGAGGCATGGAGGATGCCGTGGCTATTGTGCGCATTGAACAGGTAATAATTATTTTATTTGTTCTTTGGCTGTTGACTGTCATTTAACCAGGAAATGTTCTTGAGATTTGAAGATTCAGAATGTCTAGGGAGAAGACAGAAGCAATGCGGGAGGAGTTACAAGAATGAATGAATAGATAAATAAATAAATAAATAAATAACAAAGCTATTAGATACATGATAAAACAATAAATCAGTGAAGTAAAACACAGACATGGAGGATTCAGGGAACATTTTTTAAAAAGTAAGAACAGAGACGCCAACACTTTCCATCACAAATGGCTTAGAAGGCATTCTATATTTCAAAGACTATCATCAAAGTAACATATGACCGATGAATTTCTCAGACTCTGTTCTGTTTGGACTGTTGGTTCATGAACTGGATCAAACAGACGGTGTTTGGCACCACTGGATGCAGATGTATATTTGGTTTTGTTTGGATTTGTGCATTGGGTCGTGTGCTTAGGGGGCTGTGTGTTGATTTGTGTACATTTGTTGTTCCATTGTGGGGTAACTCCCAGAACACGATCTATAGGAGATTCATGTTTATGTTTATGTTTGGATGATATTTATGTACTGTGCTGTGAGCTGACGGTGGGTTGACACACAAGAATGTTAAGTGTTATTTTTTTTTAATGACTGTCAGGATAATCCAGTCAGGAAAGGGTCATGTAAATGCCCAGACGTAAAAACAAGATATTCATTCATTCATTCATTCATGATTATTGCTTAATAAATGTTAAGTGCTTGTACATTAAAATAAAATGTACTGAAATATTTGTGCACACACTAGTTACATGTATGTGACTATCTAACCCTGATTGATTTGGAGATAGTCACATGTATTTATAGGCATATTTACAACTACTATATAAATGATAATTTATGAAATATTTATGAATGTCCTATGAATCACTTGTTAAAGAACAAAATATTCCCAAACCTCCTACAATGGTCCTCAACTGCACTGATGCATGAAAACTTTTCTAACTTGTTTATAATTGTTTAGTAATGCTTTATAAACCCGATCGATAAATTTCTTCTCTCCTCAGCTGTCACCATTCCCCTTTGATCTGGTGAAAGTGGAGACCGATCGCTATGCCAACGCTGATCTGGTATGGTGTCAGGAGGAGCACAAGAACCAGGGTTACTATGACTACATCAAGCCCCGCATACGCACCACCATCGACCGCGGCCGCCCTGTCTGGTGAGCTCTGCCTCCTTTAATCCTTAATGTTAACATGTCATCGGAATATGCAGTAGAGCAAAACTAAAAACTACTGACCAACTACAGTATTCAGGTGACTGAGGCCTTAAGTGGTATCTGATTGTGAAGGTGTGACCAAAGCAGAAACAGAGAAAAAGAGGGAGTGGAAGAGAAAAAGAGTGGGAAAAGAGGCATGAAAAAAATATTGAATTGAAAGCCCTATCCCACAACCCTAGCAAAGAAGACCAAAAAAATCAGTTATTGATAGTCTGGTAATATAATAACAGCGTGAAGACATGTTAAGCGAAAAGCCATTAAGTCGTGTAGCTGACTGAGATAGTGGTATAGTTTTGTCTGCAATAGCTGATAGCAAAGTAGATAGAGAAAACTCTGCCAGGATTTGAGTCAGTAACTCTACTCTACTACTGTGTGTGTGTGTGTGTGTGTGTGTGTGTGTGTGTGTGTGTGTGTGTAGGTATGCTGGCCGTGAACCAGCAGCAGCTCCAGCCACCGGGAACAAGCAAACTCACCTCATGGAGCTGCAGCGTTTCCTGGACACAGCGTTCAACCTCGGAGCGTTCTCAGGCAAACAGTAACATCTATTCTGGATCTGCTTCCCTTCCTCCCACCGATAAACAAACCCTGTCTGCCAAGCCCGAGATCCTGCGCTTCAGCCTGTGCGGCTCCCCAAGACTGTCCTCCCCCCTCACCTGAACCATTTCACATTAATGAGTCACCTCAGTATCCCTTCCATATTTATATATCAGACATACAGAGCAAACCTCAAGCAACACGCACACGTACTGACACTGTTACTATGAACGCATGTCCACAGTGACGGACATGAGAAGGAATAGGACAAATGTAATTAATACTATACTGAATGTATGAACATAACAAAATTTATTTGTAGGACAAAAACGCAGATTTATTCATTAAATCACTGAATGAAACAAAAACCCATTTTTTCTGTGTTGTTGTTGAACTGCAGCGTACCCCACTGTGTACACCCAGAATCCCAACATGAAGTTATTATGCATTATCCTATTGAAAATATTTGATTCCATCTATTCATCTGAAGTGTGAAACAAAAAGCGCACGTGGTGGCAGTGGGCAATGAGAGAAAATGTTGAAAATGATGACATTTAAATTAGATTTGTATGGATGTGTGTGGCAAAGCTTCCCAACCACAATGTGGCTAATGAGAGCATGAGACCCGGTGATGCTGCAATGAGTTATTCGAGACGGGTAATAGAAATAATTTATTAGAAATGTCAATGTGTAGCTCTAGTCAAGCTGAGATTTTAATAAATTCTTCAAACCGATAGCTGAGATAATTGTAATTACATTGACAATAGTAAGGCTATTTTTAAGCACCTTTACTATCTGAGTTGGTTGAAACGTCAAAAGTGACAGTACATAACATTTTGAAATGTAAAACTTTTTTGAAAAGGGCTTGCCCTGTCTTAAATTTATTTAGCTGAAGTGCCCCTTTTTAAACAAGGGGCTTGATGTGAGTTTGCATTTTTTGATGAGTGGAACAGCCAAAAGGCCCAGGGGTTAGTAATGTATTCAGATGGGAAACCAAATGGTTTTAGAAAACATCTATATAAAATAAATGCCATACACTTCTCCCTACTTATTCAGCCACTTTACTCCATGTCTGTTTCTCATTCCATCCTCCATTTATGCTCCATCCTTTCCTCCATTTGGCTATTTTCTCCTCTGCGGCTCACTCATCTCCCAGTCCTGTCATTTTAAATTTCTCCACTTGTGCCAAATGTAAGCAGTCAGGACATTACTTGAAATTATATTCTTAGCTTTATGAAATCATGCCAGCTATGGTGGTGACTTATGTAAAAAAAAAAAAAAGAAAAAAAAAAAGGCAATTCCTCAGCTCCTCATAAGTGAAGGATTTATTTATTTTCGTATAGTGTTGTATGTCATTTTATTGTTTTCAACAAATAAAGATTATAGTTCCTATGGTGCCATGTTGTTGGAGTTTGCTTATTTATTCATTATTTATTCATTTATTTACAGTCATTACATTTCCTTCGACTTAAGGTTTCCATAACATCTTACATTGTGTACAGATCACCAATAAAGTGGCTGAGATATTTTTCCTTTACAGTCTCACTGAGTAACAATAAATTGTGAATCAGCATTGCATCTTTTTGGTTCCATTCAAACTGACAACATTCAGTACAATCAAGACGTGTATTTCAAATACACTTGATACACTGTGTGAATAAGACAGCTTCAGAGTTGCTGTAAGGTTTATTTTTTCACTTTTACAGAGCTAGGCTAATGACTTCCATAGTCTTTATGCCAAGTTAACATAAAAACTACCCATAAGAACTGAACCATTGTACGTACAGAGGTGAAAATGGTATAAAACATTTTGTCTCAGACTAGGAAAGTCAGAAAAAGGCTGTTTTGCCCAAAACACTGGAGTATTCCTTTACGACATGGAGGCTAACCTCTCTACACCATGGAAAGCTTCTCAAAGAGGAAGTGGAACAGGCTCAAATGTGAACCGTGAGCCCTCTGCTGATCAGCACAGTAGTCCTCCAGGTAGCCGTAAAGTCTCCCTGTGGAGAAGAGCAACGTGGTCAGGGGAAAGCTTGACATGCATGTGCAAAATTTTAATTCCTCTGAAAATGAGATGTCTGCTGTTAAAGCTTGGCAATACTCACCAACTGTAACCTCTTGTGTGGTCAAGAGATGATGTATGTGCTGCAGGCTCTTCTTCAGGGTGTCATCACGAAGAGCGAAAAATGCCATTCCCCTCTTAGCAACTGCAGCGGCCATCAGCTGGATCACAGCTGAGACACACAGAATGGAAAGCCTTGTAACAACTCTTTATGAAATAGGCCACATTTTATAAACCGCCAAAATGTAATATATTTTCCTTGCATTTAATAAAATGCCACAATTGCTGTCTTTGTTTACATCAGGTGTCACATCTTAGTATTTACTTGAATAAAACTACAATAGAGTGCAGTAAATTTCACTATTGTAAACCATTTAAAGGGGCCATGAACCCTTAATTTCTTAATTTGATGTGTTTCCTATTGGAAAATAGGATATTTGGGTGGGGCATAGTGTAGTTAAGGATCATTCACAAGTGTAAACCAACAGGACAGATGAAAACTCTAACCCTAAGCCAACAGGATATCAGTTTGTGAGAGAAACACACTTTTAGGTAGACAGTTGGATGAGAGTGGATGTTTAAAGATTTGAAAAACGCCCACACCAACCCAAAACACGACCTCTGAGAGAGGTTAAGGTAAGGGAAAAGTGAGGGGAAGACTAATATGATCAGCTCCTCTCCTGCACTCCACAGACACACCCCACATTTATTATATTTTGCATTCACTTTTATTACTAAATGTGGGTGTTATTACAAAATGAAGGAAAAAGTTAATACATTTTGAGAAGCTACAACAAAATGTGGCATTATTATGTAATTTTATAACAAGCCTCAAGGTGAATTGTTTTAATTTGTATGTATGTTTTTCAGTAATAAACTAATTGATTGATCGATGGATGGATCGTAATTCAACATTAAAACCTTAATTTGAAAAGTATACCTTTCAGTTCAGGGTCTCCGTTGAAGGCCCCACAGCCCCACTTGCCGGTGGCGATGTCTGGTTCACTCTTATCATATGCCTTGAATCCACAGTACGCCTCCGAGGAGCAAATAAAATCAGACCAAAATGTTAACCACTGTTAACATGGGAAATATCACAGGACAGATTCCCAGGAAACTTCATGTGTGCGTGAAATTTAGCTATCTGCAACGTACAAAGGAAAACCTCACCTTGTTGAGTTCCCGTGTAACCTTTATCATGCTGTACTGCTCACTTCTGAGTTTGTAGTGAACCGCATCAATGGCTAAGATGTGCCTGTGCAGCCTACCCCATTCATCTCTGAACACACATAGTCATAAAGTTGAGATAGATATACTCCGGGTAGAGACAGAGATGGAGAGATAGCCAGAGATGCGCTTGTACCTTTTGCCATGTGTAAGAGAGTCGTCATGGGGGCCCGCCCACTCAAAGCTATCTTTGTAGCCGGTGTAGTGGCTGAACTGCTGAGAGCCTGAGGGGAGGATAACAATGAGATTTGTACAGTTCAAAGTGCTCAGGAAATACCACAACACACTAACACTTTCCCATACAAATACCTTTTATGATCAGACACTCATCGTCCCCTAGTCTCTCAGTGAAGAGGCGGGATACAATCAGCTCTGGATTCATTAGGAATAGGATCTCTTCCTGCACCAGCCCAGAGCTCAGTACACCTCCACCTATCAAATTGCAGGCAAAATCCACCTGCACAGAACAAACCATAATCAGGAAAAATATACAAACAGCCTTGGGAAGACTACAAATATGACAAATCATGAACCTTATGTCTCACCACACCAGTGCTCACCTGTAGCATGCCTTGACCTTCAGTCTCTATGTGGCCATCTGAGGTGACATGAAGATCAGACATCACCTCCTTACAGCTAAACCCAAAACAAAAAGTAAACAAGTCAAAAGAAGACTGGTTTAGATCAGGTCTCTCAACCAGTGGGATGTGGCACTAAGGACCGAGGGTAGAAGCCGGGGTCCAGAGTTTTAAAAATCTCTGTCCGACTCAAACCCGCAAAGCTCCACACTGCACCCAACCTGCTTCGTGCAATTTTCTCTAAATCAGTTCTGGACCTGACCCAACCCGATATTGCAAGACCCAAATAGCAAATAAATCGCTCCACATTCTGTTCCAGGTTATTTTTAACTTCAGTTTGGCTAGACAGCGACGCCACTGATGTCATTCTTGCCATCTGGAATCACTCTGAATTTCTCCCACACGTCTGAATCGGATGTGTTTTCAACTATCACATGTTCACACTTCATCCATGCTGATGATGATCCATGTGTGGCTTTGACTGCTCTCAGTCTGTCAGTCAGGCTAAGTGACTTCCTCTTGTTTTTTATTTTTTATTTATTTATTTATTTATGCTATTCAAGAAGGCATGGCAGCTTAGCACAATTTGTGGATCCAGACCTGTTATTCTGGCTGTTGTTTAAAATTAAATTTATACATTTTTTTTGTAAAACTTTTTGGACAGTTCTGACTTTTTGCTACTAGCATTTCAATTTGTAAGAAAACTTGTCAGCGCTTT
Organism: Myripristis murdjan; assembly: GCF_902150065.1. NCBI lineage: Eukaryota > Metazoa > Chordata > Actinopteri > Holocentriformes > Holocentridae > Myripristis > Myripristis murdjan. The sequence continues at coordinate 16,960,198 of NC_043991.1, forward strand.
AAAATAAATGAACGAATAGATTCATTAAAAAGAGCTTGTGAGATATGTTTTTCTTATGGGCCCTGACACATTATAATGATGAATAGGTGGGCCTTGGGGATGGAAAAGGTGGTGAACCCTTGGTTTAGACCGACAAACAAGACAGATTTGGTGTGGGTACCTCCTCCACTTGGGTATGTCTGCATCCTTGAGGCAATGCCTCTCAAACGTCACGAGTCCACCCTTAAAGTCTGCAAAGACAACAGCAACAACAGTCAGGGATTTGCACTGCTGCATCCCCAAACAGGAGGGAGAAGAGGTTTAGCAAAAACTTACTGTCATCTGTAACTGTTTTAAAGTAATGCAAGATGGCCCTCAGCTTTTCCTTCTTCCGTCCTGACCAATTTCCAAAGAGGCTGCATGCAAGAAAAAAAAAGAAAATTAGGAGGTCACACATCCACATGCATAAACCACCACACAATGGACAATTTAAATATGCAATGCTGTAATGAATACAGCAGTTGGATTGCGGTGCCTGACCTGTTGAAGTTGATGGTGGGGTAGTTGTGGTACTCTGCATTCGGGTGGGAGGTGTTGCGGTGGGGGAAAGTGCAATAAAATGCATTAGCGAGCAGGCAGGCTATCTGAACCTGTGACAGAATGATGGACGCCGTTTGTCCCTTCTGAAGCAGTGGGATAGCCTGCAATCCGAAGCATAAACACTGTAATCAACATTACTGTTAATATGAGCAAAAAGCAGCCTGATTATAGATGCATATCACTGGATTTCAATTTTGTACCTTCTTCAGGCATCGATGCAGCTTTAAGGCCAGTGCAGCAATTTTAGGAAACAGTGAAGGATAGTAATTCTCCACTTCAGGGATAATCTGGAGTGGATTATACATTAATTACAATGAAACATTCATTATCATTGGGGAACACAGAGTATATACATTAAGTCACATAACTAATGATGATAAATGTTAAGTGATCACATGGCAGCTGACCTTGATAAATGTTGATAGGGCATCAAAGGACCATTGACCTTTGTACTTTGGGTTGTATTCCATTATAGCTCCCTAGACAGTGAGAGAGAAGTTGAAAGTTGAACATTTTCATGCTACTTTTGGCAAATAAACAGTCAACAGCTTTCAATGTACCATCACATTGTCCACCGTCACTTCTTTCTTCTTGGCCAGACGCTCCAGCTCCTTACAGATCACGCCCCACCTCTTCACTCCAGAGTTTTGCAGCTAATAGAAAGAAAAATTATTGTATTCAGTCAGTAAAAATAATTTATTGCTGACCTCAAATCACATAGGTGTGGTGTATTTTAGTATCTGAATTTTGTTTTGTCTTTGTCTTGTGGATCTGAAAAAAGATCAAAATTATAGCAGATTGAGCTCTAAGGACAGTATTTTTTTCGCATTTTATAAAGTACTTTCCAACTTTCAAATAAGAAAAGAGCATCTTATAAAACCATTTTCCCATGTGAAACTCACTGTTGTAGCATACGAACCAATTACACTATTCTGCGAGTTTATTTTTACATACAAATATCCCACTGTTTTTTGGGGTACTTCAGTTTGCAGTCTTTTTAAGCATGGAAAGTGAAAATGGTGCACTTGACTTAAAACACTTGATACTCACAGAGCAGCAGATACAGAAAGACACAAAACACAGCACTCATTCAGTTCAATAAGAGGAGAGTTAGTAGTGACTAAGTGATGCTGTTTTTTTTTTTTTTTTTTTGCTTGTCTCACTGTACTCATTTAGCTGCTCAGCAAAAGCTAATATACCTACATTATAATATTCATGTTTCTCTATATTACCAGTCATAACTTACACAGTGATCTCATTACTTCAGTATATATTTATTACCTTGGAATTTGGTTGGATGACAAACTTAACTCTAAACACCACATAGAACATTTTTTTTATATCCATCATCAACTATGGAGACATAATTTATGGCAGAGCTGCCTTCTCTAAGATTTATAACAATAGACACTTTTTATATCTTTAAATGCCAGGGTTGGCTGGCCATCGGTAAACGAGAAAACATGATCATCACCGTTATTTGTTTATTTACAAAGCATCTTACAAACATCTCGTATTCGTTCATGTTCGACAATCATATATTTGCTCATGTTTACCATTAAAATACTGTAACCACTTTTATTCCATATTCGTATTATTCTATATTGATATGTTTTCTGAGGGTTCCTAGCCCAAGGAACCAAACTAACTTCATACTGTCCTTTTTACGTTTTGTTTGGGCTTTAGCTGTGGTATAACCAATGAGTCATGCTTCCTAAAATGACCAAGAGACTCAGGTTGCGTGTGAGATATTGTTGAAAGGTTCTTAACCAATTATATTTGCCTCCTTGTCCCTTAAGACCTAATTGGGATTTTGTTTCCTGTTCAGCAACAGCATCAGAATGTAACCACAAGGTAAAAATAGTGAGGATTTATTTTTATTATTTATTATTCTCATTGAGTCAGCCTGCACAGAGCAATTTTAACATTGTTGGTATAATGCTCTTTCCACACTGCAGCATCATTAAAGCTTACAGAAAGACTGCTTTGACTGTTCTCTCCTTTATTAAAGTATTTCCACCACACTGATTTTATTCTTGTTTTCATTGTTTTTGTTGTTCTTATGATCGTATTTATTGTGTTTTTTAGTCTGCGGTGTATGGATTTCATTGTCTTACATTGTTACTGTTGTATTCTGTATTTTATTTAATGTATTTTATAAGGCCTAATATTGTTCTGTTGTGTTTTAGGCTTTGTGTACATTACCAGGGTGGGGACACGCCAAAACATCTAAGATCTAATATAATTGCCATGCAAAAGTCAAGTTAAGAATGTGTGCATGTGTGTGTGTGTGTCACACCTTTAGTAATCCAGTCTTGGCGGTCATGACACTCGCTGGAGAACATGGCATTTTCACAAAGTTGTTGTGCCACATATCTCTCCCCTCCTGGGCCTTCACACTTCCGTCAATGTTAAAAATATCCACCTGGAAAAGTAACCAGCACATTTGACAAAAATAGAAGGTTTCAAGAACCTGTGGTGTGTGTGTGTGTGTGTGTGTGTGAGAGAGAGAGAGAGAGAGAGAGAGAGGGCCAGAGGAGCCGAGGACTTGGTCTTACATCTATGAGGACAGTGTGTGTCTTGCTGAAGGACAACTGGTCCAGTCCTTGGTGGCACTTGGGAAGCCGCTTCAGGTCGTCCAGCGAACAGCATGAATTAGCAGCCTTCTCCTCCCTCTCCTTCCCCACTTGTTCATCGCTCTTTCTTTCACTACCTTTCTCATCTCCAACAGAGAGACTTTTGACGGGACAGGCACTGGCCTCATGTGTGCTTTCTTTGGCATCACACTCCCCTTCACAAACTGGTTTGCATTCTTCTTGCGGCAGGTCTGCGTGATCATCGGGCTGCAACAGCAGTTTCATCTGGGAGCTGTCATTGCGTTGAGGAAACTGTTGGGCCATTTCTACAGGTTTCAAAGTCAAGAAATCAGAATCATATCATGGGTTATTTTGAGCGAGGGAAATTTTCACCACAAGGCTGACACACTACATATTACAAGTAGCTTGGTTTGTGTTACACATATTAGCCACAGACTGTCAGTATGGATTTTGGTTAGGTCTATACACAGTATACAAGAACAACCAATTCTTGCTATATAAGCTCTACAAACACAAAAGTAGTTCATATTTATGATCATAAACTTGATTTTCGTATTAACAGAGTAGAGCTCCCACATCAATCTAGGAGTCAAGGTCTAAGACTCAAACTCAGACTGAAATAAAGGCTCATACATGTGATCATCGTCAACACTGCAAATCAGTGAAAACCATTAATGTGCGAGTAACAGGATATCGCCAAAACAAGAGTTAGACTTTATCCCATACAGCCGAAAGAAGCACCGATTACGACTTCCCACATTACTGTATGTGCACCGTACTTACTTTTCACTAAAGACCATGCCAAACTTGTGAAAATGCGATGTAATTAGTGAATTCAAGGCCTCGATGACAACGCACAGCACGGACAGCAGCAGCTGAACAAGTCGTGCTAGTCATGGACTGATGTTTACTTTCACATTTACCGGATGAGAAAACGAAAGTAAGCTGCAAGCGCGGCAGACAGGAGGCTCGAAGCGAAACCTAAAGCTCAGACACCGCTGAGACCGAAATAATCTACTTTAATGCATAGAACACGGTATGAATGGAAAGTTTGTCTATTTACTGAAACTGCAATGCATAATAAGCCCTGGAACACCTAAGTGCCCCAATAGCCAACTAATAAACGACATTTTTATCAAACTGGTTATCGTTTATACCATATATTGTGTAAAAAAGACAGACTAATCGAGTTGCTTTCTCAAAATGAAAATGAATGAAAAAGTAAAAAAATATATATATAGTAGCCTAACAATGCTTTACATGTCTTTTCAGATTAACTGATGACCAAACATTAAGTTTTTGCAAGTATGTAAACTATAATCAATACAAATGATGTGTAACCCGGTTTCTCCTGTTTGCTTCAAGATTCAAGTGACATTTTCCCAGCAAATATTTTGACATAAAATATCATATCAATGTCATGTTGCACTGGTCTTTCCAGTGAACTGGCATGAACAGTAGAGAGACTCTGGCTCTATTAGGCCTAAATGTAACAGAGGCTTAATCAATTTTATTAGCAGCACCTGTGTTTATCCTGCTGATCATGTCTGAGTTGTTGCTGAGGAAAAGCTCGAATAAATGCAGGTAGAGTGACAGGTGTGTGTGTGTCAGCGCCCCTTACTGACAGCTTCCTCTTACTGCACCAAGCTTTTTGTTAATAAGCCAAATGATTGTTGCTATTTCTTGTAAATTTCCTCACAGTTGATGATTGTGATTATTTGTAAAATGTGCCTGATGTTTACAACCCCCTCAGTCTTCTGTACAGACTGTCAGAAATGACAGTTTGTACAGTCTTCACACACTGTTCATTTTATTTGGTTCAGGTCAGTCTTACTTCTTTGTGCACTTTAAAAAATAAGGAAACTGTATGTTTTATTTTGTTATTGTGCAGACTGCACAATAAATTAAGAAACAACATGTAGTAGTTCCTGCATGTGGCATATACTCAGAGAACAGTTTTATTTCTGAACACAGGATGGCGGTAGTGAACAAGCAAAGACAGAAACATAAATTAATCACCTGTTTATATTACCATTATTGTTGTTACATCAGTAGTAGTTGTAATAGTAGTAGTTGCAGCAAGTAAGTAGACGTTGCGTTGTTTTGCTGTTATTATACATGCAGGATTTAAAATACACAAGGACCCTGAAAGGTGCCGAAGACTCAAGGTAATTTTTTTTGTTAAATTCAGGCCACTAGTTCAGGGACCCAGCACTAAACAATCTAAAAAAGTTGCTCTTACATTTGAAATTCATTTGGACTTGAATGAGTCAAGGGATGGGAGTCCTGAACATAATTAATGCCAAGCGAGAGATTTTTCTAATGCCAAGAAGATGATACCATGGCTTTAGTCCAGCTGATCCAGATGTTATAAATGTATAGATGAAGGTTCCATCAGGCAAATTCCATTATGCAGATTGTGTGCACACATTTTCCCCTCTGTGACGCAGGATGGGTGTAGTGGCAGCATGCTTTCTCATGTTTCCTATTTATACACTTATTTCCTGTTCTGTACTCTTGTTTTTATTCACTTTATTTGTTTTGGAAAGCACTTAGTAACAGTTATTTAGACAGATAAAACCACTTATTCCACATATACTACTACTTCTACTACTATTCTTCTTCTTATTATTATTATTAGTGGTGGTGGTAGTAGTAGTGTATAACAGTACAGCACCATTCATACACAAAGCAATTCAAAGCGCTTTACAAAGGCACAGTACTACTGCTACTACTGTCATGAGGAGGATAAAGAGATCTATATACAGGATCAGGAGAATTTTATAGAATTGCAGTCATCTGCCTAATGGAGGTTGTTAGTGACTCTGCAATGGATTAATTATAATTTTTGCATGGTGTTGGGATTCAGGGTTGAGTATGGAGCTGTTGTTGCAGGAGTGGAAATGCTGTTTTGGCTTTCTCTGTCAAATGTCATGTGTGTTGCGGTCCCAAGCCAGCAAAAAGTCCTGCATATGCAGTGTGCCTGGTAGTAACCTGTGTCATTCACCAATAACTGTCAGTCGGCTGCTGCCTGAGGACGCAGTGGTTTATTTGTGATTGGGCAATGAAAGGGTGGAGGACCTTGATCAGTCATCCTCCAACTGTGTATGTGTGTGTGTGCATGTGTGTGTGTGCGTGTGTTATTGTGGGTCAGCCATTTCCCTGGAATGTTCTGGCCCTAGCCAGAAAGAAGTCACTACAATGGAATGCACACATAACACTGCAGAAACACAATGATGACTTAAAAAGGTCTGAAAGTGTGGAGACGGAGCCTACATAAGTGTGCCTCCAGTGTATTTGTGTGACCAACATTTCGGTTAGTGTTGGACATGGTGACAACACACACTTCTTCTGTTCAGCACTTTTAGCTACACCTACCTAAATATTCTAAATCTACAATTACGAAATAAGTGTGTGCAATATGATGAAATATCCACCCAAATAGTCACTCCCTTGTGCACAATTAATTCAATGAGGGAAGAAAAAGGGAAAGAGAAGGCAAGGGAGATGGAGAAAGAGGTTAGCACTCTTTCTATCTCTTTCTGCATCTTCACGTCCACCAATCGCAGTGTGAGACGCCTCACTCTTAACATCTAGGAGTCAGCTCTGCTTTCACTCTTACTTTGTCTCTTTCCAACAGTCCGCGCTTTCAGTTGCTCCCTCTGTGCCCCCCAACCCCCCACTTCCCCCTCCTTTTTCTCCTCAGAGATTAGCTGGAGGTCAGATTGTTGCAGCAGCACTGGCTGTTCAGTCTCTCTCTTTCACACACACACATCCACACACGCACACACACACACACACATACACATGGGGCTCAATGCTTAAATGGTGTGTAACCATTCAGGGTTCATGTGTGTAGTTATGTAGTGTAGTCAAGGAGTCAATTGTTCAGTCCTGCGACATTGTAAAATGACTGCAGTAGATCACAGTTGTGTATGTGTGTGTGTGTGTGTGTGTGTAGTACTATGCGGCAGGTCGTGGGGGAGGAAGCAGCAAGGCAGGAGTGTGTGGAGGGGGAGATGGCGGTGGTGGAGGGGTATGGATAGTGAAGAGGAAAAATGAAGAAAAGGAGAAAATCTCAGCACCTGTTTCCAGGGCAACAGAGGTCTGAAAAGCACAGGCAGGTTGGACTTTTTATTCTCCAATGCTGTACTGCCCTCTGGCAAGATACTGCACACACCTCTAATGACAACACACTCACTGGACCTGCTGCTAAAATACTGCCTGTCTTCAAATGGCACGCTCACAAAGACACTGGCCCTGTGTGTGCATGTGTGTGTGTGTGTGTGTGTGTGTGTGTGTGTGTGTGTGTGTGTGTGCCTTCCTGTATGCATGTACCAGAGGCTGATGAGGATATAATGTTGTGCATAGGTAATACCCCCAGCCACTCAGCACCTAGCGCCCACCTACCCACCCACACGCACACCATAATATGAATAACGCGTGTATTGATCACATATAGCTTACCCAGGTTACGTCATTGGCGACATCTCTCTATGAGTGATCAGCTACTCTGGTCTGCAGTCATCCGCCTGACTTGTAAGGAGGAGGGACAGGAAAAATGCCTTTCTCTGTGGGAGACATCAGCCCTGTGGCCTCATGAATATATTATAGTGGGTTATTGTGCAATGAGGGAGGTATACTTCACTGCCAGGTTATGGCCTTCCCAAGCACGGACTACAGCTGCACGCGGCGGCTCTGGCTCTATTAGTTAACGCTGCTTATTACTGATAAGCACGAGAAGCCTGTATTATTTTTTATTTTTTTATTCTTCCAATAAATAATAGTGCTGTTATCGATATGTCGGCGAGTCTGTTTGCTCCTTCACTGCAAGAGACGTAAAGAAAAAAAAAGAAAAGAAAAGAAAAGCCAGCGTGAATAACAGCGTTGGTAGATTGTACTGTACAGTAGTGGGCTAATTAAACCCAGCTGCGACACCACGGCTAACGTCGGCTAGCTGTCTACAAAGCAGCTGGACGCTCAGGTAAGCTCCGTGAACATTTGGGTATTGTTACCGAGCTGTTGCTATTTCAGCTGCGTCAAACTACCAAACAACGCCAAAATACACAAACTTAAGCTAACTAGCATTGAGTGGCTAACGCTGTCAGTGTCGAAGCGGCTTGTGAGGGCTCCAGCCACAGCGCTGCTTGTCTCTCAGTGCTGCTCCGCTCACTGTACCAGCCAGCCAGCCAGCCAGCTCGGTAAGTAATGCCCACAACGCTGTAGCTACTTGTTTTGCATGGACACTCGGCTGCTTTGCCTAATATAAGACAGGATGTTGTGTGTGTATTTTTTTTATTTATTTATTTATTTTAACCCCCCAGATACCCACTGGTTACTGCGCGCTGCGACCTCAACATATCAGCGTTTGAAAGCATTTACAAGGCGGTTCAGCCAGGTGGGTGAGACAAAACCGCTCCTATTGTCATTCTGGGTGATGGGAAACCACAGAGAGAGAGAGAGAGAGAGAGAGAAAGAGAGAAAGAAAGAGAGAGAGAGAGAGAGAGGGGAGCTGTGGACTGATGTACAGCACGGACTCTCTCCCGAAATTCTTTGTTCTGTTATTCTGCAGATTTTAGCAACGTGTTTGGTTTTATTCTCGCACGAGTAGGATGCTGTACTATGCAGGTAGAAACGAGGTTAGTGTGTTGATATGCATGCCCTTGCAACATACTGACCATTATCTTTTTTTTTTTTTTTTTCTTTCTTGGAGATAATTAAAAAGAATTGGCAGACAAGCATTCACGGAAGAAAAGTAGACTAATTCAGGCAGAGATAAGGTATTGCTTGGCACAAGTCTGAAAATGCATTTTTGAGTTTATGGTGCATGGAGTCCTTTGTTGCTTTGTGAATCTGTAGTACAGAAGCCTTTGAGCTGTTCTGCTATTTGCCATCCTTGTAAGATTCCTGAAGTGGCCAGCCCAGTCATAAGAGGCAATGTTTTTCTCCTTTTTTCTCTCATGACTTCCTCTGTGCTGTGGTATTGTAATATCTTGCATTTGCTGGAAGCCAAATTGAGTTAGTTAAGAGTCACCGTTGACATGAAGGAAATGTTAGTCTGTGTAAAACAAGGTAGTGAAAAAGACTGCGAACTGTACTGCAGGCTTCCAGTGGAGGAAATCACAGTGTTTGTGCTCTGGCTCAGATAGACAGAAGTCAAGGCAGCTGCCCTGGGCCTGTGTTTTGGCTGTTGGCGTTTGAAGTATCCAGTGTTTTACTCCAGCAGACCTTTTGTACTTACGCACAGTGGAGGATCTAGGATACACACACACATACACATACACACACAGTGGATCAAGGCAGGTTCTGTATATCACTGCTGTGAGACTTTTCTCTGTTTATGGCTGTGTAGTTCATTTGTGGACAAGTTCATACTTCACTAGGTGTATAGCCTTTTTTTTTTTCAATTTTTATAATCAAAATCATTTTAATAGTCTCTTAATGGAATGCCATGGAATATGTGGTTGCTTGCAAACACAAGTTCACATAAAGTTTATGTGTGACTTGCAGATTCGCCACTAGTTGAGTTGAAGTTATGCTTGTCAGTGTGATGAAGCAAGCCGAATTTATTTCATTTAATGTTTGTTTTACTTCAGTAACTTCTTAAATATTGTCCTAGAGCATACACTGTCAAAGGTATTGGGAATATTGTGGAAAAGAAAGAGGCAGTAGCATTTATTTATTTATTTATTGAAACATGTATCTGTTCCTCTATTTGAGATTGCCGATTGTACAGAGGAGATGCTCAGTATATATTCAGCCAGCAGTTGCATTGTTTGGCAGTGGCCTTCCTCGCTAGCTGTGTGAATAGATACAAGAAATCAAGAACTTAATGTATCATTTCTAATGGTTTTGATTGACAAAGAATTTATTCATTTTATAGTCAGGGGAGAGTATTCCACTGTTGTGTATCAAATAGCCTAAGTGGACCGCTGTAGGGCACGTGGTTAACGTGGTAAACAGCCAGTGTGTGACAGTCCTGGCTCTGTCTCACTAGAATAGACCTGATGTTTGTAAACAGCTGAGAACCACACAGGTCTAGGTTGGATTTAACAAAATGTGTATGGAAGCAACCCTGTGAAATAGTCTAATAACTCCTGTGAAATACTTGCACTCACACATTCAGCCTTGTAACATTTAGATGGGGTGGCTGGTAAATGGTGCTGTACATGTATAACTACAGCCGATGTCCTCTCCGTTTTTGAGGCCTGAATTAGGATTCTGTATGAGTGCTCATGTTGGATAATAGCACGGAGGATTACAACATCAAATCATATTGACTGGTTTCCTCATTTCCTCTTTTGTTCAGACATTCATTGGTTTGTTTACGTGATGGTGTGGTTCAGGTTGGAGGTTGAAAAGGCTGGTACTTAACAAATCATCATGGTGTTTTTGTGTTTTGTTGATAAAACACAGTCATAGAGGGATTATTTATTCAACATTATCCCACTTTATTGGCCTCGTATGCCATCTTCTTTCCCTCCATCCATATGGATAACAAGTATTCCCAAACATAGATGAAAATGATGTTTAGGAGTAACTGCTCGTTAATTGATGTGATAATAGCATCCTGGCACCAGAGCTGGGACAGTGAAAGAGCCTGTCATGCGATGCTCTGCGGTGTCCATGGTGGCAGCATTCAAAACTGAGAAAAGGCTTGACCTCTCCACTGGACATTTCATATTAAATTACATCACAGAGTGCATTGGAAAAAGCAAGAATGTGATTGAATTTATCCATTAGTTCTTGCAATAAACAATGTAGCTCACTGTTATAGCTGTTTTGACAAAAAAGGTTAATCTCAAACAGTTAATCATTCATAATTTTTGTAATTTGCAAATTGGATGGGGGTCTTTGCGGTAATGAATGCTGAGACCTGGGGTGAAACTTAGATCTTTCCCTCCGTATATGAATGTACCAACAGCAGCCTCTTGAAATTCATCTTTTATTCATTAATTACAAATCTTTGAGACAAAGCTTTCCTCGATTGTTGGAAAACAGAGATTGGAAATAACTCTGGAAGACACTTCAGTCTGATGAACTTTGACTACATCTCCTTCCTCACTTGTTTGTCTTCCATCTGATTTTACACAGAAAATTAATTTCAATCATATCATAAAAATAAACAAAATGTAAGCTCATGTGGAGGGTCAGTTGAGGGCCAGTTAAGTGAATGGCAGTAGTGTCTTTGCTGTGGGGAGGATGGCACTGGCTGAGAGGTGGGAGGAAGAGGAAAGGACAAACGACTCATGAAAGAGCTGACACTGAGGAGAGGGATGACAGTCAGGGACAACTGAAGAGGCAGAGATGAGGGCGAGGAAAAGGACAAGAAGCTGAGGTCAAAAGAGGCAAAGAGAGGGTGAGAGAACAGCGAGTCCTGCTCATTCCTGTGCTGGTACAGTCTGTGCTGCAAGTCGCTCACACACAAACAGAATTTAATGGGTCTGAGGTTGTGCATGTTTAATAGGAGAATATTTTCAGCCTTTGGATAACAATCTTAGATGCAGTCAGTGACATTGTATGTCATTCTTTATTCTGTGTGGGATCTGACAAGAGACTTTTAAAAGAATACTTATGCAGTTTTCCTTGGCTTGGGTTAGTTTCTTGACTGTGATGGAAGTTGCAAGGTGCCGTTTGGTGGTATTCTTTGATGGTAGGGAATGCAAAATTGCTGTCACATGATCAAATCTGATTATTAGCTTCCCACTTGCTTCACAATAAGCATATCAGCTACTCCCTGCTCCTCAGCTCACCCCTCCCTCTGCACAAGATGTGGGGTGTCTGACCCAAATCTGTTGAGTAGCAAAAGGAAACCAGAGGGAAGAAAGGGGGAGGGGTTGTTCAAGGCTCTGATGTTGGTGGGAAATTAGCATGTCAGTCGATAACCATTAGATAAAGAAAATCATTAGTGGGAGGTAGGAGGAGAGGAGTGATGGAGTATATGGCTGAGGAATGAATATATAGAAAGAGTGTCTGGTAGAGATAGGCACCATGGAGCCTATAGAGTTATTATCTTAAATGAACAAAATGAGAAGAAAATTGTCCTAGCAGCTATCAAGTTGTGTGCCTGTGTGTGTTGGTAAGTGAGTGTGTGTGTGGTGAGTGAGTGTTTTTACGTCAGTGTTCAGCGAGAAGAGTCTGCCTCTTCACATCCCTGTTCTCTTAAATTCCTTTTGAAATCAGCGAGCTAAATTTAGCTACCAGCACCCCTCCCCCTCCTTTGAGAGGTATCAGAGCTACAGCAGTCAGTGATAGGCTAACATTTTGATGTGCACAGTACACACACACACACACCGAGATTAAAGTGAGTGGCTCAGAGTAGGAGGGCGCTGTGCTTTTGTGCACGCAGTGTGGGCTATACCGATGATAAATTGTTGCTCTGCAGTAAATGAGCTACAAGTAACTCCGTTTTTCTTTATGTCTCCCTCTCTTAGGGCTGCCACTTCAGGACTGCAAGGGCTCTGTAATGATCCCTCCATTCATCCGATGAACCACCTCAACTACATGAAACCTTCCCTTCCTCCCACTCCACAAAGGTACATGCACATACTCACTTGTTACGTTGTAGTTCAGTGTCCCCAGGTAAACCACTAGATAGTTCCTGTCTGACCCCTCACCTGCTCTGCCCCTGTCTGATTTCACTTATGCCAGATTTTGATTGTGTGCTGCTGGCTGAGTGGTATGCATAGTTAGGGCTGTAATGACCGTACTGCAGTAACAGACAGGTTATATTGTATTTTGCTGTCTTACCACCAATCAGAGAGGAACAGGGTACAGACAATGTCGTTTAAACATGTGTGCTGTAGTACGAGAGAGGTTTATTTTCACTTTCAGGGAAATTCACTGCCTCCACTCCTGTGCAGCTGGTGACCATGAATTCAGCTTAAAGTTAAAAGGAACTTTGGGTGGATGTGATCTGAGTCCACATGGTGGAGAAATGCCCTCATCAGTTGCTCTGTGCTGCCCTGGCCTGCTAACCATGAATATTTTGTTGTTGTCACTGTCTAAACAGCTCCTAAAATAACACTTTTTAGCACATAAACACACCTGAAGAAAGCAGATTATGCCAATATAATAAATTAAAAAATATTTAAAAAATACCACCCAAACTAACCAACTATTACAAACCATGGTGAAAAAGTCTAAAAGACCTATAGGCAATGATTGTTTGCTATTTAGTAGGAAGTGTGAATAAGAGGACCGAAAATTGTATCTTAGAATTCATACAAAATAAGTTTAAAATAGAAACTGTTGCATGCTAATAAAATATGCTTGAATGAACCAAGAATCCTTTTTTCATATAATTTTTTTGTTAGTGACTTGAAGCTGTGTTTATAAGTGGATCTCTTGACAACTGGCCTACTTTCTCTGATGAATTCTTACAGAATTAGATAGTTTTTCAAATAATTTACAATGAAGCAAGCTTCATCATAATTGTAGTGGGTGATGATCACTCTTAGCTGACAATGTAGAGAATCCCTTGGAATTCAATGTGATGTCATTAAATATTTCTCATAAATTAAATAAACTTACTAAAAATCATCACAGACTATTTAATGTTGCTAAATGACTCCTATGTAACTGCTGCGTCTCTCATTTCCACCCCTTAGGTGGAATGTTATATAAGGCATTTTCAGATGCCAATCTGAATTTAGCTCAATGGCGATTTATCTACAGGCTGTGCTTAATACTTCTCTAGTATACCACTAGAAACAATGTGTTGTTGTTGTGTTGTTTATTAATTTTTCCCTTTTAAAAATGGAAATAAACATTGGTCAGTCATTGGGAACTGGATCTTGACCAATTCTGAAGATTGAAGTTCTCTGATTGCTGCCATTTGACACTTCATTTTTGTGTATCTTGGCTGAGACTTTTGCTAGAGGAACTCTCATACAGCAGTAAAATCTTATAGCCTAAGCTCTGCTTTGTCCCCAAAGTACCTTATACCTTAATAATTATATGGTCAAAAGCTACCACCAGGCCATGACTATGGGTATCAAATTGCTAATTCACCCAAAAAAATAGCCCCCAGAAAATAATTAGAACAAACTGTTATAGGCAAAAGACTGTTGAGTTGTCTCTGTTTTGTCTGTTCTGCCTTTTTATAGGCATCATAAGTAGGTCTACTCAAGCCAAGACACTATAATTGAATGCAGTCACACTATTCCCCTAGTTTGACTAAGCCTATTGACTGCTCCATTTCTCTACGAAAAGCAGAGGGGATGTGTTGCCAACTCACTGACAGTGGAATTTATAAAGCAGCCTCAGAAAATGCTGTAGATAGAGAGAAAGAGAACACAACAATAAAAATATGTTTGATCATAATTTTTAAAAAATGAAAATGGATGATAAAACAACAAACAAGGAAACAGCTGTTGTAATGATAATGATGGCAAATTTGCCAGCCATGCAAATACCATGTTATATCAGGATTGCTGCTGTGGTAGTTTCCTGTTACAGAAATGGTTTTTGAAAGAAGGAAGTAGAGGGTAAACTCTACCTCATATAACTAAACCATGCAGGTTAAAGGTCCTGTTACTAAGTGAAACCATGGTTCGGTAATGTTTAACTCTAGGCATTGTCTCTCCACTAGTGTACTGAGACCTCAGATGGTATTATTTCTAGACTACCAGCAAAAACTTAATATAGTGAACCAGTGGTAGAACATTGTTATGTTGGGCAATTTGTTGACCATTGTTTACATTGTTAGGACCTTGCCTGGGTGAATGCTCTCTCCAAAACAAGGCACCTCTCCTGAACCTTGCTATTCCATCCTAATAACCCAACTCCATATCCATCTGCAGCAGTGACGGCTCCTTCCTAAATGACTCTGTCTCCTGGCAACCAGGCACCAATCAGCACACAGGATCTCTCTCCGTAGTAACCACAGTGTGGGGCGTGACCAATCCCACACACAACCAGGTACCACACAACTCACAGCCTTTTGTAATTTTTCCTCCATCCTGTTTTGTGTAACCTTTTTCTCCATGCGTCACTCACACTCCTCCTGTTAAATTGGCCTTTGGTTCTTTACCTTCTGTCCTTTCACACCAGTTTTCCTCTGATTCATTTGATTGAACTTATTCATCCCTTTGCTGCTCCCACCATCTTGATTTTACCTCCTGTGTTTCCCAAATAGGTGTTTGGTGCACCAATGGGCCCAGGGGAGAACTCCGGTGGTCACATGATGCCTGGAGGCAGCCCTGGTATGGGTGCTGGCATGGGCTCCCAGTTCATGGGGCAGCAGTCCTATGGAGATGCTGTCTCTAAGGGCTATGGCCAGCCTGGCATGTATGGACGTCCCAGTGCTGCTTACAACCCAGCCTCAGGCTATAGCGGAAGGTACTCTTACAGCTCCTGCTGACTTAATTCAGGCTGCAGCAAGATTGAATTTGATAAATGAGTGTGACTGCATATGAGCAAACCTTTTCTGTTAACACTAAACCGGGATTTTAAAAAAAGGCTTATGGACCACAGTTCATGTAGGGCACAGAGTCTGTGGGTAATCATTTCAACCAAACACCACAGCAGGCGACTTTGTAGGTTTGGTTTTGCAGTTCATAGGGACATCAGTGCATAGAAACAACACACAACAAAACAAAATTTGACTTTAAGTTGTCATTATTGTAGCCTGGGTAACATTTTCCACTCCGCTTTACCGCAAGACTCCCACCAACTCTCTGCTCACCTACACATTCACAGACCCGCCTGCGCCCCCACGCTCTTCTGCCTCATATTGCAGTGTCATTGCACAGAGCAGGTGTGTGCCAGAGTCAGCTCATCAGAGACTAATTTTAAATGTTGCTAGGAACACTCTGGCATTCCCTAAAAGTTGGTGTGGACAAGTCCCTACTGTTTATACCTAAATCTACACCTGTGGTTCATCCCCTCTGGTAGAAGGTGGCAGTCAGTAAAAACAGCTGATGTAGTGTTTGGTTGAACTGAAAAATTTGTCTTGAACATCACTGCTTCTCATCCTGGAGGAAAAGTTCAAACTTAAACCCTAATGACTGTGATCATTTAAAAACCTTTAAAACATTAGCATGCTTTACTTTATGGGTCTATTTCTGTAACCTGTTTTCAATGTGCTGTTATTATACTGTTTCATACTGTTTCAAATTGTTTTGTACTGTACATGTCACTGCTGTGGGGGTTTCGATTCAAGTCATCGAAATGTAGGCTATGTCAGAGTGGGTGCTCTGAGCCTCTGACTCATGCTATGAAAAAGCCCCACACAGTCATACACTCACAGTTTCCCACAGCTTGACAGTTTTAGTTGTGGCAGTGGTTGTAAGGCAGGACTTCATTTAGGTAGGATGTCCTCACCTACAGGGAGAGCAGTATATCCAGGGGAATCCAACTGTTAACTGGAGTAATATTACAGTTTTTGTATGGCAATCATTCTACTCTGATTGTTGTGCAGTTTTTTTTTTAAACTTAAAAGGCTTCACAAATTTATTAATACTTATGAGTTTGGGACAAGTTGTAGAATTTTACATTTCATTTTCACTACATTGGGAGGCTCTGTCTGATTGAATGCAGTGCTGCCGTCTGCTGCTCTGATTATTGCCAAATGACAAACAGGTTGTGATGCACACATTAGGCGCCATTAGAGATCGAATTTTCCAATGATTGAACAACTTTTTTTGTTGTGGTCGCTGTGCTAATGTTGTGGTAGTGTGCTAGAGGTGAGCTTATGTACAGGAAACACTGCACTCAGCCTTATGTTCACAACCTGCCTGTCTCCCCATCTTCCCCTCTCCCCACAGTTACTCTGGTAACAGTGGAGGTGCTGGTTTGGGTGCTCGCCCCCCCTCAGACTTCACCCAAGCTGCTGCAGCTGCTGTTGCTGCTGCTGCCGCCACAGCAACTGCTACAGCTACAGCAACTGTTGCGGCAATCCAGGAAAAACAGAATCAGGAACTCACCTATGGCCAGGTAAGTATGTGTTTGTAATATAACCTGGGGGGTAGAGGGAGCCACTTCCTTTTAACCAGGGAATCATTTTGTATCATTTTGTACTGCAAAATGACGCAGTGCAAACGAAAATTGCCTTCTGTCTATCACAACCCTGTGGAGTCAACATGCAGACTGAATCAAGACACCTCCATCAGTTATGGTCTGTAAAATTAAATGAAAAATTAAATAAATAAATAAATAAATAAATAAAATGACGATTAAATGACAAATGAAACCCTGCTCAGGTTTTCACCATTGTAGCTTTAATTTACTGCCTTCTTTATTTGGAGTAACTTCTTATACTTATGCAGCTCTTGTCTTAACATATTTACTTTTAAAAACAATTAATAAAGGAAAAATGGACATATCTTATAACATGATTACTAAAAGCAAAGTGATATACAACAATGTAAAATTCCAAACAAATACAGGAAATGAGGAGAAAAAAAAACTAAGTGATGGGTGTTTTTTTGCTCATTGCTCACTGAACACAGGGTATAAATGCACATGCCTCACACTGTGACCATGACATGATCAGATCTGTCAAAACTCCCAGAGGTGATCCAGCTCTCACTGGTATGGGATGGGCTGGTGTCAGCCACTGACATCATTTAAAAAAATTGTGCACACAAAAGCAAAAGAAATTACACATTTGTGGTAATAACATCTCAAATCTCAAGACAATAATAATTTATTTGGTTATCATAAATCATGTATTTGTTTTTTGTTTTTTTTAAGTCTAAAAGCCATCTAGTTTGCCCAAAAGCATTTTCCTACTGGCAGTAAACTTTCATTGTAAGTTGCTGGTTAGCAGTAATTGCTACAAAATTAAGGTTTTAAGCAAATCGGCTGAATGTCACAAATTTATGCAAGGGTCTGTTGTGCAAATTGGGTATTTTTTAGTCAAATCAAATGAATTGTTGAATGCAATGTTAGGTTCACTGTTTCTAACATACAGCACATGCAGTCTACCTGAGTCCCCACAGCAGTCTTATCTTCCTCTAATGTCATGTTAGTGTCACCCACTTTTCCTGGCTCAGTGCCACTAATTAGCATCTCCTGTTGTCCACCCGAGACGTTTGTCAAGCAGAGGGAGCTCCAGTGTCCCCTCAACCTTGCCAGTGGCTCTGACACCGGTGATGTGCATCGGTGCGATTCTTGGTGTCAACCTTTATATCAGGCCACTTCTTTTATATTTTTAGATTTATGAAGGGACTGACTCTCAGAGCTAGCAGCATTAACCGCTATTATTACATGTTGCCACTCAAATGTTTCTTGGTTGGTGATAGCTGAACTGAGGCCGCAGGGGAAATTGATCTTTTCTGCCTTGCCACTTTCTCACACAGACAATGGAATGACAAGCACATTGTCATGCATATCAAAATTTATTTAGAGTTTAATTCATCATCTATTGTTAATTGTGGAAGTTAAGGGAGCAGAGTATGAGGTTTACATGTGCATATCATGTACAGATTATTAGCATTTATAAAGGGGGAATTGTGTGCATGGTTATGTAGATTTTTGGCTGTAGATACTAGTACTCCTTTGTACAAATATACCCCTTTAGTGTGGATTCTGTGCACAGTTTTATACATGATGCCTCAGAGTTAATGCAATCCGTACATTGTGTTCATATTTGTGAGAAAGTACTGCCCACGGGGTAGAAACATCTGACTCACTCTGAAGTTTGCTGTCTCTCAGCTTCACTGAAGGGCTCCACCATAATCAGCTCCCACCAGTCATCTCTTCTTTCCCCCATCAATAAGAGTCACTTTTGCAATGCTCAACGCAGCTGCAAACACTATTACATCAAAAACAACTTGTTATCCTATCTTTTGCCTCCAACAAAAATTATGAAAGGGAACCCTTTTGACCTCAAATAAAAAGTCAGTCTTGGCTGTACAGTATCATGTGGTTTTTTTATTGTTAGTGTGAAAAATTAGATTTCATCATAATACAGAGAGCATGCAGAGGAAAATGCAGAGAGGTGTTACATATAAAAATATTAGATTGATCATTATTTGAACAACTTAAAAACCAGGTGTAAAGAGGGGCTTTCTCTCAGGATAAACCACTGTAAACTCAGATTCACCTTTCCTCTGTATCTATTAATGTATCATCGATTTTTCTCTCTATAGTACTCTACTTCTCCTTTGTCAACACCATTCATACACTGTTTGCCTGTGGTGTGTAAAATAGTTCGTATGCTTTGTTTTTACCCCTGTTGTCGTACTTCCCTTTCCTTCTCCAGATGGGTGGGGCATCCTCTTACAGCACCCAATTCCTGTCTCACGCGAGCCCCCGTGGCCCTCCAGGGATGAATCCTGGTGGGATGGTTCCCTCTAGGCCTGGACCTCCACCTTCCATTGGGGGCATGTATCCTTCTCACCCCACTCAGACTCAGAGGATGCCCCAGCATGGAGGCTATCCAGGTGGACAACAAGGACTAAAACGACCTTTCCATTCAGAGGTCAGTGAGGAAATTTCTTAACACGTGCAAACTGTCCAATGTTCATGTTCCCTGAACATTTGCAACCGCTGGTTTGGTTTTCCTACAGTTCCCTAGTCCTCATTAGATCCTAATCCATCTCAGTCTCTCATATCAGTATCTCTGTGTCTTCCAGCTGAAGTTTGTTTTAGTCATTACCTGTTGATTATGCTGAAGCGGAGTTATGCTGTGTTCATGTCTTCATCTAGAAGACATGAACTGGCCTATCTTTTGGTTTGCACTTTAGGGTTTAAGTTAGGACTAAAAAATCCAGTTGTATTCATACGCTTTGCAACTCAAAAGAACTCTAAAGAAATGTTGTCATTAGCTTGTTAAGCACATAACAGCAAGGCTAGCTTTAGCCAGAAAGCAAAGCATTTTAGGACTATGTGTACCAAACATAACTTTCTGTTTCAAAAATTTTTTGGTGACGGCTCACCTGACACATTATCAGGTGAAATTTCTCACCATTGTCAGAAACCTCTGTGCTGTGCCCATGTTGTAACATTATAACTTGACCAGTTCTTGTATAACTTTGTATGGTGTTCATTTGTACTTCATATGGAGAAAACGGAAGAGACGATAAACCTGACACCACATGAAAGGGGCATGCAGGTTAACTGATCAGGCAGTGGCCAGTCAGGTGGCTGGCATCTCCAGCCAAGCATTATTCAGTTTGTGAGTTTCTTTATGGTCAGGTCTTAGCTTAACTCTTAACTACATTCTGTTTTTCCTTACATGATTACATTATATTTCAGTTGTATTTGTCTTTATTCCAGTGGCTCTTGGTTTGATTTGTGTTTATATAGAAACCACGCACTTCACTTGGACTGGTCTTTTCACTGATTTTACATAGTTGTTTGTGTGTCAGTGACTATCATAATAATTCCTAAGTGGGCTCCAACTAGATTTAGTGAAGCACACTCAGAACTGTTAACTGCTCTTGCTGGAAGTAGTGGTGGCAAGTAAGTAGTAGTTCTGATATTATCAAAAGTAACACAGTTGAGAGAGAGAGAGAGAGAGACACACACACACACACACACACACACACACGCACACACACATGCACACAGAGGTGAATAGACAAAAGGTGCCAGAGTTAGCTACAATGCATATTTGTCAACAATGGTAAGAACAGCCTAAGCATTTTCGCCAAGATGTCACAAGATAAGGTGACACAGTGTGCCATTGTAACATGGGTGTGATGTGCTCACACCTGTTTACTCTCCATTTTTGATTAACTGTTCCCTTTTTGACCTGTTTTCTAAACCTGCTTTGTTTTCATTTCTTGTGTTAATCTCCTGGATGTTTCAAAAACAGTTAAGTTGTTATTTCTCAGCTGAAAGCCTTCTTCAAATTTAGTATCTTTTTATCATTAATGTGCACAACAAAATAACTTTGTTCCCTTTTTCCAGGGTTTTCCAGTGCAACAGTATAGCTCTGGTGGGATGTCAGCATACCCTAACCAGCCTCTGCAGTACCCCACTGGTCCCCAGCAACGATGTGCCCCGTCACCTTCTTATTCCACCAACCGGATGCCTCTCATGGGCCAGTACACCTCTGGACCACCAAACCCAGCCCCGTTTCCCCCTGGAGCTGGTCAGCCCAATTCTTCCCAGTATTATAAGGTAAGCAGTTTCATGAACTGTCCCATACGATTCTAATTTAGCTGCTGTGGCAATGAGAAATTTCATATGATAGCCGTCTGTTCTCCTCTCATGCCAGTCATGGCTTCCACAGATTTACATGTGCGTCAGTGGTATGCGTCACTGTCTACCTTTTTTGGGTCCAGACAGTTAGACTGTTGGCTTGTTTTCTGTGTGTGTTTTCTAGTCAGAGCCATTCAATGGCCAGGGCAGCCTGCCATCTGGAGGAGCAGGGGGATACAATGCCTTTACACAGGCTGCTGTGAACGCGGTAAGTTGCTGGATCTGTGGATGCTGTCCAATGGTCCCATATGAATTCACCTCAGTCTTTTATTAAAGGTTTGAATCGAATGCAGCAGGAGCACACACAGTCAGACATCGGATGCTGTAACTGTATGCTTGAAATAAATACAGAATAATACCAGTCCAGTTATTTCAGTTGTATACACTTTGTCAGTAACTTGTTGCACAAGGCTTCTGTATTTATATCATTAATTGAATGGTGCCATCATTTGATTAAAGTTCTGAAAACTCTTCCACCTACCTGAATCTCAGCCAGGGAGGGGTGGAGTGATGCCGGGATATCCTAGCTCTCCAATGGGAGGGAATCCCACTCCTCCAATGACACCTGGAAGCTCTATACCTCCCTACATCTCTCCAGGACAGGACACAAAGCCCCACTACCTTCCACCTGACAGCAAGCCCAACATAAATGCCCAGCAGCCCTCTACAGGTGAGACCACACACTACAGTAAACCCACACCAGGAAGTGCACTCTAAATTAAAAAGTTGATAAAAACGACACAAGAAGTTATTTTGGCCATGTGCTCTGGTGGTGCAGTGTGACCTCTGATTGACTGCCTCTGAAATACCTGTTGCTACCTCATATTGCATTCCTCACCTGAAAGGATCAAATGGATTTGCCTGTGCACACTCTCCAGCACTAACCTGTAGAACCAGTATGTGGATAAGTAGATGTGCTGGTTATTATGACCCATGTTTTTCTTTCCAACTCTATCCTCTGCTTTCCATTTAAGGTAACCCCAGCGATGACCTGCGTCTGACCTTCCCGGTACGAGATGGGATAGTGTTGGAGCCGTTTAGACTGGAGCACAACCTGGCTGTCAGTAATCACGCTTTCCATCTCAGAGATTCTGTGTACAAGACCCTCATGATGAGGTAAGAAGCTTAACTTGCCAATCATGCAAACTAAGTTATGATTGTGGTTGTGACCTGCGGTGTCAAATAATAATGAATACTGGGGCCAGACCCCAGCTGTACCATTTGTATAACCTCAATTTTAACATAATATTCGTGCAACATGATTAATAGATGCTTCTGGACACCCCCCACTTCCTCCACGACAACCACCACCCACATACACACATGCACACACAGTATAGTTATGCTGTGTTTCCCTCTACAGACCAGATCTGGAGTTGCAGTTTAAGTGTTACCACCATGAGGACAGACAGATGAACACGAACTGGCCTGCCTCTGTACAAGTAAGTGTTGTCACCTCCCTTTGGGTTTTTACTGTTTGGGCATTTGTGATGCTGCTGCTTTTTAACTCTACCTCCTCGTGATTTTCTTCTGCATCAGGTGAGTGTCAACGCCACCCCTCTGTCCATTGAAAGAGGCGATAATAAAACATCCCACAAGCCCTTGTATCTGAAACAGGTGTGCCAACCGGGACGTAACACCATACAAATAACAGTAACAGCCTGCTGTTGTGTAAGTAATCTTGAAGGAGAGTTTACGGTCCTGTGTCAGTGTTCACATTGTTACCACAACACATTTGTGTTTATTTCATTTTCATCACATCTCATGTAAACCTCTTTTCTCTCTCTCCCTCTCTCCAGTCGCATCTGTTTGTGTTACAACTGGTCCACCGGCCGTCAGTCAGGTCGGTGTTACAGGGTCTGATGAAGAAGAGACTCCTGCCAGCTGAACACTGCATCACTAAGAGTGAGTTACAATCACTGACTCTTGAGCCATTATACACACTGTGTACCTTACTTTTGTTAATTTCCTTTTATTTCTATCCCATGTTTTCTTCCCATGCTCTTTACACAGATGTTATACTGCCAGCCTGTATCCATATTAGCCCTGATCTTGCCTTTATCGATATCAGTAACTCATCAACTTATTATAACCTATTACATTTGTGATCTTTACAACTATGTATTAAAAGTAGTGATAAGTGAAAAACGGTGCTGAATTTCTCTGCATGTGGAAAAGGTCTCTCGAGGAAATTATAGTGACAATTTGGTATTTTACAAAGGTAAGGATGTATAGGCTATAGACATTTCTGCTGATATTGCAGTGTGTAATCCTGAGTCTTTGCAAATCCATAGAAAGGAGCATGTATGACACACTTTTGAAACCTAATCTTTTATGGTAGTGTTTAAGTTTTCACTCACTGGTCTATACCACCAATGTGATGTGAAACTGTCTAACTTAGAATTGGCAGGTCTGCATTACCTTGGCTTTTAAGTAAGAAAAGAAATGTGTTCTGAGTTAATCTGTAATAATTTTTGCAGAACAATAAATTAACATATTACATGTCCTTATTCTCCTCTCTCTGTTCCAGTAAAGAGAACCTTTAGCAGTGGCAGTATCCCAGGGACCCCAGGGTTGAATGGAGAGGACGGGGTAGAGCAGACCTCGATCAAAGTGTGTCTCAAATGTCCCATAACATTCAGACGAATACAGCTGCCAGCAAGGGGTCATGACTGCAGACACATACAGGTGGGGTCTTTCTCTCTCTTTCTCTTTTTCTCTGTCTCTCTCAAGCACACACAACCATGGGCGCAGATGGCACTGGGGACGGGGGGGACGTGTCCCCTCCAGATTTATAGTGACCCGATCCGTCCCCCTCCCCAAATTGATCAGTATACAATACACCGATTCAAGAAGGTGGAAGGCTGGATCCTGGAGCAGATCCTTGCCGAGTTGGCAAAGCAAGATGTTAAATTTTCCACATAATCTTCGGTTAATAACACTGCACAGCTGATCCATTAACATCCCGGTGTGTGCCGCTTTACCGTGCCTTACATGCCTACGACTCCGCTGCGCGTCGTGCCTTAGAACGCCCCTCAGCTGTTTTAAAATCACTGTAACCCACGGCTTCTCCGGGCTTATTGCTTAATTATTTTTATCAATATGAATCGGTTGTTTAAGTGTGTACTTCTGTTATCATTCACATTGTTATCAGGCGCGGGGGTGGGGGGGGGGGTCTTTCCTCAAAAGCCCCGGATCTTTTTTGATCTTTATTTTTTCTTTTTATCATTATTTTATTATGCTATACGAACAATGTGCATCTTGTGGAGAAGAAGCGGTGTGTCAATTTTCAAACTGATCGGACTTTGCATTTTTTCGTAACTTATCAACATGAATGGATCACGAGCCCCAAGTATGATAATGTAAACAAGCCCTGATAGCTGAGCGGTTAGAGTGTCTGCCTGCCGTACATAATGCCGAGGGTTCGATTCCCGACCCGTCAAAGAGGATATCCGTACCTTGTTACACAGTTTTGTTGTTGAGTATGACAATAACGTGATTCTTATTATTCTGCCTGTCATTGGCTAGATGAAACACAGTAGCACTTAAGGTTTCTGTAATGTTCATTTCTTTGCTGTTTTTGTGAATTTGTATTGTAACCCAGGACCTGGACCCCAAGTGCAAACGGCAGCCTGTTGCCTGATTTCAGGAAGTAGCTTTGTGGTTGCCGAGCTGTGGTTGTGACATACACACACACACACACACACACACACATATATATATCTATATATATCTATATATAGATATATATCTATATATCTATATAGATATCTATCTATCTATATATATCTATATCTATAGATATATATATATATATATCTATAGATATATATATATATATATATATATTAAACACACACACACACAAACACACACACACACAAACACACACACAAGTATTTACAGCTTGGTCCCCCCCAGTTCTAAAGTCCTATCTGCGCCCCTGCACACAACACTTGCATGTGTGTGTGCACACATGCACATGGACTTATATCTATGCAGTAACCTACTTAATATACATGTCTATAATACATCCTCATGTGTCTGCATACCTTGGTTATTATTTTGCAGTGTTTTGACCTGGAGTCATATTTACAACTGAACTGTGAAAGAGGGACCTGGAGGTGTCCTGTGTGCAAGTATGTACTAAGGATTCATATGAACTTTCAGAATCGTATCAATGCAGGTAAGAACAACAATTCACTCACCAGTTTGCCTCTGTCCATCACAGTAAGACAGCTTTGCTGGAGGGACTGGAAGTTGACCAATACATGCTTGGGATTCTGGTCTATATCCAAAAGTAAGTATTTATTTGTGATTTTGAAATTATCTGTATGCATCTGTGTGACGTCTCTTTTTCTGTATGTCCAGTCACTTCATACTGTAGGTTATTAAGCACCGCATCTGGCTTTCTCCCTCAGTTCAGACTATGAGGAAATAACCATAGACCCTGTCTGTGGTTGGAGGCCGGTTCCTGTTAAACCGGATATACACATAAAAGAGGAGTCTGATGGGCCGGTCCTGAAACGCTGCCGCACAGTCAGCCCAAGTCACATGGTCCTACCAAACGTCATGGAAATGATAGCGGCCCTGGGCCCATCGTCCTCGCCTTACCAGAATCTGACCACAGGGGGCAGAAACACACCAGACTACAACAGTCCAGGTAGGTTGTGGACTGTGGAGGGCAGTTGTCAAGACGGTGCATCTTGGTGGTGTTTTCAGTCTTTATATGTGCACCGCAACTACTGGCAAATAATAGTATGGATGATACATTTTTCTACTCAGTGGCAAACATGCAAGATGGACCAGTTTGAGGAGGGATAAACCAGAATAATAACAAATGTGTAGGAATTAAAATCACCCTCAGACACCCTCTTTGTATTGCAGCATAATGTTTCTAATTGAAATAATAAGCATATAATAATAATATGAAAAATGTGCACTATACATATACACACACACACACACACACACGCATACATACATACACAAATACACAAATATATATGTATATATATGTATGTACATACGTATAAATAAATACAAACACACACACACACACACACATATTGTATATTTTCTTATATGGGAGGTGACCCAGAACAGCATTTCAACATTTCAAGCAGCCTGCTCTCAGAGCATGAGCATGCTAAGACTAGCAATTACAACCCCCATCCCCATCCTCACCCAGCAACTTATGCCCACTCATGCCTTGGGGCTTGAAGCACTTTCTCTTCCAAGCTACTCTACTCACTATTATGCAAAAGAAAGAAAGTCTGCACTGACCCTCTCGGTTTTTATTTACTAACTGAAAGAAATATTTGTTTTGTCTTGGTCCACTAGCGAGTCAAGGATTCTCCAGCCAAACAGGATTCCCAGACTTCCCCAACACTCCTGGTACTCCCACACTAGGAGAATATGCCTCCTCAGGACCACCACCACCACCCTCAAACCCCTATCAGTCTGACCAGGTTAGACGCACTCAAAGCACTAGAGTGAATACACTACTCTCACAGTGCAGTGTACATGTATGAGTAAACACACAAAACACAATTCCTGTACAGCCTCAGGCCACAACAACAAGGATCAGGCTCAGTGCCATTTCTGTTCCTGTCAGCTCAGGACATTTTGCTTTACGGTTGAATGGGCCACAATCACTACCAGCATATGAATAGGCTGTGGCTAAAGGCCTCTGCTCCTTAAACCAGCTTTTGCGTATAGCCCCCCTTTTTATAAATATATGATTAGAAATATCTTCAGTGATTCAAACTGTGACACATAGCCTGAATGACATGGATAAACTGGTATGCAGTCAAAATGATCATGGTCTGCTACATGACAAGTTGTTTCAGTTCTTTTGACCAGCACAGCTAATGCAAGCATCACCGTGCTATTTTACTGACAGAGCAGTGGCTTTCCTGTTGCACACATCAATCACAGTCATGCTTGTATACATTATTTTAAATTATTTGACACCATCTGATTGGATTTTTGCATCCGTTGTGTCAAGCCAGATTTACACCTCACTCCTCCAGCGGTGACTGTGTGCAGTATGCAGATTTGTTTGTCAGGTGTGTGTGTGTAAGATGGGTTGGCTCTAGGTTTCTGCCAAATGTGAATAAAACACTTTTTGTTGAGTGACGTGCTTGCTTGTGCGACCATTGTTTAGGAAAGTACTTTGCTTTATTCATGAGCTTTTGACAGTTCTGCCCCTGTGGCTGTTGTGTGCATTGGAGAGCTGCTAGCTGAGCCTGGAGTGGACATCACTGACAGAGATGATGTCCTCACACACAGATTGTTTGCAAAATGCACACACCTGTCAAAGGCAGATGCTTCGCTGTCCATGGTGAAGAAGTGTCTTTCCTCTACTCTGTCACACACTTATGGTGGTCAGACTATTAAGGTCATAACCATTATGCCTTTTAATAGTCATCGGTTTGAGTAAAAAAGTAGTAGTAGTAGTAGTAGTAGTAATAGTAATGTGCTTTTTGCATAGTGTTATATTAGCTTTCAATATATTTGTGAAACAGATGCTTGGTCTTGAAACAACTAACTGTTCTCTTCGTTGCCATGAAGAACATAGTACGGTCTGTGTTTCACCTTTTCTTTTTCTTTATTTCTCCATCACACTCAGACGTCTCATTCTGGACGAATTGAACACTCCCACAACATCCTGCAGCAGCATAATTCAGGTGTTTACGGTAACCAGAGTCTTGGTGAGGGTGGCAGTCCACTGACACAGAGGACCTCCAACACCCAGAATTCTCGGCTGCAGGCAGAAGGCTCGTTTGTCCTGGGCGGCCCGGGAGCACATGGAGGAGAGGGAACCGAACATTCTCTGGATGTGAGTGATAACTTTTTGGCTTGAATTGTACACGGGAGCAAAATTATCATCGTTCTACTTGTGACATTCATCCAAATATTTTCTCCTGTTTAACCTGCAATTTAAATATTATGTTTTGGTTATGTCTTTGGGTCACATAACCATCATAAATCATATGACCATTTAGAGATGACGGTAACTTAATTGAAAAATCTCCAGTCAGCACACCTATACTAAGACGGATAAAGAGTACAGCCCCATTTTTTCCATGTCTTTGCCCATTTATAAATAACGTCCATCTCAAAACTTAACTGAAGATTTGTGTTCCAACCGACACACATAGTCTGTAGCATAAACCGTTAAAAATGTAAATTGATCTTAATCAAAAATAGACCATAACTTCTCTCTTTCTTTCCCTCACTGCCATCCAGCTTCTTCCTGACCTGACCAACCCAGATGAGCTTTTGTCCTATTTGGGTCCGCCCGACCTTCCCAACAACAGCAGCGATGATCTGCTGTCTCTGTTTGAGAACAACTGACGCCCCACTTCACATTCGTACATCAGCCATCTTGTTGTCCGCCTGCCGCTTTGCCATGAGCTGCAGCCCTGCCCACGTCAACATAAGCACTGTTCCATCTCTGTTCTTGGATTTTATTATTTTATTTTATTTTTTTAATTGTCAATAGAAACTTCATAGTGTATGTGTTTCCACGCAAGCATGTGCATATGGTTTGTTCTGTCAATATGTTGTATTGTCATTTTTTTAAGTGTCCTGCTGAACCTTGAATTCATACAGTTAATACACAGCAACAGTCACACTTCAACACTGGCTATAAGCGTATGAAGAATAACACTTAGGCACTAATGTTGTAGACCAGCAGTTTAAACTATAGCACAAAACACAAGCTGAAGGATTTGAATTTACAATGTTACATTTTTAGGCTGCGGGATGTGTTAACTGACATATGAGGAATCAAAAAATATGAAGCTTTCTCCTGTAAATGTAATAATGCATTGAAATAATCTCAGTGAAATACTTACAGGTTTATTATGAAAGATGGTGCAATGAGCAGTTTGAAAAGCTGAGGAAATGAAACACAGCTCTTGAACATTGAAGGTTTTTAGTTCAAGAGTTGTCTTTAATTTCTTTAACCAGTAGTTATTTTCTTGTTTGGGCTTATCTATTTTGTCTTAAGCTCTGTGCTTTGGCTACATATCGGAAAAGCTGGCCAATTTTTGGTTATTTGCAAAATAAAGGCCAGCATATAAACACATTGCCAAGGTGTGCAGTGGACAGTATAGTAGATAATTTTTGAATACTTTGGGTCAGGAAAGAGGTTAACTGTATGTTCAACATCCTTCAGTACTGTGAAAATACTGAAACTCACAACTTGTCCCTCTGTTTGGTTTTCAAGCATAAATGAATGCAGCCGTTGTCTGTGTTTTTTCTGCCTGGTTTCCATGTTTGTAAATGTTTTGAAATGTATAACCCATCAGGGCACGGGTTTGTGTACTGTATATTCAACTGTTTTCATTAGAGAACGTGTGTATCAAATTTATTGTTACTCATGGTTATATCAATGTTATTAGTTGGATGGATTCTTGTTGGCACTATATACATATGTTAAAAAATTGTAAAGCATTTGAAAAAATCTGGGACTATACAGGTTTATGTATGACAAGAAAAAATCAGATGACATTGAGTAGCGCAGTTAAAAATGTCATGTTCAAAATGATTCCTAATGCCACTTTTTGAAGCTTTTTTTCTATAAATACTTATATGACTACTCCACTGGAGTTTGTACCCTTTGAGGTCCAAGACTGCCTAAGCAAGGCAACAATAACTATTTTTCTTTGTCACGTTGAGCAACACAATTATGGCATATTTGGGATTTACGGACTATTTAACTGCAAATTAGGTAGGAAAATATTAATTTATTTGTTTTTATTTCCTAAATATGTAAAGTATTCCATTTATTTTATAAGACATTGTGATTACCATTATTTTATATTTATTTTTTAATTATAATCTCCATTTTATTAAATTTGCATTATTTTTTGTCCCTCCTGAAAGTCAGATAAGAATTACAGTCACATCTTTGCCAAATACAATAAATATGCAAGGATTTGTTTTGGTGACACTGGTGCAGAATCTTTTTGATAACTTACAGTGTATGCTAGCTCCTTGGTCATGAAAGTGGATATGATACAAGGGCAGAAAGACCTTACACATGTTGCACATTTTTCTCTAATTCTCAAATTATGGACCAGCAGGTGTATGAATACCCTGTTACTGTATTTTCTTGCTAAGATCGCCTTCCCTGCATGAAAATGCACATTTGGCTCCATTCCCAATGCCAGCACCCACTGCAATTTGGGTAAATAAAGGAAAAGGAAAAAAAATCAAGCATACATACTACATCTCAGGTTTATTGAGGCTGATGACCCAAACAACTGCTGTGCACTGGCACCCATACTTAATTATGATGTCCATCACTACGTTTTCATTACAAAACTTAATTTATAATACATTACATTTATAATAATAATAATAATAATAATAATAACTGCACTGTTGTAAGTGGATTATATAGAGCACCTTTCATTTGTTTAATCGTCACCTGTAAATTGTTCCCTGTACAACACACAACACAGAGAAATGGGGCAATTGGTTGTGATAGGTTTTATCATGTTATTATTTTCAACTTAATTTACTTTTACTTTCGGATAATCTCCACAAGTTTAGCTTGATAATAACTTGGCTGTATCATGAAGTAAACAGACGTGGCTGCATATTTCTAAACCTCCTGGCTTTGAAACATTAGAATGAAAGCAATACTGCATTTTATTTCCATGCAAGCATCAGATGGGGTTAAAACCTCGACGCACAGCTCGGCTGGTTATTTGGGGATAGCTGGATTTGTGTACCGGGTGGCACGCGGGGCGCACACAGACTTCATTTATTTTACAACGCTGACAAAAGGCGTGCGTCCACTACTCCGCCCGAGCGGGCTACAGTGAAGAACTAAACGGGCGGCTCGTCGAGCAGAAACGTCAATCTTGACTCCGCCCACCTAAATTACCATTGGCCGGTAATTCA
The DNA here is from genome assembly GCF_902150065.1 of Myripristis murdjan. Classification (NCBI taxonomy): domain Eukaryota; kingdom Metazoa; phylum Chordata; class Actinopteri; order Holocentriformes; family Holocentridae; genus Myripristis; species Myripristis murdjan. Next base: position 16,991,454 of record NC_043991.1, read on the forward strand.
GCAGGAGAGAAAGACTACGATTGGCTTCCGGAGCCTTATATACACAGGTGCTGCGCATCAACGCGTTTGTGTGCAGTTGATCCAGGCGTGTTGGTCGTGGCTTCGGCGATACACATCAGAGAAGATGAGCAAACCCAGAGTTTTCTTTGATATCACTATTGGTGGTAACAATGCCGGCAGGATTGTGATGGAGGTAAGAAACACATCAGTGAGTCATGTTATATAGGCTGCATGTCTTAATGAGGTGAACGCTGGATGTCGTTACTGGCAGGTATCGCAGTTCTTAGTAGGCCAGGCTAACCCGGATAGATGCGGTTTCATTCGATGGACTTTTATCAGCCGTTTACAGCTTTCTTGTTATAAACACCGCTCCTTGTTCCCTTTCCATTTGTTTAGCTTTTTTTCTCATTTGATTGTGGCAGTAGAGAGACAGGAAATGAGAAGAAGGGCTATCATGCAGGAAAAGGCCTGGGCCGGATTGGAGCCCACGCCGCTGCGGTTTGAATCCGCAGCACAAAGTCTCACACAGACCGCCCTTTTACATCACCTAGTCCCGGGCACCTCAGTGTGGGAAGGTTTCTGTCCGCAATTTTGTAGCCCAACCCTGTAGATCAGGGGCGGGGAATCGTGTGCCACGGAGGGCCAAGAGTCTGCAGCTGTAATTTCTAAGTAAAACTTAACACCTGGGGGGCGGGGGTTTACGAAACGAGCTAAACGCGTAATCCAGGCTTAATATCAGTTAATCTGGTTTATTGAGCCCCTTCGGAATAGGCTCATTTTAACACCTATCTCACTGCGCCATAGCAAACCTGAACACTACAAACATCAAACGTGCACCGGAAAGCTTCGATTTTCTCACTGCGATGCAGAGCTGTAACTTTTTTTTTTTTACACAAAGAAATCAGTATTTCTTTTCTTAAAATCTAATTAATTGCTGCTTAAACGGGATCATGTATAGTTGTGGCAGGAATCGGTGACGGAATACTTGCTCACCAATAAGGGCGCCGTGCGTAATTACGCACAAAGCTGCCAAGAATGGGTCCAAGCCTTAATGAAACTCAGATAAAAACACGGATTTACCGGCGTTTGCATTCTCACACAGATGGAGGCTGTATCGAAACCCCTCGTGCTCGTGTTAAGGTGAAGCTAATTGTCCCAAATGAATATTCTGTGCAATACATTGGACGTGAACGAGACTATTACTTGAGGTGATCGCTCTGTTAAACTGGCACATGGAGGTTTACCTTCAGGGCTTGCCGCCAGAAAGGCTGTCTAATCCTAACCCAGGGTTAGGCAACCATGTGCACTGGAGGAGGAGCCTGCGGGTTTCTCCCAGAGAGCAGCTCCTCAGATGACGTCATGTCATCGCCTGGTGTGGGGCTCCTCCACTTCAGTGGCATTTGCTCTTAATTGCTTACATAATGCTTTCCCTTAATATGGACACACATTCTCTCAAATTCGTGATATGAAAGCTAAACCATTTAAACCAATCTTGTTCACTTGCTGCCACGCCTTTTTAGTGCCTGCAGGCGCACCTATAAGCACGTCAGTTATCTGTCACAAATACACTCATCACGTCTTAAATTGAGTGGAAGTACTTGACCTCGCAGCAAAATGCCCCAGCATGTTGCAGTTTTAAATATTCTTATGTACTTTGTTAATTGGCTACAGCATTGCCTTCGCAGTTAAAATGTCTTTGTTGCTCATCCAGCTCTACTAGTGTTACATCTACGTGAACGCAGCTGCTCTTTCCTGTAATGATGAATAATAGAAATGGACTGCACTTTGCAGTTAGGCGCATTCCCAGTTGTAAAACCAGAATCCTTCCATCAAAAAGTCATAGTCCCGCTCTCAAGGCAGGCTCGGAAAGGGGAGCTTGGAATTGTTTTAACATGCTTTGTAAAATGCCCAACCAAGTGATTTCTGATTTTGCTGAAGTTAAAGGTGTTTATTAGCTTTTAGCATTAATGCAGTCATTTCCCCCCCCACAAAACTTGGTATCATTTATTTAATACTTTTTACTTGTATGAGCTAATGGGACTGTTGTGACTCTACAGTTACATCAGATGACCTGTTGGCTTCATGTTGGTCAGTGTAGGGGTAAACTGCTTATTTCAAATGACAGGTTTGGCTGTACATAGAGGATGAAACCTGGCTGTGCTAAAGTCTTGCACTGAAGCATGGCCATGTGCAGTCATAACTATTGCAAGAGCAAGCAGCTTTGGGGATTTCTTATGGACAGTTATGAGTGGAGACTGAGATGTTTTGCTTCATTGAATTGCTTCTTTCCCCCACTTAATTTCTTATTCTCAAATGGAAATCTTCTGTTTATTACAGCTCGAGGCTGATGTGGTCCCGAAAACTGCAGGTAAGCTATGGGATGGTGGAGGATGTAAAATAACCAGACTCCTAGACTGATGGCCCATGTTTAACATCATTCAACATAGACGTTACTCTAAAACTGCCAAAGCTGGTTGATGTACACTGAGGTATAGCAAATGTGACTACAGTTGTGTCTGCATGCTCTACTGTCCCACAAACTGCATCTTACTTGAAACAAGGAAAATTAGTGTAGCATGCTGAATCCCTGTTTTCATGCTTCATAGTTTAGTTACACTGTCTCATTTACTGAAGTGGGTGCTGACGAAAAATGGCCTGTGTGCCTCCCTAGTGTGTATATAGTTTCTGCAGAATTGGACATGTAGTGGCTCACTGGAACATTTGCTACACCAATGCATCTTATTCCTCTTGTAAATGACCAATATAGAGGCTTCGTTTTGTTCAGGTTTTAGGTCAGGTTTTCATTTTTATTTCATGATTTTCTGTGATGCATACAGTATCTCATGGGCATTCCTAATACATGCACAGTAGTTGCCACTTTATTGAACATTTTTTGTTTAATCTTTCTCCTTTTATTGGGCACCAAATTTATTCCTTTTTCTTCACTTTATTTTTCTTATGTATTTGTGTTGTGTATACATTCAAGTTTATTGTATTGACATAACTTGTTTTGTGCTTTATGCTCTCGATACAGCAGTCTTTTCTGAGGGGCATTATTATTGATCGGTGTCGCAATAGAATGACGTGTACTTGCTGTCATTCCCTCTGCACCCTGATGAACGCTCGTGGAGCTGAAACACGTTGGTCAGCGGCCAGGTTTTTAAATCATACTTCGCCGTGTTACAAAGGCTTTTCCATTTTTCTATGGAACAGTGTCTTGGATGTTATAAGTTTGCCAGTCGTACTCTACAGACAAACCTAAAACGATTCCATGAATAATGTTTGAAAAATAGTTTCCAGGTTGTTTTGGTCTCAGTTCGCAACCAGACGAATCGGGTTTTTAGAAAGTTGCAGCTGGATTTGAGCCGGTTGGTGTTGCTGTGACTTGGCTTGTCAGGTGGCAGCCGTCTGGTTTTAGAGTAGTGTTACAGAAGTAACACTGAAGTAGAGTCGTTGCTATGGGAACATACACCGTCTGTCGTAGTGTTGTTGGCGTAAAGTGGCAGGCTTTATCTATCTGCTAGCCTCGGAACCTGTCGGGCAACATTCTTTTGCAAGTTTCAGCACACCTCACTATGAATCTGACGTAAACTCGCCTATAGAGAGCTGGTTTTCATACAGTGAGCTTACAAACACACCTCGCTCTGCAGCTGTGCAGTCAGTGCAACAGAAGTGATTAAAGGAAAAAGGCAGCACTGCAGTCAGTGGTCTTTTCAACTGCTTCTTCTGAATCACAGGTCTTTTATTTTATCAATGTGAAATGATCAAACTAAGAACATGTGTAAAACTTACCCTGTAAGAGTTACTTGTGTAAAAATGATTCATTAAAACTACATCAAGTACATTAAGTAGTTATTGTTACATCCTTCTAAACTCTACATGCTGTTCACATATTGGTACTAATAAAGAATATACTTATTTTACAGAAAATTTCCGTGCTTTGTGCACTGGAGAGAAGGGGTTTGGCTACAAGGGCTCAGGGTTTCACCGTATCATCCCTAAATTCATGTGCCAGGTATGGTTAAGGCAAGGCATTGGTCCCCTTTCTGTTTGCATGTGAACTGATTGTTTGAATAATCTGTATTTTTGGGTGCTTTTGCTACAGTCATAGCCACATCTCCGTGTTTCAGGGCGGGGACTTCACCAACCACAACGGAACTGGAGGCAAATCGATTTACGGAGAGAAGTTTGCTGACGAAAACTTCCAGCTGAAACACAAAGGCTTTGGTACCCTGTCCATGGCCAATGCAGGTCCCAACACTAACGGGTCCCAGTTCTTCATCTGCACAGCTGACACTGATTGGTGAGTTTCATTTGGCTCTGCTGCACCTGGATCCATGTCACTACCCACCATAGACTCTTTTCACAGCAGCCATTTTGACACAAAGTAGCAGGTAAATGAAGATGTTGCAAATGACCTCAATTGCATTTTAAGCGTCAGAGCCTTTGTGATGCACTACGATGCACACTGCCAACCCTGGCTCAGAACAGAGCCTTCATCAATGTCATATCTGTGTTTTAAAATGGCAGCTGTGAAGAGTATCTTTTCAAACTGATATCTTCTACAAATGAGTGTCATGTAATGCATGCAAAGATTTGCCTTTTTCCACTGTTGTTGGCTCAGCTTGACTCATGTAGCAATGTAGTAACTGCATCTTACTCCCATCTAGGCTGAACGGGAAGCATGTGGTCTTCGGCAAAGTCGTGGAGGGCGACGATGTTGTCAGGGCAATAGAGAAGCAAGGCACAAGCAATGGCCCCCCCAAAGCCAAGGTTCTCATCGCTAACTGTGGTCAGCTTTAAATAAAGTCATCCTCACATAGCATTAATAGCTCCTGAAACACCCCTTAACTGTCTTGTCAGAGCTTACCTTTACATCATGATTCTTGTTAATCCTTAGTTTGCCTATGTCTAAAATATCAATCAGTACCATATCCCAGTGAGCCCCCACTCCCCTGTTGATACTGAATGTCTTTGTACCTTCTGGAACCGTCCGTTCAGGACCACATTTGTTAACAAAATCTGAATAAAATGGCAATATAAATAAAACAACTTCTCTGCTTTTATTAACAAAGTTCAGAAATGTAGGGTACTATTTACTCTGAGTACGAGACTGATGTGATCAAGGCTATAGGAGGACACTTGAACTGAGACTGCACTTACCAACAGTGGTAAAGGTTGTGTATAAGGAGTAGGTATACACAAGGTCAGGGAGATTTGAACCGTTGGACAGTGGAAGAGCTTAACAACTTGCAGTTAACACATTTATCACTACAGCTTAGTTGGATAAGCTCCAACTTGCCTTGCCATATGTGTTTTTTTTTTCTTTTTTTTTTTTTTTTAAATAAAAAACAAAAAATTTGCCTGTTAGGCAAATTCAAACAGAACCAATCAAAACAACTCAAAATTTGAGTGCATACTGCCAAATGAATGGAGCTTGTCTAGACAGACACACCTCCTGGTAAGCCATCATACCTTTCACACCCTGAGACATGTCCCAACAACTTTGTCTGGAAATCTGCTAAAAGACATGACCACAAAATGCAAAGCACCAGAATGAATAATAGTCTACACATCGTTTTACCAATATATTTATACAACCCCATTGTAGTGGCAAACAGTTTGATTAGAAACTAACCTGTTTTTATTGTCTAATTCCATGTAATTAGTTACTTCCAACATTGCTGGTGGGTGAGAAGCTTACAACTAGAGAAGGACTGAGACAGTGCGACTACTGGTAAGGCCAGTTTATTTGTAAAGCCCATTTCAACAGCAATGCAATCCAATGTGCTTCACATGAAAGACAAACTCTCTCTCAATGAGGCTGTTAGGGAAACAGACCTTGGCAGCAATGACTGTTCAACTGGTTGGTTGGGTTATGCATACAAAAGCATTGTAAAGAGGAATTGTCTGTGGCAGGCTGATTGTACAGTGTACATTTGGCAGGGACAAATCCAGGTTAATGAGTGGTGAGAGCATGCTAATATTAGCTATTAGAGGAGTAGTGAAGGAGACATGTTTTCAGTTTGCCCATGTGGCTGGCAGAAAGCCACAAGAGATCCCAGTGTAACCCTTTTTACAAACCTGATTCCTCCTAATCAGGGTGTCAGCGCCTGGAGGAGGCAGGTGCAAGGGTGCACACCATCTGACTGCTCCCTGCACATGTGGACCTCTTGGTGGAAGAAAAGCAAGATGCTGGCTTCAGTGTTGAATCACTGCAGTTTAATATACAAAAAAAAGTGATCACCTCCACCAAATTTTCAAAAAGTGAGATTTTGTTTGACTATATTATGGTTGGCTACGTAAGAGCACAGTGTTCCAGATCTACACCAAGTCAAATGAAACAGCAAAAACAATGTCTGGGGATCTGGTTCATAGCCTAACATTCAGTACACTTCTTTACAAGTATTCTCAATATTGAATTCACTTTGAAAACTCCTCATACAAGTAGCAAAACAGTTCTTACCTTACATTAAAAAAAAAAAGTTCAAAATCGGGTGGGCAGCAGTTTCAATCACAATGTATTCAATGTCATGGTAAAACAAACAAACTGTGTTATAACTGACAAACTGTGTTTTTGTTAGGAGAGAAACAGCAGTTGTGGACTATGGTGTTTTGATCTTTGCATTTAACAATAAGTTACATGTTGTGTAGGGCTACATGTTTGTGCAGGCAGTTTTACAAAGAGTTTTGAAAAATTGTGTAATTGTGTGTTTGCCACCATGACCTGAAGGTGGCAAAACCATCTCTTCTTTGGTCAAACAGCAGTCATAGTAGGCCTACAATTGGAGGTTGTATCAGTGGTGTTGCTTTGGCCCGTGGTTTTGTGTGTTGGTGTCACCCCCTTGTGGCCATACCAGGCTGCTCATCCTCTCTCTCCAGACTTCATCAGCCTTCAAAGGACATTCACCACTTCATTCTCCCACCTCACCTGCTCTTCCCTCTCACATCAAACAATCAGCAGCAAAACCAATGAGCTTGTGGTGGACCACCAGAGGAGCTGGAGGCTCCCTCGTTCTCGTTGTTATCCAGGGAGAAGAAGTAAAGTGAAAATGCTGAGTTGTGGCGCTGAATAACGGCAAGAAAGGTGTTTTTGCAGAACACTATGATTTGTGTGAAACATTGTCATAATTAGTGTAGGGATTCTTGAGATATGGCCAGAAATGTGTTTTGTGAGGTCACAGTGATGAGAATGGGACATACAGAGAGACAGACAACTCAAAAACATACTACCTCTGTTGACAGTATTAATTCAGGCCATGTCCACAATCATCCAGAGAAATATGAAAATGCATCATTATTTCTGTTTTGTCCACCAAAAACGGAGCTTTTCAAAAATGCTCTCCCAAGCAGAGCTATAGCTACCATGGAAGACACCGAGGTCATGTCCTCTGTAATTTTTCAAAATTTTTATTCTCTTGAGTGAGAATTCCATCCTTCCTTTCCATAATGTTATCAGATAATAACAATCCGAGCCTGTCAGCGGCACAAACAGCAGTCAGGCTGAAAAATACCAAAATTAATTTAATCTCGGTATGGAAATAATACTTAAGCGCCAAAGGCATGGTCCCACAGTGTGGAGACATTCTTTTATTTTTTGGTACTAAATTGCACTGTGCCACCTGATTTGTTCGACAACATCTCAACTAAGATAATGGCAGTAACTGACATATTTTACTCTTTATGAATATTTTATATTTTTTCTTACATAACCTCTACTAGTGATAACACAAATGCAGTCGACAGCTCTAAGACATTTTTTTTTTATTATTATTTCTGATTCGGTACATAATTTATCAAAACAAAGTTATCAATGTTCAATGTCATTCACAATAAAAACAATAAAAACATAGAGGCAAAAGTCTTAAAATCAACTTGAAGTACACAGATTAAGGCATCGACACCTGCTTTGCCAATTTTCTCTTTCAAATAACCACACCGGAGTGATACAAAAATAAATTCAAAATAATTCAAGTATTTCTATAGGAAGGATATCGGTAACAAAAGGACAGCAGGGGAACGGAAACAGGGATTAAGACCGACAACCAGTCACTGCACATTAAAACCACAAATACAAAAAAAAAGTACAGACCCAATACAGCCAATTTAAAGATCACATGTGGAGTGGCTCAGAGGAAAAAAAAAATCCACAGTTAGTTCCTCATTTTGTAACGGCCTCTTTGAGATAAGGCAGATTTGACTGTCATAAGGGCATTGCCATACAACACATCGTCTTGTAGCACACAAATCTCTTTTCTGACACCAGATGAGACAGAGGAGCTGTTCACAAATCCATTCAAATATTAAAAAATACATGTGCCAATTTGAAATATTGGGGCTCTCATTAAAATATCTCCTACTCTATAGCTTGGTTTGCTGTTAGTATCAATTGGCCATTTGCCCGTAAACATAGAGATACATTCGTAGAAAATGTTCCTTATACTCAGCATTGACTTCTCCGCATGGTTTTACTACTCTGCCTTGTCTTTAGAAATTAAAAGTGGATGAATTTCATTTTGCCCCCCTCCAAAAAAAAGAAAAAGAACAACACACTTCAAAGCTATACAGGGCACAAACAAAAACCACGGATCCAGCTTTTTGTACAGTTTGACGCATTTTTTGAGCTGAGAAAAGTTGCTCGGTTCGTTTTTTTTTCCACACCTATAGTCCATCGAGATGTTAAGAGAACTCAGTTGAAACAGCACGGACGCAGACCACAAATCACGAAACACGTAGAAAACATGATACTTGAGGTATTCATTAACAAACAACAAAAAGGGTATTTTCAGAGCTGGTTGGAATATCAGCATTGGACCATCTATCGTTTTCACTAGCAAGAGAACACAGGCCTCATTTACAATACCTACACAAAACAGTGGACTCATTTACAGCACATTTACACAGTACCTAGTGTTGTGGCACTGTACACTGTGCATTTACCCTTCATCCAGGCAGTTGGTAGCTTTTCAATGGCACATTATGTGGTATCATACCCCGCTGCACATCTGCTCTAAACAGTTCTTGTGCTGGTATATTACATTATCACTTAAAGTAAGATTTTGGAGGCTAACAGTCATTGCAAAGTTGAAGTGACACCCCCAGATAGGGAGGTGTGGAGTGGTGTGTTTAGACGATGATGTCTCACTGAAGAAACGTGCTGATGCTTACTTGCCATGAGTTTATCTAGGACGGATCATGATCCAGTGAGGAATACGGCCACACAAGCATCTTTAACTTAGTAGTTCACGCGAGTGCAGTGCAAACTCATCAATTCCACAGTACAGAGCAATGCAGGCCAGTCATGCAGACGTGCAAATTGGGTGCAACATCATCCAACTCGTTTTGGAATGTGGAATTAAACTGTTGGTCGAACTTCTGGTTTTCCATTTTTATCGCTTCCCGGCTAACTAGTTTGAGTAGCTTATTTGATGATGCTGTGGGAGCGTTTCCAAAAATCAGTCATTAAAGTGAATTAGCTTGCCACTGAGCCAAAGTGCCTGACTGGAAGTCTCACACATAACAAATAAAGTGGCTGCATCCGTATTTAAAAATAAGGCGAATAGAGTTACTTGGATAAATTTCAATACCACTTTGTATGTTGTGGCAGCCATGCAAAAATTAAGGCTCTCAATCCTTTTCAAATCACCAATGTCTGTCTATACCTTTCATTCTACCTATTTGTCCTTTTCATTTATGTTTACACATATTTTGTGTTCACAGAAGATTGTCTTCAGGTCCTCTAGCCTGAGGCTCCCAGGGGCCCCTGGCAGTGAGAAGCCCCTGGGCACTGTTCCCGCTCACCTGGCCCATAATCCGTCCTTGAACCTATCCCATAAAAGGTCAGGATGAAGGACTGTGATTAGCAATACCTTTGGTTGAAAGAATACACTGCAATTAAACCCCCAATTGAGAAAATGTGTACCTTTTGTTTGCTACTCACTAATATGCTAATCACAGATAAATACTGTGGAGAGACTGTGATGCTAGTTTCTGATGCTAGTCATCTGGCTACATAACTGTGCTGGTTTAGACCTGGGCAACAAGTGATGTGTGAACTGTTTAGGGCACTTGATGATGTTTACTGGATGTAAAAGGAATGTATTTTAGAGACCAGCAAGAGTGCAGCTCTTACGGAATAAAACCGTGCCGAAGGATCACGGAACAAGTGTGATTAACATTTTTCTGAGGACTGATATCAGAGCTCAATCTATCATCAGAGCTTTATCTGCCGTACTGATTACATGGGGCAGAGAGCTAGAGTCATGTTTAGTAATCTGCTGGCCTACAGATGATTGATTTTCTTATCAAATACATTCTTGTGGGCAGAGATTATTACTGGTATACAGCGATATGATTGGCTGTGAGAAGGTGACCTCTGCAAGTGATAAAAAGAGGGCGATGTATGTCATGTGATGTAACACCATTAACTTTTCCCAGAATGTTGTTTTTCAGCGCTGACAGGAGTATGACATCATTACTGTGTGATAAGATTGATTTGCTGATGTTTGGTTGATACTGGCCTTTTGTGAAGTATCAAATATTTGACAGTATAAAACCTGCAATGGAATGTTATTTTCTTTGCACATTTCAATTATCATTTTGTTCAGTTGCGTCTCCTGTAGATTATCTTCACTGAGAGGCCTTATGCACCCCAGAGTTTCGCCTCCATTTCATAGGGGGTCCATCATATTTTCATTAATTTGGATTTTAGGAGAGTTTTAGTGTCCCATCATGATCTTAATGATGTTTCAGAGGTTGTTCAATCCTGACAGGATAATCTCTGGGAAAAATCCTTAATACTTTACATTATTTTGTCATGAAAATCGTCCAATTTAAAGATACTGATCATTGGCACAGTCTGACAATATTTTGTATAAATACTGGTATTAGTTTTGTAATCAATATTGGTATTGATTTCATTACCAGTATTAGTTCCATAATGGTCAAATCTTATTATCACCTGCTATTATGGAACATAGTGTTAGAAACGTTACGGCTGTTCATGAGCCAGAAACACTTGATCCAAATTGGACAATCATCTCACACAGTTTGTCCTGGTGCATGATGTCGTGTGCCCCTGGGTTTTCTGAGCTCTATGGTGAAGTCTTACGGCTTTCTCTGAGGATGCCGTCCAGGCCGTTGAGCTGGCGTAGGAAGCCACGGTTGGGGATGACGCCTCTGTGATCCTTCACCGTCTTGATAGCTTCCACCAGCGTCAGGTTCTGTCTGATCATCAGGTAGGCCAGCACCAGCGTGGCTGAGCGGCTGACTCCCACAGTGCAGTGGACCAGCACCTTACCTTCAGACGCACAAACACAGGGAGGAGATTGTCAGGAGCAGAGACAGAGACCTGGGATGAACTAAAACGCAATCAGTTTTCAGTGAGAACAAAAACAAAGAGGCACAAGAACAGCCTCTGCCCCGGAGGGATGGCCAATATCAACTAAACTACACATCTTTACCTAACAACAGACAACAGCACTCGAATGCTGCTGTACACACACAAACACACACACACACACACACACACACACACACACACACACACCAGACTGCAGTGCAATTGCAAGATTCCTGGGCTACATGCGTATGTGTGTGCATGTGTGTATAGAAACGTATGTACATGCATATAGCTTTGTGTATATTTGCTTTTTGTATGTAACAGTTTCTGACTTTTATAGCTTCCAGCCACTGTAATCAATTAGGTTCAACAGATAACCATATACATACTATAATTATATCTGTGCATATGAATAGACAACTTAGCAAAGTGATTTTTTACATTTCTTTTTTATATTTTTTCATTAGGGATGCGTGATAATATTAGTAATATTGATACTGACAATACGATGAAATATCGGCATCGTCCAGAAAAGAAAATTTCTACCGACATGCCGATATGTGAAATAGGCGAAATTTGAATTTTTTTCTCAGGGAGAGCGTCATCCAAGTCTGTTCTCTTGTTTTGTTTGAAAGAAAATGTTATATAAAAATCAATATGGTATATTTTGCATAACCTAAGTTGAAGTTTTATGTCTGCATCTGCCAGTGGGCCTTCACAATAAGAGCAGGCATAGTAAAATGTTCCACTACAGGAGAGACTTGATGTTCTCTGCAAGTAGGTGGAAAAAAAAAAACTGTGCATTTATCGATACCTGTTTATTGGACATAGGTAAAAAAAATCAAATATCATGCATCACTAGTTTTCATATACTACTTAAAATAAATACGCCTATTCTAAGATCTATTTTTATATGTGTTTAATGTGACCTACAGGAGCAATACTATCCTTGTAATTTTGTAAATGTGCAAACACTCTTCACCAGCAAAATTGATTTGATTCTGCTTCACTGGTAGTGTAAATATCTACACACACACACACACACACACACACACACACACACACACACACACACACTGTTATGGAGACCATTCTGTTGCACTGGCTTGATATTAGTGTTTAGTGATGCCAACTTCTCAGCCTCAGAGGGGGGAGCCACACAGATGGGTCTGTGCAACACATAACAGTCAGACTGCGGGTGCAGATGGTGATGATATAAAGGATGTGGCTCTGAAATGATGGTTCCCAAATATAAGGGAAAAAATCCTATGTGAGCGTCTGTGCTACAATTTGTGTAATGTTAACACTGAGGAGGGCAATGGCTTGATGGAGCTAATGAATGCTGAACGAGGTCATAAATAATAACTGGTGATGCAGCAGTCGCCACAGTATTCCAGTTAGCAGAGAAGTGCAACAACAACCCAAAGGCTGGCACAGCATGTGGACAACTAAAGACTAAAGAAATAAATGGTCAATCCTTTATAAAGCAGGCACAGTCAATGGCAAAAAACACAGAGACTAACCCCCACTGCTGAGGGCCTTGTGGATGAACTCAGCAGCAGGATAGAAGTTGACACTCATGTCGAAGGTGGGCGAGTCATGAGCCTCGATGCCCTGATAAGTGATGTTCATCCCAGCATAATACTCCGCCCCACCACGCCATTTACTCTGGGCACAGTTCAGGATGTGGGTTATACCAAGTTTGGCCAGCTCACGCCTGTCCGATGCTATGTCTCTGCAAAGAAGCCAGAGGGTTTCTCATTAATCACACAACCAAAAGGCTGAATCATGACTTAGACAGACATATTAATGGAAAAAAACTACCCTCAACTCACTGATCTCCAATGTAGAGTCTTGGCCACACTTCATCTGCATGGTTACAGGCAGTTTTCCCGGTGTAGAGGAGCCTCTCCAGCTCTGAAACTGTTAAATTTGGCGAGACGCGCTCTGAGTCTTTTCTACTGGGAGACCTTGAGCTGCTCCGGGACCGGGAGAACCGAGACATGAACGCCATCAGGCAGCTTTGTGTCTGAGAAGCAAATAGCAGGAAATTGTAATTGATACAATTGTTTTTTTTTTTTGTTTTTTTTTTAAATATAGGACAAAAAATCTTTACCATTTACCATGCAGTTAAAATGTAAGATAAACCAGACAGCCAAGAAAGGCTCTTATGGGTTAAAGATTGACTTTAATGGCCAAAAATGTGTTTTAATAGCATACAATGGCTTAAATGAATAAAACAGGCTATAACAGAATAAAATTAGAATAGAATAGAATAGAATAGAATAGAATAGAATAGAATAGGCTATGTTTTGGGTACAGCCACATCTACATCGCTTCAATATGACTTCGACCAGATCGAGATCAGACTTAACCAGATAACTGGAGGTTGAAACCAGTATTTGCATTTATGTATTTAAGTATAAATATATATAATATCTGTATAGCTGCATCCAGACCCATTTGGAAACAAGTGCTTCAAGCCTGTATGTGGTTTGGGCTACAATCAGTGGTGCATAATTGTGGAGGAAAGCGGACCTGCACGTCCCCACGTTAGATCCTCACATACCTTTTGTGTGATCCGGGTGTTGTTTTATTTGCCGAGTGCTGAGCGTTTCTCTCTGCTGATGGATGCTACAGGACAAGCCGTGCCGCGGCCATGTTGACTCACTTCATTTCAGTGGGTGGATGGATCGGATGAGACAGCCGCTCTGCATCTCCCAGACATCTTCACCACGACCTCCCTTCAACAAGTCTTCATGTGAGGAGGACTACAAAAACATGGCTCCCATCTTAAAGGGCCACTTTGCGGGGCTGTTCACGCGTTAAGGCTGATCACATGTCCGCTCATCCGCATCATATTGCCTGGTTTATTCCAATTCAGCTGAAATAACCGTGGTCCTTTCTATATTTACATACAGATTTAATTGGCAACGCTTGAGAGTAAAAAGGCGGTCTTCTGTGTTGGTGTTTGTCGCCCTCTGCCGTTCGTCCAGGGGAAACGTTATCTGCAGAGAATGAAAGGATTCAGGTCTGTCCAGAAACAAAAGCAGAATCCCAAAACTGGAATCAGCAAAACGAGTCGGCTGTGATACTGCATTGGAGAGAAAAATGACGGTGCCTCTCAGTCGGCGCACAGGCAGAAAGCACCGAATAATATGAAACAAACAAACAAATAAAACAACAACAAACAAAAAACTCCTTTACTACTTCTACTGCATCTACTTCTACTGCTGCTACTAGGCTACTACTACGCATAATAATAATAGTACTAACAACAGCAACAACAGTAATACTTCTACTAGCCTACTGATAATAATAATAATAATAATACTAAAAATAATAATAATGATGATGATAACTAAATTCTATATTCATATGAAAATTGCAAGTACAGGCTGTATTTGTCTCAGAACACTCATATTTTTAATCACTTAATTGTGCAAAAGTGCTGGTCTGCTTTTAACTTGTTAGTTCAAAGACGATTATCATAGGCTATTACATGTATTACTGTAATTTTGATGATTTTGCAAATGGATGAATCCTGCAAGTCAAGGTTAAGGTTTTGTATTTGACAGCTGCTATGGCATGCTGGAGATGACTTTTATAAATGTTGTGAAAAGTCACTCCCCCTGACACTGAAGCATGTGAGCCTCAGGCTGTAGCCTAGGCGGACAGCATGGTGAATGAACCACAAATTTCACAGGCTGCTTTAAAACGAGTGGTGGCGCTGTGAGGCTGTATTTCAGGCTGTGCACAGAGTCACCTGTTCAGAAATAGCCTGACAGTGTGGGAAAGATGTTGGCAAATCTGTGGTAGGCAGTCTATCTATCTATCTATCTATCTGGAAATAAGTATATTTTAAAAAAAATAAATTGCATGATTTGTCAGTCTACCCCTAACAAATGTCAGCAGTCTGTAGGCTACTAATAATGGGAGAACAACAGTAGTATAGTAATCTGATAATGTATAGAATTCTTTTTAATAAGGTTATGACAACACATAAATTCAAACAAAATCTTTGGAAAATCCTTCATTTATTTCTGGATGACATTTTTTTGAATAATATTTTGTTCTTATTGGCTCTTCATGTGATCCGGAAATGGATCTCCATGTAGGTCGGTAGGCTTGTGAAGCCACTTTGCTTCGTGCGAGTGTCAGCATGCCATTTACAGAAACTGTAAATAGGCCTACAACTAAAGAAAATTTCACTTTTGTCACCTGAATCTGAATAAGAAATGATGAGATTTCGAATATGCATTACTGATTGCCGATTGTACCCACAATAAACAAACCAATTATGTAGGCCTGCCCTGGGATTAGACCTATATAAATAAATAAACAAAAACAGTAGACCTGCAGTAGAGCTGCAGTGTGATGGGTTTATTGGAGGATGTTTTGTTAGGGACCGTCCCAAACTAGTGACATAGGCGACGAGCAAACAGGTGTGCTCAGGTGTTTGTTCCGCCTCTGCTGAGGGAGTGTCCTGGGGCAGGTGTAGGTTTGTCATGCATAAAATAACTCTGCTCTCGAGGTCAGACATGCTTCTTCATTCATTAGTGAGCGACAACCAAAACTGTGCGGGCTTGACCTCAGCCGAACGGCGCAACTGGCTGTCGCTATTTAAAGTCGGTGTACCTGACTGTAACTCTCTGTCCTGACCTGGAAATTTATATTTTACAATAATAACAATTATTATTTTTATTTTCATTCAGTCTGTGTGCAGCAGCACAGTTTTTGGAAAATTTAAACATGGAGATCGAAAGCATTATGGCAAATAATGCTCTTATTAAAGCCAGGGAAGGTGAGATTCTTGCTTTTTTTTCCCCCTCAGCAATGCAATCGCAAAGTAAATGTGTTAATGCTTTATTTTTAATTTTACTGGATGTCAAGAGGATGAAAAAGTACTGCTTCATTTTAATGATAAATGTATATTTTAGCACACATAGTTGAAGCTGAAGCTGAAGTGCTAGATAAAACCTGTTGTAATGTGTGGTGCATGTCGTGTCAGTCAGTAACAACATAACCAAGACATGCACGGCTGACTTACAGCAGGATGGGTGACTGTGACTTTATATAAGGGTGCAGATGGTAAGGACTGATAAAATTGGACAGAAAAAAGCAGAGACTAATACTTAGACTTTTCAATTCCTAAATGTTGTCTTGCTTCATTTTCCTCAGAGCATGCAAATACTGCTGATCTCTTCCTCAATGGCTCTTTGCTTTCAGTTTTACATCTTTATCCTCAGGGATGACACTGTTTGGGATATCCCTTAAATAGTACCTGAGTATAGTAGCCCATTCTTTCATCACCATTTCATTTCAGTGCTCATGGAAACTCTGGAAAACTGAAAAAGCATTAGTCTCATGGTTTGTCAAGTAACAAAATATACCTGGAGTAAAATAACAGATGTAATCTGTAAGATACAGCACGCATGGGCACTTAAGATTGAAAGTACATTGCAAAGTAATGTGGTCCCACAGGCTTTGCTTGCCTGTTCTCAGTGCTATTAATAGGTCATTCACTGAAGTGGAGCATACTATTGTCTAAAACCAGATAGGCTAGACACACACACACACACACACACACACGTGCATGCGTGTGTGTCTTGGCAAAGTTAGACTTGGCAAAGTTATTAATGATCATTGCCAATGGATTGCTTTGCTTTGGTTATGCATTTTATTCCTTTAGCAACAGCAATGCTTACAAAATCCTCTCTTCACCTCTTCACTCTCTGTCCTGTCTCTATTGCTACATTCTAGGTGGAGGTGGAAAAGGGAGAAGCTGGAAATGGAAAGAGCTGCTTCGATTTCCTCATGTCCGCCAGTGTATGGACCTGGCCATGAACATAGGTGTGTGGATATGTGTGTGTGTGTGCTTCATATTTTGATTTGCCTTGCTTTTTTGTGTGGTTTCATAAGCTGACTTATGTTCTGCTCTTACCTCAGAACGAGACTACTTCAGTCTATGTGTGAGGCAGCCTATTGGCAAGAAACTGTTTCAGCTGTTCTGTCGGAGTAGGCTTGATCTGCACGTATACGCATCCTTACAGGATGCTCTGGTACAGTACAATCTGTCGATACCTTTTCTGAAAGATGTGGCTTGGCATTTGTAGAGTTTCTGTGCTTGTAAGACGTTGCATTACTTGAAGTCCACCATGTCCTCCAAACCATGAAGGTTGTTGTTCCAGCCCTCTTATGACCTGAGCATTTGCTCAGCTCACTGGCTAGCTCGTTCCTTTAATACTACACCACAGTGTTGTTATTTACAGGACTGCTAGAGGCTGCTTTGCACTAAAATGTAACTATAGGTCGTAATGAGCAGTCCTGTACTCTCACAAATCTTGGTTCAAACTCTTGTGAGTGCAGTTAAGGTAAAGGTTAAAATTAGGTAACGAGTTAAGGTAAAGGTTAAAGTTAAAGCTGAATTCAGGGTGGAGTAAAGCGCTACTGAACTGAATCAAGTGCGCTTGTGCAAGAGAGTTCAAGAATTTCACAAATGTAGGGTTACCATCTAGACTCTGCTTTAATAACCTGCTGCACAAATAACCTCTGGGGTTGCTGATGTGCACAGGAAAGCTTTGCCCTCTGTGATTCCCATTTGTCAAGGTTGTAAGCATTGGTCAAGTGCACAAGTACTTGGATTATCTGAGAAAAAAATGCTATTAAATAGTGAGGTATAAAAGAAAGACATTCAGCTAAAATAGCATTTGAAATAGTTACACTCAGTGTTGAAGTTCTGTACTTCAGCCTGTATAAATTTAACCGCACGGTGCTTTTACACTCGGAGTCTGCTTGATGTAGTTACAGATAAAAAGCTGACATGCTATGAGTGTCATAGCATGACCATTTGGCTGCCATTCGTTTTTATACAACAATTATTATATCAATGAAGAGCAGCTACTGCAGAGGTAAATAGACACTGACTTAAATAAAAACAACCTTTAGTGGAATATATCTCTGAAAATATGATCAAAATACAAATACAGTAATCATAAGCATTTAATTGATTAAAGTGCAATGGAGGTCTATGACATGCATATGACATTGTACATCATTTCACTTTGGCTACAGAGTATGAGGAAAGAGCGGTCACAGCCAAAAGTATGAGGAAATAATTAGCAGACAAAAGTTTGAGTTGGAGAGAGCCACAATAATAAATCATACTAAGGGGGAAACAACAAACCTTGTAATAAAAATAAGGATTTAATAATAATTCAGGAAACATGTAGATGTATAAATGTGTTTCTTTGCAATAAGAAATAATTATTCCTTGCAATACAGTCAGTGTTAATGACACATTATAAACTTCTCTATTTTAATTGCTGGAGAAAAAATATTACTGGTTCTTACAATTTAAAACTTAATCTTGTTGACCTGCACATGTTTCTGTTTATGTATATCAATTTCATGTATGTCTCCCTCAGGATAACTTTGAGACAAAATCAGATGAGGAAAGAAGAGAGTTCGGCATCAGCATCATTCAGAGATTCCTCATGCGTCAGGTCTGAGAACTAAATGTGCTTGTAGCTGCTTCTAAACAAATGACAGTAACTTAATTTATATAGTACAGAACCACAATGTAGTCACTTAAGAAAAAAAAATCTACCTGTCAATTATTATGTCAATTCTGAGATAATTATCAATTAATTCAGAAAAAAGAGCAGATTTTTTCCCATGAAAACTATCTCAGAATTCTGAGATAATTATCTCATTAATTCAGAAAAACACAGATTTTTTTCTTAACTGAATATATTACACTTTCATTGCTTATCACGTTAGTATTATTTTACAAAAATAAATAAATAAAATAGAAAATACACAGATTTGTAAATATATTCATTGTAATGGATCATTTAAAACATTACTTATTTTACTCAAATTAAAAATATGTGCCTTATATTCATTGCCATGTAGCACTTTGAAACAGTTTAAGTATTTGCACTTGAGCTCTAAAGTCCACGCACCCAGAAACATGAACACTTGATTTCAACTGAACCTACCAGCCGTGCTACATATTTTGGTCACTGAAACCTTTACAAAACCGATCTCAGTGCCTTTTGGCAAGTCAGTCCCTCTGTATCAAATGCCACAAGCTGCTCTGCCTGCAGTTACATGATCAATCTGTCCACAGTCTAAGCAGCGTGTGGAGGTGCTGCAGAAGTATGAGCAGAGCTGCAGACGCTCTCTGGAGCTCGACCCTTGTGGGGACGTCTTTCATGACTGCAGAGAGTAAGTCCATCTCTCTCTCTCTATGTGTGTGTGTGTGTACATGTTCATGCAACTAAGTAATAACAATTAACCTTGTTGCTCATGCATTAGAGATCTACATCGATACCTTAGTGGCCATCCCTTCCTTCAGTACCAGGACAGCATGTTTTTTGAGCGTTTCCTACAGTGGAAGATGTTGGAGAGGTCAGTATGTGTGTGTTCTTCAGTGTGCTACTTGAAAAATCTCTCTGTGTTTGTCATCAAGAATGGGGGCAAGTTGTGGGCAAGTATAGCTGTAAGATTCAGTACCTATTTTGTCATGGTGAGAAAGTGACATAATATTGCAGTGGTTTTCAAAAGAGGCCAGCATCACTGATCTGATGTTTAAATCTATCATTTTAGTATTTATAAATATTGTTTCCTGCCATTTTTTATTTTTACTTGCAAATTTTCGGGAAAATTTTGTCATCTATCTATCTATCTATCTATCTATCTATCTATCTATCTATCTATTGATTTATTCATTTACCAATGTTCTACAAATGTTCTGCTGTTGTTCTCACAGCACCAAAATAATAATAACAACAACAACAACAATAATAATAATAATAATAATAATAAAAATAGTGATTATTTTCACTCAATGTTATAACCTCTCCTCTTTTAATCTTTGCTTTGCTTTTCTTCTTCTTCTTCTTCTTCTTCTTCTTTTACTTCTCTTCTACTTCTGTTTCTTCTTGTTATTTTACTTCTTCTTCTTTTTTTCTTCTTCTTCTTTGTTGTGTTGGTAGTAGTTTTAGTTGTAATATTTGTTTGTCACCACCCAACCTTGTGGACAAATGATTCAGAACAAAACGTTGGAAGTTGTAGCTTTGGTCCTTGATCCATTCAGAATAATAACAGCCTGTCTCTCTCTTCAAGGCAGCCTATCACCAAGCACACGTTTAGACAGTACAGACTGCTGGGAAAGGGCGGGTTTGGAGAGGTAAAAACATCACCTCGTTAATCGATCTACACATCATTAAACCCTCTCTCATGACTGTTAGTTGATACTGTTTAGTTTTACATATTACATTTTTTAATGGACCTATTGCTTTTCTAGACAATGGCCTTCCATTTTCAAATGCTAAATAAATAATTTCACAGCACTTTCCCTAAACGCATACCACTACATCAATCCAAAGCACATCTGCCAAATCAATAGCTATTGTCTCAGTTCAGGAAGCAAATACCTTTACATGCCTTTTTTGCTTTCAGCTTTGATAGCACCAAACCATCTCGCAATTACAAAGGCATTTGTAAAAAACATTTTTCCCTTTCTCTGTCCCTTCAGGTGTGGGCTTGTCAGGTGCGCGCAACAGGACAAATGTATGCCTGCAAAAAGCTGGAGAAGACGCACATCAAGAAGAGGAGAGGAGAGTCCATGGCTCTCAATGAGAAACAGTTATTGGAAGGGCTTGACAGTAGATTTGTGGTAAGACTGAGACATTCTTGCCCCTGTACTGCCTTTTGTGTGTCTGTTTAATCTGTTTTTCAGTGTCTTCATTTTATATTCATATATGTCATTTAATTCATATATACATTATATTATTATTTGTGTAATTGTATTTATGCACTGTGCATAATTAGTCTGCAAAACTGCTGTGGTTTTATATCTTTCCCTTTGTATTTCTATTATAATACTGACATATACTTCCAACACATTGTCTCTTTTTCCATGTAGGTGAATCTGGCCTATGCCTATGAGACCAAGCACTCTCTCTGTATAGTTTTGACCATGATGGATGGTGGGGACCTGAAGTACCATATTCATAAACTTGGTCCCCCCGGCCTTGACAGTGACAGAGTGCGGTTCTACGCTGCAGAGGTTTTCTGCGGTCTGAACCACCTACACCAACAGGCCATAGTTTACAGGTCAGTGTGTTTCCATGATGTCAAATCTCAGCTGTGTCTTCAACAGCTGCAGTGCCCTCACTGATTCCAATTTTAATGTTCCAGGGACCTGAAACCAGAAAACGTCCTCTTGGATCTCAATGGTGAGTACAGTCTCAGAGTAAAGGTGCAAGGAAATGTTAAAAAATAGCTTTTTGTAATGACTATCAGGCATGATAAACTCCTGGCACACTGAAAATGTGAAGAATAACAGTCTAGCTGCTCATTCTGGGAGACAGGACTTTGGAGTGGCTGTTGCCTGCATCGTCTCTTCCAGCATTAGGTTGTTTTGGAGAGTGAATCTGGTCAGCAGTTGGTGCTAAATATAGCCTAATTATAACTGAATTTTTGTCAGACAAACAATCAGTGCCTGTACCAAAGAATCAGGAAATGCTGTTGATGTTATTTTGACATGGGGACAAACGTAGGTAGTTGGAATTTCAGGAAGATAAAGCTCTGAGAATCAGGTGTGGTTTAATCTATTTTAAGAAACTTTTTCACCTCTTCCTTGATACTTGGCACAGCATGTTTGGAAACTTGGAAACACCTGCGTTTCACATGCCTTGGTAATTACAAACCATCGGTTACAGTACTTAAATTTGTCACATGATGTTTTATATCAGGAGATTTACACCTTAACCCCTTAAATGCTGGTATTCCTCTTAAATTTCCCATTAGACAGCACTGTAGTTCACAAAACAATTTCCCTCTGTGCAGTGTCATGTAACCTTCTGTATTGCTTGTTCCAATCTTCACTGAAGCTATATCAGACTTACAACTTACATAAAATGCACATTAAATATAAGCATGATTATGATGGTTGAGTCTGCATGGTTTTCAACGTCAAGCCACTCGCTGATATTATTCCTATTTTTTCCACACTTATTCCACATTTTGCATGTTGAGTCTAAATGGTCCTCACTTCTGTGCACCATCTGCAATTTTTCACTGTGCATCTTTTATTGGAAATTTGGAAATGACAAAAAGTAGAGCCAACAAAGAAGAACCAGGTTCCTCTTTTGTTATCTTTGCTGACTGAGCTTTTATTGTGAAAGGTTCCACAATCTGTCATAGATCATTTGTTCTCTGAAATGGATATGTTTTAAAATGTAATGAGATACAATAATCAAGAAAAAAAAATGCAATTAAGTAAAAGTAAAACTACTGACTTTAAAAAAAATAACTCAATAAAGCTCCAGGCCCTTCTGCTGCATGTCATCCCCTCTCTCCCCTTGCCTTTTCCTGTCTGTCTCTACTGTCACTATCAAATAAAGCAGAAATTTAAAAAACAAGCAAACAAATATGACAACAGTCATTCCATGGTTTATGTTTTTTTTCCCACCAAGGGCACATCCGTATCTCTGACCTGGGCCTGGCTGTGAGGCTGTCTGAGGGGAACCTGGCGCAGGGCAGGGTGGGCACTGTGGGCTACATGGGTGTGTACCTTTTACCAGTACTTTCACTGCCTCAATCATAGAGAAAAGCTTAGTAGAACAGATTGCTGTGTATCTTTGTTTAAAAGGAAAAACTTTGTCATGATAGCACACAACGACTACCTCATGCCAAAAACAAATAATACAGACAACGCCTTTCACTTCAACTGTATCACTGTATAATTGCCAAACCACTGC
Organism: Myripristis murdjan; assembly: GCF_902150065.1. Classification (NCBI taxonomy): domain Eukaryota; kingdom Metazoa; phylum Chordata; class Actinopteri; order Holocentriformes; family Holocentridae; genus Myripristis; species Myripristis murdjan. Next base: position 17,014,569 of record NC_043991.1, read on the forward strand.
AACGGAGCAGGTATGTTGATTCATTTTCATCCTGATCTCAGCTCCTGAGGTGATCGGTCGAAAGTATTATGGGATGAGTCCTGACTGGTGGGGCCTTGGTTGTCTGATATATGAAATGACTGCAGGACAGCTGCCATTCCGGGCGCAAGGCGAGCATCCGAAAGTATCAGAAATGGAGAGAAGGATTCAAACAGAGAAGGAGAAATATGACGCGATGTTTAGCATTGAGGTGAAGGACATCTGTAGCTTGGTGAGTACTTTCCTGGAGGTTCCCGTCTTTTCTCAACCAATCAACAGGCTGTTTACATCCATTTTGTTCTCTCCCTCTTTAATCAGAGAATTCATCTGATTATTCATTAGTTACCTCTTTCTTGTACTGTAGCTGTTGACCAAAGACCCAGAGCAAAGGTTGGGTTGCCAGGCCGCAAAGGAGAAGGATGTTCAATCTCATCCTTTCTTCCAATCCATCAACTTCAGGATGCTGGAGGCAGGACTAGTGGAGCCTCCATTTAAACCTGATGTGAGCACCCTAACAATGTCTATCCTCTACAAAATAGTGGCTAAAGTATGATATCCAGTTTATCATAACACAAACACCAAGATAAATAATCCAGGTATATTTGCATAAAAGCTTTGGTTCTTGGGTGGATAAAATTTACTCTAGAACTGAAAACGATGTAGTAAAACCAAAATGAGATGAGTCTATCCTCCACTGCTGCTGTGGTTGTGGCTCACTGTGCTGTACTTTGTGCAACGCTCTAGCCCAGACTGGTGTACTGCAATGATGTGCAGGACATTGAGGAGTTCTCGACAGTGAAGGGAGTCAGTCTGGACCAAACAGACAGTGACTTCTACAGCAAGTTCAACACGGGCAGCGTCCCTCTGACCTGGCAAAATGAGGTAATTAATCAATCTAATCTAAGTTACATCTAATTTCTCTTCAGACATGACGTGAAGATTGACTCTCTCCCCTCCTCCAGATGATAGAGACGGGGTGTTTCAAGGAGCTGAACTTGTTTGGACCTCAAGGATCTCGCACTCCAGACCTGGACTGGTCCCAGGCCCCTGGGAGTCCCAAACGCAGCCTGCTGGACCGCATCCTCCGCAGGAATGTGAGACTGCAACTTACTTACTTAATTAATTAATTATAGGTATATGTTTGTGTGTGAAAATTGAATATTTCTTTCCTGTCTTCTTTTGAACTGCAGCCTCCACCCTTGTCCGAAGACCATGTCAAACAGTCTTTGCTCTCCAGTGAAGGCTCAATGGGGTCAGGGCTGATCAGCACTGCCCTCTAGGGACCGTGTCAGTAACAGCAGCTGCTCTGGTGCAGCTGGACAATAACAATAACTTGCCCCTGTTGGCTGGCAGAGGACAGTAAAGGCTACGCTGCAAAACGCAATTGCCGAGGAGTGCTGCTACCACCAGGAAAAATGTCTTTTGACCACTCAGGGTTATGCCATTGATCTCATACTTGCTTTACAGGTAAAAGAGCGAAGTATAACTTCTGTTGTCAGTTCAGTAGATGCATAACATCAGTATAACTGGTGTTACGTTTTTCTGTTTGTTTTAAATGAACCGCCATATGAGCCAAAGATAATTTTCCACAAATAAGTTAGAGAATCAAGTTGTCTAATCTACCAGGGAGGTATTCCATGATGCAGGATTTGAAAGTCTCCTGAAAACTGGAAGACATTATTCTGTACCCTGGTGATACTGATTTGAATGTGTAAAATAGAACTTGAATGATTGAATTGTTTAGGAATACGATGCAGTCGTCCTTATTGATGACTGCTAATAATAAACTAAGCTAAGCTGATAAGTGCAAGATTTAGCACTTTTTATGCATCAAATCTGCAAAAGTTGATATTTCTTCACTGACGCTAAAACCGTTTTCACCATCTGCAGCATTATATATAAAAAAAAAAAAAATCGCTGAGCCATAATGTACCCTTCTATTCTTCAATATCAAATGCTTGTAATCTTGCTTTCATCAATAAATGCAACTTTTTCCAGGTAACAAGTTTTTTTTTTTTTTTATTTAACTCAGAATAAAAAAAATCAATTCTAAGTAACACACTTAGTATAACAACATAATAAAAACAGAATACACAAGACTTATGCATCAACTCGTCTGCAGAATCAATGTATGAAATGCTGAACTGGGTCTGGCCGGCCACAGCTATACAGAGCGCCAGGGGTACAACATAGTACCCAAAAAATAATTGTAAAACTGACAAACAACATTTCTCTCTACAGCATAACAATTACAGATAATGTAAAGGTATAATTTCTTTTTAAGCAGAGCAAAACTATTTTATTTTGTACAGGCTGTCAAATGTTCACAAAATAGTGTGGAATGTCTGCTGTTGGCACTCTGTGATAACGTGTAGCTGCCCACGGTAAGCTTGTTTTGATCAGGCTCTCCGAACAAATTCATCAGGTTTCTAACAAGGCTGCCTCCAAAATCTCCAATATCCAACAAAACTGATACTGAAGAGATGAACTCGAGCGTAACTTTCTTTTTTGACCTGTTCATACACTGCAGTGTGTGGGGCTTAAGTATTTATGGCTGAAGATGGGCCAAATTATGACTGGGGCTGTTTTATTGACTTGAGGGTGTTCATCCTTCCCATGGAGGGCTTCGTCTTCCATCCACCTCCGTCTCCACATGGTACAGCATATCAGCAAGCGTGTGTTCGATCACAGCTCCCCAGCCCATGTCACTCATCTGCAGTTACCAAAAAAAAAAACAAAAACAAAAACAAACAAACAAACAAAAAAATCAAACAATGACTCAGTAATACATTAACAACCTCAAACACCATCCCTGATCCTAGTATTATTTATGTGAAAAAGGATGAGCGTGTTTATGGATTATCTCACCGGCTGGTACTTTATGTCCTTCGGGGGGTACTTAAAATGTGGACCAAAATTAACTGATACCTGAAAAGAATAAAAAAGTTTAGCAGACAGAGAATAATTAACATAGCACACATTACTCTGATTCTTATCCATTAAGCGAATAAATGTATCAACACAAGATGCAAAAACTACTAACCGTGCAGCTCTTGTAGAGTGAGATAGCAGGGAAGTAGAGGCCTTCATACAGATTTTCAAAGGCAACACCTTGGCTCACCCCATTCTTATAGAAGATCATCTGAAAGGGAGGAAGCTCAAGTCAACAACAGGAGGTAGTACAGGGGTTTCTGAATGGATTACATTTCACAGCGGTTTGCTCACCCTGCTGGGGCTGACATTCTTGAGGCTCTTCTCTGCTTTGTCCACATAGTCCTTCTCCTCAAAGTACAGGTAGCTCTTGAACTTAATAAGTGCCTGAAAAGAGAACACGACAAAGAGTCAGAACAAAGATGCACTGAATGTGCAGTCCATGGGTTTTCTCTTAAAGTCAGAGTTTGTTACCTTGTCTTTGTATGTATCAGGCAGAGCCTTGGCGGTCTCTGTGTCATCAGGTAGCTCTATGAAGAAGCCCAGTGTATCTCCTTGGCCGTAGCCTGATGAGTAATGCGTTCCTGTGGACTGGTGAAAGCGTGTGCCCTTTTTACTGCGCCAGGAGTAGCTGAACTTGTCATAGCCCAGAGGAGCCTGCAGGTTACCTATGATGCACACATTGAATAATGCTCTAATAAATGTTCTAATAAAAACTAGGAGAACACTGTCACACTGTTTTGTGCCCATCCCCCCACTCAAGCTGTATATTTAAGTATCCTTTAATACCTGCCATTATTGTGTCACATATTCAAGTGTTGTCTAAATGCTGGATTGTGTTTGTATTCATGCTGAAATTTGATTTCTCTTTAGCCCTGTTCAGACTTTGTTTTAATATCTGTCTCGGATGATCAAATAACAAATGGACAGCTGACACAGTCATCATGCGTCTCCAGTGACTTCTGACTGGATACTTGATTGGCTTTACAGACCTATCATGACTTCTTCTTTCCATTCCTCACTTACTTTGATTCTACTCCCATCCCTTCTTCCTCCTGACTTCTATATTCCATGCGTTCACCATTCACCTAATTTTCCCATCCATTCTAATCTTCATCTCTTTCCCATTCAGGAAGCAGTTATGCACTAAGACTGTTTTTTCTATTACCCAATTAAGACACAGTCGCCTCACTGCAAAATCAAACTTCATTCAATGAAAGAGAAGAGACTACGCATTATTGGAGCCTTAGGACACATCAAGCGTTCACATTACAAATATTATGTGGCTGAATGCATCCTGACCACCTCTGAAGACGAGTGATTGGATCAAAATGCATCTTGGAGACAAATTAACCCCCACTGAATTGTGGTCACACCTATACTTTGAGTGGTCCACTTGTGATCAGATCAGCCAAGACAGATGTTTAAGTGTGAACAGTGTCTTTTTCCACACGTAAACAAATTATGTTGCTTAAAACTTCCTTTCATGATAGTCAAATTTTTTAAAACTGACAGTAAACATCTTTTCTCCTTTCAGTCCACAAGCATCACTGTCACCATCTGAGCTGCCTCCCATCTGCAGGATTTGCATTCACTTCCCTCTTGGTTCCATGTGCAAAAGTTCATAACCATTGCTGCAGTTGCTATACCTGTAGGTGAACAGCTACACATACAAACACCTGGATCTGAATCATTTTTCTGTCTGAATATAGTCTAACCCAAATGAGGCACTACTGACCAAGTGGCTGAGACCATCCCAGTCTCGCTGCAGTATCTGGAGGCATCTCATCAACAGAAACCTCAAAATACCAAGCTCCCTTCCGTACACCGTGTGAGGCTCGGACCATAGAGTAGCCCTTCTCCCCCGTGACTGTCAGACGGTCATCAGAGATCTTCAACTGAGGCGCTGGAACAGCAATGTATATCATTTGAACAGATAGCATAAACATAGCATAGCACAAACAAAAAAATAATATTATAATTGACATCAAAATAAACTAGACAAAGACCATCAAAATAAGAAGAGGAAGAAGAAGAAGAAAAAGAAGAAGAAACTGCTGTAGAGCTGTTTAGCTCTCCACTGCATGTAAGATTATAGAGACTACCTCTGTCATGCAAGGCGAGCAGGACCCTTTCATACAGACAGGCCCTGTACAGATCTCCAGGTATGGGTTTGCCAGCCCAGCAGTCTAGTTCTAGCTTCTCGGGGTCTGGGGCATGGGGATCTGGTTCTGCCAGGATGTAACGGTACCCGTCCTTATTGAACGGGTGCTCAAGTGGGTAACCATGGGGAGGCAAGCGCTGGGCCGAGAACAGAGGGTCACTACAGTGGAGCAGGCCAGAAAACCAGAGGTTCAGTTTGTATCTTCATTCACATAAGTCACACATAGTAAATGAAAGGTGGAACAAAAGAGTGTTTTGCCTTCTGCATGTCTATGGAGTACCACAACAGTTTACTTTGACGAATCTAATACTGTGTGTGAGTGTGTGTGTGTGTGTGTGTGTGTGTGTGTATCTTTGCTAACTTTTTTGTACCTGCGTGTTCTCTTAGCTGCTCCTGCAGCTGCTCCCTCCTGTTGCTGCTGCTGTTTACGTTTGGCTCCTCTTCCTTTTCCTGGGCCTGGGGCTAAAGCACCTTCAAAAAACAACAAAGATTACACCAAAGAACATACATAAATGCAAATACGCACACACAAACACGCACGCACACACATACACAGAGTCACTCACAGGGGGTCAGTGGCATAGGCAATAGAGGTTGACATGTCAGGAGCTAACTAACCAGGCAATTATTAAAACTGATGAATAATCCTGTGAATACTTTTACTTGTGAAACACCTGTTACACTTCCCTTTAGGTGGTAAATACGCTCTCCATCATCCTATTTTTTTGGTTCACGCCCCTGTGAGCAAGCAAACCTTCAATGTCAACCTGCTGGACTGTGCTACACAAGCTTGCACTATGCGATTTTATCTGACTACAAGACGGTACTGAAAGCAGCAGCAACTCTGCATGTGAACTCTTCACAAAAGCCGCTTGTCCCCCCAAAACAAATACATCGTAAGAGTTTGACAGCAGGACAAACTTTGCTGCACTCTATGCCTGCAGGCGAATAGCTAAGCCAGACCAACCGTTGCGTATTTTATGTTCTCCTCATGTGCTTTTTTTGTCTTAGAATGTGGATTTTCAGCCTCAGTTATTTTGCTCACTCGCCTTATTCCTCCATTATGAATTTTTAGGAATGGGAGGGGGAGAACACTTCTTTAAAACAACAGGGGTAGTAGCAAAAGGAGCTTAAGTCCAGAGCAGGAAAAGGCTGAACACAGTAACATGGCTGGTCCACAAGAGCTGGTATTGGTTTATATTATTATATCTCAAAAATTCTGCATAAAGCACACATTAGTTTAACGATTGTTTTAAAGTTATGAAATTGCATGTTGCAGGGTGAAATTTCCCAACCAAATTGTATTTTATTTCAGCTTACCAGATAGTAAGAGTTCTAGTAAAATTAAGACAGTTCTGCCAATACTTTTTGGGTGACAGTCTGTAGGTTAACTGGGCCAAAAAAGATTTTTGCTGTCAGCAACATGATAGGATGACTTGAAACAGTAGCACACTTTACACAGACAGAGAAAAGTATATAGTCACACTGGATCTGCATTGTCTGTAAACTGATAGAGACATATTTATAATATCTTGGAAGTCTCCAGGGGCTGTCTTGATTGTGATCTATTCCACAAACAATGCCAAGACCACCACTGCATGCACTCACTCCTCACACTCACACACACACACACACACACACACACACACACACACACACACACACACACACACACACACACACACACACATTAAAAGCAGGTTATTAAGAGTTTGGTGTACTTAGGGAGACAGCAGGCATAAAGAGGCAGGAATTAGTTCGCATGGCATTTTCCAAACACTATCAGCCTCTTATAATCCCTCTTCATCAATATTCTCTCACTAAGCAAGAGTGCTCTGGCACTAACTTTTAACACCAGGGAACCATATCCTGGGACTTCATGGTCAGATTCTGGTCAGTGACACTGGCTAGATGGGAGATTAAATATTTCACAGCTCATATAGTGTTACACTAAATTATTAGTATTTTGAAATAAATTTAATGAAAAGAAAAACACTCTCATGCCTTCATATAAACAAAGGCCAACTGTATATCACTCAAGAAAGGCGTCAGTTGAGCACAAGGTTGGCTTTCCTGTAGGTCAATGTAAATCAGCCCTATAATAATTAATACATTTCTTTGACTTGAACTGCATAGGCAGTTTTTCTCTCTCTTTTGCAGATGCCTTTACCATTGCAAAGAATGAAAGTGTATACAGTTGGCTGGAGCTGACATTGAACACACTTAAAATTCTGCCCAAATCATGCATAGTACCTATAGCAAACACAGAAACAATGACGTTTTTGTACACAGTAAAGCTCTTGTTGCAGTCAGTGTATTAGCACCATGTGAACTTATTTTTATGGGGAATCCTGAGATCAACATCATCCTTAACAACTGCAAACACAAGTGCAATGTAGTCTCACTGGTAATTTATCAGACTTCAAAAATTAATCTAGGTCTTCAATTTTCACAATGAAAATAAATGTGTTTTTTTTTCTTTCAAAGTTAAGACAAGTATTCAAGAGTGGTGGACCAAGGTCTGTCTTGGAAGCTAAAGATATAGGAGACAGAATGGGATGAGGCTAATTAGTATTGGATGAAAGCCAATGTCAAATCAAAAATGGCACTCTACTCACATATTCTGTAATAGATTGAGTACAGAGTGTCATTTCAGACATGAGATTTCAGGGATTTGAGAGCCCATGAGCAGCAAGCCAGAGGACGAGAAGGAAATATAAGTTCACCAATCAAAGGGGGGAAAGCTTTGGGGGGGCACCAAACAAATGCAGAGAGCAGACAGGAGGTTACAATCGGACGTGGATGAAGTTGCCCATAAGATACGGCCTGAAGATCAGTTTGCTCAAGGCACATATTGACTTGTGATTTGGGTTGGGGGAAAACTGATATCTGATTTGAACCTCAGGGCCAACTTCTATCCAGAGGGTTACATGACCACAAAACACACTGTTCAGGGCCAGATGCCAAAATACCAAATATTCACCTGAGAAAGCAGATCCACCTGGAACACAATGCACAGAGTTGCCAGAGTCATCAAATTTAACACCATCTTACTTGTTATTTTGGGCATTTTAAACTTTTTAGCCATTAATTAGGATTTGTCAAACATTTCCCCCTTGGTCTTCTATGATAAAACAGTTCAATTATAATCATCTATTCCACATGGAGAATGTAATTACGTTTTCCGGCTTGATTTTCTTTGTGTTGTGTGCTTACCATTTAGCCCACCGGTAGAGGGAGTTGCAGTGGTCTGTTTCTGGGTGTCATATGAAGGCCCGATGTTTCCCAGGTCCTACAGAAGAGGAGCATCACAGCAACATAAATTCAACCTTAGATGTGTGAAGGTTTTCCGCATTTTCCGCAATGTTATGCATTTGCCAGGTGTGTGGTAAATACCTGGTCCAACAGGCCAAACTTTGGGTAATCCTCCTCTGGGTCTTTGCTGCCGGGGTCAGGGTGTTCTTTCACTAGAAAAACATCTCGCTCTTTACTCTAGAAAATACACACAGGAACTGATTTTAGTCAGTAATCATAATTTTGTCATACGATCTTGATCTCTGTGGGGACTTATCCACACATCCACACAGAGGTCAGCAACAGAGCAGCAGCCCAGGAGCTTTTTTTTTTTTTTTTTTGTCTTGCTCAAGCACACTTCAGCAGGTTGGACGCTTGCACTCAAAATGACCTGAAACCAGGTTTTGTGATTGACATGGTGTCACTCTGCCTCCCCTTCCCATTTGTGGCCTTAACATTCATTAGTAATGTGTTTTTACACAATAATACGCCAAGAAAATTACATTACCATTGTCTTCACTATGTTATTGGGCCAGGTCAGTTTCCCCGGTCTCTGTCGAGTTGTCATACACTCCCAGTGCTTATCAATGAATGGTATGATATCCTGCAACAAGAAAGCAAAAACAGAAAAAATCTTTCTATATGTGAAAAATACACAGAGACAGCAGATGTTGATAATTGATGAAACTACTCACATACAATAATATTACATTCAAGGGTCTAGATAAAGTACAAAATCAGGATAATGATCATATTATTACCTCCAACAGAGGTATAATACCATTAAACATATATATCACATTTACTTGTGTTGGTATTTAATGAAAACTTTTCTCTTTTTTTGGTAAAAGAGCTGCCTTGGTTAATGTTTGTCATTATGAATGTTCCTTAAAGTGTCTAAAATTGAATTTACAGTAATACTGTTGTATTTAGCTCTACTACTGTCACTCCTCCACACAGCTGTACTGCAGTCATCTTTTTAACTGCTTTGTTGCCAGTAAAATTAATAAGCAGTCATAAGTATATGAAAAGGTTTTGTTTTTTTCTCATAAATTTGTGACTTTATAATCACAGAATTTTCAGGTTTTTTTCTCAGAAATTTACAACCTTAACTATTTTTTCCTCAGAATAGTACCTCACCTCCCCTGGCTCCACAATTTTTTTCCTACCTGCAGTGACCCTAGCCACTGTCGTTAAAATACAGAGAATGTTGGAAATGGTAGTGTTTTTTTTCTCCCTGATATACAAAATAAACCGAACCAGAACTGAAAATATGACTGAAAAACTGCAATAAAAACTGAACTGTGGGTTTACTGAACCACATATATAATACTGTTCAGCTATGGTAGAGATTCAGCCACTGCTTGAGAGCTGCTCTTAACTGAATTTTTTTTTTAACATGTTGTGTATAAAAGCATTATGACGTGTCAGCTGAGTTCAGCCACCTTGTCTTTGGAGAACATGGTCTTTGGGTGTTCCTCTTGGGTCCTGGATCGCCATGTCAAGTTTGCCAGGGCTGTGAGGCACATCTCCTTCAGGTCTGAAAAAGCAACACCAGTTTCTCAAAAACAAGTAATCAAGATGTAAGAACGCAACGGCAAGTATAAAAATAAATGAGACCAATGATATGTTAATTCTAGCTACTTTGAAGCACAGAGGTGCAGTGGGTGAATCTGAATACTTACTGGCTTGCTTCCTGAGGAAGTAAGTGTTGCCGCTGTGATGGCACACATTGCAGTGAAACACATAGTTGGTCATAAAGGGAAGACAGGTCCTGTAGAGAACAACGGTCAGCGTTCAACCAGTGAGAATTACTGAAAATATTTTTTGCACAAGAAAATATCTAAGATGCAACTGTTTGATCGTCACATGAATGTCAGGGCTGCTCGGTAACTATACTTACGCAGTATCAATGCCAAATGTATCTGCAGTGAACCATTTCATGCACAAGGCACACTGCAGCTCCACCTCTCCCAGCTGCCTCCCGCTCTCCTCGTCCCCTGATCCAGTCATGGCATCAGCGGCCTCTGAGCCTTCACCACCGACATCCTGTGAGACAGTCAGGTTTCTTTCTAACACACCTTTGTTTAAATGACAGCGGCTAAACCACAGAGGGAAATGTTTTACAAGTGACCAAATGTGAAAGGGTCAGTGAATAGCAAATTTTGAATCGAGCATTGCAATGTTACCATTCCCTCTTTGCCATTTGAAGATTCAGTATCGATGTTAGCGGGTAGTTCACCAAACGCAGCATCGCTGAAAGTAAAAGATAACTCCATTAGCAAGAAGAAAACTATCCAGCTACATTACACAGGTGATACCAATGCACAGTTAAAAACAACAACATAGTGGACAAAAACGCCAGCTATCAACAACCTGGGATAAATTTTCAGTCCAGCTCTGCTAAATTATTGGGGGCACGCAATTCAGGGATGAGCTCATATAAGGAGGATCAGTTGATTCATAAGTATTTACCACTGTGCCAAGCAGCAGATAGTTAACTGGCTGTATGTAAAGTGTAATGTAAAAGGATGATCTGATACGTACAGACTCCTTGTCAGCCTCTTACCAATCCACAAGTTCAGATTTCCCTTGTCTATGCGCAAGGGTGCACTGTTTATCCTGAATTTAGTTATTATTATTATTTAGTTAAGCACTAGCGAGTGATGCTAGTGCTTGTTTCTGTAAACTTTCAGCTATTATATTTCATTCCCCTTTTGATCTGGCCATCTCATTCTATCAAATATGACTTTTCATCGCGACTGATGGCAGCAAGCAGAGCCAAGCAATTGTCCTTATGCCGCATTTACAGTAAGACCCCAACAATATCTATACGACTTGAGTTATGCTTTAAAAGCTGGCAAAGTTTAACGAAAAGCAGGACGAAATAGAAATGCTTGATTTCTGAACGGAGTCTGGTCACGGTTGTCCACTACAAAGAGAGAACAGCTCGTATCGAGCTAAGCTGTGTCTGCCCGGTTCACTCGGCGAGCTGGTGGCTGCTAACGTTAGCTACTTTGCTAAATGCACTTCTAGCGAGAGAAAATGTGTCTGTGAGGCTGAAATTTGCACAGAGAATCAGCCGCCTGGTCTGAAAAGCCTAAACGATAAAATATCTTTTGTGTGAGGCAGACATACCCCTCTCCTGCCTCAGGTTCAGCCACAGCAGCACTGCCCGCCTCTCCCTCGGACGCCATGTTTCAAATCAATGAAAACAGGAAACAACGCGAGAGATGGCTGGAACAACAGAACAACTTCCGTGTGAGGCTGACACGAGTGTGTGGGAGACTATCAACTATATATTCCTGCACCGACCATTTGCACTGATCTGATCTCTGTACATAGGCTGTACAAGCATACAGAACAGATATATTCATTCATTTGTATAGTTGCCGAATATTTGTATTTATAGGTCTATTTTTTTCTATTTTTTTCCTTTTCGTCATTTTTAAACATTATATATTATACATAATTCTAAAAGCAATGCCCTTGTTTAATGTGTTATTATGTTGTTGTTGTTGTTGTTATTATTATTATTATTATTAGTAGTAGTAGTAGTAGTGGTAGTAGAAGTAGTAGTAGTAGTAGTAGTAGTAGTATTTTACAGTGCAAACTTGTGTATCCTTTGCCAATAAAGCCTTTTTGAATTGAGAAGGGGGGGTGTTAGAGTCAGGCCTGGCTTTGTGTTTTTTCTGTTACTGTAGCCATTGGCCAGTAGAGGGCGCACGTCACTCTTTATAGTGGCTGAGTGGCTATTGAAATATTCCAGTGATATTTAGCACAAATGCGCGCGCGCGCGCGCGCGCGCACACACACACACACAGTTTTTGGCAATGGCCCAGCATTTCAAGTTTACCACTCAATGTTTTAATGTACACTGTTAAAGCATAAATTCATCCCAAGTCTCTGAAAGAGAAGCAACATTGTGTTTTTAAGGCTGTTTGGTTCAAGCTGTGGCTAATGGTGTATTTTTTTTTCTTTTGTGTTTGTTTGTTTTTGTGGAAACGTCACATGCTGTTTTTTTTTTTTTTTTTTAATTATAATGTTTTCGTGTAATGGTGGGAGCCACGGTACACTTTATGGAAGTTGGGTGCTGCGGATCTGTGGCCACATCCACTAGTAGTTTACTCAGGGAGTCAGGCGGCTGTGGTCAGGGAGCTCTCAGCCTCTGAAGCAGGCAGGAAGAGCAGCCAGTTATCCTGGCTGACAGCTCAAAGTGGAGTCCAAAGAATGAAAATCCATCTCATGACTAAGACCCATCATTTATCATATGATGACATGGATATGGAAACATGAAATAGCTCTGGGAGGCTTTGCAGCAAAATTCTACATTCATATTAGTCCTTGAAAAAAAAAAAAAGTTGTTTCTCCAGTTCCAAAACATTTTTTGTATTATCTTTGTATGTAATTAAGAGTGCTGAGAGATCTTTTGCTGTCTAACATCAAAGTTGCTTGAAAATGTAAATTATACTCAAAAATATAAACACAACATGAAAAAGTTTCAAAAGTTTAATAAATGACTGTTCATGTAAGAAAATTTGAGAGCAATTTGTGGTGGAAGAAGTGAATAGGTGTGCAAACAATTTGTGCACACGAAAGAAATAAATGTATTGAAAAACAATGAGGGATGTAATTTTAGCTCATGAAACAGTGCACTTTCAGTATACTTTCATGGTTGCAGGCAAAATACTTGGCTTTGACTGACACTAATGTTTAGGGAGGGTTAAATGGTATAGTTTATGAGTTATATGCATTATTTTTTTCATGTTTACGGTAACTAACTCGATTTCTACCATTTTCTGACATAAAGTCATGATTCAGATGCTTGTTTAAAATGCACTTTATGTTGAATGTCAAGGAGTGTCTTGTAATGTCACGTCTAGTTCACCAATGTCAGTGAAAATGACACAAAAATACCTGAATACCTGTCTAACTTGTGTGGAGTTCAGGTGTCTTTCTTTTTTTGATGTTTAATTTCATTGCTCTGACACTTCTTTCCTTTTTCTCTACACATTACCATTTTCTGTTTGACAAGAAAGACCCCAATTACTATCATTCAGACATGGTGCAGAAGTGTGTTGGCCATTTTACCTCCAGCGAAGATGCACCACAAAGCCCGGTGCTAAAGTGTGGCTGCAGAAAGCTCACAAAAGAGCAGTACAAGTTAGGAATGCTAAGAGCACCCCTGGGTGTTGCTATAAATACCTTGTAAAGCATTGTAAAGGAGATAATAGTCGTCTCTTCCCCATTCTCATTGCAATGGAGACACATCTGTGGCGCTGTGATGGAGTGAGTAGTTATGAAAAGGTGAAAGAATGAGATCTCTGTGTCTGTCAACAAGTAACCTTATAAACTGGCTCCAACTGGTTTTCTTGTCCATCTTTCGTATTTCTCTCTTTCTTTTTTTCTGTTGTACATTCCCTCTTACATCCTTGTCACGGCTTTGGGATCACTTAAACATTCTTGCAGAACAGAGATGTATTATTTCATTCATCACCACAAGTTACAATATACAATATGTTGCAGTATCTACCCTGTTTACTGTTGAGTTTTTTTTGCCAACTGTAATATGTATTTCCTATTGATCATTGACACACTGCATTTGCTATTGACAGTAATAGTTCAACAACATAACTAAGGAGAAATGGTGAATGGAATATATGTGCTGCTGAATTCCTCATTGTTGAAATGCATTTCCTTTTTACCCTTAAATATGCCTCTTCAATCTGAACCCTATTATAATCCCTTATTTTATGATATCATCTGCTCATCTTCTCCTCTTCATTCCTCAAGATCCCTCCTTGGTTCGTCCATTTCTCCCTGTTTTGCTGAACAAAGACCAGGGTCGGAGAGGGTCAAGCCTACTGGTGACATCTGCTAATTGTCCTGATGGGCCGGCCTGTCTTGTCCTTTCAATACCAGTTACTCTGTAGGTGTCTGGATTTGGGAGCAACACTTGCAGCTGCCGCTCTGCAGCCACCTTTATGTCTTACCTCCATAGGGTCCTTTACCCCAGTCTCTGAGTCCCCTGGCACCCTCCTCCACACACACGCACACAAACACACACATACACACACAATGGGTATTGGAGGACCAATCTAAAACCCATAAAGTTGATGTAGATTTAAAGATTGGACTATCACTGATGCTTTATTGTTGGCAGAGATAACCCTAAAAAACCTGATCCAGCCAGTGTATGGAAGTGAAGTATGACAGCTTAAAAACATTTAGTGAAGACTGGCATGACAATCAACATTGTCCCTTTGTATGTTGTGAAAATAAATTAAAAAGTTCTAATAATAAAATAGTTTTAAGAAATGATGCCTAAACTTCTCTATGGCAAACTATCAATGTCATGGCAAACAATTACAGTAATTCTCTATGAAGCTCATAGTCATTCTGATTCATACACAGGCTCAGATCAGTCTCATTTTTGTTTTTATTCATATCATTGATCTACTTCAGAGCATTATATATGTCGTCAAACAATGTCACACCATGCCCTTCATTTTCAGCACTTTTTTCTATTCTTTTTTTCTATTCCTTTTCTCCACACTTGCTCCAGCATAATGGTGTAATGATCACAGGACATAATAAGGCCCTGACCTTTGCATTGATAATTTATAGTTGCTTGAAACTTTGGGTTATAAAATAGGAATTTAAAATTATTCAACATTGCACTCAGTGTAAGTCAAAATGTATAAGAGCTGCCTGAAATGTGAACGTAAAATAAGATTATTATAGGCAAACAGTAGCCTAATAATTTCGGTCTTTTATCGATTCCCCTTGCAAGTTATATTTCAGTTTCCTGTTAAGACTGAGGCAACATACTGATCAGATGGGCAATTGCACTCATAAACTTGTTAGTGGGCCTCTAATTAAACCTAAGTGCTATGTGAGGATGTTACACTTAACAGGACAAATGGCACAATTGTGACTGGGACACAAGGGGCAGAGAGGGGCAACTTTCCCTCTGAGGAGTCGATAAATTAGCATCACAACCCGTGTTTTCATGTCCTACCGGCGTAAAATCTCACATTTGCAAATAATGACAAGGAAAATGACAAAGAAGAACACGGCCCGTAAAGAAAGGGGCACGTTTTAACCAGATGCCCAGCAATAAATAACCGGGTATTTGCCTCCCCAGCTGAGCAGCACGCATTAACATTTTTAAGTGCCAGCACGGGGCCCCACGGGCCTGGAGCGTGTTCAGGCGGCTGCCCGGGAGGAGAGAGCCTGCAATTGTCCTGCAAGACGCAATGGTTCATTTGGGTAACTTTTTGAATGAAATGTAAATTTCACGCTGGTGTGGCGTGTGCTGGTCCTGCAGCTATATAAGCCCTGGCCCAGAGGGACACAGGCAGTGACAGTGCCATCCGAGAGCTCTTTTTGGCGAAATGCAGCCTGACAAGTTGCCGCATATCCGCAAAACACCTTTCTCTGTGGATGATATTTTGGATCCCACAAAATTTACAAGGAAACAGCTCCATGCTCGATTTGCAAGGCCAACAGGTGAGGTTCACAAATTTAGGCTGTAACTAAACATCACTGTTCATGGGACACTTTTGTTTATGGATTTATCTGACAGGACATGTAGGCCTAACACGTCTTTTAGATTCAGGTACTCGGCTATTACATAATACGCATTGTTTAGATTCTGTTGTATTGCTTATGAGCTGATAAGAAAGTAGCCTACTTAGGTAGTGTGTTATAATTTGTGTATACTGGCCCTTTCGACTGTAGCCTAACTTTTGTAATTTTGGCAGCTTCTAATGTGAGAGATGAGCCAGCAGAGAAGCAGCATCCTCCTGCTGGTGAATCCAGCCCGGATGAAGCAGCTGTGTGTCCGCAGAGGGTCTCTTCAGACTGCCGGGACATTCAAAACTCCACGGGAAAACCTCGGCGGCTCCGCACAGCTTTCACTCTGGAGCAGCTGCGGATCCTGGAGCACAGTTTCCAGAGCTGCCACTACCTGTCTGTTCTGGAGCGACATGCCATCGCCTCAGCGCTGCGCCTCTCTGAGACCCAGGTCAAGATCTGGTTTCAAAACAGACGCACCAAGTGGAAGAAAGAGCGGCAGGGAAAGGAACCAGAGGAGCAGCAGCTGCAGCACGGCTTGGCTTCTTTCCTCTCACATCCAGCCGTCTATTCATCATCTTTACACTACACTCCATTTTACTGCCAGCGCACACCACTTCAGCTGTTTGCGCCACCGCCAACGCTTCATCATTATTACACATGATTTGCAACTGTGACCAAAGTGACTGAGCAGCATGCACCAATGTCCAAACTGTCTGCAAAACTTGGTAGCCAATCGTTAATATTTATTTAAATTATATATAGTCTAATGAAGGTTGTAAAAGACATGGGGAAATGAAATGCTTGAGAAACGTTAACTATTTTCATAAGGAATTGTCATCATAACTTATTTTGATACATATTTTTGTAACTGTTATCTTTTGTGCTTTGTTTATTAAAGGACACAATTTTGATAAACCTTTGTAAAGGAAAACCTGAATGAACATTAAATAACATGTGAGACTCAGTGTGTGTGTGTGTGTGTGTGTGTGTGTGTGTGTGTGTGTGTGTGTGTGTGAAACAGATGGCCTGCAGTGATATCTTAAATAACTGGCAACCCCCTTCCAACACTTTATTGTCCATGTTGTGAAGTTCAGAGAAAGGACCTGTAAAAAAACATCAAAAAGTCTCAATTTGAATCTGCTTCTTTTTTTTTTTTTTGCACTCATTTAGCTATGCACACACACACACACACACACACACACACACACACAAACATCTGACCACATCTGTGTGCAATTTAAGACATACTCTCGTCCTCAGATGTCAGAAAGGGCCATTGGTTATGAACTCTCTGAAATCCCCTTGCCCATCCGTTATCATTAAGAAGACAAACTGAAGCATTTAAGTCAAATAAAAATAATTCTTCTGAAAGAAGCTGTGTCAGCAGCCAAAACAATAACATGATCTCAGAACATCAGAAAAAGATGAATTTTGTGCAAACCCTCTTTATCAAGGGGCAAGAACATTGATGTTTATCGCAATTCTAGTGGAGTCTAACTCTAGACTCTAATACGCAAATTGCTGATGTGTCTGTTGCTGTGTGTAAAGAAGAGTCCATGGCAGGCTGGTTAGTGTGAAAGATCTTAGAAGCACCCTGAAGCCACCACCATCAATGATGTATTAGAAACAGATGGAGGGAAAGCAAAACAGGGAAGAGGACTGGACAAACGCAAAGATAAGAACAGGGCATTGTTTCAAATTACACACACACACACACACACACACACACACACACACACACACACACACACACACACACACACACACACACTCACACACACACACACACACACACACACACACACACACACACACACACACAGACTCATACAAAAGCATGCGCGCACACACACACACCATATCTGCTTTGAGGGTGAGCCTGAAAGTGAGTCAACATCTAATGGAAATAAATTGGAGAAGTTTCCATGGAGCATGCATGATAAAACACACTGGCTGACAAATGACATGTTACAGCAGTGAAGAGGCTTTTTCATCCTGCAGGGAGAAAGAGCATTAGGCCACTATTTTACATGTGAAATGTTTTCATGCAACTTGGTTCCATGCAACTGAGTTTTTTTTGGTTTCCATCCAATTAAAGTTATGAACTGGGTTTGCATCATCATTTGGAAAGTTCCATGTGGGTCTGGTGACATAGCAACAGCAAAAATGTAATTTACGACATGCAACTAATTGCATGGAGGCTGCACTGTGTAAACAACACTCATTGTCTTGTTTTGGATAATGGTGAGGTTTCTTCAATTGTTCCACATGCCTACTTGGCTGAACCGACTTTATTGTAGATAAATGTAAACACATTCCGAGCCTGTGAAATTAAGGTATGTGACAGCTGATGAAGGGGAGATGATAAAGCAGACAGGAATTTCCTTTCTCTCACTCTATAACTCACTACTCAATATGCAGAGCCACATGTAAAATACTTAGATATTCACAGCTGGTAATAATTAATTTGACTGAAGTAATGTGTAACCCATTGGTGCCCAGAGGCTACAGCACATTCAAAAGCTGTTTTGTAATACACATAATTTGTTCATCCAGATTTTTGTCGTTTCAATGCATGGCCTACATATTTTGATATGATGCAGGTCTGGCCTTCTTTTTCCATTGTTTATTTTTTTCTTTGCCTTGTATTATTGTGATTTAACATGGGCCCAGTTTTTTTTTTTTTTTTTTTTTTTAAAGCCACTAAAAACCTTTTTAAACTGTTCTTACTAGTTTAATGTGTATGATAGTGTATATTTTTTCCTCCTAAAGTAGTATTGAATTGAATTGAATTGAATTGAACTGAACTATATTGAACTGAACTGAAATGACTGAAGAGAACT
This sequence comes from Myripristis murdjan, assembly GCF_902150065.1. Lineage (NCBI taxonomy): Eukaryota > Metazoa > Chordata > Actinopteri > Holocentriformes > Holocentridae > Myripristis > Myripristis murdjan. The sequence goes on from NC_043991.1 coordinate 17,033,400, forward strand.
GAACTTAAGTGAAATGAATTAGTCACCAAATCTCTCTGTCAAAGTGTGTATGTTCATCTGCAATTTGAAGGTTGTGTGTTTCTTTCTTTCCTTCTTTCTGTCTTTCTTTCTTTCTTTCTTTCTTTCTTTCTTTTCTCCCAGGAATGTCACGTGTGATGAATGCTCCTCCCCCTAGTGCAGAGAGGAGTGAAGGAAAGGGGGTGAAGGGCCATGAAGGAGAGATGTAACTGAAGGAGTATGTGGGAGAGTAAAGGAGGGAGGAGGACAAGGCGAGGAGGTGTGCTGCTCAGCTGCTGAAAATTCACTCCAGACAGCTGCATTTCCTTTGCTCCAGCACGGCCAGGACACTGCTTTAAAATCTCCAGCACTCAACGCTTTCTTCCTCCTTTCATGCAGACGCTCCCCTAAACAGGACAACGCTCTCTACTCCTCCTCAAAACCTCATCCTTCATCTCTTCTCACAGTGGAGGCAGAGACACAACTAGAACACATCACTTCTACGACTTCAGAGACTCTTTAAGAAGTCTGGTATTTCCAGACAGCTGGCTGTCTGCATGTGCAGGTCATATGTTAGTTTTTGTGACTGCGCTCTGTAAAGTTAGTGGTTGCAGACATTGTGGGAACGCTGGGGCTGCGAGTTTAATCCTTTGGATATTCCTGTAGAAAGTCTGCTGTGTTTCATCCCGGTTAGTTCTGTGTTGACTCTGGTGAGATGAGAGGTGATGTGCTTCTCGCCTGGGTCATTCTGACCTTGTGCTGTGCGCTGGTCTGTGCTGGTGAAGATGCGAAGGGAAAAAAACTCTCCAAAGCCCAAACACAGGTGAGAGAAGTCCGAGGGCCGGTCAATGACAGGAGACAGGGGGAGGAAGAGGATGCTACGGTGTCGGACGAGCCGGTTGAAGTGGCGGAGGAAGAGAAGGGAAAACCAAAGAAGAAGAAAACACCTGAGGAGATAGAGGCTGGTAGGTGGACACTTCTTTTCATCCTGTTCCTGCCCACACATTTGGCATTGGTATGAACACTGATGAATCACTTGCACAGTGCTTGCAGGCAGATGCGTAAGAGGGAATAATGAATTTAAGATGCTGGATGTCTTCACTGAGCAAACCAGTGCTGTGATTGCATTTAATGGGTACATTTGTGCGTAAATGCACTGCAGTGTGTACCTGTTGCTGTTGTGTTGTGCTTGCTTTGCATGCGTGACAGAGAGACTGTGCCAATGTTCAAATAAGACATTTCTTATCCTCAGCTATCTCTCTTTACTCACACCCACAGCTTGCAGCCAAGAGAATAAGGATGCAGACAGGAAAGGCTGCAATCAGTCTTTGAGGCAGGGTAACATTTGGTTTGAATTGAGCAACCCACTGTTATCTGTTGCTCTGCCTCCAGCTTTCTCTCTCAGCGAGCAACTATGCGACAGACTTCATTTCAGACAACAGTTTGCTCACATCCATGTAGACACACAGGCTGCTGTGTTTCAAGAGATCCCACTGAACAGGACATGAATAGTTGCTTGGTTCTTGAATGACAATATAACACAGTGACTCAGAGATGATGGAGCAAACACTGCAGTGATTCAGCCGGTGGTCTGATGTTTTCTTGGCAGCACAACCACAACAATGCTTACATGACCTGGCTTCTCTACCAGTAATGCTGTGTGTGAGTGTGCATGTGTGTTTGTGTGTGTGAGTGTACACATTCATTAAACATTTGGTATCCTGCTTCCCCAACTAATTTGATCGGCAAATTAGCTTTGACTGTAAGAGCAGTGATTGCTGAATATCTCTGCCAGCAGTTAGGCTGCAAGAGAGGCCCATCTGTGAAAAATAGTAAGGTATGGACCAAAAGCAGAAATATTTCCACTACAACTTTCCATGAGTTGGAAGACGGGATTTACAAGAGGAGTCAGTTGCAGTGGAATTGATGCAATGGCACTGATGATCTGAGTGCAAACTTTCCGCTGCATGAAGCAAAACCACAAGCATACCATTTGTATCCACAGCCATTCATGTGTGGCTGATTTAGGTTACATAAAAAGCCATCATTGGCAAAAACCTGAGACCCAAAACATTTTTCATTTTCTTTGTTTATCCAGGGAAGTGTTTTCTGATCATGCATACTGTTGTTCAGGCTTGCCTCACAGACATTATACATAGTCACACCTCTTAGCCACCTAGTACAGTGCGACAGTCCTTTGGTATGGACACAAAGCAGCTGGGACAGTGCTGTGCTCAAAGATACTTCAACAATACAAGTGTAATTCAGAGGTATTTTGTAAGGTTTAGGGGTTGGGATATTATTTATTAACTAAGGGTCTACCCAGATATCATCTATTTGTTTTTAGGCCATAAAATGTAGCCAAGAAACCACTGATTACAGTCACGGTAATAACTATAACAAAACTACTCCAAGAACACAGGGCAGACAAAAGCTTTGAGGTCTGATCCCAACATGAGGAGTTAAGAAACTCACATACCTTGTTCGCTCTGACCTTAAACCATATAATCTGATGTTGCCATGTACACATAGAAGAATAAAAGTGCCAGCTGGAGCCAAAAATAATTCTTCAGAGTGATGCCATTAGAGAACCTTTTCTGGTTCCACAAAGAACATCTCATGCCATGTTTCTTTTAATACCTATTTCTTTAAATGCTTCAAACACCTTTTCTAGCTCTTTGAAGCATTAGCAATGGTTCTACAAAGAAGACACAAGAAGAAGTGTACATGGAAACAGCAGTTAATTCTCATTTCTTTTCGGAAAAATAAAAGTGCCAGTTGGAACTGAAAATGATTCTTCAGAGTGATGCCGCCGGAGAAACCTTTCTGGTTCCACAAAGAACCTTTCAGACCACAGTCCTGTAAAAATTCATGTCTTTAAATGCTTCAAGAGTGCCTCAAAGGGCTATAAAAATGTTCTCTGAGGGACCAGCAATGGGTCTTGAAAGAAGATACAAAAGGAAGTGTACATGGAAACAGCAGTTAACAGTCTTATTAACACATTTCTTATAGGAAAAATAAAGGTGTCAACTGGAACTGGAAATAGTTCTTCATAGTAATGCTATAGGAGAACCACTTCTGATTCCACAAAGAACCTTTCTGACTGCAGGTCTTTGAAGAACTGTATCTTGAGATATTTCTTCAAGGAATCTAAAAGGTGCTTCAAAGACCAACTAAAAAGGTTCCTTGAGGTTCTTGAAAGACCTTTAAACCCCCCAACACACTTCTCTGAAGAACCTTTTTCTAAGTAGTTCTTCAAATAATTTTCTAAAGAGTTCTTGGTGGACCAATTCAGTTTAAATGGAGAACCATCCAATAAATTAAGTAGTTATTTAGTAGTTGATGGTTCTTCGTGAAACCATTAAAGAACCATTTTAGAAACATTACCTTTCTGTGTGTTACTTAGTCACAGAAATGACAATAACAGGCTACTGGCTGTAATTATGTGTCCATTCAGTATGTCAAGGGTGAGTAATGGATTGGCTGTGAGGGGATGTTGTGTTTTAGGACCAGTTGGAACATCAGGAAACAGGTCCAACAGGAGAAAACAAGCCCTCCTCTGTGTCTGCGTTGGAGTCTGTTGATGGTTGTATAAGGAGGGTGGACTGCAAACATTAGGCCCTAAATCCCTTTGAAGATCTTCTCCATCCCTGTAATATTCCATGCAGCTCAACATAAAACCCAACTCATTTTATAATGTTTACGCGCAGTTTCTAATCAGACGTCGGGAGGGTGTAGCCTACAACCACAAGACATGGCCTCATGTCTGTTAACATGCTGAGATGATTGAAGGTCAACGCAGTTTGTTAGAGTTTGGATGACAGCTTGGCCTTAAAGCAAACAAACCAATAGCGCGGCTGAATTCTTTCTATGTAACTAACTGCAATGTCTGTCTGTCTTTCTCTCCTTCTGTCTCAATTTCAGTTTCAACTTCTTTATTGGCATGACATTTACTGCAGATACATGCATCTTGCCAAAGCATATAGAGGTGGAAATAACTAAAAAGGGAGAGAGGGAATTCTCGAAATAACAATGAAAAAAGAATAAAAAAATATCAAAAAGTGAACAAAACATCATGATCAAATGTTTAAAGGAAATGTAGCCTACTGGTGCATTTTGTGCCCTGCAGTATGGCACTATGTACATAAACTACACTCTGTCTAGCCAACAGGGTTTATTTTGGCTTCAACTAACTCATTAACAGATTTTTTTTCCTAATTTGTCTCTCCCAAGCCAGGGCAAAGAAAGCTGCAGAGAAGGAGGCCAAAGCAAAGAAGCAGAAAGCACCTAAGCCCACCAAAAAGCCAAAGCCACCAAAACCCACTAAAAAACCCAAAGCACCCAAGCCAACAAAGAAGCCCAAAGCACCCAAACCCACCAAGAAACCAAAGGCAAAAACCACTGGGGAGAAGGGTGTGCAGCCACCCACCAGGCGTCCCACTCTGGAGGAGGAAGAGGAGAAACTGCTAATTGAACTTGGCTGGGACAGATGTATGTATGCTCTAAATTCAGTGTTTTAGGAAAGAAATAAATTATGCATGGAATAAACTATTGAGATTGATGAGAACATGCTCTGAAATTAGCCACAAATCTAATAATCCTTTCAAGTAAGATGATCCATCTGTGGCTTAGAGGAAGGCAGCAACACAGCAAAACAGTTAAAAACAATCTCCAGAGTTGTTGTGAGCTATTTTTTTTTTTTTTTTTTTTTTTTTTTTTTTTTTTGAATCTTGCCTAGCTTGTTCCTTTTATTTAGAGCTTCATGTTTCCCTCAGAAAAGTATGTATAAACATCATCTTCTGGCTCTCAGTTAAAGACATTACACATGAGTGACCTCTTCTGTGTCCACACTGACCTGGATACGGAGATGGTTCCCAGCCATATAACTCTCTGTCTTCACAGTGATTCAACCTGTGACCCCAAAGGGGCCTGGAAGGGAAGAGCCTCTTGAACCAGGCCTGGGTAAGACACGGACCAGTGAACCTGGCTCAGTCTTTGCTTTCAAGTAGAATTATAGTTGTAGCTGCAGAAACATAGCCCAGATTTATTGCATTAACAACCCCTGTTTTATTTTTTGTACTCATTACTCATAAAAACACCATTATCCACCACAGTGTGCCATTGTTGGATGGCTAACACTTAATTTGAATAGTTTCCACAAATCTTTATTTTACAATGGGAAAAAAGGTTCATGGTTCATCACAGGTCTCGTAGCGTTGCAACAGTGATTGCACCTACAGGACCTAACTTAAACATCACCATATAGAGAGGAAAACGCTGCAGATTTGGATCACCGGTTTAGCTAAATCATGAATATTTTTAATAAATTCCTGTTCTTCTCAAAGTCCATGTTTGTGTGCCATGTGTGTTGTATCATCATCCATGTGGATTCACTATAAAAGCAAACGTTGCCTTATCTTTTCTCTGTGTAGATCACGTCCCCAAAAAGCCGACAGCTCCAACAAAAACTCTCATTGAGCATGATGCTGATTACTGGGACGCCAGACATAGGTTTCAACAATGTATTTTCATTCAAAGTAAAGTTTTTAAGTGAAGCCTTTCATTAACTTTTGGCAGTTCAGTGGGCCTGAGGCTTACAGAGACTGCGGAAATGGGAAATTTCACTCAGAAAAACACATGGAGGCCAAATGGAAGCATTTTACATGAAACAGATTCAGAACTTTGTTGAAGCTTCACTATATGTAAAGTCAAGAAAGCAGATGAATAAGCCAGTGGGCAAATAATAACGAGATGAAAAAAGTGAATGCACAGACAAGACTGCCCTTTTTTAAAATAAACCTCAGCAAATATTTTTTTTTTTCCCATAAAAAATAATGAACCTGCTCTGTTGTTCAAAATGCTGTGAGTGCCATGGTTTGCTTGATGACAAACATTTTAAAATTTCCCTCTAACATGCAATCTTTCTATAACCATCTTTTTGTGATATTCTATTATATTCTCTAATTTTGTTCTGTGTCTTTAACAGATGAGGTGCCTGGAGGCTACCCACATAACAAAGAGGCCACAACTACTGAGGTCATTATGTACATACCAGGTAACCCCCTAGGATATAAGGTTGTATTTATGTATCTATTTATTTTTTTGATTATTTGAGAAGGGACAATGTACTTTAATCACAATTCAAAAATATGTAAATATACCTGAGTTATCCAAAAGGCTAGTTTTCATCGGCGGTGCCCTTGCCAGATGTTTTTAGGCATCCCAAACCTTTCATGTTTTATTGATGACAATGTATTTTCATTTGCAATATAATGATCTTTTTTCTTTTCCTGTTCCAGAGGAAACCACCACCACTCCATTCATAGGTCCCTGGTATGAGGAATATGATTATGCTGACTGTACGTCTACCCATTTCTCACTCTGATTATTTTCTACTAATAGCCAATAAGCCTTATATAACACATGTGCGGTGGTCTAATATCCGTTTTTTTCCTCTTCAGTGGCAGCGAAGAAACTAGAGGAGGAGGCTGAGAGAGCTCGTAAGGAGAAGGCAGAAAAAGGTCTAAATTTTTTATCTGTCTTTGGGGGAAAGATACGTAGGTGTCTCCGGGGATTTCAGGGCTTCACGTTAGACTCATCAGGGTGGGCGGTTCAGACTTGCATTTTCAAGGCCCAGATTTTTTAAGCTGCGATCCTGTGGGGGAATAAATGTTTTTACATTCCTGCAATGAATTCATTGGTTCATCGGTTCATTGACTTGTTATTAATGAGAGTGAGGGGAGAGGGCAGGGTGACTATGGTGGGAGGAGGCATGAGGTTTTATCAACACAGCTGCTCTGCTCGTTATGCAATTCATAACGGACTAAGCAAAAATCTGGGGGATAAAATGAGAATATAAAGGGAAGAGGGAAAAGTGTAGCCAGTCTTAAGCCAAACACTTAGGTCTTCAACAAGGCAGATGAGATAATGAATGCCAAATAATGCGCTCTGGAATCCAAAATGTTTTTGGATATAGATGGACTGTGAAAACAGCTGAAACAGGCTAAACTGACCCATATTGGGAGATCCTAAAAAACAAAACGGGGAATGTGTGACTGGCAATGAACAAGCACTGTACAAGCACATATGGAAATATTTTGTGTGGTAGTTGGCCGGAGAGCAAGGTCCATGTGAAAACATGCTTTGTCACATATTGTTTTCCCATCAAAGCTGAACGGCTGAGGAAGAAGTGGGAGCAGGAGGAAGAGGAAAGGCTGAAGCAGATGTCAGTGCGCGTTGAACCGAAAAGTAAGGGAATACAACTGGCCTGGAGGAGGCTTTTTGCTTTTCTCATTTTCAAAATGTAACAAATCAAGTTGTTTTGTGGACAGATAGTTGACAGGTTGACAGGGGATTTACTAACTTTATTTGTTGTCTGTGTGTGTGTTTCCTCTGGCATCTCATTTAGTGTTTACGGTCGTAAGCGTGCTTTCAGAGTGTGTGTCTGAGGTTTGACTGAAGGGTGTGTACAGTTAAGACTTCCTTCATGATGCAACATATCACCACAGAACAAATGTCTGTTAATCCACTGAGCTGACTTAATTGTTACTTTGTCTTTTTGGACAGACTTTAAAGCCTCTGTCTTCATTTAAAAGAGTGTTTTTGACTGTTTCATTAACCACAACAATACTGCCCACAAGAGAAAAGTGCATGAATGTTTTGAATTAGTGTCCCGCTGCAACACTTGTCAGACAGAGCCTGTGTGTGTTTGTGTCTGAGTATGTGTTTGTTTTTCCTCTCAGAGTGCCCTCCTTTAGGTTTGGAGTCTCACCGGGTGGAGGACGACCAGCTGCTGGCTTCCTCTCAGTCCCACCATGGCTTCACGGCTCAAAGGGGACGCCTCAATATGCAGGTAGAGGCACCACAAGAAAAATAAGCAGCTCACCATAGTCCTTTGAAACCTGTGGAGCCTGTGGTTGGGCTTTCATTTTGAAAGGGGTTTTTAATTTTAGAGTTTTTTTTTTTTTTTTTTTTTTGGAAATTTCATTTTTTTCCCCTCCATGGCAATTTGTGGTATTTTATATAAATAAAATACAGTTCTCTTGCAATTCTTTTTTTTTTTTTTTCAAATTCTCTGTTTTTTTTTTTATTATTATCATTATTACTTATTTTCTTGCTGATGTTCTGGTCATTTTGAGGTAACTGTCTTATGCTTTTTTTTTTTTTTTTGTCGTAATTCTTGGATGATTTTCTGGTCATTTTCTTGTAATTTCTTTCACGAATGTTTTGCTTATTTTCCGGTAATTTTCTTGGAGTATTTTTTGAACCGATTTCTTGCAAATTTTCCCGTATATATTCTTTGGTATCATTATTATTGTTGTAATTTTTACCTGCTTTTTTCTGAAATTCTGAGGCAATGGTATTTTTCTATATTGTTTGGTTTAAATATTACATGTTTTTGTAAATTTAGTCAGGTTTCAAATGATGTTACATGATTTTGTAAATTTAGTCAGGTTTCAAAGGGTAATCCAGCATCCTCTGGAAAAATGAGAAAGCTGCGGAGGGTGACATGTATCACTCCACTCACTGCTCACTGATCAGACACTGTGACCATTTCCTGCACATAAAACAATTGGCATTTCAGACAAGGCCTAATTCAGGCTCTGGTTTTCTATGCAGGGCTCCACTGATGAGGAAGATGTGTATGGCGGCGCGTGGTGTGCTGAGCCAGAGGAGAAGTACCACTGGTTTGAGGTCGACGCCCGCAGGGAGGTGGAGTTCTCAGGCCTCATCACCCAGGGAAGAAACTCAGAGCAGCAGTGAGTCCCATCAAAAGTTCACCGCCTACAGTGGATGGACTGATGTGGCTGCCAGCATTACTTTGCTAAAGCTGACTCAAAGGACCACACCAGTGATTTTGAATATTGGGCCCACAACAATTAACCCAACAAACCATTTTGCAAATCATGCGGGGGTGCTAAGGATTTCACAACATATAATCAAAATCAAATTTGAATTTTTGTTTGAAACACCCACCTTATAGTGGTGCAAAAAAAGGCTGAAGTCTGTGAAAGTTAATTTTCAGACAGTACATGCACCTCGTAGATAAAAATGCGTCATCACTGATATGGTTCTGGTCAGCATATCTCAAACCAGCAGACATACAGCATCCCAGTTTGGACTGATAAATGTCATTTTCTTCCCAGCGAGGATTTTGTTTCGTCATATTATGTGGCCTTCAGTAATGACAGCCGCGACTGGACTACACTTCATGATGGCTACGCCGAATGGGTGAGTGGACATCAAATTTAATATTGTAGTGAATCAGCAAGCCAAACAAAAGATCCTTTAACAACAAACATTTGATGACTGCAGATATTTATCTCCCTTGCAGCTGTTCTATGGGAACGTGGATAAGGACACACCAGTGATGGTCCAGTTTGATATGCCGGTAGTGGCACGCTACATCCGCATCCTGCCTCAGAGCTGGAACGGCAGCCTGTGTCTCAGAGCGGAGATCTTGGCCTGTCAACTGCCCAGTCAGTAGCACCACCACAGTCTCCCAGCAGTTCACGCAGTAGTCACAAAATTTTCTCTACAGATTGATCTACAATTGTCCGTTTTCGTGTAAATTGACAAGACACGAATTTCACATTTCTTCTGTTTGTTTTAGGCAGCAAATCTGCTTGGTCAAGGTTAGGAACAGTTCATGGTAAACATTAGATAATGTAACGGTAAATAAATGCCAGTCTGGCTTAACACAGGAATAGCACCATGATCTCCTGAGTCAAAATCATGTGATTGACCCACCCACCTCTGTATGTGGACTTTGTCACTATAAAACCTCATAGCATGTTGTACATGTATGAAACATACCTCCAACTGCTGTCTCATCTCCTCTTCCCTGCTGTCATGTGCTGTCATGAAAAAAATTCATAATTTGTGTCCATGTACACAAATCTATAGATTACATTTTGTGACTATTTACAAACAGCTCTGAAAGTGGCTTAAAGTTCAGAAGAAAAAAAAAAAAAAAAACTGTAATCGCTACACCAATGATAGCCCTTCTCCACCAGATTAGCTCTGGTTCTTGAACCAGGTCTGCACCAAGACTCTTGGAGCCTTGGTGTTATATTGCAAATGAGCCTGTGTTTCTACCAGATTTGAGTAGAACCATTGAAATCAAGGATGTGTCCTCAACAGAGGGTGTTGCACAATTCACAATGGACGTAAACGGTAGTAGCAAGATGACATGCCAACAGATGTTGTCATGGTTCACGCCTCAGGTCAAGGAAAACCTGCTATTATCTAGTTCCAGCTGGGAACCAACTTTTTGGATTTAAAACCAATTTATTTTTGGTCAAAATGCTCAGAACGGTTCAAAATGTGGTGCACGAACCAGAATGAAACCTGTTTCATGTTGGTGAAGAAAGGGGCATACTCTGTTTTACTGCATGAGTGTGAAAGAACTGAATGACCACTACGCTAAAAAGCTGCATGACATTTTCCTGGGAATCAGCATGTCCACAGCCGTCAGCTGTACAGTGGAAACACAACTATCAAACACACATAAACATCTTGTTATCTCTGAGTTTCATCAGTAAACTATCCCAGTGTTGCTTCCTCCAGACAGCTACCACAGTGAGAATGAGGTCACCCCATCAGACGAGCTGGATTACAGGCACCACAACTACAAGGAGATGAGACAGGTCCGATTTTTATAGTGGTGGGAATCAAATCCCACATGGCTTCTTTCCTTTTTGACAACCTTTCAAAAGACTGTCTCTTTTTCTCTTGTTTTTTTTTCCCTTCAGGGTTTAGAGAGTGATTTAGTTTATCTGTGAAATACAATAGAGATTCACCACCAGAATTAAGGGACTGAATCTATGAGCTTTTTCACAGTGATTATTTTTCATTTCTAGCTATTTAATTTTGTATCATTTCATTATCCTATTATTCTCTTTTATTCTTTTATGTATTTATTTGAACTTTGTTCCTATGTGGTGCAATTCTAAGTTTTAAATTTTAATATAGACATAGAGGGTCATTCCTATGCCTCTGAAATACGATCAGTCTTAGAGGTTCTTGAGTTTTATTGGCCTTTTTTCTTCTCTACTTAATGCTCTCTTCAGTTTAACTGCAAAGTAACTGAGCTTGGCAACAGTCTCTAACCAGTGCACCACGAGTTATCGGAGACAGAATATTACATATTATCATCATTATTAATATTATTATGATTAACTCAAAAATGACTTTGGTGTAATTCTGAAGCCCAATAAAGCTTCAGGCAAGATAATCCTGTGACTGGTCAGACTGACTGATTTGATCGCGAACCATCCAACACTTTTTTTAAATTTTCAGTGCAAGAAACAGTGGTGTACGATATTGATAATTCTACAAACAAGTTCATTTCATATTTGCTCTCTCAATGCCTGCTCCTCTTATCCAGATGATGAAGGTGATAAACGAGGAGTGCCCCAACATCACCAGGATCTACAACATTGGTAAAAGCTCCCAGGGCCTGAAGATGTACGCAATGGAAATCTCTGACAACCCAGGGGAACATGAGACAGGTACAACACGCAGAGGAAACACAGGAATATAGTTTGCGTGCTAATTCAACATCTGCAGTTACACGATCATGGACTGTGGATTTACTATGCTGCCATGCTGTACAAATGAAATGAAATAGTGTATATTATCACCTCTGCTAGAAATACAGAAAATCCTTTTTCTCCTCATGAGATGGAAGGTTGTTCAAACTGTGTTGTTAAAGGACAGAAATCTAGTTTTGCATAGTAAGGCATGAAATCTTGTCAGGAAAAAGCAATAACGTTAAATGTTTCTCTCTTATACAATGTAGTAATCATTAATAATTAATAACCACACCCAAAAAAGTGCATGCTTGTCATGCAGTGTCATCTTTTTTAAACAACCAAGCAGAGTAAAAGCACACCCAATCTTAATTAGCTGCCAGACAAAATACAAAATATAGTGCAAAAGTAGACGCTGTGCAATTATGAAAATGGGCCCCACAGTATAAATGTACTAATATTGTCCTGATAATGTGTGTGACTGAATACTGTGTTAGTATACCATAAAGATATTTTCTAGTACATGTATTGTACTTGGCAAAAAAAAAAAGTTTTTATCTCCTTGATCTCGCTTTATCATAAGAAATGCCATAAATTATCTTCACTGTTCTTTTTTTTTTCTTTTTCTTTTTTTTAAATCAGTGTAGATCTCTCGCAAAGAAACAAATTTGACTATATACTGCAGAATTTGTGTGTTTTGTGTAATGTGCTATGATATGAGATAACATATAGGGATGTGGATGTGCAACTAGGTAATTGTATGTCATACTAGAAGAATACATCTATAAGAATATAACTGTGGAAAAAAGCTGGTGTGCATTTAAATTTGTGCGAAACAAACTGAATTGCAGTAAATGATCTCTTTCCAAGGCTCACTGTCTCCATCTGTAGGGACCAATGGAAAGATTCAATCTTCTTTTTTTAATCCTACAGATGATTTCACCAGAAAAAAGATATGCTCAAAACATAAGCTGGTAAATTTAAAGCTGTAAGTTGGTAACTTTGTTGCATCCTCATTAGGTGAACCAGAGTTCCGCTACACAGCCGGTCTCCATGGAAACGAGGCGCTGGGCCGAGAGCTGCTTCTCCTGCTGATGCAGTTTTTGTGCAAGGAGTACAATGATGAAAACCCCAGGGTGCGCCGCCTGGTGGAAGGAGTGAGAATACACTTGGTGCCCTCCCTCAACCCTGATGCATATGAGCTGGCCTACGAGATGGTGAGATGGGAGTTTTTTCACTGGACACTCATGATGAAAAATCAATGACTATATCATCATCAAATTAATTATGATGCCTTGGTATAATTACTATAAACAAATAAGACAATGATCAAAGTGTCTGTCTCACATCTGTGGTATTGTTTGTGCTAATGTTTCTCAAAATTAAGACCACATTTCCTATAAATCCCATTGACACCAATTGCAATGAGAATGTTTCTTTTTGCCTTCCCTCCTTGGCATCACTCTATGTGCATTTGTTTTGTCTTTAACTTTACTTTACTTTGGATAATCATGTGTAATGTGATTTTCCACAAGCTTTTCACTTATTCAACCATCTGCCATTAACAGGAACGCACGAAAGCTTTTTCTACATTTGCACAGCAAGAACCTGTTTGTGCTGTGCAGCAGTCCAGCATATCCCCTGCTGAAGTTTACCCCAGCAATGTAAAATATGTTGCAGAACCTCATAGAAGCTGCAGGTCCTTTCAGTCATAGTCTTATTTCTTTACAGTGATTATACAAATATCTAAAAGTTTATATAGCAATGGTTAACTGATGCTAAAATATTACACACCACACTTATAAAATATTTTGAGGCTTAACACAGCCCCTATCTCCCTTCTGTCTGACAGGGTTCAGAGATGGGGAACTGGGCCTTGGGCCACTGGACCGAAGAGGGCTATGACATCTTCCAAAATTTCCCAGACCTCAACAGCATCTTATGGGGAGCAGAAGACAGAGGCTGGGTCCCTCGCGTCGTACCAAATCATCACATTCCCCTCCCGGAAAACACTCTCAATGGCTCTGTGAGTTTGATTTAAATCAGCAAGGAGGCCCATTTTCCACACTTCAAACCTAGTTTCAAAATACAGGCATGAAACAATGACAGTTTTATCCATCCCAGCTCTTCTCATGCTTCTTGTTTTTACATGGTATGTAGCTTGCCGTTGAGACGAAAGCCATAATTTCCTGGATGGAGCGCAACCCGTTTGTCCTGGGAGCTAATTTACAAGGAGGGGAGAAATTGGTGGCGTACCCTTTTGACATGCAGCGACCTCCCAGATCTGTAAGTATATGCATATATTTTTATGAGGCGTAAATAAACCATGACATTACATCTGTGGACAGTTATCTCTAAATGAATGCCTCTTCCAGCCCATTACATATTTGAATTTCCTTGATGTCATCCCAGGCTGCTGATGGGTACGGATTGCGGCGGGGTAGGAGACCTAGTGAGGAGCATGAGATGAATGAGGAGACATGGGCCCGGATTCAGCGTCAGAACGAGGGAGCTCTGAGGGAGACGCCCGATGACACCATGTTTCGGTGGCTGGCGATGTCATATGCCCATAGCCACCTCACGATGACGGAGACCTACCGAGGCTCCTGCCATACTGACGATGTCACTGGGGGGCAGGGCATCATCAATAGAGCCAGCTGGAAACCTGTGGTGGGCAGTAAGTGTCAACACAGAGAAGCTGGTTCAAGTAGAAAAGGGCCATTCATGAAGAAGGGAGGAAGGTGGTGCATAAGAGGAAGCTAGACTTGAAAATTTGGTGGGGAAATAATGATACATTTATAATTTTGTGTCATCTTCTCCTGTAGGTATGAATGACTTCAGCTACCTGCACACCAACTGCTTTGAGCTCTCCATCTTCTTGGGCTGCGACAAGTTCCCCCACGAAAGCGAACTGCCTTTGGAGTGGGAGAATAACCGCGAGGCTCTGTTGTCCTTCATAGAACAAGTACGGATTAGATTGATAAGACTTTGATGTCCTCACAAGCCCCCTCTATAGCTGCTCAGTGCCATGGAAAGAAACATACATACTATATTCAGGTTGGAAACCATTGTTCGAGCATTAAGCCGTGACGTACTCTTTATTGTGCTACAGGTACATCGAGGGATAAAGGGCCTGGTGAGAGACACGGAGGGAAATCCGCTCCCCAATGCCACTGTATCCGTGGAGGGAATAAGGCATGACGTCAAAACTGGTATGTTGGTCATTACAGATACTATGCATGGTCCTTTTTTTATCACTAATGGTTCATTCACACATCAGTTCCTGGGTTAGAGCACATATCTGTCAAGAAGTCAACATTACAGCCTACGATCTCAGGATTTCCTGCAGATGTCTGTTCCTCATGTCCAGACAGAAAATGGAAAAAAGCTTTTAAGGATGGTGGACTCTCACACCAGGACAACTTGATATTGACAGATTTTATATCCCATGGTTTCTAGGAACTTGTGATTAAACTGCGCTTTTGCTGCCCTGTACACCAGGACTCTGTGGAAGAAGAGATATTATATCTCAGTGGGATCCTCCTGGATAAGGGACAAACAGAATGACTTGGAGTCTATGTGCATGCAATGAATTTATTTATTCTGATGACTATTTGATGATATTTGAATGTTGTCCTGGATGATGTCCTTTGCTGTTCCCACTTGCAACTTTGATGTATTCTTGCATTTAAAAATTTATTATATGTAAAAACTGTGCGCCACATATATTTTTCTGTTGCTGTGGCACCATATTTCAAAAATACTTTTATTCCATATGGGATTGGTTTGGCCTCTCTTGCAAAGGACAAGTTTAGTTTCAATGAGACTTTTACCCAGATAAAAAAAGGTTAACATATGTAATTTGTAATGTACCAACTGTTAACTTTCAATTCACTCTTTACAACTTCAAAATGAGTTGAAAATGAAAGCTATATATCAATGATAGAATTTTATTCTTAATAAATTCCTTAAAAAATTCACTTGAGGAATTAAGTGAACTGTGTGCCACTTAGAGGCAACCCACATCTAACATACTGACCTGTCAAAATCTCATCACTCTGACACTCATTCTCTGCCTTTTTTTTTTTTTTTCTCGGTCCCTTTGTCTCCAGCTTCAGGTGGTGATTACTGGCGGCTGCTGAACCCTGGAGAGTTCAGGGTGACAGCCAAGGCCGACGGCTACACGCCCCAGACCAGGCTTTGCTTGGTGGGCTATGACTCTGGGGCTACTCCATGCAACTTTAATTTAGCCAAGTCCAACTGGGATCGCATTAAGCAAATCATGGCACTCAATGGCAAGAGGCCTATACGGCTTGTCAACAGAACAAGCAGCGTCAGCAGCACAGGAGCCAGCGGCGTCGGGGTCACTGCCATCGCTGGAGGGACGGCAACTAATCCCCAGAACATAGCACGTCTCAGGCGCCTACGGCTAATGCGTTTACGGAGGCTGCGGCTGCAAAGATTACGAGCCAACCTTACCACAACCGTTGCTACAACAACCACAACCACCACCACAACAGCCACCACAACTAAACCTGTAACTGAGACCACAACCTCCTGGTATGACTCCTGGTTCCCTGTGGACAGTTGGTCAACTGAGAGCCCATTTGATGGGGTCATCTTTGAATCAGTGCCCACACAGGACTATCCCTTTGAATACAAAATTGATGATTACTAAACTCAGTTACCCTACATATATTATACAAACACATTACTAGCAATTCAGGAACCTGACACATCACTGCTATGATAAATCACACGAGTCAAAACACTTGTTACGCTGTTAAGTACATTATTTTTCATACAGTTTTCATCGGTAGGGAACAAAAGATTGTGGTTGTAAGGGAGTGTGCATATGATAAATCTTTTTTGGAATTCTTTTTGTAATGTCTACACAGAGTGCTGATGTGGGGGAGAGGCCTCTGCTGAGCAGAGACCGTTCAGGGCAAGATAATTGGTTCCACATCCAATAAAATATGTGTCACAACATAAAATGTGATTGCTGGTCTCAGTTAAACTGGTATGATGCATCACTGAATGGATTTGAGTCAAATGAAGGAATTTTCTAAAATACTGCGTGTCCTGACTCGTCTATTGTTTGGGGACTCAAGTACGGTTCATTACATGACTTGAAAGATCCAGAGGTTTGATGCAAATTCTGATTACAAGGAATCACAACCAAGATTACACACTCAACAAAACAACAATGTACAGTAGGCTATAGTTTCCACTCAAACATTTTCATGCTCTGTGGAATTTATCATGTCTGGTTAGAAAATGAACAAAATAATTATAAACTTTATTTATAATGGTAATAATGCTTATACAACTTTGGCAAATGAGTGCTTACATGAGGAATTAACGTAACAAAAAATGTTTCCACAAACACTGTTCACCACTTTTCCGTTATATTTATTGTAGCTGCTTCGCTCCCTTAAAAGGCACACTCCTTTGTGCCTTTATTTTTGTTCAGAGTGGCAAACAGTACAAACACTTTGTTGCGGAACTTGAGAACAAGCGCCCCCTATTGGTTGTTTTTGCTCCTCCTACCTCATTTAGTTGGGTTCCATATAACCAAAACTGAGCAATGTGCCTTTAAAAAAAAATCAATAAAGCACAGCCAAACCAGCATGCACCACTAATTCTGCAGTGCAGAGTAGGATGCAGTAGCTATATTCACACCAAACACACCATCCCCCTCTGCTAACTTGCAACTGTCTAAGGATTTTATTCTTTTCTGAAGACAGCATTTTGCTCAAACGGAGATCACGACCCTTTGCTACCCCTTGCTGAGGAATACTCTCTCCACTCCGCCCCAGCAGTAGTGCGCAGGTTAGCTGCCTATCCTTTGAAGATGCCACATTCCTTCTGCCCTGATTCTGAGCTTCCAGCTGGGATCTTAATCCACTCTATTTTTTGCGTTGTCATGTTCCTGTCTCTAAAGTTCAAGGGGCTCAGGGATGCTTTGCAATTTTTACTGAGAGCTTCGAGAAAGCCTCTTGTAATGACAATCCCAGCCTTAATGGACATCTGCTTCCTAACCCAACTTAATTACCACACCAATTCTCTCTGGCATTGGCAGGATAAATATGAAACTTAAAACAAACAAAAAAAAAGTTTTATCCCCGGTATTTTTTCTCAATATGCTTCCACTGGGTCACAGAATTAGGATGCATAATATAGCCTTGATATTGAAAGACTGTCTAGTGCTGAGGTTGACTGCTACAAAACATGTGACTCAAGCTATATTTTGCCCAATGCATGACAATAAAATCTGACAGGAATATGGGAATACATTTTAAAGTAGTCAAATGGTGATGGCTAAAGTCCAAGGAGTTGTTCAGTTGTTCTGTTCAACTGAGAAATATCTTGATCTCTATCCTTTTCTACTTTGTGTAAATGTACTCATGCCTCCCTCTGCAAGTTCTAAACACATAGCAGTATTTTGCTTACCTATTTAATGAACAACCTTTAATCACTGAATAAGGAGTACATTCTGCTTGCTTTGCACCTGCAGTTGGCAGTTCCCCTTTGACTCACAAACAGTATGTGCGTACATATGATTTATGCCTGCAACTGACTAAATTTACAATATTACACTGATGCCAATTAGGAGAAGCTGCTTAACAAATATATGTTTAAATGTTAAGACCTGTGTGGATCTCATGCTGCTGTCTGTTGCTTACCATGATCTTAAACACGAAGCTGCTGTGCCTAAATCAAATCAGCCTCTGGAGGAAAAAAAGTTTTCAGTGAGGACAGAAGGCATTGGAGATGAGAAATGACAATGAGTTGGCTATGCATTTTAGGTGTAATGCTTTATGCTGACTATTTTGAGTATACAGTAGGGCGTAAAATTTTTGTGTTACTATTTCTAACAAATATAGATTATGGGCAAATTTTTAAATTTGATCAAATTATTGGAGAAAATCATGAGAGCAGTGGTACGGGGGAAGAAAATCAATCTCCGTCTCTACGATGGGTTGGTAAGTATGACAGATAATAGTGGGATAATTTACTTGACTGACTGGTTGCTTTCTCCAAAGATCAAAGAAATACAGAACAAAAACTGGAGTCTTGACAGTAAATTACTTTAATGACAATTTTGAATATTTTCAGAACTGATGTATTACAAATCAAATAACCGAGTCACTCATAATCCTCGCTGACTGGGAGAATCCATGTTCAGAAATGACGTTCCTTTTTCAAGACATGAGTCCAGAACTCACACAGCATTCACAGCCCATTTTGTCCGTTCCATCCATGTCCATATAGTTTATAGTTGCTGGGCCGGACCGACACTGAGGACCACGCCTTCTTCCCGGGATGACGTCACTCCCCACTTAATTACACTGTCCATGACTGAAGTGATCATGTGTTCAGCAGCAGCTAGGACTGGCTAGTCTTGCCTTTTCTGTGTTTCCCTCCAACGCTGCGGAAGCTCTTCAGTGGGTTGTTGCCTGGGGCGTTTTTCTACAAGGAAGGGAAAGAAGCATTATTGGATAAGCTAGGATCCTATGTGACTGAAGAACAACTTAATTTTCTATGCACTTTCTATGGTTTGTAAACTACAGTTTTCAGTGTAACCATTTGTAAAAGACAGGCACATAGGGAGTAAACTTCTCATCACACATGACATAATTAGAGTTGTGTTTCACTGTCACTGCTGTCAGTGAGTGAATATATTAATAATATATAAATTTTTATTTATCTCACCTCTATGCTAATGGACAGACAGCCAAAGCCACTAAAAAGCTAAGAATTGGTGAAAGCTGAGATCCTTCAGACAAGAGCTGCAAGCAGTAAGCTTACCATAAAGAACTGACAAGCAAGAAAATAGAATAATCTCTGACAAAAACAAAACAACAACAACAACAACAACAAAACAAATTGTACAGGACCTATCAGTATCCTGCATCAATCCCTTATCTATTTTCTGAGTCCATATAGGTGCCAAGCTGCAAACCCAGTATCTTTTCTGTAATGCTCAGAAAGAAAATGTTGAATGTTGAAGTTGAATATCAGAGTATTTGTAAAATTCCTGAAATGTAGAAAATTCTCACTGATCCAGTGATTATCAGAATTACACTTTTTCTAAACAAAACAAAAAATAAAATAAATAAAACACTTTCATTACTCAGACATAAAATAGAATCAATATAACAAACAAACAAACAAAAAAAAAAAAATCAAATGAGCATACAAATGCAGCATAACAGCAATGGATCTTGTCTACTAATCTTAAATCATAAACACAAACCAGTTTGAAATGTTGATGTACTAAATGTACTAAATATTATTCACTAGTATTAAACATCTACTTATAGAGAGGATTTCCATCTAATTATTTATTAGTTGTATATCTGCAGCTTTCAAAAATAGTTATCAACTGGATTTCAGTGAGTTTGTCTTTTGTCTGTATTACCAGCAACAGAACCTCCTAAGAAGAACTGATGTTTAAGAAAGTTTTTGAAACAATATTCAAAAAATACAAATCCTATTGCTTTACAAATAAACATTTTACCTAGCAAAATATTTACATCAATAATATAGTTTCTCTTTTCTGTAAGGTCTCCCATAGTTAACAGAAATCATCCATTTGCGACGCTACAAAATGTATTGATTTCCTGGCTCTCACCTTGAAGCCGGTCCTGACAACACCGCCTTGTTTTGTCTTAGCTCTCCTCCTCTTCCTCTTGCTCGACAGCGGGTTTATCACCCCCTTCAGCGCGTCGGGAACTGGTAGAAAAAAAAAATCAACATTAAAAAGTATTAGACGTCTTCATACCCAAGTTGCGCTGAAGATAGCTTTTGTGTGGAGAAGCTGAAGCTGCATGGGTGAGTGTGTCTTACTGAGGTATTCTGGCACGTTCTTCAGGTGGGGTTTGATGACGGCAGGGTGGAGGTCTTTGTCATGTCTCAGCAGCTGCAGATCTCTGGGGTTATCCTCAAAATATGTCTGAGTGACAGCAGAGACATCCAATCAGAAACTGTGGTTGTAGATGTTGTAGATGATTCCATAAATGTGTCTGCAGTGGAGTGAAGACGGCTCACCTTTAGCTTTTCTGAATTGAGCAGCTCCTGCTTGATCTCCTTCAGTCGGGCCTCCTTCACTGCCTGCTTTGTCACTGATCGCATGGCGTCCTAACAGAGAAAAAAAAAAAAAAAAAACATTCATCATCCAGACATTTTAGCCTGGAGTAAAGCAAAATGAAGACACAATCAGATTGACGACTGCAGTGTACCTTGTTAGGAGTCACATCATACAAACCGACTACAGGAAACAACTCCGAAAAAACAATGCTTAATGAACCTAAGATGTCAGCAGTACTGATTATTAGCCAGTGATCAGTAACAGGAGATGAACCAAGAGGCACATATTCAGATTTAATTCTCCCTGCCTCCAAAACATCTATCTACCTATCTATCTATCTATCTATCTATCTATCTACCTACCTACCTACCTATCTATCTACTTATCTGTAATACAGTATCAATACTTTTGCTAATTTCAATACCAGCTGAATGGTCAATTGAAAATGTACACAAAACATGGGACAATTTTTTACTTTTATTTTTCAAATAAACATAGTAGAGATAAACAAACAAACATTTTTATAATTTTTACATTTTATTATTTAATTAATTTTTTATTCATGCTAGACACTAAATGTTACGTATCATTTTTTTTTTTTTTTTTTTTAAAGCTATCTTAATGATATTTAATTAGAATTCAAACATAGCGCCTTGGTTTCATTCGCTTTTTGAGTGAGCAGGCTTCCGGTTTGCATTCAACCAGGAACATGGTTTTTCTTGATTTCCTGGGTTTGCCGCTTGGCCAATAGTTTTATAAACTGCGAAACAATGGCGGCATAAACAGATGATTTAAAAGATGTTGAAAATGAATTTCATTTTATGTTTTATTGCACCCTGTATGATGATTTGAGGGTCCCTTTATTTGAGGCCATGCAAAACCAAAAACCTGAGCTATTTTGGGTAGATGATGGCCATAAATTGAAATGGCTCTTTAGTGCTGAAGTATTTAAGACTGCAAATTTTATTGCCAAGGCTTGGAATAGAAGGCAGCATATTTTGTTTAACTGATACTTTGATGGGTACATTTTGGATTTGACTTTGTATGCCTGATTTATTCTAATGCGTATTTTGTTGTTGCTGTTGTTGTATGTTTGAGTATGGTTTTGTAATGTGTGTAACAGTGTCTTGTAAGCCCATATGGGCTGGGCTTCTGAGTGAAGTATGACACTTAAATAAAAGAAATCAATCAAAAATCAATCAATCAATCAGACTTAAAATTTTGTATGCATATAGCATAAGCAGGCACCGGTTTCTACGCCATTTACCTTCGCTAGAATGATAAAAATAGGATAAAATAGCACTGATTATCAAGTTAGAGCTAGATTCATGTTTACACTAAGGCAATCAACAAAAACATATGTGCAGGAACAGTTTCAAATATTAATACTGAAAATTTAAGTACTGTTATGGTTTTAAAATTTTCTGTATCAATAGTTCTCAATGCAACGTCACTTTTGACAATGTGAATCCTATAAATTAGCTAATTGGGAGTCCTTGTAACTTTTACTTACAGTCTAAAATAAACAAAGCACAAAAATGCAACGATGTAAAATCAACTGTGCGTGTGATTGTCCTCTTAAGAAGAACAGCAACACGTCTTGGACCTACAGGTGGGGGCGTATACGATGAGGGCACTTACCCTGCACCTGTACCTGAAGCCCTCGATCTCCTCCATCTTAAACTCATAAGGTTTCAGCACACAGTCAGAATTATCTGTGACACAGAGAAAATACACAATCCATAAAAATTCCAAGAATGGCGACGGGTACGGGGTCGAGTGCTTTACTCTTTACTCAATCATTTCTTCATCAATGTGGATGTCAAGATTAATAATTCATCACATCCCTAGCCAGATTACCGTGCTGGTTTCAATCTGGTCTCATATTTTTCCTTTCTCTTTCTTTGTCACGTCTTCAGTGTACTGATACAATAACTCAAAAGACACAAATACAAGAGGACAAAAGGTCACATTAAATCCTAGTTACCTCCTTTGAGGGCGTCCTCCACCTCGGACAGCAAGGTAATCTCCGCGTGAGAGATGAAGGAAAGGGCAGTGCCCGGGTTGTCTGCTCTCGCCGTTCTAAAAAAGCAAAGATTATTAGAGTTTTATAATAAACATCACAGGGATAAATTACCAGTAACTCCTCTCTCATACAAAACACAATAGATCTCAAAAAAAAAGAAAAAATGAAAATGTAACAGAGAGAGTATACCAAGCCAATGTGAAATAAATCAGATTTTTACAGGATTTTACTAGCCTTCAACAATCAGCTAAAGTTGTATGTTGATTTGATTTAGGAAAGACTATTCTGCCATTCAAGTTATGTAGGTTCTTTGGGTGAAACCTGAGGTCAACATTTAATATGCAGTGCACTCCAGGAAAAAGTATTATTAAGTTACAAAAAAAGTTGGACAAGTGAACATCATCAGCTACGTTAGCCTTCTAGACATTAGAATATAATTGATGTTACTATGATGTGCTTTTTTTGTTTATGTCTTGTTCGCATTATCTTGTGTATCTTGTCATAACAACTTTTTGGCTCCAGCAGGAGTCAATGTTAGGTTGATTAACGGTAGCATATGGAATGGACTTCCAATGCAGAGCAATATACCAAACCTACTTAAGTGACCGAACCATAGCAACAGCCAGTTTTCTCCATTATGGTGCTCAATATTCAGAAATATCAGACTACAGAATGTCTTCATTGACCAATTACGATTACCAAACACCATCATGTAATGAATGAGTCTCAAGTGCAGAAAATCGGAGCTCAGTTAGGTTACATGGATACGTACCGTCCAACTCGATGGATGTAGGACTCAACGGTTGCAGGAAAGTCAAAATTGATGACGTTGGCAACATTTTGGAAGTCGACACCCCGGGAGACTCCATACTCCTTGTCCTTGGCCCTTTCAATATATCATTCAGAGATCTGAATCAATACACCGCCAAAAATATTGTACATCCCATTAAAGAAAACAGCACCCAGTGATAAATTTTGCATAAAAACACAAATTAAACACATGGGCAATGGGATTGAGAGCACTGACTCATTAAACTCACCTCCCCCCCTTCGCTGCGGTCTTCTTTTTTCCCTTCCCTGCAGTTGTCTGTGATGTAGCAGTGGGATCGGCCAAACTCAGTTCATCGGTGGCGATGATGTAGTCATAAAACCCCTGGTTAAACTGGGTGATGATGTGGCACCTGATGAGGCGGGAGACACCAATACGAACAGAGGAATTAGATCAGACCTGTTACACTTCACCAACATAAATCGAAATATATTTACAAACCCTCAGAGTTGAGTATTGCCAAGGTCTTCACAAATTGATACTTCACTTTATTAATACACAGTATATGCAAGTAAATATGTATTTCAGGTGACTGTTTGTCTGTTTTGTTGTTTAAGTATATGAAGTATTTGTGTATTATGTGCTGCGGGCAAGGGTTTTTTTTAAGCATTTTTTTCCACCCAGCTCTAGTCCTTCAATGCTATTGTCTCACCTGGAGTGGACGGGCAGCTCAGAGTTGAGCACACAGGCAGGAATGGCAAACTGCTCGAGGAAGAGTTTGAGTCTGTAGCATCTGTCCACTGTTCCCACGAACACCAGGGTCTTGCCCTGGACGAGCCTGAGCTTCAGCAGCGTGTAGATGAGCAGGAACTTGTCCTCCTCCTCACATTTGAGACTGTACTGCTGCAGCTGAGCGCTGTCTGGCAGCTGGGAGCCCTGAAGCTTCAGGATCACCTGACAGACCACATTCACAAGTCATGACAAGCAACAAACCACAGCATGTTACTGTACACATCCATATACGTTTTTATAGTCAATACTTTTCTCAGCTGCCTGTCTAGAAATATACAGACCATGTTCCATTAAAACCTGTATAACACTGTGACTGTGTTAATATGGATAAAACATGATCTTACAGGATTGTGTAGCAGCAACTCCTTCAGGGCTTGAACGTCTTCAGTGAGAGTAGCCGACATCAGGAATGACTGGTAGATCTTTGGCAAATGGCTGTTAAGTGAAAGGACATTTTGGTAATCAACATTGCTCTCTAGAATATGGAGACTGTGCTTCTGTCAAATAAACTGACATGAAATATTAAAGATGAACAAGAAAAATCTGGTGCTTCTTGCAAATAATAAACCACTGAATGAAGAACCAATGGAGTTAAAATAATCAGCATGACTAAGTATCAGCATCTTATTCAGTCAGATTATTATCAGTGTATGTCTTTTTAATATATAGCTACTGAAAACTATTTTACAGACTACATTGCTTGTAGTTTGTTACTAACCTACAGTGTGCACTTTACCATAAATAGGATCTTTCTTGTAAATAAACAGTATAAATATCTATGTTAAAGGGATACTCCAATATTTTGGGCAAAATAGCACAATGTATCATGTGTATTTATTTTATTTAATTTTATTGGTTTATTTAATAGGGACAATGCATATATATGAACATTAGTGTGAGAGATACACCCATGTAAATATGCCAAAATTAGTAAAAACAACTATATGAAATGCATGTCTTGGAATTCAAAAGAGTTTTTTTAAGGGTACGTTAAATTGTGTCGGATTTTCCTATACTTTCAGCGGATGGAAAGACACATGTGTTCAGGCATTAGAGCTCCACCACCTAACTTCTCCTAAAGCAACCATTTTTTTAAATCCCAAGACATGTATTTCAAATCGGCATGATACTTTGCGTAAATAAGACAATTCTGGTGTTGCTGTAGGGTTTATTTTTGCACTATGAGCTAGGCTAATGACTCCCTTCAAGACTTAAAGTCTTTATGCTACACTAACACAAAATGCTACCCATAGGAACTGAAGTACAGAAGTACACTGAAGTAGGTGGTACAGAGGTGAAAATGGTATCGAACACCTTGTCTCAGTCTGGTTAGGTCAGAAAAAGGGTATTTTGGAGTATATTGGAGTTTTCCTTTAAAAACAACATAGTTTCACAAGACTCATACATGGCCTCTTGAATGAAATGAGTAAAAATCCCACAGTGACCATATGTGTCCTCACCACAACAAGCTTTTCAGGTCTGCCTCAAAGCCAAATGAGAACAGCAGGTCAGCCTCGTCCACAACCAGGGTCTCCAGTGATGAGTGCAGGGTCAAGTTCTGGGCGTTCAGGTGGGCCAGCACACGAGACGGGGTCCCCACAACCACATCAGGCTTCTCCATTAAGATAGGCCTGCCCAAAATCACATGAATATCAGTCATCTTCAGCAACACTAAATAAAAGATATTAATCTCACGCTGATAATGACAGTTTCAACAAAAATCTATTCAGGATGTAAAGATTTTTTCGTTATAATTTTGGCAATTGTTAATCTCAACTTTAATACAAAAATAACAATCACAACATCATTCTCGTATAAGGAAATGTCTATTTTGCTACTTTCCACTCCAACTGATACAATGCAAAAGTGATTCAACCTACAGTATACAGAGCTTGTTGCTGAATTGTTGATGTTTGAGATACATGATTTTGACCCAAAAGGAGCAGCTTGATCATTATACATCATTGGGTGTATGATCGTGAACTGACCTCTGTGCTGACAGGTCGGCCTTGCCAGAGATATCGGCCACTCTGACGTCCCTGGAGCAGTAGGCTGTCAGCTGGCGCATCATGGCCTGGACCTGCTGACCCAGCTCCTTGGTGGGCACCAGGATCAGCGCTCTCACGTCCTGCTCACGAACACTCTGGAGACATTGTAACCAAGACCCAGGTTATTGGCAAAGAAGATGACAAAAACAGACACAGAAAAAAATATTCATCACACCGAGAAATGTCAAAGATTCTCCATTTCTGATGGATGGATTCAGGATGCAAACCAACTGGATGTAGTGAAATCCTTTTTGTTCTGTTTCTCTGAAAGTAATGCTGTATTTTGTAATATACAACTGCATGCCATGGTTCTAAGTTAGGTCTTCCTTTGGGGTTTTAAAGGCTGACAACAAACTATGTCATACACAAGAGGGAGGGCCACAATGCCAAAGTGCTTTTTACTGGTGCAAGATGTCAAATAAACTGGAACTTATAGCTTTTTAAATTCTTGTTTTGCTACAGAAAACTCATATTCCAGTATCAATTTCTCAGCAATGTGGTGATCAGTATTGTAGGGGTGTAACAATCCATTGATCTGTATAATATATCAATCTAATGATCAACAATCCTGCATAATCGATACTAAGTGAAAATATCTACCCATGTCATGTCATGTGTTGAGCCTTTATTTTGAAATTCCCATTGTGAATCTGTGTCACCACTTTTGTAAGAGTACACTACCTTGCAAAATGTTTGAATACTGCCAGCACCAAGCAGAAAAAAGCAGCCACGGCCAGCAGCCAAGAAAAAGACAATAAGGATATCTACTCCCCTCTCAGCAACAAATCATTAGTGTGGAAATAGTTTGGATTCCGGAGAAAAGACAGATAAAATGACAGATCACATGCCAGAATGAGATAAAATGTTCAGGAAACATGATGAACCTGGCCAAGCACCCAAAACAAAAACACGGCATGATAATGTGACTGATTGTGTTAAAAGGGCAAATGTTATCGTCTCATAGGTCCCTGAATTGAATAAAACCAAAACTGTATCATGGCTGACTTTGTGATATCGGTAAATATCACATCATTGTCCAAAGAATTAATATAATATCTTATAGTGATGAAACTTGTGATTTACAACCCTACCATGTTGCAGCACTGTTGAATTCATTTAATTAACAATCCACTTTTAATGACTGGCTGTTGATTACTTACCTGCTTGGAAACCAGGATGCGCTGTATGACAGGCACAGCGTAGGCGGCTGTTTTCCCAGATCCTGTTCGGGCTCGAGCCAGGAGATCTTTTCCCTCCAGTGCCAGAGGGATGGCTTTTTCTTGGATGAGGGTTGGTTGAGCCCAGCCCAAGTCTGCAACCGCCTGGATCACAGAGGCAATGATATTTTTGTTTAACAGAGAACAATAAGGTCGTGTCAATTTGGGAGCAAGGAGGGGAAAAGTTAGATCCACTTCATTTCTCTGGAAAAAGGTATCTTAGACACACCGGAAATAAAGATTTCTGGGGTTGTTAGGATCATTCATTACAACATCGTTTTTTTTGTGTTCGTTTTTTTGGTTTTCTTTATCCACATAAGATGACTAGGCAGCTTCATCTTCATTTTCAACAACTTACACTGCTGCACACGTTCACAACTAGGAGCCCCCCAGCACAACGAAAGTCCTCTCCTGCTAGACACTGAGCATGATGGCATGATGGTACAATAATAGGTAAAGCTGTCTCTTCTGACAGTCTGACAAGTTGCCAGGTTTCATTTGTAATTTATTTAACTGTGCCTGTCACATTCTCTACCTGCAGTCCCTTGTTTAGAGATGGGAAATCATAGCTTTATGTGCAGTGCAGAGGGGTGACTGAGGTGATCCCGTGTCCTGACAGTCCCAGAACTCTCCACCCTTTTGTTGAGGGAAGCAGTGTGAAGAGACAACCAAACTAAAGCTGTCCAAATCAGCTGATAAGAACATGAGATGAGACGGCCAACACGTGAAGAGAAATAAACAATGGAACAGGAGAAAGGAAACAGACTTTAGGTCCCATTTTATCTCAGAAGGGGCCAAGTCACAGGACACAGGTCAAAACAGGACTGTTGTTGGAGCAGTGCCTCCAAATGTGTGACCCATGTCTGATGTGGAGGTATTTTGGAAGACAACGCCTCAACTGCTTTCAGTATTTCTCTCTGATAGCCAGGCATTGTCAGGCATCATGTTTCCTAGGATGCACCCATACGCCTTTCTAATTCTCCTGATGGCTGTGGGGTCAGAAAATCTTGCAATTAGTTTGCAACTTTAACTGCTCCAAATTGGCAAGATGCTTTTCATTTGGAGTGAGAGAAACATCATATTAGTTGATTAGGCTACACTCTGTCCCTCATGCTGGAAGAAGGCCATCCATGCATTACTTGGGACAGCCCTTTGTGCACAGGAATAGGAAATAGTTTCACCCAAACACCACGCAGTGTAAGGAAGTCTACTGGAGCAGCCAGGGTGTGAGTGAGTGCCATCCGACACTTTAGATAACCTGCTTTGTTCATTTATAGTTAGATAGATGTTCAAAAGCCAGTGATTTAAGGGTGATGTGAGAGAGTAGGGACTGTTGAACTATCAAACGCAACTGCAGCTGTTTTGTTAGTTAAAGTGACCTGGATCTGACATCAGCGTGAACAGATCTGCATCATGACCTCACACTCACAACAAGGACACTGCTGAAAAACAGACAACGGCATTTGCACAACAGTCCATCATCACAATTAGTAAAGTAGTGGTGCAGACAAAGCATTTCTTGAATTGTTTGCTGTGGTGACAGTGGTGCGGTGGCAGCCTGTCAGCTGTGCAGGCTGAGGCCAAGAAGGCAAAAAAGGGCTGTGATCGACACATCTTTCCACATAAATACTAAATCTGTAGCCTCCTGTCTTCTTGTCACTGTTGCTGTGATCCCCATGTCAGATTTGATACAGCTATGATATAACTGGCGATGAAAATTGCTATGAATATATTTTATGAAATAATAAGTCATAGACTCTTTTCAAAGTGGGCTAATTGTGTCTCCTACATTCCTACTTGGACCAAAGTTTGCTAACAGCTAGCGTGGAGCTAACCAAGCTCTCAGCAGTTTATCTCAGTTAGAAACTTCGAGTTGTTTACAAGTCATCGCATTTCAGACCATGTTGTGGTCCGACGCTCCCATAAAACATCAAGCGACTAAAGAAATTGTTTATTACCTTTAAAAGGCGGTCATCTAAGCCCATTTCATGAAACTGCAGCCTCTCGGCGTCCATCCCTCCGTTCAAACACGTGCGTCGCTGGAGTTGTTCGTCATACGTCGCACAAAACTCGTCATGCTGCGTTCAAGCCTCGTTTATTTCCCCCACCCGCATTCCGCGAAGACGCGCTCGACTCTGCGTCTATTGGCTCCGCTGGTTAGGTTAGGGCAGGTTTAATCAGAGGCAGAGTAGGGGCGGGTTTTCACAGAATGCGGGTGGATAAAGATGATGATGATGACGACGATAACAATAACAATAGCAATAAGAATAATAATGCCGTCAATCACAACTCGTAAACTCAGAGATTTAATACCCCTAACTTCAAACTTTTCACACGTCCATATACCTTTAATGAAATAAATAAACACACGCATGAACAAATACATAGAAATGGCATATTTAACAAACTTTTTTGTTTTTAAATTAAGCGACTCACAACTTTTTTTTTTTTTTGCTGTAATGGCAAAGTGAACATGAGAAAAAGGTCAATCTGTATGTTATTGATGTTTTAACTGTAAATGTAACATATTTAAAAACAACAATGCATATCATCTAAATTTTAAACAAGGGAGGGAAATGAAACATCAAATAATATTAGTTACTCATTCGGAATGCCTAATAACAACAACAACAACAACAACAACAACAATAACAACAACAACAACAATAATAATAATAATAATAAATAACATAAAACTTCACTTGAGACTTGACTTGAGCTCCCCTAAAGCCACGATTTAAGAAATTTTGGGTCGTCTATAAAATGTGAACTGACAATATGTGAGGTTTTCTTAAAATTCGGAGGCAGCCGTCTTTCTTGAATTTCGCGCACCGGCACGATTAAAGATGAAATCACTTTGTGCTCATAGTTATTAATAAGCAGCGTGCTGGTGGCTACACTAGAGTTTTCTAATTTGACTGCTATACCGGCACAGACTACCGTGGTGGCGCTATACCCTAATCAATGCAACGCACCCAGAGCCCCAGAGCTCTGTTTGTTTGTTTGTTTGTTTGTTTGTTTGTTTGTTTGTTTGTTCTGGTTTTGGTTTTGGTTTTGGGGGGTGGGGGGTGGGGGTACTATGCATGCTTCAGATTTCATATTACAGTTTCAGGTAGTAAGCTAGACAGGCAGAGGCTATACTGGCTGTTATTATCAATTTTAACTTATTCGCCCTCTGCAATAAAAAATAGGCATTGTCACAATTTTCATTGCGCAAATGATCCAACCACTTAGACCTACATAAGGCTAAATTCACAGTCCTTTTTCCTAAACATAACTGAGTTTCTATCGGAATACTACAGAAATATTGCAGGCGTCTGTGTGAATGTGCAAGTTGAAAACTTTCAGTCTGCTCTGTACTGCAGAACTGACACAGGAAAATCTAATTTATACATTTGCAGAGACCCCATTAAATAGACTTTTGGATTGGCTGAAATTTAGATTAATACCCATTAGTGCAAGATAATGTCAATATTTAAGATACTGTTTTACAGGAAGTCATGTGTAGAAGTAGTAGAAGTCATGTTTCTTGGGGACTTTAGACCATGCTTGATTATGTGCCTAACATGACCTCCTCCTGTTACCATGGCGGTGACAGAGGCTCCTGCAAAGCAGAATGTCCTAATCTTGCTCTCTCTTGAGGCTGTGCATACCCATAGAAATTTCTACCATAGAGATTGAATGAAAAAAAAAAAAAACTCATTTAGTTGATGCATGCCAAATGTGTACAATCTTTTCAGCATGGTCAAACAGACAGGGCCTTGTTGGACGTAATGTTACTGCCCAGGGCCGTTTCAAAGATGGTGTCTGTCTGACTCATCTCCTTTTGCAATCACGGTGTCTCTGTCATAACATACAAAATCTCATTTCACAACAGCAATCAGATTAGCCAGCTAGTCAAGTGGAATTAGAGTCACAATCCGTCCTCTGAGAAGTCAACTGAAGAGGTAAATATTACCTATTTGTCAGATGTCTATCAGTCCAAGCCGTAGCTGTTGTTAATTAACTTTGGTTTCCTAATGCCTTTGGCCACTCAGCTACGGTCAACAAGCTTGCACAGGTCAACTGATCACCATTCATAATCCCTCAGGATACATATAACTTCTACCAAAAGGAGTATAGACAGAATTACGTTTCTGTCAGGATGGGTACCCTAGTTTTGCAAATCTATATTTGAACTCCCATGAGGGCAGGTTTAAGGCTAAGGTCAGGGTTAGGTGTTAAGGTTTAGGATAGAGTCAAGTACTACTATAATGAAAAAAGTGCACACATGCAAGAGAAGAGAAATCTAGGGTTACCGACACAACCCCGAAGCACCCATTTCTGGGGCTGTAACCCTCCAAGGCTGCATTTGTAGACCGATGACGTCACACTGGTGCTCCAAGGCTATCCCGTTTCAAAGCCTCTTTCAAACACAATCGAAAAATGTGACCTTCTTTAACTGAATTTGGAGGACACACCTGGTGTATCCTTCACAACTCAGCCTATCCCAGAATTCATTTTGGCACTGATAGGCAGAGGGAAGAGCAGCAACTAAATGGGACAACAACATTAAGTTTTTGATAATTTCCACATGCTATTTTGTCATTAAATTTACTTCTAATGTTTTATGAGGTGAGAAATCAACTGTGTAGATTTAGAAATATTGGTGGTTCAGAAGCTCCATAAACTGGGGCAACGACTTGCCTTGCAGTTTTAAATCTGTCAAGTCTGCACTGTTATCTATTTATTTATTTGTTTATTGTTTGTTTGTTTGTCTGCCCAGCATGTTGGTGATCCAGAATGGAAGCAGGAGCAGGAGAAATGGCTGCAGTCTCCGTGTGGAGCGACCGGGCAGACCAGCAGCTGGACCTCATGGGAGCATCCGAGTGGTTTCTCTCAGAGCAACACGGGTGTTGATGCCTCCTCTGCAAAGCCTGAAGCTGCTCTCAGATCAGCTTTGGACAAGCAGCATGAAGAGAGGGGTATATTGTTTCATTTGTGCATTATTACTATTGTGCTTACTTTAAATTACTTGTCGGCTATATTAGCATCTATTGCCATCAGTGTTTGTGTATTGCTGCCATTATTATAAGCTCATTTGTAAGCTCAAGTTCATTTGTAAACTTTAATGAGCAACTACATGAACCAGAAGATAATAAGAAAGGTAAGTGGAAGCCAGTGGAAACTCGTTTACTCCAATAATTCTCTATAATCTGACTTAAAGTGTCTTTAGCCATTATTTTATGATTTATGGTGATGTTTACAAGCATTTCCAACATAAATAAAGAAGAAGGATAACCGGGTGTCTGCAGGTCCTTAAAGTCTTAAAATTTCTTAAATTCATAAAAAAATTTTTTAAAATAAACCCAATAGCTTAACTGATTTGTTTTTCTTTTAAAACACAATACCTGAGATGTATATGCATGTATGTATGTGTTTATGTAGTTTAAATAAAATAAGAAAAAATTGAAAATCTTGAATTCAATTTCATACATATTAGGCCTTGGAAATTTATTATTCGATTTAGACAATTAACTGAATGAATGAAAAGTAACTTAGAAACTGATTAATGTATAACATGATCACTTGATTAATGACAACATGATTTAGCTTAGAAAGTTATTTAATTTAGAAAATGGACTCAAAGAATGAATGAAAATGAATTATTTAATGCAGAAACTCACTGAATGACAAATATGATTGATTAATGACAACATATAACAAAAATGTAACATATAACAATAACACAGATACAGTAAAAGCAAATGGTACTGCTGGTGACGCAAACAGGAAGTCCCCTGGAGCCCAGACTGTCACATTTCCAATAAAAATGCACCAAATATATCCTAAGCATTACTCCAAGATGAAAAGCAAGGAAAAACAAACAAACAAACAAACAAACAAACAAAAACATTTTACAGGAACTGACTGGCAGACGGCATGGCTATTACCATATAAATTCTGTCACCAGTAAAACTTAAAGAGTGCAAATAATTTTTTTTACACAATATATATCCAGCAAATCCATATTTCTCTAAAATTTTCTGATACTTAAAACAAATTTAATCTCTGCAATGATGACCCTGAACCTTTAACGCATGCATTTTACCATTGTGCACATTACTTTTTGGACTCAAATGTAAGAATTTATATTGGGTGAAACTAGTCATAATGTTAAAAATGAATGTAAAAATATTACTGAGCACGATAAATCTAACACTGAAGACAAAAATAAACCACTGCACACTGAAATAACTTTACATATAGATTGTGTGTGTGTGTGTGTGTGTGTGTGTGTGTGTGTGTGTGTGTGTGTGTGTGTGTGGCACAGACAGATAGAGCCGTCACGCACGCACGGGGGCAGAATGCAGAGCCCATATTTACTGTGGATATAAAGACAGAACGTCCTGAGAAATGCGAATAGGCCTACAAATTGACAGCTGTCAGTCCATCTGTACGCACCTGCCATTAACGTGCGTTCCGCCCTATATGCAAATAAACAGGTGACATTTCAGAGAGTAGGAGAGAGAGAGAGAGAGAGAGAGAGGGAGAGAGAGAGAGAGAGAGAGAGAGAGAGAGAGAGAGAGAGAGAGAGGCCGCTATAATATCTCTGTAGTATTCCTATTAACTTAAAGTCTAGGGCTAGAAAGAATGCGTTTAATAAATTTAAGAACTGCCGCCACCTCCGGATTTTATATGGAAGAAAAAAACCCTGCATATTGTCAGTAGATATTTTAGAGACCCCCAAATTTCCTGCACTGTGTGTCTTATTAAGGGGAGTTTTTACTCATTAAGCAGCTGCTTTATAGCCGACCTGCACTTCAGTTTGCATTTAGCCAATCAGCGGACAGTGCAGCTGCTGGGCAGAGTCAGGTGAGATATTTTCTCCGTTAGAAAATTGGCAGTCTGGTTGGTGTCATGGGTGACAGAGGACGTCAGGTTAGTAGGTGGTCCTTCAGTCAGTCCTGTTACACACGTCCGCATCGCATTATGCGAACTCACGCGACCCAGCGCACCTCCAAATGCGTCCTGAGATCCGATGGCTCAGGACGCATTGAGGACGCACTGCTGCTGTTCACACCTGTGCATAGATTCTGTTCTTATCCAAGAACAAACATCAAATAAGAGCTTTGGTGAATCCCAGAATCTCCAGGAAACCTGCTTGAGTGGGTTTCAAGAACAAATTTGTTTTTAGGAACGCTTGGTGAATTATTGTTTCAGAGCCTGAATGTGCCTTCTGATGTCAAATTCAGAGCCGGACGCCCCACAACACCTCCGGTCTGGATATAAATATTTAGTTAACATTATCCGCTGCCAATGGAGCTGTTCCAGACAGTGTCTGCACGAAACCTCAAGGCTGACAGTGACAGAGACACGCTTTTCTGGATTCTTTGGATGAAATGAGAATTATTGATTGAACTGTCAAAGGAATAACAAGGATAAAATCAACTTTAGGGTAGCATATTATTATTATTATTATTATTATTTTTTTATTAATTTATTTTCTGTTCAACTCACACATGCACACACACACATACATGGACACGTGTGTGTGTGTTGAACAAATAAAACCTTACACATATACACATATATGTGTAATATATGTGTGCGTCTATATGTGTATAATTCAACAATTACACAGAACAGTTACATTGTTTTTCTATATTTATCACTACAATACTGGCACATTACTTTGGATACAGACATGAATGGACGGAAAAGCTGCAACAAACTTCAGCACAGTGCCAAACTGGGACGAGAGAAGTGAGATAGTTACAGACTTAAATGGCATCACCATAGATCAGTGCTAAATTTATTACTGATTCAACAAACAACTGAGAACAAAGCTTTTTAAGGAGGGAAATAAGGTAAGTAATCATTTTTTGTCTTTATTTGGAAAATCTTAAAATAAAATTAGATAAACTAAAAGATTGTGTGACTGATTTTTTTTCTTTAATTATTATTAAAACAATATGCCTGGGCCTGCAGCTTTAAGATGTGCTATATGTCAACTGAACCACAATCTACATGTGTTATGATAAGCTTGTGTCGTCAGATAAGAGGTGAAACATTTGTGGGCCAGGGCTGTTGTGTAAAATGTGCCCTACAGAACAAAGTTCCTCTGTGTCATATTTTATGTAGCACATGAGTCAGCGGCACAAGTGGCGCAGTGAGAGAAAAACAAGCTGCTACAACTTAAAATGTGCCTGTACATGACGAGACTTGGGAGAAATGTTAATACATACAGCATATTGAATAAAAAAAGAGCTGTGCCTAGAACTGTGTCTGAACAATTAGTGACTATTATTAAATTAAAATGCATCAGTATATCAGTTAATCGACAGATCGGTTTGTCTTGAGCATATTGCACATCATAAATTGGCCACAAATCCCGTGACTTAGTTTTTATTACTATTGTTTTTCCTTTCTTTAAGAAGGAAGTCTCATGATCTTAAGATCTATTTCTGAGACTTCCCTCTTACTTCATGCCACCATCAGCATTTAGGAAGGAAGCCATGTGACAAAAATCTCATGCCCGCCTGTAATAACCCAGGAATACAAGTCCTGCTTTTAATGGCAAAAGTGATCTGAGGATGAGAGATTTCACAGGCTAGTCAGATGAGGGGTTGTGGTGGACCACTCCTGCGTGGCCTTATGTCGCTTTAATGCGTATGAAGTGATCATGTGTGTGTTCAATAAGAGGGAACCTCTTCATCAGCCAAATTCACCAAATCCATGAATAAAGATAGTGAAAGGACTGAGGGTATCAAATGTAATCAGTGGTTAAGGATTTTAATGTTTGTATCCCGGGGTTATTACAGGAGCCATGTCTTTGCAGATCCTCAACAGCAGCTTGTCTGTGGAATTCATATGCATGATCTGGTTTGGTTATGGTTTGCTGTCTCCTCGCAGCAAGAAGTCTATCAGTTTTAACCAACAGGCACACATGTGATGTGTGTGACTTAAGGTGACTTTCAGTGTTTATTATTATGCAACTTCCTAGCTGAAAGCCTATAGCACAACCTGTGGAATGCATGCAAGATAATTAAGTGGGTTACCATACCATATGTGTTACCATAGATGAGCGCAGTAGAATCCGACTCTTGCAAAAGGTCAATTTTTATTGCATGAATGGGCACCCTGCTATCACTTTCAAGTGCCATCTGCTCTACTTCGTTACTGCCTAGCATCAACTTACCACAAGTGCCCAGTCGTGCCATGTGTCTTAGACATTAATGTGCATTTCATTTTTTCCCTATAAAAGCACAAGCTTTAAAACAAAATGCAAGAGGATGTAAGGGAGCGACAAATGCACATCAAGATCTCTGGAAATGAGTAAATCCTTGTTGGCCCTGGGAGAGATATTCATCTGTGTAAGCCCTTACAAATCTATCATAGGCTAAAGGAAGCACTTTCTAAATTAGTTAATGGCTCTCCAGTGTTTACTGTAATGTGTGTCCCCTGCCCTCTTCAGTGTTCACCCTTTGAAGTCTTTCAGCAAGGCCAGCAGGTGTACCAAACAATAGAACCAACTAGCGGAACCGGGATGAAACAAACCTCATGCTGTGCTTTACTCATTCCACTCACCAGCCAAAAGAAATGGTTTCTCAGGCATTCCCACGCACTTACTTTCACTTAATTCCTCCAACATCCCTGTGCGTAAGCAAAGTTCCTATCTGCTTTCCTGTGCCAGGGCGTGCTGACCTCAGTTCTCTACCAAAAGTCAGTTCAGGTCATACGAAAGCTATTTAATCCAACTGCATATGAACCCCCATAATGTGCATTCACTGTATGGTTTAACAAAAGGAATTGCCAAAATCTCCTCTGACTCAGTTGTTGCGTTCTTTGATCTGATTTTTGGTGATGTTTGTATTCTGTTACTTTGGCGAGGGTCATGTGATTATTCCTCTCTTGATTTGCTCGAAAATTTGATCCTCATGATGCGGAGGCCAATGTCACCCACAACCTTCCCCTGTGGGTCAAAGGTCTGCAGTCACTTCCTTATACATTATGTCAAGATACATCATGTGTGTTGTGAGAGGATCCAGTGACTCCCTCACTGAGATTTGGACAACCTTTTGAAACTTTTATGAAACCCTTCCAGGTGGTAAGGCTGAGTAAAATAGCAGCAAAATAGGCCCATTTGGAGCTAAAATAGTCCTGTGATTAATATGACTGGGCACAAGTCTGGTGCTGCTAACATTAGAGCCCTTGTTCGTACCGGTGCTCCCCACCCCTGTAATTCCTTTTTGCCCCGAGGTGCTTTGCTCAGCAGCAGACACTACCAATGCCTCGCATTGGGGTAGCAACTCTCTGATGATGCTTTGATTGCAACCACTCCTTTATTTTCCCTTTTTCCAAATTCCTTCAATTGGTTCTTTCTGCCTCGTTTTTCATTTCATCTCTCCTCATTTTTTTTCTCCTAAAACATAAATAATGATTGTTTCTGTCAGATCTGTAATCTGTGGTGTATTAAAGGAAGGGTCATGGAGTTGGAAGGAGGTTAGGTCTGCAAAGGGTGAACAAGTGGTGGAGGGCAAGAAGATGAAAGGAGGGATTGGTGGGGGGTGGGGTTGTTAATCAGTCAGAGACCACCCACTCTTTCATTCAGTGTCCATTCAGCATCTACATCAACTAAACAAAAGCTTGCCACATTATGTTTAAAATAAAATACTCCAGGATTTTATTTGTATACTCTTTGTGTACCTTAGTGCCACTTTAAATCTTATCTATAAGTTATCTGTAAGAACAAGTTCAGTTTTTTTAGAAACCAATATCAGTCTTCACAGTCTCAAAGGGCTTTACATGCCCACATGTATACAACAGATACAACATGACACCTCCTGGCAAGAAGAGCCACCCCGTCTCCCTCACTCCCACCCCCACCCCTTAACAGGGAAAAGTTAAAGACACAAAAAAAAAGTTTTAAATTTGGTTATCAAAAGAGTTTTACTCTCTGATCTCTGATGTCACTGACTTTTAGGAACAACGTTGACATGGACTTAGCACGTTTTCCCTTCAACATCAGCTCAAACATTTTCACAAACAACTATCCAAGAACACCAGCTTTCTTGTTTCTCTCTCTCATGTATAAAATGACTGCAGGAGATATTTTTTGGCTGAGATAAGACATAAAGTAATTCACTTGAGTAAAGACAGTTAAAGTCAAAGGAGTTCAAAGAGTTATTGCAAGATACAGAGAAAAATGGGACTGACCTGGTGAGACCTGGTGGATAACTGGAGATAGACAGTAATTGATTTCATCGTTCAGATATATGAAAAATCAAGACGCCCCCTCACTTCCTATCTTAAAAAACAAAACAAAACAAACAACAACAAAAAAAAACAGCTTTCTGTTTCTCTTTCCATTGTGAGAGGACAATTCAGTGCTGTGCATCTGAAAGGATGTGCAGTTCTCATAAAGCCGCAGAAGGGAAAAGACAATAGACAAAAGAGAAGAAAAATTGCACTTGAACACCACAACTGGACATATGAGACGTGCACTACATTTTTATGGACCTTGTCCAGATTTTTTGAAGAAACAGATTGCAGGATGTACAGTACAATAGTAATTAAAGAATGTCTACGACGCATAGTGTGGTTGAGGATCAGTCTAAGTTAGGGCATGTGTAACCCACCTGCAGCTGGTAATCTGATTTTGATTGAAGGCATCATGAATCCTGATAAATGCAAACAGTTCTTAAAACATGATGGAATAACTTCTGAGAAAATGTATAATTGGGAACAAAGTACTTTTACAGTGAGATAATGACACAAAAAGCACTCTTTTGAGAATATCAAGGGGTAGTTTTCGAACAAAGAAGTTGCTGGTGTTAAATTGAATGTGTTTGGGATTATTTGGAGTGTTTGAAGCTGAATCTGCAACCCACTCCCAAGACTCAACTTTGGAGGTGTTTTCACAAAGCAGAGAAAAGCATCCCTGCACATTTCTTTGAAAAACTCAAAACAAGTCTCCTGAAAGGAAATGAAGGGTGGACACACCAAATACTGAAACATTTATTATATTTAGTCGTGGAAGCTTTTGTATAAGTTAGTGTCCAATACATTTCCTGCAATTTTTTGGGGGGGAATTAGAGAAAAAACAAAAGAGTGGCCTTTGATTTTTGCACAGTAATTTATATTTACATATGCTTTGTGGAATAACTCCAAAAGCCAATAATGACCAAAAAAAGCAGCTTGGGGCAGTCTACAAGAGCAAGTCATTCCCAGTGAAGATACTCAGACTAAATAACTTGCGTTGTGTAACAATACAGTTTATATTTACATCATAAATGTTTTGTCGTGAAATTATTATAAGGATAATGCTGATGAATATGTGAATATAACAATTTGTCTAAGCATGTTGCCATTTTATACCATCAAATAAAAAAAAGCAGGCACAGACTTCCTGTTCATTCTCCTATTGGGCAGATGTTCAGTGTAATTGACAATTTATTATGATAAATCTGACTTCTGACATCATTGCATACTCACTGCAGTTTAACACGGGGGAAAACATGGATGCCTGAACCAAGTTTGACAGAGACATTCAGTAACATAAAAGATGTTGGTAAAATGGCTCTCAAATTCTGCATATTGCGATAATAATAGTGATATAAAAACATATTTCACAGACTGCATAAGCACACATCAAATTATGTGTTAAAACGTCAACAAATACTATGATAACAATTCCATTCTTACCATTAATGGCCACCACAGTTGACGTAATCACTGACATCAAGTCGGATTAATCGGAGCACTCAAATGACACATGAATTTCTGACCTGTAATTTCCAAATTTGATGCTGTTCATTTCATTTTTAACAACTTGGAGCTTGTTTTTGTCCGAGTTGTGAGGTGTCTTGAACGCAGCAATATAGTCAGCTGTGTCCTGTCGTAACGCTGGCCTATTTTTCAGAATGCTGTTTGGAACAGCCACATATTTTTTTTTTTTTTTCCCACTGTAGGCATAAACACCCAGAATAATCAATTAGTTGACTTATTTGTCACGACCCTGTGTTTTGGACACAGTTTTGGAGTTTGAATATTCTGTTCTCTCCCAGTGTCCCTCACGCTCCTCTGTAGCCCTGCCCAGCTTGCTGCCACCTCCACCCCTGCTGTCTAAGTCTTGTTGGCCCTGCCCTGTTCTCCCAGCTAATCAGCTCCCCTCCTGTCCTCCTGTCTTGTCATTTGTATCTCGTTATCTCATTAGCTCCCTTTGCTTTTAACTCTTGTCCTCAGTTTTGTCTTTGTTAGATCACTGTGCTCAGTTTACCTGTGTGTATCCCCCTGACTGCCTGATTTCCAAGTGCCTGTATTCTGAGTTTACCGAGTTCCTCTTTTCACCTGCCATCATTAAATATTCTTCACTCAAAGCCTGCTTGCCTGTGTGTACTGCATTTGGAT
Source organism: Myripristis murdjan (assembly GCF_902150065.1). Taxonomy (NCBI): domain Eukaryota; kingdom Metazoa; phylum Chordata; class Actinopteri; order Holocentriformes; family Holocentridae; genus Myripristis; species Myripristis murdjan. The sequence goes on from NC_043991.1 coordinate 17,074,269, forward strand.
CCACCTTTTCAGCCACACATAATATTACTGATAAAATTATGCTACTGGTAAACCAGCAAAGCAGTAGTGTGGAAGGAAATATTTTTATAAAGGTGACCAACACATAAAAGCTTTTTTTTTTTTTACTGACAGGCTTTTTGAACCCTGCCTCCTAAAAATGATGTTCTCATATAATTAAACTGCATCTTCAAATACGTTTCAGTTAATAAACAGCACAATTTCTGAGAGTAATTGTTGCGGGGGTAATGAAAATATTGCTGTCTGGCACGACTGTACCACCCTCTTTCTCTCTTACGCTCCTTTGAAACTTGCCGTACAGCGTTGAGCGCTCAGCATGTTCATATGTTTTAAATAATGCTATTAAAAGCAATAAAAAGCAATAATCTTTCTTTGCTTACTGTTTTATTTCCACTACAGTCCGTCAAAGTAGCTTTACAAGAACTAGAAACTCAAAATAAGCTCTAAAACTAGAGGAAATACCTTGAATAATCCAACTACATCAAACTATTCTTCAAAAAACAGATTTATTGTAGTGTCAACAAAAAACAAAGCAAGATATGGCATCAAATATTGACATACAGTATACACACTAAAAACTGCTGGGTTAAAAAATAACCCAACTCTAACCCAACCCCCGGGTCAAAAAGGGTCCAACTACTTGCTGTGTTATTTTGACTCAAGAAATTGGGTTATGCATTTTGAAAATTGGGTTAAATAAATAACCCAATTTTTCGTTTAACATGACCCAGGATTGTAGTATATAACCCAGCTTATAGGTCATATTCATTTAGCCCACTCAACCCAAAAGTTGGGTTATATAGACCGAGGATTGCAGTCAATATGACCAAAGTTGGTTATTTATTATTATTATTTTTTTAATCCCCTGCCAAAAATGTAGTCTATATTAAAGAACCACTTTTAACTTATTTATAGTTAGAATTAGTGTTGTATTGCATTACAATATCTATATCTATCTATCTATCTATCTATCTATATATGGAGAGAGAGAGAGAGAGAGAGAGAGAGAGAGAGAGAGAGAGAGAGAGAGAGAGAGAGAGAGAGAGAGATTCAAAATATCAGTAAAATATGAACTATTTCTGACATTAATATCCTGACAGACTTTTTGAAAGAATAAAAAGCTCAGTATTTGCTCCTCCTGTGGTCTGTCCTCTCTCTCCCTCACTGTCCTGCACTCGCTTGAGCTTGTAAACAATCATTAGCTATTAGCTTAAACAGTGAGCTGAAAGAGGCAGGTTTTGGATCAAGCACGGGAAAATATCGCTTTTCATATTACAACCTGTTACAATTGGCCTTATAGTTCAATGTTTCTTGCATTATCCAATGTATTACATAGTTCAGGACAGCTTGGCTGCTAAGCAGAGGATAGACACAGCAGGAGCCAGATGTACTTTCTCTATCTTGTTATTTAGGTCTGTTGCATTAGATACACGCCGAGTCAACATTCACACACATAGCATCACACATTCCAGAAACAAGGCATGGACAGTGGTTGGCCTGTCCATGTCCGGGTAACTGGCCAATTATTCTCGGTTGCGTTTAAGTCCAACCTATGTACGGGGCAGGCCCAAGCCCAAGAACATAAATGTGTATCATTTCCTGATATCGGGGCTCTTTCTGACTGAGATCCTGCGGGAGCTCTGTCACACTGAGACCAGCGCTGCCTTGCTTTATATGTGACCATAATAAATATTGCATCAGAAAATTGAAGACTGACTCCGGTCTGTTCTTGGGCTTTCAACAAAAGAATCGGGAGCTAACAAACCTTGTGCTTGGTGAACAAGTGGTGTGATAAATGACTCACTGGCTTTCACTTGAGGAGGTTTTCTCGCTAGTTCTCATCAGGCTGCTGCCTCTCAGGCTGACGGACTGACTGAAAGTTACCGAGCTGCTGCTCTGCCTGGAGCAGGATGCAGACCAAACCACTTTGAGGCATGGATGGGTCATAACTTTTTAACACTAAAGAACACACTGTTTTTCATTTATAATTAGCACCGCTTGCATTGTACTTTCATTGAATATTACTGTATTACTGAAATGTATTTATTAGTGTTAACAATGTTTTTTTGGGAGGGAGGGAGGGGGACACACACACACACACACACACACACACTTATGAAATGAAAATTATGAATTCACCCTGCCAGTTGTATAAATATGCTGATGACATGATGTTAGTCGGTCGGTCTCATGCAGACAGGCTACACAGTTAATCAGTCTACATTTTTCCACCATATTGGTGAGCTTACTATGTGGTGTGAAGATAGTGGCCTTTTCATTAATAAAGCTAAGACTACAAAGCTGGTTATTTTGAGTCACCACAATGCCTGCCATTATTTTCCGCCTGCTCTGATCAATGATCAGTCTGTTCAAGTAGTAGAGGAGTTTCAATATTTAGGGACCGTTTTTGTGATGGCACTTTAATCTTTAAAAAGAAAAAAAGAAAAAGCAATGCGGCACTTGTACCCAATCAGAAAACTGGATTCATGTGGTATAAGCAAGGATATTTTAGAGATCTTTTACAGAAGTCTTGTTGAAAGTGTTCTAATTTATAATATGTGAACATAGTAGAGACATTTGTGGTCTACGAATAAAAACAGATTATCCAGAATTATAAACGTGGCCAGTAAAATTATTGGGAAAGAGCAGAGACAACTAGGATGTACTGTACATATAAAATGGTGGTGAAACAAAAGGCTGTGTTTGATCCTGTTCATCAGCTTTTTAAAGAATTCATAAAACTGCCTCAGGGAAGATACTATAGAGCTGCTGCAGCAACCAAAATCATTTACAAAAATACTTTCATACCAAATGCATTAACTCTGTTAAACTCATACAGACCATTCGCACTAGAACCATGTCTGTTATTATTGCCTGTACTCTGCATGTTGTGTTTTTATTATTATATGTATTGTTAGCTACTGTGATTTGTTTGAACCAACTTAAGCTGAAGGCAAATTTACACAATAAACAATAAAGATGATCTTATCTTTGTCGTGGATCACATTTGTAACATATAGTCAGAACATTTGTAATCCCTTATTTTCAACGCCAGGCTGGGAGGGAGGTGGGCTGCAATTGACTTTCACCCAAGTAACCCCAATTATCAAGTCCAGCATGAAGTGATAGTGGTGTTTGTTGTTTTTTGCAAATGTTATGTTATGTTATTCTAAAGCTACCCTTTCCCTTACCTTAACCAAGTAGTTTTGGTGGCTAAAGTAACAAAAACATCTAAAATGCCACCTGACATGATATACGAGATAATGTATATTAGAAATTAATTTTGGGACGCATCAGAAACAATCGCAATCCATGACAAAATATGTTTACCCTTAATCATAATTAAGAAATGCTGTTAACTTGTATGGGAATGTAATTCTTAGAAGATGGGCTTGGGCTTTTCATAACTAAAGGACAGTACTTTTAAAACCCAGTGGATCTATGATAACCGTTTTAAACCCAGTCTATATTTGCTTTCTCAGTAAATATAGGGAAATATCTAATAGTCCTCAGTCATATTTTAGTGAGAAATAATATATTTTTGGTTCAAATCTATATGTTTCATCCAATTACAGTTGTATAGCAACTCATCAGTGGTGAAGACTCTCTTGTGATGGCAGGTGTCTGTCAGCATGGGGTGTTGTAAAACTCTTTCTTGCACAGAGATCAAAGTTCCCGCTGACTGTGTGCATGCCAATCCCAGGTTTCTCACCGGGTCCTGGTCAAACAGTCAAAAAAAGACATCTTTCATCTTTTCCTAACCAAACCTTGGTGGGAAACGCCATGAGGAAACCTCTTGAGGAAAGATGTGAAGGAGAATTCATAAGGACTTAGGAAAGGATGGCTGTGGTACTAAGAGAATCCCACTGCTAAATTATGGGACAGCGGATGTTATTGATGAGTCTGCCACATGTGTTTTTACTGTGTTGTTTTATGCAGGTGATATAAACATGGACCACATGGTGAAAAATATGACTTCATTATCAATGTTGGAATTCAAATAAAAAGGAATATAGACTGCCAGTCACAAAAGTGATACGAAATGGCTCTCACAATAAGAATGGCTGCTCATGCCCCCCCTCCTGTCCACTCACACTGTATTTATCGACATGAATCTCAATTAGTATGACTGTGTGAAAGAAGTGCTAGATTGCAAATCTAATAGCTTAAGAAACACTACAAAAATCAGTTAACACCTTGAAATGTGAACAGCTAAAGGGTGTGTCACTTTAAATGTTGCTGCTGCAAGGAATTGTGGAACAGCATCATATCTGTTCCTTTGGTAAAGGATGGTGCAGTGTATCATGTGCTAAAGGAGATAGGAAAGGAAGCACTGAAGCACCTTTCCTTAACATTTATGCCCCCTTTCCATCAAAAAAGAACCTGGTGCTAGTTCGGTGCTGGTGCTAGAGCCAGGGCTTAACTGGTTTCAACAAAGAACCGGTTTGCTTGTCCATTGGCCAAGAGCCAAGCGAAGCCAAGTCAGACCCGCGTCATTATGTCAGCGTAAAATGTGATCATGTGGGTGTGCGAGACGCTTGCTTGGAATCACAATAACCAACATGGACGACAAATGGACGACCCATCGTAGCGATGCAAATACTGCCCGTGTCTTTTCAAGCCTACATTGCGATCCAGAGGCGAAAAACGCAATTATTGCTGGCTACCCATCGTATTCCTGGTCGGAATGAACGACGACTGCGTTAAGCTATATGTTTATAGCGTTAGCTGTTCCCATTTGGGTCTGTAATCCTACCCACCAATGACGTGGTGGGTCGCGTCATTGGTTCTTTCTCTATCCCCTGTTTAGCCCCTGCTCGCAGTTGGTGCTTGCCTGGAACCGATTTGGAACTGGTTTGGCCGGTGCTTGGGAGGTGGAAAAACAAAGAACCGGTGCTAAGTCAGGCACTGCTCCGAACCAGCCCTAGGACCTCTTTGATGGAAAAGGGGTATTAGAGAATTGGACCAGCTCTTATCATGGCTGCCACTAGATACTTCTGGGTCATTTCACTCAGTGAGGAACCTTCCCAAGCAAAAAAAACCCTTTTGACCACAACCTTGGACTGTGCCACACTACATGAGTCTGGCTGGACTCAACCCACCAAAATCAACCAAAACTCCACCTGGTATAGTTTCAGAGGCCGAAATGATAAACTGCAGGCCCTGGCACTTTCCAGACTAACCCTACTGGCCGCCATGGTCTGGTCAGGTGAAATTGTAAAGTATAAAAATGTCTAATTTGTTCTAGCACTGAGAAATTAATGATTTGGTATAGTGGAACCTTAAAGGACCATATTTGTGATTCTGCATGTTTACAAAATGTATCTACTTCACATTTCTGCTAATCTTTTCTTTAAAAATGCAGCTGTATTTTAGAACTCTGATATTATCTTATCTTATCCTATCTTATATTACCTTTCATCCAGCCATTGGTTTCCATTAATTCCACCATGATAGGAAAATGAACTTTCAGAGACTTCAAACTTTCTTCACACCAGTACTCCATCACCTTATAAGGCATGTGTTTCATGAATGGTGATGACTTTGTTAGCCGCAGAAGCAGAATATTATAAGGTGGCTGTTTGGATCCGAAATTCACATTTTAAAATGGATGGCTTTTGATTATATGTTGTGAAATCTTTGGTCCCCTCTGCATGATTTGCAAAATGTTTTGCTGCAGTGTAAAATGTGGGTAAACTGTAGTAAATGGGCCAAAAATTCAAAATCGCTGGTATGGTTGTTTAAATGTCTCTGAGATAGCTAATTTGTTAACTTCAGCTCCTGTTTAAACACAGTTATATGCCACATGGCAAACTGTCAAAGCTGAACACTGCTCACTCAATATGCACGTGCATACAAGACTTCCAGATAGTGAGTCTGTAGAATACCACAGGGACTGCACCTTATCTGACCCCTCACAAAAGGACAAAGACATCAAAGGGTTAGCCTTGTTTTACCCCCTTCCTTTTCCTGCACCCAAATACCGACCTCCCGCTTCCCCATCTAGGTGGTAACGTTTCCTAAAGATGCCTGTTTAATGAGTGTCGTCACCATCAACGATGAGTCTATTCACATATTCACATGATAGTAGTAAACTGCTCCTGGGCACCACATGGTGCTAACACCCTCAAGCTAAACACACACACACACACACACACACACACACACACACAGCTGTGAAAAAGAGACTGACCTTAGGACTCTCTCTGCTCACCATTCTGTGAGGATCTCAGCATCTGAAGAAGTGCAGACAGAGCAGCTGAAGCACTGGTTTTTTTTTTTTTTTTTTTTTTTTTTTTTTTTTTTTCCCTGGGGTCAGTTTTACCAAACGGTAACTGAAAATGTCCTACTATACTTCCTACAGACAGCCAGTGGAAATTTTTTTCCTCGAATGCGAGACAGATCTGATTTTCAAGGCCACTTTCATATATGGTCCTAAATCGGATACGGATCTGATTCCTGCTGATGTGATGGCTGTGTCAACTCTCACATCACTGTGAAAGTATCATTAATCATTGATTGTCAGCAAAAACAATACATGGAGAATAGCAGCAATAATGACAGGGAGACATGAGGTTATAAATTTAATAAATAGATGGGAAGATGCTTCAGTCAAACCACTTTTTTACCTTCTTGGCCTGACCACAACAATCTATTGAAGAAATGCATTGTTTGCACCATTATTGCATTAATTGTGATGGTAGACTGTTGTGCAAATGCCCTTGTTTGTTGTTTAGCAGCTTGCCAGCTGTAAATGTGAGGTCACTGATGTCAGATAAAGGCAACCAAGGCAAAAAGATCGCAACTGGGTCTTTTCCAATCACTGTGAACGCTCCTAGTTAAACACAGTAAGTTGCTTCATGGCTAAATATCAAAGCTGAACACCACTTGCTCAATATGAATGCATAGACTTCCTGATATAGGAGACAGCTGAGACTGCACCCCCTCTGACCCCTCCGAGACAGGACAGAGACAACTTTGTTTTATCCCGTCTCTAAGGTCAGTTTCGCCTATTGAAAGCATCCCGAAATCCTTTCCCAACAGTGTAGTTTAGTTTTCTATCTTTCAAGTCAATCAACTGTGGTTGATTGATTTGTAAGCATGCCAAAAGGAAGGCGTTGAATAATGCCAGGATATACAAACAGGAAAAAAAACATTATCCCTGGTCATGTAGGCCACCCTCTGCAACAAGAAAAGAAAAAAAAACTAGGCCTATGTGTGCCTCTGGGAGACTGTCATCCATCAAAGCCAAGACTGTTTTATTATATCCCCAAATAGCATGCCACTCAACCGGCCTGAGTAAGACTAACCCTCGCAATTTTTGGATTCAAGTTTACTTCTCCCAGAGGTGACTTGAATTGTACTTTTTATTGACTGACGTAAACCTATTTATTTCCTTGAAGCCCAGGCGCTCATGCACAGGATTTTATTTTAAAGGGTTTTATCTCTTCCTTTTAACAAATTTCAGTATTTATTTCAGTATTTATTTATTTTCATTTTGGGGTAATTTGTACATATTTATCCTTTTATTATTATTATTATTATTATTATTATTATTATTTTCTTTAAACTTTATTTTATTTTTTTAAACAAATTTCTTGCAAATTTTGGGTCAATTTCTACAGGTCTGCTCATCATAATTCTTATAATACACTCAATTATGAGTAAAGAAATCAAAAGAAATCAAGTGAATTTTTTTCAGGTTTCAGACAGTTTGATCCAGCATCACTGATCTGATTTTTAAATATATAATTTTGACAATTGTAACTATAGTTCTCGTGTCATTTCTTTCTTTTTTTTAATTTTCAGTTTTATTTCCTAAAATCCGGTCATTTTCTTTCTTTTTGTTCTGGCATTGTTTTTGTTGTTGTTGTTGTTGTTGTTGTTGTTGTTGTTGTTGTTGTTGTTAATTTGCTCATGACCTTTTCCCCATGTTTTTGAATGAAATCAATGAATTTGGTCAGGTTTCAACTTGTCTTGGATTACTCAATCTGACTGATGAAGTACATGCCACGTTACATGGGAATTAATATATGTTATTGATCAGACTCAGATAAATTACCTGACAATGCGCTGGACAAATGCACTGTGGGGAACTCACCACCCCCTCTGCTGTTGGGATTATGTGGCACAGCATGCTGCGACGCGATGCCGCAATTTTTGATCATCCTTTAACTTCTATATTGAAACAAAATTGCCTGTTTTTGCTTTAGTATAGAGGTAAAGATCTAACATTGTCCAACAAACTGGACAATGTAATACTGCAAAATACTTTCTGTGCTTTGTGTTCTAATTTTAAGCCGAAGAGGGTTAAAAAGCTGCTGCGAGGTGAGTACCAGTAGAGTGTGTGCACAAATGAATGGCAGCAAACCCTGTGGCAAGGGTCATAGGCTTACAGTCTGTAAGTGAAAGTAAAAATTACAAGGTTGTAACCACACCTTATTATACTCAGGTAACCACGCTTAACCTCAATAACCTTATCTTGCTGTCCATTCTTAAAGACACACGAGAGATTTTAATCCTTTTTCATTGATCATTTATATCATCTGTGTGTGGACACAAAGCCCAGTTCGCCACAGCACAATCTGCTGTCTCTCAGCTGTCCAGCACATTTGTAACACTACTCCAGACATAGTGCCTAGTATTGTGTCCAGACAAAACAGTGAAAATACCTCTTCAAACCCTGAAATGCCTCATGTCACACCGCAGAGTTTGCTTTTGATAATAAGCAAAGTTTCTGATCTCTGAACTCCAGACAGCGGGCTCATTTAAATCAAGAGCCAGGGCAGCCATGAGCGAATTATTTGAAGTCCTCTTTACTGTGACATACCTCTCACTGGGAGGTAGCGGGTGCAAATCACATTGAATAAAAGGAAGACAATAGGCTAATTCAAGTGAAAAGGCTGTCACACCCAGGGTGGGAATATTAACACATCAATAGTGAAGACAAGGCTGCTTCCCTAATAGTCCCCGCACTATCTAGCTGTGGATGCCCTCACCTCTAAAGTAATTTATTATTGAGCACTGATTACAGTGTGATTCCAGACAAATTGACTCATCGACTTGGTACTTGAAATTAAGCAAGAGTTAGTGCATTTAAACCGTGTTGTCATCTGACTGAAATGTGACATCGCTCCAATTTTCACGGATGCGGGATAAATTTGTAGTAGCTGCTGTGCGGCTGCCCCTCGGTGCGCCAGAGGCGTGGTCTGCGGACGGGATCTATAAACGCGGCCAACACGCCTGATAGCAGGCCTCTTGCAGGACTGAACAGCTCCCAATGTTTATGACTGGACTTTAGGATTTAACGTAGCGCAACAGCTTTTCATGCTGAGCCAGTGTCTGCAATTACTCACAGGACAACCTATAGGTCTGAAGCGCTCAGACAGCTTAGTAGAGAAAATACCCTTCTTATTTTATTTTATTTTACAGGCAACGGGTATTGATAAATAGCATATAAGCACAGAAAATATGCCTATCAATAAATCCAAAGTAGCGATTGGGTTTATAGTCGCAGGAGCCCTGACAGTATTTTTCGGGACTGTTCTTGTATTTGTAGGACCAGTCATTATTGACGACCAAATTGTAAAGGTAAGTGAACGAATTTTAATATTTTATGTGATAATTGGCAAGATTACAGCTTATTCCCCACTTGTTCATTCAAGACAGTCGCATCGTATTTATTAAAAAAAAAAAATAATACGAAGAAAGAAATTCATATTTTATGCTACTTCTGTTGGGAAATATTAATATTATCTGTAGTGCGCAGGTGTGAAGTTTTAGCCTAATTCCTTTGTTTTAGCCTCCTTTATGGTATTGTTTTTTCAATGTCTTGTCATATATTATACCTAGACCTATATAATGTGCACGTTTGCCCTGATGAAATGTAGTTTCTGTTGCTTTATCTCGCAAAGTTTTGCTACAGGTTTTTGATTAGAGTGCATATTGAGACTGGTGTTATAGTAACAGGGGAAACTGAAGCTGTTTACTGTCAATTAGTCCAGAATTGGACCTCTACAATAGAAGAAGCACCAATTAAAATGAGCACAGAAGATTATACCGGCGCACTGACTGAATATTTTAGTGTGAAAGAATGTGAAGTCTGTGAAGCGATGACCATTTGCTCTGCTTTTAAATAATATACGCTAATAACCTTTCATTTCAGCATTTTAATGTGAGAGTGAAATCTATGCCATTAGAATATCTATTCTTATACAGAAAAAAAAAAAAAAAAAAAAAAAAAAACACGCAAACGCAGCATGCAAACGTTGGGTTCCATGTTTCATGTTTCAGAAATTACATCCCTCATAATTTTTCCACAAAAGTTTCTTCAAATCATGTGCACACATCGGTTTATATGCCAATTTACCGGCTTCCCACCACCCACCCACCTCTTTCAAACTAATGATTTTTTTGTTCATATGAACAATCACTAAATAAAACCTGGAAGTTGTTTATTCCTTGCTTTTACAATTTTGTGCAGAATTGACCTTTTTGGCCAACTGCGCTGGAGTTTGACTCCGGTCCGGTTTTCATTAGCTCTCTCTCTCTCTCTCTCTCTCTCTCTCTCTCTCTCTCTCTCTCTCTCTCTCTCTCACACACACACACACACACACACACACACACACACACACACAATTAAGGTGGGAATAATAGCCAATGCACACTACTGAGCCGTATAACTGACAGGGGGCGTCACTGGCCGCCTGGTTCCTTAAGACTGAGCTACCAGAGCATTAATAATCGCACTTAAGGGGGATGGTGGTGGTTGTGTGTGTGTGTGTGTGTGTGTGTGTGTGTGTGTGTGTGTGTGTGTGTGTGTGTGTGTGTGTGTGTGTGCGCGTGTGCGCGCGCGTGTGTGTGCGTGCGTGCGTGTGTGTGTGCATACCTAGCAGACTCTTTCCACTCCAGTCTAGTCTATCAGTAAATTGTAGCCTGAAGTGCGTATTATGAACAGAGTAGCTTTTGTGCATCACACTCTCTCCTCACATTCACACTGTCTCCCAATGAGACGAATCGGGACGCATGCGGACTACATTTCCCATAAGCCTTCGCGCACAAGAGGCGTGACTTGCAGAGTATAAACAAGGCGACCACGGCTGGAAGTAGGGCACGAAAACTGATGGGAGACTTGCTGAGGTGATAGTGTCTGCGGTGGTATATTGTCGAGATTCTGCATTGACGGGGAACCAGGCCATCATAGGCAACACGCACTGATCACTATTAGCAGCCATGGCCATTAATACAGCCAATGTAGCGACCGGATGTATAGTAGCAGGGGCTCTCACGGTACTTTTTGGGACAATTCTTGTGTTTGTAGGACCTTTGATTATTGACGACCAAATAGTAAAGGTAAGTGTCTTCCGTCAGTGGCACAGCATGCATTATGAATGTCAAGTGTGGTGAAAAGGCGAGTTAGGTTCAGTCATAAGGGCTTTGCCACATCAAGCTGCGGCAAACAATTGAATGGTAAGAGATGCATGCTGCTTGTTTGTGTGCACCCAGCCTCGACAGACTATTGTTTTTGCCCGGCCACAGGTGTACAGACAGCCATTAGAGCTCCTGTTGATGCTGTGCAGGAAGTCAACCTGCTGACATAACACTGTCAGGCGACGTTAGTGCAAGTAACATCTGCGGATTAACGCCTGTGCAAATGGGAATGGGCACTCTGGCTGTGCAATGGGTCCTTGTGGGCTGGCAGAGAAATGCACAGTCTGTGAGGGGAGTGTATAGTGTGCATGTGTGAGTTATAGGGCTGAATGATCTGGTAAAAAAAATAATGATAATTCAAAAACAAACATCTATCTATCTATCTATCTATCTATCTATCTATCTATCTATGATCTGAAAATGTACTTCTAAAATACAGTTTTAATAGGAATGAAAATTTTGCATCATATTTTTAATTGTCAGTGAAAAAACTTCAAATGATGATGATGGTGATGATGGTGTGATTTTTTTTTTTTTTTTTTTTTTTTTTTTTTCTGGAGTCCATACCAAATAAACACGTTCTCTTAAATTTGGAGAATATGCTTTGTTGGCCAGGGCATTAATGCAGCTTCTGCAATTTGGATGTTGCACTCGGCCAAATTGCAGTTTCGATAATCTTTCAATTAATTGTTCAGCCCTAGTGAGTGACAGAGTACTGCAAGTACTCATTGTGGCTGTGATAGTAACAGACTGATCAGTCCTTCAAATGGGAAACAGATTTTGTGTGGGACATGGCTGACATACCTTTTCCGCAGTGCAAATCTAAAAGCTAATACATTTTTATTCTTTGTCCTTTTTTTCTTTAACCTTTCTTATGTCAGAATACAGTGATTGACCCCAAAAATGACCTGTCCTACACAATGTGGAAAGACATTCCGGTCCCATTCTATATGTCCGTCTATTTCTTCAACGTCCTCAATCCGAAGGAGATACTGAAGGGTGAAAAACCGATGGTGGAGCAGAAAGGACCGTATGTGTACAGGTAGGCAATTTGAACATTCTGTTCTTGCTGGATGTATAGGCTGAACCTGCACCACAGATTTTGAACATCATATTTCTTGCCCACAGATGTCTTGCAAAATCATTTTTCATTTCATCTCCTGTGTCTTGACTTAAGTAACATTTAATTACAGCAGTTGGAATGCTTGTCCTCAGTCTTATGTCACATATTTAGTACCCTCAAAGCTTATTTTCAGGAACACCATAACCACTAGCATATGGAGAGAGAAGAAACAGCGGCATTGTCATGTTTTGGCTCATGGAAGGGATCACTATGTACTCAATTCGATACTTATATAACTGTCTACATGAGACAAGGCAGTAGGAGGTCCGTTATATATGAATTATCTCAATCATATATCGTCCCATAAGATTATGTGGAGCAAAAGCTCAGCTGCATCACAACAGAGCTCACACATTTTAATTGCAGAGTGAGGATGTTGCATGGTGAAATTATGGGAGCTTTATCCGTTAGATATGGAGGCTCTGTTTTACCTAATTAAAAGTTACTGGTCTAATTCTTGATGTGGACAATGCCCAGTATTGTAGCTATTCTCAGAAATTAGATTAAGAACAGACAATGCAAAGACAATAGCTTGTCATGTGTCATTTTGGTTACATCGGTCCTGCAGAGTCAATAATGGGATGGAATGCACTTCTCACCTCTGGACTGTAGATAACATCTGAGACAGGGAAATTTCAAATTGATTGTCCAAAAAGCACCATACCACTGACTCTGCATGTTTAGCCTGATATCTGCAAAATGTATCTACTTTAAGTTTCTGCTGATCTTTTCTCAAAGCAAGCCGTCATATTTTACAACTCCCATATCACTCCCCATCCCTCTTTTCTCCAGTCATTGGTTTCCATTCATTCCACTACGATATGAAAATGAACTTTCAGAGACGTCAAACTTTCTTCACAGCAGTATTCCATCACTATAATAAAGTCGTCCACATTCGTTTTCCCAAAAGCAGCAGCACTGTTGTCTTTTGATGACTGGAAGTTGGGTGGAATGAAACAGTCCCTTCGCCAGAGAACTATCAGTTCTGTGATTGAACATGGGCAGATTTTGATTATATGTCGTGCCTCTGCATGATTTGCAAAATGGTTTGCTGCAATGTAAAATGTGGGTGAACTGTAGTAAAAATGGGCCAAACATTCAGGATCACTGACATCATGAAAGATAGCTAAATCGTTAAGCTCCTGGTTAAACACAGTTATCTGCTCCAGTGTTCTAACTGTCAAGTTGAACATTGCTCACCCAATATGATGTGGATGGTAGCCTCCCAGATACAGGCCGATAGAGGATAGCGGGGACTGCACTTGAAAATTAAGGGGTTTTGATTATATGTTGTGAAGTCTTCAGTACCCCCACATGATTTACAAAATGGTTTGCTGACATGTAAAATGTGGATAAATTGCAGTAAATGGGTCAACCATTCGAAATCACTGGTATGATCCTTCAAAGAAAGCCAAATTCCTCTTGATGCTCTCTAGAAACAGCATGGCTGAGGGTGCCTGAAATTGCTGACTGTGTTTTACTCATAGTTTTATTTGGCCAGTCATGCACACCTTACTGCTACAGACATTTAGCCAAGTCTTCTCCACACGGGAACTTGAGAATAGAAAGGAGAAAGCCCAAAAGTGCCTGACAAGAAGCTATCAATATCTTATTCTGTTTACAAGCTGTCCATTAGGTAACTTCACACTAAAAAGCCGTATACTGTGTCAGTTATGTAAAGCCTGGCAAGGGGCAGCAGTTTTTTTTTTTATGTATGGATGGTGTCTGTGATGAGAAACATATGTGAAATGTAGGTCAGGAAGGGGGAGAAGGAGGTTTTAGGGAGGGTGTCTGTTTTTTTTGCAAGCCTGCTAGGAACATGTGTGCATACATTTGGTTCAGCCCCATATATGTAAGGGGGTTAAAGGGTTCACAGGCATACGAAGATGAGTTAGTACTCTGACATAAGGACGTTTGTCCGGTCTTCCCTTCAAGAGGGTAGCACACGGTTACAGGAGGTTTAGGGTTAAAGTTAGTTTAGTTTAGTGTAAGGCAAGAGTTAAGGTTATAGTTTAAGTTTAAGATTGTAGTTAGGATAAGGTTTAAATTAGGGCTAAGTTTTGGCCTTTAGTGGAGTGGAGGGTTTGGTCTAGGGAATTAATACATGTGTATAATATATAATGTGTATATGTGATATATAACTTCATGCGAATACAGTCCTGCACATGTGTGTTACACAACTGCGAAAGAGGTACTCAAGCCCTTGGTAAAGTATCAGATTATACCCCAAAAAGAGCAAAAATCTTCCATTCAAAGTCCTCCTTGAATATAATACTAATAGATACACAATGCAAGTATAAAAAGTATAAGCCAAAGGTGTCTTTGTTGTCTTTGTCTTTCATGAAGTTAACTAGGTCATGCACCAAATTCCTATGCAGAATGTTTCTTCAAAGTTGCTGGTGAAGGCAGGCCCTCAGATGTGTGAAATGCAAGATTTGTCCATTGAAATGAGTGAAAGTATTAAGTTCCTAAAAAATATAGAAATCTATTTTGAGTGTTAGGAATTATCCCATGTTCAACACATTAAACACCAAGTTAGAGAGGTAAGTAGTGCATACGTGGTTGCTGATGGATTTGAATTTGTTGTATTAACAGGCCACTTAATATATGCAATGTCCATTCCATTGACTAGTCTTGATTTATATGATGATAAATATACTGCTGTAAACTGAACGAGGTTATATGCACACTGAACGAGGTTATATGCACACACAGCTCCTCTGTCTCCCTGTCACCCACGTCACTGTGTTCTTCTCATTACCTTTCATGTTTTTCAGGGACTCTTTGAAACATGGCGATTGCATTGAAACTTAACAGTTTTTTGGTTTTACTTTTGTTTCAGAAAACGCTGTCAGAAAGACAACATCACATTTCATCCCAACTATACAGTGTCATACAAAGAGTACCGAAGATATTTCTTTGAGCCTTCCATGTCTGCAGGGAACGAGTCTGATGTGGTCACAATTCCAAACATGTTGGTCTTGGTAAGACATTACTCATACACACATGCACATACATACGTTCACTCATAGAGAGATACTGCCGCTCTTCATTCCTCTCCTTACACCTTTTTGCGTCTCCGTTCCTGTCTCTGTTTTCAGGGTGCAGCTGTCATGATGGAAAACATGCCATTTGCTGTGCGTCTAATGGTCAGCGCCACGTTCAGGACTTTCAACGAGGGGGCCTTCTTAACCAAGACAGTCGGAGAACTGATGTGGGGCTATGACAGTAAACTGGTCGATTTCCTAAATAAATACCTACCGGGCACACTGCCCTCATCAGGAAAGTTTGGACTCTTTGCTGAGGTGAGTGTTCAAAAGAGCTTACTTTACCTGACTGCTCATGGGGATGCAATGAAATGGAGAGAAGAAAAATATTTTGAGTAATTTTCAGATTAAACTGCACTATACAGGGTCTGAGGTGAACAGCTGCCAAGCACAAAATGCTGATTAAAATAAGTCCTTGACAAAATCAGCTCTGTTGCCACACTGACTGGCCAATTTTGACATTATTCCTGCCTGACCATGCCTTTTTTGTCCTTTCTGACCAGATGAAAATACATGTTAGCTTTTCCGACCTGCAAAAATGGCTCTTTTAGTTTAGTTCTAGTTTACCATCCTTTAGCAGATGGGATTTTAAGTGTCTGACGCTGTTAAATTTGCGGCTTGTTTGAGTTAACAACACACATGATTATGCAGGCAGTGTCTGGTCCTTAGGTTATAAATCTGTGTGTCTTTTTTTCTAGTTCAACAACTCCAACACTGGCCTGTTCAATATCTTCACTGGGAAAGACGACATCAGGAAAGTCCATAAAGTTGATTCCTGGAATGGCCTGAAAAAGGTGAAATGTCAACATTGTTGAAATCATTGTTGGTTGAATGACAAGGTGTTGTCCAGACTGCAGCCTGTCAAGGTTGGCTCTGTCCAGTGCACCACTAGTCAATGTTGTTATTGCAGGTATCCATGTAAAAAACACAGTTTTCAGCATATCTCTTATACCATTTTTCCACTGGCACTTTTGGCTGCGCTGAATTGAACCATGCTGCACTGATTTGCATCTCCATTACCGGCTTAAGTGGTGATGTCAGAGGATTTCGTCAACATTCATTGGTCAGAGAGAACCTGAACAGTTCTGAAACAGCTGCTTACAACCAGGAAACACAAAAGCGAGACTGGTGAAACTTATGATTTAATTGGCACTCCATCCATGTAAAACAATGTTTTTCAGCACATCTCTTAATTACAGTAATATTGTAAAGCCATTTTGAGTTGGCCTTGTTGAGTTTTTGGAAAATAAAACTTGTGTGGCCTGCTTGTAGAGAAGGGAGGAAGAACTAGTTAGCACACCCACACGCAACCAGTGGGGCTTCGTTGTTTAAAGACATGCTTCCAAGTGGGTGGCTCTGCTGTAATGGAGAGGCAAGCCCAAGCCGTGCTGCGCTGACGCGTGGACTTACATTGATTAGAGCCACGCCAGCACATGTGCATGGAATACCAGCATTGGTCACACCGATATTGCTCATGTGAAGGGGTCATCTTGAGGTCTTATTGATTTTTGGAAGACTAAACACTCATGTGGGGTGCTGGTGGAGAAGATAGGACAAACTAGTTAACATGCTCACAAGTGACTGGCAGGACTTCACTGTGAAAGGATTTATCTGCAGTGCAAAACTAAATCCAGAACAGTAAAGTGAGAAACTTCAGTAGACCCGAGCCAAGACCGTATAGAGAAAAAAACAGCAGTAGTATGGATGTTTAGAAGGGTGCACATATGTTCACCATGGGTCTGGATGGTGTTGTGCTTGACCTCTTGTTTTTAGAGTCTTGACCCCTTGTTTTGTTTGTTTTCTTCACTTTATGTCCCCCTTTAATCTTTTTCACCCTTCTCTGCTCGTCTTCCCCGTCCACAGCTGACCAACTGGGGGACTCCTCAGTGTAACATGATCAATGGAACGGCCGGACAGATGTGGCCACCCTTCATGACAAAGGAGAGCACTTTGCCGTTCTACAGCCCTGATGCATGCAGGTAAACATTTACAGCGTTTACAGCAGTTTGCAGGATTACTTTCTCCGTTGCTCTATCATTCTCTCCCCTGACTTTCCTCAGAGTCTCGCCCACACTGATAAAAAAATCCTCCCTCTGCTGTTTCAGATCTATGGAACTGGTTTACCAACGTCCCGGTGAAATGAAGGGCATCCCTCTTTATCGATATGTGGCACCCAAGACCCTGTTTGCCAATGGGACAGACTACGCTCCCAATGAAGGCTTCTGCCCCTGCAGACAGTCTGGCCTACTCAACGTCAGCAGCTGCAGACACAGTGAGTGGACATATATGTACTGGCTATATTTTTAAATGCAAGCTTAAAACTTCTTTTTGACTTGACATTTACCTCGGGTATCTCACCTTTTAAAATTTTAGATTGAATGTATTTATCTATTTATCCAATTATTTATTTACTCATTTATTTGCTTATTTGTAAAAAATGAACTTGAAATGTCTTTTACACTTTATATTCTTTATTTTTTAGTTAGGGGCTTTTGTGTGGTATTGTGTTCTTTATTTTTTATGTTTTTACTTTTTTATTTTCGACTATTTACTTTTACAGGAAAGCACTTTGAGCTGCATTTTATATGCATGCAAGGTGCTAGGCCTTTATAAATACAGCTTGATTGATATGTACACTTTTTATGGACACCTTTATCTTACATCAATCTTTTTTATACCCTTTTTATATCCTTTACTCCCTGTTTTATTGCACCGAGGTAAAGACATAGAGTATACATTCAAAGTTTTACAAGCTTGCCACCTTAAAAGGTTTGGTGATTGTTGCCTATCTATGTACTTTTTTGTGTCTTTTCGCTTCTAAACTCCTTTAATTCTGTTGTTTTTCAGACAATAGTGCACAAAGATTATGTCAGTAGGTTGACAAGAGGCAAACGACCTGGAACGCAAACTATTTACGTTCTTGTGAAAGGCCATAGATTGTTCGACAAGCTTAGAGACACTGAAGATAGCACTCTTAGCAAAGAGCTCAGTTAGCAGACTTTCTCAACGTAGGATTTAGTCAACTCTCAAAGGTCGCTCAAAGGTCATGTTTGTGAGATTTGAAGATATGGCTGTGCAAAACAAATTTCAAGGCATTTATTTAAGTGGTGCCTAGACTAAAAAAAAAAAAATGCCCCATAGAGTATACATTTGCTGAATATGTTTTTAGGAATCTAAAACACCTCAGGTATACCCCATAACAAATTTGATCATGAATCAAACCACTCGTACCTGTGTCTAGAGAGAGTTTTGTTTAATTCTTAAGACTTGATCCATTTGCAAGGGATTTCGATACAATAACTGTGTCATTTATGTCCATGCCACAGATTCCCCAGTCTTCATCTCTCATCCTCATTTCTACAATGCTGACCCTGTGCTGCTGGACTTTGTGCAGGGCCTTAATCCCAATGAGGATGAGCATGGCCTCTTCATAGACATTCACCCAGTAAGTAATACACAGACTCAGAGTACATACACACAGGCACGCACAAGCACCAACATCAGCGTTAAAAGTAAATTCAACAAATCGTCATGCCATGTACCTGATTCCTATCATTCATGGTTTTCTTTCAACCTAAACGGAAATCATGCCTGTTGCAGCTGTGGCTGCAGTGTCATGTGGCCATGCATTTAAACCTAAATAAAATGTTACCTGACTGTGGAAATAAAACACTTAAAGGGCCATACCAATGCTTTTGAATGTTTGGCCCATTTATTAGAAGATACCTACATTTTACATTGCAGCAAACCATTTTGAAAATCATGTAGGGTTACAAAAGATTTCATGACATATAATCAAAATGTCTTGATTTTCAAATATGAATTTTTAGCTGCAACAGCCACCTTATAGTGTTCTTCACTCAGAAAACACAAAACTGATAATTGTCTCATTATTTGGCTGATAATTTTGCCATTTGAGAACATTTCAAGTCATCAAAACACAGGTGCAGGTATTACAGACAACCACCGCCCTGCACTTGAGAATACTCAGATTAATAGACGAATGGCGTCATTGTGAACGAGCAAGTTGCTGAACAAATAGTTGTGTGAATTCTCACACACTCTCCTTTGGAAGACAGGTGGAACACTGACAAAGCAGAGTTTCTCTTGACCCTTCATCTTAATTGGCAAATCACCTTAGATAAGATAATTTAAGATTAACTGATCAAGTGGAAGTGTTTATTTGGAACAAAGTGCTTCAGTTCAGGTTATTGTTTCAGAGATAACTGGGACACTAAGGGGTGGTTACCAAGAGTGTGTGTGTGGGTGTGTGGTGGTGCGCTGTTTTTCAGATTAACCCCGCAAAACAGTGACTCAGGTGACACTGAAGCCCCTCAGATTTTTTATTTTATCAGTGGCTGTTCTTGTGAATGTCACCGTGACCTTGTTAGGTGGCTTTGGGAAGAGGTGGACTGATTTCTGGGTCATGGCCATCCAGGTCTTATGTTTTGTGTCACGGTCAAATACATAATTTACAGAAGTGCCATAACATGAGTAGTGGACCATGGAGATAAGTGGTCAGATAATTTTTTTATTGTTAAGTAAACAGTGACAAAATTTGGCTAACATGAGGGGCTTATCTACCCAGCACATACTGTCATCACCTGTTAACCTGTGAGCGATTGGCTCATTAATTCTTATCTAAATTGCTTGCACACCTGTGACCTGAGAGATTTATTTTTAACAGGGAATCTTTAAACCTTCCTTTGTGGCTGAATGAAAACATTCCAGGTTATTTTAAAGATTCATGTGTGCAAATGTCTTGTGTCCATATGGTAAAGTCCAAAACAAATTTTCTGAGAACTGCCACATCACACCTGAGAATATTGGGTGTTTTTCTTGCTTCAAACTACAAATTCCAGGAAGAGATGGACATGATAGCATTGTCATGATTCAGCTCATTCTGGGCTCCTTATGCAACTCTGCCCGGCTTTGTAAGTCACGCCTTCAGCTGCTGTAATCTGTGCCTGAGATAAGGTAATTGGAAATGGAGCCATATAAATTGTTTTGGGATTTAAGGGTTGTTAAGAAATCTCTATTGCCAATATTAAGTCAATATGTGTTCTTTCTTAGGGTGTTGTAACAAATGGGAGAAGTTGATTGTCACACCTTTTATGCTTTAATGTTGTTTTTTTTTTTTTTTTTTTTTTTTTAGTTTGTTTGTTTTTGGCCACTCTTTAGCTATTGTGAAATCAGCTACTGATATTGGGCATTTCACTTGCATTGCCCCGGCTCGGTCTGCATTCCTCATTGTAACGTTTGATCAGTTCCACATGTCATGAACTGAGCTCTAATTTCCGTTTCATTGCATGGTAAGAGGGAACTGAAATCATTACAAAACAAACAAAACAAAAAAAAAACTATCTGAAAGATGAACGCAGTCAGTATGTTTGTGCCACTATTTTGTGTTTTAACTGGTTGATTCCAGCAAAGCAATGGTTAAAGCCTGCAACCTATCCCAGCAAAGCCTTGGGGTGGTTTTGTGTTTCAGCTCAGCACTCTGTGAGACAAAACGGTTTCAGCTGCACCCATGTGCCAAACAGCACTGCAGGCACATTCTGGGTATGGTTTAGTAACAAAATAAGTGAAATAAATAAAAAAAAGTATTACTTAAGTTTTCAAGGCCTTGCACTCAGCATGGGACATTTCGGCCTGGCTGGTGCCCATGTCCAGGCCTTGTGTTGTTTTCTGAAATAAAACAAGGACATCCAGTCATTAATAAAAAACACACAATTCATACATGTGATTGCATGTATGATTTTGAGGACAGTTTAAAGGCACAATCATGGTAGTGCCCCGGTCACTGTCTACAGTTATAGAGCATTTGAGGCCATTTCAAATGAATTTTTGTGCAACAGCCCTGCCAGCTCTCCAGATCAAATCCATTTTGAGTGTTTTGTATTTTTGGCTGCTTTGTACCAGCGCTACTGCTGATCAGCCTTTTACAGTAATTAATCTGAAGTGTATTATATGTTGTAAATAAATAAATAATGCGCACGGCTTATTGTCACAGAGTAGAAAAACAAGGGAACAGGATGGCTCACGCAGGGACAGTGAAACACCGGGTCCCAAAACGGAGAGATTGAAATGACCTCAACAATTAATTTCGATTTCTGTAATCTCTCAGGATAATGTCATTAAAACAATCCACGCTTTTCCTGTGACCGTGCCTTCGGCTGTCATTTTAGGAGATGTTATATGAGGACATTTCCTGTAGGCACAAATTTATGCCTGATTTCCGTCCATACACAAGACAGAAGAAGTCAGCAGTTCTCTTGTCTCGTTCTATTATTATTTACTCTAGAGGTCACCGTACGTGAGCATCCAGCAGGCCTGAGGGTTGAACTGCTTACACAGACAGTGTTTTTTTTTTTTTTTAAGTTTTCAAAAGCAATAAAGGCTAAACCAAGTAGTTTACAGTATTAAATACAAATATATACACACAGCATACAGATACATGAGATGGACCTTAACATTGCGGCAAAAAGCAAAGAATGAATAACTAAATAAATAAATAAAATTGAAGAAAAAGTAAAATAAAAAAGAAGGGAGGAAAAAAGTGACATTTTAACGTTAATTCGGTTGACTTCAATCAGTAAAACGAAGAGCTGCACAGTATGAGCCTCAGCTTCTACACTGACAGTTTTGTTTTGTTTAGTTTTTATGAGGTGTGTGTACCCATGTGTTTGACTTTTAACTGCAGTTGACTGGAGACTGTCACCTAACATTAGGAGTTGAATTATGTAAGTCTTGAATTGGGATATTTTATTACGCAACTCAGGCATTGTTTTAATTTGGATAGGAATGATTCATGGAATGGTCAGGATCAAGAAAAGCTGTGTTTGGCTGACAGGCCAATAAGATGTGGATCATATGAGAAACCACCAGAGAAATTTGGTTTGTGGAAACTTTAGAGTGTACTATAAAACCCTATTAATTAGCGCGGCCCCTCAGCCCACTGCATCCCCGCTGAAGGTCTCGTGAGAGCAAATCACAGCTTGTTCTGCCAGAACACCACTCTCACAACCGTGACAAAACAAAGTGGGGCCAAATGTTGAGGACATTTCAATTATAATATTGGCAAGATCAGTACATTTTTCCTGCTTGGGACATTTTGAGGCTTGAGACCAAGGTTACGGAGAAAAGACGTTACAAAAGTTGCAAAGGTGTCATTGTGGGATTTCGTGTCATTGAGGAGGCTGTAGTGGAGCGCCGACTTTCGACGGACCCTGGTGAAACGTCAACGCCATTAACTGACGGCGGGTCGACTTTTACGTTAATGCCCTACTGTGCATTGTTTTACCACCAGAAGTGCTCAGTCTCTCGTCTGCTTTTTTTTTGCAGCATTTTGCTCTTTCTGCAACTTGGCTTGACCACCTATGCTTTGTTCTGTGCATTGCGATCTTAAGTGATTATTAATCGGGAAGAGTGAATACAATATCCCCATATGGAAGGAAGGAAAGGCAACGCTCTTGTTTACCATCTGAAAGTCATGCAAACCAATCAATTCCTTCCTGTTTTTATAGAGCCAGGCGATCGAAACATGCAAACAGGGAGATGTATGTGAGATTAAGACTGCTATGTTTAAACCAGCTGTTTATAGGGTCTGAGATTGTTGACCTCCCCTGGACAAATTAGAAAAAGGTGCCCCCACTCTTGGTTTATCTCACGCTTTGAATGTCTGTGAGAGCAAATAGCAGCCACGTGATTCCATAGACATCCAGGAATTAAACATCTTTGTATTGCTGTTCAACGTGACTGTAACCTGCACACAAATCCAAAAACATAATAAAGGCTGACTACTAAGGCATTTATTAGTTTGACTGTGGGAAAGGAGGAAAAATGGTTGAACTCTGCAGAACAATCAGGAATTTTCACCCTCACCCCCCCACTACCACCACCACCACCACCACGTCAGCCTCCCCTGAAACTGTTTGGCACCCTCCTGGGAAGGCCTGCATCCCTCTTTGAAGACCTTTTGAAGACAATAGTGTTCTCACATTCACGTCAACCTAATGAAAACAACAGAAAGCCTGGTCGCATCAGCCATCCATAATGCCTGCTGTCCATGTGAGGGGTTACGAGGTGAATTATGAGTTGCTAAGTGTGTCGCATTCCACTAAAACAATGCAAACGATTAAGACTGACATGAGATGACCCCGACAGGAATAGACACTTTAAAACTGCGGTCGATCAGGATATCCTTCTTTTGTATTTGTTTGCTTGCATGGAAACGTGACAGTTGATGGTCGGTTTGAGATTTCCACGTTCCAGTACTCAGAAACGTAATTGTCACTTGTTATAAAAGTAGAAAGAGTGGATAATTATGGCTTCCATGTTTCCAATATTTACTCCCCTGAGATGTCTTTATTGTCTTACACGTTTTTCCATCTGCCTTCACAGCAAACAGGTGTCCCTCTGAACGTGTCAATCCGTCTTCAGCTCAACCTCTACATCAAGAGGGTGTCTGGATTTATGTAAGGATGTCACTATTGTTTGTCAAGCAGTGTCGTTAAATCTTTTCACAATATGAAAGCATGATTGATGTTTCCTGCTTTTGTTGCTATTTGTTAAGTTCGCGTAACCTCGGATTTGGTGATGATGTGTCTTTGTCCATGTAGAGAAACTGGGAAGATTTCTGAGGTGGTGATGCCCATGATCTGGTTTGAGGAGGTAAGGAGCTAATGACTTATAAATGCTTCACCACTATTTGTTATGGGTCACCCAGTGCCTACATTAGATATTGGCAGATCTGTTACGTTTGTCTTTCACCAGTGATGTTAAAGTTTGGACATTTTAGTGCCCCTGAAACAAGTAGGTGTTTGGGGATTTCAAGGAAAGAAAAGCCAAAGAAAATGCCAAGTTTTTATCAAGGGATTAATTGAATCTGTATGACTACAGGTGTCATAACTTCAGTCCGGTTTTCAAAAACCCAGTCATGTTTGTATATCTTAAGAAAGGATCAACTGATAATGGTTTTTTAGGGCTGATATGTAACTGATTATTGCTAATAAAGGTTACCAGTAATCAACATTTAGGGCATATATTCATTTGCAGTGAAAATTGCTATGTCAGTTACATTATTAAAATTGTCAGGAAAGAAGAATAATAAAATTAGCAAAACTTTATAAATTATATAATTGTTAAAATAATATTTTCAGACCAATGCTGATTTACATTGGATTTCCTTGTGTTGAAATGAATAAATGCAGTAAAACGGAAAAAAAAAAAAAAAATGACAAGACTTCTGCCTTTAAGGCAAAGCAAGGGCTACAACTTGTGTTTTTATGTTTTACAAAATTGATACGTGACAACATATGTAAATCAAAATTATGATGCTGATTATTGAAAAATTCAAATTCATTCATATGTATGTGTGTATGTATACATGTATGTATGCATGTTTTGCTTGTGGTATAAATCTCATGTATGTCACTTTGGTGTGTGTGTGTGTTTATCTATCTATCTATCTATCTATCTATCTATAGATATACAGTATATGTATATGTATATGTATGTGTCTGCATGTGTGTATCCAGTGGTACACTCCTCTGTCTACATGATCATGTCTGTTGTCTTTTTGCCCTTGTGTTTATTTCGCAGAAAGGGTATATAGATGGCCCTATCCTCAACACGTTCCACACAAACCTGGTTGTGTTGCCTGCTGTGATGGAGTACATGCAGTTTGTCTTCATTGGCCTCGGTGTGCTGACTATAATAGTTGCTGGACTGATGCACCGACGATTGAAGGTAAGGCTGCCACACAGCATGCAGGCTGCAAGATCACTCTGTGTTAACTGCATGTAGCACCTTTCAGAGTTTTGCATGTTCACCGTAGATGAAAACAAAAGAAAGGAGCAGGAGACATAGCACCAAAGTTGCTCTGATTGATATTATTAAACTGCTAACCCCCTCTTACAGTCCAATCTGTGTGTGTTAAATGAATTAAATGTGAGCCAGTCTACGTCATCTGTCAGCACCAAGCCAACTAAACGTTACATAACATATTCACTTAGGAAAAACATGGCACAATCTATTATGTATCGGTTTGCAATCTGATTTATTTTCAGTGAAAAAAAAGATGGCCTTCAAAGCATAACGACGTATAAGAAGATGAGAGAAAATTTAGAACTCTGTTTTCGAACAAAATGCCATTGCATCAGCATGAGCAAAATTATGTAACAGATTGTTAGTGGTTCCCAAATGTCAATTTTAGCATCTCTGGGCTGCACAGTCTTGCTCCTCTGTTGTCACGTGTGTACTAATTGCTACAACACTTTGCAAGAACGCACAGTCTCAGTTCTCTTAGACAGACCGGTGGGAAAACAAGAACAGAAAGCAGTCCTCTTCAGACAGGACAAAGTCACAGCTCATCTTGTGTTGTGTCATCTGTGTTGATTTAACACTGCCGTTCTGTTTCGTTGGGGCATTGTAGTTATTCTCAGAAGTCAACTAGGGTGTGGCCTTTTGTGGGAGGAATCATAATTATACTGCAAGCAAACTGTGTTTTAGATCAGAGATAAAACTTCACTGGCCTCTGTGAAGTCGAAGATGTCATGCATAATATTGTTTTAGTAAATATTTCAAGCCAGTTAGACAATCTGTATGGGACTTTGTGAATTCATGACATCATTAGTTGGGGGAATTGTGGAGAAATCAGAGGGATAGGAGATGGAGGGGGAGGGGAGTGGTGTGTGCGAGTGTGTTGGCAGTTGTGAAACACACCGTGTTTGATATCAGGCATGGTGTGTTTCATAACTTTTGTGATACCATAAACGAATCAGTTAAAGCTAATGAGTACATAATGTATTTTTAGGCTTTATATTGTTAACATCTAACTTTCGCAGTGGTTTTGTAGATCTTTTTTTGGCCGTCAGTGGTCATTTGTTCGCTAAGAGGACTAGATATCTGCCCCATGGTCATAGAAGCTAAGGAAGTTATAGAAGTCATAGTGATAGAAGCTAAGGCTCTTGGTTTTAATACTGTGACTTATTGTTGGTGTTGTGTGTTTGCAGAGGTCGACGGCGTTGGCTTTAGCAGTGGTACAGAACCCTGGGGTTTGTGATACTGTCATGTTCCTAACGTTGCTTCTGATTGCAATCAAAGCACATATGGATATGATTTACCTTGCCAAATTGTGATCTTTGTTTGATGTGTAAACTGATCTTGAGCTCGAGTGCTGCAGAAAACTGCAGGATTAAGCACTGAATTGACTCTTTGCTGGAGGCTAATCAAATGCAATTAGACTGCTTGCTTTAATTCGTCTGCTTTCAGCCATGTTGGAAAAGTTTACCTCTACTTTTGGGTCAGATGTGCTCAGCTGATTTCGACTTTTCCTTACTCCATGCTGGAGCGGATCAGTCTCAGTACTCCAGACTCCAGTGCAGAGTCATGTTGAGAGATGTTGATACTGCTGTTTCCCAGTTTAGTTCAGTTGCATATAAACCAATGAGACAAACAACTTTTGATTGTAAATGCTTGTGTCAGAGAATCATTGAACTCACCAATCGCATGTACCTTATATCCATTGCATGGCCATAACCAGTTCCACCTGAATTTATTTACTGCATGAACACATGTCCATCCTATCATCCGCCTATGCACATGCATCCATCTGAAATGAAACCTCATTCTGCATTTCTTACGGCTGGCTTCACAGTCGGCTTAGTGACAGCCAACTGATCAAGACCACCTGCTAATTTGCTTTCTTTTCTCTAATTGGCGTAATTGAGGTTTAAAGACATGTGGTCATCTTTTAGGCATCCGATAAAGAGCTGGTAAAAGGCTCTCATGCCCACGAAACACAGGAGAAATTTATCATGAATAATTCAGGTGGGTGACACACAAAAACAAAACACAAGCATACAGTTTGTTCATTCATGTTTAACCTCTTGAGCTGGATCAAGTCTGGTGCAATTAATTACATATTATTACACACGGAGGCATTTAGATGATCTCCATTTGTTTCATTATGCAACTGACACAAATACATATTAATTAACAGCCAGTGTCCTGAAATAGGTCTAATACATCCGATTAATTAATTTTAATATTTTTAAGTATGAATATGCAAATCAGCAATCACAATTTGGATCTGTCAGCTCAAGAGGATTAGTAAAAGTTGCATTTATTCATTTTATTTTTCTGCCATTATCATTCCATCTCTCCACAGTCTCGTGTAATTTAACCACAAATTCACTTGCAGCAGATCCTCTCATAAGGTGGATTGTGAGGGTACAAGCAAAGGAAATAAAGCTCTTGGTAGCAACTTTTCCTGCTTAACAACTTTTTTTCCCCCCTCACGTGTGCTGGACCCCCCTTTGTTTGAATGATCATGCTGGGAAATATGTATCTCAGATTGTGAATTATGACCGTACAGAGTTTATACTCCCTCTGCTTTATCAGTTGCTCTTTTGCAACTAGTTGGTTGTGTGTGGCATACCGATATGCTTATTTTGTTCTACGTTTTAACATTAAAGAAAGAATTGTGTTACATTTGCCTCTCCATGTGAGTGTGATACATCCACCAAGTTTGGTGCATTAACTCCTTCCCTGTGAGAATGAGATCTTCATCAGGAGTGTACGGCTGCAAAATGAATGAAGTAGATGGAGACAGGAAAACATGGTTTTGAGTAGCAACACAAAGTTTAAAAATTGTTCTGACTGATGCACAGCAACACATGTATGGCTTCCAAAATGGCACAACTACTTTCTTTTCTCGGACTGTGTCAACATGCTGCAGTGCAACATCCGTGCATCCTTCAAAACATTTTTTACGGCTTTGTGTCACCGCTCAAAATCGTGTTGTTTTCCCGTCTCTGTCTAATCCATTCATTTTGAAGCAGTACACTACAAGTAAGGCTCTCATTTTCATGACAGGGAAGGACTTAATGGACCAAACTTGGTGGATGTATTATACTCGCATGGAGCAAAAAATACGATTATATGGGTAAGAATCTGAACCATCACTTCAAGGGTGACAAGTACAACTGTTTTCAGACGGCCTGTGTTAGAACTGAATTCTCAGGTTAAAAGGACTCGGTATACATGGCCTGAAAATTGTTTATTTTCCACAAATGTGATGGGTATTGTATGTATCATATATGATCCTGATTTGTTATTGTACTCAGCAGCACTAATGAGCCTTAAAACATACATGCTGTCCTCCTACTCAGTAGTTGATGTCAACTTGTGTTTTTTAATCTTACTCCCCAACATTTTCTTTATATTTGGAATATTTTCGAATGATGTTTTTTTTCCTCCGCTCTTGATACAGATAAATAGATGCGACGGGACTACGACACCAGATGGAAACATAAGCACTTCAGCTGATGAAAAAACACCTTTACTACAAGATGACATGGACTGACACACACACAAACACACAAACACACACACCACTGGTGTAAAGGCTCCTTGCAAAATCACTCCATCGTCCACAGTTCAACAGCCTGTACCACTGAAGTATCTTCAAATCAACTTGAAACTTTTACGAGGTGCTCCAATACATAAGTCAAGTTTTGCCATTTTTACTGTACTGTGTTGTTTATGAGACTCTCAGCCAAAGCCTGGTGTTCACCCCTAGAGAATACTTTTGATTTACTCAGTTGATGTGTGCTGAAGCTGTTAGGGTTGAGACTGCTGGTCACCAGAGCCAGATGCTAAATGAATTTTATATATATATTTAAAAAAAAAAACAGACGTGAATACCACTATTGTGTGTAGAGCAGCCAAAAACAATCTGTCGCAAGTTACATGTAACGGTGAGAATTGTGAGTGTATGTTCATTTTTCTCTCTTATTTCTACTTCTGCTGTAGCCTTTTCTGGCTCTCAGTATCTGTATACATATGTGTTATCATTTTGCAAAGGCAATTACTCTCTAGCAAGGAGGCTGGTCATTTTTAGCCAACACTGCCAAATAGAAACCAACTGTGCTGCAGTGCAGAGAACAGTATTTTATGGTCAGCAGTGTTGACCTGAAAACATGTTATTTGTTGTATCATATCAACAAACAAAAACAAAGAACAGTACAGTAGTAAGTATTATGGGGAACGTTTTAAACTGTGATTTGTAAAAAATTTCTAAATGAAAAGCAAGGGAACTAAGAGGCACAGAAGCCTTATACAATGATTGCTAGGTGTATTTTAATACCTATGTGCCTTCATTCAAGGAGAAGCATTGCCTTGCCTTAACCTCAAGGTCCTTGTAGTTCAGGCATTAATTGTACATTGTACAGTGTAAATTAATGCTAAAGTTAGCTAATTTGTACACTGAGGATTGCCGAGTTGATAGGCTATTTTCAATTGTATCTGTTAACCTTGAATAAGTGAATGTTAATATCGTCGCTCAACCATAGTGGTAAACAATCCTCCATAAATCAGTGAGTGAAATACAGTATTACACTAGCAGATACACTCCAACTTGCATACTACTGTCTTCCGGGTTAAGGGTTGAATGTATTTCTTGAAATTGTTATGAATGAGGCCCTTTTCTGATTATAGTGTAGAGAATGAATTATGAGAAACTTGGATATAATAAATGTGTCTTTGGGGAAACATCTCATGAGTGCCTTGTATCACTTTTTGTTTGATAGATAATGGCCATCTTGTGGTGGTGTTCAGTTTCAACATCAAATATAAGAAGACTTTTCTCCATATATATTTATTATTTATTTTAATCAACTGCCACTGAACCAAACTGACCATGCTGAACATTTTTCCCATTTTCAATACCAACTGAAAGCACTATAGCCTATGTCAGCGTGCACTGGGTGGAGGGCACCTGGACAGGTTGTCAGTCCATACCAGGGCTAACACACAGACAACACATACACACACACATCCACACCTATAGCATGAGGAAAACAGAAGAACATGCAAACTCTATGCAGAAAGGACCAAGGCCTGAATTCAAACCCAGGACCTTCTTCCTGTGAGGCAGCAGTCAACCATTGTACCATCGTGCCACCTACTGAAATATAAAAGTATATGAGACATGAAAGTGCATGAGAACATGTAAGGTGGGTGTTTATGAAAGGCTGTAACGTTACACGGTGAACTCTGACTGCACAGTGAAGTCCACTGCTAAAATTGAAAAACTTACTCTTGTGACCAAGAGGTGAAACCTACCCCCATGTTTGTAAATTCCTGCATTGATGATATGAATGATATGGCAGTAATGTGTATTTTCTGTTTCAAATAGTCATATTTTCTCTGCTACATCCTGTAACAACTGGTTGTTAAAATTACTCAAAAGATGATAATTATTATCTGATTATTGTTAGTATTGAGAATATCGCTAATAGCTGAATATTGGATTTTTTCCCCCACGAACATGGCAGTAAAATGTCCTTGTCTATTTGCACGTAACTATGTATTTAATTATCTATTTGAGAACAAATTTATTTTTTGGTCATTTAAGGATAAAGAACTCACCGTAAAGAAGATATTTTTTTCAAATCTGATAGATGTGGAATGAGGTTAGTTTCTGAGATTGCAAGCGGGGATAGGGTGTGTGTGTGTGTGTTTGTGTCGTGGTGATGGGGTGTACAATGGCGGAAGACCGTCTAATGTATTGTCATGGGTTCATAAACATTTCCGCTGCTGAAGTCAGTGATTGTTTTTTCTTAACTCTAATGGAAAGTGGCTGAATGAACATTAATGTGTGTGATCCATGAGAGTCTTCAGCTAGAAGCATTTCACACAATTTCCATTGTCTTGCTGTTCTGTATGGATGATAAGCGCTGGATGGCAGCACACCTTGATAATTATAATTATGGTCTACCTTACAAATTAGTCTTTGCTTCATCTTTCCCCTTCTTACCATAGGACCTGTACAGACTCAAGTCATTTTCCTCCTCACGTTGTTTTCTGGATGGTGGAACTGTCTCTAAAAAGAGAGGCATGAAACGCTGCTGTTTGTCCTTGTTGTCAAATCCAAAAGTTTGTTTTTGCTTGGCTCAAGCGCATGCTTTTGAGAACAATACAAAAGTCAACACGCTACAGCACACGTGTTATATTAAATGATGTGATGTCTCAATCCTGCACCTCTGGTCATTTCTTGGTGTGTGTGCTTTTTCCTGCAAACAAACATAGTTTTCCCATTATGCCCACAATGGCACTGACCACAGCAGGATACCTTGGCTCCGTTTCTTACCCATATAATCCCCTGAAAAACATGAGCCAGAGATTTCATTGGCAGGGTGACTTTTTAGGAAATAATTTGTAACCACCAGTCTCTACTGGAGGAACTGAAACCAGTGCCATATGGTGACTGTTCAACTGGCAGAACCACTGCTAGGAGTGACTGCAATTATGTAATTTAAATTTAGTTTATCCCAGAAGTTGTTGCTCTTACACGCACGTGTTGATGGTGAGGCAACTTCTGTCACGTGCGGGCAGGCAAGTGGAAACAAATGCAGGAGCAGAGGCAGGTTGCGGTGAAGAATACATGTATTTATTGACAAATGCAGACTAAGGAACACTCGGGAACATGACAAGCACAATGATCGGGCAAAGAACTAGAATCAGAACAGAAATGAACTGACTGGAAAACTGGGCACTCTTAGAGAAGGAGAGGGACACGAGACTGGAGGGAACATAGGACCGGCTAACAAGAAAGGCGATGAGGGGGTGGCAGAGAGCAACATGACGGCAGAGCGAACGGGACCAATACAGATCACGTGTGGAGGAGTAAACAAGGCAAACAGACAAAGCAGCTGAGTGGCTAGAAAAACAGAGAAGGCGGAGCTAGAAAATTGGATGACAAGAGACAGGCACAAACACTAAACCAAAGAGGACTGCAGGGTTTCAGGCAAAATGAGGAACACAGAGAAATAACACAGGGTAGGTGAAAACCCTAGAAAACCCAAAATACAAAACGCTCACAAACAGAATCCAGGGGAAGACACAGAAGTCTAAGGAATACTACAAAAGTCCATAAACCACAGAACTATGACAACTTGCTTAAATCCAATGCACCTCATACTGGATACTTTATTGTGTTGGACATTTTGTAGGATGTATGTGTTATCTTTTTTTCCCTGGTAGCAGGTGGGGCTTAACAATGCCCCCGTCAGTCAGTCAGACTGAGAGGTCAACACTTCACTCCAGGGCAACATATCTTGATATCTAAAGTGTAGAT
Source organism: Myripristis murdjan (assembly GCF_902150065.1). Taxonomy (NCBI): domain Eukaryota; kingdom Metazoa; phylum Chordata; class Actinopteri; order Holocentriformes; family Holocentridae; genus Myripristis; species Myripristis murdjan. Next base: position 17,107,030 of record NC_043991.1, read on the forward strand.
TGCCATGGAATTTGCACAAGTATGCTACCGAGGGGATGAACCCTGTCACTTTTTTTTTTTTTTTTTTTTTTGGATCTCTCTGCTGCCCCCCTCAGGTCAAAATGTCAAATTCACTTAGAATCCATTGGCCAGATTGTTGTACCATTTGGAGGGCACATGCATGATCCCACACAGAGAAAACAACGTTCATTTTGATGACCTAATGGCTATTCCTGTAATGCCACCCCTACAGACCAAAATGTCAAATTTGTTGAGTAGCCTGCAATAAAATTTGGAAAGCACATTAATGCTACCCAGAGGATGAACCCTGTCTTTGTAGGTGATCTTGACTATTCCTCTCTTATACCACTTGCATTTCTCAAACATGCAATGAGCCAGTGAGGCGCCAGTGGTGGAGGCTGCAGGCTGTGATGAAAACTGCCCTTTGAAGGCAATAATGGTCTACTCACTTTCTACTCGATGTTTCTCACTGGCAGAGCCAATGTACAGGCTTGATTTCAAAGGTTATAGTTGTATAGTAGCTATAATATAACATCATTCACAGGTCATCAGTAGCGGAAAGCATACTATCAAGTATTGCTAGTTTGTTAATCTTTTACTTTAGTAAAAGCATCAGTGTAAAAAATATACCGAAGCAAAATTACAACATGCATAATTTAAATGTGCTTAGAGTAAAAAGTTGTGAGTTACTTTTTCGAAAATGATGCAGTCTATTTCATGGATTTTTTTTTTCCTTCATGATTGATTATTCACTGCAAGGGACGCCACAAAATTTGTACTCTGAGATGGAGGTAATTAAAAATATGCACAAGTAAAATCAGCCTACTGGCTTCCAAAAAATTCTCAAAAAGGAGAAAAACACTACTTAGTTACAATAGAGTTCAACAGAATAATAGGTATATTTACAAAAAGCATTTGTTAAGGTGTTTTTTCCACTTCTAACAGGTCTGGCTACCATTGTGAGACTCCTGTGCACATTGGGAAGTGTATATAAAATGAAGTAGTCCTTGGATTTTAATGAAGAGGAATTTGGACTCATTATCTGTTGCACAGCTTTTATCTCTGATGATAGTGTCTTCCAGTTTTCCTCTTAGAAACTTCTAAGTCAAAGTCTGGTAAAAATCTGCCATGTCAAGTTGGTGATAAGCCTCTGTCATATCCTGGTCATCTCCTACAGAGTCCCTGTCTGGGTTTTAAAACAAATTCAAACAACAAGTCATATGAAGTGATTGAAAAACATATGTAAGGTGTTGTTAGGCACACAGCAAGGTGGGATGTGCTTTTTATTTATTTTTTATTGTTTTTTATAACTTTATTTTACGTGGGGTTCTGGTGAAGCCTCTGAGAAGTCTGTGGTTTTCTTTAAATGACTTGCACTTGACACCATAAATAAATCCCCACTGTCCCAAGGTGTTAAACAGTGTTATTACCTTGGGGATAGAAACTGTCTTTGAGCCGTGGGGTCTTACGTTTCAGGCTCTGTGGTTCTGGGGGTGGAAGGGGTCTTTAATGGTTTTGTGGGCCCTGCTGATTACTGTCTGGCACATATCCTGCAGAGATGGAATGGCCATTGTGATCTGCTTGACTGACCTGATTGCCCTCTGCAGGCGTAAATCTTTGTGTGACTTTATTTAGCATTAGACTGACCATAACAAAAATTTATTCATGCGTAAATATTTTGCAGTGTAGCTTTAAAATAATTGCACTTACGCTGCACTTTAAACAATTAAAATAATTGCCTGCCATGTGTTTTTTGTTTTGTTTTGTTTTGGGTTTTTTTTCCATGTTTTGTTAATGATCTCAAATGTTGGGTGTAGTCTCAGCTGCCCTCTATAAAACTGAACAGCCTTCCTGGCAGGGATACATCTGTACATCCTCTGTAAATAATAGGTTTCCGTCTATTATTGGGACAGCAAGAAATATGGCAGCACCAATACCAATTTATTGGGTCCCAAAGGAGGGTGGTGGGTGTGGAGGCATTTGCATTTCCCCAACATGCACCAAGATGCAGGTTTAAATTAATAGAATAGAATAGAATAGAAAGTCAGTCTTAGTGTTAACCTCACTGGTAGATGCAGCATGTCAAATCATTCAGCAGATCGTTCAAGAAGTTAATTTCTGATTTTTCGTTCCCTTTACATCCACATCTCCTTTCCTCTTTTTTAATCATTTGAACAAATTAATATTTTTCTAGACTCTGCAATGAACTGCAATCAGCGTATGTGTAGAATTACAATCAGTTTTTCTTTCAATCAATTTATACTTTGTCACTGATAGGCCAGAAGCATAAGGGTTCATCTGCTATACGGAGTGTGGGCCTGTCATGAAGCCAGACAGAATGATGGATGTTTTGTTTTGTGCTCTTTTCTACCAGGCACGGTGGGTCATTGTAAACCCTGTTCAATGGAGGCTGATGAGGAAACACTGCTGTTACAAGTGTGTCTTCCGGTTGTGACGGATTCTCACTGACCTTGATTTTGCAGTACAGTTTCCAGCATCACTCTTCTCAGCATTACCTTACTCAGGGGAAAAAAAAAAAAAATATTCTGCCAAATGACAATCCCTATGAATTTCAGGACCACTGGCTAATCCCTAATAATAAAATTTTGAAATGAAAGGTCACTACTCTCTCTTACTTTACTTTCCTGTCTAACTGGTTGCTATGCATGACTGTTTATTCCTCATTACTCTCTCTGTCTGACAGTGTCACCAATCACAACAGGCACTTTTGATTGATCAACTGATAGTGACTAATAAACTGTTTTGATCGACATAAACAATATTACAGCAAGTATTGGTTTATACAGTATCTTGTTTTCTACACACTGTGTCACAAGGAATCTATAACTAGTGCAAGAATATGGCAGGGCTTACACAAAGTGTATTGAAGAATGAGCCCATGCACAATTTTTGCACCCTGCTCTCCATCATAAACAGGCTAAGGACAATATCAAATACTCTGTCCCTTGTCATTTTAATTCTAATTTCCACAACAAAAGACCAGGACCAGACACCCAACTTTTCACCATTAGAGGTCAGGCTTCACAGGCATTTGTGTTTGGGGTTTAGTTACTCTTTGAGTATTTTTTTTTTCTTTTAAATTTATCATCTTACACAAATGTTTATATTGCATTTGTCAGCTTGCTTTAACATATAAGCCTATCTCTGTATTGGACTGTCATATAACAGAGTTGGCAGGCAAGTCATTCAGAATCAGAGAATCCTTAAAGTGATGATGAAATTAAAAACCTGAAGCATAACAAATATGTTCAAATATGTTCAAATATGTTGGCAGGCAAGTCATTCAGAATCAGAGAATCCTTAAAGTGATGATGAAATTAAAAACCTGAAGCATAACAAATATGTTCAAATATGTTCAAATATGTTGGCAGGCAAGTCATTCAGAATCAGAGAATCCTTAAAGTGATGATGAAATTAAAAACCTGAAGCATAACAAATATGTTCCATTACTTGTATCTCAGTTGTGAAGCGCTAAATTCGTTGTGCGAATTTAGCGCTTATAGTCCTCGTATTTTCTAGTTATAGGCTCCCACATTGCTCCATCATCTTTGAATGAAAGGGAGAGAAAATGAAGGAGCTCTGTTTGAAGCTCCCAGCATTAAGGTCAGAGGGCGTGACCAGAAGTCTGATTGATCCATCTGACCCTGATTATAGAAGCAGGGTCCTCAGCAGGGGTGAATTTTATTCTGCTGCTTGTTGGCGCTTGAATAATTCCATATGTGGGCTATATAATCAGTTGACTCAGTGAGAGTGCTGCAAATAGTTTAGTTGATGTTCTTATATATTGTCTTGGTAGGCTGCCAAGACCTCTTTAAAATGTTGGGTCTGCATTAAAAAGAATTATGCTTCAAGCATATTGCTTGAATGAAAAACCAGATTGCTGTATAAACAAGGAGACAGTGTAGCCCACCTAAGTATTTACCCAGTCCACATTTTTTTCTTCAACACTTCCCCTCTGGCCTTGGCAGTGCACTTTATTACTTTTAAAATTTGTAAAAGCTTTATAGTCCTCGTATTTTCTAGTTATAGGCTCCCACATTGCTCCATCGTCTTTGAATGAAAGGGAGAGAAAATGTTATATTAGTGTAGGAACACTCAACTATAAACTACACAGATTACAGCTCCTTATTTAATTGGTCTACTGTAACCCAACAGCTGCATGTGTGGCAGAAATCTCTGTAACCTCTCTGCCGCTCTTGGTTCCTGTCTTTCCCGTCTTTCCCTCCATCTCTGTGCCATTGTCTTGCTCTCTCCTTCCATCTGAATCATGTTCATCTCTCTCATTTTCACTTTCTTGAACCTGTCTTGTGTTTTTTCTTTTTCCTGAGAAAGCTGGACATGTCCCCACTTTTATCCTGTCTCTTAAGATTCTCTCAGGCTCAGATTCAAAATATAAAAGGATTTGTAGGATCATGTTAAGGCATTTCACTTCTCTGCAGAGGTGCATGAGTAGTGAGCTGATAAACCGTTGCTGTTTATAGAATACGCCAGGTTACTGATTATCTTTGATTTCTATTTAATTAAAAGAGAAGCTATTTCGAGGTCTACACCATTGGAAATATAATGGTTAATAAGTTTATTTTGAGCTCAAAATCATTGTTTACAGCCTCAAAGGTTTTACAGGCCCAGTTTGTAGAAACCTCCCTTTAGAACTAGAAAGTCTGGTAGCACCTGTTAAATGAGGTGAAGGTCCTCCAGTAGCCGGTGTGAGGAATTTTCCTTCATAGATGTGATCCATAGGTGTTGCCATAAGCGGTTGTAGGTCACATTAAGGTCCCTTTGAGCTGCTCTCCCCTGTAAGCAGTTGCACTGACTCCATGCTACCAGGGCCTGGGGCATTCCAGACATAGGGAGACAAGGCAAGGTAGATTGATGCCGTTCATGAACATAGAGCTGTTGACCTCTAACATACGGAAGTAAGAGCTTCTATAAATAAGACAGGTGGTACTACAAAGTGTAGCGCTCATATTCTTTTCTCCTCAGCTGAACATCATTAATCATCCTTGACGTAAGACATCACAGTCTCCTGAGATCTCCTCCACTTTGAGAGTTGACCTGAGCCTTGCTGTTTTTCATCACAGCCAGGAAGAGTTGCCTCCCTGTGACACATCCTTCCTCGGCATGACAGCCGCTCTCTTGCGGCTCTCTACCAAGAGCCATGAGAGAACGGGCTTTCATGACAATTTTTAAATTTGGACTGTGACAAAGCTCTTTTGAACTGGTGTTGGTTTGATTTTACTGTTTAAGAGAATAAAATTGGACTTTGACCCTTCCTTGTTGCTGACAGTGTGGCAGCTGCTCTCCCTCTTCCCAACAGCAGAGCAGATAAATATCAAGCTATCCAGGTTTTCTGTAGCTTTTTGCTTCTTGTTTTTGTCAGGTTTGTTTAGGCACAAAAACTTTTATAAAGTTCCTTTTGAAAGCAGAAAACTGACCACAAAGTCCCATCACTCTTGAATTATCCACTGTCTGTTAAGAGTTAAGAGTTTCCAGAACATCCGACTTGCTGGCTGGACTGCTACACCCAGCTGTCACATACCCTATATATTATGCTGTGTTCACTTGAACTTGGACAATGCATCTGCCGTCTCTTAAACTTGGACATCGCCATTGGAGTTTCGTTCTTGTAAATTTTCTGCCCAGCAGCAATATTTCGTAATTGTTTTATTATATTGTGTGTATGTGCTGGCAACTGGGGTGGCAAGGCCTTTTTGTAGGAGGGCAGCTGCCACCCTTTGCCTCCCACTAGATCTGCCATAGCTTGGTAATATGGCTTTGTTGAACTCCAGTCATGATCCAGACCCTGGATCATTTAGTCCTTCCAGTATTTGTGGCACAATGTCTGTTGCAGAGTTCTAGGCAGTGTTGAGAGTAATTAGATTACTTTTACTCAGATTACTGTAATTACATTATTTTTCCCAGTGACAAGGGATTACACTTTCATTTTCAGTGATCACATTAGATACTGTTCTGATGAAATTCTCATTACCTCCATGTGAGTGCTTTTTGAAAGACGCCATGTGAGCTGAAGTGGTGTGGTTCCTGTCTGCAACTGATCCTACATTAATACTCATATTATTTGGTGTCCAGTCTTGTATTTTCCTTCAGATAAGGGCTGCTCTGGGTTTCAGAAAGCAATGCAGAAGTAATTAGTAATGTGATTACATTATAGAGAGAATTTAGCAAAGTCACATGATAACAATTGAGTAACTTTACTTGATTCCCTTTTTGAGTAACTGCCCCAACACTGTCCCAAAGTAACAAGGTCATTTGGTGTTATCGGAAAGATCACTTCATTTGTTCATCAGTTGTGTCTATTGACTTTGTACCATGCAGTCTCAGTTACCCTAATTTTCTGTGTGGAAAATTTGTTTGGGGTGCAGGTATGAACTGAAATGGGGCTGCGGGGTGAGGTGTTATGGTCTGATTATGGATGAGAGAGCCACACAAATGGCCAAATGACTGAAGAGAAACTATCAGCTTTAGTTTGATCATAATCAGTAAAGAGTCAGGTCAGTGAGGTGTGTGTGTGTGTGTGTGTGTGTGTGTGTGTGTGTGGGTTGTCGGCTGGCTGGTTTAATTCACCCACCCAGATGGCCTGGGCCGCCTGTTGGATGAGGGCTTCCTTCCATGTGTTTGTATTGATATAAATAAATATGTGTTGCTCAGTCCTGCAGGGCAACTCTCCTATTCAGTGAACTACAAAACAGTGATTGTACCTGAGATCAGGGGCGTTGCTGGGACCAGAAGACATCAGGGTCTCAGCCCAGTGAATAAACACAGGGTGCTGCCAACAACCTTGCAATGCAATACATAAACAATGCAGAGCCCATCATGATAGGCATCACGATACACATACACACAGTACACAGACTTTAGTACAGAAGCTATTTATTATAAACTCTACATGTAAAGTAGTGTAAGATGTTGTAGCCTATCTCTATGCTGCACAGTGTCCTGTTAATTAGACATTTGAGCTGAAAATATACTTGTCCTTAAATTAAAGGAGCAATGCAATGGAAATGGAAAAATGCCCCATTACAAGTAAATGTCCTGCATTAAAAATTTTACTTAAGGGAAAGTATGGAATAATAAGTAAAAATACTTATGATCCTTTCAGTTTTAAATTGCTGATGCAATAAAGTTTATGTATTTCATATGTATTTTATGTGTTGTTGGTCTAATTACTCCAAATACTGATGTTTAAAATTGTTTTTCATGCACTAGATTATTCTGCAAAGTAACTAGTGCAGTAAAAAGAACAAGATTTCCCTCTGAAATATAGTATGTGTACCCTTTTACTTTCCACAGCTGGTGATGGATCTATTTATTGAAGTAACTCATAATGAAAGAGAGTCAGAGCAAAAGTCACCACAGCAGAGAGACCAAGTTCAATCCTCTCAGGAAGACACACCTTGAGCCAGAACATCAGTCTCTTCAGCTTCAATGAGGATTGTTATTAAAATTGTTTATGCAGTGTGTATTTTATTGTTTCCTAGTCCAGTATCATCATTACAGTGCTTGTTGCCTAGATTTCTGCACTGCCAAAAAAATCCTACACTTTTGATCAGACTTGCCCAATACAATATCTCTTAATTATATGAATAGAAAATAAATAAATAAATAAATAAATAAATAAATGTCAGTATCATTTATTGGGCTTATGCATTGTTCAGTCTGATAAAAAAAAAAAACAAAAGAAAAAACAAGACCTTTATATGGACTTCCGTTTTTAACATATTAATTCATTCTATTTTATTAACAATATTCTCAGGTAGAAATTTCAGACTTTTATAATTAAACAAGGTGTGTGAAAACAGGTGAGAGATCAAGAAAGATATTGCTAAATTTATTATGGGAGGTGTGTATCTGACATTTATCTCCAGCTGTTGACTGATGTACTATGCAAGGGAGATCACAGCAAAATAGACACACACACACACACACACACACACACCCTTTCCCACACAGGGTCCTTGATTTGCTGGCTCAGCTGACCCCAACTCTGTGGATGGAACACATTTTTATCATAAACAGGGGGCTATTATTTTTTATAAATATGACAATAACATACATACCTGGAAAAATATATATATATATATCTATATCTATATCTATCTATCTATCTATCTATCTATATATATATATATATATATATATATATATATGTGTGTGTGTGTGTGTGTGTGTGTGTGTGATTAGCCTCCTATTTGGTTAACCTTGGTTTTCACCTTTACTTCCACTGGGGGGACTCACTGAACACAGATGCACATTTTCAGCAAAGCCCCGCTTCGTAATCTCACAATTACACAGGATTATTCTCGGTAACCTCTAACGCTCGATTTATTGTGTTTTGAATTCAGTACTGACTGGTCGAACTGCTTGGCTACCTTTACTTTTCTTCTTAAAAAAAAGTTGAGAAGACTTGTTCATTTCTTCATCTTTCCTCTGGTCTTGAAGCTCCTGTACCAGCACGAGCGCTTGTATGACAACATGAATCACTGTGACACATTATTCACTATGAAGCAAACTAATGTAACCTGTGTTTGTCAGTATAAGGGTTAGGGCCGCACAATTTATTGTAGTGAGCCCCTTGAGACCAATAAGGAAGTAATAATCTAACCCTCTAAGCTTGTTAAATGACTGCTTTTCACTGTCTCATAAAACGGCAGACAGACCAGGTGGCAAACTGCAAGCTCTAAAACCCCCTCCCTCTCTTTTGTCTTTTGATGTTTCTATCTTTGATCCTGACTCCTCATTGTTGTGATGGTTTTGCATTTTTGCACTGCATTGCGAGCGATCATTTCAAACTTTCAGAGTCAAGTATTGTGATGTGTTTTTCCCCTGTCAGTCCTGTGTGCCAGAGGACACAAGTGAGTACTTCAAATTCCTTGCATTGTGTTCGTATATGACAGGATGATGGGGGGAAAATCCCCAAATTAAGCCTTTTCTTTTCTTCCTGTAGTGGAAGTTCCCATTGTTGTCATATCATTATTGGGTGGTAAGAGGTCAAAGGGTTGTCCTGTTTTGACCCTTCTGTTTCATGCATCACCAAAATGTACTAGTTCACTGAATATGGTAAATGGACTGCATTTCTATAGCGCTTTTCTAGTCTACTGACCACTCAAAGCGCTTTACAATGTTTGCCTCACATTCAGCCGGCAGAGGCTGCCATGCAAGGCGCCTAGCTGTCCATCAGGAGTGGTGAAGGGTTCAGTGTCTTGCTCAAGGACACTTCGACACACTCTGGAGGAGTGGAACGCTCTACCTCCTGAGCCACGCCGCCCCAAATACCAGTGAATACTGATGTCCTGCCACCTGTCCTGAGTGCCACAGCTGGTTCACTCTGGCACCTCTGGTAAAACACAAATATGTATAATACATATATACATCTAGGAGGACATACATGATTACAACCCAGCCTTAAAGGACCGTACCAGTGATTTTGAATATGTGGCCTGTCTACTGCAGTTTACATACATTTTACATTGCAACAAACCAGTCACTGGTATGGTCCTGTAAATTGTGCTCTTGCTTTTTTTTAATGCAGGCTGAGCCCGAGTAAACAGGAAAAAAATCTCTTCTGTTGATTTACATTTATTTTGCTTTTTCATTACGCAGTGGATTCCTGCTAACCATCATAGGATGCATGCAGCCTCTGAGGTAAACCTACTCTGTTTGCAATAGATCTCTTTCATAAAGGACTTAGTGACCTATGTAATGCACCTTAGGCTTAATGTCCATAATGGAGGTCCATGGAGTCTAGCTTCTCATATTCTATCCATCATATACTGTTATTCTCACATTGTTATAATCATCAAAATTCATATTTATTACAATACTTAACATTTAAATCCAGTATAGCACAAAACTCATTTTAACAATACAGCTCATATACAAACCATTCTGACTTATTAAATAATGCAACGTCTTCCAATGCAATATATATAAGAAATCATTAACAACAGCAACGCTAATGTAGTATTGTTTTTGTATGTAAACACTGATATTAAAATACGTAGAAGTTTGACATTGGCATGAGAACTGAAATTAATTTTCCATTCACTGTTTCTCGGATATGTTCATAATGTTTGTAGACACATATTAAACTCCAAATCTTGCAGTTGTAGTTCTCATTAGTGTAAACACCACACAAGTGACACTCACAAATATCTAAATGAATGGTCAGTACTCTGTTTCTATCATTATATGTGTGGATCTGTGTGTATTTCACGACTTGGGCCTCCCATTGTGCTGAAAGCTAAAGCAGGATGCTGCCACTAGCAGAGCTGATTGTTACTAACCCTAGCAGTGAGGTTGTGCTAAGTACGGTTATAAATGATCAACATTTTAATAGATGCTCAGTTGAAAACTACCAAACTTGTCCTTTAACGTCTTTCTGTATGTGCGCTGTTTGAACAGATGTGTAATTTCTGGAGTAGTTCCTAATATTTTGAGCAGATGAGTGACAAGATGTCCTCATCTATTTTGAGCAGTGACAAGATGTCCTCACAGTGTCTCACCACTCAACAATATAATATTTGGTCCACACACAGACTAGTAAACTTTCAGTTATGTATGAGGATGGTCTTTGCCTAGTTTTGTGCAGCTGTTGTTTGCGAGTCTGAAATAGCATCTCTCCTGGCAAACAACATACCTCCTCACTCTCATCTGTATCGTATGTGGAAAGTTACATTCAACACCCCACTAATAAAAAGGGCGCAAACTTCCCTTATTTTGTCATCTACCACTTTTTCAATCTCTCTATACCTGACTCCCAGTTTCACTCGGCCTCCCTGCTTGCTCTATACTTAGTTGGCCTGTGATCTCGCCCTGCAGTCGGAATCCTATATTGTCAAAACAAGGCTAATCCTGTCCAACAGGTGCAAGCTCAACACACGACACACACACACACACACACATGCGACCGAGGTCCTCAATATCCACACACAAACACACTGTCATAACCTTGACTTGGAGTGACATCGATGCCATGGGAAGAGAAGGGTCAAGTTTTCCAATTGCAGGTCAGGAATGCAGGCGTCATGTGGCGGCACATAAGCTCTGCTGAATGATGAGCATGAGCTCTCTACGACTGTGTTTGCTTCGAGCTGGCCTGTGGTGTTCAGATTAGACACTATGCTGTGATTGCCAGGGCCGGAGGTCTCCCTCTCCACTGAAGTGTTCCCCTGTATTGTTAAACCATATCAAACCTTGAGGCATTCACTGAATATTAATGCACTTGGCTTGCTTGTTCAAACAAAACAGCATCACTGAATAATGCACTTGACCAGTACAACAGTGGTTTGTTGGTCATCTGAGCGAGGCTGTGATCTCACTGCCTCTACAGTGCAGTCAGAGCAGGCCAGTGCCAGCTAGTCGACCTCACCTTGTGGTGAGCGCTCTTGTTTGAAAATTCCATCATTATTGATGATGTCTGCTCTAGCATGGATGACTGTCAGGGTTTTTGGTGATTGACTTTGATACTGAGCCGTTGGATGTGAGCTCCAAAGGAGGCTGGCTGAGAGGGGAGCAGGCTGGTGGCTCTCCCCTGTTCTGCACCCCGTCTGGGGGCTGGACGACAGTGGAAACACTGGTCTCCATCCGACTGGCTCGGTACATACTTGCCTGGAGCAGATGAAAGAGGTTTAAGTTGTTAAACAGAAAAAAAGGGGGGAGGGGAATATTCACATACACATGCTTGTCCATACCTGGGTTTGGAGGTAGCGAGGTGATTTTAGCTCTAGTCCCTCTTTCGGGTCAGTGGGAGTGCAAGGACAGCAACAAAATACCTGCTGAAAACCTGCTCTGAACCTGCAGAGGGGAGGACAGATATTTCAGAGGAGAATGCACTAAACAGACAGAAAGGACACTAATAGGTTTTAGATGCATAAAGGCCCTTGGATTTTAATATGAATAGATCAGTGTAAGTCTACATCTCTAAAACATCAAAAAACAACCTATCTGACACTTTCCCCTAGTCATTTGCACCATCCTCTGATGAAATGTTTGAAGTTCTATTTTAAGATTTTTTCTTAAGTTCAAGTTCAAATGAAAGTTTATTTGCAGCCATGAATCACCAGTTGCAGCCTCAAAGGGCTTTACAGGCCCACAAGTTCACAACAAACAAAACGGACACAACAAAACACCGCCTGACTTAATCCTCATTTTTTAAAATAAATTCTATGGAAATGGAAAGCTGTTTTTTGTTTTTAAATACAGTTCTTCTGCGCAATTTTAGGATAATGTTTTTGTAATTAGAATAATTTGTAATTGTTTCTTGCTCATTTTGTCATCACCCTTCTCCCATATTTTCAATTCTAAAACAAATGAATTTTCTCAGGTTTCAAAGGGTTAATTGAGCTTTCAAAAAGAAAAATTTGATTGAATTAAATTGATTAAGTTAATTTTGTCTTCTGTTAAGATATGCTAGATTTTCTTATTTTCAGACAAACGAAATGGTGAGCTGTTTGTACCTGCTTGACAGTTTTGACTATGGCTCCAGTCTTCCTAGGCTCACCATTTAATTTGTCTGAAAATAAGAGAATCTAGAATATAAAAATCTAATTGTTTGTGGGGGCCCTATAATGAGGAACAGGGCCTCATGTGCTGTGTGTGATGTGGCTTGGGGCCCCCACCGCTCTGTAGCCAGTATTTAGACATAAAACTTGAAGTTAGGGTAAGAAGTTGGCCTGCAGTCATGCTGCCAGCCTGCCTACCTGCTGTTGAGGCAGTAGTAGATGATTGGGTTGTACATGGTGGAGCTCATGGCCAGCCACATGATGGCCAGGTAGACTTGTTGGATGTAGCGCTGCTCAAACAAGTCAGGGAAGAACTGGTGCAGCAGGAAGTAGATGTGGTAGGGCAGCCAGCACACAGTAAATGTACACACCACCACAATCATCATCTTAACCACCTGGTGCAGGGAATACATAGAGCGAAAGGAGACAAGTGGGCACAGTGGTTTTATGATAATCTTTTCAAATGTTTTTGTTTTTCATGTGGGGATTAAAAAGCCATTAAATTAAATGATAGTGTTGGGTGATAGTGCATTACTATACAAAGTAGGTTATGGGGGAAGACACAAGTGGTGGTGGTATGTTTGTGCATGCGTGTGTGTGTGTGCGCATAATGCACATCACCTTGCGTTTAGCAATAAGCTGTTCTTTGTAGCGGTCAGAGGAATCTCCGGGGATTTCACTTGCCCAGAGGGTAACACCCACCGTTATGTATGCACATCCCATAATGCAAAGGGGCAGGAAGTAGATCAGCAGTGTCACACAAACATAGTACCTACAACAAGGCAGAGAAAGAGAGACATTTAAAAGTGAGACATGATGAAGGAGAGGGGAAAGGGTGAAATAGCAAAGGTTTGTACGCTGCGATCACTGACAAGTAATCTTTCAGATAATCTTTGGTAGGTGAGTTCATATTCTGCTGCAGACCTGTCGAGTGTTACAACTCTGAGGTGATAAGGACATTTTGTGTGTGTCTCTCAGCTGATTGTGACTGTGTGTATGTGTGTGTGTGTGTGTGTAGGCTGTTCCAGGGAGCTGCCTGGTTCCAGCATCCAAAGGGGGGAAGTTTAGAGGCCGGCTTCTCCCAGCTCCTGCAGGCTCTCCTCTTTCCACTTCCAGCCAGTCAGCTTGTTTTTTTTTTTTTTTTTTGTAAAATGTATACAATAATAGCTGACAACTGATTTACCAGCCCAGGTTCAGTAGGGGTGGGTGACATTTTAATTTAAGCCAGTTTTTGCTAAGCTTGCCTTTTGTTTTTGTTTCTTTTGATTTGTCTAAGTAAGTTTAGGCTGCTCATATTAGGTTTCTTTTGTTTGTTGTTTTGCCCTGTGCACACCCTGACCCTTTAAGGGCTGTATCGTGGTTGATGGTGATTCTCAAGAGCTGGGAGGAGGGGAGTCTCTTTTGTTCATGTTGCGCCAGTGTTTACCCTAGGCCAGGTTGTAACATGAGTGATACATAACACTGATTAGTATGGTCTGGTTGAGTCTCTTCCGCCTGCATTGAATTAAATCATTAAACAACCAAACAAAAATCATTTCAAGACTGAGCCCAGTGAAGCAGTCTGGCAGTGGCATATTAACACCCAACAAAATAACTGAACATACACAAGCCAGCAGTTTCGAATTAACTTTATTGATGGCTATGTTCAAAAAAGGCCGACCCACTCCATGCCGCAACTCACCCACATCCATATGCACACACACACACATGATCATTCAAATACACATCAAAGTACTTTCTCTCTCACATGCACATAAAGTCAGTTTGATTTCTGGCATGAGTTATGTAAGACTCCTGTCAAGGCAGCGAAATTTCAGATCCATTCGCGTTCTTTGTGTCGATGCATGCACACTTGGGGCACATATGTGCAAACACGCTCACACACACACACAGAGTTCAATACACACACCAACACGGTGGTGATTCCTCATTTGTGTCACAGCGGGGAGCCCTGCCCTGAGGATCAGGATGACTCACTTAAAGATGCATGAAGCCAATTTTCAGAGAGGATGAGACAGCATGTTAAAGAGGTAAGATAAGAGGCTACAGCAATAATCCCGGGACTCAACTTTTCAATTATGGTTTTCCTTTTTTTTTTTTTTTACTGAAACACATATGCATACATTATTTCCTGTTGAAATCAATCAGACATTAGTTATACTCCTCAAAGAAACTGAAACTGAAACTGAAACAAACTGGTCAAACTGGGCAGATAGGATGCACACAGAGAGCAGCTGTAGCCACAGTGGAGCTTAATGGCAGAAAGAGGTGTGCTTTCTTGCTATGCTGGATTTCTCCCTGCATGTTTCCTTAACATTGCAGCAAATCAGTGAGCCGACAAAACAAAGAAGACCGTGCTGTTGTATTTTTAGTGGTTAATATTGCCACCTGACAGCTAATGTTTCTGTTTCATATAACTGAAATACCGACTTCTGTTTTTGCAGTGGTAAGTGTCCCATATTATTCTTATTATTTATTTGGACTTTAGGTATTGATTTTGGTGTAGGCTACTGTCAGTGTTTTTATTACCGTATTTCACCAATTAATCGCCGGGCTGCAAATAGCCGCCTGGTTCTTTTAAACGCCTGGGGTCTGCACCCATTTTGTGTATTAAATGCCCACCCAAATAACCACCGGGACAATTATTTGCATTATATTGAGGTAAACCCAAAATAAGGCTATTCACCTTATTTTTGCAGAAGTAAACAGTTAGCCGCACAATAACTGTGCGGCACTTCCGTTTTCTGTCAAAATAAGAGAGCTAGCTAACGTTAGAAAAAAGGGTGTACCGTACTGTACCATATTGTTCGTACTTTTGTACTAAAAAATATGTTTGACAGTAACTGTCATCACAATAATGGCCTGGTGCAGGTCTGTGTAAAAATAAATTAAGGCCTGTAGCGAATAGCCGCCTGGTTCTTTTAAACGCCTGGGGTCCAAGTTGATTTTGCGTATTAAACGCCCGGGCTATTAATTGGTGAAATATGGTATGCTGGCTAGAGTGGCCATATTTCAAACTGTTAGACCATGAGCATATGTGCTCATGGTCTAACAGAGCCAGGACCCTGCTGTTGTTCATGCTGGTTTATTGGAAAGGCTCTGCTACACTTAAATAGAACAGAACCTTAATTAATATCATTAGTAACACTTGTGTTCATGCTGTTATTTCATGTCAAAAGGACTATTGTGAAAAAAAAAGACTTATTACAACATTATTAAACACAGTTGTTAAGTTGTAACAGAGTTGTGCAGTCATACAATGCAACAATACCACAAAGCACGTTTTTTTTTTTTTTTTTTCAGTTAAAATCCACCATTTACGAGAGATGTCATTTGTTTCATGTCTCATACTTGCTACATAGCAATCAATTAACGGAGCTGCATGCCATAGCATTAATGTGAATAAGGAGCGATGGACAAAAAGATATTGGCTCAACTGATCCTGCACTGCAATATGAAGCAGATCAGAATGGGCTTTCTGTCTGAATAAGCCCAAAGTCCTAAGGTGCATGCACATAGTTGACAATCTAATAACAATGCCATCCTTATGACTCAAAGACATGAGTATCTCCCAGTGTCTCAAACCAAGACGGAAATAAAACTGGATTAAACTGAATTCACATCGCATTACACTATCCTCTTTTTTGTCTCATGAAAACTTTTCTCAGATTTCTGAGATGCACTGCGCCTCTGTAGAGAGGAAAGAACTGAACTCAACAACGTATCATTTTGAAAAGCAAGGACCAAACTGTAGATCTTAAAATGAAAACATCAACAGAAAATTGAGTTTCTTCCGCTACAGTCATCAAAGGTTCAGTAAATACCGCCACGGGATAATGAATACTTTCAAGTCAAATGTGAGCACAGGGCAGCCTCATAACATAAATATTTAATGAAAACTAGATTATAAGATTGGACTGAACTCACAAGTATGAATGGGATCAAACAGGGTTTAGCAATGAGGTAATTAAGAACTGGCAAGCTTACATGCCAAAGGGGAAATGACCGTATCTGTCAAAACCTGACACTAACACAGACAATCAGACAACCACTGCTGTTCTGAATGCTGGGGAAATTATATTGCAATGGGGGGATGAGAGATGAGAGGGAGTTTTCAGTGAAATAAGACTGAATGAGCTACTTGGTAAGAGCTCTGAAAGGAAATGGCACCTTTGTATTGTGGTTATTCTGGTTGACAGAACTCTTGTGTTCCGGTGTCTCTGTCACAAGTGCAATACTCACATCTTCTTGAAGTCAACGGTGGTGTATTCAGGCCAATCGATGTAGCAGACGGTGCGGCCTGGCAGCAGGGCGGTGGAGGAGTAGTGGTACTGAGGGAAGGCTAGCAGCAGAGCCAGCAACCAGATCACACCAATCACCACTCGAGTCTCTGTTGAAGACAGCCTTTGCTGCAGGGGATGGATAATAGCCATGTATCTGGCACATACACACATACACACACACACGCACACACACACACACACAAACAAACAAACCAACACAAACAGAAAATGTAAGGGCCACAGCTGGGAAAATGTTGTGTTCATTTAATTCAGTTCATTTGCAAATACCAGATATCTCCAGTTGTATTCACTTCTTTAAACCATGTCTTTTGGATTCAGAAACTATGTTGTGTGCAGCATTACATACAACAGACAATTATTTTTTTCAAGAATGACACTGATCTCTTTTGCAAACAAACTTTGCTCAGGCTCTGTGTCTTTTTGCTTCTTGCAGCAGCCAGGTGGAGCTTAAAACATACGATTCCTCATATTACAGGTGAAATCATTAGACCACATCACTTTTACTTCTATCAGCAAGTAGTTTGGCCATCTCTTTCAGGTAGAAGAGAATTACACTCTTTGCTTTTAAAGCTCTCCTATTGGAAAATGGCTTTAATATCTCACATCACCTCTGCATATAGAGTAAGCAATGTTGTGCAAGATCACGCAATTGTGTTGGAGCTTCTGTGTGTCAACACTGAGCTCAGTAAAAATGCATCTAAATATTTTGCTCCAACTCGGTGGAATGGATTGCAAAATGTTTTAAAATTAGACCACCTTATTTTTTTATTTTTTTTTACTGAATTCTGTATTTTAATAGTGTCCTTTAATAGTGCCTATACCTGTAGTATCTGAATGACTGGCACTCTGTCTTGCTTTGTCCTGTGTTAACTGATTGTTTGTAGTTGTGATTTGAGTGAACATAATAGGGAACCTCATAGGGACCCAGTATGCAAAGAGAGAGACGAAGAGAGAGAGAGAGAGAGAGAGAGAGCAGTGTTGGCTGAGTGAGCTAGACAGTGAATGAAGAGAGCAAGCGGAAGTGGTGAAAACACCACAACCACAAGAGTTCTGGACCAAGTAGTTTGAGACACACACACACACACACACACACACACACACACACACACACACACACACACACACACACACACACACACACACACACACACACATACACGATAAGTGTATGTATGTATATATATTTTACATTGTAAGTTTGAATAATGTACAATCTCTGCTATTTTCTGTTCTGTGCACACAGGGCATCCATGTGAAAGAAAGCAGCTAACTCTCATAGAGCCACCCTGTTAAATAAAGGCTAAATAAATAAAAACTGCCTTATTTTGTACATCATAAAGGCTTGACTGGGAAGCTGGCTGTGCATGTGTGCATTCATGTTTATGGAAGCTTGTTGTGAGTTTTAGCACGCTTTGTACAATTTGAGCATGTGTGTACCGCCAGTGTGTGCTATCAGTTACGTCTTTATATGAGTGTGTGTATGTGTGCATGTTTGCCAGAGGGATGAGTGAGGGGGTGGGTATTATCATACACAGGACGTGTTGATTTAGTTTTCTTATATAGCAGGGAAACAAGATGCTGTGAATTGAAGAAGGCGGCATCTGTCTTATTTTCTCCCTTCTTCAGTATTTTCACCTATTCACATCTCCTCATCCTGCTCCCACTCTCTTCCCCTCTCTCTCTGTGTGCCTCTGCCTTCCTGTAACACCCCGCCACCCAGAAGGTTCATCACAAATTCATGTGTGGCAAACATAACAAAAACTACAACTTTCACTTTCAGGGTTATGAGCTTCATATAGAGGAGTAGCAACACTTAATACTGAAATAATATCCGTGTATACTACTGCTTGGAACTTTTCTTGTGCCAAGATTACTTTTCTTTAGATATTCCCTGTCAGGGATACTCAGTGAAAGATGTTAATATATGCATTTAATTGTATTGTCTTTTATTTTAGGGTGTCAAAATTATGATTGCGATTTTGTGGTTTTCAGACTATAGTATCATCAAACTGTTTCACCAAAACAGAGAGTATTGTGTCTGATAACTGTAGTATTATCCCTGCTGTTGCATCTGTAGCATAACCAGGAGGTTAAAAAAAAAAAACATCTGTCCTGTAGACAAAAAGCATTATGATGTTGCTTTATTGTGCCTTGGGATCTGAATATACAATATCTTTTTTTTCTTGTTCATAACATAACACACCTTGCATAGAGCCATGCAAGTGAGATGGTTGGAAACCGCTCTATATTGAATAAACGGTGCAGTATATTGCACCAACCTTGTAAAGGACCTCCCACGGTGCCTTCATGGCCTTAAGCTACTTTTAGCTGCACTCTTGTTTGCAGAGCAATCATGTGGTGGACGGAAGTAAGTTTTGCAGATTTCAGGGCTGTGTGGGATTTTAGATTTCACTGATATAGGCCTGTGTGTATCCACATCCATATCCATCTATCTATCTATCTATCTATCTATCTATACACACACACGCTCACCTGTCCAGTGCTATGGCAGTCATGGAATAGATGCTGGCAAACACGGCTGCGATGGGGAAGAAGTTATGGAAGCGACAGTAAACCAGACCAAAGTACCACTCGTTGTGAACAGCGTAGGCAAAGTTGATCACTGTGTTGAATGCTGACATGGAGGCCTCTGCAAAAGCCAGATTAACCTGGAATACAAGGGAAGAAAGAAAGAATCTCCTTGTTCTCACAAAAATATACACCAGCAAGCAGATGTGAACAGGTTTGCCTCAAAGCTGTGTAATTTCTGCAGCTGTCTCACGCATACAGTCCCAAATAGAGCACAGGCAATGTAAGCAGCAGCCTAAGGCCTTGTTCACATGAACAATTGTGATATGCCAAAAAACATTAAATTTCCCATGTATTGCGTCTTGCAGGTACTGTATGTATGTTGTATCAGTGAAACCTTTGCATCAACAGACAGACTGTTGATGCAGTCTGTCTGTTGCATTCCATGAAAATATCGCAAGCCAGTCCATCTTTGACAGTCAGTCAGTCCCTGTTAATCTAAGGTGACTAAATTAGTTTATGATGAGTTAGTGTCAGAAACAACAACAACAAAAAAAAGTGGATTACAAGACAAATAAATCAGCTGCAGGTTTTATCTTTTCCAACCACATTTCATTTAGCTCCTGTGAAAAGTCTCTGCGAGGCTTTGCTGTGAAACTCATTTGTGATGGTTGTCAAATACACTATAAATTTCAGTGATGCCATGTTTTGAGATGTCACCATTTTTCTCCGAAGCTTCTGAAGTTCTGTTTCATGTTAGCAGACCAGATTAGTTGTAATTCAAGCTCAGACTTAAGCATATGGTTGAGATGAGCAGTTTTTGTGTTAACTATAGGCCTCACTATATTGCTGTTACCATGAAGCTTAGCTTGCTTACATATATATATATATAATGTCAATAACTTATTTACTGATTGAGGTAACGATGCAATCATATGTGGTACATGTCATCTTTATATTTTTATTCATGTGCACTTAAAATGGTTGATGTCTTTGAAGAGAATCTTGTCTGTCTTGTATTGCATTTTACAGTACTTCATTTACAGTGCTTAGGGCCATTTAGGGTCTTATGTGTCTGTCCCTATTGAATAAATCATAAATAAATAAGCAATAGCAAATATATTACACATACAGAAAAAGCCTATACTGCAGTCAGCTACAGTAACTGAAGATTAAATTTGCAATTTGCTTTGACATTTTTAGTTCTGACGTCCTTTGTTAAACTGAAAAAAGATGCTTATGGAGAAAACTGAGCACCTTGATCCTTGTCAGTTTGCCCTCAGGATGTAGAGGGGCCTGTGACACCATGACCCTCCTCGAATTTCCACTCAACCACTTTGACACAAGTAAAACTGATGCCAGGCTGTTGTTGACTTTCCATCAGCCTTTAGCACGGTTCAACTACATCTGCTGGTTAACAAGCTTATTAAAGTGACAGACAGCGATAAACCCTAAAACAACATTTGGCATATATAGCAGGACAGTGGTATAGGTTATGCAGATTTTAACCGCCAAGGTCCCTTGTAAAAAAGCATGGAATCCATGAAGCTGGAATTTGACGCAGTAAATGCCGAGCACATTCCAGGAAGTGCTTTTGAGCAAATAAATGTCTGCCCCGTTCACCAGTCGACATTCAGCGGGGCAGGGCGGAGATTGGCGGTGGCGACTTAAGTGTGTCAACTCCACAAGGCATCATGGTTATTTGAAAGTTTATGGTCCTTAGACATATAAACCTGGAAGCACAGCCAAAATGTAGGTCATTTCTTGTTTAAGTGTCTCATTGCCTTTTTTCCCATGTTTTTTAAAGCCAATTTGGCCAGGTTTCAAAGGATTAAAATCTTGTGAAAGGCATCTGAAAACAGCCTCCCAGTTAGTAAGGGTTAAATTTTTTCATTGCAAAGTCACAAAAATTAACTTGTTTTGAGGTTACAAAGCCATAGGGTTACCAGGCACTTTAAAAACCTTGGCACTGATTGTGTTTGCTGCAGCCTTGACGTCCACACCAGCAGCAGCTGGAGAGTGAGGGTACGTGTCAGATGAGATGTGTCCTCCCTCTGAGGGCAGGCTCTCCCTCACTCACCTGCAGTGATGTACACTGATGATTGCCACACCAACCATGATAAACACTTCATTTTAAAGTTTGCTGACAATTTGATCATTGCCAGGAGACTGTACTCCAGCAAAAAAAAAAAAAAAAAAAAAGATCCTATCTCATTTGTACAGCAGCTTATTGCAATCTGTGGTTACATTTTTAGTTGGCTAACATTAGCTTGCATTTCGTAACCTTATTACTATTGTTTTCTTAACCTTAACCATTATGACAAACCTTTCCCTAACCTTAACCAGGTATTTTTAGTGGCTAGCAACCTCGGGAAATGGTCTTTTGGGTCGCTTCTGTGGATCATATTAGAGTGTTGGAGCAAATGACCTATGGATGGATGGACGTATGGATCGGAAGACTTGTTCCTTTTCCAACTAATTGTGGCAATAAATAAATATTAGGGCTAATATATTCCCTGATTTCAGAAATTATCCACCTGCCTCTCAAAGTACCATCATCCAAGGTGCAGGCAGTGGTGACTGTGGATAACTACAGGTTTCTTGGAACCATAATAACTACTTACATTAAAATAATAATAATAATAATAATAATAATAATAAACAAAAGCTCTAATCTGTTTTGTTTTGCCTCAGAAAATTTCCTCAGTCAACATTAGTTAAATAACCCAGGGTTTATGCTGAAACTGAAAGTTGTCAATGTGAGCTATTCGGTCAGAGGAGTTTGACTCCTCGCCTTCAATTTCAGCCTCTTTCCTCTGCCCTGCATATCAGGGTTATTCATACCTTTCCCTAATTAATTTCTTGAAAAAGAGATGATGGGGTGATGCTAATGATAGCCATGTTGCTATTTTATGAATCACTTGATTACATGTATCTTACCTTGATACCTCATTGTATTTATTGTTAGAGTTTTTTGTTAGAGAGTTTGCATTGTGATATCTTTTTCTGTCTTGTTTCTTGTGTGTTAATGTGCCATGATGTCAAACCAGCCGCAAAATAAACCTGAACCTTTAACCATGAATTGTACACATATATTTGAGACAATAGATTAGTAAATAGGTAAACTCAGAAATAGTTTACAATTAAAAAAAAAAATGAAATTCCCATTGAGAGATCACTACAAAAATCCCTTAATATGTTCTTAATTTGACCAGTTCTTAATTGCAAGACTGAACTCAATTCTTCCTAAAATGAATAAGAAAATTAGATGACACATCTGAAAATGTCTTAATTCAAGCAAAGATTTCGATTTTCAGAGTCCAATTAGGATTAAGTTCAGGTGTTTCCTATAGCCCACTGTCTCAATTTTCTCTTAAGTAGTATTCAGTGGTGGTAAGGGGTTCAGTTTTGAAATCAGGAACTCTTTAAGGAGTGTGAGGAGTGGGAAAATGTGATTATCATTTTCTCAACCAAATTCTTCTGTTGCCTGATGTCCCATCCATCATTTTGTAAGATGAGATGTCTCATTGTGCTAATGCATATATTTCATTTAAGGACTTAAGTTTTCATTTTCTGTCTCGAAAAAGAAGTAAAATGGCTATTGAACTCAATAGTCTGGGAAGACATGATAATCCAAAAGTAACTGAAAGTATTTAGATTATGCAGATTTATGGTAATCTAGTGGGTATATTTTTCTGATACAAATTGTACCTCTGATTGTACACCATCTATTTTCTCTCTTTGTCAAACCGGGAGACTTAAGAGGAAATTTGTATTTACCAGAAAGTAATTGGTGACGGTCCTCATGCGCTTATGAGCCAGAATAATCCAGATCACCACGACGTTACCAACCACAGACACTGCAACGATGCTGCAATAGGCAATGGCCCACAGCGTAATCTGCCACACCGGCTGGATAAACTGGTTGTAGCCGTCGGTGCAATTTGCGGAAGCGTTTGTCCCGTTAGCCGCATAAAAATCAGTGGTATTGTAGAGAGGGTCCATCTTCTGTGCGAACAGCCTGTGTGGTGAGTTGGACCTTAAAACGGGTTGGTGTCCTATTACTTCTGAGTCAATAGAGGGAAATCCTTCGTAAACAAAAGGACCGATCCGTATTTAGTTTGGGAAAGCGCGTCTCAAAACGTCTTAATAGAAGTTATGTTTACGCACACTTGCCTAACCCCTGACCCTGTGCGCTGAAGTCCTGCGCTCCTCAGGATGTCACCGCACCAAAACGCACGTCGCATCTTTCAATGCGCTCCGTTTGCCCATTCACATTCTGCAAGTGGTTATTACGCTCTCTCTCTCTCTCTCTCTCTCTCTCTCTCTCTCTCTCTCTCTCTCTCACACACACACACACACACACACACACACACACACACACACACTCACACACACAGATGATTGGTCTGGCAATCACCTTTTGCCAATTGGAAATCTCTGTATGACCTGAGATGCAGTATAGCCTATAAATAACTTATGTGGAGCCCTAATACAATCTCAGCAGGATTAATCTTGAATCATTCTGGTGATGCTATTTTATGTAATGTAATGGCTGACCATGCTAAAACAACAACAACAACAAAAAACATATTACATCCTGTGCACATTTAAGATAGTTGTCAGATAGTCATCAAGTTTGGAAAGTTTCCTCTCAAAACCAATGACCAAATAAAGTTTGGAGGAATGGAAAACAGATAAGCAGCCGTGATGCAGGTCCTCCTATTTTCACTGTCTCCGCAACGCCTCTCTCTTTGTTGCACTCATGTGCTGCAACTGACATCTTGGAAATAGGAATTCAATTTCATTTGTCACCTGCTACCCACACATGAGACCACAGGTGCTGAAACCTCAAGTCTGAACAAGTGTGCAGGCAAGAACAAAAAAAGAGGTCGAATTCACCTGAGAATGGCATATAGGATTCTTGATATTTTCCATAATCTGCCACTACAGTGCCTGAACACCTGGGTTGAAAATCAAAGTAAGATTGTATCACTTGAAGTATCACTTGAATTTTAACAGCAAATTGAATGTGAACATAAGGTAAGAAATAGAGCATGAAAAGAAACACTGCAAGTAGGAGGAAAAAAGAAGTGAGAATAAAAGGGAACAAGTGAAGAGATTGTGAAAAAGAAAAAATGACCTGAGATTCAGAAGAGAGGACAAAAATAAGTATGACTCAAATGCATGTACATATGTGGCTGCTGCATGGCTTGTACTGGAAGTAACCTTGGTAAGCCTTTAATTTACAGGCCATTAGTTACGTAGTAATGCAGCAATTTCTGCACATTAATTAATGGCCTGTAAAATACAGGGGTGCTCTAACTTTTTGTTGACAAATTTGTTGTGATGCTAGATATTGTTTGGTGTGATGTGCTAGCATTTCAGTGTCTAATGCAGATATTCAAAATCATACAATTGACTGTCAAACGGGCGCTCAGTCCCAAGGATAATATTGAATAAGAGGGAAAAAAGCTTCATATTCCCAGCATGTTTCCTTCAATCATTTCCTGGAAATAGGCCTGTAGGACCACAATTATTTGTTGACAAAAGGACAACAAATGATTGACAGCAAAATGTTGCCATCCAGTTAATATTTGAATTGGTTGATAATTATGAAAAGTAAGGGATTGAGAACGCTGCACCGGGTCGAAGATAAAGAGAAAATGATTGCAGTGAGAGGAAATGTGAAAAACAATCAGGTGCTCTTCCAGGATGAGGGCAAACAATACCAGACAATGAAAAAATGATTGTTAAACTGTCTCATGAATAAAAGCCATCTGTAGAGAATGCTCCAAAAATCTGAGGCATGCTGATTGTGGCAAAAAGTAAATGCTGCTGAATAAACTAATTTTTACTTTTTCTCACTATCAGTGTGCCTCGGATTTTTGTGCTGCTCTTTCCAGACCTCATTCAAAATGTCTTCAATCTCTGTACAAATAAAACAGCTTTTACACTATATAATTACGTGCAGTGCAGAAGTCCAATTTTACATGAAGGTGATATGCCAATGCTGCTATTTCACGTCAAAAAGTGAAGAAGGACTATTGAGACACACACCGTTTGGACACCGTTTGGACTTTGACCCTTTGGACAAAGCATCTTAAGCTCAGTTTGCAGCCTTATTTGTCCTGTGAAACAGTTTGCTTTCTGTAAACCAACTATTTCTGTTCACTGTACATCTGTCGCTTTGCATCCAAAAAGTTCTGTTTCCATTGAAGACAGCAATGAAAGATTTATGTGTGCATTTATTTACAGGAAAAATCCATTGTGCGACACTGTAACTCTTTAGAGCAGTTTTTGGCAAATGGTGATGTACCTTGCATTTGTGGTCAATATAATAAAAGCCTAAGTGGCATCAGGACTATGTTATGTCATAACCTACCTTGAGGGAAAGTTGAGATGATTGTGGTGACTTGATTGTTACAGTTAAAATGTTTAACAAAGTTTAAGTAACACTTGCAATGTACTAGACATATTATTGAAAATTAAGTAAAAAGTAAACGTATTTTTTCACATTCATATGCATTGTTTACATGTTAAGAGTGCCTCACGTAAAGCTACCTCTTTCCCTGTCCTAATTGTACCACAAGAGTATTTGTATATATTTGTGTTCATTCCATGAGACAACCAGTCTCACATTATTGTAGAAAGATTTTACAAATTATAATCTGCTCTTTACTGCTGCCACTTATTATATTTCAGAGTGTGATATTTTACAGTCAGAGGGGATGTTGTGTTCCATCATTTATATGTCTGCTACTTTATACCACTAGGGAGCACTGTCGTAAAGGAGTGAGAGAGCAGGAAAGCCAAGATGGCTACTACTGAATGTGCCATACTATGCCACTCTATTGGAAACAAGTTGGAAATGCAAAAAAAAAAAAAAAAAAAGAAAAGAAAAGAAAGAAAAAAGAAAAAGAAAACTATGATGGAGCTTGTCTTCTGTGTACATCTGCAACATTTTTTTTTCAAACAATGAAAACATTGCTTTTACAAAAAATGTAACCTTGAATTGAACCACACAACAACTAATAGTTGAACAGTTGAATGTGATGAGTTGAATAATAATAGGCAGTATTGTTTTTTTGTTTTTTTTTTTTAATTCAGTAGGGAAAAGGTTAGGGAATGTGTGTGTGTGTGTGTGTGTGTGTGTGTGTGTGTGTGTGTGTGTGTGCGTGTGTGTGAGTGAGCACAGATGTTTGTGCGCCTCCTAGTCATCTCTGCGGGAGGAGAAACAGGCTCTGAAAGGCTTGGTAATCCTCTTCCAGAACCTTTTGGCTGCACCTGCAGTTTTCTTCTTCTCCAGCTCACTGATCTTCTCCAGCATGCTGGCCTCTTTCTTGTCCCACTCCTGCTGTTTCTGTTCCTGGGCCTGCTCAAAGTCCTCTCTGGCCTTGAGCAGGGAGATTGTCAACTCCCGGAGCTGCACAATTTGGGCCTGCAGCTGTGTCTTCTCCTCGTTGAAGGCAGCCATCTCTTTGCTGTCAGCCAGGAGTTTGTCCTGCATTGTCTGGACCTTGTTCTTCTCCTGTTCGAGTGCGGCCTCCAACTGTTGAGCTTTGAGCCTGGCGCTCCTCTCATTCAGGTCCTTGTCCATGATTTCAGTCTGGAGGTTGTGGATTGTTTCCTCATAGGTGACTGTGCCTTGGTTGTTTGAAGCTTTCTGCATGAGGGCTGTTTCTTTGAGCTGGCTCATTTCACAACAAAGTGCTTCCAACTCCTCCTCACAAGCCTTCATGTTTATGGCCTGCTGGTCTACGACATCAAGAGCTCTTTGAAGCTCAAGCTGGAGCTCTTGGGCCTTCTTCTCAGTGGCCTGGCTCTTTTCACAGTCACCGTCCTCCAGGGTCTGCTGTTCTCCAGCGTTTGGCACTGTGGCCAGGACTTCTGCTGGGGTACTGGGCTGGTTGAGAGGAGCAGGAGAAGATGGGATGTCCTGCTCAGCGACTTCACAGGGATTGTCATGCTGAGCGATGTTTTGCTCTGCAGCAATACTGCAGTCGCTGTTCTTTTTCTCCAGAGCTGTTTTCACCTTTGCAGATTTTCTGCACAATGTTATGTCTTTGAGTGCTTTCACAAACACAGACACAACATTCCTACGAAGGTGCATATGGTCAAAGAGATGCTCTGTTGTCAGAGAGGAGTGATGGACCGCAAATACATTTGGCCATTTGTCACAATCTGCCAGGATGCTCAGATTCACCTTCTCAATGATCTGTGGGTCCACGTCTGTTCTTGGCAACAGAGTGGATACCACGATCTTGGACTCAGGGAAAATACGATGAGCCCTTCTAATGACACCTCTGAAAGAGCATGCCACTTTATCCTTTTGTTTCACCAGGTCATCTGCACCTGTGTGAATCAGGATATGAGTTGGTGAGCCAAGGCAAGTCTCAGACAGCATGTCCAAAGCTGTTTTGATATTTGGACACCATCTTTTTTCGACCCTGTGTCCAGGAAAAAGCCTGTTTTCCTGAAGGAATTTACCATTGGAATCAATGAGCAAGACAATGTCTGCCATTGATTTGTCGGGCAGGGTGGTGTCCTTGGGCTGGGCAGTCAGAGCCAGGTCTGTCTGCTTTTCGGCAGGCGTCACTGTGTCTCTGACTTCTTCAGGCCCAGCAGCCTGCTGATTCCTGGTGTTTGGCACCGGGGTTTCAGCTGAGGCTGTGGGCTGTTGGGGGCGTGGCTGGGGCACGTTGGCATTGCCCTCAGCCACGGTACGCACAGGGCGCTTCTTCCCTGTGGGTTTCTGATCTGTTGGACCCCCTGCTGTGGGCTGGGGGTTCTGCTGGTGTGGAGGGCAAGTTTTGTGTGTCTTGGTCTCCATTGTGGATCAGTTGTGTTCTTGTGTGAGAGTGTGCGAGCCTGTAAGAACCAGAAAGATTTTTACAGACCCCTCAGCAAAGACTGCCAGGAGCTTTCTTTTACACCATCTGTTTCCTCTGTTTCTGACGTCATCGAAACATCCATGCCACGTCATTGCTTTTCGCATTACGTCATGGAATCACACGTGAGTTGTCACATAGATAGATAGATAGATTTTTATTGTCATTGCACAATCATATACGTATAACAATGCAACGAAATTAGGGCTCAGTCCTTTCGGTGCAGGGGAGAATAGAAAGCATCGTGCATCTTGCTAGTTGAATAGCCAAGTCCAGTAATAGATGGCTGCAGCCATGTCTCTGATATCAGAAAAAATGCAACAGTCACGGAAACACTTGTTGGGTGTGCAAGCACAGTTCGTCATCCCGTGTTCGCCATGGACCTGGCGCTGGAAAAAGCTGGGAGGCGGCGGCCCAAAGGGCTGTCCTTTCAGCCGTGTCAACGCGCCGGCCCTGCAGCCTCAGCGTCCTCTGGAATGTCCTGGCAGCGACGAAAGTCCAGTGAAATTGGCATCCCGCAGCGCAATCCCAAGGTCAAAAGGTCCTGATAACTGTTGTTTCCTTTGCTTGTTTACGTTTCCTCCTGGACTTGTCACTGGGAAGAACTATCCGCGGAGACCCCTGTGTTCTAACGGCATCCTCCGGAATGTCCTGGTAGCGATGAAAGTCCGGCGAAATTGGTACCTCGCAGCACAATCCCAAGCTCAAAAGGTGCTGACGACTGTACACGTACATTGCCCAACATAAGGTGGTGTTTTAAGCTAAAAACACAACCGTTCACACATACAAAAACATATAATACGGCACCGAGAGTGGAGAGCTGTAGCCGCTGCGTCTATGCGCGCAGCCATGGCAACCACATGCCACCTTGAGACAGCTTAGGACAGGGGTGTCAAACTCGTGCCATGGAGGGCCAAGAGGCTGCAGGTTTTCATTCCAACCAACAACTCCACCAGGTGATTTCACTGATTAGTCCCGCCTCTCTGTTTGGAGGTAGGGTGATCAGTGAAATCACCTGGTGGAGTTGTTGGTTGGAATGAAAACCTGCAGCCTCTTGGCCCTCCATGGCACGAGTTTGACACCCCTGGCTTAGGAGATTCCAAGCTGTCGGGCTTGTTTTGTTGTTGTTGTTGTTGTTGTTGTTGTTTTACTTTGACAAAGTAACTCATTATTTTGCAACTGTACGCTTATTCAACCCATTTTCCTCATGAAACCTTAACCATGCCTGTCAGTTTAGACAGGAGCGAACACACCTTCCGTAGCTAGTACGATTTTGTGCATAATATCACCAAAATAAACGCTTTACTCATGAAATGTTGATAGATGATAACGCCTTCAGTTTGGCGAAGAGGAACATCACTGGAGAAACGTTCAGTGGGAATCGTGTGTGTGTGTGTGCGTGTGCGTGGGGGGTATCGTTATCTATCGTGAGACACGAGCACCAAGTGACATTACTGAAGCGGGTCAGTGAGAAACGGAAAGATACGACAGGTGAGACTTTGAAGCAGGCCAGCACCATGGACAGCGCCTCGGCACACCAAAAACTGCCTTCTCGCCTAAAATCCACCAAAACCAAACTTGGTTTAAATAAAACCCCGAATAATAACACAATTAACCACAAAACACAGGCATCGCATTTGTTGTTACATAACATTGATTGTTAGATATCTTTTGACACCACTAGATTCAGCAGAAAACAATTAATATGTTTGCTATATAATATGTGGATGTTAGGATCGAATTGCGGGTGTGAATTGCGAAAACCGGGACAGTTTAGTATTGAATGTTGAATACAGGGACTCGGCACACCCAGCTTGAAACCGGGAGGTGATATACTTGTATGCGTTGAAAATGTATCTGACAACTAAACCAATGAAATCCCAAATCTGAAATACAAAACAACATCACGTCATCATGACACAGATTACTGCACAGTCATCTGTGTCTTTTTGTCTGCACAGACAAAAAAAAAGTGTCAGTCTACAACCCAATGATGGAGTTAAATATAACACATGTGAATAAAACATAATTCAAATAAAAACAAAATGTCTTCAGCACTGTAGTGGCAACAAAATGAATTATGTTAACAAAATGACTTATAATGCAATGCATAAAGTCTTAGAATGAGAATGGAAAATTGCCACAACCAGCAGCTACATGCAGGCAAATACTGTTTGCTTCATTTTGTTTTACTCGGCGAAGCAGGACTGAAATCATCAAGTCGAATCAAATTTGATAAAATGAATCCAGTTACTCAATGTGAAACTTTGATCAGAGTCATGTAACTTGACTGGACGGAAATGCTGTTACAGATACCGTGACTGCGATGTGGATTTATGATGCCCAACTGTGATGGGGTAGAAAAATATTTCCCATTGACTTCATTCATATTCTTTTAACTACCTCTTTTTGACTCCCTTAATAGCGGTTTAAATAAAACGTAACACCACCCAGTCACACCACATAGATTGGGAGAGGTCATATACTGCAAAAACAAACAACAAACAAACACAACTATGTTAGTCATGCATTTTGAGATGTTAAGCACTGAATGGGGTCAAAGTGATCCCAACGATAATAGAAGGGCCAAATCAAAAGCATCAGAGAGTGCCTCCAACAATCCTCCAGCCTCTTGGGGATGTATCAGAAACTGAACTCTGATGGGAAAATCTGAGCTGTTGAAAAGGATGGGGGAAGATTTTGGAGGAGTTCTTTTGCTGCACTGCCCTCTAGGGGTTGAAAAAACATTTAGGCATGTTGTACTTCTGAGAAAAACAAGATTTAAGACTGACTATGAGACTAACTGACCTGTTAAGATCTTTTGTTGTTGTTATTGCACAACCACTTCTTTAAAGCCAGCTAATATGACTGCATCACAGCTGGTGCAAAATATATTTATCACTGTGGGGACTGTAATAAGGATTGGCTTAGAAGGATCAATCAAACTTTAAGAACACATCAGAGATCCCTGATGTTTTAATTGTTCTATTTTTTTTTTTTTTTAATATATATTCCTGTGCTTTGAAAGAGATAAAGAGTGCGTTAAACAGATAGCAAAATTTAATGTAAGATAAGGGCTTTATCAGGAGGGAGAAATCTGATTAACTTTCTCCTTTACTTTTGTATGGTAAAATTTGCATGCTAAAAATAGTATTAGAATGGCATTAAAAAGGCAAGCTTGCACCATGTTTTGTTTTATGGAAGAAAATGCTCACGCATCAGATATCCTATTAGTAGTCCATGCAGTGTGGGTGCTAGTAGTTAGTAGTTAGTTGTGTGTGTGTGTGTGTGTGTGTGTGTGTGTGTGTGTGTGTGTGTGTGATGGACGGTGGTGCAATCAATCGTCATGACGGCACAAAACCGGGTAGATAAGGCTAGAGAATCACGCACTGACCACACCTCATAGTGCATGGTTGTGTGTTTGCTTATGTATGTGTGCGTGTATCTGTGTGTAAGAGCCTTGTCAGCAGGAACAGACGGAGTATAATCTGTTTTGCCCTCAGGCCTCTATATCCTCTATATCCTCGCCACAGCTCCACATAATATTAACTATGACATGAAAAATAGTGCGTGTGTGTGTGTGTGTGTGTGTGTGTGTGTGTGTGTGTGTGCGTGTGTGCGTGCAATGTGTAACGTTTAACCTAACTGATGAGAGATATGCAAATATGATGATTAATTAGCCAATGCAGCAAGAGCTGATTCCAGGAGATAAGACATATGAAGGAGCTGGGGTGGGAAGGAGATGATGAGGGAGAAAAACCCCAAGGGAGAACGACACAGTGGGAAAATATACAGTGTATAAACCTATTCTGGAGACCGGAAAGACAGGAATAGCAGATTAATAATCTGTGCTCCTTAGAAAGCATACTGCCTGGCTACATCTTTGATTCATGACCCCTGAGTCTATTGTTCTCTGCCCGATGTATGATGTATTCAAAAGCATCAGCATGTAGGTTATCGGTTGGTTTAGAAGTGGAAGAAAGATGACAGATAAGCTAAGCTTTATTATAAGACACTCCAGGGAGACTTTCTCATTAATGGTTATCTGGCCAGGAGCTCTTTCCCTTTAATTAATCAGTTTAAACAAAAGAAAGGCAGAGTTCTCATTCATAACTGGTTGATTGCTGGGTCTCGTCTTAGACCACATGTAATTAATTCAGCTTGAGCGTATTGTGCCTCAAATCAAATTGAGATGTGTATCTGCAGTATGAGCTTATTGTTTATTCTCGATTATGGTAATTTTGCGCCCCCAGCATTTGACCCCTCTCTTGGATGCTAGGTGCCATGTGCTCTCCAACAACGTTTAAGGGCTCAGTACAATGTTAGGATTATTATCTCAGCGTTATATGACCTGTATCATATAATGCTGAAACAGAGCACGTTTTGGGCTGCGGGTGCACGCTGCAGTGTCTGGGCAGATCAGCCATGATGGGACTGAACCATGACCTTTGATTGGGGAACAGTGGGACAAGGTTGGTCAACGGTCGTGTTGGCTTATGTGATCCTTCTTTATGAGCATGTCTATCTGTCCTCCTCTGTTTATCTGTTGTCCAATGGGTCATTATCTTTTGATACAGCAGTCATTTTCTGTGTGATGTCACATTTATACAAGAGAGTACTCCTTGTGCTGATCAGTGACAAAAAGTATAACCATTTGAAAGTTTTTCTTCTTCTTCTTCTTCTTCTTCTTAATTACTATCATTATTTTCAAACATAGGTTAGTTTTTGCTCTTTTTTGGTGTTTTGCTGATGTTCTGATGTTTTTCTATAATGGTTTTGCTAATATTCTGGTCATTTTCTAGGTCATTTTCATGAATTTTTTTCTTGATTATTTTTTTGGACAATTTTCTGGTCATTTTCTAGTAATCTTATATATTGATTTATTTATTGATTTTACATTTTATTCTGCAATTTTGTTGGATTTTTATGTTCATTTTTAAATTTTCATCTTTTATTATTATTATTATTATTATTGTTATTATTATTTTTTTTTATTACATCTACTTATTATTATTATATCTACTGTAGTGTTATGTTGTAAACCAGCAGACTATGAAATTCAATACACTTTTTCCATTGCTCCATGTCCACTTGTATGCATATGCACTGGCTGTTTTTACAAAGCTACTCTTTATTTCGCAATTATTCCTAACTTAAATGCCTGACTGCTCACCTAGGTTATGACTGCGTCACCAGAGAAAGTCAAACCATGAGGTTGGAGATATTTTTAGTCAGGGATTGACAGGTCAGGCCCATCAGTCATTTATCACCAAAGCTGTGTTATCCCTGCAACAGAAAGTAGAGTCGTACAGCCATCTAGTGGTGCGACTTGTTGACTGAGTGGAAGAAGACATAAAGGAAAAGGTCTCAGCCTGATGTTTTGTCAAGTCCAATACGGAGGCCAAAGTCTGCTGTGATTTTTTTTTTTTTTTTTTTTTTTTTTAATCTTCATCTGTCATGCTTACAATACATCTTGTTTTCCATTTAAATCACACTATAGTTGATAATATCAGAATAAGATTCAGAAATACTTTATTGATCACTGAAGGGAAATTGGCTAAATAAATACCCAATATAAAAACCCTATAGATTATATTAACCCTTTAAAACCCAGGAGCCTATGAGCAGGTTTTTGGAAAGGTTT
Source organism: Myripristis murdjan (assembly GCF_902150065.1). NCBI lineage: Eukaryota > Metazoa > Chordata > Actinopteri > Holocentriformes > Holocentridae > Myripristis > Myripristis murdjan. The sequence continues at coordinate 17,140,940 of NC_043991.1, forward strand.
TATACGAACCTTTGACCAAAAATGATTTTATTTTATTTTATCAAATATAATACACATACAGAAAAGGCCTATACTGCAGTCAGCTACAGTAACTGAAGATTAAATTTGCAATTTGCTTTGACATTTTTAGTTCTGACATCCTTTGATAAGCTGAAAAAAGATGCTTATGGAGAAAACTGAGCATCTTGATCCTTGTCAGTTTGCCCTCAGGATGTAGAGGGGCCTTCGGCACCATGACCTTCTTTGAATTTCACTCAACCAGTTTGACACAAGTAAAACTGATGCCAGGCTGTTGTTGACTTTCCATCAGCCTTCAACATAGTTCAGCTACATCTGTTGGTTAACAAGCTTATTAAAGTGACAGACAGCGATAAACCCTAAAACAACATTTGGCATATATAGCAGGACAGTGGTATAGGTTATGCAGATTTTAACCGCCAAGGTCCCTTGTAAAAAAACATGGAATCCATGAAGCTGGAATTTGACGCAGTAAATGCCGAGCACATTCCAGGAAGTGCTTTTGAGCAAATAAATATCCGCCCCGTTCACCAGTCGACATTCAGTGGGGCAGGGCACAGACTGGCGGTGCTGACTTAAGTGTGTCAACTCTGCAAGGCATTATGGTTATTTGAAAGTTTATGATCCTGAGACATATAAACCTGGAAGTACAGCCAAATGTAGGTCATTTCTTGTTAAGTGTCTCTGTGCCTTTTTCCCCGTGTTTTTTTTTTTTTTTTTTTTTTTTTCCCCCACAAAAATTAACTTGTTTTGAGGTTACAAAGCCATAGGGTTACCAGGCATTTTAAAAACCTTGGCACTGATTGTGTTTGCTGCAGCCTTGACGTCCACACCAGCAGCAGCTGCAGAGTGAGGGTACCCAGGGGCGCTGTATATGGGGGGAAAAGTTAGGACAATTTCAAGGGCCCTTGCCTGACAGGGGCCCCAAAAAATAGGCAAAAACTAAAATAAAATGATTAAACCATCATCGAGTAAATATACACTACTCACAAAAAGTTAGGGATATTTGGCTTTTGGGTGAAATTTATGGAAAACATAAAAAGTTCACGCTACAGTGATATTATATCATGAAAGTAGGGCATTTAAGTAGAAGCATACACTGGTGATTTCCTCATCTCAAACAATTTCTTGAAACAAAAGCCAACAACAGTGGTGGATATACCACAACAAAAAATGTCAGTGTCAATAACTTGTCATGTGCCCTTGAGCATCAATTACAGCTTGACAACGACGTCTCATGCTGTTCACAAGTCGACTTATTGTCTGCTGAGGCATGGCATCCCACTCTTCTTGAAGGGCGGCCCTGGGGTACAGAGCTCCGAGCCTCTACACGGCGACTCAGCTGATCCCATAGGTTTTCTATGGGATGCAGGTCTGGAGAAAGTGCAGGCCACTCCATTTGAGGTACCCCAGTCTCCAGCAGCCGTTTCCTAATGATATGACCTCGATGAGCTGGAGCATCAAACACCTGATGTTTTTCTCTTGTCAGGACGGCCCCGCCACAAAGTGTAAGAGAGATGTACGCCCAAGGTATAGTGGACCATTTCCCTTACTTGATTGATCCCTACTTTAAAAATGGATATGTAGGAAGTGTTTGTTTGCTGAGAACAAATCATTGTTTGCATGTGCTATTAAAATAGTTGCAGTTCAGACTTCAGAGACATGATGCATGATTTAAAAAGTAAAATAATGCATTTCTTTTTCTATACCATTAAGATCATTCTCCAGTTTTACATTTATCTAACCTCCTAATTTCAACTAACTGCAGCTTTGAACTAATAAACTTGTTGTAATTTGGAAGGAACATTTCTATGATGGTGAAAGTGGCAGTGGCTACCTGGCGTGGAGGCTTAAAACTGTACAGAGGAGAAGAGCTTTGTCAGAGAGCACACAGTGTAGCTGCACGGTTTATGGAAAGGTTAGTCCCAGCTGTATTGGTTAAAACTTAAAATTGTTTTTAAGTGGCTCATCTGTTTTCATTTTGTCACGTCTACTTGACTTATTTTGGGACATTCAGGGATGGTCACCTGACACATGGGGCTCTAGTTTCCCGGCGCAGCGCAGGGTGGCGCAGTGAGGCGCACCCCGCGCAGAGCTAGTTTCGACCAGCGCAACGCGAGAGGCGGATGGTTTCCAAGTTTCCCAGACCTAGGTGCGCCGAGATGGGAGTGGCGGCGCAGCAGGGGGAGGTGTTGACAGATTCAGCTTGGCGCAGTGACAGTTTCGTGCCAAAAGGCTTCGCCGAGGTGCGCAAAAAGCTCGCCTCGTGAAACCACGTCTACTTTCGGCGCAAGGCGCAGCGTGGCTGGCGCAGTGGAAGTTTGGCTGACAGGCGGGCAGTGCACACACGTCACCACAACCTCACTGATTGTCAGGCACAGTAACAATGCAATAAATACCCACAGAAACCACTATTCAATGCTACTGTCTCAATCCGCACATAAATGTATCTCCATATCGACTGTCCCATCACAACTGATGTCAGATCAAAGGAGATTGGCACCGTTTGGCAGCGTAATGGAAACCCAACCTGATCACCTGTCAGTCAAACAATGTAGCCTATCCAGTACCGTGATGTCTTTTTTTCCAGTCATGGTGTCTGGCGCTGCTCCTGTTAACTACACAGTTTTTCTTCCATATATATTTAAATATTCCACTCTGGGTTTTCGTTATCCAGTAATCACCGGACTATGACTGGTAAAATCTGCCAAAGTCTGGTAATTTTTAAATGTCCGGTGAAAATATTCACAATTTGAATTTTATTAAAACAGTCAATTTCCACGTAATTTTATTTATAATTAAAAAAAAAAAAAAAAAAATAGACTGCGTGATCCCTGTCTCCAGTGTACCAGAGGGAGAGAGAGGGTTTTTTTTCTGCAGAACCGGATCAAAACAGCGCAGCGAAGTCGCCTGGGGGAGAACAAGGTCACAAGACTGATGTGTATTCCAAGTTGCGGAGAGACACTTGAGACTTTCGATTTTAATTCACCTGCTGAATTAAGTTTTTATTGCATCTATTTGATTTCAAGTTGGCAACACGCCGCGTTATTAAAATGATATGAGCCCGTTTTTTTGTTTGCAAATTGTAGTTGCAATTGTATGCAATGTTCATGTTAAAAGAGCACAGGCTTGTGCAATATTTATTTATTTATTTTAGACGTTACGCACGTGAGTCAATTGACTGCACTAATTTAATTTGATACAGCCTGCTTTTCAATAAAAAGATTACGCTATAAATTGACATGCCTTGATATCATTCTTACATAGCCTGCATATAATTTTAAGCTCAATAAATTCAGATAATATTTGACCAGAATTTCAAACATTTGTCTGGTAAATTGAAAACCTGCCGGTCACGTTGTCTGGTGCCAATTTTTTGTCTAGGGGAAACCCTGATTCCACACATATCGAAAATGTAAAATGCGTCGGTTCCTTGCCAGACACTGGGCATTTAGAACAGCGAATGTAAAAGCTGAACCGGATTTTGTTTTAATCTCTAGTGTGTTGTTGCATCAGTAAGTGATGGAGTCGAAAGTTGCAAAACAAACATGTAGGCTATTTATATGAACATGACGAGGATTATCCTTTGAGGTAAAAACATTCATTAAAAATGGGGGCTTCACAGTAAAATTTATATTTGCTCGTAAAAATCAATAACTTTAACAGACGGTGACAAAGCTGGAAAAAAAGAGATGCGAGGCAGGTAGGTATGGAAAGACAGGGGACTTAGGAAGACGATTTTAAGGATAGATGCATGGATGGATGGATGGATGGGTGGTTAGATGGATGGCAGGTAGCTCCAGCAACATTGCAGCAGCCAAGACTGGCCTCACTGAGTGTGTGATGCAGTTGGCGAAGCGCAGCTGTGCTGCGCCCGCGCCTCGCCAGGTCTGCGAAACTAGAGCCCCAAGTATTTATTATTCTTATCAATATTGATCTTGTGTTATTCACTCATGTCAGTCTATGTGAGTTTGAATTTCTCAATCATGAATTATGTTTTTCTTTATTTAGGGGGACCACTACATTCAAACCAAAGGTCATTCAGCAGTGTAAGGTCTTCCTACCACAAGTGACCTTGAAGAGCTTATCCACTGTGCTGTGAGGAGACGCTGGCTCTGGTGATCGAGAAACAGCCTGAGCACCAGGGTCAAATTCCCCGCTTGAAACTAGATACGGACAGCCAGGATCAGAATGCCATTTTGCTTTACAGTGAGTATTTCTGAGGCCATTGATTTGGGTTCTGTCATTTCTATATCATTTACTATCAAGGCATTGATGTTATTTTTACTCAGTGAGATGGTAAATTGGTGTATTTTATGTTTCAAATATTCCCATTTTTTGACAGGTGTTGTTAGTTCTTCTGAGATTACAATTTCTGAATTTGTTTGGACAAGTTCTCCTGTTGTTCATATTCATGTAAACAGTCTTGTGAATTTCATGTGTGAGCCCCATGGACCTTTCATCTTACAATACCACTTGATATGAGAGATTATCTATCTATCTATCTATCTATCTATCTATTTTTGAATTATTAGCAATCAGGGTCACAGATTTGAAGAACGACATTCTTAGAATCAGAATCATCAGCCGAGGCCTTTCATCTTACAATACCACTCGTTTTCAATTATAAACATGTTTAAATTCACTCCAATTTATTTCATACAATGACGACAATGGATAATTTTGTTATCTGTCTATTAAAGATTAATATTAGATCACACCTTACTAATAAATTCATTCATTTATTGTTTTTAATATTATTAACCATAGTGACATCTGTGGTGTTATGGGTCAAAATTGACTCGTATAGATTTATGCCAGGAGGAAGGTATGAAGTCCTTTTTTTTTTTTTTTTTTTTTTTCATAAACCCACTTATTTTGCTCAAAATAGCAAATGCAGATTGACAATGTGTGGATGTGGATCTCATCAACATCATGAAGTAACGCTGACAGGCTCCGGTCAGCTTCCAAGCATCATTGTGTGTGTGTCTCTCTCTCTCTCTCTGCGTGTGTGTGTGTGTTCCCCAGCAACAAGAGGATGGTCCCTGTGAGAAGCAGGAGCGGACACCTACTAGTCAGACAAATCAGCAGGTCTCAGAGGACCTGATCACTGCTGTCCCTAAGAAGTGCTCCATCTGCAGGAGGCGCTTCTGTTGGAAAGCCCACCTGAACAAACACATGGCAACCCACACTGCAGAAAGAGCATCTGCTTGCCCCATCTGTGGCAAAACCTTTAAACGACTACAATACCTCAACAGACACGTCACCAACCTTAATGAACAGAACCAGTAGAGGCACAGTGTGCCCGTGACCCTTGTGAGGATAAGCAGTTTGGAAAATGAATGAATGAATGTAGACAGTGTGTGTGTGGCTGCTTTTCCTGTATTTTTGTCGTGTCTTATGCACCAGTCCCCCAAAGTTGACTCTTGGAAAGAGATTTGATATCTTTGGTCAGCCATGGTTTACACAGTTTAGCAATGACTGTGGTACAATCTTTTTCACTGGGAAGACAATTTCAATATTTTTAACTCTATTAACTCAATATTAATGCCTCTGGATTTAGAATGAGAGCTCAGAAAAGCTCTGTAGCTGAAACATGGAGGTGGAGCAATACTTACGTCCGTATAGTGTATAGGCCCGTTTCCACCGCTGGAATTTCGGGGTAATTTTACGGTGCCGTGGCCGTTGTCGCGTGTCTCCACCGCCGGTGTTCTGTCGATTTCTGCTACTTGTCGAGAAATGCTGCCTTGTGTTTCTGCGCATGCGCAAAGCGGATGCATAGAGTAGCGGTAGCATTATTTGATAGGCTGTTACTGTACTATCGAAATATGCTACCCCTGTAATATTGATTATAAATACTAAAACAGTATGTCTAAATATGCTGCCATTCATCCTACAGTGCTAGTGAGGTGATCAGTAGTCTTCTATGAATGCATAAAGTAGCGGTAGCCAGTGGTGTAGTCTACGCGATACGCAGGTATACTGCGTATACCCACTAGAAAAGATCCCGCATTTCCGTATAACCACTTAAAAATAAGCAAAGATACGTATCAGTATGTTTTTTTGACATAACGTTCACTTTCCCGTTCATAAAGTCGCCTTCTCTGTGTTACGAAGCAAGCTCTTTTTGACCATATTTCGGGGGACACTACAGCTGGAGCTAACGTTAACGTTTCAGCAAGGGAGCCTCTGTGTGTGTGTGTGTGTGTGTGTGTGTGTTTGTTTGTACCTAGACACACGAGAGAAGATAACACTTAATGCCGATATCAATAGATTAACCTGTCGGTTTATGTGGTGGTAGCAAATTTCGACAAAGCAGCAAAAATCGTCAGAACACCGGAAGTACCCCGAAGGAGAGAGTTCCTGAACCTTTACAGGGGCTAAAAAACAGCCCTGCCTCGGGGTAGGGACTCTGAGCGGCCCCGAAAAACTCCTGGGTTTACTCACGGCGCGATGTGATGTCAACAGAAAGCAGGCGTCCCTAGCAACACGGCCAACACTACCAAGCTAACGCTAATGTGCTAGCTAACGTTAACAACACACTTTTAGCCGGCATTTTGGGGGCGCTAACGTTTGCTTTAGCGGATGTTAGCTAATGCTAACAACAGGCTTTTTTAACAACACACATTTTGATGCCCTGGTCATGGTCGTGCAACCACCCGGTAACTTTACAGGAACGTTCCTCCTACTCGGCCCTTTCAGTGGAGACACGGCAGGTGAGAGGGCCGAGCGAGAGGACGTTCCTGTAGTAGCCCCTGCCCCCCAAATACTACCAGGAACATTCTGGTGGAAGCGGGCCTTATGTATTTGTACGAATCTGGACTGTGTCTGAGAGCCTCTGTATGTGCCGAAGAACACAGAATATTACTCAATAGATACTGGCTTCTCTGTTGGTGTGTAGTGTTTTAAATCACTAACCGTGTTTCCATCCACCTATTTTTATTCGCATTTTAAAAAATTGCGGAAAAAAAACTTGGATGGAAACGCCAGAAATTCAAAATATTCGAAAAAAAGGTTTTTACACTTGGAAGCAGGGACTGTTTTTGCTATGGGCAATGTGGGCAACCGTCCGGGGTGCAATCTACTTGGGGACGAGCGCCCTCCCAAAAAAACAACAACAGCAAAAAAAAAAAAAACGCCAGTTTTATAGACTAATGCTGCGTTCCAGGACACCTGTAACTGGTGATTTACCAGTTAAAAGTGGGCAGGGCTATATAAGTAATGCTGACAGGCTCCGGTCAGCTTCCAAGCAATCCTTGTGTGTCTCTCTCTCTCTCTCTCTCTCTGTGTGTGTGTGTGTGTGTGTGTGTGTGTGTGTTCCCCAGCAGTTTGTAAAAAGGATGTTCCCTGTGAGAAGCAGGAGGGATACCTACTAGTCAGTCAAATCAGCGGGTCTCAGAGGACCTGATCACTACTGTCCCTAAGAACCGTGCCAAACGAACGCATTGGAACGCAGAGCTGCGCAGACACGTCACCAACCATACTGAACAGAACCAGTAGAGGCACAGTCTGTTGTTTTTTAAATAAATTGTTTCATTTACATATGTGGACAGTGCCCGTGACCCTTGTGAGGATAAGCGGTTTGGAAAATGAATGAATGAATGTAGACAGTGTGTGTGTGGCTGCTTTTCCTGTATTTTTGTGGTGTCTTATGCACCAGTCCCCCTAAAGTTGACTCTTGGAAAGAGATTTGATATCTTTTGTCAGCCATGGTTTACACAGCTGAGCAATGACTGTGGTACAGTCTCCCTAGCAACACGGCCAACACTACCAAGCTAACGCTAACGTGCTAGCTAACGTTAAAAACACACTTTTTAGCCGGCATTTTAGGCGCGCTAACGTTAGCTTTAGCAGACGTTAGCTAACGCTAACAACACACTTTTTAGCCAGCATTTTTAGGGCCGCTAACGTTAGCTTTAGCGGATGTTAGGTAATGCTAACAACAGGCTTTTTTACAACACGCATTTTGATGCCCCAGTCATGGTCGCGCAACCACCCGGTAACTTTACAGGAACCTTCCTCCTACTCGGCCCTCTCAGTGGAGACACGGCAGTTGAGAGGGCCGAGCGAGAGGACGTTCCTGTAGTAGCCCCTGCCCCCCAAATACTACCAGGAACATTCTGGTGGAAACGGGCCTAAAATCAACAACAGACTGTACTGGAAATCCAACACCGAAGCTGTCTACAAGAAGGGGATGAGCAGACTCTACTGAGGAAGCTGAGATCCTTCAATGTGTGCAGCAAGATGTTGGAGATGTTCTACCAGTCTGTTGTGGCCAGCATACTCTTCTTCGCTGTGGTTTGTTGGGGGAGCAGCATCGGAGCCAGTGACACCAACAGACTCAATAAACTGCTCAGGAGGGCTGGCTCCATGATCGGCTGCAAACTGGACACTGTGGAGGCTGTGGTGGAGAGGACACTGAACAAACTGTTATCCATCATGGATAACCCCGACCACCCTCTCCACCACACACTGGACAGACAGCGGAGCTCCTTCTCCAACAGACTGTTACAGCTCCGCTGTCGAAGGGACAGATACAGGAAATCATTCCTGCCACATCCCATCACACTGTACAATAACTCACACCTGTCTGACAGAGACTCACAACTCTCTGCAGTTCTGTTTTTAACACTCCACTAGCACCTTAATTGTTTATTTTATTATCCATTACTCAGCACCTTAACTGTTTATTTATTATCCATCCAGCACCTTAACTGTTTATTTATTGGAAGTGGTGATTCCATGGGTCCGAATCAAGTCGGACAGTTCCCGAATCCCAGTACCGGGCGTTGGGTTCTGCCACTTGGTTTCCTGTTTTTCATGGTTTCAAGCTTACCCTGTTCCATACTATCTACTATCTGTATATTTCATTTTTCATATTTATTATTACCATCGGTATATCTCACATTTCAACATCTCATATTCTTAGGTTAGTTTATTGTATATACTTAGCCCTTATTGTCTTTAGTGTATATATTTAGTATATTTAGTCTCTGTTGTATATACTTCTTAATTTTAATTTCATTTTATGTTTTTTATTGATGATGCTGCTGTAACGTGGGAATTTCCCAGTTTGGGATCAATAAAGTATACCTACCTCCCTCTCTCCCTCCCTCTCTCCCTCCCGCCCGCACGCCCGCCCGCACGCCCTCCCTCCCTCCCTCACGCACGCACGCACGCACTCACTCACTCACTCACTCACTACACAAGCCTTGATGGCAGAGCGGTTAGTGTCTCCGCCTGCCATGCTAAAGAGTGGGGTTCAATTCCCTACCCGGATAAGAGGGCATTACCTCACTTTGTTGTTAACCATGACAATGAAATAATTCTTATTATTCTGCCTGTCATTGGCCTTGTTCTAACTTTATTGGGAGATATATATAATTATACCAATCGATTCAGATTCACATTTAAACAAGGATTTGTGTGGTATACTTTGTATACATATGTATATGTATTTGTATATATACTGTAGTTCAAATTCAGCTATCACTGAAATAGAATGGTTGTATTTGAGAATGTGATATTTTACAGTCAGAGGAGATGTTGTGTTCCATCATTTATATGTCTGCTACTTTATACCACTAGGGAGCACTGTCGTAAAGGAGTGAGAGAGCAGGAAAGTCAAGATGGCTACTACTGGATGTGCCATACTATGCCACTCTATTGGAAACAAGTTGGAATTGAAAAAAAAAAAAAAAAGAAAGAAAGAAAAGAAAAAAGAAAACCATGATGGAGCTTGTCTTCAGTGTACATCTGCAACCTTTTTTTCAAATAATGAAAACATTGCTTCTACAAAAAATGTAACCTTGAAATTGAACCACACAACAACTAATAGTTTACTTCACAAGCACAGTTGAATGTGATGAGTTGAACAATAATAGGCAGTATTGTTCTGCAGTTTTCTTCTTCTCCAGCTCACTGATCCTCTCCAGCATGCTGGCCTCTTTCTTGTCCCACTCCTGCTGTTTCTGTTCCTGGGCCTGCTCAAAGTCCTCTCTGGCCTTGAGCAGGCGTTGTCAACTCCCGGAGCTGCACAATTTGGGCCTGCAGCTGTGTCTTCTCCTCGTTGAAGGCAGCCATCTCTTTGCTGTCAGCCAGGAGTTTGTCCTGCATTGTCTGGACCTTGTTCTTCTCCTGTTCGGGTGCGGCCTCCAACTGTTGAGCTTTGAGGCTGGCGTTCCTCTCATTCAGGTCCTTGTCGATGATCTCAGTCTGGAGGTTGTGGATTGTTTCCTCATAGGTGACTGTGCCTTGGTTGTTTGAAGCTTTCTGCATGAGGGCTGTTTCTTTGAGCTGGCTCATTTCACAACGAAGTGCTTCCAACTCCTCCTCACAAGCCTTCATGTTTATGGCTTGCTGGTCTACGACATCAAGAGCACTTTGAAGCTCAAGCTGGAGCTCTTGGACCTTCTTCTCAGTGGCCTGGCTCTTTTCACAGTCACTGTCCTCCTGGGTCTGCTGTTCTCCAGCGTTTGGCACTGTGGCCAGGACTTCTGCTGGGGTACTGGGCTGGTTGAGGGGAGCAGGAGAAGATGGGATGTCCTGCTCAGCGACTTCACAGGGATTGTCATGCTGAGCGATGTTTTGCTCTGCAGCAATACTGCAGTCGCTGTTCTTTTTCTCCAGAGCTGTTTTCACCTTCGCAGATTTTCTGCACAATGTGATGTCTTTGAGTGCTTTCACAAACATAGACACAACATTCCTACGAAGGTGCATATGGTCAAAGAGATGCTCTGTTGTCAGAGAGGAGTGATGGACCGCAAATACATTTGGCCATTTGTCACAATCTGCCAGGATGCTCAGGTTCGCCTTCTCAATGATCTGTGGGTCCACGTCTGTTCTTGGCAACAGAGTGGATACCACGATCTTGGACTCAGGGAAAATACGACGAGCCCTTCTAATGACACCTCTGAAAGAGCATGCCACTTTATCCTTTTGTTTCACCAGGTCATCTGCACCTGTGTGAATCAGGATATGGGTTGGTGAGCCAAGGCAAGTCTCAGACAGCATGTCCAAAGCTGTTTTGATATTTGGACACCATCTTTTTTCAACCCTGTGTCCAGGAAAAAGCCTGTTTTCCTGAAGGAATTTACCATTGGAATCAATGAGCAAGACAATGTCTGCCATTGATTTGTCGGGCAGGGTGGTGTCCTTGGGCTGAGCAGTCAGAGCCAGGTCTGTCTGCTTTTCGGCAGGCATCACTGTGTCTCTGACTTCTTCAGGCCCAGCAGCCTGCTGATTCCTGGTGTTTGGCTGTGGGCTGTTGGGGGCGTGGCTGGGGCACGTTGGCATTGCCCTCAGCCACGGTACCCACAGGGCGCTTCTTCCCTGTGGGTTTCTGATCTGTTGGACCCCCTGCTGTGGGCTGGGGGTTCTGCTGGTGTGGAGGCCAAGTTTTGTGTGTCTTGGTCTCCATTGTGGATCAGTTGTGTTCTCGTGTGAGAGTGTGCGAGCCTGTAAGAACCAGGAAGATTTTTACAGACCCCTCAGCAAAGATTGCCAGGAGCTTCCTTTTACACCATCTGTTTCCTCTGTTTCTGACGTCATCGAAACATCCATGCTACGTCATTGCTTATCGCGTTACGTCATGGAATCACACGTGAGTTGTCACATGCCACCTTGAGACAGCTTAGGAGATTCCAAGCTGTCGGGCTTGTTTTGTTGTTGTTGTTGTTGTTGTTGTCTATCGTGAGACACGAGCACCAAGTGATATTACTGAAGCGGGTCAGTGAGAAACGGAAAGATACGACAGGTGAGACTTTGAAGCAGGCCAGCACCATGGACAGCGCCTCGACACACCAAAAACTGCCTTCTCGCCTAAAATTCACCAAAACCAAACTTGGTTTAAATAAAAAACCGAATAATAACACAATTAACCACAAAACACAGGCATCGCATTGTTGTTATGTTGTTGTGTAACATTATGTAACATTGATTGTTAGATATCTTTTGACACCACTAGATTCAGCAGAAAACAATTAATATGTTTGCTAATATGTGGATGTTCGGATTGAATTGCAGGCGTGAAATGAGAAAAACCCGGACAGTTTAGTATTGAATGTTGAATACCGGGACTCGGCACACCCAGCTTGAAACCGGGAGGTGATATACATGTATGAGTTGAAAATGTATCTGACAACTAAACCAATGAAATCCCAAATCTGAAATACAAAATAACATCACGTCATCATGACACAGATTACTGCACAGTCAAAAAAGGTGTCAGTCTACAACCCCATGATGGAGTTAAGTATAACACATGTGAATAAAACACAATTCAAATAAAAACAAAATGTCTTCAGCACCGTAGTGGCGACAAAATGAATTATGTTAACAAAATTACTTATAATGCAGTACATAAAGTCTTAGAATGAGAAAGGAAAATTGCCACAACCAGCAGCTACATGCAGGTAAATACTGTTTGCTTCGTTTTGTTTTACTCGGCAAAGCAGGACTGAAAACATCAAGTTGAATCAAATTTGATATGAAAATGAATCCAGTTTCTCAGTGTGAAACTTTGATCAGAGTCATGTAACTTGACTGGACGGAAATGCTGTTACAGATACCGTGACTGCGATGTGGATTTATGATGCCCAACTGTGATGGGGTAGAAAAATATTTCCCATTGTATGACTTGCACATGCGATGGCATTGACTTCATTCATATTCTTTTAACTACCTCTTTTTGACTCCCTTAATAGCGGTTTAAATAAAACGTAACACCACCCAGTCACCCTACATAGACTGGGAGAGGTCATATGCTGCAAAAACAAACAACAAACAAACACAACTATGTTAGTCATGCATTTTGAGACGTTAAGCACTGAATGGGGTCAAAGTGATCCCAACGATAATAGAAGGGTCAAATCAAAAGCATCAGAGAGTGCCTCCAACAATCCTCCAGCCTCTTGGGGATGTATCAGAAACTGAACTCTGAAGGGAAAATCTGAGCTGTTGAAAAGGATGGGGGAAGATTTTGGAGGAGTTCTTTTGCTGCACTGCCCTCTAGGGGTTGAAAAAACATTTAGGCATGTTGTACTTCTGAGAAAAACAAGATTTAAGACTGACTATGAGACTAACTGAACTGTTAAGATCTTTTTTTGTTGTTATTGCACAACCACTTCTTTAAAGCCAGCTACTGCCTCACAGCTGGTGCAAAATATATTTATCACTGTGGGGACTGTAATAAGGATTGGCTTAGAAGGATCAATCAAACTTTAAGAACACATCAGAGATCCTATATATATTCCTGTGCTTTGAAAGAGATAAAGAGTGCATTAAACAGACAGCAACATTTAATGTAAGATAAGGTCTTTATCAGGAGGGAGAAATCTGATTAACTTTCTCCTTTACTTTTGCATGGTAAAAATAGTGTTAGAAAGGCATAAAAAGGCAAGCTTGCACCATGTTTTGTTTTATGGAGGAAAATGCTTATGCACCAGATATCCTATTAGTAGTCCATGCAGTGTGGGTGCTAGTAGTTAGTAGTTGGTTGTGTGTGTGTGTTTGTGTGTGTGAGTGTGTGTGTGATGGACGGTGGTGCAATCAATCGTCATGACGGTACATGGTACTTTAATTAATCAGTTTAAACATAAGAAAGGCAGAGTTCTCATTCATAACTGGCTAATTCAGCTTGAGCATATTGTGCCTCAAATCAAATTGAGATGTGTATTTGCAGTATGAGCTTATTGTATATTCTCGATTACGGTAATTTTGCGCCCCCAGCATTTGACCCCTCTCTTGGATGCTAGGTGCCATGTGCTCTCCAACAACGTTTAAGGGCTCAGTACAATGTTAGGATTATTATCTCAGCGTTATATGACCTGTATCATATAATGCTGAAACAGAGCACGTTTTGGGCTGCGGGTGCACGCTGCAATGTCTGGGCAGATCAGCCATGATGGGACTGAACTATGACCTTTGATTGGGGAACAGTGAGACAAGGCTCGTCAACGGTCGTGTTGGCCTATGTGATCCTTCTTTATGAGCGTGTCTATCTGTCCTCCTCTTCTTCTTAATTACTATCATTATTTTCAAACGTAGGTTAGTTTTTGCTCTTTTTTGGTGTTTTGCTGATGTTCTGATGTTTTTCTATAATGGTTTTGCTAATATTCTGGTTATTTTCTAGGTAATTTTCCTGAATTTTTTTCTTGTTTTTTTTTTTTGGACAATTTTCTGGTCATTTTCTAGTAATTTTATATATTTATTTATTTATTCATTTTACATTTTATTCTGCAATTTTGTTACAATTTTATTTTAGACATAAAGGAAAAGGTCTCAGCCTGATGTTTTATCAAGTCCTATACGGAGACAAAAGTCTGCTGTGAATTTTTTATCTTCATCTGTCATGCTTACAATACATCTTGTTTTCCATTTAATTAACTTCATAAATGCTTCAGATTTGTTGCAGGACTTGGGCTTGAACACAAAGCAAAGTAAAGTTAAGGACATGGGAAATGTGACTGAATCCGCCACTGAATGAACTGATTGTGCTCCACCCCCTGCTGCACTGATCGATCACCTCTTATGTATACAGTGACTCTCTCTTCTGACCACCGCCCCCCCTTCAAAAAAAAAAAAAAAAAGACACACCCTTCGTCAAAATTCAATACTATCTGTTTCTGATTCATCAGCTTCTTTCAGATAACCTCAGATGGATGCTGGGATCGGTTTATGGTTACTTAGTCACAGCGTTTTGCATTTTGTACATGGATCAGTATTAAAAACATAGAGATCTGAGTCACCCAGGGCTGGTTGTGGTTAGTTAGTGTCAGTCACTGTAACAGTTCCTCTTCAAACTTAACTTTGGCTTTATTTTGCTCTGCTAAACCTGACCTCACACATCAGGTAAGAGACAACATTTTGTTGCACTGTTTATTACAAGATGAGTTTGAAATGGGCCCTCTGCTTTTGTTTGGTATTAGAGCTTGTTTTGGACTGATGTTTATCTCTGAAATATGTATGTTTTTATTGCTGTTGCTACTGCAATGTTGAAAGGTGGTCTTGATTGGTGATTGGTTATTCCCCTTGAAAATGTATCTTCCTCAGTATTAGTATTCCTTTTATCTGAGCCATTGAATCGGTCTAAATGGCACATGAACATCATGAAAAGTTGCTAGACAATTAATTCATAATCATGGTTTGATAAACAGTATGTACAGTACAGTACCTACATGCATAGTAGGTTTGAAGTAAAACACTGGCACATGTATTTCCCCTGTCAGTGTGGAGCCAACATAGAAAAAGAAGAAAGCAAAGAAAAAAGAAAAGAAAAAAATGTATATCTACATCTCTCTCTCTCTCTCTCTCTCTCTCTCTCTCTCTCTCTCTATATATATATATAGATATATATAGATATATAGATATATATTATATAAACATATACATACATCTCTTGATTTAGCACTAGATATCTATTCATAGATATATATGTAGATATAATTTCTTTGGGTAAACACTCTTTCATCAAAGGGCATTCTTAAATTAAATGAGCAAAAAGGAAAGTAATATATGTAGAAAATATTAACAAAATATGTTCTTCATAACATAACAGAGATCAGCTTGAAAATTAAAAAAAAAAAAAAAAAAAACTTTTTTTTTTTTCCATTTTTGATTGATGGTGTTGGGATTGGCTTATTCACACAACAAAATTGCTTTTTCATTTTACAAAATTCCAACTAAGTATGAAAACTTTGAATCAGGGACCCACATTAGTGATACAAAATGAGCCGGAAAGATATACATCATAGAAACTGGCATTGTGTTGTAAAAAAAAAAGCAAAAAAAAAAAAAAAAAAAAAAGCTAAAAAGTAGGCTATTATTAAGTGTAGGAATGTCACAAGAATCAATAGATACTAAGTCAACACCAAAACTTTGAAAATGATACCTATACTGACCTTTTTAGTATCAGTGGTGTCAACAAAACTCAATACATGTCCCTTCAACTGTGTTCTTATAGTAATGCAGCTGTAGCCTGGACTTGCAGTCACGCTCACACGACTGTAAATCAAATTGAGAGCACAGAATCACACCGCTGTAACTGTTGCTACTGCAGCACATTTCATACGGTTCTTGAAGTTTGAAATGAGTTTTATTTTTTGTTGGGCTTTCTATTTCTACGTGTTACTGTGTGGATGGCATTTCTGTTTCTTTTTTTCTGTGATCTTGAGTCAGGTTTTTCTTTGGTATTGGTATCACCTGCCAAAATTCGGGTACTAAGAGAGTAGTGTGTGTCATTATGTGTTGGAGTGGGATCATTTTGTGCTAGAATGTTACACTAAATTTAGAAGATAATATGACATCAAACACATTGCTTATGTCAGAGCCTCTTGATGTCCTGGATAAAAAAAAAAAAAAAAAAAAAAAAAAACTTGGGAAACCCCTGATTGGCTTACTGTGTTACATAACACCAAACCAGACAGTGATACTTGATGTCATCTCATCTGCAAATGACCAGTGGTTTCAGCTGCTGGGGGATGTTTCAGAGCCTGTTCGCACCTTATTGAATGTTAGTTAGCCCTTGTTTCAATTGTCAGCGTATCGAATATTAGTCACGTTGTGAACAGAAAAAACATTAATGTATCACCACTTATCAGGCATGCATTGGAGATTTTGATAATGTAGTTTAATATTAAATTGCATTCATTGAGCCACTTACAATTATCAATTGTTGTGAGGTGCTGGCGCTTCAGCTGTGCAGTGAAAACTATGTAAAACCCCACTGAACGGGTGCCCAGTTCAGGGAAATAAATCTAATAGGGCAAAGAAGGTTAAGTCCAGCCCCGTGGCAAAGCTTGCTCTGACACACATAGGCCAATAATGATGACTAAAGGGATCAAATTACCACTTTTTTTGCTATATTGCTTGCTAGATATTCTGTTCAATATAACTCAGTGCAGCAGAGACCTCACTCTCCATTAAAGAGGTGCTTTTGTCTGTGTGTGTGTGTGTGTGTGTGTGTGTGTGTGTGTGTGTGATGCATGACTGTGTGCATGCGACTGTCCTTCACACTCAGTGATCAGGGTTCAGGCACTAGCTGACGATCAGAAATGACATCTATTGATCAGCCTAGAAAACTCCCCCAGATCAGAGTGTTAGAGGAACCTGCCACCACACGAGCACACACACACACACACACACACACACACAGAAGTAACAAGGAGACTTTCACAGGCTTGTATCTATTCAAACATACGAGGAAATTTGGGAAGGAAAAGTTTAACTTCATCAGCTCAAAGCTTGTAAAAATGTTGTTTCATATGGCAATAAAGCTGTCATATATTTATTTAATGAGGTTGCTGCCTATAATGTTCACACCTCACCTCATTCAGTTATGTCTGTTTTTCTCCTTTCCTTTACTTGGTTTTATTTTTTGATTTGTGAAGGACTTTTTGTTTGTTTTACCAAAATACTACACAAGCAAAGCAGTGATGTATCTCTTGCTAGACTGATGTAAATGAACTCAATGCCCTTTTACGTTGCTTGAAAGAGGTGCATATCAAATTGATGCAGAAACCCCCTTTTTGTGAAATATTTAATTCCAAAATGAAATATCCAGTATTTAAAAAAGATACCCACATTGTTCACAAATGCACAATATTCAACAGCTGGAAATCCTCAGTTCAAATGTAAAAAAAAAATCTTACTTGTTACTTTATTACTTTATTATGTTTTTGTTCTAAGCCACTTTTATTTTAAGTATTGCCCAGTTTGTACAGTTTGTATTTTTTATGTTTTTAATTGTTTTCATTTTTTCTAAAGAATTATTATTATTATTATTATCATGATTATTATTTAGTCCTGTGGTGCATCCTGCAGGGCTGCTGGGGGTTTTCCATTGAGTTTTCCTCTTGCTACCCATTGATCTGTTGAGTTTGCAGCAGCACATGTCCCGTCATGTGGCCTGGCAACTCACAAAGCCCAGAGAGAGCCAGTGTGAGGATTCCCTGATATCTCTTAACAAAAGAGAACTTGCATTATGTTCAAGCTGGGAGTGCGATGGTTTATTTCCTGCATGTGAAAAGGCTTATGGTGAATGTCACTCTGCACGTTTTTAAGAGCTATGATATATGAAAAAGCTGATAGGGGATCAAAAGGTTGAGGCAGGGTGTGATGCTATGTCCTTCTCTGTTACCAGTGCCCACATTATCTAAGCAGGCCTCTCCGTCCATGTCTCTCCATCTCTCTTTCAGGATGGATCATCATGATTGGCAGCGCAGTAGAAGTAGGGGCCACCGGCGCTATGATGATGATGATGGTGAGAAAAATAATCCTGCACTATTGTATGGAGGATTTACAGAGACAGAAAAGAAAAAAAATATATATTCTCAATATTTCTAAAGACAGATAATGTAAACCATGGTGCTAGAACCAAGGTGCTGAGAAAGTGGATGAAAATGAGCAGCAAATACAAACAATACTGTACTGTCAAAGCACCTGAAAACACATAAAACTATTACAAAAATAGGTATATACAACACAAAAATGAATGCGTTAACTGAATGACAGTAATTAATTAAAGATTTCCTCCCTCTCTCTCTCTCTCTCTCTCTCTCTCTCTCTCTCTCTCTCTCTGACTCTGTCTTAGATTCCCAGCCAGTGTACATCGGTGTCCCGGCTTCCCATAGACGTAAAAGGCGCAGGCATCATTCCTACAATAATGACAGCAACCGTGAAAGACGACGCTCTGATCACCACTCACACCACGAACACTCACACCGGGGCTATTACCATGACAGAGATGAGCACTATGAGGATGAGGAGGGAAGTGCAGAGCATCACGCGCACTCTGACCCCACAGGTTCGTACCAAGACAGACACACACATGCACACATACTGAAAACACATGTCTAGTGTCATTAAACATCTTATTTTGTGGATTATAACAGGTTTATTCTCAAACTTTGTGGCATGAGTACATAAAATGTATTGTGTTTGAATGAGCATCCTCTGTGAAAGCATTCCACCCTGACTCTCTGGGGAGCTTTGCACCAGATTCATGTCTGCATTTCTGAAAGTTTGGAGAGCTTCACCACTTAAAAGTCTTAAAATGGGACATTAATAAACTTCACATGCCTGAGATGTAAATTACACAGTCCTCGGTCCTGAACTACTTATTCTAAGTGGCTGGTTGGAATGGAAGGAGTGAGGAGGTTTCAGCCAAAAGTTTGCTCACAGGTGAATCTCTTGAGTGCTCACTCTCTGCTCGTTTTTCACAGTTGAGTTTTGGAAGATTTCTAGCCAGGAGCTATACCCTAAATCTGAATTTCAATCAGACCAATTGGGTCAATCTGCAGCATCTCAATTTGTTTGAAGGACCCTACCAGTGATTTTGAATGTTTGGCCCAATTTCTATAATTCACCCACATTTTACACTGCAGCAAACCATTTGGCAAATCATGCGGGGTGCCAAAAATTTCACAACATGTACCCAAAATCATTCTTCAAATTAGAATTTTTGGTGGAAACAGACACCTTATAATGTTCTGCTTGTGCAGCTAACAAAGTTGTCACCATTCATAAACCACAGAACTGATAAGTAACTGTGTAAAGCAAATGTTTCTTGGGGCTATTTTCCCTGACGGAGAACCTGTTTCATGCTAATGCCCAATATCAAGTCGTCACAACACAACAGTGCTGGTTTTAGGAAAACCAATGTGGATGACTTTATTACAGTGATGGAATACTGCTGTGAAGAAAGTCTCTGAAAGTTCATTTTCATATCATAGTGGAATGAATGGAAACCAATGGTTGGATGAAAGGGATGAAAAATTATATCAGAGTTCTGAAATGAACATGAAATGTGAAGTTAATGCATTTTGTAGATTATTAGGCTAAACTTGCAGAATCACTGCTATGGTCCTTTAAAGGGTAGGACACTCACACTGCGATTCAGGAGTGCAGCATTAAGGACAACACATATTTTTCAGCTCAAGAGAAAATTGAAAAACACCTAAATGAACTGGAATTGCATCACTTTTACAGCAGCAGTAGATGTACACACACTAGTGAGAGGTAAATGACCTGGCCTGACCTCTCCAACTAGGGAGGTGAGCCAAATAATTGATTGATGTATCAGCAGTGAAACAGTGTGCGATTAGGAAGAAGTTGCTTTTGCATGAGTGTGATGAATATTTTGCAGCATGGCCCCTGTTCCCATGGGGCCATGCAGTCTGAAGCCTGTAAGCTGATTAGAGCTGAGGAACTCCTAGCTCTGTGTATGCGTGTGTGTACATGCATGAGTGTGTGTGTGTGTGCACGGGTGCGCATGTGAAAGTGCGTCTGTGTTATTTGGGGTGACTGTGAGTGTGTGGTATGCTTTGTATTTTTGCTTGTTCAACCAGGGGCTGCACACTGCTCCAAATTCATAACATACACAATAATAAATATGAGGTGCAAACACAGGAGATAAGATTGAACACTGAAGGCAGAAATGATAGTGTAGGCATGATCCAAGCAGAAATTAGCAAGAAAATAATGGTCATTTCAGTGAAGACATCTTGCTCCCTTTGCGTGTGCATGTGTATTTGTGTGTGTGCACAAGCCTGGGGGAGGAGAGTACTAGAGAGGCCTGTGGTGTGTGTCAACCCTCTTAAAGCCTCTGGCTCTTTGCTGCCCCAGAGATTTCAGTGGATTTCTGCCACAGCCAAGAGAAGTCGTTTTCCAGCTGAAAACTTTAGGTCTGACCATTTCGACTGACAACACACCTGACTGTTCAGGTCTGACTGAAATATACCCACAAAAGAAAACATCAACGAAGGACAGAAACAAGCAGGAAGGACGCATGTGAGAACCAGTGAAAATGTGCCACTTCTCCCCACTCATGGTGCAGAGTGAGGAGTGGTGAGCTAAGGACCCTCAACCTCAAGAAGAGAACAGGAATCTAGAGGCCTCTTTTAACTCGACCCAAAGCAGACCTGAGGATCTCTCTGCCTTTATCTCTGCTGTCTCTGGTCAGAGGATCTAGTGAGCATGCAGGACTCTGGGTCCTTTTTTGCCTCTAGCATGGCCTCCCGCTGGACCCTGCCTGGCTCTCACATAGGTAAAGATGGCATAAGGCAAGAGGTAAAAGTAAAAGAAAAGGCGAATTCACTTCAAGTAATGATTATTCTGAGAGCTTCAAACTCTTGACTGTTGCCTCCCCAGCTTAAGTGTAGGCAAGCAACAGAAATCTTATTAGATGGGGTCCCTGGGACAAAACCTTCATTAAATGGGAATTTGTTCTATGTGGGGTTCCTCAACATGTGAATTTTAGCAACTTCTGCTTTTATACACACAGAATGTAATTAGTACATAATGTAGATTAGTTTTGTGTATTTAATTGTCAGCATACTGTGTTGTTAGACATTGTTTTACAGTTAATTGTTTTCCCCGTATGCAGTTTGGATCTTGTTTGCATTTTAAGAGCAATACAGGTCCTTATGAAGGGAACATGAAAGTGATCTTTCTGTTGTACTGTTTCATGTGGTGGAGGGCTGTGGTTTCATGAAAACACTAGAAATACTTTAACAGTCAGTAACTTAAAGAAGTGGCATTAGTCATTTAGGACTAAGCAGTGGATGCCAGTGTGTGTTTGTGCTTTACGCAGTGGCCCATAAATGATCTGAAACACTGCATTCATAAAATACCATGATCTCCCTCTGTGGGATTACCAATACTTTGTCAGAGATCACACACACACACACACGCAGGCACACACACATGCAGCCACACACACAGCATACAAGAATCAGTAAACTTTTGCTGAGTAAACGTTTGAAGTGTTTCTATTTGCAGAAGCTTCTCCTTGATGCTTTGATGCTTTTCAACAATGCTTTTGTCAGCTATTCCTTGTTTCGGAATATTTTATTTCTCCTGTTTTCTTTCCTCGTTTATTGTGTTTTCTATTTCTGATGACTGAGAAGACTGATTCTTGTATGAAACATGCAACCGCAGAAGCATCACTTGATACATGGAGGTGGTCGTGGTTGAGCTTGGCAGATCTTTCGTCTTTGTCGTTTGTCCTCTTTATTTCTGTGATGTTCATGTTGGAACAGTTCAAGAGCACTTGAGATGGCTTGGCAGCAGATTTTGAATCTTCTGCTTGTTCCACCCAGCTTTTCAGGTTGATGTTGGTTTTCTTTTTGTGTTACACATACAGCACACATGGCCTGTCCATCTGAGCTGATGTTTGATGACAGTGGCTTCAATGATGTTGACTAGAGTTTTCTCAAGGACTGCAAGGTTGGAGACGTAGTTGATGTCCATGAGTGATCAAAGCTTCTGCTGGTGAAAGTGCTCAAGGTTCTTGATGTCTTGACAGTTCAGGGTCCATTTTTTGCATCTGAAGAATAAGGTTGAATCAAACAAACGCTTGATACACGGTGAGTTTGGTTTGTTGTTTCAAGTTTTTGTTTCCAAAAATATGGTGAGGTAGTCTTCCAAAAGCAACATGAACAGTATGAGCCCTGTTGTCCACATCCTCCTTGAAGTTGCATTGCGTCGACAGGAGACTTCCACGGTAGGGACAACGGTCCAGAGGGGTGTTCAGTACAGCACAGTACAGTAACAAAATAAAAATACTTTGTTACTGTATTTTTTGTACTTTACTTGAGTATTCATATTTCTGACAATTTTAACTTTTACATTACTTTTACTTTTACTAAAATCTTGTAAATGAAGGAAACGTTTGGCAAACAGGCATCATTCTAATCAGGCAGTTGTTTGGGCAACTGCAGAGTCCTGCCAACGTCTCTGATATTACATAACAATGATTGTAAGAAGCTGCCAATAGTGCTTAATCTGGAATAGTGAGATGAGGGTAGCAGCTATCCCTCCGGTTTAAAATTCCTCCATGGAAGTGATACCTGATCTCCACTCCTGGGTTGTTAGTTAGTTATTGATAATTCATGGAGGATGGCTGCCAGGTACACGGAGTAGGGAGTTGGAGCAAGTACACATCCTTGTTTCAATCTGTTGGTGACTGGAAACTCTTTGGAGACGTTGTTTTGATGAGATACTTGGCCAACCATGCCAATATGGAGTGCTTGTTTTTAATCGGTCAGGGCAGCCAAATCATTTTAAAACCATCCCCCTGGTAGACCTAGAAGGTGGATCTCAACTTGACAGGCAGGGACCCACACACTATGACCTCAGGACCATCCTCTACGGCACATGTGGTATGAGACATGCAGGATCAGGTGACAAAACTGTAATGGACTGCCACTGACTCCGGTGTAGTTTTGAGTTGCACCATCCTAGCCAGTCCGCCTGGCATTGCCCTCTTCCGCCTCCCACATTGTTGGGAATCAAACAGTTGTGATAAGTCCTCTTCAGCCTACTTTGCCATTGGGGCATTAGATCCCAACCCTGTTTACAGGAGCACAGTTAAGGTGCTGGATCCCTCCCCCCCGTCATGCATGTCGCCTCTCTATAATACATATGTTTTACTACAGTGCCATAACAGTTTTGCAGATGCAGGACATTAAAGACTATGTGGAACATCGTGTTGTATGATAATTATGCAGCGGACATGTATTGCATAACTGTCCTTTAGATTAGATTGAGATCGTGAACTTCATTATCACATGTGGCTGGTGGCACGTTATGGCCACTGGAACCTTTCAGACCTGTCAGTTCATGTGTTATTGATGGTTACGTACACAGGGGGATGGATGACAGGAAGATGGATGAAATTTGGCTTCACAAGGAACTGACTCATTCACAGACATGCACAGACACACACACACAGACAGCCACACACAGCCAGTGGTGTGATGCAAGTGAATTGTGCCTCCAGGCTTAGACAAAGTTAATGGAGATTGATCGGCTCGGAGTAAAATTAGACAAAGGCGGAGGCTGATAGAGAACACTCACCATTATCAGTGACTCATTAGCGGACCTGACCCTCTTGTTTGCAAGTTGAAGTAGGGGATCAGCTAAATTAGAGATGGCTGTCTCCAGTGCCCACCTAATTAAAAATGAACACACTGTTATGTTTTTCTTAAAATCCTTTGATTGTATTGTGGATGTTGTCTTTGACTATGACCCTGAAACCTATGGAGTCCATGGGCAGGCTTTTATTTAACCATATGAACCCTTGTTATTTTTAATCTTCTTAATCTTCTTTAATCTTCTTCTTCTTCTTCTTTCCCAGTATTTTTTTTAATGAATTTCTAGAAATGTTCTTGGAAGTTTTGTGCTAATTCTCTGTTCTTTTTTGTCTTTTTTTCAGTAATTCTGCAGGAATTTTCTTTATTCAAATTTTTGGTTTAATTTCTTGTAAGTTTATGATGATTTACTCATAATTTAGTTTTTAAATATGTGATGTTTTTGAAAGAAATCAAGTGAGTTTGCTGAGGTTTCAAAGGTGCATGTATCACGGAAAAAATGTCTAATATCAGCTGAAGCCCATTAACTGCATCCTGTTTGGTCTCCATTTCTTAGTGTCTCCTGCAGCAGAACGGTTGCGCCACATCCTGGGGGACGATGACAGCACCCCGACACCCACAATATTCACTGAGATGGACACACTGCAACATGAGGGGGATGAACTGGAGTGGAAAGAGTCTGCTAGGTATGCACACACACACACACACACACACACACACACACACACACACACACGCACGCACGCACGCACGCACACACAAACTCACACACACATACATGGAGGCACACATGGTGTCTGAGCCTTCATTAGTTTAGGATTTGGGGTCACTTTAGATGGGATTTAAGGGTTGGGGGTTACATTTGAAACAGTACAGGTACAAGTTGTTAGGCCTGTAGCACTGCAGACCCACATTTGATTGTGGTCCTAGTTTTATTAAAAGAACAGCATCCTGCTGGGTGGCAGGTCAGATCTGATTCTCAAGATCATGAACCTGGACCAATCAGCCAGTCCCTCTTTTTTCTTATGTTGTTGAATTCCTTGGTGAAATCTGTTGAAAAGCTATTGTTCTCTCTCTGTAGGTGGGTGAAGTTTGAGGAGAAAGTGGAGGAGGGAGGAGAAAGATGGAGCAAGCCTCATGTCTCCACACTAACCCTGCACAGCCTGTTTGAGCTCAGGACCTGCCTGCAGACGGGAAGCATCCTGCTGGACCTGGAGGGATACTCGCTGCCGCAGATTGTGGGTGAGTTCAGTCTTTTAGCATGCCTCTCACCTTTTTACTTCCACTACTGGAACTGCACAGCAAAATCAAGAATCTCAAATACATCAACCGCTTCTCTCCTACCAGGAGCTGAAAAGGACTGAGAGAAGGAAGCACAAGTGAATAGAAATGGGACAGTTGTTTCCTTATGTAGTTGTCACTACAGATGAAGTGGCCCTATCACAAACATCATTTCAATAGCCAATTATAAAGCTCTACACTGACTGGCACATTCACAGTTAAAAGTTATAATATTTTGCTATGATATAAAAAAATATAAACACAACACAATAAACACGGTTTAATGCGCATTTTATTGCTACTACAGTGATGTGAGGTACTTGCTAGGCTAAATCCATAACATTTTGTTTTGTAATAATAGTATACATTGTTTTGGAAAGATTTAATGTTAATTACATTTTGTTACAAGTAGTTTTGAATCTGAATTTTTGAATTTTATCATCGCAAGCAATTTGTTATTGTAATTGCAATTGATTTTTCAGCTGACCTGGGTGTCGGCTGAAAACAATTAGGTGTGTCATGGAAAAAAAAATACTTGATAGGAACCTCCTCAGTTTCCTTGTTCAGTATTTCTTAAAATTAGAGTCCCAAGCTGCTTTGTTTGATTCCTATTATATTGCCTGCAAGATGGTGACGTCAAAATCAGCTTCCAGGTTACAAAGGAAAGAAGGAGGTTGTGAAGGAAAGTTGGTGGCATTTTGCACCCCATGTTCTCTTTGCTGCTGGTCACTTGACCTCTAACCTTTGACCCCAGATGACATTGTGGATCGCCAGATAGCAGATGGTCTGATTGGCCCCGAGGTGAAGGAGAAGATCAGCTACGTGTTGCTCAGGAAGCATCGTCACCAGACCAAGAAACCCATCCACCGCTCCTTTGCAGACATAGGGAAGTCCTCCAACACAGCTTCCAGTAAGTACATGTACATGAGTGTGCGTTTGTGTGTGTTGCAATTGCTTTTACGCTTTCTTAATTATGTCAATTAATCTTCACCAATATGTAAAACAATCACCAACATTCTGTCACTCTGCTTTCTCATTTTTACCATATTTTTCCAAATTGTTCTGTCCTTCTTACTACATCCTAACAACTTGTTTTCTGCCATGGTGTTCATTAATGGAGAACCAAACCTGACTTATTTGAGAATACAAAAATAAATGAACAAATAAACAAATTGTCTGAAGAAATTGAGGAGAAAAGAATGAATAAGCATATGAATGAACAAATAAATAAACCACACACATAAGCTGAGAAATAAATCTTAATGCGTGAATTACAGGATTCAGGATTTATTTTCCTTGAGCAGGATTTATTTTTGCTCAATGCATGGCCTGATTTATTTTATCTTGCATATGGAAATTAAGGGGATGGCAATAAAATCTTTATAAATTTGTGATTTGCTGATCATTTCACAGCACCAAGCATATAGAAATGCATCGGGGAATAACAAACCTGCAGCAACCCGTAAGGGCTTGACTGACATCACCATCATTTACATTCAAAATTCAAAATAAATTAGGCCCAAGGTCAACCCTGCTGGAAAATACATTCTGCTGATGGACATTATCAAACATGAATTTATACTAAAAGATAAAATGGTACCACTTTATAATAAGACTACCCTTATAAAGGCTTTATGAGTGGTTGTAAACTCTTAATAAACAGTTACAAACAAGTTGTAAAAAGTTTTCATACACTGATGCAGGCTCACTATTTGGTAAGATCAAGTTACTACTGCACTGCATCTATTCTGTTAAATCTCCTATTTATCTGGTTGCTTAATTTTCTTTATCTTGTCCATTTATCAGTCTTAGTATCTGCATCAGTTTCACAGTTTTTTAAAAAGCATTTTATTGATTTATGTATTTCCAAATAAGTCTGGTTTAGTCCTCCATAGTCGCTTCTTCTCTCACCCTCCCTGTTACAATAACCTCTTATCTCCTGACGTTTTTACGCCGTCTCTTCACCTCGTCGTGCTCTCTCAGACCGTAGTCCTCAGGTTAATCTGAGTCGTAGCACTAGTTCAGCCTCTGGGATCCACCGCTCAACAGAAGACCTACGCTCTCGGCAGTCAAGCAGCCTTGGCCGTCTGCGTGAGTCTACACACACACACACACACACACACACACACATGCATGCACTCACAAACACATGCACGCACATACACACGTACACACAGGAAAGACAGCACAGACACTTACCTGGTTGTGACAGTGATGTCATTGCTCAGAGCGGCACACACTTTTACCTATACAGCTCTCCAAACCTATTTCATTCTCACACACCATACACACACTCATGCATGTACATATACAGGCATGTTCACAGTCATAACACATAACATATGCATGCAACGTTTTGCAGCTATTGACTAACTACTAATAAGCAAAAGCCACCCCAAGTCTTTCGAATCCGCTTTAATCCGTTTATTTATTCTATACTTTTAACCCAGCTAACATCTACTGTGCACATTTACCACACTTGGCTTTGATGGCTTTGTGTGTTCTCTTTGAAAATAATGTATTGTACATACATTATGTTTAGTTTAGTGATTTGGCCCTTTTGTATGTACCCTCTTTGTTTTTGTTTTTTTTACGACTTTGTGCAAGTGAAGGGGATTATGAGAGGATTTCTGGGCTCTGTGTGGTATGTTCTTGTTCTATCCCTTTATTCGATTTTATTTGTCCCCAAATCTGCTTTGGGGGAAAAAAGAGGGGGGAAATGACTCATTATATTTTAATCCTCCACGGAAACAATTGGTCGTGGTGAACGTCTTGCACATACAGTGAAATTAGCATGGTGTGCTTAATTAAATACCTAAACTGCTACAAACCCTCAATTGTACAAAATTGGCCTCTTCACCTACGTATTATTGAGTAATATTTTGTCACATTTTTGTCTGGAATTAACAGGACTGTATTTCAGATGTTAAGAATATAAGTTTGGTATATTTACAGATCATGCACAGAGCCGAAGCATGAATGATATAGCAGACACACCAAGCACGGACCAGGTAACGCTCAAGCTCGTTATTTGACTTTATCTGTCTTTGTGTGTGTGTGTGTGTGTGTGTGTGTGTGTGTATCTGTGCATTTGTGGGTGCTTGTGGGTGTAGGTGTCAAGTGCATGGGTCTACATCTCTTTGAATTACAAGGAGATGAGGCTGGTGTCTAATAAACAAAGACAGGGGAAGAAATGTAACACAGTGATACGTTCCACACTTATAAGAAAGTTAATCAAAGTTTTTCTATGGAATACCCCTTAATTTTGATCAGATTTTAATTATGCGATGCTGTGGCCCTTTGGTTTTGATCAGTTGATGACTTCATCAAAGGGTCCTGTGCTGCTCCATAAAAAAAAAAAATAAAATAATAATAATATATATATATATATATATCACACATTCTTTGGATAGTCCCCTGCAGATGCCCTGCAGAATGTAAATCATATATAAGCTATGTATCAGCAAGAGTTTGGGAGAAGGTCAACAGCCATAATTTCAACAACATATTGACATTCTGTATATGTGTTTGCTGAATTTGAACAAATATAAGCTAGCTGACATTGTTTCTGGACGCCTGCTGCGTTGTTATGAAACCCACCAGAATTCTGGGCATGATGCACCCACTTGGTTAAGGTCAGGGTTCTGGTGGGGTGAGGGTTTATGTCAAGCCTGTTGTCACCAATAAGCAACAGGCCAACATATTTCATGACATGTCAGTCACAGTGCTGGTGGGTGTGTCTTGCCCAGAACTTGGTGGGTGGCATAATAAGGCTTTACACCCCAGTCACCAGAGTAAAATGTCATTTTCCTTTCTTCAAACCAACAAATATATGGAAATGTCAGTGTTTCTGAACCAAAAATGCAATACATATATCAGCATTTACACTTGTGAAGGAGACTGCGTCCGTGTCATGTAACTATTTCCCTTCACGCATGCTAATGAATGGTAGCTTGTTGGCTACTTTAGCAACTTTAGCCATCAAAACTACTTGGTTAAAGAAAAAAAAGATTACTATTGTTACTATTATTATTATTATTATCTTTTTTTAAATATATATTTGGATATCTGTTTTGTGTGAGAAGAGGCTGAGTCTTGTTTTATGTGAGGGTATACAAAGGTTTCAGAGCAATTAATCCTTATAATCCATGAAGCCTACTAGCTGAGCTGGGAATTTGCTAAAATTGTATGAGACTGTGTGCATGCATGTGTGTATGTGTTTGCACCATAGACTGTTTGGTTTGCATGCTTGCATGAAAGTGCATGAAAGTGTTTATGTGTAGGCCTATGTGTTCATGATGGTATTGTTTTTTATAATTTTCTACACTTCTTTCTTTTTTGTGTGTGTGTCAGTGTAATTGTTTGAATATTTCTCCCATTGTCAAACACTAAGAGATTAGAGAATATTACATCTCCAGTGTGAGTCACTCGCTTTTCTTTTGATGTGTGCTAATAAGCAAAGACCTGAGCTTTTGTTTTGCTGATTTCATTGTTAACCAGCAGCAGTGGTGTGTGTCGTTAAGGTGAAGGGCCTAGAAGCAAGAAGGGAATGAAGCAAGCAGGAGACTCGGAGTCTAGTTCAGTTCCTTATTCACACAGGCTGCAGCGGTCTGGCGTCTAACCACAAGTGATATGAACATAAGCACACATGCATCCACACATAAACAGCCACAAAAGTACATCCATACATTTCTCCTGCAGATATGCGCCTCACTTAAACACACTGGATATGTATGGTTAATTTCTCAGTGTCATCTTTTTCTCTTTGACTCTCTCTCATATAAGTAGAACCTGATTTGGTTTTTACATTAAGACTTTGGCCGAAAATGACCAGATACACCAACTTGCACCATTTTATGTTCCAAATTACAGTTAAACCTAATACCTACTCAAGCTTGCTAAATCCATCATTAGCACTTTATTGTGCAGAATTCTGTCTGTAGCTTTGTGTTTTTTGTTTTCTATTTTAACATTTTTTTATTTGCTTTTCCTTTTACATTCTTTAATTATCACCCATGCAGCACCTTGTGTTGGTTTTAAAAATAAACATGTAAAGTACGTATTTTAACACTTGAAAACTTTAACAGTAAGGGCAAAAATGTCACAAGATGGGAACTGTGGCATAAAGATAAACTAAGCAATTAGTTACGCCCTGCATGGATCAGACAATGGCAACAGGAGTGAACTTTATTCTTAAATTTGCTCATCGAACTTGAGATTCAGATGTGTTGTTTATGGGGTTGTTTAAGGATCATTGAGTTTGGGAGGAGTGAGAGAGGACCAGTTGGTGAATTGACTCTCAAAGCAGCATTAACAGATTATGGAGAGATTTTAAAATTAAGCACCAGCCACTCCATTCCCACGTGCCTCTTGGTGAGGACGAAGGAAGGGGTGAACCAAAAGAGCTTCATCATGGTGTTAAGATTAAGATTGTATATGTAAATGTTGATTACTCTGAGCTTGCACAAAGAAGAGTCAAGCAATTTTTGCTATAATGAGAAAGATAGCGGTGTGTCATGGATGAGCATGTGCAAGAGGACAGGCTGGTTCAAGGCAAACAAGTCAAGTGCCCAGATACACAAAAACTCTTTAAGTTTTATACCTCCAGCTTTCTTTAAAAGTGACTTTAAACTGGAGTTGCACAAAAAAATACTTACGTCATGTACATTTCCTTAGATAAATCTACAAATTTGGAAAGATCCTTAAGTCATCATAATAGTGTTGATTAGACTTTTATTTTATTTATAAGGCTATTATTTCATTCACCTCCTTAATGCTGCTAAGTGAGCGGTCACCATGGTACAAGAGACTTGACATGAAATGATACAAGATAAAGGGATCACTTTTAGGGTTTTTTGCAGCTCCCCTATAGAAATTCTTGACTTCAGGAAATATTTTCTCAAATGGACAAGCATAAGTTTGAGATGCAGTCTGGCATCACAGGTTTTATTGTAGTTTAAATCATTTGTCGTTCCATTTGAATAAAACCCCATGCCATTTTTTGTCTCCCATAACAACAATCATTTTCGCACCACCAGCTCACATCTCATTAGTCATTACCACAAAGTATCATCTGCTAATGACATGCATCAGTAGTTGTGGCATGAAAAGGTCAGCTACAATGTAAGATGCCTCCAACTTGCGATTTTGACTCTTATTCTCCTTTTTTTTCTGTCTTTTTCTCTTCCTGTCTGTTCTGACAGCTGAAGAATAAGTTTATGAAGAAGATTCCTCGAGACGCTGAGGCGTCCAATGTCCTAATTGGTGAAGTGGATTTCCTGGACAAACCGTTTGTTTCCTTTGTGCGTTTGGCTCAAGCCACGACTCTGGGAGGCCTCACTGAGGTCCCTGTCCCAACCAGGTGAGTGCCTGTGCTGTCTTTCCTGGGTGCACATGTGTGCATGTGTGTGTAAGTGTGCATGTGCACATCTATTAAGCTGTCAACTTTCTGTTCTGACAGGTTTCTCTTTATCTTGCTGGGTCCACATGGCAAAACCAAATCATACAATGAGATTGGAAGAGCTATTGCTACACTCATGGTGGATGAAGTAAGTTATTTGACTCCAACCCCTGAACACATATACATGGACAACATATCTGCACACACTCACAGACTCACCTGGAACACACGTCCAATATTAATTTATTCTTCTGTATGTGTATTATTTATTACCTGTCTGTCTCCTCTCAGTTGTTCAGTGACGTGGCATATAAAGCAAGGGACCGTGAAGACCTGATCGCAGGTGTTGATGAGTTTCTGGATGAGGTGATTGTCCTCCCTCCTGGGGAATGGGACCCAAAAATACGCATCGAGCCTCCCAAGAAAGTTCCATCAGCAGAAATGAGGTACAGACCTTCAATTGCATTTAAAGGCGCACACCAGTGATTCGGCATGTTCAGCATAATATCTACAAAATGTATATAGGCTACTTCATGTTACTGCTAATCTTTTCCTAAAGCAAGCAGTTATATTTTAGAATCACATTATCCACATTAGTTTTCCTAAAAGCAGCAGCACTGTTGTGTTTTGATGACTTGAAAGTAGGTGGAGTGAAATGGTCTCTGCGCTGGAAAATAGTCCCTGTGGAAACATTTGCTTTACACAGCTAATTATCAGTTCTGTGATTTATGAATGGTGAGGAGTTTGTTAGCCGCAGAGGGATGATATTATAAGGTGGGTGTTTCAGCTAATAATTATGATCAAGGGATTTTGATTGTATGTTGTGAAACCTTCAAAATCACCCCACATAGCAGATGGGTCTGGCCCGGATCCGGTATTAAGGCGGCACTGCTGGGCTACTGCTGGCATGGCAAGTGGTATGTTAACCGGATGTGGGCCAGGTCTGGAATTGATGGCACTGTTTATGTGACGGCATGCCACATGTGGGCCGATTGTGGTTGGGTTTATGTGGCCCAGATCTGTCTTATATTAACTGACGCACATAGGTTCTGTACAAATAAAGAACTGTTAAGTCTTACCTTTCAAATGTTTTTCTACCTTGTCTCACACATCACCACCCCAAAATACATATACACTCCTAAATCAGTTGAGTCTTTCAGAGTTTACAGTAATAAGTTAATTTAAAATGATAAACACATCCACAACACAATGAGCTTCAAAACTGACAAAAAAAAAAAAACTTTATTTCTCAGAATCGAATGAGTAGCCTAATAATTAAAACTGATGGCCTTAACCTTATTGTTGAGTTATCAAGGACAACTTCGTGTTTTTGTGTTGAGAAATATCATATATTAAATGTATTATTTATATTAAAAGAAAACGTTCACTGCCTGATTCCTGAAAGACTGTCCGCTGATTGGTCGTGATGTTTCCCTGACAGCCAACCAATAAAACCACCGCTCGGTCGCCACTGAACGTGTCAGGCTGTGTCCTTCGCTCTCATTGGCCAACTCTCAACATGTGACTCCGTTTCCTGTGCTCTCATTGGCTGTAGCTGCTTCCTGTTGTAAATCCCGCGCACAGAATTGAATGTTTACTTCAGTGTTGCCAACTTGGCGACTTTCTCGCTAAATCTGGCGACTTTCCAACTCCCCATGGCGACTTTTTTTTGTTAAAAGCGACTAGCGACAAATCTAGCGACTTTTCCTGGTGTTATTGGGGACTTTCTGGTATTTTGGAAACTGACATGAAAGCACGTATCGTTCCTCTGCAGTTCCTGTTCTCAGCGAGCAGCGGGTGCTGCCGCGAGCCCCTCCCCCGCGCCAGAGTTTTTTTTTTTTCCCAAACTTTATTAACAATTGAAATTCACATAATCTCACAACAGGAAACATAGTTGCATTCTTATCTCACATCAAGACATCTCAAATAAAATAAAATTTACAAGGCTTGTACAAAATATATAAATAAAAGAAATAATACAGAATAAAAAAATATATATCTAAATATATAAACAAGGCACTTTTTCTCAGTGAGACTCTTCGCTATTATATACATTATACTGCATTGCCATTTCCATCACCTTGTTAATTTTTTCATATGAATGTGTTAGTAGTCTTAAGGAAGCAAAGTATTTGTTTAACTCATTTTTAAACCAGACTACTGAAGGTTCTTTATTTTTCCATTTACATGTGTGGATATGATATTTGCCCAAAATTATAATAATATTAACCAAATCTGTTGTATTTGAAGAAACATTATCTTTAAATAAAAGAATTTGTTGTTTGTTATATGGTATGATGTTTTCTATTTTATTACTTAACCATTCCAATAAATTTTTCCAGAATTGTGTTACCACTGGACAAGAAAAAAAAAGATGTTCAATAGTTTCACTATCTGCATGACAAAAACAACATGGTTCCACCTCAAATCCAAATCTTTTCTTTAGTATTTCTGCAGCTGGATAATAGCCGTTTATAATTTTGAATTGTAACTCTTTTGCTTTTGGGGTGATTGGTTCTTTTAAATATTTAATATACTTGTTTGAGACTTTTAAATTACTTTCACTTGTTTTAATGTTTATAGCTTTTTCATGGTCATGAAAAAAAAAACCTTTAAACATATTCTGTATTACTTTATTATTACACTTTTTATCACTAATTTTAATTTGTCCAATTTGAATGTCTGGTAATTTTATCCTTATTTTTGAATGTAAGAGTGTGTTTTGAATTAACTGAATTAGGGGAACTGGTATTGCTTTACATACTTTACTATATTCTCTGTAAGAACACTGCATATTAAATTTTTCATTAAAGGAATCTAATGTCATGTATGAACCATGGTTATCCAACAGGTCAGCTACAAATATTATTTTCTTATCATACCAACTCTGCTTGAATAGAGTTTTCCTATTTACTGAGATTGTTCTGTTGTTCCATAAGGTGGAGCCATGTGGACTAAAATTGTGGGCAAATAACATTTTCCAGTAGTGTAGAATTTGCTTATGAAATTCAGATAATTTAACAGGCAGTTTTGTGATTTCATAGTCACATTTTAACAAAAATTCAAGTCCTCCTATTTTTTTGAATATATTTTTGGGGATATGAAACCATACTGATTCACTTTGTGACAGAAAGGCTTTTATCCAATTTATTCTGAACATTCCCACCATTGACTCAAAGTCTAATGTTTTTAATCCTCCCTTGTTGCTATCTTTAACCAGCTGTGATTTTTTGATATAATGTGTTTTGTTTCTCCATATGAAATTGTATATTATAGAATTAGCTTTTTTAATGTTTGGAGGAGCAATATATAAAGATTGACTTGGATAAACCAGCTTTGAAATGCCCTCGGCTTTTGACAATATATTTCGACCAAAAATGGTAAGATCTCTCTTTAGCCACTGATTTAAGGTTTTTTTCATTTTTTCTAGTTTTTCATGAAAATTGTTGCTTTCCCTTAATTTACCATCCTTAATCAAATTTATACCTAAGTATTTTACTTCATTTTTTTACTGGAATGGACATTACATGAACGTCATTGCAAGGATACAGTGGGAGTAATTCACATTTGTTCAAATTTAAACTCAAACCAGATGCTCTGGACCCCCGCGCCAGAGTCCTCACAGATGGTCACAGCCTCGAGCCGCGCACGGCAGTCGCAGGCAGCTGCAGTCAGGAGAGGAGTAGGGAGGAGACCCAACACTCCGCGGCCAGGAAGCAGATGAATCGCGCATGCGCAAAGCCGCCGTTTGTAGTTCTAAAAGTGGGGTGTTAGGGTGTTTTTTACTCACTTTTTGTTTCTCCCACGACGTTATTCATCTCCTACAGCGTCCATTACAATCATTTGGCGACTTCTAGCGACTTTTAGGACAGCCAATAGCTACTTTCCTTACTGAGGAGTTGGCAACACTGGTTTACTTTGGAGCGCGCTACTTTGAGCAAATGAGAGAAAAGAGAAGGTATGTTTACGGTCTTATTATATCCACTTGTACAGTTTCTTAATATTGCTGATTAAGGAATAACTTTGTGACTTAACACACAGTGCACATATATCCCTGCAAGCTGTTATGTGTTGTAACAGTATTCTGTGGGTTCTGTCACCAGCAACCGACCCGCGGTCGTCCCGATGCTGTAGCTGCTGCTTCAGTTGGCAGGCAGCGTACATGCAGCTTGTAGGAACCTCCGTGAACCACAGAGTTGAGGCAGCACAGTCGCACGACATCAGAGGGAAAACCAAAGGACATTTTCTCTGTAAAATATGACCCGGTTTTACTAAAATTGCTGTTTTATGCAAGTATTGTTAGCTCCCGATTCTTTTGTTGAAAGCCCAAGAACAGACCGGAGTCAGTCTTCAATTTTCTGATGCAATATTTATTATGGTCACATATAAAGCAAGGCAGCGCTGGTCTCAGTGTGACAGAGCTCCCGCAGGATCTCAGTCAGAATGAGTGTCGATATCAGGAAATGATACACATTTATGTTCTTGGGCTTGGGCCTGCCCCGTACATAGGTTGGACTTAAACGCAACCGAGAATAATTGGCCAGTTACCCGGACATGGACAGGCCAACCACTGTCCATGCCTTGTTTCTGGAATGTGTGATGCTATGTGTGTGAATGTTGACTGGGCGTGTATCTAATGCAACAGACCTAAATAACAAGATAGAGAAAGTACATCTGGCTCCTGCTGTGTCTGTCCTCTGCTTAGCAGCCAAGCTGCCCTGAACTAT
The DNA here is from genome assembly GCF_902150065.1 of Myripristis murdjan. Lineage (NCBI taxonomy): Eukaryota > Metazoa > Chordata > Actinopteri > Holocentriformes > Holocentridae > Myripristis > Myripristis murdjan. The sequence continues at coordinate 17,177,236 of NC_043991.1, forward strand.
GTAATACATTGGATAATGCAAGAAACATTGAACTATACGGCCAATTGTAACAGTATGAATGTGCATCCTTAAGTCTGGAAGCCAGGGTTAGCGGTCAAAGTTACATAGTGTTGCTACCCTGTATGTTGAAATTCTGTTTACCTTGTACATGGAGTGATGCCATAGGCAGTCAGTGTTCATTCATATGTGGAATGTTGAATGTTCAATTCATACTGAATTCTCATTTAATATGAATTGCTTGTTATTTAGAACATGTTCCATATCAAAATAAATACAAGTCATTTGTATAATTGTACCACCGTTGTTGAGTCATTTTTAATCTGGGCCAAATAGGGCATGTGTGGTTATTACATGGCTTGATTAAGGTATACTTGAGGCTGACATCTGGTGCCAGTGCAGAAACTGTTCGGGGCCAGAACAGGACCAGCAGTGTGTCCGCAGCTGGCCCATGTATGGGCCAGAGCTGACCCATACATGGGCCAGCTCTGGCAAATGAGATCTGGGCCACCAAAGGGCCGTCATTCTTTGCGGTATGTCGGCCGAGTGTAAGTGCATTATGTGGGCCAGAATTGGGCCAGACCAATTTTGCTATGTGGGACTGCTATGGTCCTGTAAGTATATGTGACTTTGCGTACACCATTGGACTTCATCTTGGTGAATACCTCATCTGACCCCTTAATCCCTTTCCTCTCTCCCACAGGAAGTCAGTGTTGAACCTGAACGAGCTGGGTCAGATGAATGGCTCGGCTGGGGGGGCAGGTGGAGGAGAGGATGAGGAGCTTCCAGCCCCACATGAGCTTGGAGAGGAACTGGTATTCACTGGGAGGTATGGGAGGATACCTGCTTTTATCTTAGTTATAAAAGCACTGAAGAATTCCTGAAGAAGTGTTTTTATCCTGGCTCTGTAGTGTAACAGATGCGCTGTATGGGTTTTGACAGGTTCTGTGGTGGATTATGGCTGGATATCAAAAGGAAGATACCCTGGTTTTGCAGTGATATCTATGATGGCTTCCATATCCAGTCCGTCTCTGCTGTGCTCTTCATCTACCTGGGCTGCATCACCAATGCCATCACCTTTGGAGGGCTGTTAGGAGATGCCACTGACAACTACCAGGTAACAAAAGAACGCAGCCTGTCTAGAGAAAAACAATGTTGAAAGATAATGCGATGTGATGCTCAGTGCTTATATCTCTGACGGTCCCCTGCTGTTCTCTCAGGGTGTGATGGAGAGTTTCCTCGGCACGGCTTTAGCAGGGATGGTCTTCTGCATATTTGGAGGTCAACCTCTCATCATTCTCAGCTCTACAGGACCCATTCTCATCTTTGAAAAACTGTTGTATGAATTCAGCAAGTAAGACACACACACACACACACACACGTGCAGGTACACATACACAGTGCAACTGTTAAGAGAAGAGGTGTTGTACACACGGTGCTGCTTCATAACACAGCAAGGCACGAATCATGTAAATTAGTTTGTGCACAAGTCAACAAGTCATGTAGGCATTTCTGACTGTTTTCTACCAGATTTCAACTTCCACACCCTGTTTTTATCTTGCTGTGTGGTTCACAGGAACAATAACATAGACTACATGGAGCTACGTCTGTGGATCGGGCTGCACTCTTGTATACAGTGTCTGCTGCTGGTGGTCACAGACGCCAGCTACATCATCAAGTACATGACCCGCTTCACCGAGGAGGGTTTCTCCAGCCTCATCTCTTTTATATTCATCTCTGACGCCCTTAAGAAGATGGTGGGTAGCATTCTGTCATGTGGCTGAACATAAAAATGCCCTGTTCCTGATTCCTAAATTATTTCTCTCTCTCATACACACTCACACACACTCACACAAAAAGACTTGTAAATTGATTCAAAAGCTAAAATAATATCGATCCTAAAAAATATCTATTGCCCTCCATAGGTAGGAACCTTCAACTACTACCCAATCAACCGTGGCTTCAAGCCAGATTACATCACAGCCTACAAGTGTGAATGCATCGCTCCAGACCAAGGTGAGTCTTCAAATTTTCATTTTTTCTCTTTTTCTCTTTTTTGCTTTTTTGTTCTCTGCGAAATTGTTTTGATGAAATATGACTGAACTCAGTGGCTTGTAATTACTGGATGGAAATTGTTCCTCTCACAAAGGAAGTGATAGCTGGAATGTCTTGAGAGAGATGATCCATAGTGACAAATGACAAATGTCTTACTGTACAAATGAATTAAAGGACCATACCAGTGGATTTGCATGTTTAGCAAATTATCTACAAAATGTATACTTCACATTTCTGCTAATCCTTGGACTATTGCAATGTAAAAGGTGGGTAAACTGTCGTAAATGGGTCAAACATTCAAAATCACTGATATGGTCCTTTAAGGTAGTAGTGACCCAAATCTCTGACAACATTTTGGTCATTTTTGCGTCACCTTGAAATATCTGATGTATATTGACACTGTAGGATACCAGAGACTATTAATAGATTTTTGGGAAAATTTCAACCATTTTGTATCACTTTTGGGTACTCATGGTATTACATGTGCAGTAAAATCAAAGAAATGACTTGAACATTGTGAGATTGGTAGGAAAAGACGAGGTTTTTAAATCCACCTAAAATTCTGCGTTTGAGGAAGAAAATATTTATCTAGATTAAATGAATGACTCTGTGATATCAGCTATTTGGTACTCTGTGATGATTTGTGTGTCCTGTCTGTTTCCACATTGTTTCTGGATGCTGTCTGACCATGTGAGTATCTGGACCTGGTAGACAGTTCAGTGTATGCATGTCTCAATTAAGTCTTTTGGGATAATGCAACTTCATTATATTATAATAAATGAAGTTACATCCTTCCACTCCAGCACTGGTCAGCAACATATACATATACTTTATCTTGTATGTCTCTCTTTAATTCTGTTTGTGCTCATATACAACACTACAATGGATTTTTTTTTTTTTTTTTACTTGTCATCTAAAACATCATTCCGTCATTTATTTTTCTCTGTTTTCTCTTTGTGTTTTTGCTCTCTAGCATTTTTGCTGGGCTTGAATGTTTCAGCTCCACTAGGAGATGATAACATGACTCTGCTGGTAAGTGAATGAAAATAAAGAGGCTCATGGTTAATTTATTTTCACCACATGCAATTTAGATGCACATTTGCTTTTCACCCATCAGTCAGAAAAGTTGAGATCCCGCAGAAGGACGGTTGAAGAGTGACTGGCTGAAATTAGGGGAATTTAGTCAAGAGTCTGCTGTATAATGCTAATGGATCGGCAATGTGGCTCCCATTCTATGTTATTCTGTATTTTCTCTTCTTTTGTTATCGCTTGTTTTTTTTTTCTCTTTGTGCTACTTCTCCACTCCCTCCGTATCTTGCTTCCCTTTTTCGGACCCTGCCTCTCCTTCTCCCAACACTACATCTTCGCCTCTCAATCCCACACCTTTCCCTCTCTTCCTCCGCTCTCCTCCCTCTCCCCCGGTCTGTCGATGTAGTTCAACTTGACAGATGTGGACTGGAGTCAGCTGAGTAAGAAAGAGTGCCAGAAGTATGGCGGTGCCCTGATGGGGAACTCCTGTAAGTTCGTCCCTGACCTTGCCCTCATGTCCTTCATCCTTTTCTTCGGCACATACTCCATGACTGTTTCTCTCAAGAAGTTCAAGTCCAGCCGCTACTTCCCAACCAAGGTAAGAGGGACTGACAATGACCAACAAGTTGAGGCAGAAAAAAATCCATATTTAGCCTATGGTTGAATAGTCAAAAACAAAAACAAAAAAAAAAACATCCTATTATCCTTTCCTAACCACTTTTCCTTGATTTGAAAGATGTGGCGGAGAATCCATTAAGACTTAGGAAAGGACAACCACGGTGCTAACAGAATGCCACTGCACTTCCACCAGGCTATGTAATTATGTGACAGTGGATGTTACTGATGTGGGTCTGCCCTGGTCAGACTCCAGAAATGGATTACACAGAACACATCTTAGATGCTTGACCCTGTACGTTCTTACTGTGTTGTTTCATGCAGGTTATATAAACATGAACATGGCGAACAATATCACTTCATTATCAAGGTTGAAATTGAAATAAAAAAGGATGGTTGCTCATGCTCACCCTCCTGTCCACTCATATTTAAGAACATGAATCCCAATTAGTATGACTGCATGAAAAGATCTGTGAGATTCCAGTGGCCCAGTGCTAAAGGAGATAGAAAAGAAAGCATTGAAGCACCTCTTCTTAACATTTAGAGAATTGGACCAGCTCTTGTCATGGCTGCCACTTAGATACTTCCAGGTCCTTTCACTCAGTTAAGAACTTTCCTAAGCAATACTTCACTTATGCTTCATGATACATCTGAATGATAAGATGTGTTCTGTCTGGGTTTAGACCAAAATACAGGTTTACCGGTATTTCAGGCCTATAGTATATTAGTCTTTCAATTACAAATTGTCCACTGCTACTGTAAGTTTATTCCTGACCACAGCATATCATATTATTACAAATATATAAGAAGTTTACTGAGCAGGTTCATGATTGCAGAACCTGCCACAAACCTGCCTCAGTTTTCCATTTGTTAGGCTTTCAGCAGAGAGTTTCAGTGTCTAAGTGATGGACTGAATGCTGTTTCAGGGCCTTTAAAAGACCTTGGCAAGAGTGAAATGAATGACATTTTGGTAAACACTGACAGCATGCCTGAAAAATTGCTATATTCAAAGATATGATATATGTAATAAATAACAGGGTGTCACTTCATATCAGGATTTACCCTCAAAAATCCAAATCAATCAAACCCCAGTTCCATCCTTGTTCCTAGTCTGGATCTTCTCTCCCCAGCCACCCCCTTATCTCACCTTCTCAGTCTCCTCTGTTCTCCTTATTTAAATATCCTCTCCTGCATTCCCCCCACCCCTCTGCCCTCTGTTCTCCCAATGTGTGCTCCAGTTTCGTACCCTGATCAGTGACTTCGCCATCATCATTTCCATCCTGATCTTCTGTGGGTTGGACTACCTGCTGGACCTGGACACACCCAAGCTGCATGTGCCTACTGAGCTCAAGGTCCACTCTTCCCAAAAACACCTCTGAAATCTTTCCCATTTATTCCTGAGACCTTGTGCATCACCACTGGGATGCATCTCCTTTCATGAGGACAAAGCTTCTGCTCTTATTTAATCACAACCTTTTGCTGTTACATGGCTTTAGCGTTGCTTTGATTCTTTGTAACATTGCTTCTCTTTTCTCTTGTCCTCATTTCCTTGTGTAACACCTTTTTCTTGTGTCTGTTTATCTGAAACTCCATGTTCATTTTTGTCTTTGAGGATGTCTCCCTCCTTCCTTTTCATCCATGTTTTTGTAATTGTTTGTCTACCTGTCTCTTAATGTATGGTTTGTTGGTGGGCCTGTAGCTGAGGAAGCTAATCAGTGATTTTGCCATCTTCATGTCAATCATGTCCTTTGTGGGTCTGGATATGTTGATGGGGTTAGACACACCCAAACTAATTGTTCCAACAGAGTTCAAGGTATTTAATTTCCAACTAAATTATGTGTTCTTTTTCTTTTCCACTGCATGATGCAATTGTAATCATAGACTAGTAATATACTCTAATTGTTTCATATTGCTGTCATTTTAAAATGTGTTTTTGTTTGTGCATGTGTTCACAGTAGGATGTCTGCATGCGCATGCATGATTTCATGTCTTTAAATACATTATCTGCCCTACTGCCAGTGTATAAGCACGTGGTACTTTGTGTGGGGGTGTTCTTTAATCTGTATCTTTGTCTGCACACATGCAAATTTTTCAACATTGTGTGTTTGTGTGTGTGTGTGCAGCCCACACGTTCAGACCGTGGCTGGATAGTGATGCCGTTTGGTAAGAACCCATGGTGGATGTACCTGGCCAGCTTTGTCCCGGCTCTCCTGGTCACCATCCTCATCTTCATGGACCAGCAGATTAGTGCTGTCATCGTCAACCGCAAGGAAAATAAACTTAAGGTTTGGCAACCATGGCCTTTCTCCAATTAGATCAGATATCACGTCATCACTCATGAAATCCTGTGTTCTTGAAAAGACTGCTTGAATGCTTGGCACACAAATTCCAGGCCTGAGTCTGCATCTTCTGTGCCAGAACCCAAAACAAGCACACAGGTTGGCAGCATTTTGAAAACCTGACCTGATTAAAATCTGGTTGGTAATCTAGGCTGCTGCTGTAGAACTACTGCCCTGATTATTAAGGAGAAAATAAAAAAATTTAAGCCGAAAACACCATAGCTTCGGTGAAGTTGCAAGGATTTATTTATGAAAAAGCATGAAGTGAAAACTTAGCACCTATATTTGTGTAATACACAATTGACATTCCCAAAGTGGACCACTCTTAAGGATCAGTCTTGACTCCTGAAAATATAGCAGAATGTAGTGGCCATTTAGAGACTAATATAAAGACAATATACTTCCTATAATGTCTGCTCTTACAGAGATACATGCTCACTTTTCAGCAAGACTGTTATGTCCTGCTGCCCATATAGCTGATCATTGTTGTCCACAGAAAAAGGGCCCAACCCAAGCTGAAATGGTTTTCAGGTCACCTCAGGCTGTCATTCTCACTGTTAAGTTTGGGTTGAGAATATCTAGTTCTGTTTATATAAATATAGACTAAATTTCATGAATTTAGGCTCAGTATACTTTGCAAAATCCACTTTTTGATTCAGTCGTTACCTGTATTATGTAATTTACCATTTTAAAACTCTGATGATGAACAGTCTTTGAAAATCTCCCTCAGCCAGTGTTGGCCCACATTTCAACTACCTTAATAAAGTTAATGAATGAATGAACGTTTGAGAATCATGGATAGATTTGCACTCTTTTTCTCTCCAATACCTCTTTACCCCACTGCAGAAAGGTTGCGGCTACCACTTAGACCTGTTCTGGGTGGGGATACTGATGGCTGTGTGTTCCTTCATGGGGCTGCCCTGGTATGTAGCAGCCACTGTCATCTCCATCGCCCACATCGACTCTCTGAAGATGGAGAGTGAGTCCAGCGCTCCCGGTGAACAGCCTCAGTTCCTTGGGGTCCGGTAAGACCATTGTGACTGTGTGAGCGTGTGTGTCTTTGAGTGTATTTTGCACATAATGACATATTGTTCTTGATATCTAGTGAGCAGAGATTGACGGGCACAATGGTGTTTCTTCTGACTGGAGTCTCAGTCTTCCTGGCTCCCATCCTTAAGGTTAGTTACTGGAATGACAGTCATGCCTGGACAGGGAACAACATAGTGGGAAGTTCATCATCAAATACATCAAATATTGTTTTACACTGTAAAATAAGCTGCAGTGATGTATTTTAACGGCTCTACTCTTTTATCCAGTACATCCCCATGCCTGTCCTCTATGGAGTGTTTCTCTACATGGGAGTGGCCTCACTGAGTGGCATCCAGGTAGATGAGCTGTTGTTTGTGCATGTGTATCGGTGTTGGGAGTGTTTCTCAAAATTGTAGTTGAAATTTGTCAACCCCCCTCGCTGAAAAAATGCCTTCTCTTACTTAAAAAAAAACTCAGTCATTTCTCCTCAAATACTTGGGAACAAGATGGGGGGAATCACTGGGGAACTGGTGATACGATGCAATCATGATATTTTACCCACGATAATGATGGTATCATGATATGGGTAATTCTGCTATGGTACGTCACAATATCTGTAACTAAAGAAGGATAAATACCCTGGAAAAGGCAAAATAATTTTTCAATATGCAGGAATCAAGTATGTTTTCAGTGTTTTCAGTGTGGTAATGTTACCTCTGAAAATGAAATAGTAGCTCATTTCACCTCTCATTACTGGAAAAAGTAAAAACACTGTAACATGTTAGTAAGCCATGTATTGCTACCTGGTGTGTGATGTGTGTTAGAAGGCTGACCTTTGTCTTTGTGTTACAGTTCTGGGAGCGTATCAAGCTGTATCTGATGCCAGCCAAACACCAGCCTGACTTCTCCTTCCTGCGTCACGTTCCTCTGAGACGCGTCCATCTCTTCACCCTCGTCCAGATAGTCTGTCTGGCTGTGCTCTGGATTCTCAAGTCTACTTTCCTGGCCATTGTCTTCCCGGTCATGGTGAGAGAGAGAGAGCGTGTGTGTTTATGAGAGTTAGTGTGCATCAGGGCCATCAACATGCCAAGCATTATTATGAGTTTTTAATTTTAATAAGCTACATTGCCCATCTGAAAAATGTTGTATGATCTTTTGAAGTGGTTAAAAGAAAGTGCATCTCTGTCTGACTGTCGTAACCTAACCTTTTATACAGAAACCATATAAATTCAATATTAATTAAGAGCCCTGGCTCTTATTTAATTTCATTAGTAACATCTATGTTTACCTGTTTTTTTTTTTTTTTTTTTTTTTTTTTTTTTTTTTTTTTTCCACGTCAAAATGTCAAAACAGCTCCTGTGAAAAAGGCCTATAAAGGTTTTTTTGGTTGCCATGATTTCTTTTTTCTCACTCTATGCTCTGAGAAGGAGAGACAGAGCCTGATGAGTGATATTTTCTTGATTCCTACATTGTGTAGATTCTGGGTCTGATGGTGGTGCGGAAGATGCTGGATCTGATGTTCTCACAGCATGACTTAGCCTGGCTGGATGACATCCTGCCGGATAAAGACAAGAAGAAGAAGGAGGATGAGAAGAAGAAGAAGAAAGAGAAGAAGGCGGCCGAGACAGAGAGCGACGAGGAGGTGAGAGAAAGATGGATACACACGGCAGGAACAGGAACGTGACTTTTGTTCCAGCCCAGTGTCTGGATATGTTGTCTTTCAGATTACCGTGTATTAATGTGTGTGTCACTCCATCTGTAGGTGTGTCATTCCTGGGTTTGTTATCTCGGACTAATCTGTTTCTCCTCTCTGTCCCACAGTGTTGCTGAAAAGGCACTGTATAACACTTACTACAGTCTATTGTCCTTTGTCTATCTGTCTGTTCATCCTCATCGTGTATCTCCCTACCTCTTCCAGTGTGTTCCTACACTTTAGCAAGTCATGCCCATTCTGTTAGATTCAAAGATCAATCCTTACCAAAAACACAAAAAGTGAAGTTGCCCCTGATTGCCGCTGATTTACGGACAGTGATGACCTCCGGTTGACGATTCTAATTAAAGGGATGGGAATCCCAGCCAACATGGGGATTTTATTATTTCATGTTATTCTTGAGTACTATTTTCCTGAAAGTCAACAACTATAACAAAGCAGAGGTTTAGCGACTACTTTCTACTAAAGTAAAATTATTGTCAGGGAAGTCTGGGAAAACCAACCTACTGTTGTGAAAATGTCTCGCTTGTTGGAATTAGCTGTGACAATATGTTGGCAAATGTTTTCCTACTTAACATTGCTTCACTTACTAAAAATATACATTTTTTAGGGTTGAAGTAGTAGCGTTAATGTGAGAAAGTCCATGACCATGATTGGTGTCCAGAGCAATGAGGTGCAATGAGAAGAAGGTGCAATGACAAGAAAAAAAATATTTCAAGGCCCACAAATTAGTAAATTGTGGCCTTGAAATATTTTAAGAATACAGTACACTTATCTCGTGGCTGCAAATTCATTGTTAGGAATAAAAACTGCAGTTGTGTTCTCTTACACGCGAGTGTAACTTCTTAATCCCCAGCAATACTGCTCGTTTGACAGTTTTATGATGACTTTTACACATGGTGATAGTAATAAAAAAAATTTCAATAAAAAATTACACATTTTAGTTTCCCATCCCTTTAAGACAACCAGAGGCAGCTTCACACTAGATCGCTCATTTTGCATGCCGACCAGTTCCTCTCTCTGTCACTCAGTCCAAGAGCTCCCTCCCTCCCCAAGTGGCGATTCCCATGGAGGCCATAGAGCCAGGCCTCACCTCTGCTAACTCTCCCACCCAAAACCAAACCTCTGATTGTGAGTATCGTAACCCTTTCCCTTTTTTGTGGTTACTGTGTCAGTTCAAGCCACCCTGTGTATTTATCTGTATTTATTATGTCATTATGTCAGAGTAAAGCAGATGGAGTGTTGGCAGAGCTTATACTAGACACTACCCATGACCATGAATTGACTATGTGCATATTTTAATTAAATAACCTCTGGCTTTGTTCATATGTGCACAATAATGCGACAGTATTGGATATAGTGTGAGTAGGGTGAATGTCTCAGTAAGCCATTTATATGATTATATAATTTGACTACTCCACTGGTTTATTTGCTAAATGGTAGCTGTGTTCAACTTGCAAGAGACCATTAAACCTTCATTATCATTATCGTCAGTATCAATTTTTGCAACCTTCACTTTTTCCATTCACTGCAGTATGTAAGTGCATGGTTTTATGTAAGTGGTGCCAGCATGATCATAACTACAAGAGGGGGATGACAGTGAAGCATGCTTTTTGCAGCGGAGCACAGTTATAATGTCATAAACCATCTTAAAAGAAAAACACAAACTATATTTCTCAAAAAAACAAACAGACAAAAACAAACAAACAAACATGCAATCTGTATGCATAATAAATTTCAGCATTTCAGGTGGCTGAAACTTGTTGGCATGTTTTTAATTAAATAGCCATGACATATCAAAGAATTTTTAAATTAATTTCCATTTTGCGATGTTGTATTTAGAGTACATAAATGTGTGGACATTTAGAGTACATAATATCTGAGTACTTCAAAATGATGGCTACATTGACATGAATATAATAAGTGTTTGGTGTTTACATGGGGTCTGGCTTGCTCACATTATTACCTCAATGGCATGATAATCTCATTTTTGATATGCAAGTAAACATAGCCACTGTTGCACCATAAACATATCAAAAATTGTTACTAGTTAAATGTAAAAGTAATTGCATTGTAGGAATGTGATTGGTCCAGAACCTCCTCTCATTCTTGAATGTGAACGCGCACCAGATATAGAAAATATATTTTTGACATTGCCTCTGTGTATCTGAAGGTTTCACAATCTTTTTTTTTGTCTCTGTGTTTGTGTTTGCGCTGATTTGTGCATGTCTTTCTATTGCCTATGTATGCTTGCTTGTTTTTGTCTCTGTGTTTCTGTGTGTTTCTCTGTGTGTGTTTCTGCTTACAGGAGACAAACCCTTACTCGACAGTCGCTTCCGATCAAGACGAGCTAGACAACAGGTACTGTGTGCTCAAACTGCACGTGCCCTACAGTGATCTGATCTCCCCACCCGACACACACTCTGCCTGGGAGAACACCACCACTTCCAGACAATACCTCCAACTAAATGCACAACAACACAACACAAGAGCATAGAGAAGGGCTGAGACAACATGCCTTTGTCAAATATTTAAGATCACTTTGCCAAGTTTGCAGCCGCTGCATTATCACGTTCTTACATTTATGTTGGACATGGTTGTAGATACTTTTTTAGCTGTAGATAATTTATTTTTTGCTGATACTATTTGCATACATATAGCTGTGCTGTACACAGTACACTTTATGCATAGAGTGTACTGTGTACAGTGCCAATTGTCATGCAAATATTCTTGGAGTTGTACATATTCTGTTCTATACCACTAAATGATAAATAGGACTATCCTTTCATTGAATACCACCTCTAGTAGTCACATACTCTTTCTGTATTTTAATTGTTGTAGATTTTGGCATATCTAGACTAAATATTATAATCACACTCATCTCTCTTGTTCAAAATGTTATGTTCTGTGTTTGTATTAACATTATTGATGGGTACTTGGATCTGCGTCCTCAAGAAAAGCGCCCCCTTAGTGTGGGCATGAAAGGATTGCAGATTGGTGGTTTTGCTTTCTCTGTGCATGTTTTTTTCCACGATTTTGCTTATTGTCTAGCTTAGAGGTACAGTATTGCAGGAATTTTCTGAAATGCACTGTCCTCTCTGGCATTGTCAATACCACAACTTAAAGTGAAAGGTTAAACCCTTACTCCCTCAGTATTTAAAGCCAAAACTTCATCACATTATTCTCATATTTGTTGTTTAAGTATTCTTGTGACTTTTGCCTCTAAAGGGACAGTTTACCCATTTTGAAAAAAAAGTGATAATAGTTCACTTCTCTCCTAGCTGTTATGTGGAACAGTAATTTGAGTAAAATTATCATTGAAATGCATGCGGTAGTTATATGTGCATTTTAGTTTCTAGGAGTAAAATTTGTCAAGTGATGTTAAGCCTTCTTTGGGTTGATTACATTGACTATTTTTAAGAGTATTAGCTGGAGGGAAGTCCACCTCAATGGAAGGAAGTTAACAGTTAGCATTTGGAGCATCCACCCAGTATCCAGCACTCAGTAACAATAAGAGGAAGATAGCACCACTGCTGTTCTACAGAACATCTAGGCCAGAGGTAAAATAGTATAACATGTAAACGGGTGAACTATCCCTTTAAAACCAAGGTTCTTTAGGTATTTATCTTTAGAAAACTATGATGAGGTTGTCAGAGAGGCATTTTCTTTGTAATCATGCATGGGACGATAGTTGCCAGAGGACTGTAAGTGGGCCACTGTTCACATGTTTAAAAATCTGCATCACTGCCGGCACAGATAGTGATGGTGGATCAGTCATGCTTTCCGTGTTTCTCCCAGCTTCTGGTCACTGAGGGCAGCATCATAACTCTCATGTTGTTCAGTGTGTCTCACTGTTTACTGTGAGTCCAAATGTCTCCTCAAAAAACGACCTTAAAACTCTCGATTTTGCCTGCCACTCTACTAAATACATGCACTAGGCTTTAGCGACAGTAAGATTTTGGTTGTTTCTTTTGAAGATACTAATTTCCTTTTAATTTTGTCCTCTGTCTTCTCAAGTGTTCATATTAACAGAATCGTCTAAACGCTTAAGTGTGAATCAACTCACTGCTTGGGCCAACCAGACAGCACTCAGATATCGCATAACATTTCACAGCTCTTCATGTGCATGTCACGGCTGTCCTTGCATGGCTGTTGTCCTGTGTTAACACGTGTCACCCACTCTTCTGCACTGTTCTCCTGCATTGCTTTTCAGAGAAAGGTTGAGATGTATGAGAATGATTCATAACCGCATGGTCAACCCCACTCCTGAGCTGACCGAGCTTATTAAATATTCAGAAATCAAACAAAAACAATAGCTCTTCATCATTTGTTTTTTGTTTTGTTTTGTTTTTGTTTTTTAAATTAGATTCCAGAATTTAGCTTTTGATTTAATAGTAACCTCTGTATTGTACTAATCTACAGTATATTTGGAACAGTAAAATAGTTCAATTAAATTCTTTGTCATGATGTTTTGCAGTCATGATAATATAATTAAGATGATTGGCTTTACCAATAAATAACTACATAAATAAATGTTCTAAAGGGATATATGAAGGGATTTGCAAAACTTTGGTGAATTATTAAATGTGCTATGTGTAACATATTTAGACATGCAGCATATTACTGTCAAATTGTGATATTTGGTGATGGGGGAAATTAGCAGCCTCCATCTCACACTGGTAGTTTGTGCTTTTATTTCTCAAAGCTAAGACCACATTTCCCATAAACCATTTTGTTTACAGTTTCAAGGAGACTGTGGCTACTTATTATTATTTCCTCACAGCTGAGGTACTATGGCCATTTGTTTAACTCCATTTGCACTTGAAGAACAGCTCCTGTTTTGTGCCATAAAGCAATATCCCGTTAGAATACAGCCTGAAGCATTGTCAGCAGACACCCAGTGAAATGTGACACAGTGACACACAGTGTTGTTGATGGTCTCTTTTATCTATGACAGATATACATGGCAATGATTTAAAATTCTACATGTAGCACATTTAATCGTAAAAGAATGAGAAGACAATTTAAGAGACTGCATCTCAAAGTTTCACGTCTCCCACTGTGGCACTTGGCTCCCCTGTATATTTTGGAGTTTGTGTGTATGTGTGTGTGAGAGAGATGGAGAGAAAGTGTAACCTGAGTGGTTCCGCCACTGTTCCTCAGCATTACTCTGCACCTGAAGATCTGCCCCCCCTCACCCGCCCACTCCCAGATGAGCCTTGCCCCCGGAGACTCTTCACCAGTCCTGCCGCCATGCCAGCCTCTGCCCCACATCAGCATCCGGGTGGAGTCAGACTGTGACGAGTCTGGTTTCTACCCCAAGCGACATAGACTTCACCCCCCCAATAACCTGACACCTGAGATACACAGAGACTTTTATCGAAACGCACACACTCAGTTTGGTAACTCCTATAGGGAGGCCATTCTGTAAACAGACAGGAGAGAATTTATTTTTTAATTCTGTCAGCTTAAGAGAACTCAGGCAACCCCCAAAACACAGACGCACAGGGCAGATGCATAGTGTAGAAGCGTTATGATTATTACTTTCCATCTGCCTATCTCTATGTCAGCTTAGCTTAATTTTTGAGAGCTTGAACAATGGTTTAAATACTGTAGCATACATGTCTGCAGTACTTCAAATGGAAGAGTGACCTCTCTCTTTCTCCTCTTTAAATTGCCATTTAATCACATGAATTATTATTATACTATTAAGTCCCCTACTTAACCTGGGTGTGGCTTCCTGAGAGTATCTCAGCAATCAGACCATCTTAGCCCACAGGAGTAGTGCTGAACACAGAGGTGCTTTAGGAAGCCTCACTTCTTTTAGTAATTATAGTTAAAAAGAAACAACCAAAATATCTTGATAAAGGCATTAATCTGCTGTGAACATGTTTTAGACCAAGGCATCAATATTGCTGATCATGATTTGTTTATTATTCTATTGGATATTTTTGCTTACTTATGCCTCTTGCTTGTCTGTGAACATCTTAAGCATGGTAGAGATTGTGATTTACATCATGGTTTATGTACATAAAACATGAGTGAGAAGCTCTCAAAATGTAATAAAATAGCAATGAAAATCTCTTTGAATCTTTTGTTTGTTTTTGTCTAATACTGCAGTAGATTATATCAGATCCTCATAATATAGTAATGTTCAAAATAACAAGTCAATTGCAGACTATGTTTCAGTACGTTACTACAAGATCCAGGCAGCAACATGTTCATTGGTATGATAGCATTACTGTTATAACCAGGTTTTTTTCTGCTGTGATGTGAACTCATTGGAAGTATATAGCATATTATGATCTACAGTGACACCTTGTGGTTGAAAAGCAAATAGACCTTAGGTAACCATAACAATAACAAGAAACATTCATCTGTATTTTTACCACTTAAGCCAAACAAACCTGCTGACCTGGTTGGGCTGACAAGATTGTAGTAGAAGAAAACCTGCTTTTGCGTTTTTTGTGTATTGTAGATTAATAGGATTAACTATGATTAACTGGGGAATTTACCTGAGTTAAAAAGTCAGTTATGGTAACTATTGGGAATAATGGGCCAATCATCAACATTACTTCGTATTAAATTGGGTGATAGTCATTTTACAAGTTAGAGTGGTTTTCATGGGTCTGCTTTTAAAGCCATGTTGAGACAGCAATGAGGAGACTGTTGTTACACTTACAATGACACCAATTATCTTAACCTAATTCTAATATTGCCACTCCAAATGTGCATAAACTATTACTGATGTCAAACTCAAAAGTGTTGGGACCCGAGTGCTAAACTATGTTCAGTATTAGTTAAAGCCACAAACATGAAGATGATTAAGGCCTAATTAAAGACAGACAAAATGATCATCTGGAATGCTCAACTTTTATTGGAACTTAAAAGCATGACTGATAGCAAGATCAGAATGGAAATTAAAAGCTATAAGTGAGTGGTGTGGAATAATCAGACACTTGAGAGCTGCAGCTGCTCAGTTTCCACCACGGAGACGCAGAACCAGGTGAAGGGTGGACTCCTTCTGGATGTTGTAGTCGGAAAGGGTGCGGCCATCTTCCAGCTGTTTGCCGGCGAAGATCAGACGCTGCTGGTCAGGGGGGATACCCTCCTTGTCCTGGATCTTGGCCTTGACGTTCTCAATGGTGTCACTTGGCTCAACCTCCAGGGTGATGGTCTTGCCAGTCAAGGTCTTCACGAAGATCTGCATGCCTCCCCTGAGACGGAGCACAAGATGGAGGGTGGACTCCTTCTGGATGTTGTAGTCTGAGAGGGTGCGGCCATCTTCCAGCTGTTTGCCGGCGAAGATCAGACGCTGCTGGTCAGGGGGGATACCCTCCTTGTCCTGGATCTTAGCCTTGACGTTCTCAATGGTGTCACTTGGCTCAACCTCCAGAGTGATGGTCTTGCCAGTCAGCGTCTTCACGAAGATTTGCATGCCTCCCCTGAGACGGAGCACAAGATGGAGGGTGGACTCCTTCTGGATGTTGTAGTCTGAGAGGGTGCGGCCATCTTCCAGCTGTTTGCCAGCAAAGATCAGACGCTGCTGGTCAGGAGGGATACCCTCCTTGTCCTGGATCTTGGCCTTGACATTCTCAATGGTGTCACTTGGCTCAACCTCCAAAGTGATGGTCTTGCCAGTCAAGGTCTTCACAAAGATCTGCATTGTGACACTGTGGAATGAAAATAAAACATTTAAAATAGTATTGAAAGTATTTATGCACTCATTGTATACACGCCATAGTAATGGCAGCCAATAATTCGCAGCAGCTGAGTGTTTCTGGTAACACATCATTGTGTGGAGGCTGGTGACAACAGAGTTCCTCCCAGAAAGGACAGTTGGCTGCTGACGTCCAAACTGCTTGTTTATCTGAACAAAACACTCACGTTAACCATTATGTCGGTCAAACATTTGACCTAGCGGCCTTCACGTCTACTCGCTTTAAAAATATGGGTGGGGTTCACTGTTCTCGCAAGTCACTGCTAGCTAATTAATAAAGACTCATTTCGGCCCCCCAAAAATTTAAAAAACCATTACTCGTTCTTGACCATCTTAACTAAACTGAACATTGAACTGACAACAATAAACCTAGCGTCGTTACAATAAAACGGTGCTCGCACAGTTAGCCAATGTTCAATCGACGATTCAGTAAACACAAGACAGCTGTTTCAAATTTATATTGGCCCACTGCCAGCTAAGCTAACAGCTAGCTGACGTCGTAAAGCTAGCCGGCTCTTCCAAAAGATAGTAGCTTTAGCTAACGCTGGATGAGTAGCTTAGCGATAATCATTTGTGATATTGTCAGTTAACTAAATTAACGATAACAACCTGAGTTACAAGTAACATATCATATTTGCTGGCGTTGTAAAACTGCTTTACCGAATTAGCTAGGTTTTACTGAGAAATGTAGGCCACAAACGTAGGCTGGTGAAGACGTTAGCTATCGACAGCAGCGTTGTTACCAAAACAAAATACGTGCGTTCGTACAGTACCAACACTAACATTCGGATTGACTCATCACAAATATAAATCAAATGCCGCAGTATGATGAAGCTCTACTTACAAACAAATTTTCTCCAAGGGTGTGTGACACTCACGTCCGTACTGTTTCTTCGGGAAATAACGGCAATTTTTCCTTAAACAAAGAACAGAGGGTTTTATAGCTACTCACAACGCCTATATCCTTCCGCCCCTACGCCCTGATGGAACTATACGGGGTAGATGTCGAATCCTATCGCATCATATCAACAAATATATTGTAAAAATGAAAACTGTTACTGGAAAATACATCGCACAGATACAAGATTGACTGACAAAAATGCATTATTTTGCACGGGTAGCTTTATAGGGATCACGGGTGAGTGCTCAAGCCGCGGATGTAGACGCGAAGGGGATGTGAAAGTTGTCAGGCAAACAGCACACAGTCATCAGCTGGGCTGGGCCAGTGTCTGTCCTCATGTCACACTCTGCAGAGCTGACTGCACAAACACCCTCAACAGGTCCTGCCTGCATCAACCACAACAGCAACACTGATAAAATAATGATGATGATAATAACAACAATGATAATAATAGCATAGCAATAGGAGGATGAAGACGAATAAGAAACAACAAATCCATCATCATTCCATCAGTTAGTTTACGCATATAATCAAAACAAAAAATATAAGTTAAAGTTAGTTATCCACGCAGACACATGATCAAGAAGTGCATTAATATATAAGTAAACATCTATTTGAATACTACATGATGTGTTATATCATTATAACTGCTCAATTCAATTTGTTGATTACAATTAGTATTATTGTTTTTTTTTTGTTTTTTGTTTTTGTTTTTTGCTTGTTTGTTTGTTTGTTTGTTTTTTTTTAAATATGCCCAGACAGTTTTAATAGCTTTTTTCTCAATGTCTGGCACACTGTGGGGATTTTTGGCAAGGTAGGGAACAGGCAGTCTGAGGTTCTTTTCCAAGTCTGCATCTTGATGCTGCTCAGCCAGTGAGCATGGGTGATGTTTAAAATCCCCAATTGGCCAGTCAGGTATGGATGCACAAATATGAACACTCATGGCCCAGGAAACAACACCCTCCCACTGCAACACAAGGGGTACCATACCCACCAGATGGAAGGAAGATGAAGTTTCAAAGTTGTCTCACAAGCACACACAATACACACATTACTAAAAGCAACTAAGGCATGTGGCCAATGACATGGTTAAATGTGAGGACAAAGATATGGTGGAAAACACAGAATACTCATTCCTACCTTTATAGCTGCTAGCTGCTGGCACATGTGCAGTTTGGAGGCTTCAAAACCCAGTTTCCCCACAACAGCCCGCCAATGCACAGTGGTAGCCCAGGCCCCCTAAGGCGATCTCCCTGGCTGTGTGGAGAGATGAGGAAAGAGGCCACCATCTAAAATTTGTCCCACCTCAGTTTAAGACAGTTATATTCTCCCCCAGTGTACTGCAGGAGGAAGTATTTATTGTGCCTATATAATTCCTGAAGGAGCTGTATTTTCACATTTAATTTCCTCTGCTCACAGAAAATTTCAGAGATTCATGATGTAAGAATATATGGTAGGAATGGGATAGGATAGGAGATTCTTTATTCATCCACCCTGGAGGAAACTGAGAGCAATCAAATAAATAGAACAGATTTTCCTTATAGGAGATTTTCATTATATGTTGTGAAATCTTTAGCACCCCACATGATTTGCAAAATGATTTTTTGCAATGTAAAATGTACCCACATTTTACTAACCCTAATTATTAAATTGTTGTAAATGGGCCAAACATTCAAAGTCACAGGTATGGTCCTTTAGACTACAAAAAGAGTGTCCTGGAGGCTGGAGCCCACTCAGATCATTTACTATGTCAGAATTTCAGGAACATTCATATCATTCAGAGCCCGTCTCTTGGCAGAGAGAACAAAGAACAAAGAAACTCCTGTCATTGCACTGCTCCTGTAGGAAATGTAGTGCTGCATTAAAACTGTGTCTGCAACTGTTGGGGTTGGTAGCATCTTTGCTAGTGTTCTCTAGGCTGCACAGGGGGGATTTCAACAATGGCTAATGCATCATACTCACCATCACGCCAGAGTGGATGTGGGCCAGTGAGCTCCATTACTACCACAAAGGTACTGACTTCAGATTCGACTCAGGTGTGAATTGTGGAGCTACTCATGATTGTATTGTTTGGGCTTGCTGTGGTCCATCCAAGATCGTCCTGTTCCCTCTGCTTGACCTCAAAGCAGAATGCCCAACTGTATTTCTCTTTGCCGGACCAAGATGAGGGTCAGTCTATTCCACGACTTCAGTCAAGGCTAGTTTCTGCCAATGTGGATGTTTTGTTTTTTTTTTTTTTTTTTTTTTTTTCAGATTTTTTTTTCTACTCCTCATCATGTTACTCCTCTATAAGGCAATACTAACCCAGTTGTGTCTCAGTGAGTGGTAGGTGTCTGTGTTGTGCTGCAGGCATGGGTCTCTCTAATAGAAACTGAATTTATGTGCTCTCTCCCCTCAGTGGTCAGTGGTCCCAGCCTGCCTCAGTCTCCCATTATCCTTGACCCACTGCTCTTACCCCCTTTCCTCAGCCATCACACCTGCCTACTTACATATATTCCAATTGTCCTTTGTATGTTACACTCTTCCTTCTTTACTGCTGTGTGCCTCCCTTTCACTCTCTGAAATGTGTGTCCTGTGTGAGCGAGTGTGTCCAGCTCTTCCTACCTGGCTCCGTCCAGTCCCTGGTCCTGGCTGTGGCTGTGGCTGTGGCTGATCATCTGTGTGCTGCTGCTGTGTGTCTTCATGTGCCAAAACCCTTTGCTGTGCTCCTGCTTTGTCTGGTTGTTTGATGTTTGAAGTTTTTTTTTTTTTTTTTTTTTTTTTGTCATATTTGCCATAATGTTCTTTCAGTAAGATTAGTTTTGATTTCATTTCATCCAATAGACTGGATTTCATTTGAGCTAATAATTGCCCAATTGTCAACATGGAACATTTTTTACTCACCTTGTGATCCTTACTGAGATTTTTTTTTTTCTTAAATTTTTCCCCATTTTGATTTCCCATATTTGGATATTTTTGGGGAGTGTTTTCTTTCCCATCATGAAGGTTCAGGCCATAGGGATATAGTCTTGTCTCTGCACTATGGTCCTATAAAATTGTTTGTGATTGTAAATGGTGGTCAAGGTCTTCAAATAAACGTGAACCTGAACTCAAATTTGTAATGTCACCCAGATATATAATCATCATGTTTGAGTTGATTTTATTTTTTATTTTATTTAGTTCATTTTAATGTTGGAATGTGTTTATAGGTTTACTGTATGTCATTTTGCTAAGCAAAAGTAATTGTATGGTCATTTGTGGGTCTCCAGCCACTTCAGTGTGTCAGTTTCAACTTTTCATGCATTTCATTCCTGTACAGTGTCCTAACCCTAACCCTTGACGTTTGTGTCAATGAAAATGAATCAAACCAGTCTGCAGTCACAGAGTCTTGCAGAAGTCACAGAGTCCTGCAGAAACTCCTTGCAGTTGCCTATCACCACCCAAAGATGTCAGTAAACGATAGCTGAGCTTTCATCCTGTTTGCATTCCCACCCACAGAGTTGCTGTATCATAATTGGGGACAGTTCTGCCGCTGAGAGGCCACTTTAACATTAGATGCTACCAAAATATCAACATGGAGGGCTACTGCTGGTGAATTCATGCAAAACGGCACAGGAGACCTAAATCCACAGGCTTAGGGGCCTAATTTCATGCTATGATGATGGTGGCCTTTTTTCTAAAATCTACAATATCCATCATATTAGTGTGGATACTCAGATCAGTGTCTTAGCTAGTGGTCTTTTCATCCACTCAGATTTAAAAAGTGCACTGGACCAGAGATTTTTTTACATTACAGATCCAGTCACTCCAGTGACTTTCAGTTGCAATGATAGTTGGAGAGGACACTTGATGAATCCTAGCCCCTTAAGCGGAGAATCGCTCAATTATTGCCTGTCACATAGGGCACAAAGGCTCAAAGGAGGGCTCTGGCATCCTCACCAGTAGGTGGAGGCTGTTCTGCTCCACATGCCCTCTTTACCCTGACAAGTAAAACAAGCTTGTGATAACTATAGTCTGCCCTAACAGCTTCCTCTTGGAGTGCCAGTGTGAAGCGTGGGCATACATGCCACCAGGACTGCCAGACTGAGAGGAAGCTGAGCACAAACTCAGAGTCAAAGACTGCAGAGGAGAGGCACTGGGAGCGATGTACTGTTGGCAAAGAGGAAGAGTCAGAAACTGTAAGCCTGATTTCATGCCAGGAGAAGCTTGTGCAAAAACACATAAGGGAGCGCTGTGGATGAAAGAGCTTATGCATTTACTGTTTGCAGTTAATGACTTCCAGTGAACCATTTATTCCATCTTTTTTTTTTTTTTTTTTTTTTTTTAATCTTGTTCACCTTTTAAGGATTTTATTGGCAAGTGGGACAAAACATTTCAAATTGTATTTTCAATCACAACAGTAAGAGAAATGCAGAATGCACACAAGAGGTGGACATATATCTAATAGCCATGTTCAGTATAATCAGCTCAGTTTTTCACACCTTCCTAAATAGCAAGGTAACGCTCACCTTAATTTAGCCTTTCTATCTACATATTGGTGGGATCGTCATATCATATTGTCTGCTGATATATCTTTAATGTTCCCTTGTTACCCGTAAGCATATATAGTTTGCTGCTTAGCAGGTTGTATACTTGCAAAAATGAATGGATTTGATAGAGTTCTGTCATTTTTGTTGATTGTGTTCATCTAGATTTTTCTAGATTTATTCATTCCAAAACAGCAGCAGGACTGGTCTGCAACATGACTGGGATGCAAGATTTGGTTCTTTAGTCCTGAATAATACTGCAGGGACTTTGAATGTCTGCAAGAGCAAGTTGATGAATTAAAATGGGATGGGCAAACAGTCTTTTTACAAGGGTGTAGCAGACACAGAAAGCCCTCTGAAACCTGTCCCTCACATTTTATTCCACCTACAAATTGTCAGAGTTCATCTAGTTCCTAAATAGTTCACCCACTGTCATGAAATGACCATCCTGGCTTTTTAGTAGATGCCTTTTCCAAGCGGTGAGGGACCAAGCAATTAGGCACAAGGATTGACAGGTTAGTTTAGGTAGGAAAAAGGGCATTTATTCACCCAAAATGCAAAAATCCACATACATTCCAATAATCAAAAACAAATATATTTAACAAAAGTCATGGCCCCAAAAAAGAGTTAACCTAAACAGAACTTTCGGTTGTTTTTTAGGGTGCCTATTGTCATCTGGCCGGGGACAACAGCAGGATATTAGCCATGTTGGCTAAAGCTGCCCTTTTTACTGTCATTGAATTCCTGTCCACGACATAATAAACTAATAAACTAAACTTAATTCAAGAGAATGGCAACCTAACCAAACGTAAGGTAAGCTGGGCTAAGCTGAGCTAAGTTGAATTGAACTGAACTGAACTGAACTGGACTGAACTGAACCTGACCTAACTACAAGACACACAGCTGATCTGGCCATTACATACACAAAAAAGGGGTAGACAAGGACAAACTAAACTAAACAAAATACATGAAACAAATGACCAGGTTTAGGAAAATAATATAGAAAATACTAAGTAACATACCATATTCTACAATAAATTCAAACTTAACATTAAGGCAGTAACTATAAATCAAATTGCCTGGACCACACACCATGAGCTAAGGTAACTCAAAGAGAAGACAGAATAACTAAACAGAAACGCTTCAACATACTGACATCTACAAAATGACTAAAATGTGCGTGCTACAAAAAAGAAGCAATGCAGTGCCAAATATTAATAAAGCTGTGGGTGTGATGTATGAACAAAATGCTGTGGCAGTTGGGCTCTTAAAATAAGAGTTACATGAAAGATGACGATGATGGAGAAGAACTGAGACTGATTTTGGCAGTGTGGACAGTGGAGTAATCAGTGTGGTGGCAATGTGACTTCACACATACACTCACACACACACACACACACACACACACACACACATGCAATAATATCCCCAAAAGCCTTAATGAATGATCTGAATAAGGACTAATGTGAAGCCTGTCATGAAATAAATTAGCAAATTCAATTAAAAAAAAAAAAAGATTTCGTATATATTTCTATGACTGGCTTCCAGAATAGCAGAGAAATTCTCCGATTTGATGCGTCTTCAAAACATTTGCCAGCTACAGAGCAAAGCACACCCACACTTAAGCCATCTTTCATGAGAGCCTGTCTGCTCCTGGATTGTACTCCTGCTCATCATTAATTTATGTCACCCATTCAGTAGTATTTAGCTGTTAAGGTGGAATTATGTCACGATATAAGAGGCATAATGAACTCTGTGGTAAAATGTGGATTACTGCCACCCTGTGCTTACACCATTAATATTGTAGGAACCAGTGTGGCATATGAAATTGTTGAGTGTTGCGAATTACAATTTTCTTTTCATTTTGCATGGAGGCAAATCAGGATTGTGGCTATATGGCAGTGTTTCCTTGTCCATTCTTAAAGGCATTCTGAAAGTAAATTTATTATTCCACCAGTCACTCCATCCATTGCTTCACTGAAGGAAACTGTATTAGAGTAAATACCAAATGCATCTGATACTTTAGCTTCAAATCTCCTGTAAGATTTAACTACTGATTGCCAGGTTTAAATAATGTCAATAATTTACAAATGAATTTGACATATTCTATTTGTAAGAAAAAACATAGCCAAAGAAGATACAAAGTTTGGAAAACACAAGTAAATGTATTGAGCACCGCTGCCAGGCCTGTGCTCTACTCAGCATGTGCGGGGGATTCAGCACCATGGAGAGCGGCCGTCAAGTTTAGTGACGTGACTTCTAGACAGACTGTTGAGTTTAGAGACCACATCTCCCTGTTTCAAACACCATAGACGTGTGAGAGCTCTCAAGGAACAGGAGCAAGTTAACAGAACGGAGCTGAAGAGAACAGGGCGGAGGTGAACAGAACGTATCACACTGGAACAGCATAACACCCAAGGACAGAGCAAAGCATAACAGAACAAAACAAAGCATATAGTAGAAAGCAAAACACAGGAACAGTACAAACTGACAACAGAGCAGCAGAACAGAACACAAAAAAAGAAAAAATCAAAAACAATGAGAAATCGCACAGAATGCATCACCAAAAGTGTAAATATTTGGAATCAAATGTAGTTAGCATTTGATCGCAATCACTTATTGATGTAGCCGGCTTTGTCTAGCAAGTGCTCAGCATTGGCCTCTATGGACAAAAGATGGTGCTGCACTTTTTCTGTCACAGCTGTTAGTGGCCATGGTTCGGCTTTCTCTTTATAGGCATTGATGTAATTCTTACTGTGTTTGTGTGTGTGTGTGTGTGTGTGTGTGTGTCTTCCACATGACTGACATCAATATCCTATAATAATTTTCCAAAAACCTGCACTCGTACTTGTAAAGCCAACTTTGAAGCCAGACACTGCTTTACAACAATCAGCACTGGAAACTAATGTCAGTCACCAGACCTGTTTACAAGCTCATTTGCTGCTTTTGTTTGATGATCCCAAAATCAAATCTGAATCAGAACAACAATATACTCTGATTGCACTGAAATTGTGTTTTCAGTATAATTACTGGCTAGAATATAGGTACATTTATAGTGTACTGATGTGCAGCTAAAATATGGAACAACTAGGTGAGCTTAAGTTGTATAAAAGTACAACTTCAATTATCAATACGTAAATGCAGCATTAATTTTTTTAATTTCTGTGTTCTGCTGCAAGCTTGGGCGTTATAATCACTGGCTGAGACGTAATTTTTCAGTTTTTATTTTTTTAAGTGCTTAAAGTGAAACTGAACTTTGATAGAGTTGGGTTGCATAGGTTCTCGAGTCCACATGGTGGTGAAATATCCTCATTAGTTGCTCCCCTGAGCTGCTAATCCACAATCCTGTATTTGTCATTGTTGGTCATTTTGTGGATATTTTTTGCAGGTTTTCTGGTACTTTTATTACTAATTTTCTGATAGTTGTTTATATTTTTTAAAACTATTTTTACGTAATTGCCAGGTAATTTTCTTTTAACTTTTTTTTTTTTTGGTAATTGTCAGGTCATTTCTTGCTTATTTGCTAATTGTCTTTTTCCCTTTGTTTTTGAAAGAAGTTGATTGAATTTGCTTAGGTGTCAAAGGGTTAAAGGTTACACCCCCTCCTCACTAAGTTTAAAGTTAATAGTTTAAATTGGAGTTTCAAGTTTAGGCACAACAGGATTAAATTTAATCTAAGTTTTGAGTACAAACTAAACCCACGTTGAAGAGAAGTTTAAATTTAATCTCCCCTTTTTTATTGATCCTCGTTTGAATATCCCAGCCAGACAGTAAATATTCTTGGGACGTATTTATTGTTGCCTTGGTGTTATTTTGACCCTTGCTATTGCTTGTGATGTTGATTATCAAAGTATTAAAGCTCATTCTGTTGCTGCACTTGTTGTGAGTCTCCCTGAATAAAAGAATCAAGTAAATGCCTAAAATATGTACATAAATCCAATATATTTCTGGGCCTGAAAAAGCCTGTGGTTCACTGAGTGTTAAATATCATCAAGCATCTGGTTAAATGCTTATCAACAGTGGAATTGCAAGCCTCTGGAAATTGCTATCGTGGCAGGGTGCATAATCTCCTTATTAGCATTCATGATGGCAACAGAGGGAATCATTAGGACATCAAAATGGGTTGAGGGAAGGGAAACGCTGGAGGGCAGGATTTACCTCCCACCAATCAGGGCATATTATGATGACAACAGCAGACTATCCAAAAGTTGTGTGCCAAGTTGAATGCTTACCAAAAATGGATGCTTTGAGGAACGTGAAGGCGTGTGCAGAAAGAGGATTCACTTTTTACCGTGTGTGTGTGTGTGTGTGTGTGTGTGTGTGTGCGTGTGGTCACATATATTGGCAGCAAGATGACAATCTACTTTTTCTTTGAAAGTCCTCTAACTGGGCTTTGATGCTATCCATAAATGAACATCATTATTTTTATTATTTTTCATGATTTTTACAGGAAATCATATATAATTAGAATAAATTAATGGCATACCTCATTAACATACTGTTAAAGTGATCATTGTGTACTCATTGTGTTGGTTACTGAAAGGAACTTGTAGTTTAAATAGGATGACAGTAAAGTTTGTGATGGTGATGCTCAAATAATTATGGTGATGATAAAGTACAACAGACTATTATTAACAGATTATTGCTGTCTACTTTAGGAGGGCAATAAGGCCCGGATATCATCCATGGACGTATATGAAATTTGGACGAGGTACAGCAATATGGCCATTCATCAGAATGAACTCTGCTCACCCAGTGCATATCCGACATGGGGCCATGGATGTATAAGAAAAATAATAAATAAAGGCTCCTGCACCCCCTTAAATTTTGAATATTTGGCACTGCAGCCATTTTAAATAATCTGCCAAACAGGCCAACAAATCAGGGTGCATGCAAAATCAATTACCACCGGGCAGGAGGACCCGGTTTGTGAAATGCACTTCCATCTCTTATTTGACCTTATGTCTGTATGACTTGATGTAATGTTTAGGTTAATGAAAAAAAAAAAACCCTGCTAAATGGATTTGATTTGACCTTAACAGAGAGAGCACTTCATTTCACTTTTTAATAAGTTGTGTTTTATCACTGATTATACCTTCTCCCTGAATCAGGGCTCTGTGTGTGCTCATTTAGGATTAAAGGATAATACCAGGGATTTTACATGTTTGGCGTAATATCTACAAAATGTATACACTTCACATTTCTGCTAATCTTTTCCCAAAGCAAGTAGTTGTAGTTTAGAACTGTGATATCATTTTTCCTCCCTTTTACCCAGCCATTGGTTTCCTTTCATTCTACTACGATATGAAAATAAACTTGCAGAGACTTCAAACTTTCTTCACAACAGTATTCCACCATAATATCATCACTGTAATAATGTTGTCCACATTAATTTTCCTAATAGCAGCAGCACTGTTGTGTTTTGATAACTTGAAATTGGATGTAGTGAAACGGTCCCTCCCCTGGAAAGTAGTTCCTAAGGAAACATTTGCTTTATACAGCCAATTATCAGTTCTATGGTTCATTAACCGTGACAACTTTCTTAGCTGCAGAAGCAACTTTGATCAACCAAAAAACTGATTGTAGCTGAATTATCCAACAATTGCATACCTATCTATCAATATCTACCACTTTATCTCCCCATATTCATCCTCTCACATTAAACTACATGAGCTTTTAGGTGAGAACTGGCAGAAAAGGTTTTGTTTCACAAGTTTTGTTCCCTCCTTACACTTGTCTGAGGAGGACCGTGATCCAAACATTGCCCATACGTATGTTAACTATTAATAATACGAGAAATGTTAACTTTGCACAGCTAATATTCAGCTCCGTGGTTTATGAATGGTGACAACTTTGTTAAACTGAACATTATGTGGTGGGTGTTTCAACCAAAAATCCAATTTTGAAGATGGATTGATTTTGATTATATGTTGTGAAATCTTTAGCACTGCCACATGATTTGCAAAACGGTTTCTAGCTATGTAAAATGTGGGGAAATTGTAGTAAATAGGACAAACATTCAGAATCACTGAAGTCCTTTAAGGTTAGAGCTAAGGTTGTGTGGTTGTTATGGTGTGACTATGGGGTAGCTTCCTCCGCTGAAAGACTCAAGTGCCACCTGAGACTGTGAATTTAATTGCGGATTTGATTCAAAGGCTCTTTCTCTATTTCTGAAACTAAATTGTGATGAATAACACGGACTTACAAAAGTGAATGAAACTCGATTCAGCTGAAACTGAATGTCACCATTAGCACATACCGGGCAGAAGAGGAACCTGGCAAATCCTGCACCTTGTTGCTTAGAAATGGGTGTTTATGAATCGCTGCTTTGCAGTTTATAATGTTTTTAATTTCAGAATCCCCTCAACACATTAAGACATTTTTCTCACAGGAAAATGTGAGGCATGAGAGTAGAGCACTCACGACTTGATTTGCAACAAATATGCCTTTGCAAATCAAACCTACACAGTATTACTGAGACAACAATATTCTGGTGCTTTCAGATTGCTGTCAAGTTGATCAACAGCACACTAGAAATCCTTTCAGTCTCTATTAAGCCGATCAACCTGACAAACTGGCTGACATTCCCGCTGTCAACTAACTTGTCAGCTGAGAGAAGGCAAACAAAGCTGAACTTTTGGTGGTCTTCAACAACCAATCAGATTCCTGTATGAAGTCTTTTCCCCCACTGACATGATGACAGCTCTGTAAATAAATATTTCACCTCATGACAATTACATTTTACTATGTGATAACTGCAGCCTATTGGATTTGGATTACAATACAGTGTGTCAGCCAGTCACAAATTAATCAGTATAAAGTTGCTTGAGTTACTCTTTGATAAGAAAAAAAGTGCAGATATACATTACAAAATTAACATGAGAATGCATTGTTAATTATACTTCTCTGTGTGAGGAGCTTAGCCTAAACAAAGCTGTTGCAGCAAGAGACCAAAGGATTCAGGAATTGACAACAGCACATAGACTGATGTCAATAAAACTGCTCAGAATCCAAAAAAAACCCCACCTCTCAGCCAGACATTACGTGATAAATGAACTTAAAAACACACACACACATATTTAGAAAGATTCTTTTATAGTTTTTTTATTCAAGTTTTACCATTTATTTAGGGAAACTGTTAACATTTTTCTTCTTTTCTCATAATGAAAATGTACGTTTATCAATCTGCATAAAACATCACATTTACATCAAAATAAATACATCATCTGGGTGGGTTGATTGAGCTTGCACTTGAAGGTAGGTCAGTTACTACAGCTACGCTATTCAAATCACAACCTCCAGATCTGCAACAATGCCCCCCTCCCTTCCCTCCCAGCTGCTCCAGACCTGGGACTCTGTGGCCAGTCTATGACAGTCATCAATCTAACTACATGTGAGAAATAAGAAAACAGTAGTGCACTGACCCTAAGTCATGGATTTGAATACCACGGGACTACGGCTAAAACCAGAACTGGACCTGTTGGAGTATAAAGCCTTGAAAATGACTGCAGGCAGGAGGGACGGGGACAGGAGACAGCTCACATCCTGTGTCTGACTGACAAGGAAAATAATGAAGTAAATCATTGACCCCTATTTTCTCCCTGTAATTAGCATTTTGTGACATGAGAGGGTGACTTGGGCCAGTACAAGAGTGTGGATGTAAAAAAGAAAACAAAATCCATCCCCTCTACCTGCCAATTATCTCCAAGACCCAACCCAATAACCATCACCTCAGCATCTGTCTGCACGTCTCTCTCTTCTTGTCCTC
This sequence comes from Myripristis murdjan, assembly GCF_902150065.1. NCBI lineage: Eukaryota > Metazoa > Chordata > Actinopteri > Holocentriformes > Holocentridae > Myripristis > Myripristis murdjan. Next base: position 17,206,905 of record NC_043991.1, read on the forward strand.
TTTCATCTATGCTGAGGCACAGTCTTTGTCTGCTCTTCATGTTCACAATGATTTTTCACTAAATAGCTGACAAGTGAGAGACAATAAAAGTAACAAGTGCATCAACTCCCCCCATCCCGCATCACTCACACAACGCCCCGTCCCCAGTTCCTTCCCCTTCTCCCTTCCTGCCCTCTTTTCTGTCCCAGTCCACATTTTCTTCCTATCCATCTTCTCTCTTTCTCTCTCCCCTCGCATCCTCTTCATCTCTCTCCCCTCTATCCTCCATCTTATCTGTGCCCTCCTCCAGTCCCAGTGACACTGATCTACACAGGCTTATCACTGACCCCCTGCCTATTCTCTTCGCTCCTCATCCACTCCGCATTTCCTCTCCTATTCCCGTCACCTCTTTGCTCACGCTAGAAGCTGTCATGTCCAAGGACGAGGATCACTGTGTCTTGGCAGAAGGGGCTGGACATCATCTATCTGTATTTACATCACCTCCTCCTGGGAGGAACAGGAGGGCGGAGAGGATGAAGAGTTAGGATGGGCGGTCAGTCAGGGGGTCAGTCTTGGTTCAGAACTGTCATGGGGAGGCTTCTCATATCGATACCTCATATTCACGAGTGTCCTGCCGAGAATGAAGGCGAGCCAAGAGAGAGAGAGAGGGTGGGAAGGAGAGAGATAAATGTTTGAAATGCATTAGTATCACTGTGCCAACACAGCTGTATGTCCATAATTCTCAGTGAAGTGATAAGCTGACCAGTGATCATGGTATAACTGCTTATGCTAACTACCCAGCTCTTCTTCTATTTATTCCAAACAAGCTGCTGTTGCTGCTGCTGGAAAGTAAAATGCTTAAATGGAGGATTTTTCTCAGTGAACATCCTAGCCTGTATTTAGACGAGAAAATGTAAAAACTTTCATGAACTGGCAGTAAGATTGCCAGTGGAGAGTAGCAAAATCAAAATTTTAACAGACGATTACCTTACAGGGATGGTAAACACAATTACAAATAGGGATTTTCTTATTTAGTATTATTCTTAGTACAGTCTTCATCCACCAAGATTTGAGAGAAGTCAATAACTGTAACAAAACAGAGTTTTAAGAGCTGCATTCCCTATTGGACATACCCCTTAGGCTAGAAATGTAATGATTTTAAGACCGCCCAACTGCAGTGATAATACAAAATAATATATAATTAACAGTAGATTGGTAAAATAATTCGTGATGTGCCATGTTAACAAGTTAATAGTTACTGTTACTATTGTTTGTTGTGGCACACGATAGCAGCTGCAGTTGAAGAATCAGTCAAATGGAGGCAGGAGGAATAAAAACTGAGGTCGTGTTCTGAATTGATTGCTTCACTTTGAGTCAGGAGAAAACAACTGACAGGACTCTCTCTGCACAGACAGGACTTCAAATTCTCAGTTTCATGTTGAATTCTACACCCAATGATGACAATAAAAAACATTTTAATTAAAAAAATGCACAGTTCAGTTTACCATCCCTTTAAGGATCTGTACAAAAGGTGCACTCACCCCTCCTGTCTCATAGAGTGGGTTGTCAAATTCTGTCTCCACAGTGATCTGTCGGTAAGGATGGGGATAGATAAGAGGCAGCCTCAAGTTGGAGTGATATCGGCACCTAATGGATAAGATGACAAGAAATGAAAAAAATAAGAAAGTGTTACACACTTTAGTGAAGGTTCACAGGCAGATAGACAGCTACAATTTATGCCTGTAAAAGATGCCGTCATATTTTTTCCTCTGTGATCAGGAGGCCCTGAGGCATTAATGATGCAAGGAAGGAGTGAAGATAAGAGTGGGATTTCAGTCAGTGGATACCACTGTAGCACTCGGTGTTTGATTATAGGCCCTTTCCCACTGTGTGGTATCTATTTTACTCGTCTGAGCTCAACCTGCTTTTGCTGGTTTTCCACGAGGGAAATAGCTTCTAGTACTGGTTAATATTTTTGGAATCATCTCCATTCAGGCTCCAAGCGAGCTGAGCAGATATTAAAAGATGACATGAAATGCTGCAGATCATTGATTAGTCAGACTGAAATTGAACAGTGAAGCCCTGTCGATGGCTGTTTACAAACAATAAATACCAAAACAAGACTTGCAAAACTTGTGTCATATTTGATAATCTATCCAAAAATCCAGAAAAGTAAAAATCCAGAAACAAAATCCAGAAAAGCACACAGTGAGTACTTGATACAAATATCATGCATTATGGGTGAAGCTTTTTAAAGGGGAGAAGGGAAGTGTTTACCGTGTGACGTAGACATAAGCCCCTCCCAGCAACACAGATAGCAAAAGGACCAGGATGAAGATGGCCAGAGCTATGTTCCCTCCATCCAGACTGGAGCCTGCAGTGGCCTCTGCAACTGATAGACAATATAAATGGAAGCAAAATGAATTAAAGCCATATATCCATTTGACACAAAAAGAAAAGCCCTATGAGACCTGGAAAAGGACATACTGTGTGGTCTAGGATGCTACATGGAAACAAATGACCAAAAAACAAAGGTGGATTGACATATGTACACAGTAGGAATGGTCTAACAGGCAGACAAGTGCTGATGCAAGCAGAGCAGACAGTGAGAGATGAAAGTGCTTTTTATTCCTAGCCTGTGTGATGGTTTGTTGGGGTTGTTGTCAGACTACAAGACAGATTGTATGGACGTTAACCCCACAGCACCAGAGCAGAGCTCTCATACCAACATACACAAACTCACCTTCCAAAGCATGGTTGCCAAAGCAGTCATGGTTGGCTGCAAGACATCATTCTGTCAGTCAGTGCATATGAAAATTTGAATTAGGAGTTTCTATCTGTAATACCCAAACGTGGCTGCCTCGAATTGCATGCATTGGGCACATTCAATCTGTATCAAGAAGCAATGAGCAAAATATACCTTCAATAAGACTCTCTACATGCATAAATCCAAAGGTATGCAGAAACGAGGAGTGCTCCATTCCACAAGTACAGTAAAGAACCCGAATTTGCACAAGTCTCACCCCTGCAGAGTGGAAGCGGGCCGCTCCAGAAGGACGGGTTTCCAAGGATGCATTTAATTGCAACCTCTCCAATGAGCTCGTAACCTTGGTAACAGACAAAGGTGAGTGACTCGCCAGGCAGGTAAAGCCGCTTGGACAGTATCTGGTAGCCATTGTCAGGGAGGCCGGGGTTCTCACAGGAAACCGAGTCCTCAGCTAGATAGAAGGAGGGAATAAAGGAAAAGATGGATGAATTCAGTTGAGTTTCTGGAAATGAATAAGAGGGTTTTGCGTCAAAGCTCGCCTGACAGATTTGACAGGCTCAGGCTAAGGTGACATGACTCATGGATAATCTCCGCCCACTCCTCCAGGTGGCTGAGAGCTGATTGGTATGGTGCATTAGCATCACATTTACATATCAAACACTTCACATAAACATTAATAACCCTGAAAACACACACAAACACACTCAACATGCACACGGACACATGCTCGCGCACACACGTACAGCTACAGTGCCGAAATGAGAATGCACGGGGAGGAAGCACCGTCTCTCACGTGCACAGACACCGGGATTGGTGTCAGCAGAAGAAAAAGAGTGCCGGGCCCTGTTAAGTCCTCTTTGCAAGAAATCACACAAACCCACTCATGTCAGATTGCACAGCAACAGGAAATGACACTGAAAAGAGCTTCTCGTCTCCAGTTTACTGCTGTGTGAAATTGTCTGTCCTTCTGACAGGTTTCTGAAATCACAGGGCTGGAAAATTAACTGCTAACCCAGAGGACCCTTACAGCCAATAATTTTGTTAAAATAACTACAGGCATTTCCTGTTATGTACAGGCAGTAAACATATCACGCCTGGTGTTGTTTCCATTAGCAAATTGCTCATCCACTACTCCAGTTGCTCTAGGAAAGAGGCTAATTTGGACTTAAATTTCCCCTTTAGTTGTTGCAAAGTTAGAATTTTTTTTCCATATTGCACAGTATGCATGTCCATCCATATTGTTTATCTGTTGGTTGCAGCTTCATTGAAGCTACATCACATTTTTAAATGTGATGTAGTGAAATATTCAAAGCCATGGCTGCAGCATTACATCAGACAGAAAATATATACATGTCTTGTGCATCATTTTATACACATTATCCTGTAATTCAGCAGAACATATTTGGTATCTTTGGAAACCTTGGGATCTCAGCTAGAATTAAAATTAAGTATGGTGGATCTGAATGAAGCTCAACAGCCCAACACTGACAAAACCACCAGTGGGAGCATCAGCATTGAAGAGCTTAAACCTTGTTCTTGTACAAATCTGTGGACAAAATGTTTCTTCCAGACCCATCTCACAAATATGTTACTACTCACAAACACAGTGAGGGAGACGAGATGTCCACACAGGAGTCCCTGGCTCACGGCCGTAGCAGGTGAGAGTGGCTCCGCCCTGCAAGATGAAGCCAGGGTTGCAGCTGTACTGAATGGTTGTCCCTACAAGGAGCTTTGGGTCCGACAGAGACCTGGTGGAGTGCTCCACGTGGCCTGGGTCTGAACAGTACATTACTGAAACCAGATGAGGGCAGAAGAATATATGAGAGCAGAGAACATGACCAGTCTATAACACCAAGGTCTATAACATCTACAACAACAGAGCTCGAGACTACTTAAATAACTATTTCCACAGAGATTTCAGACCAGAGCAAGTATCACTGACTTATCCTTGCCTAGGTTTAAGGTAAACATTGTTTTAAGCGCAGTCTATGGAGTTTCAAATGGGAGGGCACACCACTTTGTCTGCTATGGTTAAGAATGAGGCTGATGAAGGCTAAAACTAGGGCTAGGCATAAACCGATTAAAAAGATAAGAATTTATGATTTAAATTTAATGAGCTAAATTGTAAAATTGAGATTCTGACTATGTTACAATGTTATAGAAGAAGCTGAGCACTCGGTTAATCCATGTATTTATCTACACAATTACCAGTCACATGATCATGCCTGCAAAGATTCCCATCTTTTAGTTGTTGTAATTGGGGAAAAACAAGAGAAAACCTAGATTAAAATCATAAATTGTGAAAAGTTCGAAAAAAAAATCAAGATTTTATTTCTTGCCCATGTCGGCCAGCTCTAAATAAAACCCCTCAGGTTCATGCCATGATTAATCATCCATGTGATATATTTAGACGCCTGTCTTGAATTTAATGTTTTGGTGTCACTTGTACACAAAAACAAAAAATGGCGCAATGAGCACTTACCACAAGTTACCACAGTTACCACAACATAACAAAGTGACGTGGCCTACCCATTGAAACTGCACAGTTTGCCTTTAAATATTAATTTGGAACGCCATTGCACATCAAGAGGACTGTCAACCTACATCACTTCAAGAAAAAGGTCAAAATCTGGCTCATAGAAAATTTAGAATTATAAGAGTACAAATTTATCAATAAATAATGCATGTCTCTAGTCACTATTTTGGTTTTATTATATTATTTATGGTTATTTTTTCCATACATGTAATGATGCAATAATTTATCATTAATTTTATCATTTAAAATTGTGAAGTTTGCGGATGACACTACCATCATCGGCCAGATCTCCAACAATGATGAGTTTTCATATCGGGAGGAAATCAACCATCTTGCAGAATGGTGCACAGGAAACAACCTACTGCTCAACGTCAGCAAAACCAAAGAGCTGATAGTTGATTTTAGAAAAAAGGAGGCAAAGACACACAACCCTGTTTACATCAATGGAGCTGAGGTGGAGAAAGTGAGCAGTTTTAAGTTCCTGGGAATCAACATAACAGAGAACCTGTCATGGACTTCACATATTTCTGCCCTGGCTAAAAAAGCTCAGAAACGGCTATATTTCTTAAGGAAACTTAAGAAAGTGAAATTCCCACGCCAAGTTCTTGTCAACTTCTACAAAGGAGCGATTGAAAGCATCCTGACTGGAAACATCACAAACTGGCATGGGATGTGCACGGCCCAGGACAGGAAGACTCTGCAACAAGTGATTAAAACTGCCCAAAACATCATTGGCACCCATCTACCAAGCCTCAGTGATATCGGGGAGGTGAGGTGCCTGCGCAGAGCCAAAAGGATCCTAAAAGACAACACCCACCCCAGCCACAGCCTGTTCACCCTGCTGCCATCAGGCAAAAGATACAGAAGTATCCGCTGCCGTACCACCAGACTACAGAGCAGCTTCTTCCCTCAGGCTGTGAGACTACTTAATGCACCATCTGCACGCCTCCATGTTTAATAATTTTATTTTTTTATACAATCAATTAATCAATCAAGAGGGAACCACATTTTAATTTCATTATTCAACGTGTTGTATAATGACCAACAAACTTCCTTGTATCCTTGTATCATTATGCACTGCTGAAGAAGTATCTTACAAATTATAAATTATAGAAATAATTACCCCATAATGCATGATTTTTGTAACAAGCACTGACCATGTGCTGTCTTCAGTCCCTGACAAAGAAAGTTTTAATACCTGCAAGCTTGCATGGCAAACTTTTGATAACTTTACTATGGCATTCTTGACAATGTATGTGAGATATTGTAAACACACACAGATACACACACACACACACACACACACACACACACACACACACACACAAAGCCACAGGTAGATGTATGTGGTATCTGGAACTCACTTTTCTCACAGAAGGGAGGCTGGGTGCTCCAGGAGAGGTCTAGCTGGCAGGTCAGGGTCTCTCGTCCCACTAAATCATAACCAGGATCACACTGGTAGGTGATGCGCGCCCCTCGCACCAGAGCAGCATGGGATGTTGTCTTCCAGCCATTCTGGATCTCAGGCAGGTCAGGACAAGAGTCATTACGGGACACCTCTGTTTGGACCGAGCAGAGAAATCAAAGGAGTTTGATTAATGGTTCCATTATACTGGTGCCATGGCCAGTGGCCCAGACAGGTCTACAGTGGTTCAATTGGCCAAGAGGGAAACTGAAAGCATTTTCTTCTTTTTCGCAGTAATTACCTGGGAAGAAGAGGGTTCAGCAGCAAAACAACAAGACAAATAGCCCAACATTTGATTTTGACAGAGTACCTCTGTGATTGATCCACATGAAGGAATGCATCTCAGCAGGGAAGACTGATGGATTGATTGTGTGATTATCTGATCATGTGGCAGACTGTGATATGTTGAGCAGTCTTCAAATCTCGCCTCTACAGTGTATGATACAGCGACAGTTTGCCATGGAAACTGTGGCATGGAAAAACAGGATTATTTTATTCCACCCCGCACATGAAACAGTTCTCAAGAAGATCATTAGTCTGCTATTCACCTCTCACAGTTTGTGGGGTTTTCTACCTGTGAAATAAAATGCTTTTTTTCAGTTGTTTTATACATTCTTCATTTGTCCTTTGTGTTTTGTTTATATGTTGTTATTACTTTAAAGTACGACATGTAATAATCTGCCTGCTCAAACTTGCAAAAAACAGCTTGGGGGTGTTCACAAGTGTTGTTGATCAATACCAGTTAATCCACTGCAATGGCTGCTGAGATTTCCAGCTTTGAAAATAGCTTTTGCTGTGTGAGCTAAGATAGCGATAGCGATTAACAAGACACTGCAACTACTTTGTCTTTCATGCTCAACCTCCATGACCACTGTGACTTGATGCATATTCAACATGTATGTGTGTGAAATGTATCTTTGCCCTGTATACTATGGTTGTTCCTTGACTTGATACTTCTTACAGCTCTTTTTAAACATTTCTAACTCCATGTGCTGACATAAGTTGTGTTGTGGTATAAAAATAAAGCCTCTATGATAAATCAAATACTACTGAGCACAAAATTGAGTCTGTATACAGACATGCATGGCAACAGCCACTAGATGGTACTAAAACATCATAAAATTACAGTGTGCCTTTAAATATAGCGTATTTCTAAAAGCATTCTGTTTTAGGTTTTCATTTCATGTTTATTTCATTGGCTTTATCCTTATGGACTTCAACTTCTTTTGCCTTAGAGTGAACTGGAGTGCACATAGTGATTTTGTTCAAATCTAAAGAAATCATAGGACAATCCACACCATTAGCATTACTGAAAATGAATCAGATTAACATCACTTTTATTTTATTGTACGTCAAGTAATCTGTGCTTTGACACGGGATCTATGTATCTGATTTTCCCACTTTTATGGTCATGCAGTTTTTAACAAATTTGTTGCACTGTGGATGCTGATGTAAGTGCAGAGAAACACCAAAACAAATGCCTTGGTCAGCCTCAGTATCCACCAGTGTCTTAATGAGAATGCAGCACATTAAATAAACCTGACCCCGGACAAAGACAGAAAAAAATCAATTAGAGTTCAGGGAGAAATATGAATCCTACTGGGACTTAGAGAAAATGACTAGCATGTGTGTGTGTGTGTGTGTGTGTGTGTGTGTGTTTGTGTGTGTGTGTGTGTGTGTGTGTGTGTGTGTGTGTGTGTGTGTGTGTGTGTGATTTTGTCATGTTGTGTAGTGTAATGATTGATCAGGTAGTATGCAGCATGGCAGTACACAGTAGGTAATAAGTCCACAGGGATTTGTAAGTTGAAGTTCCTGGATCATTTATTCATTGTCTATTGACTTGGCTCTCTCCCTCCATGCAAACTATAAGGGGGCTGGATGTGTGAGTTGTGTAATTTATTCTGAGCACATACACACACATACACACACACACACGCACACATGCATAATCAAAGAGGGTATGTATTCATGTTGCATCTACCTGATTTACTCCTCGGGGAGACATGCGAGTGTGTAGGGAGGGCAACTGGTGAATTGGACGGTGTACATTTCAATGCCGTTATAAATTGGTGTCAGGTGTTGGATCTGGAAAGCATTGCAAATTACTGTGTATAATGCGAGTGTGTGCGTATGTGCGTGGTTGTTTGAGAAACTCTAAGCGTGTGTGTGTGTGTGTGTGTGTGTAGACAAAGGCCCTTGTGAGATGGTGAAACAAATACGATGTGATTGAATAAGGGCAGAGGAAAAGGAATGGAAAGACAAGGCAAGGGAAGGGAAGAGAGGAGAGAAATGAGATGAGGGAAACAATGGAAGAGGAAAAATGGAGTGGACAACTTGAGGAGAAAGCAATATAACAGTGAACTGAAAAAAAAAAAAACTGGCTAAAAAAAATTCTTTCCAAATCTTCATCATTCATACTTTCATATTTTCCTCCCATGTCTCTGTGTTTACACACATCTCTACATCAGGCTGGTGTATCCCTAGAGTGTGATTTTGATCTATAGTGGAGCTTAAACCCAATTAACTCTCACCCATGTAGCTGATGATGAAGCCCTCTCCCTTGCCGAAGACGAGCCCCGCGGGGTCGGAGTGGAAGGTGACTGTCAGGTCAGGGGTTGTGGAGGAAAGCTTGAAGGGACTGCTTCCTCCAACATATTGTCCCAGGATACGGGTGGTAACCTCGTCACCATCGATAATGGTCAGCATATCACTATCACTGATGTTCAGTCTGACGACAGAAGAACAAACAGGGAAAGACAGAGATACACACACACACACACACACACACACACACACACACACACACACACACACACACACAGACACACACACACACGGCCAGTGGTATTAGATCAGGACATATTATGGTGAGTCAGTGTATGGTCATGTTGACAGATGACTGTGTGGGAGACAGGATGACCTGAAAGGCTAAATGCTTTATACATCTAGAGGCACAGTTGGTAAACACTGTCATGTTTTAATTGCTCTCCAGCCTTTTTTTTTTTTTCATCACACCACAGAGGCTTTTTAAAGATACACTTTGCAAGATATCTTTGAATATGAATATGAAATATTCCTGATATTTTATTAAATAGACCATGCCAATGATTTTGCATGTTTAACCTAATATCTACAAAATGCATGTACTTGTGTTTCTGCTAATCCTTTCCCAATGCAAGTAGTCTTAATTGAGAACTCTGATATAATTTTTCCTACCTTTTATCCAGCCATTGGTTTCCATTCATTCCACTACAACATGAAAATAAACTTTCAAAGACTTTGCTTTACGCAGAAAATTATCAGTCATGTGGTTTATGAATGGTGATGACTTTATTAGCTGCAGAAGCAGGACATTATAAGATGGACGTTTCAACCAAAACTTCACATTTGTAAATGGAGGGATATTAATTATATGTAATGAAATCTTTAATTCCACCACATGATTTGTGAATTTTGTTTGTTGCAATATGAAATGTGGGGCAATTGTAGGAAATGGGCCAAAGATCCCTGGAAATCACTGGTATGAAATGGGAAGAGATTAGTGCTAGAGCAGATCGTATTTTAGCATGAATTTGAATTTGATACACTCATCAATCAGTGGTTCAGTATTTTCAAAGCTCTGAAGTTGAAACAGTGAGAAGCACCTGATGATTACAATGCATGTAATCCTCAGCCAGTTCCCTTCATGTATAGCACATTTCAAGTATATCTGACATCCGATTACATCAGTGGGAAGCAAAAGGCAGAATACTGTGTGTGTGTGTGTGTGTGTGTGTGTGTGTGTGTGTGTGTGTGTGTGTGTGTGTGGGAAGGGGCTGTTTTTTTCTCACAGCTGAACGTCGAGCAGCACCCGCTTGTCCTCCCCTACATGTATCCTCCAGCTGCAGTCCTCTCCTTCTCCATACCACTCTGGCCAGTTTGGAGACAGAATAACTCCTCCTGGACCAGCCAGGTCACCTCCGCACTGTGCTGAAGTGAGAAATAAGTGAAGAAAGAAGAGAGAGAAGTTGCAAAAGATGCCATTACATTTAGGACAGCACTCAAGAAAAAAGCACTTTTTCCACCTTTACGCCCTCAGCGTCCAGTCATACCTTTGCATAGTGGCTCTGTGTCATTCCAGTATGGATCCCTAGCATTAATGCACTCAATAACAGGGGGGCCTTGCTCGAGAGAGTGGCCAGGGTCACAGCTAAACTGGACCACAGCTCCGACTCCATAGGATGGGTCAGAGGTGCTGAAGTTTCCATTTTGCAGGTACGGCTCGTAGCAATGGCCACGTTCAAAAGCTGCAGCATGAAGGAGCCAGGAAAAAGAACAAAAGACTCAAATCACATGAAACTAATGATAAAAATGTGCTATTAGAGGAGCTATACATCTATATGGAATTTTTAAATAGATATGCATACATGCTATACTTTGTGATTAGATCTAGTTTTTGTACCTTCGTAGCGGATGTTGAAACCTGTGTTGTGGTTGGGCTGATCAGTGATGAATTGGACCCTTACAGCTGGACCTTCACTGATCACTCCCTCAAATGGTATTTGTCCACCCCGACCAGAGTCAAACAGCACCACAGAGCCAGCATCCAGACCGCTCCACAGCACCAGCCTGCAGGCAGGGAAGGAGTGGGTTTGGGCAAGTGTGCATGTTTGTGTTTTGTGTGTGTGTGTGTGTGTGTACAGGTAGTTGCCACAAAACACAGCAGTGTCCACTTCTGTGCCATGGAAAAGTCTGCAGGTTTTCAGTCCAACAAAGCACCGCAGCTGCAGATTAGTTCCCCCTCAGTGGTTGAAAATGATAATCAGTGAAATCAGCTGCTGTGGTGTTTGGATGAAACAAAAATCTGCAGACACTTCCATGGCACAGAACAGAACACCACTGGCTTGAAGGGAACACTGAAACACCCCATAACACTCTCACACACACACACACAAAGGTATACCTACCTGTCAGTGGGTCCCAAGGCCAGTCTCTCCAGGTGGAGATGCAGCCTCTGGCCTTTTGGTGCCTCCAGGGACCAGGAGCAGGAGCGGTCCTGGGTGGCATTAGGCCCGTGGTGGGGAGAGGGGGACAGTACCCTCCCTACTGTGGCATTCCTCACAGAGCCCCCGCAAAGAGCTGCAGAGAAGAGCATTTAAAGGCAAGATATTCTTCTGTTTCATTCACGTCTTTGGAACACAAAGTAACAGAAAAGAGAGGGCTGTCACAGTGTGCAACAAAACTATAGCTTGATTTATCAAAGTTCAGTATACGCTGTGACTGAGCAGGTTTACAGTAAGTGTTAAATGCTCCAGATGATTCATCTTACAATAAGATAGATAACAAATTTTAAGAACACAAGGACTAGATGGTTTGAGGAAGACCCTGTGTGGATAAAACTTGTGTTCTTTATTTAGTGTTATCGCAAAGATATATAGCACAAAAAGTAAAAACACTCAATTCAGTTCACTTCAATTCATTTGTATTTGTTCATATATACAGTATTAGATCAAGTACTTATAATTAAATGCTGAATAAGATGGGCCTCAGCACATTTTTGTGGCCTGCTGTCTTTCTTCACCCATGACCAAACGGCCCACAAGGTTGTGTGATATTCTGTTATGTTTGAGTCTGTGGTTTCTCTTCCTTTGAGGAGTTAATTAGTCTAAAAAACAATACATATCTGTTTGACTTCAAGGACAATGGGTGTGATCTGATCAATAATATTTTGCATTCATTTGATTTTGCAACATAAAATATGTTTATACTCTGAACTATTTTTGCTCAGTAACTTTAGCTAGCAAAACTATATTTCTCTTGAGGGATATTTCGTAGAAGTTAACTTCCTGAGGTAAGTGGGTAAGTGGTAACTTCTATAACCATGGTAACGCTCACCCCTGCAGGTGGGCTCCTTGGCACTCCACACGGGCAGGGAGGCGTTGAGGCAGGTGAGCAGCGGCTCTCCTTGCAAGTGGTAGCCCATGTGGCAGTGGAAGCGGGCGATGCCTCCGGGCAGCAGGTCCAACACAGACACCTCACCGAAGTGAGGCCTCCTCGGCATGGCACAGCTCAGCCTGAAAACTGCACACACACACACACACACACACACGCACACGCACACGCACACGCACACGCACACACACACACACACACACACACACACACACACACACACATAACACAAACATCAGGGAGGAACTTTGTGAGTGTGCATATTATGGCTACAAATAAGTTTCAAATAATTACACAAAGCACTACAACTAGTAATACTAACTAGTATTATTTTAAGAACTGTCTACCATTATTACTAATACTGCGACTATTACTACTACTGCTGCTAGTACAGCCACTACTATTTCAACTACTATTACTAGAGCAACTATTCATATTATAACTATTATTGCTACCACCAGTACTTCTATTTTTCTGTCTTTCTATTCTATTCTATTCTATTCTATTCTATTCTATTCTATTCTATTCTATTCTATTCTATCTTCCTGTTTCCCAGTGGTGATGTAAAGGGATTAGATGGGTGAGATTAAAGGCCCAGGTGGATCTTTCACTCTGATGCTTCCCTGTCTTTAGTCTCTGTCACATCCACTTTAACCAGGCATACACAAACACACACGCACACGCACACACACACACACACACACACACACACACATGCACACATGCACACACAGAAACTAGATCTAGCTAAGTGTCACATTGATGATACTCACACACAGATGCATATACACACCTACATGAGCGCATGCACACAAACACACACACCCACACACACACACACATGCATGCACACATGCACACACAGTCATAGAAACATACACACACTGTGCAAACTCCCATATTCTCAGCCTCCTAATGAGATGAGAGCCAATTAATCAGAGCTCTAATCAGCTAATTCACACGACAGATCCAATCACCATGCTAAGTGATTAGATGAAAAGATTTCTGATTATGCAATTAACATGTATACAAAGTACAAACAGCCCCTTAGGTCCTAATGAAGAACTCAAAATTATCAAATTTGTACAGCTTATTTATATGTTTCAGGCAGCGCTTAAGTGTGTCTACACGTGTCTGAATGTGTGTACATACATATATGTGTGTGTGTGTGTGTGTGTGTGTAGCACTAGGTAATTTGAGGGGATGAGGTGGGATGCCAACTCAATTGTTAGCAAAATGACCAAAATGCAACCTCCTTGTTAACCTTCTATCTCCCAGCAGAGAGTCTGGGGGCAAAGGGGTTGTTTTTAGTTGGATATGTTAGCCTCATCCACCAGACTCATGGATCCTTTATCTAGCTGAGGTTTCTGCAAGTTAAACTCTACAGCCCTGACCACAGCTCTGAAATAGCAGTAGGCAAACTGTGCTGGGTATTGATAAATTCATGGTGCTGTCCGTGGTGCTGAAGTAGCAGATTTGTATTTATGCCTTTATCTCTCAGTCCCACCCTTCTGTCAGTTTTGTCTTGGACTTATAATATTGTCTAAACTATATACTAAGTATACTAATTTCTATATTATCTTGTATCCTATATACTCTCTAGAGTAGTGTTACCTTCATGACCAAAGTGACAAATAGCAGCTCGTTGTCATGGAAGAGCAAGAGGATCACAGAGACACACTATTGCCTGTAGTACTGCTTTAATATTTCTATGATCATTGAGTAGCATCTGTGCTGCTGAAAATGTACCCCAGATCAAATCACCTTCATGACAAAATATTGTATGGTAGACATAATTACAGATATAATTTTACTAGAAGATGCTTGGTGGAACCTGGGAATGCACCGATAATGACTGAGGAAATTAACCTGCACTGACTGCAGTGCACTCACCTGCTACAAATACATACTGTAAGTCAAGGTACAGTTTACACCATCAAAACTACAGTGTGTTTTGAAAAGCAAGAATTATTAAAATACTGTTGTCCTTATTCAGTAAAAGAATAGGCCTACACAAAATATGTATTTAGCCTAATAGCATTTCTATTTAAACTAAATTATGATCGCAATTATAATATCATGTGGTTGGTGGTGTGGGAGCAGGGCTACCACACCACCAACCATCCCCCCCGTTAAAAAATAACAAATTGCCTACTAGTGTGCAGACTCACTCTGATAGTGTAGCTGGAAGATGCCCATGCTTCCCTCCAGAGCCGAGCGGTAGTATACAGACAGGGTGTTGGTGGGGCTGCGAATCACCTGGCCTTCAACCAGAAGCGTCTGGTTGGCCAGGACCAGCAGGGCACCGCTCTCATCCACACCTCTGATAGACAGCTGCTCGCCCTCAGACAGGTTTACACTCTTTACCTGAACACACAGGGAAACAATGCACCATCTGAGAGATGAAAAACTAAGCAAAATATACTCCAAGTTTAGTCTTCATAAGCTTCTCCCTTTATTAGTCCCTTCAGGATTTTATGTTTTTTTTTTTTTGTTTTTTTTGTTCCCAAAAGTGCTTGATTCGATAAATTTAGTGATTCAGTGATGCAGTGTCATGGGTGTTTTTTGCAGGGTTGGTACAAGTAAAGAAAAAAAAGCAATTAAGTGAAATGGGACTGAAATTGCAAGAGATACCAAAATGGGGTTTTTATAATTGCTTCCTATTAAGAAAGAGTGATAAATAATCATGCTCTGATAAGCATACAGCATATTACAGAAACTATTAGAAATGCTTAGGGTGCTCTCGTTCTTTCATTTTCACAAGAAACAAAAACGTCTCAGAGCTGCTGTGCGGCAAAGGAAGGCACAGTGCTTGGACTCTTTTCTTAATAAATTGGTCAACACCTTCAAGTGAATATCAACACAGAAGGACTATAAAACTGTGCACTGCTGAGGCTGCACAGCTTGTCATGTGGCAAATACCAGGCAAAAGAAACAAAAGCTCATGATAAATGGAACCTATTCTAATTAAGGTTAAAGAGCCGTACCAGTGATTTTGCATGTTTAGCTTAATATCTACAAAATGCTTCTACTTCACACTTCTGCTAATCTTTTCCTAAACAAAGCATATTTCAGAAAGACAATATGTATTTTTTTATTTTTTTTGTCCAGCCATTGGTTTCCATTCATTCCACTACAATATGAAAATGAACTTCAAACTTTCTTTACACCAGTATTCCATCACTGCAATAAAATTGTCTGCATTAGTTTTCCTAAAAGCAGCAGCACTGTTGTGTTCATCTGCAACTCATTGCCCTCTATTTCCTTCCTCTCAAAAGCTCCACTGTTGACTTGCTGTTTCTAGTTCAACACCAAGATAGACTTGACATAGTTTGTATCATGTGGCCAGAAATGTCAGTGTGAAATTTAACTCCAGCAGCAACAGTGTGTGGAAAACAATAGGTGTGACACCAGCAGCGGGCACTGGGAGGCAGAATGAGCTCTGGGATTAGAAGAATCCCATGTTTACAACACGGCAGCACACAACAGTCTCAGCACCATCTTACTACACCCGACGTGCGCTCACGAGTAAGTTTGCTAACAGCGAGACTGTGACGGCTCTCACAGCCTATTTGTGTGGATCTTTGTGCTGCATACTGATGAGGTGTACCTGCAGCTCCACTCCATAGCCGGTGTACACAGTCACCG
The DNA here is from genome assembly GCF_902150065.1 of Myripristis murdjan. Taxonomy (NCBI): domain Eukaryota; kingdom Metazoa; phylum Chordata; class Actinopteri; order Holocentriformes; family Holocentridae; genus Myripristis; species Myripristis murdjan. Next base: position 17,223,231 of record NC_043991.1, read on the forward strand.
TGTAGGTGCAGTGTAAGAACGTGCCGTCTGGCAGAGGGGGGTCGTCAGAGGAGTCAATGTAGCCTTCTGGGTCGGAGAAATTCACCATGCACTCTGACACAGCTGAGGAGAGAGCAGAGGAGTGCACATACTCAGGTTATATGCTTTGTCCCTGCTCTGTTCTCTACCTGGCTCATATGCTCTGCAATCTTTTCAGTGGCTGCAAGTCCCTGCTGTGTGTAATTAAGTATGTCTTTTGTGGAGATCATAGCCACCGCACAGCAGGTTCTGTATGGCACAGCAAGCACTCCTGCTTGTCAGCATTCATTGGAAATAAATAATCAAATTCCCTGCTCTCCTCGAGGTTTCAGTGAAGTGTGATGTAGAAAGGCAATGACTGCATCTGGAAACAAAGAGGTAGCACAGAAAAAAAAACAAAAAAAAACGCTGTCAGGTGCTAAGTGCATACCAGTGTTAATTTTGGCAGCCAATTTGGATTCTCTTTTAGTATTCATCTTTTTGACTGAAATGCACTTTAGTTTTAGTCACATTTAAGTCATTTGAATTTTGTTGATTTTAGCCTAGATTTTGTCGACAAAAAATTGAGTGGTTTTAGTCCATGAAGAATAAGTTGTAATCTAATTCTAGTAAATTATGCATTTTTTTTCTCTTTTAGATCCTCTTTAAATGATTTGTTAGTGACCTTTATGTATAGATTAATCTACATTCCTCATTATAGCTTTTTGTTGAACTCCACAGCCAAAAGTAAAGATTGCCTATATATTTGATCCCTTCCAAACTGAAACTGTGGAATTGTGTACTTGACAAAAATGGCATAGTATTTAGTTGTATTTTTTTGTCAACAAAGCTTTGTTTAATTTTCGTCTTGTTTTCGTCATGGAAAAAAGTGTTGTTGATGAATACATGTAGCCATAATTTTTGTCAATACTGGTGCATACTACTACCACTCTTATACCTGAGGAAGGCGTCCCTGTCTCTGTGTCCATGTCCAGCGCTGTGGCGACGGTGGCGATCTCGCCTGCTTGCTCAGGGCTGTTTGTTACAGGCTGTGGCCCGGGGCTGGGGCTCTGGGAGTTTGTGTCAGTGGGAGGAGGCTCAGGTGGGTCGCTGCCTTGGCCTGAGACTGAAGCTGAGGTTGGGGGTTTTATCCTCTTCAGTAACCCTCCACCTTGATGCTCCAGGGATTGCGTTCCGGGAAGGGAGCCCACGCTCAGTCCTCTGCCCAGAAGAGGCAACAGATTCTGGGGCAGAGCGGAGGGGAGGACGTCCCCTGTCTGGGAGAGGAGTCGGTCTTTGTGGGCCAGCACTGACTGGAGCAAGCCACCTGCCACAACACTGGAGCTTTTGCCTCTGGGGCTGCCTTCCTCTCTGCTCCCTGATGTCACCACTGGAGATGGTGAGGGTAAGGAAGGAGGTGTGTGGGTTACTTTATCTGAAAAGAGTCAAAAACAAGGGATGAATCAGTCATTTGATCTGACGAAACAAGCAAGCACAGAAAGAAAAAAAAATCTTTGAAAATGTCCTGGGAGTGCTGCTCGGGGTGGTTCTGTCACTGTCCTGCTGGTCTTATCAGGAGAGGCGTTATCTGGCCAGCACAACCTCAACCCAGTTGGGCTCACCTCCACTTTTCACAGCACACACACATACACATTGACAAGCTGAGCATGCACCAAGACACACACACGCACACACACTTACCGTGAGGGTGTAGTGGAAAGACAGGGCAGCGAGGCATGACAGGACCAGAGCGAAGGGATGGGGGGAGAAAAAAAAACGACCAAGAAATGCATAGACAGGCAAACTGCTCTGCCGTGCATGCTAAAATGCTATCTCCAGCAGCTTAGTTCAAAAACAGCCCAGGCCAGCATGTGCACACACACACATACACGCACACCATACACACACCGCACACACACACACACACACACTCAATCCACGATCTGTAGTCTTTCCACTTACTTTGCGGTTAACCCTCACAAAGAAACACCAACAAGCAATACCTCAGCACATATCAACAACGTTGTGACTGAAAAGTGTTTATGGTGCAATCTCACACTAATCTAGATTTAAATGTCATTCACACACTCCTCAACCATCACTGTGCCGGCCAGGGAGAACCGATGCTGTCACTTTTATCTGAATATGACACGAGGAAAGATACTCTCTAAGCTGTCAGCGACTAGACACGACTTAATTTTTTTGTTTGTCATTTTAATAAGAGTCAGAGAATAATACCCATTTTTTCTTTATGTCAAACTATCATCAAGCCGAAATTCAATTTTACACGCAACCACAGACTGACAAACACACAAGCACACATACTTGGATACATCTCATTGCAAAGACACTGAACAACTTTCTTAGTACAACAGCAGACACTATGGCATTTATTAATCAAACATAACGTGCACACAATTTGGGTTCCTGATTATACAAAAATACTGTTCTAATAAGTATTCTGGATTAGCTTCACAAATGATGCAGCAGCATTTGACATTTTAAGTCAATATGCCACTTTGAGGTCAACTAACTAATGATGGCATTTGATAGTGCACCAAATCAGTGTTTCGTTATTTAAGTGGAACTTCCAGTATTTTCTTTAATGAAGGCACTCAGTAATCAGTGTGCTGCTGCCATGCCAAAAAACAAAAGCTTATCAGTATCAACCGATAATGAGAGATTTTTCTTGATACAAGATGGTTTCCATGTTACACCAAGCGGTTTCTGTGTTATAATGATAAGTTTTTCTTGTTATTATGACATATGAACTTTTTACATGATCACAAGAAACTAGTGATAACTTATTATAACAAAAAAATTTTAAACTGTCACAAGAATTTTTTTTTTTTCTTAACAAGAATCGTTTCTTGTAACACATTAGGCTTGTATGTTATAATAACAAGAAAAGAAGTCATTATAACATGAAAATATCTTGTTATAAGGAAAACAATCCAGGTACTGTATGACTATAGGTACATTTTTCAGGTACATTTCTCATTATAACATGATACTAATTCACTTTTTTGTTTAGCATGGCAGAAATAGGTTGCCGTAGTAACTAAGTAAAAGCAAATATGGCCAGCAACACGTGTGGTGGCTGACACTGTGAAGCGGCATACAGCTTTATGCTTAACATTTTGAATGGATGCATTATTAGCCATATCTGTCGAGCCATGTTAAGCAAATGGCCCTTGACTGAATATCTTTAAGCACTTAATGAGGTCTAACTGGACTCCACTGTGTTAAGGAAGGAGAGAAATCAATACAAATTTTATCAGTGATTGCTGCACTATTTTTCTTTCCTTAAATATCATCCCCAAAAATAGAAATTCTATTTGCTAAATTTGATATCTTTTAAGTCACAACATTTATTCTGGCTGGGCCTGGTGCCTGGCTACATCCTGGACTGGAATATTTCACAGTAGTAATATTTTTTTTTTCTCATTCTGTTACGTTTTCTTGAGAAGTCCCTCTTTTATTAGCAGAGACAAGAATAATTCACATTAATTTAAACCACAATGATAATAATCTTAAAGTAAAAATCAGCACAGTCATTTAATCAAATAAAAGGTTGGTAAACTGAGCTTAGGTGGTTGATATATCTATTATTACAATGAGGTTCAAATTGTTCAAGTTATTATCTTAGTGATTACAATCATTACCCAATCAAGCAAATTACAATTCTCTGACACTAAATGGGTTAAAATGAGGCTGTGTGAATCATGATATTATTCAGAAACTGGAAGCAAAAACCATCGCACTCCACCAAGACTTATTATAGCAGTTTACAGAAAAATCCACAGACAAAATGACTGTATTATCAGTTCACAGTGACCATTGTGTTTGACTGAAGAAAACTTTGCCCATTAGTCAGAATAAAATGGCTTTGTGATAGAGAAGAGGAATTTGACAGACAAGCTGGCTCCTTTTTAAAAGGGTCTTGAGGTTAGCAGGATGGCTGGCTCCTTAAGGTATTAACTGAAGTAAAAAGTCAGAATAAATGTAATCATAACACCTCAGAAAAACAGACAAAGTCACATTCTGCTCATTATATTCTTATTTAATAAACCCAACCTAATGATCAAAGCTGCAGTGAAAAAAATACAGGCTTATTTTACAGTCAGATCCTTCCTTAAATTCAGTTTTGCTAATCTGTCTTTGTTTACCTTTAAAAAAAAAAAAAAAACTACAATTTTTCAAATATGCTTGTTGTTCTCTGAGGAGGCATTATTCAAGGTTTGCCTCCCCTCTGGAAACTGATGCCTGCAGTACTATTATGAGAAGCAATTATCTTAAAAAAAAAAAACACTCCGTTTTTTGGGGTAAAAAGATTTATGTTAAGTTATGTATGACTTGACAAAAAATGTAATATATTTACTGTGCTGTCCGTCTTCTAAAATTTATGTTGGAAAAATATGGCATTGATTAGGAATGAGAATCTCGGAACGAAAATCTGCTGTCGGATGCCAAGATATCACCTGCCGTGTTGACTTTATGGAAGGCAATCATTCCATCAATCAGCTGCAGTGTATATCAACACAGAAACGTGAGCTAAACACACAGAGCTGGTAACCTGCAGAAACTACTAGGATCTTCTAATATTAATATTTTCATCTCTCTCTCTTTCTCTATAACCAAAGAAGATAGATATTATTTTCATGTTAGAAGCTACCCTGACCTGTCTTACACGACAGTGACTCATGGCTGTTGATGTCCCTGCTGTATCACACAGAAAATACACTTTTCTCACAGCAGCAATTTTGACTTGAAATGGCAGGTAAACGTGAGTTTCTAATGACATTAACGCAGATTCTGTTTCATTTAAGTGCAGAATGCATGATAACAGAAACTTTTTAGACCTAAATGGATCAGAGGCAATTCCAACAATTAGACATTGCACACTAGTGAAGGCACAAGCTTAAATATTTGTGCTTTTATTCCTGCAACCTTGCGTTAGACAAAGAAACTGGATCCAAATATAATGGTTTGTAAAGTTTCGGGCGTGAGAAGTCCGTCTTTGACTCTCGGTGGTATTAATCACAAACAGCCTTTACATGCCAAACAACATCGCCTCACAACTTGATAAGTGACTAATGTGTTTCAGTGGGTGGTGTTTGTGTCGGCCATCCAACTCATCAAGCAGTTGTAATGTCCAAACCGGGGAGTGTAAGACTGGACCTGAAAATGAGATGACTGAATTGCACGGCATAATTTGTTGTGTTAGATTTTACAGTGTGGACGCGGTTTCGCTGAAAATATCGGAGCCGTTGTACGTGTTGCCTGCCAATCCTGCTCCTAAATGTTCTCCAGCATCTGTGCGCTTCCACTGACTCTATGCCTCTGCTTTGTTGCCGTGCTCCGTATCTTATAAAAGTCAAGAGGGTCATCATCTGATTTTGAACGACCTATAAAATAATGTGTGTGCAAGAGGAATGGAGATAGTGGGAGATTATGTGGATAGTTAAAATTGTAATTAGCTTAATGGTCATGGTTTTAAGTATTCCCTCAAGCAAAACAGGATTTAATCTCCAGAGCCTCACAGCTGTCACAATGTAGCTGGACCAACAGACCAACAGTTTTTCTAATCGCCTCTCTGATTGAGTTTAAAATGCAATATATCTACCTGCACATTTTCCATAGCACAACATGTATTTTATTTTCTGTCCTGAGCCTAGAGCTGAAGAAATGTGGTAAGAGGTTTTAGAGGCTGCAGTTCTGCTCGCTGGTGTACGACTGGTGGTTTGTTGCTGGATAATTAAACCTCAAATTCCATTAAAGTGCTCATAGTGTTTATAACTATTTCTCCTCTCATCTCCATTTGTGAGGGTAAAGTGTCTCTCTTTGTGGGGAGACGGCGATAAAGACAAATGTCGACCGGGACTGACAGACTTGCGGCAGTTTCGAGGATTGTTTGAGGACAATTTCCAGTGACATGCACTGTTGTGGCGGCCACGGTTTGATGGAGCTTTACACTTTCAACTTGCTGAGGAGATTATGTCAGCCAAAGAAGCCAAGGGAGCTGTCATATACAGTAGAGCACAGGAATAGTGAAAATGCTGGACAAACATTTTACTTCAGCAAGAAAATCCTGAGTTTCAAAACCCAGCTGAAGAAACGGATGAAACGAAGTTAATCTGTGGCTAGGTAAAACTCCAATATATTTACAGTTTGATTTGAGAGAGGAAACCTTCACAAAACATTATATCTTTTGTTATTTACAGAGGATTAGGCCCACACAAAAATAAAATAAAATAAGATTAAAAAAAGGGGGGGTCTGAGATTAAAGTCGGAATTCAGAGAATGAAGCCACAATTTGGACTTTGATCTCAACTCTGACTTTTTTCTCACATTTCTGGCTTTTTTCATCCCAGAATTCATCCCTAATCCTATTCCGTCCTTATCAACTATCTTCCATCAAGACCAAAAGATCAGTTCTTCCAGACAGTCTATCCCAGACAAACTCTACCAAAACAACTGATTTCAATGATGAACACACACTCAGCCAGAGAGGAACGAATCAGTGAGAGGAGCTGCTGTGGTTGTTTTTGGTTGAAATAAAAAACCTGCAGACTCTCAGTCCTTAATGGCTCATGGTGGGAAACCACTGCAGTAGACAGCCTCACATTTCAGAAATACCTACAGGGACCGATGTATTAATGGATCCTGCAGAAAAGCACAGCTTCAAGGCAGACTATGCAGTTTCAAGTGGGAGGGAACACCACTTTGTTTACTAATGTTGAGGATGAGCCTAAGGAAGGAGAAAAACCCCTCACAATCATGCTGAGACTAATCACCCCAAGACTTAATGGAACACTTTTAAATGTCTGTCTTGAATATAATATGCTGAGTCAAATGTACACAAATATAAAAAAATGTAGCAAACTGCTCTTACATGTCTGGATATGATAGAGTAAAAGAGTTGAGTTGAGTGGCATTCATCATTCTTTAGCACATCGTAACAAGGTGGGAAACCCTCCCCTTTGAAACTGCACTGTCTGCTTTTAAGGCCGACATACTGTTGACTACACAGGAGAGGAGGACCAAGCAATGAAAATGCAGCAGAAAACTAGGGCACCACCAATGTGAAAGTTGGGCAAAAAGAACTCATTTGACACAAATGTGCCCAGAAACGACCAATTGAGCACATCTGCCAGGAAACTAGACACTTTAAACATTAAAAGGTGAGACTGTCCCCATGGCTGGAGAGGCAGACATCCAAGTTATATCTACACTGGCAGAAGGCTGAACTTATCTGTCTGTGTGGTGAAAGACAACACAAGCAAAAGATTCACTTGGACGGCACAAAAGAAAACACGGCGTCAGCTGAGGATATGCTGTCAACAACAACTGTTCAAGGATGAACTAGGGAGCACGAAGAGAAGCTGCAACATGTACTGAACTCAACCTGAGCTCATGAAGGAAATCAATGCCCCCTGTGCACTTAGAGGTAAATTGTTGAAACAGAATGACCGGGCAGCGCTCACAGTGAATGGGCGACACTTGGTCCTGTTGATTAGATGGAGTGGATGAGCACGCCAGTGCACAGACTTCAAGGTGACCATCAGTCTTGTGATAACAATCAGACGGTGCCCACTCCCTGTCATTGACCATTTGCAGGTTGGTCTGACAGAAAGAAAATTCAGTAAAATTGATCTGAGCCGGGCCTATCTGCAGATGCAGATCTGAAAGGTCACTGTACCATCACAACCTAGCAGGACCTCTGCAGATGCCGCTCCGTGTTGTTTGGCGGCTGGTGCCTGCGGTGGAGCATTTCAAAGGGCCAGGAAATAAGTTGTGAAGGGACGTCCTGGAGCGCAGCACTCTCATCTGACCTCCTGAACGCACGAAAGGACGGCCGGGACCACCTGCTGACTCTTGCTGACAAGGGTCTTAGAAAATTGGAGGAGTCTGGCTCTCAAAATTGTCAGGGTAGATATGACTTTTTCAGAACATCAGTGGAGTACATAAGCTGCATTATTAATGCTGACAGTCTCCACACTGGCCGATCTGAGGTGACAGCCATGGCAAGAGCTCCTGTTTCCTCTGCCGCAACTTAGAGGTTAGAGAAACAGGCTGCTGACCATGATGTTGCTAGTTTGTGTCCCCTGACAAGTGGAAAAAGTAACTAAGAAAAAAAACGTAAACATTCTTGTCAATAATAGTTGCACTAATACTGATTTCGCTATATAACTGCATCAATAGCTGCTCATACATGCCGTACTTGTCTTCATTTTTCAGTAACTGTACAAATGTACCGCATATTTAATATAATTAATTTAATATTTATTATAAATGCTAGGTATGCTAAGTATTATTTGCTTTTCCCATTGCTTTAACATCATTACAAAATGCAACCACATCTGTCCACCTGAGTTTATGCACACACCTTGGAACAAAAAAATTATTAGTATATCTGTTCTACATGTCATCACAATTTTTCTTTTTTTTTCTTTTCACTGCTTGTGAAACTGAGGAAACAAACTGAAGGATAGGCATTTGAAATTGTAACAGGCATTTGTCATTAATTTTTCATATTTTATAGATGACATGATTAAACAATTAATTAAAAAAAACAAAAAAACAATTGACAATTAATCCACAATGAAAATATTTTTTAGTTGCAACCGTAGTACAGAATCATGCTTTGGTCTATTAAATTATCTGCCTCTGATTTTGGGTGGTGCTGTGTGTTATCAGATAATCAGATAATTGAAATATACTGATTTCCATTCATTGCATTTAGAACTGCTTCTCTGTCGTGCCTCCATTTATAACAGTAATGCAGTTCTTCAGTCTTGGTTAATACACTCTACCCTAGCTACCTCTTCCTTCCCTCTTTCTTTGTTATATGCACGCACACGCACATGCACACGCACACGCACACACACACATGCTGAACAAATACAAATGCGCACTCTCACAGAAACGCCAAAATGCATCCTTGAAGAGCTAATCCTTGCAAAGTTAAATACCCCATTATCATGTTCCTGATGCAGTGCTCACATCACCCTATTAGCGACATTTTGCGTGTGTGTGTGAGGGTGAGAGAGAGAGAGAGAGAGAGCTGTGTGCTGTGTGTGTATTATGTGTGTTGTTCACACATTAGGGGTGCCAAAGATTGCACTGCAGGGGGATAAGAGAGGAAAGCAAGGGCAACTGTGTGTCTATTTGTATGACTGGGGGTGAGGTTGTGTTTGTCAGAGTAAGAGTGTGGTGAAAGAAAAAAAAAAGAGAGAGAGAGAGAGCAATGGAGATGGAGGGAGAATTCAATAGCGCTCAGTGGCTACAGAAAGAAAACATTCATTGGCACTGCAACACAATCAAGTCTAAGGTTGTAAAGCATGTCGAGAAAGGATTCACTGGTGCTGAATGGAGAGAGCTGACAGCATCGAAGACACTACTGCTGCTGTGTGACTCTGAGTCTGTGTGTGTGTGTGTGTGTGTGTTAGTATGAACCACTGCACTGGAATAACATACAGAAGAAAGCTATTCCAGTTAACTGGCGGCATTCTATGAGCTGTTTGGATGCCTTAAGTGTTTTGTCAAACTCAAGACTGGCTTCTACTGTATCTAGAAATCCACTCCCTGACTACCATGTCTGTTCACCAGTGACACACACACACACATACACACACATACACATATATACATAAAACAACTGCGCTGTCTGAACACTGTAGAAATTATACTGCTGCCTGTATTTGGCTGCTACAACGAGGTAGATAAGATTATCATGTAACTCTATTGCTGAGGCCATTTCTAATTACTTTGGTCCAAAACTGAGATCGTTTGAGGGTTCTTTTTCACCCTCGCAGGTTTGATTTCACACATGCAAATTCCTCCAAACCATGGTGCATTTGTGTGTCGCTTTCTCACAACACAGACTAATCCGAGACATGTTTCATACTTGGCTGTCGATGCATGCGCTCGCACCACATCGTTGAGCTCATCACAAAGAGCGGCTCCAATCAGATACACGCGGATTACCCTCAACACTTGCTTGGACCATACTGCAGACCCTACATCCTCATTTTCATGCAAAACTTGTTTTCTGGATCGCACCTGGGGTACCTTTCATACCAACAGACATCTGAAACAAAGAAAAAAAAGGAAAGGAAAACAAAACAAAACCAAAAAAAAAAAAAAACTTCAAAAGAAATTGGTGTAAAAACATCCCAACACTGTCACAAGAGAAAAGATATGAGGATTATCAGAAAGTCAAATTCACACTTTAGATAACTGCTATCATCCATCAAGACCTGATCCCAGATTCAACTCTGTGATAACACAGGCTCTGCTCTGATTATTTTCATGTGTTGAGTTACTGAGTTGGTGTTACAACATGTTGATTTGGCTTGTTCAAAGGTGCAAATGAACGTAACACACAGCACCATAACCACCGTTACTGCGAGATTTTGAGATGCCAAGATTTTAAGATGTGTAAACAGCCAACCTGGTTCGGCACTTTGTTTTGTTTTGGGTCAAATCCCCCTGTCCCCCGCTCCCAAACACACACGAAGCCAGGCTGATGTTGGCTTGCTGGGCAGCGCTGGAATAAAGTTGTAAAAGCAACCTAATGGCTTCCATGGAACTGCTGACTGGCATTTACATTTGTTGTTCAGGTAAGTAACACATGCAATGAGCAGCAAATTAGTAAGATGCTACTACTGCTTTCTCTGACATGCTCAACCTCCAACAAGGCAAATGTCATAATGGTCATTTATGACATTTGCCTTGTTTCCTATGGCTGCTGCTTGACTTGATACTTCTTGCAGCTCCGTAAACATTTCTATCTTTATGTTCTAACATAAGTTGTGTTGTGGTATAAAGATCACAGCCTCTAACTATGATAAATGAAAAACAGTTGCGCTTGTAAATGAGTCTGTGTACAGATTCGGACAGCAATAGCCGCTAGATGGCACTGAAGCATCATAAAATCACATTGTGTTCTTTTAAGGTCATGTTAGATTCTTTGTTAGCGAATAAACTACACCATCTACTCATCAGACTAACATAGTCTGCTTTCTGTAAGCAGAATTATGATTACATTCATGATTTCAATGCGATTTTAAAGAAATATGTGCTTTTAAAGACAGTCTACATGACAGAACACACATTTTTGTTATTTAGTCGAATATGTTGAACAGGCTAACATTTATTTGTATGTCTTCACTGCGGCAAAAACTAAAAGCTCAGACTCAGACCACGTCTGTGTCTTCTGCAGACATCTGTGTTTGCAGAAGGCACATGTCAAAATGGCTGCTGTGGAAAAGGTCTATTTTTGTGTGTGAATGACTGGGATCAATGCCTGAAGAGGTGGATGTTTTCTTGTCTGATTGCGATGTTGTTTAATGGGTCACACACCTATGTGAATGATTAATCTGTCAATATCAGATGAAGAACCACTTTATTTGTAAAGTAGAACGATAAAGTAGAAACAACAAACATAACTGCTGATTGCTGAGGCTCGGTGCTGACCGCGTGGACCCACTGGAAGTTTAAGTCCAGCTAGACGCCTTTGTGACCTTAGCTTTGCCTTTTTCCTCAAATTTAGGCCCTTTGGAAGCACACGCCACTGACTTAATGATTTCCTGTGCGAGCTGATAAGAGCTAACACATACACACACACACACGTACACACACACAGAAGCACACACACGCTGATCGATGTTATCTTAGCATTGACGCTTGAACTGAGCTCTGGGTCAGTGGGTGGAATGACCTGAAACTGAAAGCAGAGCAGCTATCGAATTGACCAATCAAAGATGACCTGAGAGCAGATGAGCATATAGATAATGCAAACTCCCCTCTGCAGATACATGAGCCCACACAGAGAGACACACAACCTGCAAATAATGTACACGACCATCAGCACACAAGGTAAACACACATAGCCTTATTAAAATGCTTGATCTTCTTTAGTGTAGGTGAAAGTGCTATTTACTACACTTTAGAGTTAGAGTAATGCCTCTTAATGTTTACCAAATTAACCGTTAATTCTCTAATATGCTAAAACGTGGTCAATACTCTAAATGGCTTTGAGGAATAAGGAACCATTTCCTCCACCGATGCAAAAGAGCGGAAGTGTTTTCAGAGGAGGTTAATTAAAAACGATTAACTCGATCTGGCTGTTTGGAAGAGCCACTAATGAGAACAACTCTGAAACTGCCTGTAAAAAAAAACAGAGATCTAGCTAAACTTGTGACTGTGATTTTAAACAGACATTTTGAAACGTTAAAATTTTATCAATGCATGGAACTTAACGGACCAAATCAGTGATTCTGTGTGTTTACAAAATGCTATTCTTCTCCAAAAAACAAGAAGTTGTATTTTACAACTCCCAATACCATTTTCCTGTCTTTTATCCATTCATTCCACATCGATATGAAAATGAGCTTTCAGAGACTTCAAACTTTCTTCACACCAGTTTGCATCACCGTAATAAAATTGCTCACCTTAGTTTTCCTAAAAGCAGCCGCACTGATGTGTTTTGAAGACTGCAAATTGGTGAAACAGTCGATTGATAGGAAAAGATTTTCTTCACACAACCAATTATCAGTTCTGTGGTTTATGAATGCTGATGACTTTTGTTGCCACAGAAGCAGAACATTATATGGTGGATGTTTCAACCAAAAATGTATATATGAAAATGCAGGGAATTTAATTATATGTTGTGAAATCTTTGCAAAATGGGACTATTTTAGTGAACAACATTCTCTCAACATGTTCTTCCCTCAAAATAAAAAGTATTTGGTACTGACTGCCCTAGCCATGACCTAAATGCTTACTAATAATAAGTGTGGCTTGGAAGGAGGCTTCATACTGTGTGTCTCTGTGCATGTACTGCAAGTTGGAAGCACTTTAGAGAAACAGGAAAAAGAAGAGCCACAGCAAGTGGACAGGGCAAAGGTGAGAACAATATATCACCTTCTGCAACACCTGACAAAGATCAGCACTCCCTCTGCCTTGAGACTCGGAGCTCGTTGCTATACTGTCCTGCCCTTGCTAAAAGGATCTTGGCAATAAGTCCCAGCTGGTCTGCGCATGTGTGTGTATATGTGCATGTGTGTGTATATATGTGTGTGTGTGTGTGTGTGTGTCAGAAGCAGGTGCTATAGCAGTCAAGCATGACCAGCTCAGTTGAGCAGATGGCATCATCTGTGGGCTCCTCTTTCTCCTTCACGCCATCCTCTCTCTCCTTTTCCCCTTCCAGTCTCTATCTTCATCTCTCTCGCTCTCTCTCTCTCCTTCTCTCTCTCACAGGTGTGGCCGGTCTGTCGGTGCAGCTGTGCTTCCCCTTTCTCCCTGCCATTTGCCTCTGTATTTTCTCTGCTTTTAGCCCTCATCAGCACCCGCCATACCCTTTGTCTCCCTTCATCACAGCCTCTCTGATTCATTTTCTGTTTTTCTCTATGAAGGCTGGTTTCGAACTTTCTCTGTCTTTCCCTTGGGCAACACGTATGACACGTATGATTAATGAGAGATAAATCCTGTTGCTAAACCACATAAATGTTTCCCCACTGGAGTATGGCACAAAAGTTTTATTCTCAGGTAATGAAGAAAACATAATCTTCTTCTCTTCACCCATTAACAACGTATTCCACTGGTGAAAAAACACACCGTATACTCTCATCGAGCAAAAGGAGCCATTCGTTTCATATTAGTAGCTACAAACACACACATATATGTATATATGCATAGATAGATAGATAGATAGATACTTTATCTCTTTATGATGATGGATATCTTGTTTCTTCTGCTGTTTTTTTATGAATATGCAAGTGATGTTTAACCATGTTTATAAAGCACTTTGGTTTATCATGCCAAATTAGAGGTGATTTTATAATACATTATATTAAAGTATATTCAATTAAATTATTATATTAAATACCAACAGACATGAACAGGATCTGACAGAATTATATGCCCCATTAAGTGGCCCCCATTTCACAAGCTTTTAAACACAATGACCTTGGCCATCAATGTTATTTTAAGAATTATACATTTTGTTTTCTTGTAATTTTTTTTTTTCAAAAATATTTTCTTAATTTTAGGAGGCTCTTTTGCTCATGTTTTTTTTTTTTTTTTTTTTCATTTTTTTTTTTTTTTTTTTTTTGCTAATGTTCTGGTAATTCATTGCTCATTTGCAAACCACCCTTTTCCCAGTGTTTTTGAACAAAATCAAGCGAATTTGTCTGATGTCCACCCAGTGTCACTAATGTGTTACTTTTTTGTCTTTCATGTGTGTGGCTGCCATTTGTGAACACAAAGGAAAACTGTACACTTCCAATAACACATTCTCTTAAAGAGATATACCCTCATTTACAAACTAAATAGAATTCTTGCAGTCTTGAGATAAAACTACAAATCGTCCCCAGTGCCGTCTGGAGACAGGAACAGCTCCAGCCAGGGACAGAGCATCAAATTGGGACCGTCCCCTGAAAACAGGGACATCCAGTCACTGTATTTTAAAGATTTGATTTTAATTTGATCACAGGGACAGTGGTATGTCCTTTATATATGCCTGTGACCTCTCCATTCCCACAGAAACCCAGCCTTACAGATGGACAACGATGACAAAAAGATGACTATCAACCACTGAAATGACTGAATCTGACACCTCAGTGATATATCAAGAGAGACATGCATTTTGCAAATATGTTTATCATGGCTGGCTGACCTTGCCATGCGAACAACACCTTTGTGCGCTGACACTGAGCGAGTGTTTTGTCCTTGGTGTGTGTTCAAGCCAAATGAGCTGTGCAGGAGGAGTGTGAGAGAGCAGAGGAGTGAATGATGAGATGTTTGTGGCTACAGTAAGAATGAATACACAGGAAAGTAGTAATGAGTCACAGTAGCATGTTCTTTGGTGCTCCATAGCTGTGTGCATGAGTGTGTGTGTGTGCATGTGTGTGTGTGTGTTCTTGTATGGCTGCTATCATAAGGAGCAAATCCTCACGAGGATAGACAGATCAAAGAAATCCTCCAAAGTCAGAACATTTTGGCCTACCCTCACTTCTCAGGTTGGAATTTGGGTTTAGGGTCAACATTATAATTAGGATTACATTCAAGTTATGGTAAGGTTCTCAAGCCTCGTCCTTAAGCCCAGACTCCTGCTGGTAGTTGGTTAAATTCATGTGGTACCCTATAGGGCTGTGCAATATTACGATATATGTCGCGGGGTCGATAGATATTTTTCCTCACTCAGAAAAGCTGCTTTTGTTCTGAACGTCACAGAACAAAACTCCCCACAACCCTCAGAACAGATACAGAACAGGGCTCAGACCAACCAAGCCAAGATGAGGAACTTGTCCCTCTGTCATTAGGAGGAAATCTGACACTGTCCAGAAAACAGTACATTGCAGAATGCACTGCAGATGGTTTCCCCAATCAGACTCCACCACAACAAACCTACCACTTACAGAAGAAACATGAAAGTCAAAAGAAACGAGCTACATTTGAAGGCAAATGTTGAAAGCAAAAGCAAACCTCAAACCAGTTGCGTTTACTTTGGATTTTTTTTTTTTTTTTGCTTATAATATCCAATGTTTTGTTTAGTTTTTTTTCTTGTTCTCATTTGCATTTTCACAGTTCTGTTCAATGTCACTTCCAAATACATAGAGAAAAGAGAAAGTGACTCGCATTTGTATTTAGTTCACAGAATTATCAAAAAGCAGTTATGACTCATTTGGTTATTTTGCATTAACAATTTTTCCATCAAATGTGTGGAAAACACACTTTATCATGGTATGTATCGTTATCAAGATGTGAAATTATCCATATCATGACAGAAGATCATGGTATTAAAATTGGAAGCGAGAATCATGTGATCTCTCTTTACGCTGATGATATTTTACTTTATCTACAGGACCCATTAGAGTCAATCCCAATACTTTTTACTCTATTAGACCAGTTCGGAGGCCTGTCGGGTTACAAGATCAATCCGTCTAAAACAGAGGTTATGCCAATCTCTAAATTTGATTCGGACTCCTTAAAAGGTGCGTTTGATTTGAAATGGTCTCCAGAACATATTAAATATTTGGGCATATATATTCCTAGCAATATGGAGGATGCGTATAGAGTTAATTACCCCCCACTTATCGATAAAATTACAAGTGACTTGAAGAGAATGAATCTACTTCCTATTTCCCTTATGGGCAGAACTAACATCATTAAGATGTCCATTTTACCAAAACTTCTCTTCTTATTCCAAAATCTTCCATATTCTCCCCCAACAGTTTTCTTTAAGAATATGCAGAGTATTATTTCCTCCTTTATTTGGGAAAATAAACAACCAAGGATTAATTCACGGGTTTTACAGCTCCCACATAATGCTGGTGGTCTTAATTTACCAAATCTCAAACTCTATTGTCTTTCAGCTCAGCTCATCCAGATCAAGCAATGGTTTAGCAATTCAGTAAGTGCATGGACAAGAGTGGAGTCTTATGATAGCCATCCTTATGAACTAAAATATTTGCCTTACATAGGTTTACAAAAAATTTAAAAAATTACCAAAAATCCGATAATCATTAATAGCCTACAGATATGGAAGACCGCCCATAAATTCATTAACTATAAGGAACGTCTCTCCCCCCATACCCCCATATGGAGAAACCCTAATTTTGAGCCCTGCAGGGATGATACTTTTAGACCATGGTATGATAAAGGGATAAGGGAAATTACACATCTTTTTGATGCTGGTTCACTTGTTTCCTTTACTCAGTTACAATTAAAATACAACTTACCAGCAAATCAGTTATTTAGATTTCTTCAGATTCGTCATGTGATTGAGACATGTCTAGGCGCTCTCAGAGAACCAGAGCCTTCGAAAATAGAAGGGATTATTATTAGGGATGGGAAATCCCCAAAATGTATGTCTAAAATGTACAAATCTCTATTGGATAGTCTGACTATAAGCACAGACATCACTAGAGTTAAATGGGAAAAGGATTTGGAGACCAACATATCCGAAGAAGACTGGTCTTTCTTTTGTTCAAAAGTTCATAGATGTTCCTATAACATGAGGCATAAACTTTCTCTATTTAAAATCCTACATAGAATTTATTATACACCAGATAAATTGCATAGAATGAATAATGAAATGTCCTTCCTTTGCTGGCGTTGTAAAAAACAAAGAGGCAATTTTTTTCATATGTTTTGGTCCTGCAGTCTGCTCACAACATTTTGGAAATCTGTAATAGATATTCTATCAACATGTTTAAATATTCAAATTATCTTATCACCTCGCCTGTGTCTCCTGGGCACAGGTTATATGGACCCTTGGAACGAATTTCAAAAAAAAAAAAATATCGACCTTGCATTGATTGCTGCGAAGAAGTGTATTACAATTAATTGGAAATCTGACTACCCCCCTACATTAACTCACTGGCTGAATGAAATCTCTAGTTATATTCCATTTGATAAAATATACTATAATTTAAGATGCCAGAGTCAGGATTTTTTAGAAGTTTGACAACCCCACTTAGATTATATGTCAAAAAGGACAACTTAATAATATAACAACAACATTAATGTAACACATTGGTAGGGTACTTGATTTTTGGAACAGATCTCAAAGATCTGCAAGACCTGATTGTTGGATTGTTGTGGGCAGGGGGAGAGCATCCAGATAGGGGTTGCATAGGCGCCTGGCTACTCATGCACGGCTTCCGAAGCTCACTCCACAGGGCTGTGCCTGGGAGGGAGCTATATGACCCAGACCTGTCACTGTTGGGGTGGGATGGGGGAGTGGGCGTTTATATGGCACTGTAATGTAATGTGTAATGTGTAATGTGCAATAACTACAGAGTGACAAGATACCACTCAAGATTGTCGACTATATTATGCTGCTGCTGTTTTTTTTTTTTTTTTTTTTTCCCCTCTCAAATTGTTTTGCATGTTTTTCTTTATTTGTTTATACTTTGGAAGTGTAAAGTATGATTACTCAGATGATATGTAATTTTTGTTTATCTTGGGTATTGCCGCACCAAAGGGAAGGGGTGGGAGGTGATGGGGGAAAAAAAAATGGGTATATTGCATCATAAATGTGAGGTATTTCATTGTGAGTATATGATATTGTGGCAAATGCTCAATAAAAAACATAATTTAAAAAAAAAAAAAAAAAAAATGACAGAAGATCATATTCATACTGCGCAGGCTGCTCCTGGGTCAAATCACATGGATTAAAATCAGTTCAGGGTGAATCAAACAACCAATCATCTCAGCAAGGAAAAAAAACTTCCAAAGCTTCCAAAATGTCTCAAAGCATAATCAAAAAAAAAAAAAGTTTGGAAGTAGTTGCTCCCACTTTTAAGAAAAGGGACACTCAGTTACAGATAGGAAATTCTGGGCAATACAGCCTGGAGAGCTCATCCCCCTGGGGTAGCACGACTCAAATCAGAGGCCAAATGGATTTTTGAACTCGGTACTTTATCCCCTAATGGACTGAACGAGGAACTTGATTTATCATGTTTTTTTTTAAGACACACTCTTGCCTTCTGTTCCTTACAGAATACAGCTCCATGGACTCTTATATATGAATTATATAAGAGCCCATTATATATAAGGTATCACACACATTCAATCATATGATTATGTACCTGATTCATTTACATGATTACTGCACTTAGATCATACTCCTTGTGTGCTTTCTGGTATTATACCTTGATGTCATACTTTGGGGCTTACTCACTCTGATTTATGTGGTTACACAGCCCGCATCTCTTTGTTTGTATTTAGTTATGTCTTATTGTGTGTATGCACCTTTGTATCTCCTTTTGTGCACAGTCTCTATTATATTCTTTTTTTTCCTGCTGTGCCAGTTGATCTTTTCCATTCATTTCCCCTCCTTTTTATCTTTTTGTAGGGTTCACTGTCAGTGACACTCAATGCTGTCTGAGGAGGAGTGCACAGCTCAAAATACCTTGCATACTGTATGTGCATGTGTAGCCCACTGTATAGCCTGTCACTGCTTATGTACCATGGCTCTAATAAAGCTTTGTCAAAAGTGTATTGCAAACAAATGCTTCCAACCTTGTTTTGTTTTTTTATTATAAGATGTCATATGATCTTTGTCTATAAAGTATAAATCAGGTTTTAGGGTTTAGATTAAAATTTGTAGGCTAGAGTTACAGTGGAGAGGCTGAAGATTAGGCTTAGAGGTTAGAAAATGGATGCGCTCAGTGAAGGTCCTCACAAGTATAGTAATACAAACATATGAGTGTGTGTATGTGTGCATGCTGACATGCATGTTTGTTGGCTGCTCCACTGTGCCGCCTCTGTGTTAGTGTGTTTGTAGCCACAAGTCATTGAAACTCTCCTCACACTCCTGCCTGCCTCCAGTTAACAGAGGGAAGGGCTGAGAGGAGAAAGGAGAGGAAGGAACGGAGGGGGGGGGGCTGAAAGTGATGTCAGTAGACGCCAGAAGAAAAAAGACAGCTCTGTCTCTCCAGAGACAGAAAATCCTGCTGTGTTTTCACGGCGTAAGACATCCACGACGCTGATGGCTTTCCATTTTGTTCACTGTATGTTACAAGCTCAAGTGTCATTGACATTAACCGTACGAGTAGAGAGTTTCACGCCAAAACATCTTCAAGTTTAAAAAAAGGCCTTGATATATTATTCAGTATGTCAAAACACTTCTGACTACATCTACAAAATATTAGTATTTTGTAGGAAAATAACTTGAATCTTGAGCTTAAATAATCAACCAGCAATTATGCTATAACACAAACATGACAGCAATGTCTTACAGCAGTGGGTCTCATGGCTCTGTATCTTATCACAGAAGACTACAACTATCTATCTATCGATCTATCTGTCTATCTATCTATCTATCTGTCTATCTATCTATCTATCTATCTATCTATCTATCTATCCAGTGTGTGTGTGTGTGTGTGTGTGTGTGTGTGTGTGTGTGTATGCGTGTGTGTGTGTGTGTGTGTGTGTGTGTGTGCGTGCGTGTGTGTCAGTGTGTGTTTGAGGGTCTGTCACAAGTATGTGGGCTCTGTGCTTTTAATCCATGAATAAAAGAAAAGGTAGATGTTTCTCTTCACTGGCCACATCAATTGTGAAAGGAGACTGAGAGAAGCGGAGCTGCAGATGAGTGTGGAGGAACAAAGCCATGCTTTTAGCAAGAACCTCAGGGTTGCCATGACCCAAATGTCCACGCAGGGAATCTTCAGTAATAAATTATAAAGCATAAAAGACACCATAAATGATGATAAAGAAGCACATAACATTCTGTGTCTTAAACCTTGTATTCGGTGTCAGCTCTATTGGTATATCAGTATTGAAGCCAAAGTGTGCTGCTTTTCATCTTATTCATCTTTCCAGATAACATATATATTCTACAGCAACCTTAGCGCACACTAAAGCTTTTTACTGTAAACATTATCTGTGCAAATAAGAGAACAGGGTTCATGATAGAAGACATCCAGAAGAAATTTAATCTATTTTTTTTTCCTCGCTGTCTATTATAGTCTTTATGTAGGTCCTCCTAGGGAGCTAGGAACAGATAATAGAAAATATAGTGAAACTGTTTTACTGTATAGCTCAGATCAATCAAACCTGACCTTAGCATCGATCAATGACCTGCTCTCATTTTTAGAAAAGCCCAGCAGCTCAGTTCCTATCCAGGCCTTCATGAGTAAATGATCAAAAGACCATAGTGGCTATTTAAAAAAAGGAAGACAGTTCCCATGTGCCATTGGGGAAGATTTTGGTATAGTGTTTCAAATTTTGTCACCGAAAAAAAGATATGGTGTAAGGAAACACTCAAAGACCGAGTTTTGAGCACATAGTCTGTGGGTAAACATCCATGGATTGCCTGATAATTTATCTAAGTAAACAAACCATTTACAGTCTCAAGAGATAAAAGTTATGCTTTCAGATACTTTAAGCCTTTGCATCAAGAGCTGGCTGATGAATATGCATTTAAAAAATATCTTTGGTACGATAAACTGGAGCAACAGCAGACTCAAAACACTTAGGACTTGTGCAACAACCTTATGAACACTGGCATGAAATTAAAGGACCACACCAGTGATTTTGAAGGTTTGTCCCATTTACTCCAACTTCTGCACATTTTACATCGCAACAAAGTAGTTTGCAAATCATGCAGGGGTACTAAAGATTTCACAACGTATAACCAAAACTCCAATGATTTTCAAATTTGAATTTTTGGTTGAATCACTCACCTTGTATTGTTCTGCTTCTGTGGCTAACACAGTTGTCACCGTTCATAAACCACACAACTGATAATTCTCTGTGCAAAGCATTTACAAGGGTACTATTTTCCAGCAGAGACCGTATCACTCCACCCAATATCAAGTCATCAAATCACTACAGTGCTGCTGCTTTTAGGAAAACTAATGTGGATGACTTTATTATGGTGATGGAATACTGGTGTGAAGAAAGTTTGAAGTCTCTGAAAGTTTACTTTCATATCATAGTGGAATGAATGGAAACCAATGTCTGGATAAAAGATTGCTATGGGAAAATATTAGGAACATTAAGTATACACATTTTGTAGATATTAGACTAAACATGTAAAATTAGTTGCATGGTACTTTAAGAGGAGGTCTGTTTCAGTTTCTGTGGCAACCATACTTAAACACCTGTCTTCTTCCTCACCACAGAGCGTATAAACAAAAAAAAAAAATCATCAGCATCAGCATGAAGTCTGTCAAAGTGAAACTGTAATCTGCACGAAGGCAATCCACCTCTCATCAGTCTCTAAGTTCCTCCCTCGCCGCGCTTCGAAACTGCTCGACCATAAATTCCTCCAACGCTCAGAGGAGCTTCATTGGCGAGTGAACTCTGCACATTCCATGACAGGAATCAATCAATCAATCTCCAACCAGGCGGTGAAGTGAAGCAAAAATGATACATTGAACCTCAAAAACCCAGACTGCTGTCGATGTTAATGACAACATCCAGACATCCATCCCATCTCACATTGCTCCACTCATCTCTCCGGCTCTAAGAGAGCCATTTGAGTTGAGGTACGAGGAAAACAAATACACTGACTCGACATCATGACAGGCGTAGCTATCAGCAATGCTCTAAGCGGCATGCGCTGTGGATTATCACACACACAGACATGATTTGTCGAATGAGTCAACAGACACTTCAGTGGGATTCCCATATCAAAGGCAGATAGATGAGGGAGCGGAGCTGTGGCTTAGCGTAAGCTTTGAAGCAAATGGGAACTGAAATATTAACCATTTAAAAGGCTAGGCCGCAGACGGTCTTGATCGTGCCAATCATTTTCGACGGAGGTTGGCGACGTGAACATAAGGCGAACATTTGTGCGGCTGACTCAAACTCAAAATCCAAATTGTCTATAATCCTGGATATCAGACCTCTCTTTGGAAACGCAATTCATAATCTGTCATGGACCAAAAATGCACCACACGCTCAGCACTCCTCCTAACTAAGCCTGTGGAATCAGGCATTAAATACTTTTTTCTTGGAGAATTTAATCTATATAGTTGGCTCGTCCTTCAACATATATCCCTCCGTGGCTGACCATTGGAGTGTCTTAACTGGTTTGATACACAAAGCTGGGCTGACATTAAATCAGGGATAATGGAAAACACACACACACACACAAACACACACACACACACAAACATACATGGCTTAAAACAGGCAGACACAAAGTTAAGCTTCAGTTAATTGCTTCTATTGTGGGGAAGTGTCAGCAGCATCCGTGCAATTCCACAGTCATCCTAGAAAGGATAATCCTGGATACTAAGGAAGGCACCAACAATACACAGACACAGAACGGCAAACACACACCGCCACCCACTGCTTTGAATAATTCTCGGATGTTGTCCTCTCTAATAAGTTTCTGCAGAAGCCCCAACCATATGTCAGTATGTGTGAGACCAGCATGCTGCAACTCTCAGTTTTAGTCCTAATGAGTGCAGGGACTCAGAGAGATGGCAGCCTCTGCATCCCTTACCCCCCTCCAGCTGCGCGCGCACACACACACACACACACACACACACACAATTCATGTAGGCGGGTATGCATGTATGGACACGTACAAACACACATGCACACTTGCAGCATACCGCACATGTAAATACACAAAGACCCACAATCCAAACAGTGATTTTGTGAGAAGTCACAGCCAATAAACAATAAAAACGAAAAACACTGCCACTGTAAAAGTGGTCTCTTATGTAAAAAGATGTTAAATTAAAATGTGCAATTTTTCATCAAAATGGTTTTAATAATAACCGTCATCACTGGGTGTAAAAATCAGCATGCATTTGTGAGAATCTGAAGTGCTTTCTATGCAGACAGAGGTCTGTCTGTTGTTTTCCTCCTGACTCACATGAGCAGTTTTGCTGGGGATTAAAAAGTTACTTTCAATCAACAGCCTCAGTTTTTATTCCTGCAAACCCTGTTTTATTGACTCTTCTACTGGCAATTTGTGAAACAGTTACAAAACATAATCTATAAATTGTTCATGTTTCTTGGTGACAGTCAGGATGACTTTCAAAGTAATGTATTTCCATCGGAGGTATATTTTATGCCTGGACCACATACTGTGAGAAAGTATAAAGATTGAGAAAGTCCACATTAGGATGAAAGTTGGGTGGCAAGCAGGTCAATTAATATGACTTTCGCTCAGTCAACCCGGGTTCAAAGCCTGTTCTACGCAAGACTTGTGTTTTCATAACGTTAGCTTTCTAGCATAACGTTGGCGGACTAACATAGAGTTGACCCTTTTCCTAACCCTAACTAACCTTTAACTATAACTTAAAGAAGTCATTTTGTTGGATAAAGCTACCGAAATAAAGCGACTTCAAGAAATGCCTAAGGGAAATTTGTGTTCGTGGACACAAATTAAATTTGTTTCCATTTGCGCTGAATGTTAAATTCATGCTCATGGACATGAATTAAATTTGTGTCCATGGACAGAATCTGTAGAGTAAATCTTAAATTACTACTTCAGGAATTGTCGTGACTGGGTTGTACAGTCGGTTGGTCTCACCAGAGTCACGACAGTAGCCCAGTGGGAAAGTATTACTGTGGAAAATGCAGACCCTAAAACACTGTTTTATTACTGATTCTGACTTCTTGGTGGACAATGAAGATAGTGCTTAAGAATGATATTAATGGGAAAATCTGTTTTTAACTGGGGTTACAATCCCTTTAAATGTACAATCAAATGACCATAGTGCTATTTTACGTTTGTCTTGCTTAAGTTGCTTTTGGAGCAAACCTATCCTACTCCCTCAGCCTGCAGATATGCGCTTCATCACAAGGAAAAGCATTAGTCCTTCATTAAGACTATACTGATCTGAGTGATCATGTTAATCAGGAGCTCATATTCTGGGGAGCTCGCTTAGAAATGAAAGGTTAAATCCCTCTAAGCCCACCTGTGCTTTGCTGCTGCTGGGCTAATAGTGCTGCTGATTAAAATGGGGTCACCTCCAACTTTGCCTGACTCTATCTCTGCTCGTTGCCTTTTTTTTCCCCCTCCTATAAGCCCCCCTTTTTACTTCACAAGTCTCTGCAAATTGTTCCCCTGCCATGTGTCTTTCTGTGTGAAAGTTATCAGTGATTGGAGTCTGCCAGCACTTCAGCACTACTTCCAATCAAACATCATTCATAGATAAATTACATGGTTCCATATTCTCCTCAGCTACTTTTCTCTCTCAGTCTTCCCTTCCCTTTCTCTGATTTTCCTTCTTGCCCTAGCCACAACTTTCCCTCTTTCTGACGCTTACTTGAAACAATATTTTCAATAAAAGTTTGCAGCTTGAGGATATAGTTGTGTAATAAGGCCAGGGTTAGTCAACCATGAGAAACAATCTCCTGTATCTCCTCCTCAGTTCTATTTTCCTCTCCTCTCAATCACAAGTAATAGGAAGAAAAGGCAGGGGGTGGAGGGGGTGGAGGGTGGGGGGTGAAGACCGGAGAAAGGGAGATGAAGAGGAAACGGGAGAGGTGATGTGATGAGAGAGGAAAGGCGAATTAGAGAGAGAATGGATTTCAGGGTATAGGACAGACATGAGCTTAGCTGAGAGGAGAAGACATTGTGAGCTTGTAATATTGTGAAGTAGAGGAAAATATATCTTTTCAAATTAAACACGCCTTATGGAAATCCGTAAAAGACG